>NC_083233.1:76004203-77204203 GCF_032191835.1 Heteronotia binoei | reverse complement strand
CATGGCTTCTCTTATGTTCTTATGTGACACAGAGTGTTGGACTGGATGGGCCATTGGCCTGATCCAACATGGGTTCTCTTATGTTCTTATGTGACACAGAGTGTTGGATTGGATGGGCCATTGGCCTGATCCAACATGGCTTCTCTGATGTTCTTATGTGACACAGAGTGTTGGACTGGATGGGCCATTGGCCTGATCCATCATGGGTTCTCTTATGTTCTTATGTGACACAGAGTGTTGGACTGGATGGGCCATTGGCCTGATCCAACATGGCTTCTCTGATGTTCTTATGTGACACAGAGTGTTGGACTGGATGGGCCATTGGCCTGATCCATCATGGGTTCTCTTATGTTCTTATGTGACACAGAGTGTTGGACTGGATGGGCCATTGGCCTGATCCAACATGGCTTCTCTTATGTTCTTATGTGACACAGAGTGTTGGACTGGATGGGCCATTGGCCTGATCCAACATGGCTTCTCTGATGTTCTTACGCCCATCATCACTTCTCAGTCAGGCTCAGCCACCAGACAAGTCTAAGATGAATCCTGGGACGGGGATTCACCCAAAGAGTCACTAATACGTGGGATTCCCTGCTGCAGGAACTGGTGGCGGCTACAAGCAGAGGCAACTTCAAGAGGGGATTGGATAAACCTTTGGGACGGAGGTTCATCAGTGGCTGTTGGTCACAAGGTATAGATGGAACACTCTGTCTGAGCAGAACAAAGTTTTAGTCTGGGGGTCTTAAGAAGGGAAGCCAGGAGACATTTTGTCTTTCATAAGCTTATGTACTAAAACTATGTCTTCATTGATGCTATGAAATAAAATTATAATCCCGTGCCTGAGGAAATGTATGAAACAGGATGTGCAACACCGGCTGTCCTGTCGCATGCATGTTTTTTCATGGGATTTGATGGCACTGGAATGTGACTGCATACATTGACTACTGGAATCTACGTGATTGTAGTTTTTGCCTGCTGTTCTTGTAATAAATGCATATTTACTATTATAGTAATTTGGGTTATAGGAACTCTTTGGGTTTATGTGGTTAGTCTTACAGAGTGACCTCACTCATTGTACTCATTTCCAAGAATGGAACTGGTGACCCTACGTCTGTAACATATGAAGAACGTATGAAGCTGCCTTCTACTGAATTAGACTCCCCTCGGTCCATCAAAGTCAGTATATGTCTACTCAGATTGGCAGTGGCTCTCCAGGGTCTTAAGCTGAGGTTTTTCACACCTACTTGCCTGGACCCTTTTTAGTTGGAGATGCCAGGGATTGAACCTGGGACCTTCTGCTTACCAAGCAGATGCTCTACCACTGAGCCACCGTCCACCCCTAATAGGACATATGAACATATGAAGCTGCCTTCTACTGAATCAGACCCTCAGCCAATCAAGGTCAGTCTTGTCTACTCAAACTGGCAGCGGCTCTCCAGGGTCTCCAGCTGAGGTTTTTCACGCCTCTTTGCCTGGACCCTTTTTAGTTGGAGATGCCGGGGATTGAACCTGGGACCTTCTGCTTACCAAGCAGATGCTCTGTCACTGAGCCACCGTCTCTCCCTACATGAAGCTGCCAGGAGTGTCAGCTCATCAAGATCAGTCTTGACTACTCATACTGGTGGTGGCTGTCCAGGGTCTCAAGCAGAGGTCTTTCCCATCACCTCCTGCCTGGTCCTTTCAGCTGGAGATGCTGGGGATTGAACCTGGAACCTTCTGCATGTCAAGCAGAGGCTCTGCCACTGAGCCACTGTCCCTCCCCAACAGCCACGAGAAAGTGACTGGGAGGCCCACTGCAGAAGTTTTCTCTTCTTGAACTTCTGCCCTCTCCCTTCGAAGCCACACCATCCTTTCCCTGAGGAATTGTTCTATTTTCTACATTTTGTTTTTAGCAAAAACTACCAAGACATGTTTAGGTTTTTCTCTACGATCCCGAGGCCTAGAAGCTTTAAAAATGACGGAGGAGATTTTTACGATTCCACATGTGACGATATAGTCAGCGCTGCATGGAGGCAGCGTATCGCAAATGAAATTGTGCAGACACCAGAATCTCCCCAGTCCTCGTACCTCACGACATCAACTGCTCCAGCTCGAACTTTCGGGTCGCTGCCCATGATGGAAACGCTGGCTGCAAAGGAGCCGTCAATGCTGAAGACCACAAATTCGGTCCCCTTGGGCAGGATGGTGATATAGCTGTCGGCAAGCGTGTGGTCGCCCCTAGAGAGAATGGAAAAGGAATAAACTGACTTGCTGGAGGCCGGGGAGCGGGAGGGCGGATGGGTCAGGAGGAAACTGATGCTACAATAAATAAGACTTAAAAATGCCTCTCCTCTGACCTGGATAGCCCACGTCCCCTGATCTCAGGGGTGGAGCACCTTTTTTCTGTCAAGTGCCATATGGATATTTATAACATCATTCGCAGGCCATAAAAAATTATCAACTTAAAAAACAGTGCTCTGCCAAGGGAGAACGATTCAGGCCGGCAAAATTAATGCAAATAATTGTTTTTCTATTTGAAGTCATGTGGGGAGAGCCTCATCTGGCACACACGCACACCTGGCCCGCCGCCCTAGGCAAATGCAGAGGTCCAGGGCTTTTTTGTGGAAAAAGCCCAGCAGGAACTCAGTAGCATATTAGACCGCATCCCCTAATATTAGCATATTAGGTCACACCCTCATTAGCATATTAGGCCACACCATCTGGGATAATCAAGCGCAAACTGAGCTGTGACAGTAACTTTTGCAGGCCCCACAGCAATTCTGGCTGGCCAGCCAGGCCCCAGGGAGGCTGCCGCACAGTACATCTGGGCCCTGTGATCCCTGCCTGGCCCTGGGGAGGCTGCTGCACAGCGCTGCTGGGCCCCACGATCCTCGCTGGCCAGCCAGGCCCCAGAGAGGCTGCCACATGGCTCGGTTCAGCCCAGCAATCCCCAAGGGCCACACCAAGTGACCTCGAGGGTCGCATGCCGCCCTCAGGACGGAGGTTCCCCACCCCTGCCTTATCTTGTCAGACCTTGGATAAAACCGCCATGCTGGTTTTATTAAATATATATAACCACATGCATCCAGATTCCACCTTCATATTGGTATGATGGCTACATCTTCTACTGAATTAACTCTACTCAAATTCCTGAGAATAGTTCTTAAGGTGCCTAGGAGGCCCTTGGATTAGAAACTGGTCTTTCATCACTTAAGAATTTGGCCTGGCTAGCAGCTTTTAGATTTAGAATCCAACTTCTGTTCATCAGTGATCGGAACAAGTTTCTTTACAACCTAATGACTGTTCCTTATATTCAACTTGGCTCAACCCAGCAGATCGGAAAATGACCACCTCTGGTCTCTCCCCTTCCCAATTTTAAAATCCATGGGGTAAAGCAGAGCTAGTTTAGCATCTAGTGACTGCCTCGTCTTTGGATGAGAGGCCTTTGAGGAATACCAGGGTCGCGACATGGAGGCAGGCGACGGTAAACCCCCCTTGAACATCTCTTGCCTTGCAAACCCTACAGCAGGGGTGTCAAACTCATTTGGGGGTTGTCAAAACTCAGGGGCGTCAAACTCATTTGAAGGCTGGATCTGACATAAACAGGACTTCGTGGAGCCAAGCCACGTGTGTCCTAAATGTAATGCCGGATAGCGGAGAGCAGTGTTCCCTCTAAGCTGAGTTAGCTCACAAAGCAGAATTTTTGCTCGCAAGACTCTGCAGCTTAGAGGGAACATTGGCAGAGAGATAGACTTTATAAAGGACCCTACAGTTCCATTGGCTGGCTTGTCTCTTTAAACCACTCTTTCTGGTGAAAATTTTTTTTTTATTGGTTTTCCATAAAGTTGGCCGGAACGGGTAGGAGGGAAATAGAAAAACAGAATTACAAATGTCAATACTGTAATATTCTAATCTGCATGTAAAGTAATTTCTTAAGGTACAAATATAATCACATATTGTTATCTCTTTACGTTAAATCATTGACATCTAGATAGTATGTTTTAGTGACTGTAAGTCTTCTTTTAAGATATCTATTTAAGCTTACATTTCCAATATAAATGATATTATAATACACACTGCAGGAGATAGGAGTTAGAAATTCACACCAAAGAATCTTAAGAGTCTTGAGTGTCTAACCAAACATATAACTTCACCCAGTGTTTTCTTGCTTCTTATTTAGATTTCCCAGCCATCAACTGGAAAAGACAGCCCATCTCAGCCGTTACACCACTCTTTCAGTGCATTTGTCTCTTTAAATCACTTCTCCAAGGCAAGCCAGCCGGTAGGTTGGAGAATGCATTTAAAGTTAACGTTGCTTTCTTTCCATCCCTCCTCCCCCATCTTTATGCCTTCCTGTCTGCCTTGTAGCTCTCAAACATCTGACATTACTGCCTTGCGGCTCTCAAAACATCTGACGTTTAGTCTATGTGGTTCTTACATTAAGCACATCTGGCCACCCCTGGTTTAAGGCTTCTTTATGTGGTTTTGCGACTTCTGCCACTGCAATCCTGGCTCAGTTAATCTGAAGGCCCCGAGCCCTTCTGCGACAGAACTCACCTGATCACCATTTTGACAGGATACACCCCGATCCCCAGCCGCTTGTTCTCAGGGATTACGTAGGAAATCCTCCCGCTGCTATTGGTGATTTCTGTGTCGAAGTAAACCCACTCTCCCGAGGGGGGCTGCGTCATGATGTGAATGTCCACCTGGATCGCGAGCAAGGGACGAAGCAGAACAACACGTAGTCAGCAAAAGGCGTAGCAGTTAACAGTTCAGCAAAACACTTCTCTTAAGAACATCTGAACAGCCCTGCTGGATCAGACCAGTTGACCATCTAGTCCAGCCTCCTGTCTCACACAGTGGCCTCAACCAGTTCCTCTGGAGGGCCAACAACAGGGCAGAGAGGCTGAGGCCTTCCCCTCAGAAGAACCCTGCTGGGTCAGACCAGTGAGGGTCCATCTAGTCCAGCATCCTGTCTCACACAGTGACCACCAAGTTCCTCTGGAGGGCCAGCAACAGGGCAGAGAGGCTGAGGCCTTCCACTCAGAAGAGCCCTCCTGGGTCAGACCAGTGAGGGTCCATCTAGTCCAGCATCCTGTCTTACACAGTGGCCTCAACCAGTTCCTCTGGAGGGCCAACAATAGGGCAGAGAGGCTGAGGCCTTCCCCTCAGAAGAGCCCTGCTGGGTCAGACCAGTGAGGGTCCATCTAGTCCAGCCTCCTGTCTCACACAGTGGCCTCAACCAGTTCCTCTGGAGGGCCAGCAACAGGGCAGAGAGGCCGAGGCCTTCCCCTCAGAAGAGCCCTCCTGGGTCAGACCAGTGAGGGTCCATTTAGTCCAGCCTCCTGTCACACACAGTGGCCTCAACCAGTTCCTCTGGAGGGCCAACAACAGGGCAGAGAGGCTGAGGCCTTCCCCTCAGAAGAGCCCTCCTGGGTCAGACCAGTGAGGGTCCATCTAGTCCAGCATCCTGTCTCACACAGTGGCCTCAACCAGTTCCTCTGGAGGGCCAACAACAGGGCAGAGAGGCTGAGGCCTTCCCCTCAGAAGAGCCCTCCTGGGTCAGACCAGTGAGGGTCCATCTAGTCCAGCCTCCTGTCTCACACAGTGGCCTCAACCAGTTCCTCTGGAGGGCCAACAACAGGGCAGAGAGGCTGAGGCCTTCCCCTCAGAAGAGCCCTCCTGGGTCAGACCAGTAAAGGTCCATCTAGTCCAGCATCCTGTCTCACACAGTGGCCTCAACCAGTTCCTCTGGAGGGCCAACAACAGGGCAGAGAGGCTGAGGCCTTCCCCTCAGAAGAGCCCTGCTGGGTCAGACCAGTGAGGGTCCATCTAGTCCAGCATCCTGTCTCACACAGTGGCCTCAACCAGTTCCTCTGGAGGGCCAGCAACAGGGCAGAGAGGCCGAGGCCTTCCCCTCAGAAGAGCCCTCCTGGGTCAGACCAGTGAGGGTCCATCTAGTCCAGCCTCCTGTCTCACACAGTGGCCTCAACCAGTTCCTCTGGAGGGCCAGCAACAGGGCAGAGAGGCTGAGGCCTTCCCCTCAGAAGAGCCCTGCTGGGTCAGACCAGTGAGGGTCCATCTAGTCCAGCCTCCTGTCTCACACAGTGGCCTCAACCAGCTCCTCTGGAGGGCCAGCAACAGGGCAGAGAGGCCGAGGCCTTCCCCTAATGCTGCCTCCTGTCCTGGCTCTGAGATTCAGAAGCCTAGTGCCTCTGAATGCGGAGGTTCCCCTCAGACACCATGGCTAGTAGACACTGATAGACTTCCCTCCACAAACCTATCCAAGCCCCCTTTTAAAGCTGTTTTATTCCTTGGCCATCACTACATCCTTTGGCCACCAATTCCACATTTGAATCACTCTCTGTGCAACGCAGTATTTCCTTTTGTCTGCCCTGAACCTACCGCCCGTTAGCTTCATCGGATGCTCTCGAGTTCTAGTATTTTGGGAGAGGGAGAAAAAGTTCCCTCCGCCCTGGGCATAATTTTATAAACCTCTGTCATGCCCTCCTCTTAGTCATCCCTCTTCAAAACTGAAAAGTCCCAGACTCTTCGGACCTTCCTCCTCGGGAAGGGACTCCGAGCCCCTCGTCCTCATAGCTGCCCTTCCTCTGAACTCTCCCTTTCTGCTTCCTCTTTGGGAAGGCCACAGGCGAGTGCTTCAGCCCACTCCCCATCATCATCATTAGGGAGGGATGGTGGCTCAGTGGTAGAGCATCTGCTTGATAAGCAGAAGGTCCCAGGTTCAATCCCCGGCATCTCCAAAAAAGGGTCCAGGCAAATAGGAGTGAAAAACCTCAGCTTGAGACCCTGGAGAGCCGCAGCCAGTCTGAAAAGACAATACTGACTTTGATGGATCAAAGGTCTGATTCAGTATAAGGCAGCTTCATATGTTCATCTCCAGTTTAAAAAGAGTTCTAGTAACCAGCTTCTCTCTCCTGGAGACCCTGGAGAGTCTCTGATAGCTGAAACAGAAAATGGGGCGGGGGGCTCGGCAGGCCAGTGGTTTGACTCAGCATTTTAATTTGATTTATTGGATTTGTATCCCACTCTCCCCGCGAGCGGGCCCAGGGCGGCTAACAACCACCGAAACTATAAGAACGTCAAACACAAAACGATCTGCAAGATTTCTATACAATAAATGAATCAGTTAAAAATTGCATCGTAAGCAATAACATCGCCAATACCAGGGCTTCTTTTTTGTAACAGGAACTCTTTTATTTAGGCCACACCCCCGGATGTAGCCAGTCCTGGAGTTTACAGTAGGCCCTGTACTAAGAGCCCTTAGAGCAGGGGTGGCCAATGGTAGCTCTCCAGATGTTTTTGGGGAGGGACGGTGGCTCGGTGGTAGAGCATCTGCTTGGTAAACAGAAGGTCCCAGGTTCAATCCCTGGCATCTCCAACTAAAAAGGGTCCAGGCAAGTAGGCGTGAAAGACCTCAGCTTGAGACCCTGGAGAGCCGCTGCCAGTCTGAGTAGACAATACTGACTTTGATGGACTGAGGGTCTGATTCAGTAGAAGGCAGCTTCATATGTTCAACTCCCATCAGCCCCAGCCATTGGCCATGCTGGCTGGGACTGATGGGAGTTGTAGGCAAAAAACATCTGGAGAGCTACCGTTGGCCACCCCTGTCTTAGAGGATTGGCTATATCAGGGGTGTGTGAAGAAGAAGAATTGCAGATTTATACTCCGCCCTTCTCTCTGAATCAGAGTCTCAGAGCGGATTACAATCCTTTACCTTCTTCCCCCACAACAGGCACCCTGTGAGGTGGGTGGGGCTGAGAGCTTTCACAGAAACTGCCCTTTCCGGAACAACTTCTACAAGAGCTATGGTTGACCGCAGGCCATTCCAGCAGCTGCAAGTGGAGGAGTGGGAAATCAAACCCGGTTCTCCCAGATAAGAGTCCACGTGCTTAACCACTACACCAAACTGGCCTAATATGCAAAGGAGTTCCTGCTACAAAAAAAGCCCTGGCCAATACTATCCAGAGATCTCAACAGGTATGGCGCTAACAATATTGAAGCAGTAATGTCAGTCAGGCTTGTTGGTTCTGAGTCTACCTGACAGCTGTCTCCCATATTATTAGTAGAACGCAAGGTGGAATAGTTCAGTCTTGCAAGCCCTTCTTGCAAGCACGTGTCCCTCTCGTAAGTTTGACATTTAGATCAGAAGCTTCTCAAGGGAGGGATATGCCTTTGTCAATGATGCTACTTTGCAGAGTGAACGCTGACAGTTTAATAACGCTATGAAGTACGCCTTCCCAGATCGTTTGAAGAAGTTATTCCACGTGCCCTGAAATTCAGAGGGGAACGCACATGCCATCAACGTTCTTGCTAACGACAGTGCCGCAGGCGGTCAACTCTTGACGTATGACCAGGCAACTTCTAAGCAGCGTCCAACACTTCTAACAAAATTTTGGGTATGGGACCCTTGCCCAGAGTGGGAAAAAGAGCCTTGAGGACAGCTGTAACCATAATTATGCTGTTTCTAAAGAGAAACCGAAATGTGAAATTCCCAGATCTTTGTGATGAAGTCATGCCAATTCCTGTTATTGATGGTTTCCCCCTTATTCTTTTCTTGCTCTTAGAAATGTCTATCTTCTAGGGTAGGAGAAATCAGGTGTTTTTATGTTATGATTTTATTGTTTGTGCTGTGCTCTGCCCTGAGGCCCTACGGGGGAATGGGCAGAATATAAATAAACTAATAATAATAATAATAATGTTCAGCAGGAGAAGACGAGGACATTGGATTTATATTCCACCCTCCACTCAAGAGTCTCAGAGCGGCTCACAGTCTCCTTTACCTTCCTTCCCAACAACAGACACCCTGTGAGGTGGGTGGGGCTGAGAGGGCTCTCCCAGCAGCTGCCCTTTCAAGGACAACCTCTGCCAGAGCTGTGGCTGACCAAAGGCTATGCTAGCAGGTGCAAGTGGAGGAGTGGGGAATCAAACCCGATTCTCCCAGATAAGAGTCCGCGCACTTCACCACTGCACCAAACTGGCTCTCATTTAAATGTTGGCGACAAAAATGGATATCGGGTATTTGTAATGTGTATCTTTTAGGTGTTCGTGGGTTCACCAAGCTCCGTGAATTCAACAGCCGCACTTCCAGGAACGAACTCTGCAGTGGAAAACAACGGCTGTTTGCTGAGTTAACGTGCCGCGCGATTCTTATTAAATTACCTACATTTGAGACAAAAGTGCATTCACTTTTGAAAACACCCTTGGATGACGTGACTCTCCATCTTCAGTTCTCCAAGAAGACAGAAACAGTCAGCAGGCTTTTCTGTGCTCTTTTCCCACATTTGTAAGCTCCTGAGTCTTCGTTGGTTGTTTTCTGTTCCACACACGTTTTCCCTCTGGTGGCTGATTTGATATCACACAGGTTTATGTCCGACATAAAAACCTGCAGATCAGAGTAGGAGTCCAGGCGCACCTTTAAGACCAACGGAGTTTTATTCAGAATGGAAGCATTCGTGCGCATGCAGGCTTCTTCAGACGAGGGAATGGGGGTACAGTGAGCTGAAATACATGTAGCTGGTGGGTTAAGAGTGTCTCTCTCTCTCTCTCTCTCGGCTTGACTTCGCGAACGAAGATTTAAGAAGGGTGCAGTAGTCCACGTCTGCTGCAGGCTCGCTGGTGGCTGACAAGACCAATGCGGGACAGGCAGGTCCGGCCACAGTGGCTGCAGGGAAAAGTCTGATTTGGGGTTGGTGCTGTAGCAGTGTGATTCTTCCTCAATCTCCTTTTGTCCTCAAGACCAGCTATGCGTGCGTTCTCAAAGGAAGAGACAGCCTGGTGGATGGTGTGCCTCCATGCTTTGCGATCTGAGGCTAGGTCACTGGTGATGGTTGATGCAACAGGTGCCAAGGGAGTGTTAAGAGTGTAAAGTGACACAAACGTCGGGTCAGATGGCAAAACAGTGTAATAAATTGGAAGACCATTTGGCCTGTACGGCATTTGCGTGGGAAACCAATAAAAGGTAATAAAAGTTGTCTTTTATTGGTTTCCAAAGGCAACTTTTAATACCTTTTATTGGTTTCCCAGGCAAGTGCTATACAGGCCAAATGGTCTTCCAGTTTGTTACACTATTTTGCCATTTGGTCCTAACTTTGTATTAAGTTTACACTCTTAACCCACCGGTGATATGTATTTCAGCGCCCTGTCTGAAGAAGTCTGCAAGCATACGGAAGCTGACATTTTGAATAAAACTTTGTCGGTCTCAAAGGAGCTACTGGACTCCTACTCTGTTCTACTGCTTCAGACCAACACGGCTGCCCACTATAAAAACCTGCAGATTAAATCTGTGGGGTGATATTCTGGACATAAACCTGTGGAATATAACTGACTACCAGAGGGAGCAAAACATAATTGAACAAAACAGGTTTCCTACCTGTAACTGATGATCTTCGAGTGGTCATCTGTGCAGTCACACTGATGGGAATAGGCGCCAGCGCCGATCTCAATCGGTAAACTTCAAAGCTGCGGATTTCCGCGCCACCGCCCCAGTGCGCATGCCCAGAAGCCCCCACTGCGCATGCCCACTGGGACGGCAGCGGACATCCCGCCAGTTCCTTCTGGCCGCCGCGTTAGCCCCACAGAGGGACCGTCAGCAGCGGGGAAGGCGGGCGGGTAGTGTGACTGCACAGATGACCACTTGAAGATCATCAGTTACTGCCCCTACCCAGAAAAAAAGGAACTTACAAGTGACGAAAAGAAGGCAGAAAAGCCCACCATTGCTTGGTAAGCAGAATGTTAGCAAGCTGAACCTTCCTCGTTGGAAAACCTAGAAAAGCCGTGAACTTCTTGGCTTCTGGTCTCCGGGGGCTGATCTGGCTTCAGGCAGCGGATGAATTATGATAATGTCAAACAGCTGCTTAGCTTTAAACAGCCCTTCAGTGCCACGACTAGCACTTTATTTGATCCAGCCTTGGATGTCGGTGAAAGCAGAACTGCCAATGCTGATAAGAGGCAAGGCACATTTAGGACACACGTCGTCCTAAAAACCTGCAATTACGACTGTACAATGCAGATTTCGATTTTCTGGTGTTTTATGCAATTAGGTTAGATCCCCGCATACCTTCTCCCCTGTGAGCGTGACCATATCTAAGGGCCCGTACATAAACCTTCCATTTAACACCTGGAGACCGTCCTCATTGGCAATGGCATCGTTTATTCGGTGGTTGGCTGTGACATTCTGCAAGAAAGAAAGAGAAGCAAGTTGGGACACCCGAGGTTCCCTTTCAGGAACAACGTCTATAAGAGCTATGGTTGACCGCAGGCCATTCCAGCAGCTGCAAGTGGAGGAGTGAGGAATCAAACCCGGTTCTCCCAGATAAGAGAGCTCTGGCTGACCCAAGCCATTCCAGCAGGTGCAAGTGGAGGAGTGGGGAATCAAACCCGGTTCTCCCAGATAAGAGTCCTCACACTTCACCCCTACACCAAACTGGCTCTCCACGTATAAGGCAGCTTAATGTATTCATATGTAGCTGCTTTCTGTTTCATATCTGGGTGAACGAACCACTGAAACGAGCAGGCACAGGCTGTAGCTGCTCCCAAACAGAAGGGGATGCCAGATGCGAGGCACTGGATGACATTAGTTGGTGCATGGGATCCTAAGTGGAAAAACAGTCCCATTAGAGACACGGGTCCCTGGCCATGCAAATGTTTAAAGATACCAACGAACACCCTGAATTGTGTCCAGAAGCAAACAGTTAACCAATGAAACGTCTGAAGTGCAGGTGGTTATATGATCATTCCGGCATAAACCAGCTCCGCCACCTAGAGGTGAGATTCTGTACCAGCTGAAGTTTCAGAACAGTTTCCAGGGGCAGCCCTACACATAACGCATTACAGTAATCTAGCCCTGAGGTTGCAGATCAGCATGGCAAGGCCAGCCTCCACCCACACAGGGGATTCAGATTCCAGAGATGCTGGGGAGGAAGCCGAGCTCTGAAGAATGACAAACAACTTGCACTACCAAAAGAATGACAAGGCAAACCCCGCCCCCACCCAGACCAAAATAGGAACTAGAAGGGACAGTGGGTCACCAGGGACACCACCAGAAAACAGGTCTTCTCCTAGCCGGTGGTGTTGGTGGTGGAAAGTGACTTATGGTGACCTTGTGGGGTTTTTAAGAGAAGAGAGGCTCAGAGGCGGTTTGTCACCGCCTGCTTCTGTGTAGCAACCTGGGATTTCCTCGAAGAAAACGAAGATATTGGATTTATATCCCTCCCTCCACTCCAAATATCAGAGTCTCAGAGAAGCTTATAACCTCCTTTATCTTCCCGCCACACACACACAACAGACACCCTGTGAGGTAGGTGGGGCTGAGAGAGCTCTGACACAAACTGCCCTTTCAAGGACAGCTCTGCAAGAGCTGTGGCTAACCCAAGGCCATTCCAGCAGCTGCAAGTGGAGGAGCGGGGGAATCAAACCCGGTTCTCCCAGAGAAGAGTCTGCACACTTTAACCACTTCACCAAACTGGGTCTCCCATCCACATACCAGCCAGGGCCAACCCTCCTTGGGCATACATGATAGAGAACAGAAGAAGAAACGCAGCCGTTACCCTTAGCTTAACGTGGGTCCTCTTGCGAAGCCACTTCTCTCTGGGCTTGGAAGGGGTGAAGACGGAGACCTCCTTCCCATCCAGCTCCAGAATACTGGAGTTTTCGTGCCTCATCACCTGAGGGAAAAGAGCAGCAGGATCAACAGTTGCTACAGTCAAGCCCCGTTAGCGGGGGTGGAATTCTAGCAGGAGCTCCTTTGCATATTAGGCCACAGACCCCTGATGGAGCCAATCCTCCAAGAGCGTAGGAAAAAGGAAAGGAAAGGTCCCCTGTGCAAGCACCAGTCACTTCCGACTCTGGGGTGACGTTGCTTTCGCAAGGTTTTCATGGCAGAGTTTTTACGGGGTGGTTTGCCATTGCCTTCCCCGGTCATCTACGCTTTCCCCGCAGCAAGCTGGGGACTCATTTTACCGACCTCAGAAGAATGGAAGGCTGAGTCAACCTCGAGCTGGCTACCTGAAAAACCCAGCTTCCAAGAGCTTACAAGGCTCTTTTTTGTAAGCTCCCGGAGGATTGGCTACATCAGGGGTGTGTGTGGCCCAGTATGCAAAGGAGCTCCTGCTAAAATTCCACCCCTGCCTGTTAGAAGAATTTCCATAGAGTCTCTGCAAAGTACTGGCTTGAATCTGAGGATGTCGGAGGAGTGTCTGAGCTGGGCTGGCCGGTGTTTTTGTGCGATGTTGGAAAGCGATAGGCAAATCAACCTTCCTGCCTAAATCAGACCTGGCACAAAAGGATTTCAGAGCGGATGCTCTGCTTTTTAGACATGCAGACCAGTGGCGGAAGAAGAGTTGAAAGGAGCTTTATGGGATACCTGCTTGTAACATTTGACAAAAGCTTCAAAGACTAAGCCCTTCCGGTTTCAGACCCCGTTCCCTTACTGATCGAGCCGCATCAGTCGAAAGCTAACCTCGGTGGATCTTCTGATGCGCGGGCTCTTTGGTGAGCGTCTAGTGGGGGGGGGGGTGTCCCCAACACAGAGATTTGATTTGATTTATTCGACTTGATGAACTGGCCCATCGCAGTTGGTGCTGGGCTCTCGCTTGACGTACGACAATAGATAAAATCACATACCTTTGAACCAACAAAGCCTGTTAAGCTAAAAAGATTACAAAACCTTATGGTGTCTTATTAAAATGCGATTAGTCCAGGTTTCCAGACCTCACCTCTCCTGGTGCCCGCCAAATGTTTTTAGAAACTGGGTGGGGGCAGGTGGGATTTTGGCTCAGCAAGGGTTCTAACTGGCCAGTGAAGATTTGATTGGCAGCAATCGCCACCAATACTCCCTCTAAAATTGTGGGGTCTCGTGAACAAAAATTCTACTTTTTGAGCTCCTGCCGTTCAAGTTGTGAGCTACTGCATAAATTATTTTTTTTTTCTCGAGCCATTTTTTCCTCAGCGGAGACAAAAAATGTGTGAGCCGGAGGCTAAAAATCTGTGAGCTAGCTCACACTTGACTCAACTTACAGGAAACACTGGTTGCCACCACAGCACAAGGCTCTTCAACGTGGCAGCCATTTTGTAGATGGTTCCGTATCCCGTAGCAGCCATTGTGTGGCTGGGTCCGCTGTGTTATGTGGGAACTCCAAAGGTGGCCACAGGCTTAAAAAAGGCTGGGGACCCCAGCTCTACAATAACAGGCATATACAAGAGGCAGCCACCAAGAAGGCTCCTCCCCCATAGTCCCTTGGATAGTAAACATGTTGCTGCGCTTGCAGTAAACACTGGAAGGCCCTCTGCATCAACATAAAGGTGCATACTCAGCACCACTTGATTATTATTCCATAACGAATAGTAGCCTCTGTTGAACTCCCTATTCAGGGTAGGAACAGCAGTGAAAGGTAAGGGATTTAATGAACTAAGGATTGGGGAAGGGGGGGTTGGTGACATCGTACGCACTAGCCAATAGGCCCCTGTCCTACTCAGCTTTTTTTTCCACAACTTGCTGGAAACCTGTAAAACTATTTCCTTGCCTTTTCCGCAGCTTGACTCCAGGAAAGAAAAATGTATGTGTGCTTTCAAGGCACTGCAGGTACATTCTCATCACCTCCACCGGGCTCTGGTTTGAGTTTCACGGGCCTTCTGGCTTGACGCAAAGCCCAGCCTTCCGTCTGCTGTCAGTTCTCTATCTTTCCGATCCCTCTCTATCTATCCTGGCTGCACTGGCTTCACAGCACGTTTCCTTTCTTCGTGAATGTATGACCGCCGCCTCCCCGGCTCCACTGAGTTCGGATTTAGCTCTGCAGCAGGAGCTGCATCCCAGGAAGTCTTAAGATCCCAGCAGGTTCCCTGGTTTAACTGAAGTTGACTCCATTTCCCACACACGACACGCTCCTGCGACGGCACTTCACAAGCTAAGCTACCTTCGCCCACTGATTCTTCTGCCTCTACTGCTTTGGGGACAGCAAATTTCTCAACAAGCAAACGTTCTGCGACTGGCACAAGTTATACAAAGTGGGGGGGGGGGGTTGTGCGTGCAAATTATCTGCTTTGTTTTAGACAGACAATGTTGGCATTTTTACTTTTGTTCTAACATTTTTACTGGTTATGATCTGGAAGGGGATGCGGGAAGAAGAAGAAGAAGAAGAAGAAGATATTGGATTTATATCCCGCCCTCCACTCTGAAGAGTCTCAGAGCGGCTCACAATCTCCTTTACCTTTCTCCCCCACAACAGACACCCTGTGAGGTGGGTGGGGCTAGAGAGGGCTCTCACAGCAGCTGCCCTTTCAAGGACAACCTCTGCCAGAGCTTTGGCTGACTTTGGCTGACCCAAGGCCATTTCAGCAGGAAGGAGACTAATAGAAGACTAGGAGGGCTGTGTAGACTAGGAAGCGGAGAACGGGTAGATCTGACCACTGGAGGATGATGATGATGATATTGGATTTATACCCTGCCCTTCACTCTGAATCCCAGAGCGGTCCCAATCTCTTTTACCTTCCCCCCCCTTGCCCCCCTGTGAGGTGGGTGGGGCTGAGAGAGCTTTTACAGCAGCTGCCCTTTCAAGGACAACTCCTACGAGAGCTATGGCTGACCCAAGGCCACTCCAGCAGGCGTAAGTGGGGCAGTGGGGAATCAAACCCGGTTCTCCCAGATAAGAGAGCTCTGGCTGACCCAAGGCCACTACAGCAGCTGCAAGTGAAGGAGTGGGGAATCAAACCCGGTTCTCCCAGATAAGAGAGCTCTGGCTGACCCAAGGCCATTCCAGCAGGCGCAAGTGGAGGAATGGGGAATCAAACCCGGTTCTCCCAGATAAGAGTCCACGCACTTAACCACTACACCAAATTGGAGGCCCTAGAAACAGCTCCACTCATCATCGGTCATAGCCCTGCCTGCTCAGTTTCATCTTTCTCCTCTTGCCATCGTGAGGACTAGAAACTTGAACCCTCACAATCTGCCTTTTTAAAAAAAAGCTTCAATGGCAACTAACACCCTCCGGATTTTGCTCCAAACGTTTTCCAAAATTAGTCTTGCTTAGTTTCTCTTTGAGTTCCCACGTGATACCACACAAATTCCCCTGCAATTAATGAATTCCCACGCAAATGCTATCCAGACCAAATCTTTTGGCTATTAGCCACAGTATATTATTGGAAATGTCTGGGGCAGTGATGCTCTGTATTCTTGGTGCTTGGGTGGGGGGCAAAGTGGAAGGGCTTCTAGCCCCACTTGTGAACCTCCTGCTGGCACTTGGGTTTTGGTATTTTTTGGCCACTGTGTGATACAGAGTGTTGGACTGGATGGGCCATTGGCCTGATCCATCATGGCTTCTCTTATGTGACACAGAGTGTTGGACTGGATGGGCCATTGGCCTGATCCAAGATGGCTTCTCTTATGTTCTTCTGCGACACAGAGTGTTGGACTGGATGGGCCACTGGCCTGACCCAATATGGCTTCTCTTATGTTCTTCTGCGACACAGAGTGTTGGACTGGATGGGCCATTGGCCTGATCCAACATGGCTTCTCTTATGTTCTTCTGTGACACAGAATGTTGGACTGGATAGGCCATTGGCCTGATCTAACATGGCTTCTCTTATGTTCTTATGTGACACAGAGTGTTGGACTGGATGGGCCATTGGCCTGATCCATCATGGCTTTTCTTATGTTCTTATGTGACTCAGAGTTTTGGACTGGATGGCCCATTGGCCTGATCCATCATGGCTTCTCTTATGTTCTTATGTGACTCAGAGTTTTGGACTGGAGGGGCCACTGGCCTGATCCAACATGGCTTCTCTTATGTTCTTATGTGACACAGAGTGTTGGACTGGATGGCCCATTGGCCTGATCCATCATGACTTCTCTTATGTTCTTATGTTATGTTCTTACCAAGCAGCCTGAATAACATATTGTGTACCATCATCATCCGTGCTTTGTCAAGGCAGCCTATTGCGTGTGTGTGAATACTGATATGCTATTTCGCATTATTTTGTAACTCAGTTATTTCTCAATGAACTGTTTATTATATTGGGGGGGGGGGACCGTTTTGTATTCCGTGGTCTGAGACCTGCTAGGCGCACGAGGACTGACCTGTCTGAGCAGGAAGGAGACCACGTCTGTCGACTCCCAGTAGCTGGCGTGGAAGAGGTGCGGTAAGGCGACGGTAGGGAAGGCGGTCAGTGCATCCGGGCAGTACAGAGCATAGTCTATCCTTTTCGTTCCCCACCATTTGGCAGCAACTGAAAGCAGAAGATGGCAAAACTCCAAGTTATTTTTTTTAAATAAAAGACTAATAACCAATTAAAGTCTGCTTCAGAATCCAAGTCCTCAGTTCCTCCAGTAGAAAAGCATTTAAAGAATCCTTTTTCCAAGCGTATCTTTTATTGCAAACTTCATTGTTGGATACCAATCATGGCTTCCCCAGCGAATAAACCTTAGGAACTTTAGCCTGTTAAGAGATTTCCTACAGTTCCCGGGGTTTTTTTTTTTATTTCTGGCGAGGGAAGGAAGGCAAATCATAAACTAGTCTGCGGTGTTGATGCTCCTTCTGTGTTCCAGTCGGGTTTAACGAAAGTCATCCAAGGACACCGTGAACCAGACAGCCTGGGTCAGTCCTTTATTAGATCGAGTACAAGACCACTCTCACAGACAGGCAATGAATCCATTTGGAGGATGAACGGAGGCACTTGAGAACCAAGGGCTGGAAGGTTTTTTTTTACAAGCCTGGGATGTCTCTCTTGAATACATGGGAGACTAATGAATGAGTGTGCCTTCTTAAAAAGAACGAGGCCAGGTTTAGACGAGATAGGAAGAGTCGGATTGGGGAAGTGCGGGACTATAATCAAACCTATCCTGCCTAACCTTTATGGACTACCTGAGGCAAAGTTGGTTTTCTTTCTGCTATCTGACCGATGTTCCCATACCACTGGCCGAGTTGCAAAGTACCTTTTGGCTGCCGTAACAACCAGGGAGCAAAAGACTAGCTCCCCTTCTTGATGCTTTTTTAACGGAAACTCCGTGTAAATTTGCCATGCTGGACTTTTTACTTCTATGCCAATAAAAGTATTTGGATTGGATTGGATTGATGGGCAGAGGATCTTCAGATGAACCAGCCGGCGCTCTTTTCGTCCATGAGAAATTAAAGACTGAAGGCCGCCGTTCACCGGGATGGTAGAGGGTGACGTTAATTACTGTCCAGGTACAAGAAGGAGGTAAACGCTGGAGCTTTTGAGCGAGGACGACTGAAATGAAACAAGGGAATGAATTTCTAGAGGGAATGGATCAAGCCCAAGAGTCAAGCCTTAGTGAACCAGAAGCACCAACTGCGTCTGACTGGGAGGGACGGTGGCTCAGTGGTAGAGCATCTGCTTGGTAAGCAGAAGGTCCCAGGTTCAATCCCTGGCATCTCCAATGAAAAAGGGTCCAGGCAAGTAGCCGTGAAAAACCTCAGCTTGAGATCCTGGAGAGCTGCTGCCAGTCTGAGTAGACGATACTGATTTGGGAGAGATGGTGGCTCAGTGGCAGAGCATCTGCTTGGTCAGCAGAAGGTCCCAGGTTCAATCCCTGGCATCTCCAACTAAAAAGGGTCCAGGCAAGTAGGCGTGAAAGACCTCAGCTTGAGACCCTGGAGAGCCGCTGCCAGTCTGAGTAGACAAGACTGACTTTGATGGACCGAGGGTCTGATTCAATAGAAGGCAGCTGCATACGTTCATATGACTGTATCGTGGCATTACAGAATCTTTATAGAATCTGGTTTTAAAGGACGTCTCATGGTTTGTTGTCAAAGGCTTTCACGGCCGAAGTTCATTAGTTGTTGTAGATTTTTCAGGCTGTATGGCCGTGGTCTTGGCATTGTAGAACCTGACGTTTGGCCAGCAGCTGTGACTGGCAAGACAACGGCCATGCAGCCTGAAAAATCTACAACAACTTATGACTCATGGTCTTCCTTATTCCCCAGCTCAATTGCTCTGGGGCAGGAAAGGCCTGTTATTTTTGTCTTATCTACAGGATGGTACACGAGCGTATTTTTTTTTTTTCCAAGCCAGCCCCAAGAGCAGTGCTCAGCTGAGAGCCCGAGCGGTGTACCTCTGGCAGAATGCGACTTGCACTGTTTTATTTCTGTTAACAAAAAGGCACGTTTTTGTTTTCCGAGGCAGAAACAAACCTTCATAGGGAAGATACCGCTGCGAAAAGGAGCCGTCCGTTCAAAACGGTGAAAACACCCCTTTTCGTTATTAATAGAGTTTATTTATCTCCATGCCTTTCATCCTTCGTCATGAGCTTGCCATCTGGAAAATTCTCATGGCCCTCGCCTTTCTTTTTCAGTTATACCGGGACACTGTACATTGATTTTCAGTACACCGTCTTGCTTTTAAAGGTTTTAAAGGCTAGTGTTTTTATCGTGCTGCGGTTGGTTTTATTTATTGTTAAGTCTCGCATCTGTAACCCACCGTGGACCTGCTTGTGGGAAGGGCAGGAGAGAAATTAAGCTAATAAATAAATTCATGGAACTGGTCCTCTGAGCGGGAATTCTGTGTGGGCATGCTTTGCGCCAACAGCAACTCTGAACTGAGAGCAGCCCAATTCCGATGAGGAACGATGTGAGCCCGAAGTCCCATGGGGGGAGCTCTCTCACCCCACCAGCCTCACATTCAAGCCAGTTTTTGCAATGGTTTAACAATTACTTCCTGCCTCCAAAGGAAACTTAAGGAGAGGGCTAAAAAAGATAAAGGTAGTCCCCTGTGCAAGCACCAAGTAGCGATCTATGGGGTGGCATCATATCAGGACGTTTTCTTGGCAGACTTTTTGTGGGGGGGGGGGGTTGCCCTTGCCTTCCCCAGTCATCTACACTTTATTCCCACAAGCTGGGTACTCATTTCATCGACCTCGGAAGGAAAGCTGAATCAACCTTGAGCCGGCTACCTGAACCCAGCTTCCGCCGGGATCGAACTCAGGTCGTGAGTAGAGTTTAGGACTGCAGTACTGCAGCTTTACCACTCTGCGCCACGGGGCTCCGTGAGGAGAGGGCTACGGATTTCTAAGAAGAGCCTCGTAGCGCAGTGGTAAAGCTGCAGTGCTGCAGTTGGAGCCCTCTGCTCACGACCTGAGTTCGATCCCCTGTGGAAGCTGAGTTCAGGTAGCCGGCTCGAGGTTGACTCGGCCTTCCATCCTTCCGAGGTCGGTCAAATGAGTCCACAGCTTGCTGGGGGGGAAGTGTAGATGACTGGGGAAGGTAATGGCACACCACCCTGTAAAAGGTCTGCCGTGAAAATGTTGTGAAAGCAACGTCATCCCAGAGTCGGAAGCGACTGGTGCTTGAACAGGGGACTACCTTTACCTTTTTTTACAGATTTCTAAACAGTTTTCTCAGCCTCCTAATCCATACCGGCCCTAGACTGTCGGGAACCGTAGGCAAGGATCTGGCACCCCCCTCCCGGCACACCCCTTCACTGATAACATCACTGAGTCACATGGGGGTACCCAATCCGGTTCCCCCAGAAGGCTGGCACCCTAGGTGACTGCCTAGTCCTGCTCCTAATCAAAGTACAATTTGGGGGATTCTGAAGGAAGGCAGATTCTTTTAAAAACAAAAGAGGACAAACTTCTGGGATGGCCAAATTGTACTACCAGCAGGGCCGGTGCTTGGGAGTAGGCAAAGTAGGCAGTCGTCTAGGGCGCCACCTGGCTTAAGGGGTACCACTGGGCACCCCCTCTCCGACATACGACTCTGGCTCCTGACCACCGTCACCTTGTCCTCTCCCATCCCCAAGCGGCTCTCAACAAAGCCAAGCCACCCCCCTCTCCCCGATGTGCGACTTGGCCTCCCACTTCACCCTATCCCACCACCCTCCTTCCCGGCGTGGCTGGCAAGCACTTCTTCTCACCGTATTTTTTTTTTAAACAAATAATGTATCAGTTTTTTGAAAAATTAAAATCAAAAATCAGTAAATTCAAAATGTGAAAAGTTTCAAGTTTGGCGCTCTTCATTTCCCCTATGTTTTTTAATAACCGGGGGAGGGGGGGGGCACTAGTGGGTGATTCGTCTAGGGCACCGGAAACATATATGAACATATGAAGCTGCCTTTTACTGAATCAGACCCTTGGTCCATCAAAGTCAGTATTGTCTTCTCAGACTGGCAGCGGCTCTCCAGGGTCTCAAGCTGAGTTTTTTCACACCTATTTGCCTGGACCCTTTTTTGGAGATGCCGGGGATTGAACCTGGGACCTTCTGCTTCCCAAGCCGATGCTCTACCACTGAGCCACCGTCCCTCCCCTTTAGTGGCTCTCCAGGGTCTCAAGAGGAGGTTTTTCACACCTATTTGCCTGGACCCTTTTTTGGAGATGCCAGGGATTGAACCTGGGACCTTCTGCTTCCCAAGTAGATGCTCTACCACTGAGCCACCGTCCCTCCCCTTTAGTGGCTCTCCAGGGTCTCCAGCTCAGGTTTTTCACACCTATTTGCCTGGACCCTTTTTTGGAGATGCCGGGGATTGAACCTGGGACCTTCTGCTTCCCAAGCAGATGCTCTACCACTGAGCCACCGTCCCTCCCCTTTAGTGGCTCTCCGGGGTCTCAAGAGGAGGTTTTTCACACCTATTTGCCTGGACCCTTTTTTGGAGATGCTGGGGATTGAACCTGGGACCTTCTGCTTCCCAAGCAGATGCTCTACCACTGAGCCACCGTCCCTCCCCCGAAAGCCTATCACTGGCCCGGACTACCAGCTTGGTCACTGTGAAAGAGGCAACGGGAAAATTCTGGACTTCCCAAATCTATTTTATTCGGCCTTCTTTGCCCTTCCTTCTTGTATCTGTCGAAGGGAACTTTGACTCTTGACAGAGGACACCCCCAAAATCTTCTTGGTCTCTCAGGTGCTCCAGGGCTTGAAGCTCGCCGCTTCCTTCTCGCCAGCTTCTAGCCATGGAGAAAAACCACTCCTGAGGCTGCTGCCCGGCACTTACCTTTCCAGAGCTTCTAGTTTAAAAACACACATTTCTTGCACGCGCCCCTGCAAGGCCAATCAGTGACAGGGCATCGAAAGGAAGACCAGGAAAGGAAAAAAAAAAATCTGGCTTTGGAAGAAAATCGTTCTGCTCGCCTCCTTATAAGACTTCTCACTTTGTGATTTCAAAACAGATGTAGGAAGGAGAAGAGGAAATCAAACCCTGGCCTGCTAAGAGAATCCCCATCTATTTGCACGCATGTCACGATTTGGGATTTCAACGGCAAGCTCCGGTGGATGCGTTTGCTTGATTTCTTAAGTTTGCTTAAACACGTAGGAAGAGCCCTGCTGCATTAGACTGCTGGTCTATCTCGCCCAGCATCCTGTCTCAGACAGAAGACGGTCAGTTCCTCTGGAGGGCTAACAACAGGGCAAAGAGGCTGAGGACTTCCCTGATAAGAACATCAGAAGAGCCCTGCTGGATGAGACCAGTGGTCCATCTAGTCCAGCATCCTGTCTCACACAGTAGCCTCAACCAGTCCCTCTGGAGGGCCAACAACAGGGCAGAGAGGCTGAGGACTTCCCTGATAAGAACATCAGAAGAACCCTGCTGGATGAGACCAGTGGTCCATCTAGTCCAGCATCCTGTCTCACACAGTAGCCTCAACCAGCCCCTCTGGAGGGCCAACAACAGGGCAGAGAGGCTGAGGACTTTCCTGATAAGAACATCAGAAGAGCCCTGCTGGATGAGACCAGTGGTCCATCTAGTCCAGCATCCTGTCTCACACAGTAGCCTCAACCAGTCCCTCTGGAGGGCCAACAACAGGGCAGAGAGGCTGAGGACTTCCCTGATAAGAACATCAGAAGAGCCCTGCTGGATGAGACCAGTGGTCCATCTAGTCCAGCATCCTGTCTCACACAGTAGCCTCAACCAGTTCCTCCTCTAGAGGGCCAACAACAAGGCAGAGAGGCTGAGGACTTCCCTGATAAGAACATCAGAAGAGCCCTGCTGGATGAGACCAGTGGTCCATCTAGTCCAGCATTCTGTCTCACACAGTAGCCTCAACCAGTTCCTCCTCTAGAGGGCCAACAACAAGGCAGAGAGGCTGAGGACTTCCCTGATAAGAACATCAGAAGAGCCCTGCTGGATGAGACCAGTGGTCCATCTAGTCCAGCATCCTGTCTCACACAGTAGCCTCAACCAGTTCCTCCTCTAGAGGGCCAACCACAGGGCCATAGAGGCTGAGGCTTTCCTCTGATGTTGCCTCCAGGCTCTGGGATTCAGAGTCTAACTGCCTCTGAACATGGAAGGGTTTTTTCCCCCAGCTTTGATTGTCTTCATGGATCTTGTCTGCCTTTTCTAAGCATGTGCAGTCTTTTTTTCCTCTGGCTGAAGACAGCCATTTGGTTCCAGATTTCTGAAACACAGAACTGCTGCACTTTTCATTAAAAAGGTAAAGGTAAGTCCCCTGTGCAAGCACTAGTCATTCCCGACTCTGGGGTGATGTAGTATCATGACGTTTTCGCAGATTTTTTACGGGGTGGTTTGCCACTGCCTTCCCCAGTCATCTACACTCTCCCTGCAAGCTGGGGACTCATTTTACCAACCTCGGAAGGATGGAAGGCTGAGTCAACCTCGAACTGGCTACCTGAACTCAGCTTCCGCTGGGATCGAACTCAGATTGTGAGCAGAGGGCTTGGACTGCTTTTCCGCTCTGCGCCACAGGGCTCTTTCGCTTTTCATAATAAACTGACAAATTATTTTTCTGCCTCCAAGAATACGGTCTCCTCGGAAGCGGAGACTTTTCCCAGCTTTGCCCCCTTCTGTTCGTCCTGACATGCGTGCTCTCAGATGACCTGGGATTCTCCAAACAGGAGGGTTAAAATTTACCCCATCCTCCTGAGAAACCATGGTGAGACCTCTACACACGCTGAGAAGAATTCACGACAGAGCGAGCCCCGCAAGTAAAAGCAGGCTGTTAGTGGCGTGAGGGTTAGCTTTCGAAGCAGAGGGAAAGAATGGTTTGTTAAAAACCGAACACCGAGATTGCGAAGTGCCCTGGTGAAAGTGGACCGCCGGTTCCGAAGATAGGCGACAGAGGTGGTTAGTTGGGGTGCTGCTTCTCGTGCTCCCCGTCTCTCTCCAGAATACCTTTCTTGATGTCCAGGTCGGGGACGTGCATGATGGAATCCACTTCCTGGTGGGGGGAGCCCCCAAACTTTCTTCTGAAGGGGTTCTGGGACTGCTCGGGTTTAGATGGCCTGTGTCTTTTGGGCGAGGGCTGGGTGGGGGATTTGTGGGGGAGGGCAAGCTGAGCTAGCAAGCTAAAGCCCCTGGAGTGGGCGAGGTGGCTTTTGTTTTCTAAAAGGAATAAAACAAAAATCAAAAGAGAACACAACAGAAATGTGCCGGTTAACACACGTGGCCAAGCGATACACAACTTCATTTATTTTTTTTTTGTCCTTCCGCGAACGTCATAATGCTATGGAAGAAATACCCCGGCTGTGCGGGAATCATATTCTCTTCTCGGGTGTGGGGGTCTCAAAGGACTGGCTACATCAGGGGTGTGTGGCCGAATATGTAAAGGAGATCCTGCAGCTGCAAAAAAAAAAAAGCCCTGGCCAATAGCGTTCCACTAACTCTTGTGAATCTGCTCAGTGTGGACTCTTCAGTCTCCGACAGCTGTTGCTCAGGCGCAGACTGGCCTGCTCTTGAATTGCCCGTCTCTTCTTGCCTGCTTGACCGCCTGCCTCTCTAGTAGGGTTAGGCAAATAAATACAGAACACTCCGAGAGGGTTTTTACTAATCCATATACCAAAATCATTTCATACTAAACAACATCCAGTGGTATCCCAAATTTTTTTTTTACAGAAAGTTGTACAATGTTCTCTCTTTGCTTGAAGAACTACACAAGGACCAAGAAAGTCCAAAATAGATATCACTGCTTCCCAAAACAGGGGTGGCTGCAAACGGACTGCTGCTTGGTGAGTAGAGAGCCAGTTTTGTGTAGTGGTTAAGTGTGTGGACTCTTCTCTGGGAGAACCGGGTTTGATTCCCCACTCCTCCACTTGCACCTGCTGGAATGGCCTTGGGTCAGCCATAGCTCTCGCAGGAGCTGTCCTTGAAAGGGCAGCTGCTGTGAGAGCCCTCTCCAGCCCCACCCACCTCACCAGGTGTCTGTCTCCAGAGAACCAGTTTGGTGTAGTGGTGAAGTGCCCAGACTCTTATCTGGGAGAACCAGGTTTGATACCCCAATCCTCCACTTGCAGCAGCTGGAATGGCCTTGGGTCAGCCATAGCTCTGGCAGAGGTTGTCCTTGAAAGGGCAGCTGCTGGGAGAGCCCTCTCAGCCCCACCCACCTCACAGGGTGCCTGTTGTGGGGGGAGAAGATATAAAAGATTGTGAGCTTGCTCTAAGACTCTGAGATTCAGAGTGGAGGGCAGGATATAAATCCAATATCTTCATCTTCTTCTCCTGTCCTCTTTTCTCCTGAAAGGGCCACCACAAGCTCGGAGCAAATGGAAGTATGAGCCAGATCCATTGAAAACACCAGAGCCCAGCCAACTGAAACAATTTACCCCTTTGGCGAGCCGTCTGAAGAAGGTAACTCTGAAAAAGAGGACGGAAGCAGCAGTCCGTTTGCAGCCATGCCTGTTTTGGGAAGCAGTCACATCTATTTTGGAATTTCTTGGACCTTGTATAGCATTGGAAAAAGTACAAAAAAGGGTAACTAGAATGATTAAAGGTTTGGAACACTTTCCCTATGAAGAAAGGTTAAAACGCTTGGGGCTCTTTAGCTTGGAGAAACGTCGACTGCGGGGTGACATGATAGAGGTTGACAAGATTATGCATGGGATGGAGAAGGTAGAGAAAGAAGGACTTTTCTCCCTTTCTCACAATATGAGAACTCGTGGACATTCAATTAAATTGCTGAGCAGTTGGGTTAAAACGGATAAAAGGAAGTACTTCTTCACCCAAAGGGCGATTAACATGTGGAATTCACTGCCACAGGAGGTGGTGGCGGCTACAAGCATAGCCAGCTTTAAGAGGGGATTGGATAAAAATATGGAGCAGAGGTCCATCAGTGGCTATTAGCCACAGTATATCTATATATGTGTGTGTGTATACACACACACATATATTGGCCACTGTGTGACACAGAGTGTTGGACTGGATGGCCCATTGGCCTGATCCAACATGGCTTCTCTTATGTTCTTATGTGACACAGAATGTTGGACTGGATAGGCCACTGGCCTGATCCAACAGGGCTTCTCTTATGTTCTTATGTGACACAGAGTGTTGGACTGGATAGGCCATTGGCCTGATCCAGCATGCTTCTCTTATGTTATGTGACACAGAGTGTTGGACTGGATGGGCCACTGGCCTGATCCAACATGGCTTCTCTTATGTTCTTATGTGATACAGAGTGTTGGACTGGATAGGCCATTGGTCTGATCCAGCATGCTTCTCTTATGTTCTTATGTGACACAGAGTGTTGGACTGGATGGGCAATTGGCCTGACCCAACATGGCTTCTCTTATGTTCTTATGTGACACAGAGTATTGGACTGGATAGGCCATTGGCCTGATCCAGCATGGCTTCTCTTATGTTCTTATGTGACACAGAGTGTTGGACTGGATGGGCCACTGGCCTGATCCAGCATGGTTTCTCTTATGTTCTTATGTGACACAGAGTGTTGGACTGGATAGGCCATTGGCCTGATCCAACATGGCTTCTCTTATGTAGCTCTACAAACAAAGAGAGAACACTGTACACTTTAATGTAAAAAAAATTTTTTTTTGAATACTACTGAATATTGTTTAATATAAAATTATTCTGGCGTATGCATTAGCAAAAACTCCTCACGAAGTGTTCTATGTTTATTTGCCTATCCCTTGTAGGGTTAGCACGCTCAGATCCTTCAAAATACGTTTCAGGCCCTGACGGCTACATAAAATGAGAACAGTTGTCGAGCTGCGGCTGACCGATGGCATCCCCAGAGGGCTTTCAAGGCAAGAGGCAAACAGAGGTGGCTTTGCCATTGCCTGCCCCTGCATAGTGACCCGTGGCTTTCCTTGGTGGTCTCCCATCCAAGTACTAACCTGGGCAGACCCTGCTTAGCTTCCAAAGTCGGATGAGGCAGGGCTATTTAGACTGCTATGGATGCAGGGGCCGTTTTGTAGAAAAATAGGAGGTGGAGCTCATTAGCATATGCTGCCCCCCTCCCCACCACCACCACCACCCAAAAGGAAGAAAGAGAGAGCCCCGGGCGAGTGAGGCCAGCCGCCTCAGCAGGCCTCGCTCACCTGGGGCTCTCCTGGGCTGCGCCGCCCCAGTCAAAAGGCCAGCAAGCCACGAAGTGGAGAAAGGGTAGCAAGGGCTTCTCCAGGGGTTAATGAGGGCTGCTGGGGGCGTGGCAAAGCCCCTGGGGGGTGGCTGCCTGCCTGCTCTTCTAATCCAGGGATTGTTATGCAGCTGCGCCAACTAATCCAGGGATTGTTATGCAGCTGAGCCACCTGGTGGGAAGGGCGGGATATAAATCACAAATAAATAAATAAATAAATAAAATATTCAATGGACAAGGTAAGTGGGGAGAAGGAAGGGGAACCCTCAGAAAGGTTCAGGAGCTGTGCTTCTGTGAGCTCCTGCTGAATTCAAGGCCTGTGGGTGGGGGGTGATCCCTCTGCCGGCTCTTGACGGGGTGTCACTAATACTGGCCCCTGAGGTCAAGAGCTTAGGTGTGCCCCTGGAGCCCTTTCTTACAATGGAGGCCCAGGTAGCAGCCACTACTAGATCCACCTTTTTTCATCTTCGGCGGGTGCGGCAGTTGGCCCCTTTCCTGGAGCGCGACGACTTAGCAATGGTGATCCGCGCTACCGTCACCTCAAGAATAGATCACTGTAATGCTCTCTACATGGGGCTACCCTTGACGCTGACACGGAAACTACATCTAGTGCAGAACGCTACGGCGCGGCTGTTAATGGGGCTCCCCCGGTGGGAACACATTCAGCCAGTGCTGAAAGAGCTGCACTGGCTACCTATTGTGTTCCGAGTCCTTTTCAAGGTGTTGGTACTGACCTTTAAAGCCCTTTATGGTCAGGAGCCCATCTATCTGCGGGACCGCCTTTCCCCACATATTCCCCAGAGAGCGCCGCGTTCAGGGACAAAAAAATCTACTGTCCATCCCTGGACCAAAGGAGGCTAGGTTGCGTTTGACACGGGCTAGGGCCTTCTCGGTGGCAGCACCAGCACTGTGGAATGCTCTCCCGGAGGCCATAAGGACCCTGCGGGATCTTTCTACTTTCCGTAGGGCCTGTAAGACAGAATTGTTCCGACAGGCCTTTGATATCTAGCCGGGAGAGAACTGCCACCCCGCATCGTTACAGAGCTACTATGTGATCACCATCAGAAAAGAAGAACTTGCTTATATCGTAGTGGTACAGCACCACTATGTTTTATTAGTTTTAACTTGTTAAAATATGAATGTTGTTAGCCGCCCTGAGCCCGCTTGCGGAGAGGGCAAGATAAAAGTTTGACGTAAATTTAAAAAAAAAAATTAAAGTATATGCTGAACACTTTGGACTAGGCGGGGGTGGTCAACGATAGCTCTCCAGATGTTTTTTGCCTACAACTCCCATCAGCCCCAGCCGTTGGCCATGCTGGCTGGGGCTGATGGGAGCTGTAGGCAAAAAAAAATCTGGAGAGCAACAGTTGGCCACCCCTGGACCAGGGGACCCTCGTGGTAGCCATTATTAGCTCACACCATGCTCATAAACACAACTCTGTGCAGAAAGGGAGGACACAAACACCCTCCTGGGTGTACTTTGCATTGAAACGCCAGCAATTCCTTTGAGTCGATAAGAATTTGGTCTTTTCAACGGGGCACATTGATTGAACTCAAACAAAAGTAGAGGGCCGGCAGCTTTCCCTCCGGCATTGGATGCCGGATTCAAGGCTTTTCGAGTCAACTGCCCATGGAGACAAAAATATGAGTCTTCCGCTGGATGCTGGAGACAAAAATACCGTCAGGATGCTGCAGGCGCAACATGTGTTACCGCTGCATAAATGGGATGCTGGGGTGGGATCCAGGCTGGAAAAATACTTCCACATGCTGACATTCCGTAGAAACATGAGGCTGCCTTATAATGAGCCAGAGGATCAATCAGCTTAGACAGGGTGGGGTGGGGTGGGGGTCACCAGGGTCACAGGTGGAGAGAGACCTTTCCAAATTTTTCTACCCTTTCTAAGTGAAGATGTCAGGGGCAGAGCCTGGGCTCCTGTGCAAGGGAGAAGGATAAAATGGAACTTTTAATATGTTGATTGGAAAGCCAGTTTGGTGTAGTGGTGAAGTGCGCGGACTCTTACCTGGGAGAACCGGGTTTGATTCCCCACTCCTCCACTTGCACCTGCTGGAATGGCCTTGGGTCAGCCAAAGCTCTCTTGTCTGGGAGAACTGGGTTTGATTCCCCACTCCTCCACCTGCAGCTGCTGGAATGGTCTTGGGTCAGCCAGAGCTCTCTTATCTGGGAGAACCGGGTTTGATTCCCCACTCCTCCACTTGCACCTGCTGGAATGGCCTTGGGTCAGCCATAGCTCTCTTATCTGGGAGAACCGGGTTTGATTCCCCATTCCTCCACTTGCACCTGCTGGAATGGCCTTGGGTCAGCCATAGCTCTGGCAGAGGTTGTCCTTGAAAGGGCAGCTGCTGGGAGAGTCCTCTTAGCCCCACCCACCTCAGAGGGTGTCTGTTGTCGGGGAGGAAGGTAAAAGATATTGTGAGCCGCTCTGAGACTCTTCGGAGTGGAGGGCGGGATATAAATCCAATATCTTCATCTACCTCACAGGGTGTCTGTTGTGGGGGAGGAAGGTAAAGGAGATTGTGAGCCGCTCTGAGACTCTTCGGAGTGGAGGGCGGGATATAAATCCAATATCATCATCTTCTTCTTATACTGAGTGATACCATCAGTCCATCAAAGTCCATTAAAGGAGATTGTGAGCCGCTCTGAAACTCTGATTCAGGGTGGAAGGCGGAATATAAATCCAATGTCGTTGTCTTCATTGTGGTGTTTTGGTTGTTTTCTACCTACGTTGGCTGCATCAGATTTCTGGGGCAAAGGTGGGCTTCTAAAACTGCAAATAAATGCAAAGTCATGAGATATCAGTCCTCCCAGTCGAAAAGGGTGGACTATGACTGACATTATTTAGAGCCATCGTCAGGTTTTAGGCCCTTTGAGAAGAAGATATTAGATTTATACCCCTCCCTTCACTCCGAATCTCAGAGCGGCCTACAATCTCCTTTCCCTTCCTCCCCCACAACAGACACCCTGTGAGGTAGGTGGGGCTGCAACAGCTCTCCCAGAAGCTGCCCTTTCAAGGACAACTCCATGAGAGCTATGGCTGACCCAAGGCCATACCAGCAGCTGCAAGTGGAAAAGCAGGGAATCCAACCCAGTTCTCCCAGATAAGAGTCTGCACGCTTAACCTCTACACCAAACTGGTTCCATGATTAATGATACAGCACCTGTTTGGCATGCAGAAGACCCTGGGTTCCATCCCCGGCATCTCCGATGAAAAGAATCAAGTAGCAGGTGACGGGAAACACCTCTGTATCTGAGACCACACTTTCCCTATGAAGAAAGGTTGAAACGCTTGGGGCTTTTTAGCTTGGAGAAACGTCGACTGCGGGGTGACATGATAGAGGTTTACAAGATTATGCATGTGATGGAGAAAGTAGAGAAAGGACTTTCTCCCTTTCTCACAATACAAGAACTCGTGGGCATTCAATGAAATTGCTGAGCAGTCGGGTTAGAACGGATATAAGGAAGTCCTTCTTCACCCAAAGGGTGATTAAAATGTGGAATTCACTGCCACAGGAGGTGGTGGAGGCTACAAGCATAGCCAGCTTTAAGAGGGGGTTGGATAAAAATTTGGAGCAGAGGTCCATTAGTGGCTGTTAGCCACAGAATATTATTGGAACTGTCTGGGGCAGTGATGCTCTGTATTCTTGGTGCTTGGGGGGGTGGGCAAAGTGGAAGGGCTTCTAGTCTCATTTGTGAACCTCCCCTTTTTTGGGGGGGCCACTGTGTGACACAGAGTGTTGGACTGGATGGGTCATTGGCCTGATCCAACATGGCTTCTCTTATGTTCTTATAGATGGAGCTCTCTGTCTGGGGCAGTGATGCTCTGTATTCTTGGTGCTTGCAGGCGGGAGGGGCAGTGGGAGGGCTTCTAGTTTCCTGGCCCCACTTGTGGACCACCTGATGGCACCTGGGTTTTTTTGGCCATTGTGTGACACAGAGTGTTGGACTGGGTGGGCCATTGGCCTGATCCAACATGGCTTCTCTTCTGTTCTTATGACCCTGGGGAGCTCCTACCTGTCAGAGGAGACAAGACTGACTTTGGTAGACATGACCAAGGGTCTGACACAGCAAAAGGCAATTTCATGTTATGTTCAGAAGGATTTTTCCATTCCTGCTCGGGAGTGAAACACACACGCGGTTAGCACACAAAAAGGCCTTTCTTGTCATGCAACTTCCTTCCTAGACAGGAAGGACAGTTATCATGTGGCGGAGACAACTTATTATCCCGACAATACATTTTACATCACTTCTGGCAAGATTACAAGTCACCAGGCCATGGGGGAGAAGAGGGGAGAATTGTCAACAGTACGAACAAATAATTCACAATGAAACATTTAGGTCGGGGGGAAACAGAAAGAAACTTTAACAGTCATCTGGTCCTAGCTTAGTTGTAGTACCTCATAAGGGTGGTGACAACAGCTTCAGTCATCCTTCGAACCAGGGCCGATGTAGCCAATCCTCCTGGAGTTTACAGTAGGCCCTGTAAGAAGAGCCCTGTAAGCTCTTGCAGGATTGGCTACAGGGGTGGAATTCTAGAAGGAGCTCCTTTGCATATTAGGCCACACCCCCCCCCCCCCCGATGTAGCCAATCCTCCTGGAGCTTAGAGTAGACCCTGTACTAAGAGTCCTGTAGGCTGTTGGAGGACTGGCTGCACTGGGGTGTGTGGCCTAATATGCGAAGGAGTTCCTGCTACAATTTAAGCCCTGCTTGGCAGTATCTGCAACTCTGGGATCGCATTAACTTGCCTTCCCGGGTTGTTATAAGCAGGGCTTTTTTTTTGTAGCAGGAACTCCTTTGCATATTAGGCTGCACTCCCCGATGTAGCCAATCCTCCTGGAGGTTACGTTAGGCCCTGGGACTAGAGCCTTGTAAGCTCTTGGAGGATTGGCTACATCAGGGGGGGGTGCGGCCTAATATGCAAAGGAGTTCCTGCTACAAAAAAACCCCTCCCTGCTGCGAAGGATGAAAAATAGTGGCTACTCAATAAATATGAATCTGGGACTTTCTGGCTCGCAGCACATACTCGGGACACCTTTGCTGGAGCAGTTCTCACGTTTCCAGGTTTTTGGTAATTTTCTTTGGCTCCCGTCAATGTAAGCTGATCCGACACAAACAGTGCCGGATGAAACCCTGCGGAGGCCCCTCGTCAGTTAAAAACTCGGGGGGCCCCTGTGCAAATGATCTCAGAGTCGGAGCGCCCGCCCCGCCGCCCTGCGGGCCCCTTCTCAAAAGCCCCCTTGACAAAGCAGCGGGGGAGAGGCAAATCTGGCAACAGCAGCAGCCGCACCAGACAAGTCGGGCAAAGAGCAGCTCTGTCGCTGGCGGTGCCTGCAGGCTGGGAGGGCTGCAAGCAGGGGGGAAACGATGGGAGAAAGCTGGCCCTGGGCCCCTTAAAGTGTGGGGGCCCATCGGCCAGTGCCTAGTTGGCCTAACCGTTCATCCGGCCCTGGACACAAAGCATCAATAACCGATGCTCACTAGATAACGTGCTAGACACGAGGTCCGTCCCTCCCTCTCCTTGCAGCATCCCTTTCTTCCACGCAGGAAACCAGCCACGTGGAGTGTGTTGCTTGCACTGCCTGCAGCGTGAAACAAAACCAGAATCCAATCCTCCTGGAGCTTACAGTAGGCCCTGTACGAAGAGCCCTGTAGGCTCTTGGAAGACTGGCTACATCAGGGGTATGCAGGGGTAGAATTCTAGCAAGAGCTCCTTTGCATATTAGGCTGCACCCCCCTGATGTAGCCAATCCCCCCGGCGCTTACAGTAGGCCCTGTACGAAGAGCCCTGTAGGCTCTTGGAGGATTGGCTACATCAGAGGGGTGTGTGGCCTAATATGCAAAGGAGTTCCTGCTACAATTGAAGCCCTGCTTAGCAGTATCTGCAACTCTGCACCAAAGCAGGCAAGCATTGGGGTGTGTGGCCTAATATGTCCCAGTGCCTCTCTTTTTTTTTGGAGATTACCTGCCCCCCCCTTGAACCTCACTTTCTTTTGGACAAGAGGTTGTCTCCTCTGGATATGGACAGATTCCACCCCCCCCCCCCCCAAGAAGCAGTAGCGCGGCTCAGTCCTCCTTGCCACATGGGAGTCTCGGCACGGGGGACTAACTCCCAGGGAGGGCTTGTCTCGGATGCGGGGAGCAACACTTACTGTTGGCTATGTTGGAAGCAGTGTAACTGTCTGCCATTCCGGAGACCTGGCTGGCAATGCTGGCCTCGCTGGCTCTCCGGAAGCCCCTGAACTGGGGGGCCGGAACGGGAGCGGAAGGGGACGCGTTTTCCACCAAGACGCCACCATGAGACTGAACAACATCCGCTACGGAGACGAAACAGGGAAATCGAGAAGATTAGACCAGAAATGGACACACGCCGTGGAGAGGCGAGAAGGATGCAAAAAAAAAAAAAACCCTCCCCGACACCAAACCCAGGCGTGCCTCACACAGCCCAAAAGGTCGATGATGATGATGCAGACATCAGATCAAACCTTTTGGAAGGAAAAAAAGGCTTTCGAAACAAGCTCTTTGATTGGTAAATGACACACACACGCACACACACACGCACACCAGTGCGAGCAGAACACAAAAAGCATCAGCAGCTTAGTAGCTATTTCCCAAATGACGAAAGGCAAATGAAGCATCTTAAAAGGACACAGAAATAAAGAGATCTCAGTCTGAGCATCATGCGGATTCGTGGGGATGCCGCGCACTAGTATCAGGCTGTGGTTTCCAAGCCAGGGGAAGCCTGGGGTTCCTCAGTGAGAATCAGGGCCATTAGCCAGGATTTCAGGTTCGGTGGAGCCCACGGCAGGGTTTGTTGTTTGGGGCGGGCCACCGGCTTTGGTCGCTCTGGGATCTCGGCACTGTAGGCTGCACAGAGTTCCACAAGCTTGAAGGGCTAGAGAGGATGGTGGGGAATTGTTTTCTGTGGCCCCAGAAAGTAGGACCAGAACCAATGGGTTTAAATGAAGAGTTTCCGGCTTAACATTAGGAAGAACTTTCTGACCGTTAGAGCGGTTCCTCAGTGGAACAGGCTTTCTCGGGAGGCGGTGGGCTCTCCTTCCTTGGAGGTTTTTAAACAGAGGCTAGATGGCCGTCTGATAGCAATGAAGATACTGTGAATTTAGGGGGAGGTGTTTGTGAGTTTCCTGCATTGTGCAGGGGGCTGGACTAGATGACCCTGGAGATCCCTCTCGACTCTATGATTTTAAGCTAAATCCCCTCCACACCTTTACTCTGCACGCTGTGTTAGGAAAGGGGAGAGCCAGTTTGGTGTAGTGGTTAAGTGTGTGGACTCTTAACTGGGAGAACCAGGTTTGATTCCCCACTCCTCTACTTGCAGCTGCTGGAATGGCCTTGGGTCAGCCCTAGCTCTCCCAGGAGTTGTCCTTGAAAGGGCAGCTGTTGTAAGCTCTCCCAGCCCCGTCAACCACACAGGGTGTCTGCTGTGGGGGAGAGAAAGTAAAGGAGATTGTGAGCTGCTGTGATTGTGAGACGGGTGGCGTATAAATCCACGGTCGTCTTCTTCGTCTGCCAGGCAGGAGCTGCACGTCGCGAAGCATACCAAGAGCCCGTTCACACTGCATTTCTTTACCTAAGAGGGTGTTATGTATCGAGACTGGAACATTCATGGGTGGCCCCGGGAACTAGACTTGTTGCTGATTTCGCTAAAGAAAGCAGAGCTCTTTTCACAGCAATGCATCTCGAACCTGGTATTCGACAGAGGGAGTTCAGAACGAAATGGCTGAGCACCGACACAAAACAGGAGTACACCCTAGACTGCGGCGGGGAGGGGGATCGGATTTACAGGCCGGTGGCAGAGAAAGCGAGCAGAAGTCACCAAAAATACCCTTTCCCGCTCTGCACGGGACACGGAATATGTGAGTGATGAGAACACACTGCTGCTGCTGCTCAACCCGTCAACGATGACATGTGGCAGGCTCCCACGCAGCATCCCCCCCCCCCTTGAAAGCAGCAGCCAGTGGAATTGGGAGGGGGGGGGATCCCCTGAGTGCAATGGTGTCAGACTGTGCGTCTTATCTTACTGGATATTGAAGGGTAGGCGCAGGCAGCCCACATGTTACCACCAGGTTCGGGTTTTCAGGCCTTCCCTCTTCTTCCCCAAAGTTCTGCCTTCTCCAGTTTGAGCAAAGAGCAACAGAGAGGAGGAGAAGCGATCTGTCTGCCTTACTCTTGCCTGTCAGACTCAACGTCTTTCCGATGCACGGTTGGGAAAGAAGAAAGCGACCATGCAGAACAGCAGCAGCAACCGGCGACGAACAAGCGAGCCGTCTTGGCAAGCAGCAATTAACTATAGGAACCAGGGGGGAGTGGTGGTCTTGAGAGCTTTCCCCGCAAGAACAATGGATGTTACCCATAAAGGCTGTCTGAATGGAATACAAAACAGATCCGGGTACGTTAAAAAGGCTTCTGACTGCAGAGAGTTCCAGCGCAGCAACGGTGCAGAACAAGAGACTACGTTCTGGACTAAAAGGAGTCTCCTCACTGAAAGATGTGCATGCAGACTGCCCCCCCCCCCAAAAAAAAAGAAAAAAAAGAAAAAGGATCTAGACTGCGTTTCATCATGGCAGGAAGTACACCTTGGACTGGTTCTAAACCTCCCCGGTGCTTTTACTGAGAATCCTGTGATTGTTGCAGACAAGGCTTTTTTTGTAGCAGGAACTCCTTTGCATATCAGGCCACACACCCGATGTAGCCGATCTTCTTGGAGCTGACAGGGCTCTTCTTGCAGGGTCTAGTGTAAGCTCTTGGAGGGGGGCGGGCAAGGTCTAATATGCTAAGGAGTTCCTGCTGCATTTTTTTTTTGTAGCCCTGGTTGCAGAGTGTTCCTTCAAACCGCAAAGTCTCACAGGCCTGCTAGCGCTTTCAAATCAAATCTGCAAACGGCCGTGCAAAGTTCCTGGCCTGTATTATTGCAGATAAATTCGGGGGCGGGGGGGGGAGGGCAGGGGGCAGGAAACTGACATCAAAGCATGAAGCCTGGTAACTCAACTTTATTTTTTTGAAAAAGCGAGTCGGTGAGTTACATCCAAAACTCCTTTCCCCCTCCATTGAAGAAGTTAAAGAGACAAATACCTTCTCCAAGCTGGCCGGCAGGGCAGTGAGGGCTTCAAGGGCCACACAATATGTGTGAAAGAGCCACATATGGCTCCCAAGTTGCAGTTTGGCCACCCCTGTCATAGGGTTTTCAAGGCAAGAGATGGGTAGAGGTGGTTTGCCCTTGCCTGCCTCTGCAGAGCAACCCTGGACATCCTTGGTGGTCTCCAATCCAAGTACTAACAAGGGCTCGACCCTGCTCAGCTTCTGAGATCTAAAGAGATCGGGCTAACCGGGGCCACCCCAGTCAAGGCTCTGCAAAGGACAGGCCTCTAAAAAGGAGCAGCCTCCATGACTTGGGGCTCTTGAGCTTGGAGAAACATCGACTGAGGAGTAACATAATAGGGGTTTACAAGATTACGCATGAGATAGAGAAGACAGAGAAAGAAGGACTTTTCTTCCTTTCTCACAATACAAGGACTCGTGGACAACCAATGAAATTGCTGAGCAGTCAGGTTAAAATGGATAAAAGGAAGCCCTTCTTCACCCAAAGGGTGATTAACATGTGGATTCACTGCAACAGGAGGTGATGGCAGCTACAAGCATAGACAGCTTTAAGAGGGGATTGGATAAACATATAGAGCAGAGGTTCATCAGTGGCTATTAGCTACAACGTATTGTTGGAACTCTGTCTGGGGCAAGTGATGCTCTGTATTCTTGGGAGGGGCAACAGTGGGAGGGCTTCTAGTGTCCTGGCCCCACTGAGGGACCTCCTGATGGCACCTGGGTTTTTTGGCCACTGTGTGGCACAGTGTTGGACTGGATGGGCCATTGGCCTGATCCAACATGGCTTCTCTTAGGTTGTTATGTGACACAGAGTGTTGGACTGGATGGGCCACTGGCCTGATCCAACATGGCTTCTCCTAGGTTGTTATGTGACACAGAGTGTTGGACTGGATGGGCCGCTGGCCTGATCCAACATGGCTTCTCTTACGTTCTTATGTGACACAGAGTGTTGGATTGGATGGGCTGCTGGCCTGATCCAACATGGCTTCTCTTACGTTCTTATGTGACACAGAGTGTTGGACTGGATGGGCCGCTGGCCTGATCCAACATGGCTTCTCTTACGTTCTTATGTGACACAGAGTGTTGGATTGGATGGGCTACTGGCCTGATCCAACATGGCTTCTCTTACGTTCTTATGTGACACAGAGTGTTGGACTGGATGGGCCATTGGCCTGATCCAACGTGGCTTCTCTTACGTTCTTGTGACTTTGCATTCCTCTATTTTTTTTGGTGTGTGGGGGCTGGGGAGGGGGGAAACCAACCCAACCCTTAAGACAGCAGAGAAAGCTTTCAAGACCCTCCGCGCCACCTGGTGCCTTCCCAGCGTTCACCTACGCCCCCAAGCGCACGACAAGAAAAGCGAGAGGCGGTCGAAAAGGGCAGATTACACACACTCCGCAAATCCAGAGTTTCTACTGGAGGCCTCTTGCCAGTTCAGGATGGGGACGGGGATGCTGGTCTCCATGAAGCTGTCCTGGTTCTGGAGAGCAACCAAGGGGCTGCTTTCCACGAGGAGGAGAGGGTTGCTCTGGACTGTCTCGACTGGAAGCAGATGGGGAAAGAAAACAGATTGGGGCGAGAATGGCAGACAACTTCGGGAGCGATAACAGCACACAAATTGTCACAGAGACACACACGGCTGATGTTAAAACAGTGCCTGGAAGGGGGGGGGCTGTCGTCAAGGAATTCAGATGCTAGGAATGTCAAGGGTCTAATTTAGGGGTGTCAAACACGCAGCCCAGGGGCTGAATCAGGCCCCCGGACGGCTCCTATCGGGCCCTGAGCGACTGGCTGTTTGCTTCCTTCTCTCTCTCTCTCTCGCTTCCTTCTGCATCACAGCTTGCTTTGCAAGGCTTGCTCAATAGCACAGCAGGGCTACAGAGCAAAACCTCTATTTTCTCCATTGGCTGAGGCTCCTCCCCCTCCTGGTTCCCTGCGGAGGGAGGGAAAGAGCCAGAGCTTCTTTTGCCCAGTTCCTTGGATCCCACAGAATACAAAGAAAGCACCTTTAAGACCAACAAGAGCTAATGTTTTAAGCATGTTTTATGGGTTTTTTTTTAAAAAACCAAAACCTTTAGTAGTGTTTGTCTGTGTCCTTTTAAAAGTTTGTATCTCTGGTACCTAATCGTAAATAGGTACACACATGGCCCGGCCGGACACAGCCCGGCCTGGCCTCACAAGGCCTCATTTATGTCAGATCCGGCCCTCATAAGAAAGGAGTTTGACACCCCTGGTCTAATTGGAAGGGAGGAAGGTCAGGTTGTGTGAGAAAGGCACGCAGGGAGGCAGGAGATGGATGACGAGGGGGAAATAAGGAAGGAGAGACTGACCTGCCTTTCCACAGCTGCCTTTCCACAGCTACCAGGACAAAAGCAACTGTGGGGATGGGGTTTCGGAGGAGAAGGCTGGGCAAGGGAAGATTCCAGCATCTTCTTCCCACCCATCCTCCACTTCCGCAAAATCCCCATCCACACACAGACATTTTATAGTTGCCCACGATCCAGGATCTGTCTCACGGATCTGATGTCGCGTCCAGGTAAGGGCCTTCAGCATCATCCCACACAGCTGCGCAAGGCTTTTTTTTTTTTGTAGCAGGAGCTCCTTTGCATATTAAGCCACACACCCCTGATGCAGCCAATCCTCCAAGAGCTTACAGGGCTCGTAGTACAGGGCCTGCTGTAAGCTCCAGGAGGATTGGTTACATCAGGGGTGTGGGGCCTAATATGCAAAGGAGTTCCTGATGCAAAAAGAGACCTGCAGCTGTGTGTGCAGAAGCTGACAAAAATCTAGAATTTTGGCTTCTGGGAGGACGGCAGCCTATGCACGCAGCTTAGTGGGCCTCAAGGAGCCGTATGCCCTAGTGAGAGTTCTGGATGTCAGAATCTCTGAGCTGATTTATTTCTCCCACTCCAGCACCCCTTCAGGGGCAGGAGGACGCTGACACCGATTCCAGCCTGTCAGAGCTGATTGTCCCGGCTCTTGCTACTACAAAGCCCATTCGAAAGGTGATGCACAGAAATGGCTGGGGCTGATGTGAATTGTAGGCCAAGAAACATCTGGAGAGCTACCGTTGGCCACCCCTGTGCTGCATACAGGAACTACAGAGCGGAGATGTCCACATCGTGACATGAGGTGGCTGTTTTACGCAGACAGAACACTCCAAACGATCAGCCTGTGATTTACTGGATTATCGCTGCCGAGTTAAAGGGAGCTCCAGGAATCCCTGCTGAGCCGGGGTACGAAATGATGAACCCACGTGAGATGTTGCAAAAACGGTGGCAATTTGCTGCTCGCTAACGACATGGGAAATGTTTCTCATGTCTGTCCCCAGGTGGGGGTCAACCGATGTGGTCCTTACTTCCCAGTAGGAGCGGACTGGAGGAAAAACCAGCCCTGGGAAAGGGTACTGCCCGCCCCCTGCCCTGGCGTCCCCAAGGGAGTGGTGAAGGGGCAAGGAGCCTGTCTGCACTGCATGGGGGCAAGCCGGCCTGTTTCTCTTCTTGCCACTGGACTGGCCCAGCCCTGGGGTGTGTGTGTGTGTGTGTGTGTGGAGAGGACAGGCTGTCAGCTTACCAGGAAAAGTCCCTGAAACCATAACGGCCGATCCATCCCTGCTACGCAGCCCCAAGCACGCCTCTGTCTTGCTAAAGACCCAAAATGCTGCGGGGATTGTTTCATCCTTCTCAGGAGTGGAATTCTAGCAGGAGCTCCTTTGCATATTAGGCCACACTCCCCGATGTAGCCAATCCTCCAAGAGCTTACAAAAAAGAACCTTGTAAGCTCTTGGAGGATTGGCTACATCAGGGGTGTGTGGCCTAATATGCAAAGGAGCTTCGGCTAAAATTCTACCCCTGATCCTTCTCACGTTTAGACTGAAACTGTTTAAAACAGGGCTCCCCGATGGGGCACTCGTGGGCTCCGTGGCACCCGCTGACACTTTCCCTGGTGTGCCTCCCAAATGTTTTCAGAACGTGGGTAGGGCCAAGGTGGGGGGGGGCGGGCTCAAACTTCTGAGCAGCCATTAGATATCTGATTGACGGTGCAGATTAAAAAAATGTCGTTTTGGTGGCAGGGTCAGCTTTATTTTCTCTCATGCTACTCTTTCCTAGCCTGCTTTGTAAAATGTCTCCTCTTGCCTCCTGTGCTTGGGCTCTGCTGCTTTTGGCTCTGCTCCCTATAGCAAAAGATTGGGGAACCCACTCCCCCTTTCAGTTCAAAACGTCTTTGCTTTCCTGCAAGCACTGTTGGAATTATTGCTTTGCGTGGGGACTGATACACTGACCGGTTTCGCGCTACGCTTGTGCCGGGATGGAGGGCCCTTTTGCTACTGGGGCTTTGCTCCGTTTTCGCACAAGTTGCCCCCGAGCTGCGAGCTGGAGCGCTGCTATTCCACAGCGAGCAGAAACCGCTTTTCAGTGTATCCCGCTTGCTGCAGAATAGCGGCAAGGCAACCTGCAGCTCCAGGCCAATTTGTGTGAAAACGGAGCGAAACCCTGGTAGCAAAAGGGTTCTCCATCCCGGAACAAGCGTAGTGTGAAATCGGTCAATATCTCTGTATCAGCAGGAGATCATTTTCTCTGCCCCTGAGTGCCAGCTAGGGAGAAAACACACTGCTTTGGAAACAGCTGATCCAAAGCAGACCAGGAATCTCGCAAAGAAATAACGTTTATTCCTTCCTGCGGCATCGAGAGACTCCTCTCCCTGGGGCTTCCAGGATTAGAATACAGGGCCACGGAAAGCAGCGAAGCCTTGCTGAGCCAAAGTGTCCAATTTACACCTTGCTCAAGGCTCCTGCTGATCGCGGAGCAGCATGGGGAAACCCCTACCTTGTCTGCAGGTAGCCCAAATGTATTGCTTTCGTGACTGGCATAAGCCACCCGCTTGACTATTAGATGTACGTATGTGGTTTCTTTAACGAGATGACTTTATGATTCCTACTGCGTACACTTTTCAAACTGCTTTGTAACCACAGGGAGTCCCCACCGTGCTGCCCGGAGCAGTAAAAAAAACCCCCAAGACAAAGGCCTTTGCCACCTTTAGGTCTGCCAGGTCACGGATCCCGGGCCTGCCAGGGGGTGGGAAGCCGACTCACCCAGGAGGGCTGAATTGCCATCCCCGAGAGGGAACCTCTGGTAGCGTGGGATGTTAAAGGGCGGCAGGATGTGGAACTTCTTTTCCAAGAGGGGTTCCAGGCGCGAGGCGGAGGGGTCCGCGGGGTGGAACAGATTGTACACTTGCTGGCAGGCTGGTCTTAACTGGAAGACTAAACAGGGGAGGGAGGAAAGAGAAGAGATTGAGAGATCCCAGTCCACAGTACCAAACAGACAGTTAGCATTCACTAGGCCCAACGACTACGGTTCCTGGTCGCTGGCTCCACCAATCGCAACGGCAAATCGATGACTATTGCAATAAGCTGCTGTTTAAGAAACACTCTTCTAAGCTATATGGTCAGCTCCAGGAGCACCATACAGACAAACAAGATTTTGGGGGGTATGTGCTCTCGAGAGTCAACGCTGCCTTTGTCAGTGTCTAATGAAAGGAACTAGCTGTTTTACTGCAGAGCAGCAGACCAGCCCTCTGAAACTATAGATCAGGGGTGGCCAAATTGTGGCTCGGGAGCCACATGTGGCTCTTTCACACATATTGTGTGGCTCTTGGGGAAAAAAAAACACCTTGTTCCATCAGCCGGCTTGGAGAAGGCATTTCTCCATTGAAATCCCTTCGCCAAGCCAGATGGTGGTTCGGAGAATACATTTAAAGTTCAAGTTTCTTTTGGAGAAACCGTTTAGACTGAGATAGACGAACTATTAAGTTGTATCTTATGTAATTTGTTAAGGATCAAGATACGATTTTTATGCGCTTGTTTTAATAAGCATTTTGTTAAGCCAACAATCTAATTTGTGGCTATAATAGGGTTAAGTTAAATTAGACAAAATTGGCGTTGAGATAGAACTTGCTATACTTATTTGTGTTTAAGAAGAATTGTTTAGATTCATATTCTTATTACTAGTTTATTAAAAAATATATTATTTTTGGTAATGAAAGAAAGGAAGGTAAAATATAGGGAGATTTTTACACTTGCAGGTAGAATGACTTGAGTATTTTATTGGGAGGTAGAATTATAATTGATATATTTGTACTGCTTTCTGTTTCTGTTTTCCCCATTCTGTCAATGCCCCCTCCCCCCCTTTTTTATGTACTCTCTCTATTGCTTTTTTCTTTAGTACTTTAAACCAATAAAATTATAAAATGTCAAAGTTCAAGTTGCTTCCTTTCCACCTCCCTCCTCCATTTTCCTTCCTGAGAGCCAGCTTGGTGTAGCGGTTAAATGTGCGGACTCTTATCTGAGAGAATCAGGTTTGATTCCCCACTCCTCCACTTGCACCTGCTGGAATGGCCTTGGGTCAGCCATGGCTCTCTTATCTGGGAGAACCGGGTTTGATTCCCCACCCCTCCACTTGCAGCTGCTGGAATGGCCTTGGGTCAGCCATAGCTCTCTTATCTGGGAGAACCGGGTTTGATTCCCCACTCCTCCACTTGCACCTGCTGGAATGGCCTTGGGTTAGCCATAGCTCTCTTATCTGAGAGAATCGGGTTTGATTCCCCACTCCTCCACTTGCACCTGCTGGAATGGCCTTGGGTTAGCCATAGCTCTCTTATCTGGGAGAACCGGGTTTGATTCCCCACTCCTCCACTTGCACCTGCTGGAATGGCCTTGGGTTAGCCATGGCTCTCTTATCTGAGAGAACCGGCTTTGATTCCCCACTCCTCCACTTGCACCTGCTGGAATTGCCTTGGGTTAGCCATGGCTCTCTTATCTGAGAGAACCGGGTTTGATTCCCCATTCCTCCACTTGCACCTGCTGAAATGGTCTTGGGTTAGCCATGGCTCTCGCAGCCATATTGGTAGCAACAGAACGAAGTTAAGAGTCCAGGGGCACCTTTTAGACCAACAAAAGTTTTATTCAACTGAATCCAATGGTACGAAACTTTGTGGGTCTTAAAGGTGTCCCTGGACTCTAACTTTGCTCTGAAACTCTCTTCATAGAAGGTGCCACAATCAGCTGCGTGGGGTAGAAATCCATCAAGCAGAAATTTGGCAAAGGAAGATCTGACTTTTGAAAGCTCATGCTCTGAGAATCTTTTAAAAATATTGTTGTATTTGTATGTGGGTGTGTGCATGCGTATGTGTGAGTGTGTGTGTGTGCCCCTGGAACTCATGGCGACCTCTGCTGACCCCTACAGGGAGCCTGGGGAATATTCAGGGAGGTGGCTGAAGAAAGCCTACTCCTGCCTCCCAGCTGCTGGTATTCCTTAGAGGTTTCCCATCCAAGTACTTGCCAGGGTTGGTCCTGCTTCGCTTCCAAGATCTGACAAGATCAGGCTTGCCTGCACTACCCCAGGGCTGCGCCCTGAGAATCTTGCCAGTCTCTAAGGTGGTGCTGGAATCGAATCTAGCTGTTCCGCTGCAAACCAACATGGCTACCCTCTGAAACTTTTCTAAGCCAAGTTCACACCTTAACGTTTAAAGCTGCTTTCTTGAAAACCACCACAAAACAATTAACCTTAAGGGCAATTAAAAAAAAAAAAAAGACTTAACTTTCCAGGAGAAGTCACAGTGGTCTCTTCACTCATAGTGCAGCTTGGGCAGTTTGTCCCAACAGTGTACATTCTATAAGGCTGAATACTGTGAACGTTCTGCCAGCCGTCAGCCTTACCCACCCCTACATTCTTTGGATAGTTTACCCACCTTAGTTTTTTTTTTTTTTAAGTATCGCATTCACTTATGCACTACTTTATTTGTAAATATTTAGAAAACGATTGGGGGAGGGAAAGATCTGGGTGACATCACAGGTGCCAGCCAACCAGCCGCAGTCAACTATGGCCGCACAAGTTTTCAAGACTTAAAATGAAAAAAGTGCATCTGAACTGAAAACACTTGAGAGCAGTCCCAAACTGGCCTCGCTCCTCTAAAACGCCATGTTAGAAAGCCAGTTTGGTGTAGTGGTGAAGTGTGCGGACTCTTCTCTGGGAGAACCGGGTTTGATTCCCCGCTCCTCCGCTTGAACCTGCTGGAATGGCCTTGGGTTAGCCAGAGCTCTCTTATCTGGGAGAACCGGGTTTGATTCCCCACTCCTCTTCTTGCAGCTGCTGGAATAGCCTTGGGTCAGCCATAGCTCTCTTATCTGGGAGAACCGGGTTTGATTCCCCACTCCTCCACTTGCAGCTGCTGGAATGGCCTTGGGTCAGCCATAGCTCTCTTATCTGGGAGAACTGGATTTGATTCCCCACTCCTCCACTTGCAGCTGCTGGAATGGCCTTGGGTCAGCCATAGCTCTCTTATCTGAGAGAACCGGATTTGATTCCCCACTCCTCCACTTGCAGCTGCTGGAATGGCCTTGGGTCAGCCAGAGCTCTCTTATCTGGGAGAACCGGGTTTGATTCCCCACCCCTCCACTTGCAGCTGCTGGAATGGCCTTGGGTCAGCCACAGCTCTCGTGGGTATTGTCCTTGAAAGGGCAGCTACTGTGAGAACTGTCTCAGCCCCACCCACCACACAGGGTGTCTGTTGAGGGGGGGAGAAGATATAGGAGATTGGAAGCCGCTCTGATTCAGAGAGAAGGGCAGGGTATAAATCTGCAATTCTTCTTATTATTTCAGGCTCTGTGGTCTATAATTCCCTGAGCTTTCCATGCATGCTTCCTTGTTCACAATACACAAAAAGCTTTTCAAAACAGAACGTGTTTTCAAAGCCCTTCTGCCCCATACCAGAAACCTACTGTCAAGCGTTGGAATGACGGTTTTTCTCAAGGCGAGGACGAGTCCCAAAGGAGATCCAAACAGGAAGAAGTCAGTGATCTCAAACTCAAATTTCCCAAGGTTCCCGCCATCCAGCGCAATGGAGCTACTGGATCTCCTCGATCCAGGGCAGTTTCTCAGGACGCTGGAATGTAAACTACAAAAGAGAGGGAAACAAAGGATAAGCAACGAGGAAGAAAGCAAGAAGCAAACAGACAGATGACCATGAAAGAAGCCCATGCTGTGGTTAACAGGGCATGCAGTTCTGAAGAGCGTTCATACAAGGGAAAGGTTTAGTAGGGAACATACTGGGGATCTAGCTAAACAAAATGGATTTCTTCTCTTCTTGGGGGAGGGGGCACTCTGCCTAAGAGTTCAACATACACTTACAACAACATAACAGGAATTCGAGCCTTCCATAAAGTTAGGACACAATGCTTATTGCAGCTATCTTGGTTGGCTTTTTAGTATTGTCATTTCTCTATCGTTCTTGTTTTAAAATGTTCTTAACTTCTAAAAAAATGTGTGCGAGAGTGTGTGTGTAAGCTTGCGTGCCTGAAAATCAAGGTGACCTCTGGCGACTTCCACTGGGGCCTGGACGTTTTTTCAGGGAAGTAGTTTGCTATTGCCTGCCTCTGCGTCCCAGCCCTGGTATTCCTTTGGAGGTGTCCCTTCCAAGTAACTTGCCCTGCTTAGGTTTTGAGATCTGACGAGATCGGGCTTGCCTGGGCTATCCAATTGTTCTGAGCTGTTTTGAGTTACTGGGGGGAAAAGTAAAGGTAGTCCCCTGTGCAAGCACCAGTCGTTTCCGACTCTGGGGTGACGTCGCTTTCACACGACGTTTTCATGGCAGACTTTTTACGGGGTGGTTTGCCATTGCCTTCCCCAGTCATCTACACTTTCCCCCCAGCAAGCTGGGGACTCATTTTACCAACCTCGAAAGGATGGAAGGCTGAGTCAACTTGGAGCCAGCTACCTGAACCAGCTTCCGCCGGGATCAAGCTCAGGCCGTGAGCAGAGGGCTCCGACTGCAGTGCTGCAGCTTTACCCCTCTGCGCCACGGGGCTCTTGTTATTGGAAAAGTGGTCCACAAATATTTTAAGTAAATGCGTTTTGTGAGGCACATCTTTATAATTTCCTTTTTATAATGCCGGGGACTGTGGCATGAACTATAGCAAGCAGTGCGTTAAACGGTGCCTGAGAGGCTCTAAAGGGTCTCCAGCCACATGTATGGAAGGAACCATTTCCGGTGTAAATGCCCCTCGTGAGAACAGACGAGAAAGAGAAATTAAGACACCTGTGCTGGAGAGCCCTGCCTTGTAGCGAAGACTTTTATGAGGCTGACTACATTTTCCTGGGGGGTTTTTTTTGGGGGGTGGGGCTCCACCCACCCAGCGGCCCCTGCAAAAAGGAAGCAGGAAGATGCTGCCAGCTTGCAGCTAACCAACTCCTTCTAGTGTTTAGTTTTTATGACCCTTTCTTACATGCCCGGGGAAATGCTGTTTGCCAGTTTGGGGCCAGACAGTCATTTTTCTCCAGGCCAGTTTGGCCAGGGATCCTAGAGGGGTTGTTTTTTGCCATCTTCTGGGCATGGAGCAGGGACCACTGGGGGTGCGGGGGAGAGGTATTTGTGAATTTCCTGCGTTGTGCAGGGGGTTTGGACTAGATGGCCCTGGAGGTCCCTTCCAACTCTATGATTCTAGTGCTTCACGGCAGAACTTCAGGCTAGCTATACTTTCTCCTGCTTCTGGTCACACCTTCTGCTTTGATCCCTGCAGCCACTAGAACTACCCAAAGCATACCAACACTGCCTCATGTGTGTGATGCGCTGGCATCGTTCTAGGTGCCAGGCAGAATCCAGCATAAAATGCGACATCATTTCCAGCAGAATAATAATAAGATGACTGGAGATTTCTACCCTGCCCTTCTCTCTGAATCAGAGTCCCAGAGCGGCTTACAATCTCCTTTATCTCCTTCCCCCACAACAGACACCCTGTGAGGTGGGTGGGGCTGAGAGGGCTCTCCCAGAAGCTGCCCTTTCAAGGACAGAGTCTCAGAGCGGCTCACAATCTCCTTTACCTTCCTCTCCCACAACAGACATCCTGTGAGGTGGGTGGGGCTGAAAGAGCTCTCCCAGAAGCTTCCCTTTCAAAGATAGCTCTGCGAGAGCTATGGCTGACCCAAGGTTATTCCAGCAGCTGCAAGCGGAGGAGTGGGGAATCAAACCCGGTTCTCCCAGTTAAGAGTCTGCATGCTTAAGCGCTACCCCAAACACTACAAAGTATTTAAAAAGAAGGCAGGGTTTCCAGCAAAGCTGGCCCCCAATCTTCCCTTTTTAAAGAACGCAAGCCTGTTTGCATCTGCTATTCTAGTAATGCTTCTTTGCTTTCTGATATGAACATATAATGAGCCATCGTGGTGAAACGGTTATGAGCAGCAGCCTCTAATCTGGGGAACCGGGTTTGATACCCCACTCGTCCACATGAAGCCTGCTGGGCGACCTTGGGCCAGTCGCAGTTCTCTCTGAACTCTCTCAGCCCCACCTGCCTCACAAGGGGCCTATTGCGGGGAGGGGAAGGGAAAGGTCAATGGAAGCAGTTTTGAGATTCCTTAAGGCAGAGCCAACTTTTCCTCTCCTTATGGAATTACTGCTAGGCTGGCTCAAAAATGCAATCTAGAGAAAGTATTTTATTAATCCATTTAGATTCCAACCCCCCTTTAATATTTATTTCCTTTGAACCATGCATCACTTTATTTATTTTTCGCATTTATATCCCGCCCTCCCCGCCGAAGCAGGCTCAGGGCGGCTAACAACATCATTAAATATCCACAATAAAACCATAGAGCAATAAAACCAATTACAGTAAGATCAATTCAAATTAACAATTACACTTTAAATATTGAACAGATTTTAAAAACAGTTTTGGTGCAAAGTTCCATACCATGATGTTAAGCAGCTCTGTGCCTTAGTTGAAGGCCATTCGGAAAAGTGACAAGCCCTGCGGAATTGGGCAAGGTCCCGCAAGGCTCTAACATCATCAGGGAGTTGGTTCCACCAGTGGGGGGCAGCAACAGAGAAGGCTCGTTCTCTGGTAGCCTTCAATCTCGCCTCCCTCGGCCCAGGGATTTCTAATAGATTTTGTGATCCAGATCTCAGTACCCTCTGGGGAACATGTGGGGAGAGACGGTCCCTAAGGTAGACAGGACCTCGGCCATATAGGGCTTTAAAGGTAATAACCAGCACCTTGTAGCGAATCCAGTCTCCGCAGCCCCAGCTGCACATGATCCCGAATAGAGAGACCCAGTAACAGCCTGGCTGCAGCATTCTGCACCAGCTGCAGCTTCCGGATTCGGGACATGGGCAGCCCCATGCAGAGGGCATTACAGCGGTCTAGTCTCGAGGTGACCGTAGCATGAATCACTGTTGCTAAGTCGCTGTGCTCTAGGAAGGGTGCCAGCTGTCGTGCTTGCCTAAGATGGAAAAAGGCGGATCTCGCAGTGGCTGCTATCTGGGCCTCCACAGCCAATGTGGGCTCCAGTAGCACCCCCAAGCTTTTGACTTTAGGCACCGATATCAGTGGCGCCCCATCAAAGGCTGGTAAAGGGATTTCCCTTCCCAGGCCACCACGACTCAGACAAAGGACTTCTGTTTTCGTTGGGTTCAGCTTCAGACGACTCAGCCTGAGCCACCCCGCCACGGCTTGTAACATCGGGGCCAGTTTTTCTGGGGCGGAGGCAGGCTGGCCATCCATCAGCAGATAAAGCTGAGTGTCATCTGCATACTGATGGCAACCCAGCCCGAATCTCCTGACAATCTGGGCAAGGGGGCGCATGTAGATATTAAACAACATCGGGAAAAGCACCGCCCCCTGAGGCACCCCACAATTAAGCGGATGCCTCTGGGACGATCGTCCCCCGATCGCCACCCTTTGTCCCCGATCACAGAGAAAGGAGGAAAGCCATTGTAAGGCTAACCTCTGAATCCCCGCATCGGCGAGGCGGTGAACCAGCAACTGATGGTCAACCATGTCGAACGCCGCTGACAGGTCCAACAACAACCGCATTGCTGACCCGCCTCGATCCAGTTGTCGCTGGAGATCATCTACTAAGGCGACCAGCACCGTCTCTGTCCCATAGCCCAGGCGAAAGCCGGACTGGTGTGGGTCTAGGATGGAAGCATCCTCCAGGAAGCTCTGCAACTGTAACACTACTGCCCTCTCGATAATTTTACCCAAAAAGGGTAAATTTGAGACCGGTCAATAATGCGCCAATTCGACTGGGTCTAATGTAGGTTTTTTCAAGAGGGGATGGACTATCGCCTCTTTAAGAGATGTTGGAAAAAGCCCACCCAAGAGGGACCTATTTACAATATCCCGTACAGGATATTGAAGCTCCATCCGGCAAGCTTTAATCAGCCAGTATGGGCAAGGTTCCAAATCGCATGTTGTTGGGTGTACAGTTGCGAGGATTCTGTCAACTTCCTCCAAGCTAAGTGTTGCAAAACTATCTAAAACTGACCCTGAAAACAGGCACGGAGCCTCGAGTTCACTTACTGTTTCAATTGTGGCAGGGAGGTCACGGCGGAGCAACGAGACTTTATCCGCGAAAAATGTTGCAAAAGCCTCACAGCCTATTTCCAATTCCCTATAGTTTGGTCTGCCTTGTGGCAGAGTTGTAAGAGTCCGAATGATACTAAATAATTGTGCTGGGCATGAATTCGCGGATGCAATCTTGGCCGCAAAGTAAGTTTTCTTTGTAGCCTTGGCTGCCATCTCATAGGATCTCATATACTCTCTATAAGATGCTCTGGTTGCTTCGTCGTGAGTCCGCCGCCGTTGCCTCTCTAGTCGTCTGAGCCTCCGTTTCATCGATCGCAAATCCGCATTATACCCCGGCGCCATCTTTTCACAGGGGCGCAGAGGACGCCGAGGAGCGATCTCATCAATGGCCATGGTGAGCCGATTTTGCCATAGCTCAACCATGTCATCGAGTGAGTCGCCAGGGGGCCAGGGATCCCTCAGTTCCCTCTGGACCAGTAGTGGGTCCATTAGGTTCCTTGGGCGAGCTAAAATACGCTCATCGGCTAGACAGGTTTGGGGTGGCACATCCTTGCGGGCCTTCAGGGCATAGTGGTCCGACCATGGCACCGCATCAGCAGTAATTCGGGTCACTGTAACCCCCGAGGCAAAGATCAAATCCAGCATGTGCCCAGCCTGCTGAGTGGGCGTGGCTACAAATGGAGAGAGTCCTAGCGTAGCCATGGATGACACTAGGTCCGTCGCCCGATTGGAGTCCGCATCATCGGCATGGATGTTGAAATCACCCAGGACTAAAAGCCTTGGGTGTTCCAACGCCCAGCCTGTCGCGGCCTCCATCAGGGACGGTAAGGCGCTGGCTGGTGCGCTAGGCGACCGGTACACCAGCCAGATCGCCAACCCCTCTCCCACATCCCACTTCAGACCTGCACATTCAATGCCGTCAACCTCTGGTGCCGGTAGCACCCTGAAGGAGTAAGCCTCCCGTATGAATAATGCCACTCCTCCCCCCCGCCCACTAGTCCGTGACTGGTGAAAGACTGAGTATCCTGCGGGGGCTACCTGGGAGAGGGCTACTGTCTCCCTTCGCGTACCCAGGTCTCAGTCACGCATGCCAGGTCCATATCCTGTTCACACAGAAAGTCCCGAAGGATCGCGGTCTTATTATTTATGGACCTGGCACTGCATAACACCAGTGACGGAGGTGGGTAGTTCAACCTGTCCTCACCCCCTGTCACCCTTGGGATGGGACACAGACTAGAAGGGGGCCGAGCACCCACTTTGGTGTAGTGGTTAAGTGCACGGACTCCTATCTAGGAGAACTGGGTTGGATTCCCCACTCCTCCACTTGCAGCTGCTGGAATGGCCGTGGGTCGGCCATAGTTTTCGTAGGAGTTGTCCTTGAAAGGGCAGCTGCTGTAAGAGTCCTCTCAGCCCCACCCACCTTCACAGGGTGCCTGTTGTGGGGGAAGAAGATAAAAGGAGATTGTGAGCCGCTCTGAGATTCAGAGTATAGGGCGGGATATAAATCCAATATCATCTTATTATTTTGGACAGAAAGTGGCTTTTGACCTTTCATCCATTTTGCTTCAAACATTCAAAGCTGAAATAGAATACTACTGGGCCTGGGAGTGTTTGAAGGCAGTGCCCCCCCCCCCCACTTTTGGCACGAGGGACTGGTTTTGTGGAAGGCAATTTTTCTACAGATTGGTGGGGATGCTGTGTTTTTTGCTGCCCGTCCCTGCCTCTCCATGGCGGGGTCTTTAAATGAGGGGTAGATGAAGGTCACTGCCATGCTACCCCTTCCACCCGCCCGGGACCCGAGCAAATGAAAGAGGTGGTGTTTTGGGACCTGGATGGGCGGATGGTCCCGCATGGGACCTGGATGGGCGGAAGGGGTGGTGCGGTGCCTCTGCCTCGCCTGGTTGCTAACAGGCCACGGACCAGGACCGGTTTTATGGCCCTGTTTTAAGGGGTTAATCACTCCAAAATGACATCCCTCCTTTAAAAGGTAAAGGTAGCCCCCCTGTGCAAGCACCAGTCATTTCCAGCTCTAGGGTGACGTCACATCACGATGTTTGCACTGCAGACTTCTTTACGGGGTGGTTCGCCATTGGCTTCCCCAGTCCTCTACACTTTCCCGCCCAGCAAATTGGGGACTCATTTTACCGACCTCGGAAGGATGGAAGGCTGAGTCAACCTGGAGCCGGCTACCTGAACCCAGCTTCCGCCGGGGATCAAACTCAGGTCATGAGCAGAGCTTAGGACTGCAGTACTGCAGCTTTACCACTCTGCGCCACGGGGCTCTTTCCCTCCTTATCCCATCCTGTATTTCAGAAAATGGGGAATGTTGCGGCTCGGTGACAAAAACGTGTGCTTTGCATGCAGATGCTCCCAGACTGAGTCCCTGCTATCTCCTGGGAAAGGAGCTCGTCTAGCAGGTCTTGGGAAAGGATCTTCCTCCTCTCAAAGCCCTGGAGAGCTGCTGCCAGGCAGGGCAGATGACCCCGAGCTAGGCGGACCGAGCGGCTGACCCCATTCTGGTTTTTACGTGCAGTCCCCCCAAACGCTCTAAACGGTATGGAAAGCAGTGAACGATTGCTTACCTATTTCTTCCTCAAAGAAGTTGTTGGGACAAGTGTTAAGGGGTTAATAAAAGAGAAAAGATAAGAGAGGAAAGAGAAAAGAGAAAGATCATAATAGGCAGGAAGGGAGACTCGCGCTTTTGCATGCCGCCGATCTCTTTTACCAGCGTAACACACTCATACGGAACACAGCGGGACCTTTCGCCCGAGAACTCGTGCGCTCGGCTAGAACGGCGCCACGTGTTTTGCTCACAAATCAGGCCGATTCACTCGTTTCGCACGAATACGGTCGTGCCAAAGCAAAAAAAAAATGAGATGGCATCATGTGAGGAATACACAGGGCTTTTTTTTGCAGCAGGAACTCCTTTGCATATTAGGCCACACCCCCTTGGTGTAGCCAATCCTATAAGAGTTTATGGGGCTCTTCGTACAGAGCCTACTGTAAGCTCCGGGAGGATTGGCTACATTGGGGGAGGGGTGACCTAACACGCAAAGGAGTTCCTGCTACAAAAAAAGCCCTGCGCACTGCAGTCCACTCCCCCTACCCTGGCCCCCCTGTGCCTTTTTCTTTCCTTCTGTGCCAAAGAGCGGGAAGAGGGGAGGCAGGCATGGCCCCGCCTGTTGCTTTAATTCATCCCATATAACGTCACACAAATCTCCATCGTTTCTATGGCCTTCATTTGACCAGGCCCAAAATCTCTTTCTACAACATTAAGACCGATTCCCCACTAGCCTTATTAGGTTTCATGCTCCTCTTCTCTGTGGGGCTTCCGTCGCATTTCACACTATCTGTCCCTAGGCTGCAACTCGCTCCGCCTTTTTCGAGCGCCAACAGAAACCAGTTTTTAAGAACATAATATAAGAGAAGCCAGGTTGGATCAGGCCAGTGGCCCATCCAGTCCAACACTCTGTGTCACATAAGAACATAAGAGAAGCCATGTTGGATCAGGCCAGTGGCCCATCCAGTCCAACACTCTGTGTCACATAAGAACATAAGAGAAGCCATGTTGGATCAGGCCAGTGGCCCATCCAGTCCAACACTCTGTGTCACATAAGAACATAAGAGAAGCCATGTTGGATCAGGCCAATGGCCCATCCAGTCCAACACTCTGTGTCACATAAGAACACAAGAGAAGCCATGTTGGATCAGGCCAATGGCCCATCCAGTCCAACACTCTGTGTCACATAAGAACAGAAGAGAAGCCATGTTGGATCAGGCCAATAGCCCATCCAGTCCAACACTCTGTGTCACATAAGAACATAAGAGAAGCCATGTTGGATCAGGCCAGTGGCCCATCCAGTCCAACACTGTGTCACATAAGAACATAAGAGAAGCCATGTTGGATCAGGCCAGTGGCCCATCCAGTCCAACACTCGTGTCACATAAGAACAGAAGAGAAGCCATGTTGGATCAGGTCAATAGCCCATCCAGTCCAACACTCTGTGTCACATAAGAGAAGCCATGTTGGATCAGGCCAGTGGCCGATCCAGTCCAACACTTTGTGTCACATAAGAACAGAAGAGAAGTCATGTTGGATCAGGTCAATGGCCCATCCAGTCCAACACTCTGTGTCACATAAGAACATAACAGAAGCCATGTTGGATCAGGCCAATGCCCCATCCAGTCCAACACTCTGTGTCACATAAGAACATAAGAGAAGCCATGTTGGATCAGGCCAATGGCCCATCGAGTCCAACACTCTGTCACATAAGAACATAAGAGAAGCCATGTTGGATCAGGCCAATGGCCCATCCAGTCCAACACTCTGTGTCACATAAGAACATAAGAGAAGTCATGTTGGATCAGGCCAGTGGCGCATACAGTCCAACAATCTGTGTCACATAAAAACATAAGAGAAGCCATGTTGGATCATGCCAACTGCCCATCCAGTCCAACACTCTGTGTCACACAGCGGCCAAAAAATTCCAAAACCCAAGTGCCAGCAGGAGGTTCACAAGTGGCTCTAGAAGCCCTTCCACTTTGGCCCCCCAGCACCAAGAATACAGAGCATCATTGCCTCAGACAGTTCCATCTATACCCTGTGGCTAATAGCCACAGATGGACCTCTGCTCCCTATGCTTATCCAATCCCCTCTTGAAGCTGTCTATGCTTGTAGCCGCTGCCACCTCCTGTGGCAGTGAATTCCACATGTTAGTCATCCTTTGGGTGAAGCAGATCTTGTTTGCTACGTAAAAGAGGCGGAGCGAATTGCAGCCCTGGGGCAGATAGAGTGAGATCTGATGGAGAAGGGGAGAGTGAGAGCAGCATAAGGCTAGCGTGAAATCGGTCTAGGAGAGGTGGGAATTCCCCTCTTTTAATGAGATGCAGCTTTTGTTTAGAAGAGTGTGAAATCTCAAACCATCGGTGGCCCGTCTGTGTGATTTACAAAGAGAGGAGGGTAGCTAACAATTACGAGAGGGTTTGGAGGCAAAGGAAACGTAATCTTGCCGTCCCTCCGAGGCCCAGAGATGACAAGCCTACATTATTATTTAGGACGGGGAATAGTGCAAACAACGGCAGCCGAATCCACTAAATCTTATTAACGTCACCAAGAGCATTTTCCTGAGGAATGTATGTGAGATAAATAAAACATACGACTGGATGGCTGGGAAGGAAGGAGTGCTTGACGAGCGTGCGCTTGGAACAGCTTGCAATACAAATTCCACAGGGCAGCTACATCTGTCAGTATGTGGGCCTCTTGCTATATCAAAATTCCGGGCTGGTGAGGGCCCAGGGTCTCTCCCCCTCCCCCCAAAAAACCCACTTCATAATCAACAGCATAAAAACATAATCCCATTATTGGCTGTTATTTCCACAGGCCCTTCCAGTATGCAAAACTCTTTTAAGTTCCACACATGTGGAGAGCTTTTCACTTGTTTGGTAGCATCCCAATTTTACATGAGAAACCAGGGCTTTTTTTGAGCGGGAACACAGAAGAACACAGTTCCAGCTGGCTTGGCACCAGGGGGTGTGGCCTAACATGCAAATGAGTTCCTGCTGGGCCTTTTCTACAAAAAGCCCCGTGTGAAACAATGGTGGCATTGGGGTGTGTGGCCTAACATGCAAATGAGTTCCTGCTGGGCCTTTCCTACAAACAGCCCTGTGGGAAACAATGATAGCATCCGGGTGTGTGGCCTAACATGCAAATGAGTTCCTGCTGGGCCTTTCCTACAAAAAGCCCTGTGTGAAACAATGGTAGCATCGGGGTGTGTGGCCTAACATGCAAATGAGTTCCTGCTGGGCCTTTTTTACAAAAAGCCGTGTGAAACAATGGTGGAATTAGGGAGTGTGGCCTAACATGCAAATGAGTTCCTGCTGGGCCTTTCCTACAAAAAGCCCCGTGTGAAACAATGGTAGCATCGGGGTGTGTGGCCTAACATGGAAATGAGTTCCTGCTGGGCCTTTTTTTACAAAAAGCCCTGTGTGAAACAATGGTGGAATTAGGGAGTGTGGCCTAACATGCAAATGAGTTCCTGCTGGGCCTTTCCTACAAAAAGCCTTGTGTGAAACAATGGTGGCATTGGGGTGTGTGGCCTAACATGCAAATGAGTTCCTGCTGGGCCTTTCCTACAAAAAGCCTTGTGTGAAACAATGGTGGCATTGGGGTGTGTGGCCTAACATGCAAATGAGTTCCTGCTGGGCCTTTTTTCACAAAAAGCCCTGTGTGAAACAATGGTGGAATTAGGGAGTGTGGCCTAACATGCAAATGAGTTCCTGCTGGGCCTTTCCTACAAAAAGCCTTGTGTGAAACAATGGTGGCATTGGGGTGTGTGGCCTAACATGCAAATGAGTTCCTGCTGGGCCTTTCCTACAAAAAGCCTTGTGTGAAACAATGGTGGCATTGGGGTGTGTGGCCTAACATGGAAATGAGTTCCTGCTGGGCCTTTTTTTACAAAAAGCCCTGTGTGAAACAATGGTGGAATTAGGGAGTGTGGCCTAACATGCAAATGAGTTCCTGCTGGGCCTTTCCTACAAAAAGCCTTGTGTGAAACAATGGTGGCATTGGGGTGTGTGGCCTAACATGCAAATGAGTTCCTGCTGGGCCTTTTTTTACAAAAAGCCCTGTGTGAAACAATGGTGGAATTAGGGAGTGTGGCCTAACATGCAAATGAGTTCCTGCTGGGCCTTTCCTACAAAAAGCCTTGTGTGAAACAATGGTGGCATTGGGGTGTGTGGCCTAACATGCAAATGAGTTCCTGCTGGGCCTTTCCTACAAAAAGCCTTGTGTGAAACAATGGTGGCATTGGGGTGTGTGGCCTAACATGCAAATGAGTTCCTGCTGGGCCTTTCCTACAAAAAGCCTTGTGTGAAACAATGGTGGCATTGGGGTGTGTGGCCTAACATGCAAATGAGTTCCTGCTGGGCCTTTCCTACAAAAAGCCTTGTGTGAAACAATGGTGGCATTGGGGTGTGTGGCCTAACATGCAAATGAGTTCCTGCTGGGCCTTTCCTACAAAAAGCCTTGTGTGAAACAATGGTGGCATTGGGGTGTGTGGCCTAACATGCAAATGAGTTCCTGCTGGGCCTTTCCTACAAAAAGCCTTGTGTGAAACAATGGTGGCATTGGGGTGTGTGGCCTAACATGCAAATGAGTTCCTGCTGGGCCTTTCCTACAAAAAGCCTTGTGTGAAACAATGGTGGCATTGGGGTGTGTGGCCTAACATGCAAATATGTTCCTGCTGGGCTTCTTCTACAAAAAAAGCCCCGTGAGAAACTGAGGCTGACAAATTGAGTGGTTGTGGAAAATTCCTCATAAATCCAGGCCCATGTCAGTTTGCTATTCAAGGAGCTGTGACGGCTCATGCTCAGCAGGAACAAATCAAAAAGAGGCCACCCATGGGCAGCCAGAAAGCAGGTGCAGAGTGGCCCACACGACAGAATTTTCTTGTGGGCGTCATCTGCTCATTTCAATGGAGCTCGACCAGGAGAAAGGAGAATGGGAGAATTGTGTGCCTCATCTGCATGAACATATGAAGCTGCCTTATACCGAATCAGACCTTTGGCCCTTCAAAGTCAGTATTGTCTTCTCCGACTGGCAGCGGCTCTCCAGGGTCTCAAGCTGAGGTTTTTCACACCGGTTTGCCTGGACCCTTTTTTGGAGATGCCAGGGATTGAACCTGGGACCTTCTGCTTCCCAAGCAGATGCTCTACCACTGAGCCACCGTCCCTCCCCTGCATATTAGGCCATCCCTCATCTGCATATTAGGCCACACCCCCTGAGGCCAAGCCAGCCAGCACTGTGTTCCTGTTCATTTCTGCTCAAAAAAGCCTCGGTTATAGGATGGCGTAAAGCTTGTGGAGCCATCCGCCCACCGTCTCGGCTACTCAGACAGGTGGGTATCTCCGTGGGCTGCTCAATCATTTCACGGAGTCCCAGAGGACTTCGTTCGCAAGCCAAACATCAGACAGCCATGCCCGCATAATCAGGTCTGAGTCACTCCAACGAAGCATTCCGGTTTCAAAGTTAAGTCTCCCCTTCCCGATGGAGTCTAATCTTTTCCGGCTCCTTTCTTGCATTTCTCCACCCAATCGCGTGAAAGGTCAAGACAGAGACGAAAGGGCGCCAACCGCCGGCTTCTTCCTTTGAAGACCTACCTGGAGAGGAAAGCTTGGTGCTGCTTGATGGTGTCCAGCTCGTAGGTGGATGAGTCACTCCTCTTGCGCTGCGGCAGCTGCTTCCTGGAGTCCTCCCCGTCGCTGCGAGGGATGTCGACGTTGCTCCGGCTGAGGTGTCGGCTGGCTTCCAGGTTGGAGCCCCCCGAGCAGTAACTGTTGTTCACAATGATTCCAGGAGACAAGAGGTCAGAGTCCTGGAAGTTGAAGGGCACAAGGCCTAGGTGTCAGACCTCTGACAGACGGCAATCGAGTTGACGCGCCGCTGGGAAACAACGCTAGACCGGGTCAGCCCCGCAGCCCGAGCGGGAGACCCCGCGGGCTACCCCTAGCCTTGCCAGATGTCAGTGCTTGACCCCTAGCTTCTCCTTTGGGGGGAGGGGGGGGCTGCCTATCCAGCAAAGTCACGGTCTAAGCAAGTCAGTCAACAAAGCAGGAGCCAAGTGGCCCCTTTAAGAGCAACCAAGTTTTATCGAGAATGTAAGCTTTCGTGTGCTTTCTAAGCACCCAATCTGGACTACAGCTAGGCTATACGTGTCCTTTTGTGATTTACCTGGATTTGCAGAAACACCGTTTGGCAGGGAATTTTATTACCTTCTATGGCAGGGGTGGCCAACAGTAGTTCTCCAGACTTTTTTTTGCCTACAACTCCCATCAGCCCCAGCCAGCATGGCCAATGGCTGGGGCTGATGGGAGCTGTAGGCAAAAAAAAATACATCTGGAGAGCTACCGTTGGCCACCCCCTGTCATGGCTATCCAGACCAAACGGCCAAGCCACTCTGTTTCACGTGATCATGTGATCGGTTAGTTTGCCCTCTTAATCAACAATGCATACACACACACACACACACACACACACACACACACACTGTAGCCACTGATGGACCTCTGCTCCATATTTTTATCTAACCCCCTCTTGAAGGTAGCCATGCTTGTGGCCGCCACCACCTCCTGTGGCAGTGAATTCCACATGTTAATCACCCTTTGGGTGAAGAAGTACTTCCTTTTATCCGTTTTAACCTGTCTGCTCAGCAATTTCATCGAATGCCCACGAGGTCTTGTATTGTGAGAAAGGGAGAAAAGTACTTCTTTCTCTATTTTCTCCATACCATGCATTATCTTGTAAACCTCTATCATGTCACCCCTCAGTCGACGTTTCTCCAAGCTAAAGAGCCTTAAGCGTTTCAACCTTTCTTTATAGGGAAGGTGTTCCAGCCCTTTAATCATTCTAGTTGCCCTTTTCTGAACTTTCTCCAATGCTATAATATCCTTTTTGAGGTGCGGCGACCAGAACTGCACACAGTACTCCAAATGAGACCGCACCATCGATTTATACAGGGGCATTCTACCCTTGCCCCGGGAAACTGCTCACAGAATTGAAATTCTTCTCGCTCTTCTTGAAAACCCTAAAGAAGTTCTGCTCAAGCTGAACCTTTCGAAGTCTACATAAAACATTACAAAGACGAGTCCTTCCCGAGGTGCTGAGCAACTGCTTCCCTATGCTGTTTTCTGAAAAGCAGACAGCATAATTTTGGAAGCACAAAAAGTGAGTTTTCCTGTAACGGAAACAGAGCTACAAGTTTCCGATAGCAGCAAGGGTTCAGGAACCCATCCCACTGTCTTTCTGATCTTACCAAGAAGGGGTGGTTTGCAACAGACGGGGAATCAGGTGTCTTAACGATTTCCCTCCACTTCAGGGTTATCAGAAAGCGGGGAGGGGTATCACTGAATGTCCACAGGGCACTCCATTATACCCTATGGAGACTGATCTCCAGAGAGTAAAACGGAGAATTGATCCGGGAGTATCTTGGACTAGGGAGGGGGGCGGGGTTAGGTAGTGGCACCAAATTTTCAGCATAACATCTGGTGCCTCTCTTCAAACCCTTCTCCAAGTTTCAAAAAGATAGGACTAGGGGGTTCAATTCAATGAGCCCCCAAAAGAAGGAGCCCTTAAAAGGAGTGCAGTCCCTTGAAATGTGATGGCCGGAACTCCCTCTGGAGTTCAATCATGCTCGTCACAACCTTGCTCCAGGCTCCACCCACAAAGTCTCCTGGCTCCACCCCCAAAAGCCCCCGGATGTTTCCTGAGTAGGACCTGGCCTACCTGTTGGTCTTGTAACCGAACAGCTAGAATTCAGTCCAGTGGTGCCTCAGAGATCAACAAGAGCTTCAGGGCGTGAGCTTTCGGGAATGGAACTCCTTGAGCCCAACTTGTATCTGACTAAGGGAGCCTTGATTCTTAAAAGCTCACACTCCCCAGAGTCCGATGGGCCTCTAAGGTGCAGCTGGACTCCCACCCAAAAACCCTTTATTAGGCATTAATTAAAGGTCAAGGTAGTCCCCTGTGCAAGCATCAGTCGTTTCCGACTCTGGGGTGAAGTTGCATCAAGATGTTTTCACGGCAGATTTTTTTTTTACAAGGTGGTTTGCCCTTGCCTTCCCCAGTCATCTACACTCCACCCCCCCCCCCCCCCCGCAGCAAGCTGGGTACTCATTTGACCGGCCTCGGAAGGATGGAAGGCTGAGTCAACCTCGAGCCGGCTACCTGAAAACCCAGCTTTTGCCGGGATCAAACTCAGGTCGTGTGAGCAGAGCGCTTTACCACTGCAGCTTTACAACTCTGCGCCTCGGGGCTGCTTACAGGCATTAATTACAAACGCGTGAAGAGAAAATGAGGCAGGAAAACAAAGAAAGAACAAGAATGATATAACTGAAAAAAAAAACTGGGGGAGAGAATACAGTAAGCAGGTGGGGGAAAGGGAGATATTATCCAGGTTTCTCACTTGTATCTAGCTGAGGAACAAACACAAAGCGTAGAGTCCTTAAAAAGGTAAAGGTAGTCCCCTGTGCAAGCACCAGTCGTTTCCGACTCTGGGGTGACGTTGCTTTCACAATGTTTTCACGGCAGACTTTTTACGGGGTGGTTTGCCATTGCCTTCCCCAGTCGTCTGGGTACTCATTTGACCGACCTCGGAAGGATGGAAGGCTGAGTCAACCTGGAGCCGGCTGCCTGAACCAGCTTCCTCTGGGATCGAACTCAGGTTGTGAGCAGAGAGCTCAGACTTCAGTACTGCAGCTTTACCACTCTGCGCCACGGGGCTTTGTAGAGTCCTTAACGTATGCTCAATATTATCCAGAGCTTTTACGGTAAGCAGCATAACTCCTTGCCACCCCAGGGTGTTTACCTGCACGCTCACAACACTCCCGCGCCGGCTGCTGTTTTGGCTCTCGGACATAGTCTGATTGCTGTAGCACAGGGCGTCAAACCCCAGGATCCCTCCGACGCAGTCTCCGACCAAACACACCTGGGCAAGGGAAAGCAAAAAAACCTGACTAGTCATCCTTCCCAAGGAACAGAAACCGTTAACCTTCCAGGAAAAAAAAAACCCCACAAGGTTTAATTTGGGTTTGCAGATGTTAAGAACAGGCAAACTTTGCAACTAGAATGATTAAAGGGCTGGAACACTTTCCCTATGAAGAAAGGTTGAAACGCTTGGGGCTCTTCAGCTTGGAGAAACGTCGACTGCGGGGTGACATGGTAGAGGTTTACAAGATTATGCATGGGATGGAGAAAATAGAGAAAGAAGTCCTTTTCTCCCTTTCTCACAATACAAGAACTCGTGGGCATTCGATGAAATTGCTGAGCAGACAGGTTAAAACGGATAAAAGGAAGTACTTCTTCACCCAAAGGGTGATTAACATGTGGAATTCACTGCCGCAGGAGGTGGTGGCGGCTACAAGCATAGCCAGCTTCAAGAGGGGGTTAGATAAAAATATGGAGCAGAGGTCCATCAGTGGCTATGAGCCACAGTGTGTATATGTATATATATAATTTTTTTGGCCACTGTGTGACACAGAGTGTTGGACTGGATGGGCCATTGGCCTGATCTAACATGGCTTTTCTTATGTGACACAGAGTGTTGAACTGGATGGGCCAGTGGCCTGATCCAACATGGCTTCTCTTATGTTCTTATGTGACACAGAGTGTTGAACTGGATGGGCCATTGGCCTGATCCAGCATGGCTTCTCTTATGTTCTTATGTGACACAGAGTGTTGGACTGGATGGGCCACTGGCCTGATCCAACATGGCTTCTCTGATGTTCTTATGTGACACAGAGTGTTGGACTGGATGGGCCACTGGCCTGATCCAACATGGCTTCTCTTATGTTCTTCTGTGACACAGAGTGTTGGACTGGATGGCCCATTGGCCTGATCCAACATGGCTTCTCTTATGTTCTTATGTGTCTTCAGTGGCACGAGCTTTTTTTGTCAAGGCGTCCCCTGCTTCTTACAGTGGGAGCCTCCAGTTACTGGCCAAGCATATTGCAGCTGATTAACCGCACTGTAATGTGCAAGGTATGCTGGAAATCAAGGCAAGGGATGTTGTGATGGCCACAGGAAGAAACAGCTTTAAAGGGGGTTAGATAGATTCATGGAGGAGAAGTCTATCAATGGCTGATAGCCATTGTGACTGGGGGAAACCTCCACATTCAAAAGCACTGAGGCTCTGAATCCCAGAGCCAGGAGGCAACTCAAGGAAAGGCCTCAGTCTCTATGCCCTGTTGTTGGCCCTCCAGAGGAACTGGTTGGCCACTGTGTGAAACAGAATGCTGGGACTAGATGGACCATTATTGGTCTGATCCAGCAGGGCTCTTCTGATGTTCTTAGCATCAGGTGAAGGCCTTGGCTATTGTGCCCTGTTGTTGGCCCTCCAGAGGAACTGTTTGGCCATTGTGTGAGACAGGATGCTGGAATAGATGGATCACTGATCTCATCCAGCAGGGCTCTTCTGATGTTCTTATGAAGGCCTTGGCCTCTATGCCCTGTTGTTGGCCCTCCCTGTGAAACAGGATGCTGGGACCAGATGGACCATTATTGGTCGAAACCAGCAGGGCTCTTCTGATGTTCTTAGCATCAGGAGAAGGCCTTGGCCTCTGTGCCCTGTTGTTGGCCCTCCAGAGGAACTGGCTGGCCAGTGTGAGACAGGATGCTGGACTAGATGGACCTTCATTGGTCTGATCCAACAGGGTTTTTCTGATCTTCTTTTCAGGGGAAGGCCTCAGCCTCTGTGCCCCATTGTTGGCCTTCCAGAGGAACTGGTTGGTCATTGTGTGAGACAGGATGCTGGACTAGATGGACCCCTGATCTGCTACTTACTCTATCTATCTATCTATCTATCTATCTATCTATCTATCTGTCTGTCTGTCTGTCTGTCTGTCTGTCTGTCTGTCTGTCTGTCTGTCTATGATTTATATCCCGCCCTTCCCACCAAGTGGCTCAGGGCGGCTTACAACATAGGATCGTACATAAATTAGGTTTAGGCATGCAACAGTTATATAATTAAAACATTTACAATTTAAAACATTTAAACATTTAAAGCATTAGGGCCCTTCTTATATTCTTAAGGGCTGCTGGCTAGGCTTGAGAAGAAAAGCCAGCTGTTAATCATCTTAGCCTGTGGAACTTTGGAGACCCACACTGATGCCGGTTTGGAAACTATGCTGGAACTTCCAAACTAATTGTATTTAACACATAAATATGTGAAGAGCATGTGGGACACAACTTCAAGGGATGGGGCCACTACTCTGTAGCAAGTGCTTTGCATGCTGAAGAGTTCCTCCCCCCCACCCCGCCCTGCCCCATTTACACTTCCTGGTAAAGGTCTTCAACTGGCAGGTGCTGGGAAACATCTATCTCCACTTGAGACCACAGAGAGATGCTGCCAATTTGAATAGAACATACCAGTGGTCTGAGAAGAAGTCCATGAGTAGCTATTAGCCACAAGGTATAGAGGGAACACTCTATCTGGGGCAGTGCTGCTCTGTATTCTTGGTGCTTGGGGGGCAACAGGGGGAGGGGCTCCTGGAGTTTGGGCCCCACTGGTGGACCACCTGATGGCACCTGAGTTTCGGCCACTGTGTGACACAGACTGTTGGACTGGATGAGCTGTTGGCCTGATTCAACACGGCTTCTCAGGTTCTTATGTCTGGGGCAGTGCTGCTCTGTATTCTTGGTGCTTGGGGGGCAACACGGGGAGGGCTTCTAAAGTTCCAGCCCTGCTGATGGACGTCCTGATGGCCCCTGGGTTTTGTCAAGAACCGTGCCTTGCTATAATTGTGCAGAGAGTGAAGAGGTCTGCTTTTATCCATTGTATTAGAGGCCTGCATTTGCTCTGCACTGTCCTTTCCGGTACTTTGAAACAAAATATAAATAACCATTCCACCCCAGCCAGCAGCACACATTCTGTTGCCCCAGAAGGTTGGACCAGAATCCACAGGTGGAAATTAAATCAAAAGGGTTTTCTTAAATGAGGTTCAATATCGATTAAGGCCAGGGGTCATTGTGTAGAAAAAGAGGTGCTGGAGCTCATTAGCACAGCTCATTTGCATAACTCATCTGCATATGCCACACCCCCGACATCACCGGAAGGCGTACTCAATTAGATCAGCTCAGCATCTACCTTGAAATGCTTCTTGAATTGGAAGTGTGATGATAAAACCTGGCTGCCATCATACTTTTTAAAATTACTTTCTCCTGTGGGGCCACAGCAGCATGATGGGAGATTTCCACCTGTCTGCAGTACTGGATTAAACCCAATGGAGGCCCCTGGGCAGTTGAAATCTCAGAGGTCCCCTTGCAAATTATTTCAGAGTTGGAGCGCCCGCCCCGACACCCACAGCCCCCGCTGCAGCCTGCAAGCACTTTTGACAAAGCTGCAGAGGGAGAGGCAGAGAGAGGCAAACTTGGAGATGACACCAGCGGCGGCTACACCAGGCAAGTTGGACATATGGACATATGAAACTGCCTTATACTGAATCAGACCTTTTGTCCATCAAAGTCAGTATTGCCTTCTCCGACTGGCAGTGGCTCTCCAAGGTCTCAAGTTGAGGTTTTTCACACCTATTTGCCTGGACCCTTTTTTTGGAGATGCCGGGGATTGAACCTGGGACCTTCTGCTTCCCAAGCAGAAGCTCTGCCACTGAGCCACCGTCCCTCCCGGGCAAAGTTGGGCAAAGAGCGGCTCAGTTGCTGGTTGCATGTGCAGGCTGGGAGGAAAACCAGGGGGGAAAGTCGGCATGGGGGCCCATAGGCCAATGTCTACTTGGCCTAATTGTTAACCCAGCCCTGTCTGTCTGCTTGATATGTTTTGGTGATTTTTCCATTTTTTTTTTGCGGGGAAACATATTATAAAGTTTGTCAAATCTTAAGAGTTCAGCAAAATTCTCACAGGGGTTTGAGCAATGGAGCCCAGAAGCAAGTTTTTTTTTTTTGAGGGAGGGGCAGGTAAGAAAGAAAGACCACAATAAAATTTGGATGTTCTGAAGCTCCGCTTCCGTGAGCTCCTGCCCAAAACGAGGCCTGATTAAGAATGAACTGTTAATTGTTTTAAGGCCTTTCTATCCTTTAAAAGGGTTTTCCAACCAATCTCGGTAGATGTGTTTTTTTAAAAAGTTAATTATTTTTAAGAACACTTTCAATTGTTATAAGAGGCATTGTTCTTCCTGTCTTGCGCATGAAGGAATGCCTCTTCTGAGATGCGGTCTGCTGCAACAAAAGGCAACTGCCATCTAAAAAACAAAGAACACTGCCACCCCTTCAGAACCATCCTTCGATACCAATGCAAACACACAATTTTTTAATCTATCAATTAATCAGTTCATTATTGATTAATGTAATTAAGAACATAAGAGAAGCCATGTTGGATCAGGCCATTGGCCCATCCAGTCCAACACTCTGTGTCACACAGTGGCCAATATATATATATATATATATACACAAACACACACACTGTGGCTAATAGCCACTGATGGACCTCTGCTCCATATTTTTATCTAATCCCCTCTTAAAGCTGGCTATGCTTGTAGCCGCCGCCTCCTCCTGTGGAAGTGAATTCCACATGTTAATCACCCTTTGGGTGAAGAAGTACTTCCTTCTATCCGTTTTAACCTGACTGCTCAGCAATTTTATTGAATGCCCACGAGTTCTTGTATTGTGAGAAAGGGACAAAAGTACTTTTTTCTCTACTTTCTCCATAATCTTGTAAACCTCTATCACGTCACCCCACAGTCAACGTTTCTCCAAGCTAAAGAGCCCCAAGCGTTTTAACCTTTCTTCATAGGGAAAGTGTTCCATCCCTTTAATCATTCTAGTTGCCTTTTTCTGCACTTTTCCCAATGCTATAATATCCTTTTTGAGGTGCGGTGACCAGAATTGTACACAGTATTCCAAATGAGACTGCACCATCGATTTATACAAGGGCATTATGATACGGGCATTATTTTGGAGGGACGGTGGCTCAGTGGTAGAGCATCTGCTTGGGAAGCAGAAGGTCCCAGGTTCGATCCCCGGCATCTCCAAAAAAGGGTCCAGGCAAATAGGTGTGAAAAACCTCCGCTTGAGACCCTGGAGAGCCGCTGCCAGTCTGAGAAGACAATACTGACTTTGATGGACCGAGGGTCTGATTCAGTAGAAGGCAGCTTCATATGTTCATATATGTATGTATGCAGGATTTATACTGGATTTACACAGGGGCATTATGATGAATCAGCAATGACTTCCTTACTTGCACGAAAGCCATACTGTTGACCAGGGGTCATTTTGTAGAAAAAGGGGTGCCAGAGCTCATTAGCACAACTCATCTGCGTAACTCGTTTCCGTATGCCGCATCCCCCCTGAAATCACCAAAAGCTGGACTAAATTATATTGGCTCAGTATCTACCTTGAAGAGGTTCTTGAATGATAATTGTCAGCGTAAAACCTTACTGCATTCATACTTCTAAAATTATATTCTCCTACATGGCCACAGTGGCAAGATGAAGATTTCCATCGGTCTGGTTTAAATCTTTTGGTTATTTTCCCTTTTTTTGTGTGTGTGGAGGGGAAATATTAGAAAGTTTGTCAGATCCTATAGAGCTCAGCAAAATTCTCCCAGGGGGTTTGAACAAGGGAGCCCAGAAGCAAGTATTTGTGGGGGGAGGGGAGAAAGAAAGAGCACAATAAAATCGAGAGGTTCTGGAGCTCCACTCCTGTGAGCTCCTGCCCAAAACGAGGCCTGCACAAACCGATTGTTTCTTACTAATTGCTGTCCGCTCTTTACAGCCGCCAAACAAGGCCTTCTGCTAACCTGGCCGCTGAACGACATGCCTTCCTGGGACTTGATGAACTCGCTGTACACTTGATTGGCTCTCAAGATCACCGTGGCGACCGCCTCCTGGTACTGGGGGGACGACGTAGCCAGCAGAGGAAGCGCGGCGAGAGGGATGTGATCCTGGCTGTTGGAAAGGCAGCCTTCGTCGTAGCTGTAAGGGCTGAGGCTGAAGAGGGGGGGAGAAAGAGAAGGATATCTGTACTCTCTATCGACATATTAGGAGGCAGTGACCGCTCACAACCCCAGGAATATTCGTCTGGCTGGCCAGGTTTGTGCTGCCAGGGCCAAATGGCTGCATGGCCAATGCAGTCTCTGCATGGGACTACAGGGAGACAGGGTTCCCCAAAGACACTTCTCCAGCACGCACAGGGCTTTTTCTGTAGCAGGAACTCCTTTGCATATTAGGCCACACACCCCTGATGTAGCCAATCCTCCAGGAGCTTACAGGGCTCTTCTTACGGGCAGCACCGGCCCGAGGGCAAATGGTGCCAGCTTGCCTCCCTGGGGTGGAGGGAGCCCTTTCAGGATGCAGTTCCTTCGTGCTGCTGCTGGTGTACCCGGCGCTCACAGATAGTGAGCGCCACGCTGTTTTACCCGCCAATCAGCAGATAGGCGGAGGGGCGCTTTTAGCTCGCCAGGGAGTGCAGCCTCACCGCCCTTCCGGGCTTTGAAATAGACCTGGGGTGGGGAAGGGAAGGAGGCGGCTGAGGAGCGGGCAAACGAGGTGTTTGCCTAGGGGAAAGGCTGAAATCGGCACCCCTGCCCTGCCGGCGTCCTAGGCAACCACCTAGTTTGCCTAGAGAGCGAGCTGGTCCTGATTACAGGACCTACTGTAAGCTCTTGGAGGATCGGCTACATCAAGGGTGTGTGGCCTAATATGCAAAGGAGTTCCTCCTACAAAAAAAAAGCCCTGATCACGCACATTGCAAAAAAGATATTTGGATGGACACATGCACACACACACTCCCAAATGAACCCATTTTATTTGTGCATTTCAATTTGCTTAACAGCAACTTCCCCCCCCCCTCCCCGACATCTTCTCTTGCTTATACCCTACAGAATACCTGGAAGCCTTGGGCCACACTATTTCACCGTCTAACCTGCCTCACGGGGTCACTGTGAGGATAAGGTGCGTGTGGAGGGGAAAACAAAACCGCAAGAGCACCGCTCTGAACTTCTTGGAAGGACAGCACGCCAACAGAAGTGACTCATCTCTCTGTCTTGCACCTCTCCCCTCATGCATAATAAATAAAAAAGATTACTTCATCCCTTATGCACGCGTTCAACTTTCACCTTACTACTGGAAAAGAAACAAACACAACTGCTCCAAGGCGTGGGAAAAGGCGTGATGCCGCAGGGACCAAACCGGCATACAGCCCTCCAGGTGTACACGGTTTTTTAATCTTCTGTCACACAACCCATCCGGAAAGAGGATTTTAGATGCTGTATATCTTGCCCTCTCTGATCCACCCTGCCCACTGATATCCCCTCACTGACAAGCTTGCCCTCCCCTTCAATTCCGCAGCCGGGCAGAGAAATCGTTACGCACGTGGACTCCAAGCACTGGATGGGCTTATGCGCCAGCCCTGAAAATTGTGCCCCGAGAATCCAGTAATTGTTTTCTGTGGCCCCAGAAGGTAGGACCGGAACCGACGGGTTGAAATGAAATCAGAAGAGTTTCCGGCTCGACATTAGGAAGAACTTCCTGACCGTTAGGAGGGACAGTGGCTCAGTGGTAGAGCAACTGTTTGGGAAGCAGAAGGGCCCAGGTTCAATCCCCGGCATCTCCAACTAAAAGGGTCCAGGCAAATAGGTGTGAAAAACCTCAGCTTGAGACCCTGGAGAGCCGCTGCCAGTCTGAGTAGACAAGACTGACTTTGATGGACTGAGGGTCTGATTCAGTAGAAGGCAGCTTCATGTGTTCACATAGGTTAAGAGCGGTTCCTCAGTGGAACAGGCTTCCTCCTTGGGAGGTGGTGGGGGTTCTCCTTCCTTGGAGGTTTTTAGACAGAGGCTAGAGGGCCATCGGACAGCAATGAAGATCCTGTGAATTTAGGGGGAGGTGTTTGTGAGTTTCCTGCATTGTGTAGGGGGTTGGACTCGACGACCCTGGAGGTCCCTTTCAACTCTATGATTAGAAGGAGAAGGAGAATCAACAGAGGAATCCGGCTCAACATTAAGAAGCACTTCCTGACAGCTAGAGTGGTTCCTCAGTGGAACAGGCTTTCTCAGGAGGGGGTGGACTCTCCTTCCTTGGAGGTTTTTAGACAGAGGCTAGATGGCCATCAGACAGCAATGAAGATCCTGTGAATTTAGGGGGAGGTGTTGGTGAGGTTCCTGCATTGTGCAGGGGGTTGGACTAGATGACCCTGGAGGTCCCTTCCAACTCTGTGATTCTATGAACTGCCTGACCATTAGAGCGGTTCCTCAGTGGAACAGGCTTCCTCCTTAGGAGGTGGTGGGCTCTCCTTCCTTTTCAGCAGAGGCTAGAGGGCCACCTGACAAGAGCCCCGTGGTAAAGCTGCAGTACTGCAGTCAGAGTCCTCTGCTCACGACCTGAGTTCGATCCCAGCAGAATCTGGTTTCAGGTAGCCGGCTCAAGGTTGACTCAGCCTTCCATCCTTCCGAGATCAGTAAAGTGAGTGCCCAGCTTGCTGGGGGGAAGGTGTAGATGGCTGGGGAAGGCAATGGCAAACCACCCCGTAAAAAAGGTCTGCCGTGAAAACGTTGTGAAAGCAGCGTCACCCCAGAGTCGGAAACAACTGGTGCTTGCACAGGGGACCTTTCCTTTCAGAGGGCCATATGACAGCAACGAGGATCCTGTGAATTTAGGGGGAGGTGTTTGTGAGTTTCCTGCATTGTGCAGGGGGTTGGACTAGATCAGGGGTGGCCAACGGTGGCTCTCCAGATGTTTTTGCCTACAACTCCCATCAGCCCCAGCCACTGGCCATGCTGGCTGGGGCTGATGGGAGTTGTAGGCCAAAAAACATCTGGAGAGCAACCGTTGGCCATCCCTGGACTAGATGATCCTGGAGGTCCCTTCCAACTCTATGATTCTATGACTGAAGCACGAGCGGGTGTGGAATTCTAGCAGGAGCTCTTTTGTGTATTGGGCCACACTCCCCTGATGTAGCTAATCCTTCAAGAGCTTAGAAGGCTCTTTTTTGTAAGTCCTCGGAGGATTGGCTACATCAGGGGCGTGTGGCCTAATACGCAAAGGAGCTCCTGCTAGAATCCCACCCCTGAGCACGAGCATAATACTGAGGGTGTCCCACCCTTTGAATGGGACCCTGCTGCAACCAGAAGCCGTTCCATATCCTTTGCAGATGAACTCTATCGGAGCTAACTCTTCCACAGCGCAGGGCTGCAAACCTATTTATACTGCACCGCAGGCAAGCGGGGAGGAAAAGCTACAAATCACAAGTCAATCAACCCCACGAGGCGTTCATGAGCATGGGAAGATTTCCTTTCACCGAGGAATGATTTTTCTCATCTCAATACCTGGAGCCACGGAGCGTGCGCTATTATCGGAGGGCCACTTGCTCACCAGGCAGCCCCAAAAATCCATGTTTAAGCCCTTGTTTATCTGATTAGTTTGAACAAATGTCTCGCGGCTTTCCAAGCAGAGCCCCATCGTACTCATTGCGAGCAAGTATAATACTAAGACTGGGCGGCTTACTGGCTAATTAGCAAAGTGCACTCTTGAAGCACACAAAACGGGCTCTCGCAGGTGGAGAAAACAGGCCCTCGTAACCTGCAGTTTTAGATACACTCACTCAGGAGGAGGAAGAGAGCTCCGTGGCACAGTGTGGTAAAGCTGCAGTACTGCAGTCGGAGCCCTCTGCTCATGACCTGAGTTCGATTCCGGCGGAAGCTGGTTCAGGTAGTCGGCTCCAGGTTGACTCAGCCTTCCATCCTTCCGAGGTCGGTAAAATGAGTCCCCAGCTTGCTGGGGGGAAAGTGTAAATGACCGGGGAAGGCAATGGCAAACCATCCTGTAAAAAGTCTGATATGAAAATGCTGTGAAAGCAACGTCATCCCAGAGTCGAAAATGACTGGTGCTTGCACAGAGGACTGCCTTTACCTTTTTACTTAGGAGGGTCTGTTGCTTCTAAAAGGTAGATAAAGGTAGTCCCCTGTGCAAGCACTGGATCGTTACCAACCCATAGGCTGACGTCACATCAGGACATTTTCACAGCAGACTTTTTACAGGGTGGTTTGCCGTTGCCTTCCCCAGTCACCTGCAATTTCCTCCCAGCAAGCTGAGTACTCGTTTTAGTGACCATGGAAGGATGGAAGGCTGAGTCAACCTTGAGCCGGCTACCTGAACCCAGCTTCCGCTGGGATCGAACTCAGGTCGTGAGCAGAGGGCTCTGACTGCAGTACTGCAGTTTTACCACTCTGCGCCACGGGGCTCCATCTGTTGCTTCCAGCGGTAGTTAAACTCTGCCGAAGACTTTTTTGAGTCCAGCGGCCCCTTTAAGACCAGCAAAAGCTTATTCAAGGTATGAGCTTTCTCACGCATGCATGCTACAGCCACATCCGTTCCAGTCCTACAGACAGGGATTCCCATCTGAGGGATCTACAACCTTTCTGGAACTAAAGTACCTTCCTGATGGAAGCCAGGAAACAGACTGACAAAGCTCACAACCTTGAATAAACTTGTCTTGGTCTTAAATGTGCCGCTGGACTCAACATCTGTTCTGCTGCTTCAGACCAAGCTGGATCTGTCTGCAGAACACTGGCGTTCAGGACCAATCCACAGCACAAGCGGTCGGTTTTAGACCGGGGGGGGGGGGGGCTTTTTCACCCTCATGCCCCCAGCCTGCTTGGCCTGTCCCTTTTTCGGTCAGCAGCCCTTCTTCTTCCCTCTGTCTTTAACTGCCAGGGACTATCTCTGAGGTGGTCTCTGTCTGGCAACTACCGGTCTCACAAAGGGACACTCCCCAAAGAAATCCAAGTCCCTCCAATTATAGCTGCGGGGAGGGGACGGGAAGGGTCCCAAGCAAGCCGGGAGCAAAAGCTTTTTAAAAGGCAAGCCTTTATTCTTAGCCTGCTCTGATCACTCTCATGGCCATGTTATTCTTGACTACGACAACAGAAGACAGTCTCTTCTGATTACAGTGGGAGAGAAGTGAAGGTGGAGGCTGTTGCCCCCTCCCACACACCTAAAACCAGCTGTAGAGCAGCTAGAGCAGGGGTGGGGAACCGTGGCTCTCCAGATGGTTTTTTTTTTTGCCTATAACTCTCATCAGCCCCAGCCATTGGCCATGCTGGCTGGGGCTGATGGGAGTTGTAGGCAAAAAAAAAAAAAACCCATCTGGAGAGCCACAGTTCCCCACCCCTGAGCTACAGCCTGCATGACGCATGACATATACCCAGGGGCCATTCTGTAGAAAAAGAAGTGCCAGGGCTCATTAGCACCTCATTTGCATATGCCACACACACACCCCCGGCATCACCGGGAGGTGTATTATTTCTTTATTTCATTCGATTTATATCCCGTCCTACCCTTACGGGCTCAGGATGGCCCTCCCTTTAACAGGCTCCCCTTACGCGCTCAGGGTGCACTAAAGGCTTACCCCTTTCGGGCTCAAGGTGTACTTCTATTAGCTCAGCATCTACCTTAAAATGCTTCTTCAATGATAATGGTCGTAAGAAAACCTTACGCCTATAATCATACTTTTAAAATTTCTTTTCTCCTACGTGGCCACAGAGACATGAGGAAGATTTCCGCCTGTCTGCTTTATATGTTTTGGGTCATTTTTTTGTGGGGGGAAATATCAGAAAGTTTGTCAAATCTTAAGAGTCGGCTCTTAAGAGTTCAGCCAAATTCTCACAGGGGGCTTGAAGAATGGAGCTCAGAAGCAAGTATGGGCGGGGTGGGGGGGAGAAAGAAAGCGCACAATAAAAATCCAGAGGTTCCAGAGCTCCTGCCCAATATGAGGCCGGCACATACCCACAACCGCCGGGGCTGTAAGACTGACAGGGTAGCACAACCACTTAGGACAGCGAAACATGCTGAGCCAACCCTGCTGCTCTTTGAGATTGGGAACCAACAAGGCGATTCACAGGGACTGTCCAGGGGGCAAGCAGAATAGCCTCAGCATGTCCCGGAGAATTTCAAAGCAACCTTCAGATAACAAAAGCCATCAGAAAGAACGAGGAATCCCAGGTTATCTTTCCGACACCCACACTCTTTCCAGCTGTGCCCGGAAATGGAGACTGTTGCTCAGACCTAAATTCTGAAGCTCTTAAAACATGCAGGACCAGAAAAAGCCGCTCCACTCATCTCCTGAGTGGTCCCTGTCCCCCGTTTCCGACTCTGAGGCGACGTTGCTTTCATGTTTTCATGGCAGGCTTTTATACGGGTTGGTTTGCCGTTGCCTTCCCCAGTCATCTACGCTTCCCCCCCATCTCCCAGCAAGCTGGGTCCTCATTTCACCGACCTCGGAAGGATGGAAGGCTGAGTCAACCTCAAGCCAGCTACCTGAAAACCCAGCTTCTGCTGGGGATTGAACTCAGGTTGTGAGCAGAGCTTAGGACTGCAGTACTGCAGCTTTAACACTCCGCGCCACGGGGCTCTTCAGCGGTCCCTGAAGGCTTCCATTAATTTCCTGTCCCACATGCCTGGGCCCTACAGACTGAAACTGTAAACAGCAGAGTACCTTCAAAAGTAAAAAAAATTAACTGAGACGGAAGCATGCTCCCCCCTCCCCGTCTCTATTCCCACCACCACCTCCCTCCTTTCTTTGACTTCCCAGTGCTAATTTTTAGACTGAAAATCCTTCAAGGCACGGACCTACTGGGGACCTGCAGGATATTTAGAGAGGTGGTGGACTAAAGCCTGCCCTGCCCTCCCGACTGCTGGTATTCCAAGGAGGTCTCCCATCCAAGTACTTGCCCGAGTCGACCCTGCTTAGCTTCTGAGAACTGAAAAGAGCGGGCTTGCCTGGACTATCCAAGTCAGGGCCGTATGTTCTTTTCTGGATGAATCATCACACAGGCTGACTGAAATACAATGTCCTCCCTTCTTAAAGGGTGCCCTGCTCTCTCGCTCCAAGTGCCTTTTTCAAAACCAAGAGAAGACTTACTTGGAAACGAGTGAAAAAGCTTCGGAGCAGATGGCTGGGCAAGGGACTAACTTAATGGCCATGTGTCCCAGGGCTGCCGGGTAATGGACCCGAACGACCGTGTCGAACACGGTGGCGATGGTGTTGACGTCCCCTTGCTTGGAGCTCTGATCCCCACTTCCTGTATCCAGGATGTTGCCTCCGTGAAGGACCAAGAGCAAGACGTGGATTTTGCTGGGCTGCGCTAGAGTCGGCACGGCTTCATCCTGAAGAGGGGGCGGGAAATAAAAAGTAAAAACAGAAACGCAAAACGCGCTATCAGGATGGATGGGCTTCCGAGTACCAAATGTGCTTTCTGATTTAGAACCATGATGATTCTCGGCTATGTCCCAGTGGTCTGGAAACATTGAGATCGCGGAGGATTATACTGGTGAAGCATCTGGTACTTCGGCACTGGGAGAATCCAGCAGCTCCCCAAAGAGTTGCTTGGATACTGCGGAATATCTGAGTTAGTGGCATATTTAGAGGCTTGTACATTTTGAGGCTGGTATGGGAAATTCCTGGAGATTGGGAGGTAAGAGTAAGGGCAATTCCTGGGGATTTGAGGGTAGAGTATGGGAAATTACTGGAGATTGGGGGGTAGAGTGCAAGGAATTCCTGGAGATTGGGGGGTAAAGGAATTCCTGGAGATTGAGAGGTAGAGTAAGGACAATTCCTGGGGATTTGAGGGCAGAGTATGGGAAATTCCTGGAAATTGGAGGGTAGAGTACAAGGAATTTCTGGAGATTGGGGGGTAGAGTAAGGGCAATTCCTGGAGATTTGAGGGTAGAGTATGGGAAATTCCTAGAGATTGGGGGGTAGAGTAAGGGAATTTCCTGGAGATTCAGGGGTAGAGTATGGGAAATTACTGGAGATAAGGAGGTAAGAGTAAGGGCAATTCCTGGGGATTTGAGGGTAGAGTATGGGAAAATCCTGGATATTTGAGGGTAGAGTACAAGGAATTCCTGGAGATTGGGAGGTAGAGTATGGGAAATTCCTGGAGATTTGTGGGTAGAGTACAAGGAATTCCTGGAGATTGGGTGGGGGATAGATTACAGGGAATTTCCTGGAGATTCAGTGGTAGAGTAAGGGAATTTCCTGGAGATTCAGGGGTAGAGTATGGGAAATTCCTGGATATTCAGGGGTAGAGTAAGGGCAATTCCTGGAGATTTGAGGGTACCAATGCTCCCTCTAAGATGCGGAGTCTTGTAAGCAAACATTCTACTTCGTGAGCTACTGGCATTAAAGTTGTGAGCTACTACATAAATTAGTTTGCTCTGGGGCTATTTTTCCTGGGTTAAGACAAAAATGTGCGAGCCAGAGGCTAAAAAAACTGTGAGCTAGCTCACACTAACTCAGCTTAGAGGGAACAATGCCTGCAACTACCTCACTGTTCCCAAGGCTAGATTGGAAAACCTAATGGAGGGGTTACCCCTCCTAAGAGAAACAGCAAGTGCCCCTTCTTCCTTTGCTGTCTGCCACTTTGACTCCAGTCCCTGTCCCCTCTTCTGGACCCCTCGCCTCAGCCTCGCCGGCTCTCAACCAATGGCTACATTGGCAGAATGCAGCTTGCCATTTTTTCCTCCAAACCAGGCCTGTGGAATCTGACTGCAGGATCTACAGCATTTCCTCCTCCGCTCGGGTATTACTGCGGCTGGGCATTCCATCTCGGCGGTAAGCACACTGCAAAGGGGTCGGCGCTCAAAGAGACTAACGTGGTAAATGCTGCCCTGATCCACCGCCACGCTGTTTGTTCCTTTAAATAACGAACGGGCAAGGGAAGTTATGCGAACTGCTGTACCTCGATGATGCTGAGCCTCTCCACGCTGGATCCGACATTGTACTCGGCTGCCGATTCAAGACATGGATCGTCTGGAAGGAAAGAGGAGGGCCGTATGAATAATTTATCCGCTCTGTGGTTTGTAGGAAAAGATCTACCTATACCTATTTTTTACAGCTACCAATATGGTGCAAAAGAAACTATCTTGGAATGCCAACGACTGAGAGATAACCACGGCAGGGGGTACGTTTCCATCATACAATCCGTCAGGGAATCGTTTTGCAGGCCGCAGTCAGAAGCAGAATTCTGGCTTAAATGAGCATTAAATGAGGCAGGCCTCTTCCTTTTGATTTAAAGACTGTAGTTCTGGAGCCACGCCGCACTTGCCCATAACCTCGAGTTCAAAAAGTCCACGAATCACAGCAGCGCGACAACTAACCATGCACATAAACTTGGTGCGCATTTATGTCATTGCAACAGGTAGTTTAAGTTTCTCTTGCGAAAGGGCTCTTAGCTGCCAGAGAGGCAGGGATAGCAACCTCTTTTATCTTGGTTTTATGCCCATCGCTGATAAAGGCATATCATCGTTACAGATCTAATCATCTTTAATGGTCATTATGTCTCTGCAAGGAACTCTCAGAGTGTTAGTTTCTGAGAAGGGCAGCACAGTCTCTCATGAGGAACTCTCTGCAGCCTCAATGAACTACAATTTCCGGGCTTCTGTTGGAGAAGTTAAATTGGTATAAAAGAAGAAGAAGAAGATATTGGATTTATATCCCGCCCTCCACTCCGAAGAGTCTCAGAGCGGCTCACAATCTCCTTTACCTTCCTCCCCCACAACAGACACCCTGTGAGGTAGATGAAGATATTGGATTTATATCCCGCCCTCCACTCCGAAGAGTCTCAGAGCGGCTCACAATCTCCTTTCTCTTCCTCCCCCACAACAGACACCCTGTGAGGTAGATGAAGATATTGGATTTATATCCCGCCCTCCACTCCAAAGAGTCTCAGAGCGGCTCACAATCTCCTTTACCTTCCTCCCCCACAACAGACACCCTGTGAGGTAGATAAAGATATTGGATTTATATCCCGCCCTCCACTCTGAAGAGTTTCAGAGCAGCTCACAATCTCCTTTACCTTCCTCCCCCACAACAGACACCCTGTGAGGTAGATGAAGATATTGGATTTATATCCCGCCCTCCACTCCGAAGAGTCTCAGAGCGGCTCACAATCTCCTTTACCTTCCTCCCCCACAACAGACACCCTGTGAGGTAGATGAAGATATTGGATTTATATCCCGCCCTCCACTCCGAAGAGTCTCAGAGCGGCTCACAATCTCCTTTACCTTCCTCCCCCACAACAAACACCCTGTGAGGTGGGTGGGGCTGGAGAGGGCTCTCACAGCAGCTGCCCTTTCGAGGACAACCTCTGCCAGAGCTCTGGCTGACCCAAGGCCATGCTAGCAGGTGCAAGTGGAGGAGCGGGAATCAAACCCGGTTCTCCCAGATAAGAGTCCGCACACTTAACCACTACACCAAACTGGCTCTCCAGTTGGTCTGTAAAGCAGGTACATCTTGTAGCAGACTTCAAGGACTGGGCCCTCAGCCAGCAGTTCAAGTCATGGACATTTAAGAGATTAAAGCAAACAGTATTCTCCAGCAGTATCATGTTAAACAAATAAATTACCAGGGACATCTTCGGATTCAGGAGTTTCAATCTTATCCATGAGATCATTCGAACTCCATTTCGTGATTTCTTTGGGGAACACCTCTTCGCTTTCAGACAGGTCCTCTTTAAAGAGAGAGAGGGAGAGAAAGAGAAACAGTCACATTGATAAGCACAAACGGGACGCTTGCCAAAAGCCCTTTGTCAGCTTTCGAGGGCTCCACGCTAGCGAGAGGAACGTGGAGCTCGGGGCTTGTAAAACCCAGAGCAGTCCTTAGGATGGGAGAAATCAAAAAGAGGCTTTGAAAGGAGCAGCAGACAAAGCCTTCTCAGATCAAACGGGGCTTACAGAAGGCAAAGTACAACCGTGCTAACTTTGAACAGTCACCCGTTAAAAACCTGTACAGTCGCTCACTGCAAAGCCGGCTCACCTTATTCTACGCTAGTAAATGCCGCTTGCTTTCTGCAAGCAGAAATGCACATTCCCGGCCTCTACCAGACATCCCTCCGCCTTCAACACCATCCTGATGCAAGCCAGGATCTGGGCTTACCCAGATCCCGTTTGCAGCTCTGTGGGGAAGGCGGAGAGTGGGGGCAGCTGTTACCGCTTCATTGCTGTTTCTTCTTTTGAGAACGCACGCATAGCTGGTCTTGAGGACAAAAGGAGATTGAGGAAGAATCGCACTGCTACAGCACCAACCCTAAATCAGACTTTTCCCTGCAGCCACTGTGGCCGGACCTGCCTGTCCCGCATTGGTCTTGTCAGCCACCAGCGAGCCTGCAGCAGACGTGGACTATTGCACCCTTCTTAAATCTTCGTTCGCGAAGCCAAGCCGAGAGAGAGAGAGAGCAGGGAGAGAGGAATGGAGTCAGCAGGCTGGCGAGCCTAGCGCTGGAAGCTGGGTGCCCACCCAGCCCCTCCCAGATCTATGGGGTCGCTCTGGGGGAGGGCAGAGGGCGGGGCGCCACATTTACGTAGGGTGCCGAGCCGCCGCTGCTCTCCCTCTTTGGCTACCTGGTCTACCTGACGTGAGGGGGCAGCTGTGGTGCCCAGCCCAGGGATCACCCCCTCGCTCAGGTGGCAGGGGAGACCGCCTCTGGGCTTCCGCCCTAGTGTGATCCCAAAACCTGCCTCCCCAAGGCAACCAGCTTCCCATCAACTGGCAGGAGGAGGAGTCGATGGACAGGACCCTTACCCCATGCTGTGCCAAGGCTCCTTACGGCTGTAACCAATAAAAGTCGTGGCCGATTTTATTCCACTTTCCCCCCCTGAGATGCTGTGTTCTGTGTGTTATTTCAACTCAGATGTGTATATAAAGCTAGAATCTATGCAGGGCCAGCGCATGGGAGTAGGGCAAGTAGACGGCTACCTAGGGGCACCACCTCTCCCGCCACGGCCGCTAAATTCCCGACCTTGAAGCCAACTCCAATTGCCTCAGTGAAGTCGGTGGGGGGGGCGTGGCTGTGAGCATGCTCAGAGCTGGCTCTGAGTGGGCCCGCTGTCTTTTGGACCCCGCGGAGGCTTTCCAAGTCTCAGCGAAGTCAGGGGGGGTGTGTGCCCGGCCCTCTCCCGCCCTGGAGGGATCTGGGAAGAAGTCTTTCCAGCTCCCTTTGAAGCAGGAGAGGGCCAAGCACAGGGGTGGGCCAAGCGCATGCAGCCCGATGATGTCACTTCCGGTGATGTCTTCGGGCGGCATGCGCAAGGGGTGGGTTTCGGCCTGGGGCACTGGAACCCCCAGCACCGGGCCTGAATCTATGGTTATACAGGACTTGGTTCAGGGTGCCCACCTCTGCCCTTCCCCTTGGCGCTGGAGCTGCAGAGATGCAACTGAACTCTCACAGATCAACACCGCGCTCCGTGTGGTGTTAGGCAAAGGCATCCCATTTTCAGGCTGCATGAGTAATTCGGGGGCCTTGAGCTAACTGTGTGACAGTTGTCAGCTTTCTTGTGAAGACACTCTGATCATTTTTGGGGGGAAGGACTCATAATAGCACCAAGATGTCAATTTTATTGTTTTACTGTTTTTAAAATTTTAATTAATTTTTATCTACTGTTAAAGTATTGTATCATTTGTTATATTGATTGATGTTGTTAGCCGCCCTGAGCCTGCCTCGGCGGGGAGGGCGGGATATAAATAAAAGGTATTATTATTATTATTAGTGGGTACAAGAACTTCCCATTCCCAGGCGGTGCGGAAATTGCCATTTCTTGTTGGGCAAGCGAGTACACATTGCTAGCTTTTGCCCCTCGTTCCTGCCTTTGGCTATCAATGTTGGTCAAGTGTGAGAATTTTCTACAGCAAGTTCATAACGTATATTTGAATTCGACTGCGTCTCCCTTGCCGTGTACTTCGACAGCCTGTCAGGGAGCACCGCTGTTCATGGCATCACAATTTAAGAAGGATACAGGCAAGCTGGACCGTGTCCAGATAGGGCTGCCAAGTCCGACTCAAGAAATATCTGGGGACTTCGGGGGTGGAGCCAGGAGACTTAGGGGGTGGAGCCGGGAGCAAGTGTGTGACAAGCATAATTGAACTCCAAAGGGAGTTCTGGCCATCACAGTTAAAGGGGCCGCACACCTTTTAAATGCCTTCCCTCCATTTGGAATGATGAAGGACAGGGGCACCTTCTTTGGGGGCTCATAGAACTGGACCCCCCCCCCCCCCGGTCCAATCTTTTGAAAAGTCACTGTAGAGTCACCAGATGCTATGCTGAAAATTTGGTGCCTCTGCCTCAAAAAACAGCCCTTCTAGAGCCCCAGATACCCATGGATCAATTTTCCATTATACCCTGGGGGAATCAATCTCCATAGGGAACAATGGAGTGCCCAGCAGACATCTCCCCACTTTCTGATGACCCTGAGGCGGGGGGAGGGCCTCCAAATCAGAGGATCTCCTGGCCCCTCCTGGGGATTGGCAACCCTATGTCCGGATGAGGGCAATGAGGACGGTAAGGGGCCCGGAAACCAAGGAAAGGCTGAAAGAGCTGGGGATGTTTAGCCTGGAGAGGAAGCGGCTGAGAGGTGATAGGATCACCATCTTCAAGTACTTGAAGGGCTGTCATCTAGAGGATGGTGCGGAATTGTTTTCCGTGGCCCCAGAAGGTAGAACCAGAACCAGCGGGTTGAAATTAAATCAAAAGAATTGCCGGCTCAACATTAGGAAGAACTTTCTGTCCGTTAGAGCGGTTCCTCAGTGGAGCAGGCTTCCTTGGGAGGTGGTGGGCTTTCCTTCCTTGGAAGTTCTTAAAACAGAGGCTAGAGGGCCATCTGACAGCAATGCTGATTCTGTGCTCGTGAGTTTCCTGTGAGTTTCCTGCATTGTGCAGGGAGCTGGACTAATGACCCTAGAGATGCCTTCCAACTCTATAATTTTATGATTCTGTGAAGAGGAAATGTGCAGCTTGTACCTTCCCCACATAACATAGCAAGAGAAAAAAGGGCTAGAGACTCTTTGTTTTTAAATGAAAACGGGGAATTGCGGCAACAGAGCCTCGTAATACTATAGTAATCTAGCAATTCCTGACCCCATTGTATAGCATAGGGGTGGCCAACGGTAGCTCTCCAGATTTTTCTTGCCTACAACTCCCATCAGCCCCAGCCAGCATGGCCAATGGCTGGGGCTGATGGGAGTTGTAGGCAAGAAACATCTGGAGAGCTACGGTGGGCCACCCCTGGTATAGTAGAAGGAAATAGCAAGGGACAGTGGTGGGGAGTTGAGACCAATGTTCCCTCTAAGCTGTGGAGTCTTGTGAGCAAAAATTCTACTTTGTAAGCTACTGGCATTGAAGTGGTGAGCTACTGCATAAATCAGCTTGCTCTGGGGCCATTTTTCCTGAGCTGAGGCAAAAAATGCGTGAGCTGGAGGCTACAGAACTGTGAGCTAGCTCACGCTAACTCAGCTGAGAGGGAACAGAAGACGACTAAGAAAATGGCGCAAATGTGGGCATGACCAGTGTTCCCTCCCAAGGTGAGTGAGCGTGTGCTAGCTCACAGTTTTTTAGCCTCCAGCTCACACCTTTTTGTCTTAGCTCAGGAAGACCTTAGCTCAGGATGACCCCAGAGCACACTCACTGATGCAGCAGCTCACAACTTCAATCCTAGTAGCTCACAAAGTAGCATTTTCGCTCACAAGATTCTGCAGCTTACACTGGGCATGACCAGCAAAAATGCTTTCCTCACAGCGTCCAAAGTATTTTGAATGCTGTCTTCCCAAAAAACACTGTACCAAATCAGGTTTCAGAGAGATTCTACAATGGCCAGGGAAAACACGGAAGGAGGATAGACAGAGGGCAATGTCTGTGGATGCTCTCGAAAGCCGTGCCGCTGCACGGAAGTCACAGTAGAGCAAAACGTCCATGTGGGAAAAAGCCTGCCTCTCTTCTTATTAACTACTCAGTTAATTAACCAAGTAAGCTATAAATTACAACATCTCAAATTGCAAGCAACATTTAGCTATGAAAGATGTTTACCCAGCATAAATATCACAGATGAAAGCGTTGATTGGTTCAGGCGCTGCATCTACCCAAAAGTGACTCAGATCTCAAACATCGCTGAGACGGACCGCCTCGCTCATATGGGAAGCAGCTCTGATTAGCAATGCGTATTTTAAATCTGCAGTTAACGAATATATCACACCGATTAATCCAATAAAGCTTTGTGACCACTGTCTGATAATCTGCCAAGCGGAGAACGTTGGGAGGAAGAGTGTTTCGTCAAATCTGTACGGAACAGCGAAGGGTGAATTTTCATCATGAGTTTATACCCACAACTTCATCTAAATATTGAACTCATTAGCAAGAGAGGCTTAATTATAGGTCTTGAATGCTTCATACCAGGATCCATGAGCCGGCTTCTGATCCCATTATTTGCATTTTTAATCGCGGAGATATTAATAATTCTCTTTGTCAGGCTCTGCCGGCAAATGGGAGTGTGTAGGAAGGTCTGTAACGTTTTTTGTTTTTTTTTTAAACCTGTACAAATCCTGTTCTTGATTTCTTCAAGGTATACTGAAATAATATATCTTTCTGCAGAAGATTAAATTACAGTGTGGGTTATTGAATGTTTGTGTGGCTGGAAGAGCGTTCCAGGACTTGTTTCTGTTGGGTTTTTGATGCAATTTTACTTCCTGTTGTCATGAGTTAATTAAGTGTTTGTATATGCATGCTGATGTTTAGCCAGTGAGATTGGTAGAGCCAATTAGAATGTTTGCACATACTTCCCGCCAGAGGCTAGGTGTCAATGTGCATAGTGACCATTGAGGGAGAGCCCTAATAGGCTAATCCATATATTTGGGTGGTGGTCTAGGGGAGAACATATGGTAACCTTTATTGCCCTTTGTGTTAAGCCCTTAGATCTCCATGCAGTTGAAGTTAAGACTCGAGAGAGTCAAGATGTAGTTTAGAAGCTAGATAGGATATTGAATCCATTCTTTGTTTTCTAGAAATCCCAGCCATCCCTTTCCTCATTAGTAAAGTAAACTACTTTTATTCTTAAGCTAAACCGTGTGCCTGGCTGTTGTTTCGTGGTTCTCTCCACGTTACTCTGCTATTTGTATATCCAAACTCTAACAGTTTCCCACCCTGCCTGCCTAGTCTTGACTAAGGGGACTGCGCTGTGTGGAATCGCTGCTATCCAATTAAATCCAAATTACACCCACTCTCTCTCACACTCACTCTCTCTCTCACACTCTCTCACACACACTCTCTCTCACACTTTCTCACATTCTCTCTCTCACACTCTCTCTCTCTCACTCTCTCTCACTTTCTCACATTCTCTCTCTCTCACTCTCTCTCACACTTTCTCACACTATCTCACACACTCACTCTCTCATACTCTCTCTCACACACACTCTCTCTCTCACACTCTCTTTCTCTCACAGTCTCTCTCTCACACTCTCTCTCCCACACTCTCTCTTACTCTCTCACACTCTCTCACACACACTCTCTCTCTCTCACACACTTTCTCACATTCTCTCTCACATTCACTCTCACACACTCTCTCTCTCACACACACTGACACTCTCTCTCTGACACTCTCTCTCTCACACTCACGCTCTATCTATCTATCTATCTATCTATCTATCTATCTATCTATCTATCTATCTATCTATCTATCTATCTATCTATCTAAGGAAGTGTGCTTACATAGGAAAACTTGTCCCTTTAATAAGCTTTCGTTGGAAAGCTGTCCCGAGGCCCCTAAAGGTGTGGGGGCCTATAGGCCAGTGCCCACGTGGCCTAATTGTTAATCCAGCTCTGAGTGTATTTGCTCTGAACCCAGGTTCTCCAAGGTCTCAGGTACAGAAGGGTTTTCCCCGGCCACCAAGCTGTTAAAACTGTAAAGCACTTTTAGCATGAAAAAAATAATAAATTGATGCTTCATCTTGGGACAATGTTACACTGTGTTAAAGAGCTAAATATATGATCGGAAAATTCAAGATGTATTCTAGATCAATTAGAATGCAGCCAATTCCTCGCCTTCATTCAAACAGTCTGGGGGGACTCCAAACAACAGGAATTATCAGATGCCCCGAAACCACCTCCCCCCCCAAAAAAAATGCTATTTAATAACAGTGTGTGGCTTCACTGAGAATCTTCTCAAAAGTACATTTTAATTTATATGTAAATACATCTATTAGTGAAATTTATACCCAGCCTTTCAGCCAAAAGCTTCCCATTTTAATGGAGAGTTATCTCCGCTGATATCAATAAAGCAAGCACAGATGTTCCAGCTGGACCACGGCCAAGGGGGTTTGGATAATGGAGCCGGTCCGCTTCCAAAAAAAATGTTTTGCTTGGTTTTTTTTTAGAAGCAGCCCGGCTGCACTCGGTGCAAACATGTCTTTCCCACTTCAGCTTCGAAAAGAGCTGTCGAGGGGAGTCCCGCAAGAAGTCTGAAGTCAAATCTGCCTGCAGGTGGCACCCGCTGGCCCGTGTCATTTGCAAGTTTAGTGATGGGTTTTTTTTTTTAAGTTTTCTTACTTTTAACAAAGCCAAGAACGATGTGCGTGTTCTACCAAATAGGGAAGCTTCGAGAAAAAGAGGTGCTAGATTCCCTCTTTAATAGAAATGTTGGTTTAAATGATGGTTTTATATAATGTAGTATTTATTGAATTATATGATTTTATTGTATATTGAATTCATATGTTGTGAACCACCCTGAGCCTGCTTCGGCAGGGAGGGCGGGATATAAATAAAATGTATTATTATTATTATTATTATTATTATTATTATTATTATTATTATTATTATTATTATTATTATTATTATTATTATTATTATTATTATATGTCACACCTAGACTTATCCTTGTTCAGCTAGGGGAAAAAAAAGAGTTCTAGACCTCAAGCCCCTCCTGACAGCTACAGCTTTGGATCCTGTTATCCTAGCCCGGGGGGGGGGGGGCGCAAACTGTGGCTCTTTCGTACATATTGTGCAGCTCATGAAGCTCCCACCACCCTGCCAGCCAGCTTGGAGAAGACATCATTCTCTTTAAATCACTTCTCCAAGCCAAGATAGAAAGTTAAAGTTAGGGTTTGTAGAATCTTTCGGGCTCAAGTGCCGTGTTCTACTGGAGAAAGTTTTTCTTCCAGACGTTTCGTTCTCAGCTGCGGAGAACATCCTCAGTGGCATTGCAGCCGGAGCAGGCGCTCAGACCTTCTTGGCTGCTGTGCATTGAGTGAGGCCAGGGCTGCTGGAGAGCTGCTATTTCTAGGCTAGAGGGGGTGTGATGAGAGGGCAATTGGTTTGTGAATGTACCTATTGTTTGGTGGGGCTTCCTGGAAGGGTGGTGATAAGGAAACTGGAAAAGTTAAAGTTGCTTTCTTTCCACCTCTTCCTCCCTCTTCCCTCCAACTATTTGCCTTCCTTCCTGTCTTGCGACTCTCAGACATCTGATGTTCATTTCTTGTGGATCTCAAACATCAAGACATTTATTCTATGTGACTCTTTTGTTAAGCAAGTTTGGCCAATCCTGCCCTAGCCATTAATGTGCTCATTCCTACTGATTAGTAGAGAAAGTAGAGAAAGAAGGACTTTTCTCCCTTTCTCACAATACAAGAACTCGTGGGCATTCGATGAAATTGCTGAGCAGACAGGTTAAAACGGATAAAAGGAAGTACTTCTTCACCCAAAGGGTGATTAACATGTGGAATTCACTGCCACAGGAGGTGGTGGCGGCCACAAGCATAGCCACCTTCAAGAGGGGTTTAGATAAAAATATGGAGCACAGGTCCATCAGTGGCTATTAGCCACAGTGTATGTGTGTATATAAAATTTTTTGCCACTGTGTGACACAGAGTGTTGGACTAGATGGGCCGTTGGCCTGATCCAACATGGCTTCTCTTATGTTCTTATGATTATATTTACATCCAGGCCTTATGCTGGGCAGGAGCTCACAGGAGCAGAGCTCCGGAACCTCTACATTTTATTGTGCTCTTTCATTTCAAGAGCCCCGTGGCGCGGAGTGGTAAAGCTGCAGTACTGCAGTCTGAACTTTCTGCTCACGACCTGAGTTCGATCCTGGCGAAAGCTGGTTTCAGGTAGCCCGCTCAGTCTTCCATACTTCCAAGGTCAGTCAAATGAGTCCCCAGCTTGCTGGGGGGAAAGCGTAGATGACTGGGGAAGGCAATGGCAAACCACCCCGTAAAAAGTCTGCTGTGAAAACGTTGTGAAAGCAACGTCAGCCCAGAGTCGGAAACGACTGGTGCTTGCACAGGGGACCTTTACCTTTTTTTTTTTTTAATCAAGAGACAGCCGGCTCAAGGTTGACTCAGCCTTCCATCCTTCCAAGGTGGGTTAAATGAGTCGCCAGCTTGCTGGGGGGAAAGTGTAGAGGACTGAGGAAGGCAGTGGCAAACCACCCCATAAAAAGTCTGCTGTGAAAACGTTGTGAAAGCAACGTCACCCCAGAGTCGGAAACGACTGGCGCTTGCACAGGGGACTACCTTTTTTTCGTTCTTAGCAAAAAACCCTCCCCCTGCAATACTTGCTTTCTGGGCTCCATTGTTCAAACCCCCTGTGAGAATTTTGTTGAACTCTTAAGATTTGACAGACTTCCTAATATTTTCCCCCACAAAAAAAATGGGAACATAACCCAAACATGTAAAACAGACAAATGGAGATCTTCATCCTCCCATTGTGGCCTCATAGGAGAAAGTCATTTTGAAAGTATGATGGGACTAGTAAGGTTTTATTATGACAATTCTAAGTCCGGAAGCATTTTAAGGTAGAGGCTGAGCTGATATATCTTAGTCCACTTTCCGGTGATGTCAGGGGGTGTGGCAGATGCAAATGAGTGGTGCTAAAATCTACAAAATGATCCCTGTTTACATCCTACCTTTCCTCTTGAGAAGATGAGTAAGTTTTTATACTTTGCTTTTCTCTACCTTAAGGAGTCTCAATCTCCTTCCCTTCCTCTCCCCCAGAACAGGCACCTTGTAAGGTATGGTGGGGCTGAGAGAATTCTGAGAGGACTGTGACTGGTGTAGTGGTTAAGTGTGAGGACTCTTATCTGGGAGAACCGGGTTTGATTCCCCACTCCTCCACTTGCAGCTGCTGGAATGGCCTTGAGTCAGCCATAGCTCTCTTATCTGGGAGAACCGGGTTTGATTCCCCACTCCTCCACTCGCAGCTGCTGGATTGGCCTTGGGTCAGCCCTAGCTCTCGTCGGAGTTGTCCTTGAAAAGGCAGCTGCTCTAAGAGCTCTCTCAGCCCCATTTACCTCACAGGGTGTCTGTTGTGGGGGCAGGGAGGGGAAGGTAAAGGAGATTGTGACCGCTCCTAGACTCTGAGATTCAGAGTATAGGGCGGGATATAAATCCAATATTGTCTTCTTCTTCTTCTCAAGGTCACCCAACCGGCTACGTGCCAAGGAGAAGTGGGGAATCAAACCCAGCTCTTGCTCTTAACCACTACACCACGCCGGCTCTGAGGTGGCATGCAGGAGGAACTTGCCATGTCATCCTCACACCGACCCTGTGAAACAGGCTTGGGCTAAGGTCGAATCCATACGTGTCATCCTTTCAACTCTTCTCCCCCCATTGGGGCACGTGTGGAAAACAGAAAGATGGCTCTAAATGTGCAAGGACTGCATCTGCTCTGACTTGTGAATAAACAAAGCAGTAGACAAGTGCATCTTTTAAGACCAACTAAGTTTTATTCAGAATGTAAGCTTTCGTATGCTCTCAAAGCAGACTTCATCAGACAAAATGGGAATGGAAGCAGCAGTTCTTAATATAAGTGGGCAGTGTAGAATCATGGGAATGTTTTTAGCAGGTTAAAAGAATCACAAATAGGGATCTGTGTTTGTTAGTGTTAGGACAAAGCAGGGCTGAAAAAATACTGGAGGGTGATAAAAAGCAGGCTGCTGTTGTAGGTGCGAAGTGCCATAAATCTAGGTAACATACTGGCTTTGTTAGCTTAAATAAAGGGCATGGTTTCTCAAGAGATTATAACATCCATTATAGTTTGCCATTAGAAAAAAAGGAAGACATTAAAATACAGTGGAGGATGGGTTGGTATATGCAATAAGACAAACAGCCAATATCCCCCATTTGAGTAGGTCAGTACAAAAAACAAAAACAAAAAACCCAAATATTCTGATACACTGTTCTAAAAGAGAAATAATATGTTAGCCATTAGAAAAACAGGGTGCATTAAAGCATAGTGGAAGGTGGGTAATGAGACAAACAGCCCACATCCCTCATTTGAGCATGTCAACACACACACAAAAACCATTATTCTGATACACTGTTCTAAAAAAGAAATACATTGGAACACTGTGGATGCACAGCTATACTCAGTGAGAGTTGGTTTAGCATCTGTAATGAGGTAAAAACCAACATCCCTGTTCAGTCCTGGGGAGGTGTTTGTTCCAAGTTTCATGATAATTTGTAATTCAGCCATTTCTCTCTCCATTCTGTTCTTGGAAGTTCCTTTGCAGTAAAACAGTTACTCTGAGGTCACCCTCAAAGTAAATAAACAGATAGCTTTAAACAGGGGGTCATTTTGTAGAAAAATAGGTGGTGGAGCTCAGTCAGGGATCGTTATGCAGCTGCACCTACTATACAATGGACAAGGAGGTAGAACTCTCAGGAGGAGGAGGTGGAACTCTCAGAAAGGTTTAGGAGCTGTGCTCCTGTGAGCTCCCACTGAATCCGAGGCCTGGCTTTAAATATACTTGAACTGGGTTTTCGAATTGCCTGGTGGCTGTGAAGAAAAGCTGCTTTATGATCAAATTTCAGCCCTCTTGCACTTTTGTTCCAGGCTTTCAGATCCCAATCTTGCTGAGAGGATTGAATGATTTTTTCCCCTTTACAATTTTACTATAGCTAGTACTCTTGAGATACTTAAAAATATCAGTGAGGAGAGGCAGTGATGGACCTCAAGTCGCCTAGTGAATCCAGGCTTGCCTTGCCTAAGCATAGCAGTCTAACCGCTATGCAACATTCTTACGGCCCTCGATCATAATCATCTTGGCAGATCTTTTTTTGTAGCGGGAACGCCTTTGCATATTAGGCCACTCACCCCTGATGTAGCCAATCCTCCTGGAGCTTACAGTAGGCCCTGTACTAAGAGCCCTGTAAACTCTTGGAGGATTGGCTACATCAGGGGGTGTGGCCTAATCAGGGCTTTTTCTGTAGCAGGAATTCCTTTGCATATTAGGCCACTCACCCCTGATGTAGCCAATCCTCCTGGAGCTTACAGTAGGCCCTGTACTAAGAGCCCTGTAAACTCTTGGAGGATTGGCTACATCAGGGGGTGTGGCCTAACCAGGGCTTTTTCTGTAGCAGGAATTCCTTTGCATATTAGGCCACTCACCCCTGATGTAGCCAATCCTCCTAGAGCTTACAGTAGGCCCTGTACTAAGAACCCTGTAAGCTCCTGGAGGATTGGCTACATAAGGGAGGCGTGGCCTAATATGCAAAGGAGTTCCTGCTACTACCCCCCCCCCCGGGTCATCCTAATTTATTGTCCCCTACGACCCAGTGAAGTAGATTCCATGGAGAGACAAAGCCTTACTTCTGGTTGCCCAGTAAGCTGCATTTTGAATCTGACAAAGGCTAACCCTTAATGGAAGGCTGTTGATCTCTGAAGCTCCAAGCTGCAACTGTCTATACAACAACGGCAAAAGCTAGAGAGTATCTAAATACAAATTTGAAGGAAATCCTGGTTATTCCGTTACTGAACTCAAGGCTTTACCTAGTGTACTGCAGCCTGAAGAAGGCAAATGAAACGGAGAGTGACCTAGGCAATCCATTGCTGCTGCTATCGCTGTAACATTAACCCTCTATTGTAATTTTGCCAATGTTGTTGAAATCTGGCATTTTTTTGTCAATGATATTGATCGTAAATTGTTTGTTTCCAAATATAGATTAGCAAGCCAAGACTTGTATCAACGGTTGTTGCTTTTATACAGTTTTTTTCCGTTTGTTACAATAGGGCTTTTTTGTAGCTGGGACGCCTTTGCATATCGGGTCACACACCTCTGATGTAACCAATCCTCCAAGAGCTTATAGTAGGCCCTGTAAGCTCTCGGAAGAGTGGTTACCACAGGAGGGGGGCGTGGCCTAATATGCAAAGCAGTTCCTGCTACAAAAAAAAAGCCTGGCTTCTTGCTAATCCACCTAAACAGAAAGACTGTTGCATTACCCCACAGCAGACAACTTGCCGACGACTGCCACAGTTTTTCTTGCATTAACGAACAGGGATCCTCCCGCGATGTATCCCATAATGAAACACAATATGTACCAGCTGCAAGCTTGTTGTACCTAGAAAAAAAGGGCCAACCCCGCCATAGGGCGACCTGTCTTAGGCTGCAGGTTTTGGGGTACCATAAAAAAAGGCCACAATCGCTGATGATTATTTTTCTGCTGTTTTCTTTTAAAGAAGGGAGGTCGTTTTTTCTGCATCAAACAAGGAGATTTTGAGGTCTGCCCCCCCCCCCAAGAAAACAAACACACACTTACATTCATACATATCAAAAGTAGAAGAAGAAGAAGATATTGGATTTATATCCCGCCCTCCACTCCAAAGAGTCTCAGAGCGGCTCACAATCTCCTTTCCCTTCCTCCCCCACAACAGACACCCTGGAGAGGCTGGAGAGGGCTCTCCCAGCAGCTGCCCTTTCAAGGACAACCTCTGCCAGAGCTATGGCTGACCCAAGGCCATTCCAGCAGGTGCAAGTGGAGGAGTGGGGAATCAAACCCGGTTCTCCCAGATAAGAGTCCGCACACTTAACCACGACACCAAACTGGCTCTCCTTAAAGTACCCACGTTAAGCAGAGGGACCAGCCGAGGAGATAACGCGCGCCGGCTTTCCGCCACAGGTGCGCTGCTCGGGATGTGACCGTTTCAAATAAGAAAAGACGGTTCTTGCACATACACTCTCGTACCCGCACAGAGGTGCACGGGCCGTTCACTCCCAGCCCGAATCAGCAGCCGCTCGGATTTGGCTCCACCTACCGTGTGCGTCGAAAAACTCGTCGTCCGAGCTCTCGTCTGAGTCCCTGGCGATGCTCTGCATCCTCCACTCCGATATGCTATGGCGTGAGGGGCTTGCTAGGAGAAACAGACAGGATGGATGCGATAAGCCAGGGGCCGAAAGCAAGGCAGTCTGCACGCACCCCGCTCCGGCAGAGACATTGTTGGGCGGTCCCTCCCGAAACCCCGTCCCTTAAGTGTTCACACACTGCCTGCCCCGTGATGCCGGTGTGATGTCAAACTTTCCTCCCAGCGATGTTTATTGTTCGAGATGCCAGAGAGCCGCGCTCGGCGATCCTCGGCTGCCGTTTCCAAAGGGCAGCTATTTATAAGCATCGGGAGGATGTGTAAAATCATTTCGGTTTTCAGGCTGGCAATTAGACAAGGAAGTCGCCCGGCTGTAAACATTCCCCTCCGAAGTCAGAGAGACAGCAAAAACAAAAAACGGCACGTTGCGCTAGGAAAAACAAACCTGCAAGCTTTGGAGTCACCCAGAGCTCTTCTTCTTCGGGCCCTGGGGAGCTGCTATTGACTGCACCAGGAAGCTTACGTATACGGCTACAAGCAGGTTTCCCCAGCAAATAAAACAGCGGCTCCCTTGGGCGTTTCAGGAGATGAAAATGCTGCGTGGGCGTGACAGTCTGAAGTCTGGAGTTATACTTGCACATCTGTCACTGAGCCAGATGCCTCCCGCCCCCCAATGTTGCACACTCAGATCTGCAGGGCAAGAGTCACCCTTCCGACTCCAGCTGATCTTCTGCGGGGGGGGGGGGGGGCGGGCCTGCCTACATGTGCCAGATTGCCAGCAGGTGGCGAAGTCTCCTGTCTTCCAGTGACCATCAACTCACATCTGAGAAGCGGGTGGCTTCTCTACGCAGGGAGACGCAACAGAGGAAGGGTGCACAGGACGATGAAGATGATGATACTGGATTTATTTCTCAACCGATAACCTGAATCTCAGAGTGGCTCACAATCTCCTTCACCTTCTTCCCCCGCGACAGACACCCTGTGAGGTGGGCGAGGCTGAGAGAGCTCTCCCAGAAGCTGCCCTTTCAAGCACAGGTCTGAGAGAGCTATGGCTGACCCAAGGCCATTCCAGCAGCCTCAGGGCTGGTGCGTGGGAATAGACCAAGGAGGTGGCCACCTAGGGCGCCACTTGACCTAAGGGTGCCATGAAGTGCCCCCTCTCCCCGCACCCCATGCCCTCCCTGACTCGGCAAATTTCAGAGTTTAACGAAGCCTCCAGAGGCTCGGGCAGCCTTGGCAAAGTCAGGGGGGGTGGCAGGCAGTGAACACGCCCGCTGTCTTCCGGACTTTGCTGAGGCCTCCTGAGGCCTTGGCAGCCTCGGCAAAGTCAGGGATGTGTGGCAGTAATGTCATCATGACGTCACCAGCATGCGCACATTTAGCCCTGGTGGGGGGCGGAGGAGCGGGATCGGGCCTCGGGAACCCCTCGTGCCGGGACTGCCAGCAGCTGCAAGTGGAAGAGTGGGGAGTCAAACCCGGTTCTCCCAGATAAGAGAGCTATGGCTGACCCAAGGCCATTCCAGCAGGTGCAAGTGAGGAGTGGGGAATCAAACCCGGTTCTCCCAGATAAGAGAGCTATGGCTGACTCAAGGCCATTCCAGCAGCTGCAAGTGGAGGAGTGGGGAATCAAACCCGGTTCTCCCAGATAAGAGAGCTATGGCTGACCCAAGGCCATTCCAGCAGGTGCAAGTGGAGGAGTGCGGAATCAAACCCGGTTCTCCCAGATAAGAGAGCTCTGGCTGACCCAAGGCCATTCCAGCAGCTGCAAGTGGAGGAGTGGGGAGTCAAACCCGGTTCTCCCAGATAAGAGCCCACACACTTAACCACTACACCAAACTGGACGGCGGCGGCGGCTGCTGCAAGGAGCAAATTGAAGTGCACCATCTGCACAGTGTACATCACCCGACGCCCCACCGAACTGCACACTGGGCTCCATGCACTGTGCTCTGCTCACTGTTGCACTTCGTGGATCATCAGGCAAGTCAACTTCAGTTGGCTCTCTTAAGGAGGAAGAGGAGAGATTGGATTTATACCCTGGCCCGCGCTGCCGTGTGTTAAAGCTGCAGTACTGCAGTCCTAAGCTCTGCTTGCGACCTGAGTTCGATCCCAGCGAAAGCTGGTTCAGTTAGCCGGCTCGAGGTTGACTCAGCCTTCCATCCTTCCGAGGTGGGTAAAATGAGTATCCAGCTTGCTGGGGTGGGGAGGAGAAGTGTAGATGACTGGGGAAGGCAATGGCAAACCACCCCGTAAAAAGTCTGCCATGAAAACGTTGTGAAAGCAACGTCACCCCAGAGTCGGGAATGACTGGTGCTTGCACAGGGGACCTTTCCTTCACTTGGAGTCTCAGAGCGGCTTACAATCTCCTTCCCTTCCTCTCCCCACAACAGACACCCTGTGAGGTCGGTGGGGCTGAGAGAGCTCAGAGAGGACTGCTCTGGAGAGAACAGCTCTGCAAGAACTGTGGCTGACCCCAGGTCACTCCAGAAACTGCATGTGAAGGAGCGGGGAATCAAACTTGGTTCTCCCAGATTAGAGTCCATGCTTTTACCACTACACCAAACTGGCTCAAAGAGTCAGGATATGCACCTAAGAATTGTTCCATGTTGCCTCTAAATGTCTTGACTGCCCTGTTACGCTGAAAGGGCCGAACTAAACATTATATGCTATTGCATGATTCTTTCACCAGTTTTTTTTAAAACTAAAAAGCAGCCCCCACTGCTGCAAACAGAAGAGTGGTGGGAAGAAAAGGGTTGCTTAACCTTCTCCCTTCCAGCTGGACCAATAGGTCTAGCCAAAATCACCTTCCACAACCAGATTTTCTCCATACCCAGGGCTTTTTTTGTAGCAGGAACTCCTTTGCATATTAGGCCACACATCCCTGATGTAGCCAATCCTTCAAGAGCTTACAGCAGGCCCTGCAAGAAGAGCCCTGTAAGCTCTTGGAGGATTGGCTACATCAGGGATGTGCGACCTAATATGCAAAGGTAGGGCTTTTTTTGTAGCAAGAACTCCTTTGCATATTAGGCCACACACCCCTGATGGAGCCAACCCTCCTGGAGCTTACAGGAGGCCCTAAACTAAGAGCCCTGTAAGCTCTTGGAAAGCCCTGTGGTGCAGAGCAGTAAACCTACAGTACTGCAGTCGAGCTCTCTGCTCACGACCTGAGTTTGATCCTGGCCGAAGCTGGGTTCAGGTGTAGCCAGCTCAAGGTTGACTCTGCCTTCTGAGGTCGGTCAAATGAGTCCCCAGCTTGCTGGGGGGGAAAGTGTAGAGGACTGGGGAAGGCAATGGCAAACCGCCCTGTAAAAAGTCTGCCGTTGTGAAAGCAACGTCACTCCAGAGTTGGAAACGACTGGTGCTTGCACAGGGTGCCGTTACCTTTTTAAGCTCTTGGAAGATTGGCTGCATCAGCAGGGTGGGGCCTAATATGCAAAGGAGTTCCTGCTCCAAAAAAAGCCCTGTCCACACAGAAAAGGGGCTCTCCACCCCCCCACACTGGTAAGAAAGCAGCTTGCAAGAGAACTGGGAGGAAAGGAAACTGTTCCAGAGCCCTTCCTCACCATTCTTCTGCTCCGGATCGATCCAAGTAATCGAACTTGAGGCTGCTTTTCAAACGAAAATGAAACTTTTCCAGAGGCAGAAGCATGCACCTGCGCATGAGGTACCCTTTGGCCCTAAGAACAGTGGGCAGTACTGGGGGGGGGGGGGGGGGGAGGTAGTCCCCTGTGCAAGCACCAGTCGTTTCAGACTCTGGGGTGACATCGTATCATGACATTTTCACGGCAGACTTTTTTACAGAGTGGTTTGCCACTGCCTTCCCCAATCATCTACGCTTTCCCCCCAGCAAGCTGGGTCCTCGTTTTACCAACCTCGGAAGGGTGGAAGGCTGAGTCAACCTTGAGCCAGCTACCTGAACCCAGCTTCCGCCGGGATGGAACTCAGGTTGTGAGCAGAGGGCTCCGAATGCAGTCCTGCGGCTTTACCGCTCTGCACCACGGGGCTCCTTGCAGGGCACTACTGAGGACCCTGCAAATGTCTCTTTTAATAAAGGTAAAGGTAGTCCCCTGTGCAAGCACCAGTCATTTTCGACTCTGGGGTGACGCTGCTTTCACGTTTTCACGGCAGACTTTTTACGGGGTGGTTTGCCATTGCCTTCCCCAGTCATCTACACTTTCCCCCCAGCAAGCTAGGTACTCATTTGACCGACCTCGGAAGGATGGAAGGCTGAGTCAACCTGGAGCCTGCTATATGAACCCAGCTTCCGCCAGGATCGAACTCAGGTCATAAGCAGAGAGCTTAGTCTGCAGTGCTGCAGCTTTACCACTCTGTGCCACGGGGCTGTTAGAAAAGTAAAGGTAGTCTATGCAAGCACCAGTCGTTTCTGACTCTAGGGTGACGTCGCATCACGATGTTTTCACGGCAGACTTTTTACGGGGTGGCTTGCCATTGCCTTCCCCAGTCCTCTACACTTCCCCCCCCCCCCCCAAGCAAGCTGGGGACTCATTTGACGGACCTCGGAAGGATGGAAGGCTGAGTCGACCTCGAGCCAGCTACCTGAACCCAGCTTCCGCCGGGATCGAACTCAGGTCGTGAGCAGAGGGCTCCGACTGCAGTACTGCAGCTTTACCACTCTGCGCCACGGGGCTCTTCTCCCTTAATAAAGGCAGCCAAATTCGTGTCAGGCCACTAGAAGACACCCAAGGGCTCGTGTTATAAGACATTGCAGCACAAAAACCTATTTATTATCGTGCCACCAAAAGAAGGCCCGGCACACCAGCCGACTACTTCGGGATTCTAATTTTACAATCGTCATGTGGAAGAGGCCACTGAGCTCTCCCCTACCCCCGGGATCAGTAGCGAGGCTAATTATGGCTTAGGTATTCATTTTATAGCCGCTGTCTATGCCACCCTGTCCCTCGGGGAATAAGGGAGAAGAGTGATTGGCAAGGCGCAGCTAGTTCACTCTGGAATGACGTCAAAGGTCCTCATATAATAGATGCTAAAAATAGAGCGGATAAGAATACGGGCAAGCTTGTGACCAAGGTCCCTGCCTACACCAGGGGTCTCGCCTGGACAACAATCAGACTGATCGAGCCGCGTAACAAAAAGGCGGAGCACCCACTTCCTCACCCCAATCGGCTGGAAGTATCTGAGCTGTAGAAAAAGAAGTACCTTTCTCCTTTCCTCGCAATACGAGAACTCGGTGGACGTTTAATGAAATCGCTGAGCAGTCGGATTAGAACGGATAAAAAAAAGTCCTTCTTCACCCAAAGGGTGATTAATACATGGAATTCACTGCCACAGGAGGTGATGGCGACCGCAAGCATTGCCAGCTTCAAGAGGGGATTGGATCAATGTCTGGAGCAGAGGTCCATCAGTGGCTATTAGCCATAGCGTATTGATGGAATTCTTTGACTGGGGCAAGTGATGCTCTGTATTCTTAGTGCTTTGGAAGGGGGGAAAGAGTGGGAGGGCTTCAACTGGCCCCACTGATGGACCTCCCGATGACACCTGGTTTTTTTAGCCACTGTGTGTCCCAGAGGGTTGAACTGGATGGGCCACTGGCCTGATCCAACATGGCTTCTCTTATGTTCTTATGTTCTCTCGGCATTGAGCACAGCGGTTTTCTACCCCTAAACTCACGTGAAGATTAAAATGCCCGTGTGACGTACTTTTCGCACCATAAGGCACTCCGGACGATAGGACGCACCTTTCTCCTGAGGGGCAATCCGCTGCCTCCGATCCCGGCGCTTCCTCCGTGCCTGCCTGGCTCCAGCTCTGACGCTTACAGCAAGCGCCAGGATCGCTCTCTCTGCCCTCCGATCCCGGCGCTTGCTGTAAGCATCAGAGCTGAAGCCAGGCAGGCAGGCACGGAGGAAGCACCCGCCCCCTCCGCAAACCCAGCGCTTTGCGAGCGCCGGCTGTGGAGGGGGCAGTGTGCTTCCTCCATGCCTGTCTGCCTGGCTTCAGCTCTGACGCTTACAGCAAGCGCCGGGATCGGAGGGCAGAGGGAGCGATCCTGGCGCTTGCTGTAAGCGTCAGAGCTGGAGCCAGGCAGGCAGGCGCGGGGGAAGCGCCGGGATCGGAGGCCGCGGATCGCCTCCCCTTCCAGGAAGGTAGGTACCGGTACCTTCACTCCATAAGACGCACACACTTTTCCCCCCACTTTTTTTTTGGGGGGGGGGAGTGCGTCTTATGGTGCAAAAAATACTGTACTTCCCTGACTCAAATCCTTGTCAGTTGCTTCTCTTGCAACCTTCCCTAGTTAAAGGGATCCAGAGTGAAACAAAAGGGAGTATTCTGCTGACAGGGGTAAGACACTGGGTGTCAAGGGGATGCCGAGAGTTAACCAATCCCAGATGTGAAGCAATCCACCCGTCACAGCTACAGCTTCTGTATACAGCAGGGGTGTCGAACTCATTAGTTATGAGTGCCGGATCTGACATAAAAGAGACCTTGTTGGGCCAGGCCATGTCAGGTTGGACCGAGTCGTGTTGGGTTGGGCCATGTGTGCACCTATTTAAGATTAGGTAGCAGAGATATAAATTTTATAAAGAACGCAGACAAACACAAATTTATATTTTTTTAAAAACTTAAAACTTTCTTAAAACGTTAGCACGCATTGGTCTTAAAGGTGCTTTCTTTGTATTTCTCTCATGGGATCCAGGGAACTGGGCAAAGGAAGTTCTGGTTCTTTCCCTCCTTCTCCAGGGACTGGGGGGGGAGGAGCCACAGCCGATAGAAGGAAGAAAGATTTGGCTTGGTAACTCTGCTGTGCAATTGAGAGAGCCTGGAAAGCAAGCTATTCCTCCCCCCTTCCTCCCCAAGGTAGGAGCCTCAGTCAATGGAGAAAATAGAGGCTTTGCTCTGTAGTTCCTGTGCAATTGAGCAAGCCTTGCAAAGCAAGCTGTTATAAGGAAGCAAGATATAGGGATAAGGAAGCAGATAGGGCTCAGGGGTCTGGGAGGAGCCCACCGGGGGCCTGATTTGGCCCCCGAACTGCATGTTTGACACCCCTGGTATACAGCGTAAGGGTCGGTAGAACGGTCCTGAATCTCACATAAGTTGTCGAGGACACTCCAATGATTACTTTTGTCCTGTGGCAGTTGCATACACTACTCTGTGCAAATATCTATGGAAGGTCGATACCTCCGGCTACTAAGCCAGGGTTTCTCGAACATTTGAGCACAGGCTGTCGTTCTAAACTTATTCTGCCTCTCCTGCTCCACCCGACCCAGCGGTAGCTTTCATCCGAAGGCATGCACAAGGAAACGACAAAGCAGCAGCTTCCAAAATTAGGCTGGGATGAGCCTGGGGGAAAGGGGAATAGCCAGGGCAAACTAGGTGATTGCCTAGGGCGCCAGTCTTCTGGGGGCACCAAATTGGGCACCCCCATGAGACTTTGTGATGTTATCACTGTGGAGGGAGGGCTGAGAAGTTAGCCTTAAATAAAGCATTAAAATTTCATCTAAAACCTAGCAACCGCTTATTTCCATCAGGGCAATAATCTACTACCTGGTCCTTCTCACAGGGTGTCTGTTGTGGGGGGAGAAGACTTAGGAGATTGTAAGCCGCTCTGAGTCTCTGATTCAGGGAGAAGAGCAGGGTATAAATCTGCAATTCTTCTTCTTCTAACTGGAGACGCCGGGGATTGATCCTGGGAACTTCTGCATATCAAGCAGATGCTCTACCACCGAGCCACAGCCCCTGCTTGTAAATGCCTTCCTTTTCCTCAAGATCCCGTCCCCCTGTCAAATTTTGTGCTCCTTACTCTTGAGGTTTAGCAACATCTCCATCGGGTTGGTTTTTTTTTTGTAGCAGGAACTGCCTTGCATATTAGGCCACACCCCCGGATGTAGCCAATCCTTCTAGAGCTTACAGGGCTCTTTGTACAGGGCCTACTGTAAGCTCTTGAAGGATTGGCTACATCAGGGGTGCGTGGCCTAATATGCATAGGAGTTCCTGCTACAAAAAAAGCCCTGCCTTTGCATATTAGGCCACACCCCCCGATGTAGCCAATCCTCCAAGAGCTTACAAGGGTTCTTCGAACAGGGCCTCCTGTAAGCTCTTGAAGGACTGGCTACATCATGGGTGTGTGGCCTCATATGCAAAGGAGTTCCTGCTACAAAAAAAAAGCCCTGACTTCTCCACCCTCACTCCACCCCTGGTGAACCAGCCCCTGCCTTATTAACCCCCAGTCCTCTGGGGAAAACTGCAGGAACACACAGCTTCATTATGGTCGGTACAGGCCAGATTGCTGCAAAACAGGGGATGATGACATTCAAGCATTCATCACACCAGAGCTCCTGAAGCGCTGTCTGTTCTGTGTCTAGCATTTCACATTCAACAAGTACATGTCCGGGCACAGCGTATCGCCAGAGGCCATCATGCCGCAAGAGAAGTTTCCATGCCTTCAAATCACCAAGGCATTTCTGTCGCTCGTCTTTTCGGCTCCCCGGCCAATCCAGTGCCTTTCCCCGCTCCCTCCGTTGACGTTACTGTAACTCCTGTTCCGCTTGCCAGCTAGGGGCTGCGCCTCATCCGGCTCAGACGCCACAAAACCGGGGAGGCCTTCATGCAGTTAAAGGAATCTCCAGTGGATTTAATCGTATGAATGCCGACTTATCCATATATTAAATACGTCTGCACAGGAGAAATAATCTATTCAAAAGAAAAAATAGTATGGCTCTGACCTGGATAAACCAGGCAAGCTCTATCTTGTCGGAAACTAAGCAGGGCTGACCCTGAAAGTACTTGGATGGGAGACCTCCTTGGAATACCAGGAGCGGGAGGCAGAGGTAGGATGCATCAAGCTACTTTTCCAAATGACTTCCATGCCCCAGTCGGGGGTCTCCAGCCATGTTCCCTCTAAGCTGCAGAGTCTTGTGAGCAAAAATTCTACTTTGTGAGCTACTAGCATTAAAGTTGTGAGCTACTGGCAAGAAGAAGAAGAAGAAGAATTGTAGATTTATACCCCGCCCTTCTCTCTGAATCAGAGACTCAGAGCGGCTTACAATCTCCTATATCTTCTCCCCCCACAACAGACACCCTGTGAGGTAGGTGGGGCTGAGAAGGCTCTCACAGCAGCTGCCCTTTCAAGGACAACCTCTGCCAGAGCTCTGGCTGACTCAAGGCCATTCCAGCAGGTGCAAGTGGAGGAGTGGGGAATCAAACCCGGTTCTTCCAGATAAGAGTCCACGCACTTAACCACTACACCAAACTGGTTCTCCAAACTGAAAGTTGTGAGCTACTGCAGAAATTAGTGTGCTCTGGGGGTCATCCTTCCTGAGCTAAGACAAAGATGTGTGAGCCGGAGGCTAAAAATCTGTGAACTAGCTCACGCTAACTCAGCTTAGAGGGAACACTGGTCTCCAGAAGTCATCATGACTTCCAGAAAGGCTTTTTTTTTTAGTAGGAATGCACAGAAACGCAGTTCCGGCTGGCTTGGCATCAGGGGGTGTGGCCTAATATGCAAATGAGTTCCTCCTGGTTTTTTTTCCTACAATGAAAGCCTGCTTCCAGGCAGGTGCATGCGTGTGTGCTTACACGCGCGCGCGCACACACAGAAACACTTCAAAAATAAAAAAAATATGCTGTTGCATCACTGTGACAAACAGCAAAACTGCAAAACTGCTATTCTAACTACGAAACAGCAAAAGCAGACCATCTACAGGCAAGGTAGAGGTCTCCATGTGCTTGGGAGGCGTGAAGCAAAACAGGACTTCAGGGAAGGGCTTTGGATTATTGGAAGAGTCTCTGCTTTGCATGGAGAAAGTCCCGGGTTCAGTTCCCCACATCTCCAGTTCTGAAAAAGGATGAGACAGTAGGTGAAGTGAAAGACCTCCACCTGAGACCCTGGAGAGCTACTGCCAGTCTGAGTAGCCAATACTGACCAGAGAAGGCCAAACTGTGGCTCTTTCACACATATTTTGTGGTTCTTAAAGGCCCTGCCACACTGTCAGCTGCCTTGGAGAAGGCATTTGTCTCTTTAAATCACTTCTCTAAGCCAAGCCAGCTGGCAGCTTGGATAATGCATTTAAAGTCGCTTTCTTTCTCCCTCCCCTCCCCATCTATTTGCTCTCCTTCCTTCCTTCCTTCCTTGTGGCTCTCAAACATCTGACATTCATGTCTTGCGGCTCTCAGACATCCCATGCTTATTCTATGTGACCTCTTATGTTAAGCAAGTACGGCCACCCCTGATATGGACCCTGGTGGACCAAGGGTCTGGTTCAGTATAAGGCAGCTTCATGTGTGACTTTGTAAGCTAACTGACAGAAAAGACCAGGAAACAAACTGGCCTGATGTGGACTGAATGTGTTCTAGGAGCGAGGAGGGCTGAGAGCAGCTGAATATCAGTGGAGCGGGTGGGAGAGAAGGTGGGGGGAGTGAAAAATCACCCTGCTCAAGTTCCTTAGAATGCTCGAAGGGAGATTTGGGGAGGGATTTCTGAACTGTGCCCCCTTCCCACAATTATTCACGGGTCCCCGGCTCGGTTATCATGGAAAGGTCTTCTCCCCTTCTCTCCCAATCAAGAGGGAGCGGTTGACTTTTCTAAGATGACATTTGCTGCCTGTAGTTTTTAATAAATGTTTATACTAAAATTAATCAGCTTGCCCAATCAAATTAAACTGAATTCCCTGCACTGGAAAACCCGGGCTAGTCCAGTCCTGATAGATCTCAGAAGCTAAGCACTGTGAGCCCTGGCTGCTACTGGGACGAGAGACCACCAGGGAAGTCCAGAGCCACCAGGCAGAGGCAGGCAATGCCAAGCCACCTCTGAACGTCTCTTGCCCTGGAAACCCAACAAAGGGACCAGAAGTCAGCTGTGATTTGACAGGTTTTTATATATGTCTTTCCAGTTATTTTTAATGGATTAATGGATTAAACTTGCTTAACCACAAAAGAATAAACGTCAGATGTTTGAGAGCCACAAGACATGAGTATCAGATGTTTGAGAGAAGGGAGGGAAATAGATGGGGAGAGAGAGGTGGAGAGAAAGCAACTTTAACATTAAATGCATTCTCCAAGCTGCCAGCTGACTTGGAGGAGTGATTTAAAAGAGACAAATGCCTTCTCCAAGCCAGCAGATGAGGTGGCGGGGGGGGGGGGGCGCCTTCGAGAACCACAATTTGGCCACCCCTTAACCTAACTGATCAGGTTGTCTCTGTGTATCGCTGTCCTAATTCCAGTGCTCTGAATTCTGTGTTTCAGTACTCCCACCAGCTACCCATTATTGCCTGCCTGGCGTAGCAATTAAAACTCTCACTCAACCTGCAGCATTCTAGCAACGAACAGGACAAGACACAGATGGGGCTAGAAACCACAGCCATCATGGGATATATTTTGTACTCATTCTGCTATCATCCCTGTCCCTGCAGCAATTAAGGAAGTTGTTTGACCACAGTGTGTGACTGGGTGGTCAAACTTGCTTAATGTAAGAGCCACATAGAATTCATGTCAGACGTCTGACAGCCACAAGACATGAGCATCAGATGATTGAGAGCCAAGGAAGGAAGGAAGGAAGGAAGGAAGGAAGGAAGGAAGGAAGGAAGGAAGGAAGGAAGGAAGGAAGGAAGGAAGGAAGGAAGGAAGGAAGGAAGGAAGGAAGGAGGGAGGGAGGGAGAAAAGAGAGTTGGAATGAAAGCAACTTTAAATGCATTCTCCAAGCCACTGGCTGGCTTGGAAGAGTGATTTAAAGGGAGAAATGCCCTCTCCAAGACGACTGAAGTGGGGGCTTCAAGAGTGTGAAAGAGCCACATGTGGCTCCCGAGCCACAGTTTGGCCACCCCTGGTCTGGGACAAGGCATGCTATGCTGCATGTTGGCTCCACCGTGAACACATACATGGACACACATGAAACCGCCATACTGAATTGGTCCTCCAAGGTGGTACTGTCTCCTCTGACTGGCAGCAGCCCTCCAAGGTCTCAGGCAGAGATCTCTCACATCATCTACTACCCAATTCTTTTTTAACGAAAACGTTGAGGTCTGAACCTGGACTTTCTGCATGCAAAGCAGATGCTCTACCTCTGGGCCATGGCCCCTCCCCAGTCACTCCTCTGGAAAAGCCGCTGTCTATTTTCAGCCAGAATGACGCACCGGCCATCCAGGAAAGCTGACCCGTTGAACACTTCCTCGGTCTGTGGTTTTCAAAAGACGCTTAGCACCTCCAAGCGGCAGGCCTATAAAAAATGCATACTCCTCTCCATTAGAGGGAGGTGTCACGTTCTGCACGGAAGCGTCCGCCTCCGAAGTAAACGGATGGGAAAGTTTGTAAGGACTGCAGGCTGTCCTCTAGGAGGGCTGATCCAGGGATAAGGCCCCACGCAAGCACCTCGCACTCTCCAGTTCAGCAGGTAAGATTCAACATGACAAGGTTTCTTTCCAGGTGGGACAAACCATCACTTAAAGCCCTCATGAAACACATGCAGGCTCCCTGCTGGGAGGCGGATGACAGAGAATCAGTGTGGCTCCCAGGAAGTCGAGAAGCAGAACTTGACAGATTGGGGCACAACGTGGCCTTGTGGGACAGGGGAACAAACTGGACACTGCAGGGATCTTTAAGCACTCGGCAGCCTCTCCCCACTTTCCCCTTCACTCTCATCACATCGTTCCTCTTGAAGAACATTTGGTCTTCCCCTGATAGATTTTTAAAAAGATTTCTTACTTTAGTTAATTTGCAAAGCCAAGGTTTCCTGTCTATCTGGTGGGTCCCCCAAGCAAGCAGACAGCCCCTTCCCTTGTCTTTGGGCTCCCTAGTTTTGTTGCCTGTTGTCATCTTCACAAGGGCCAAACACAGGCTGACCGGGTTTGAACCCAGCTCTCCAGGATCACTATCTGCCCCAGGGGATCTTTTTGCTTGGCCACACTTTAGACGGCATATTTAACCCACATGCTAGCTAGTTCCGCCATCGCTTCCTTCTCCCCACGGAACTGTAGTTCTGCGAGTGAGGAGATCCACGGCTCCCAAACAGAGATCTGAGCACATTTACCGAACTAGAAGAAGACGGCGACGACATTGGATTTATATTCCTACCTCCACTCAAGAGTCTCAGAGCGGCTCACAATCTCCTTTATTTTCCTCCCCCACAACAGACACCCTGTGAGGTGCGTGAGGCTGAGAGAGTTCTCCCAGAAGCTGCCCTTTCAAGGACAACCTCTGCCAGAGCTATGGCTGACCCCAGAGCATTCCAGCAGGTGCAAGTGGAGGAGGGGGCAATCAAATCTGGTTCTCCCAGATAAGAGAGCTCTGGCTGACCCAAGGCCATTCCAGCAGCTGCAAGTGGAGGAGTGGGGAATCAAACCTGGTTCTACCAGATAAAAGTCCGCACACTTAACCACTACACCAAACTGGCTCTCCCAGAACAGACCAAGAAGATGATATTGGATTTATATCCCGCCCTCCACTCCAAATCTCAGAACAGCTCACGATCTCCTTTATCTTTCTCCCCCACAACAAACACCCTGTGAGGTTGGTGGGGCTGAGAGAGCTCTTGCAGCAGCTGCTCTTTCAAGGACAGCTCTGCCAGAGCTCTGGCTGACCCAAGGCCATTCCACCAGGTGCAAGTGGAGGAGTGGGGAATCAAACCGGTTCTCCCAGATAAGAGTCCGCACACTTAACCACTACACCAAACTGGCTCTCCCACGATTCTCAAGATTGCTTGAGAAAGGCTAAGACAGCTATACTAGCACCAAGAAGACATTACGTTCCCAATCAGCACTTAGCTAGTGGTGTCAGCAACTACTTTTGAAGAAAAGCGAAAGTGCTCCTCTCTGTTCCTGCAGAGGGAGTCGCAGCAGAATAGCTGGGACAGGCACAGTGAGAAGGAACCAGACGAAGGCAGACCTCTGGGATGCCTATTGGTGCATCCTAGGGGAAGGGGAGAGAACCACTCCCCCTGCAGATACCTGCAGCATTAGGGTCTAAAAATACAACATTGTGCGACACCCCCTCCCCCTCCTCCAGGCTTCTTTTTAAACTAATCGCAAGACAGAAGGAATCCTGCTGAACGTAGCTCACCTCCTCTCTTCGAAGAGGACTTGGAAGACGTCGACCACTGCTTGGTCAGCACTCGCCCCGACAAGGCTTCACCGATATTGCTAGCGGCGTCCGCTGCCTCAGCAGACGGGGATATGGCCTTTGTTTCCGTATCGTTGTCGCCCGCAGAGTCTTTGGAAAGGTGCTGCTCGGACTCGCTGTCGCTGCAGCTGAACTGGGCCATCTTCTGGGCCAGCATCAGCTGCGCCTCCTTCTCCAGCTGCCGGATGTCCTCGATGGTGAGCCCGTACCACTCGTCCTGCCAGCACCACGCCTGACGGTGGGCCCTCACCATCACCTTCCGCAGACCTGCAAAAGAATATAAGAACATCAGAGAAGTCATGTTGAATCAGGCCGATGGTCCACCCAGTCCAACTCTCTGTGTCACATAAGAACATGAGAGAAGCCATGTTGGATCAGGCCACTGACCCATCCAGTCCAACACTCTGTGTCATATAAGAACATAAGAGAAGCCATGTTGGATCAGGCCAATGGTCCATTCAGTCCAACTCTCTGTATCACGTAAGAACATAAGAGAAGCCATGTTGGATCAGGCAAATGGCCCATCCAGTCCAACACTCTGTGTCACATAAGAACATAAGAGAAGCCATCTTAGATCAGGCCAATGGCCATCCAGTCCAACACTCTGTGTCACATAAGAACATAAGAGAAGCCATCTTAGATCAGGCCAATGGCCCATCCAGTCCAACACTCTGTGTCACATAAGAACATAAGAGAGGCCATGTTGGATCAGGCCAATGGCCCATCCATTCCAACACTGTGTCATGCTGTGGTCAAAACCCAGGTGCCATCAGGAGGTCCACCAGTGGGGCCAGAACTCCAGAAGCCCTTTTCCTGTTGCCCCCCAAGAACCAACAAGACAGAGCATCACTGCTCCTCTATACATTCTGGATAACAGCTGCTGATGAGCCCCTGCGCCATACGTTTATCCATTTCTATAAAACACTTTCTAGAGCAAAGTCCATTTTCAAAGCAGCATGTTGCCAGAAATTACACAACTTGCAGCAGGCGTCAGATTCAGTGGGAGCTCACAGGAGAATTGCAAATTTGCAGATTTATACCCCGCCCTTCTCTCTGAATCAGAGACTCAGAGCGGCTTACAATCTCCTATATCTTCTCCTCCCACAACAGACACCCTGTGAGGTGGATGGGGCTGAGAGGGCTCTCACAGCAGCTGCCCTTTCAAGGACAATCTCTGCCAGAGCTATGGCTGACCCAAGGCCATTCCAGCAGGTGCAAGTGGAGGAGTGGGGAATCAAACCTGGTTCTCCCAGATAAGAGTCTGCACACTTAACCACTACACCAAACTGGCTTTCAGGAGCGCAGCTCATGAACTTTTCTAAGAGTTCCTCCTCCTCCTTCTGAGAGTTCCACCTTCTTGTCCATTGAATAGTATGTGCAGGATGATCCCTGGATGATCCACCATTTTTCTACAAAATGATTCTTGACTAGCAGTAACAATGCCACACCCAGTCCAACACTCTGTGTCACACAGAGGCCAAAACCCAGGGTGCCATCAGGAGGTCCATTAGTGGGGCCAGAACATCAGAAGTCCTCCCACTGTTGCGCACCCCCCACCACAAGCACCCAGAATACAGAGCCTCACTGCCCCAGACAGAGAGTTCCAACAATACCCTGTGGCTAATAGTCACTGGTGGACCTCTGCTCCATATGCTTATCCAATCCCCTCTTGAAGCTGTCTATATTTGTAGCCACCGCCACCTCCTGTGGCAGTCAGAGCCCGTTCAGATATATGCTGTGTTTCAGGTTTAGCCCTGTTGGACTGAAGCAACAGAGCAACATTTCAGTCCAGCGGCACCTTTAAGACCGACAACGTTTTGTGCACGCATACTTCGATGAACCCACAAAGTTGGGTACTGTGAGCAAGCGCACAAAAGCTTATACACCCAGAATAAGACTTCGTTGGTCTTAAAGGTGCCACCGGGCTCAAACTTTGTTCTGCTGCCATCTTTCAGTTTACTTTCATCCATCACTATTACACGTTTCCAACATTTCCCCTCTAGGTTTGTGGATTTTTCCTCCCGGAACTGAAGACTCATTTGTTATTGTCCCTTTGTAAATTCCACATGCACACTCCAAATATTGCAGAGAGATTTGCATCCAAAAGACAGCTTTTAACTTTGCCTCCCGTACTTCGAATTCTAGGGACAAACCTGTACAAAGTGTGTCCCCGAGACTCTGAATGTCTGGCACTGCTGGATATCCCTCCACCCAAGAGCAGAGCTTTGGCCTATAGCTGCATTCTGATGTAACCACACACCAAAAACAGGCAGGAACTCCTCCAAGGCAGCAGAAAAGCCGTCCTTGGCAGGTGGTTCTGTAGCATTTCATTCAACTCTGTAACGGTCAGCCTCTCAAAGAGCATTAAAAGAAGCTGGCATATAGACGGTGTCTCCGGTTGAGAACATAAACCCATCATTTGTTTTAAAAAGAACTTCCAGCTCCAAAGATCTGCTGATCCCCAACGATACTTCTGAAGCAGACAGCATGCGACGGCTTTTATCAGGGCAAATCCCCCTGTGGGTCACATGCTGTGATTTTATACGCAACCAGATCAGAAGAGCCAAATAAACTGCTCTCCCTTGCGCCTTCTTTTTTCGCCAACCGGGAGACAAGCCTGAGTCTTGCATTTCGTCTGATTTAGAACTCTTCCATCCCTGAACTAGGTGCAAGATAACAAAATTCAAGTCCAAGGGCCACCCACCCAAATTTCAGTGCAAGGTAATTAGGAAAATTCTGCAACAAAGCAGACTTCCAAGGGTTGTTTCTGGTTTATCATAACCTTTGAACACAGGCATCGGCTCCGAGGCCAAGCCTTCCCAGTGTGCCTCACACTGCTCTCTGCTAGGAAGGGCTGTTCTTTGGGCTAGCCCAGGGGTGGGAAACAGTGGCTCTCCAGATGTTTTTTTTGCCTAAAACGCCCATCAGCCCCAGCCAGCATGGCCAACGGCTGGGGCTGATGGGAGTTGTAGGCAAAAAAACATCCGGAGAGCCACTGTTCCCCACCCCTGGGCTAGCCTCTCAGGACTTTTTGGGAATGTCTGATTGGTTGAGCCAGGGATGAACGACCACTGTGGCACAATGCAGGTCCAGAGGGGGGTGACAAAGATGGTGAGGGGTCCGGAAACCGAGCCCTGTGAAGAAAGGTTGAAGGAGCTGAGCATGTTTAGCCTGGAGAGGAGGCGGCTGAGAGGTGATAGGATCCCCATCTTCAAGCCCTTGTAGGGCTGCCATATTGAAGATGGTGTGGAATTGTTTTCTGTGACCCCAGAAGGTAGGACCAGAACCAACAGGTTGAAATTAACTCAGAAGAGTTTCCGGCTCAACATTAGAAAGAACCTCCTGACAGTTAGAGGGGTTCTTCAGTGGAACAGGCTTCCTCCTTGGGAGGTGGTGGGCTCTCCTTCCCCGGAGGTTTTTAAACAGAGGCTGGATGGTCATCTGACAGCCATGCTCATCCTATGAACTTAGAGGGAGGTATCTGTGAATTTCCTGCATTGTGCTGGGGGTTAGACTAGATGACCATAGGGCATCCCTTCCAACTCTTATGATTCTAACGCCTACACCCCAGAAAGAGAACTGGGTGGAAATACTCACCGACGTCGTGGATGAAACGCTCGATTTTAGACTGCATCCCCCAGTATCTGAACTCCACTTTGCACAGCTTGTATGCACACATAATAGGGTATCTGCCAGGGCTGTCCTTGTGCTCTTTGATCCAGTCTTCTGACAGAGGCCCTCTTTTCGTCTTCACCGATTGATACAGCCTGGGATCCTCTTCGGACTTGTATTCGTGTGGGGGGATGACATCTTTAACAATGTCAATGGGGTCTGAAGACAGAAGAAATAAGGGTTGTTGTGTTTTTTTTTTTAACTGAACTGTAAAAAACTCTAAACATCAAAACTCTCTTCCAAAGAGATGTAATTTTGACAGACGTGTCAAAATGACTGTATTTCAGCTTACATATGAACATATGAAGCTGCCTTTTACAGCATCAGACCCTGGGTCCATCAAAGTCAGTATTGTCTACTCAGACTGGCAGTGGCTCTCCAGGGTCTCAAGCTACGGTTGTTCACGCTTATTTGCCTGAACCCTTTTTAGTTGGAGATGCTGGGGATTGAACCTGGGACCCTCTGCTTACCAAGCAGATACTCTACCTCTGAGCTACCATCCCTCCCCAAAGTAGGCTTACATATATATGAACATACGAAGCTGCCTTCTACTGAATCAGACCCTCGGTCCATCAAAGTCAGTATTGTCTACTCAGGCTGGCAGCGGCTCTCCAGGGTCTCAAGCTGAGGTTTTTCACGCCTACTTGCCTGGACCCTTTTTAGTTGGAGATGCTGGCATTGAACCTGGGACCTTCTGCTTACCAAGCAGATGCTTTACCACTGAGCCATATTTAGAAAATTTGCTTAAATTTAAATACATGTTGAATTTGGCGGGGGGGGGGGGGAGAACCAGTAATCATAGAAGACAGCTTTGATTAAGAGTCATGGGGGAAATTATGTTTAGAAGAAATTACTGTATTAGAAGACTGGAGTAGATTTGTATTATGATAATAACCGATTTATTGTTAGCGTTTATGTAAAGGCTGCTTTGAGACTAGGGAAGGGGTAGACGTAAACACACACACACATACACCCCTAGGCTTTATGTTGTTTTTTTTCTTAACCTTTCCCTTTCTATTTTAATTTCTATATCCTATAAAACAAAAACAAAACTTTTGAGACAAAGCTCTCTTCCAAAGTGTGGTTTTATTCTGGAAATTACGGAAACACAATAGCCGCTTAGCCACTCGTGCCAGCGATGGAAGCAGACAATATTCACGCTCTTTATGCGAGGCCTCTTATTTACTTTCTCTCCAGCAGATGCAAACAAGACTTCCGCTCGGAGACGGTATTTTCATGCAAAGATGAGCGCTCTCCGTCGCATCTGAGTGCGGCTTCTCTTCTGAACAATGCTACATCCCGGCAAAACTAAATTGGCCATTACAATATCAATCTCCAGTTATTTCAAGCGCCACCACAAAACACAGATACACTCAAAGGAGGGTTCCACGGGAATTGCTACAGTACGAAGATTAAGCGGGCGAAGCCTGCAAGGAATGCAAATTCTATCACGGCTCCCGCTTACAAGCCCGTTGAGCTCTCGTTGACAAGTTCCCGGGATTGTCTGTGCGCAGATAAGGGCTTAGCGTGTACAAACAGCAACCCCAAAGCAAGAGATCAGCACCGTGTCCAGAAATTAAAGCAGAAGAGTTTTCGTCTAATTATTAGGAAGAACTTCCTGACGGAGTGGTTCGTCGGCCGAACAGGCTTCCTCGGGAAGGGGTGGGCTCTCTTTCTTTGGAGGTATTTAAACAGAGGCTAGAGGGCCATCTGACAGCCATGCTGATTCTGTGAGCTTAGTCGGATCATGAGAAGGAAGGCAGGATGGGTTGCATCAGTGTAGTGTAGTGGAGGATAGCCAGTTTGGTGTAGTGGTTAAGTGTGTGGACTCTTATCTGGGAGAACCGGGCTTGATTCCCCACTCCTCCACTTGCACCTGCTGGCATGGCCTTGGGACAGCCATAGCTCTCTTATCTGGGAGAACCGGGTTTGATTCCCCACTCCTCCACTTGTGGCTGCTGGAATGGCCTTGGGTCAGCCATAGCTCTGGCAGAGATTGTCCTTGAAAGGGCAGCTGCTGTGAGAGTCCTCTCAGCCCCACCCACCTCATGGGGTGTCTGTTGTGAGGGAGGAAGGGAAAGGAGATTGTGAGCCGCTCTGAGACTCTTCGGAGTGGAGGGCGGGATATAAATCCAATATCTTCATCTATCTCACAGGGTGTCTGTTGTGGGGGAGGGAGGGAAAGGAGATTGTGAGCCGCTCTGAGACTCTTCGGAGTGGAGGGCGGGATATAAATCCAATATCTTCATCTACCTCACAGGGTGTCTGTTGTGAGGGAGGAAGGGAAAGGAGATTGTGAGCCGCTCTGAGACTCTTCGGAGTGGAGGGCGGGATATAAATCCAATATCTTCATCTGTCTCACAGGGTGTCTGTTGTGGGCGGGGGGGGGGGGGTAAAGGAGATTGTGAGCCGCTCTGAGACTCTTCGGAGTGCAGGGCGGGATATAAATCCAATATCTTCATCTACCTCACAGGGTGTCTGTTGTGAGGGAGGAAGGGAAAGGAGATTGTGAGCCGCTCTGAGACTCTTCGGAGTGGAGGGCGGGATATAAATCCAATATCTTCTTCTTCATCATCAGTGCTTAGCTCTTGGGGCCCTTTCTTACATGTCCAGGGAAATGCTGTTCACCATTTGGGGGTCAGGTAGCAATTTTTCTCCAGGCCAGTTTAGCCAGGTATCTGGAGGGGGTTGTGGGTTTTTTTGTTGCAATCTTCTCGGTGTGCAGCAGGTGTCACTGTGTGTGTGTGTGGGGGGGGGGGAGGCGTATTTGTGAGTTTTCTGCATTGTGCAGGAGGTTGGACTAGATGACCCTGGAGGTCCCTTCCAACTCTAGGATTCTAAGTGGTTCTGTCATAGCAAGGTGTTGTCCTTGAAAGGGCAGCTTCTGGGAGAGCTCTTTCAGTCTCACCCACCTCACAGGGTGTCTCTTGTGCGGAGGGGGGAGAAGATATAGGACAGGGGTGGCCAACGGTAGCTCTCCAGATGTTTTTTGCCTACAACTCCCATCAGCCCCAGCCAGCATGCTGGCTGGGGCTGATGGGAGTTGTAGGCAAAAAAAACATCTGGAGAGCTACCGTTGGCTACCCCTGATATAGGAGATTGTGAGCCACTCTTTTGGACTGGAGGGCAGGATATAAATCCAATGTCGCCTTCTTCTTCCTCCTCCTCCTTCTTCACCAGCACATGGAATCCCTTGCTGGATCTGACTAAGCCCATCCCAGTCAAACATCCTGTTTCTAGGCAGACGCTTCTTAGGAGCCCAGAACCAGAACCTGAAGGCAACAGAATGCCCTGCAACGTTCCCCAGCAAACTGAAGTGCCCTGCCTTTGAACCTGGACATTAAAAGGCAGCTATCTGACCAATGGGGCACGAGCAAGGTCCAGTGAAATGAACAAGAACTGCGCAAGCCCAAGGTAGCTTCCCTTTGTTCCAGAAAGGCTTCCTCAAGAGAACTTTTTGCTGGGTCTTGTCTCCGGCAGGGCCGGCCCTGCCACGAGGCAAACTAGGTGATTGCCTAGGGCGTCAGCCTTCTGGGGGTGCCAAATTGGGAGCCCCCCTGTGACGGAAAGCTAGGGGTTAACCAGAAACTGAAGACGCACAGGGCCTGCGTCAGGTGACCTGAGCGTGGGGGCAAAGTGCTCGGAGCTCTCAGGGAGGGAAAGTGGTTGAGGGACAGAAACTGCTGAGGCAGTCATTCAGTCAGTTGGTGTCTGACAGCGTTGGTGCCTGTCAGAAGTCTGTCAGAGTTGGGGCCTGACAGAGACTGAGTGGGTCAGTTCGTGCCTGACTGAGGCTGGGAGGGCAGCTGATCCTGTGAAGGAGCTTGAGACAGTGGCGGGAAAGACTTCCAGAGGCTGCAAGCTCGACAAAACCAGCCAAGAGGGCTGTGTGTGTGAGTCAGTCAAGACCTGAACGGTCACAGACACCTATAGACAACTCTGAAGATCTAGTGAGGTGGTTGAGGGAGCGGATGTGGGTCTGAGACACCAGAAGGACTGGTAGTAGTGGCTCCAGTCGAGGGGTGAGACTTGGCACATCATTCCCAAGAGGCCAGACCTTGGCTAGAGGTGGAGAGAGCAAGTTATAGGGAAACTGTGAACTGTGTAACTGAGAGACTCAAAAGAAGGAAAAAGTGATTGTAAAGCTTGAAACAACTGAGCAACGTGTTAGCCTGTGTAAATATCTCCCATATCCCCAGTTTAAAGACTTTGTGTTATAATAAATCTGTGGTTTGAGTTAAAGTTCTTGAGAGCCTATATTTTTGGGAAAAACTAACAAAGCTGCTGTGGTCCCCTATGAAGAGAATTCTATTTCCATCAAAAAACGAAGTAAAATACCCCGAAGAGACTGAAATAAAGAGATCCAGTGAGGCCGTGAGGCGGGCTCTGCTATACCCCCCCATGTGACTTGGTGGCATTATCAGTGCAGAAGTTAGTCTTGCCTAGAAGTTAGTCTTGCCTAGGGTGACAGACGGTTTAGGGCCAGAACTGGTCTCTGGAGTAGAAAAGACCCAAGAATCCAGGAGCACCTAAAAGACGGACAACATCTGTGGCAGTCACTGCTGACTTCTTCGGATACCGCTTGTGAGCAGTGACTCACAAAGGCTCGTGCCTTTCCACAAATTTCAAGGCAGGGGTCCCCAACCCCCGGGCCGTGGACCGGTACCGGTCCGTGGCTTGTTAGCAACCGGGCCGTGAGTTGTATAATTATTTCATTATATATTACAGTGTAAGAAAAAGAAGACGACGTTGGATTTATATCCCGCCTTCCACTCCACATCTCAGGGACTCAGAACCGCTTACAATCTCCTTTATCTTCCTCCCCCACAACAGACACCCTGTGAGGTGGGTGGGGCTGAGAGAGCTCTCCCAGAATCTGCCCCCCTTTCAAGGACAACCCCAGCCAGAGCTATGGCCGACCCCAGGCCATTCCAGCAGCTGCAAGTGGAGGAGGGGGGAATCAAACCCGGTTCTCCCAGATAAGAGAGCTCTGGCTGACCCAAGGCCATTCCAGCAGGTGCAAGTGGAGGAGTGGGGAATCAAACCTGGTTCTCCCAGATAAGAGAGCTCTGGCTGACCCAAGGCCGTTCCAGCAGCTGCAAGTGGAGGAGGGGGGAATCAAACCCGGTTCTCCCAGATAAGAGAGCTCTGGCTGACCCAAGGCCATTCCAGCAGCTGCAAGAGGAGGAGTGGGGAATCAAACCCGGTTCTCCCAGATAAGAGAGCTCTGGCTGACCCAAGGCCATTCCAGCAGGTGCAAGTGGAGGAGGGGGGAATCAAACCCGGTTCTCCCAGATAAGAGAGCTCTGGCTGACCCAAGGCCATTCCAGCAGCTGCAAGTGGAGGAGGGGGGAATCAAACCCGGTTCTCCCAGATAAGAGAGCTCTGGCTGACCCAAGGCCATTCCAGCAGCTGCAAGTGGAGGAGGGGGGAATCAAACCCAGTTCTCCCAGATAAGAGAGCTCTGGCTGACCCAAGGCCATTCCAGCAGGTGCAAGTGGAGGAGTGGGGAATCAAACCCGGTTCTCCCAGATAAGAGAGCTCTGGCTGACCCAAGGCCATTCCAGCAGCTGCAAGTGGAGGAGGGGGGAATGAAACCCGGTTCCCCCAGATAAGAGAGCTCTGGCTGACCCAAGGCCATTCCAGCAGGTGCAAGTGGAGGAGGGGGGAATGAAACCCGGTTCTCCCAGATAAGAGAGCTCTGGCTGACCCAAGGCCATTCCAGCAGCTGCAAGTGGAGGAGTGGGGAAGCAAACCCGGTTCTCCCAGATAAGAGAGCTCTGGCTGACCCAAGGCCATTCCAGCAGGTGCAAGTGGAGGAGTGGGGAATCAAACCCGGTTCTCCCAGATAAGAGAGCTCTGGCTGACCCAAGGCCGTTCCATCAGGTGCAAGTGGAGGAGGGGGGAATGAAACCCGGTTCCCCCAGATAAGAGAGCTCTGGCTGACCCAAGGCCATTCCAGCAGGTGCAAGTGGAGGAGGGGGGAATGAAACCCGGTTCTCCCAGATAAGAGAGCTCTGGCTGACCCAAGGCCATTCCAGCAGCTGCAAGTGGAGGAGTGGGGAAGCAAACCCGGTTCTCCCAGATAAGAGAGCTCTGGCTGACCCAAGGCCATTCCAGCAGCTGCAAGTGGAGGAGGGGGGAATCAAACCCGGTTCTCCCAGATAAGAGTCTGCGCACTTAACCACTGTGCCAAACTAATAAAGTGCACAATTGTATCATCCTGAAACTATCGTGCTCCCCTCCCCAGTCCGTGGAAAAATTGTCTTCTGCAAAACAGGTCCCTGGTGCCAAAAAGGTTGGGGACCGCTGTTTTAAGGTGTTTCTGGCCGCTTGCTCTTTTTCTGCTGCTGCAGACAAACACAGTAACCCATCGTGATTTGTCTCAGGAATGTTATGGGAATTTTCTCCCTCAGGGGCCTGGCCTCGGCAGCAGGACACAGCGCACAGAAGGATTTTGTTTGCTCGTTCTTCGCAATGGCTTTCTTCTGCAGCCGGAATTCTCCCATTCTTTCAGCCTTATTCAGTTATTCGGCGTTTCACAATGCAGGGGACGGGGGAACGGGGCGCTGCAAATGGAGCGGGACTAATTAATGGCTCCCTTAAAATAAGCCTGTATGCAGAAACTGGAATCAGGAGGCATTTAAATCTTAGGCTGAAAGCTTTTTAAATATCTCTGTTAATTTTCCTCGGAGAATTAATTGGTCTTTAGGTTCCCGATGCAGAGATCCCCGCCTGCCGCCGCCATCTGCACCCATGCATGAAGCAGGCATTACCGCTCAGCTTGGTGTTAACCAGGTGCCTCTTTTGGAATGAGTTACAAGATCTCGGTAAGCCAGCGCTGGAAACATTGCTCTGAGAAGGGCAGCTGACATCACGGTTTCCCCTCTCTGTCGTCGGTGCCCTAAGGCTGGTGCCCCGTGAATGACACAGTTGTTAGCTTCCTGATCTCCGTTTTCATTTGGAAAACAAAAGCGTGTTCCTAGAGCTCATGGCTGAAAGAATAGATCGGACGGACCTGAAGGGGACAGGGGCATTGCCTGATGACATCTCAGAAGCCTGAGCAGTACGAAAAGGCTGGGATTTCAGCTAAGGGATTTCAGCGAGACCAGCTAAAATGGAATGAACATACGAAGCTGCCTTCTACTGAATCAGACCCCCTCGGTCCATCAAAGTCAGTCTTGTCTACTCAGACTGGCAGCGGCTCTCCAGGGTCTCAAGCTGAGGTTTCTCACGCCTACTTGCCTGGACCCTTTTTAGTTGGCGATGCCAGGGATTGAACCTGGGACCTTCTGCTTAACCTGTGACCTTCTCTACCCCTGAGCCACGATCCCTCCTATACATATGAACATATGAAGCTGCCTTCTACTGAATCAGATCCCCCTCGGTCCATCAAAGTCAGTATTGTCTACTCAGACTGGCAGCGGCTCTCCAGGGTCTCAAGCTGAGGTTTTTCACACCTATTTGCCTGGACCCTTGACCAAGCAGATGCTCTACCACTGAGCCACCATCAGCGCCGGCCCATGGCCCATGGGTGCGTGGCGCCCTAGGTAGGGGCCCCCTGCCACCTCCCCGGTGCCATCCCACCCCGTGCCATGCCAAGGCATGACTTTCCTCTCCTCCCCAGTTCCTTGGCTTCCTTTGGGGAGGGATGATGGCTCAGTGGTAGAGCATCTGCTTGGTAAGCAGAAAGTCCCAGGTTCAATCCCCAGCATCTCCAACTAAAAAGGGTCCAGGCAAATAGGTGTGAAAAAAACTCAGCTTGAGACCCTGGAGAGCCGCTGCCAGTCTGAGTGGACAATACTGACTTTGATGGACCAAGGGTCTGATTCAGTAGAAGGCAGCTTCATATGTTCATATGTTCCAAGCAGCAACCCTCTTCAAAGGGCTGTTGTGAAGACTAATCAGAAATGGAAACCAATTTTAAAAAATATTTTGTATACATTTATATGCGTGTGTGTTTGCACCTGGAAGTCAGGTTGACCTCAGGTGAATGATCCCCAAGGGGGGCCTGGAGGATATTCCGAGAGATGGCTGAATAAAGCCTGCCCCTGCCTCCCAACTGGGTACTCCACGGAGGTCTCCCATCCAAGAACCAACCACAGTCGACCCTGCTTAGGCTTCTGAGATCTGACGAGATCGGGCTTGCCTGCGCTATCCAGGCCAGGGCAAGAACCGGAAACCATTTTTGATCATAGGATTGCTCTGAGTCAAGGTCAACTTGGAGGGTGGATTTCAGAGGTGAGAAGTGCCCCATAAATGAATATGCTTCAGGGGAAGCCCCTTTCCGGAAATGCTCCACCGCTCTGAATATGGATGCTATGAACGTTTTATCCAAGCGTGTGCAAGACTGGCTGCTAAGCCCCCTCCCAGACCATAAATTTGTAGCAGGCTCCCCATTCTGTACCATGTTGAAGAAGCCACGTGAATCAGCTCTTTGGTTGCTTTGTGGCTGCAGTGCTCTAACACTGTGACCAGTTTCCCATTAGCCTTATGCCTCTCTCATGCTCCTCTTCTCTGTGGGGCTTCCGTCGGATATCTGCCCCCGGGGCTGCGACTCACTCCGCCTTTTTCGCGTGGCAAACAGAAACTGCTTTTTTTTAGAGGATCTCGTTTGCTGCGCGAAAGAGGAGGAGCGAGTCACAGGTCCGGAGGGCAGACAGTGCAAAATCCGACGGAAGCCCCGCGGAGAAGACGAGAGCGAGAGCGGCATAAGGCTAGTGGGGAATCGGTCTGAAACTGTTCCAACCTATGGGACGATTGGGCTGTAAGCTAAAAATTACGCTCCGGGTTCCACGAAGATAGGATGGGAAGGTGGGTGGGTTGCAGACGAACGTGCTTATAAAAGCAGTTCCCCAGGCCGACTGTCGAACTGTTTCAAAACTGAGAAGCGATTGCATTTGATTCAGCACTGGGTGTTTGTTTGTTTTTTAAATGGCCAAAGCTTAACCAAACACTGAGCGCACAAGTCCTGAGCTTAACCAAACACTGAGCGCACAAAAAATTGGCCAAAGCTTAACCAAACACTGAGCGCACAGAGCCAGTTTGGTGTAGTGGTTAAGTGTGTGGACACTTATCTGGGAGAACTGGGTTTGATTCCCCACTCTTCCACTTGCACCTGCTGGAGTGGCCTTGGGGTCAGCCATAGCTCTCTTATCTGGGAGAACCGGGTTTGATTCCCCCCTCCTCCACTTGCACCTGCTGGAGTGGCCTTGGGGTCAGCCATAGCTCTCTTATCTGGGAGAACTGGGTTTGATTCCCCACTCCTCCACTTGCACCTGCTGGAATGGCCTTGGGTCAGCTATAGCTCTGGCAGAGGTTGTCCTTGAAAGGGCAGCTGCTGGGGGAGTCCTCTCAGCCCCACCCACCTCACCGGGTGTCTGTTGTGGGGGAGGGAGATAAAGGAGATCGTGAGCCGCTCTGAGACTCTTGAGTGGAGGACGGAATATAAATCCAATGTCGTCGTCGTCTTCTTCTTCTTCCACAAGCCTAAAATAGTTCCGGGGACTCATTTGGAAACAACTTGAGAGATCAGTCGGGTGGGGAAGGAGAGGGGAAGGCAGACTTAATTGTGTAAAGCCCAAAGCAAGCCTGTTGGCCCTTGGCTCCCAAATATTGAAGTCGTGGAAGCCAAAAGGAGCCAGCCGCGCAACTTGCCGACATCCCCGGCTGCCGCACTTCCTCTCCGCCTCGGCCAGCAAGACGCAGCACCAGCTGCCTGCAGAACTAATTAAACCATCTGCTGCTGGTGCGCAACGCACACCTCGCCCCGCCCCCTCCCAGGGGCAGGCCTGGGAGCAAAAGCGGGCGTCCCCCCAAATTCCTTGGCACACCTGGAAGCAGCCCCTAACGGGTCCCGCAGGTGAAACTCAAAGCCCTCCCTCGGTAAACAAAGAACGCATCCTCACACTCAAGACGGTACTAATTATTCTGGTAAGACCAGATGCAGATATGTCATAGAGACGCTGCAGAGACGGCTCAAAAATTTGGAGTGCGCACACGCACAAGCACACACACAAAGATCCGACAAGCCCAAGTTAATTCTGTCAAATGCCCCAAACTAGATGCATCGCTATTTCCCCCCAGGCAATGTGTTGACAAACACGTTTATGTCACTGTCCCAACCTGAAACCAGTATACATTCAAGCAATGTATTGAGCCATTTCAGGGAATGGGAAACCACTGCCATCTTTACATACGGCAGCCCTGTCTACTTTACATACAGCCCTGTCTACTTGATTAGGGAACACTATCGTGTTCATATCCTTTGGCTAAGTGAGCAGGACGAGATAGCTGCTTCAGATCTCCAATGCTTGTGTCTGTGAGACCCAAGGGGGGGGGGGAGAGCAAGAAGGACTTCTAGATGGTCACGAGATTTGTTTGCGGTTGTCAAAATGCGTATCAGGACTGATGCGTGGACAGTGGCGCTGAAGCCACCCCTACGGCACTGTTTCGCTCACCTGAAATAGCCCCGTCTGCCTTAATTGCGAAACTTAACATGCATACTTTAGTATAGCCATTTTAATCCTGCGGGCACCTTTGGAATCCCGACATCGCGCGATGGGGACTCCTGTGAAATGGCTGCTGCGAGAGGTGGAGCTGGCCACAAAATGGCCCCCCGCGGCTTCCCTTCGGTCACACGGTGAAGATCCTAGTGCTGGGGCGGCAGCTGCCATCAAAGCAACATTTTGGGGAAAAAAATCTGCCAATCAAATCTCCAGTGGCCAATCAGAAGCCTTGCTCAGCAAAAGCCCTACTTGGCCCCACCCTCTCTCTAAAATACTTGATGGACGCCAAGAAAGGCGTTGGTGGCTACTGTTGGGACACCATGCAGGGGTCTCCTGCTTTAGCACATGTATTTCAGGTTGGGACAAATGGCGCAAGAGGAGGGGGGGGTCAAAGGAAAGCTCAAGCTCCCTTTTCCTGTGTGAGCCAAGCTTGACCTGAATTAGGACCCCTCATGCGGTCTTGTTTCATGTTTTAGGTTCTAAGTTCTCTTTGGGAAAGCCCTTGTCATCTTTTATTCTGCAAACCACCATGCACATGAATGTTGCATTAATGAATGTTACATTGATGAATAATAATAATAATAACAAGCATGGCTTTTTTTGTAGCAGGAACTCCTTTGCATATTAGGCTACACCCCCTTGATGTAGCCAATCCTCCAAGAGCTTACAGTAGGCCCTGTAAGAAGAGCCCTGTAAGCTCCACGAGGATTGACTACATGAGGGGCATGTGGCCCAATATGCAAAGGAGTTCCTGCTACAAAAAAAAAGCCCTGGTAACAAGAACTTGTGCGGGGTGGGGTGGTTTGTCTCAAGGCATATCGCCTCATAAAGTACACAAGCTGGAAGCCCTAAAATTATCCTAAGAAATTGGACTCTTTTGACCGTTTTATTAAGGGCAGAAATCCAAATTGGAGCCCCATATAATAGTTTGGCACATATTTTATAGTTGAACACTTTTAGGAACAGCAGGTATAAATCGGTACCCTTTAGTATAGAAAAAAAGGGAGATTGTGAGTTCACTGCTATTCACAGATCTTACCACTTCCTTAATACGAGTGGCCCAATTAGCACTGTGGTGGAAATGAATACCAATAAAGGTTCTGTGCCTGTGTGAAGTGGGGGCTGTCTTATCACCGCTGACTTATGGCAACCCCGTAGGGCAGGGGTGTCGAACATGCAGTTCAGAGGCCAAATCAGGCCCCCGGAGGGCTCCTATCAGACCCCCCAGCAATTGGCGGTCATCGGCTTCCTTCTCCTTATATCTTGCTTCCTTCTGCATAACAGCTTGCTTTGCAAGGCTTGCTCAATTGCACAGGAGCTACAAAGCAAAACCTCTATTTTCTCCATTGGCTGAGGCTCCTCCCTTGGGGAGGAAGGGGGAAGGAACAGCTTGCTTTGCCAGGCTCTCTCCATCGCACAGTAGAGCTACTGAAGCCTCTCTTCCTTCTATTGACTGAGGCTCCTCCCCCTCCTGGCCCCCTGGGGAAGGAAGGAAGGAAAGAGCCAGAGCTTCCTTGGCCCAGTTCCCTGGATCCAATGGGGGCAATACAAAGAAAGCACCTTTAAGACCAATGCGTGCTTACATTTTAAGCATGTTTTAAGTTTTTTATATATATATATATATATATATATATATACACACACACACACACACCAATAAAGGTTCTGTGCCTGCGTGAAGTGGGGGCTGTCTTATCACCGCTGACTTATGGCAACCCCGTAGGGCAGGGGTGTATATATATATATTTGTGTTTGTGTTCTTTATGAAATGTATATCTCTGCTATCTAATCTTAAATAGGTACGCACACGGCCCAGCCCGGAACAACCCGACAAGGTCTCATTTATGTCTGATCTGGCCCTCGTAACAAATGAGTTCGACACACCTGCCGTAGGGTTTTCAAGGCAAATGATGCTCAGAGGGGGCTCCCTTGGAGGACTTCCTTGGCGGTCTCCCATCCAAATACTAACGAAGGCTGGCCCTGCTCAATTTCTGAGATCTGACGAGACTGGGCTAGCCTGGGCCCATCCAGGTCAGAGCAAAACACATACAGAGCTGTTCCGCCATCGCCTGCCTCCGCACGGCGGCCCTGGGCTTCCTCGGGGGCCTCCCATCCAAACACTGACCAGGGCTGACCCTGCTCAGCTTCCGAGATCTTGCGCAAAACAAGAAAATATCACACGGATAAGTGAATGAAGGAAAGCAACAGTTCCGGGTATAGCAGGGGTGTCAAACTCATTCATCATGAGGGCCAGATCTGACATAAATGAGACCTTGCTGGGCCGAGCCATGTTGGGCCGGGCCATTGTGTACTTATGTAAGATTAGGTAGCAGAGATATAAACTTTATAAAGAACACAGACAAACACAAAGATAGATGATAGATAGATAGATAGATAGATAGATAGATAGATAGATAGATAGATAGATAGATAGATAGATAGATAGATTTAAAAACTTAAAACATGCTTAAAACGTCAGCACTCATTGGTCTTAAAGATGCTTTCTTTGTATTTCTCCTATGGGATTCAGGGAACTGGGTAAAGGAAGCTCTGGCTCTTGCCTTCCTTTCCCAGGGAACTAAGGGGAGGGGGGGCGAGGAGCCTCAGCCAATAGAAGGAAGAAAAGCTTGGCTCAGTAGCTCTGCTGTGCAATTGAGAGAGCTTGGCAAAGCAAGCTATTCCTCCCCGCTTCCTCCCCAAGGGAGGAGCCTCAGCCAATGGAGGAAACAGAGTTTTTGCGCAGCAGCTCCTGCGCAATTGAGCAAGCCTTGCAAAACAAACTGTTATGCAGAAGGAAGCAAGGTATAGGGAGAAGAAGCAGATGACAACCAGTTGCTCGGGGGTCTGATAGGAGCCCTCTGGGGGCCTGATTCGGCCCCTGAACTGCATGTTCGACACCCCTGGTGTATAGAATACCTCTTCTCCAATATAAAGTATTCACGAAAAAATGTCCGATAAAGATGCCTTCACCAATTAATGTAGAAAATTCAATTTCTTTACTCATATAAAAAAAATAATAGAAAATTCATAGAAATTCATTAATTCATAGAGAATTCATAGAAATTCATAGATATCCCAGATTTGCACCATGTATGCAGGGGATACTGAAAACACTCCCAAGTATCACTAACAGCTTACAGGCACAATCGGTCTGAAGAGCTCCTATTTTGCGATACTGCTTTATCCAGGCTATTTTTTCTTCCCTACCCTTTTGCTTCACTCATCACACTGAAATTAAATTCTTATTCCATTTTCTCAACATTTGCTGAAGATGACAGCAAACGAGAAAATGGAATAAGAATTTATTTTCAGTGCGATGAGTGGAGAAGGCATCTATCTTTATTGGAGAAGGCATCTTTATTGGACATTGTTTGTGAATACTTTAGATTGGAGAAGAGGTATTCTATAAATGGAGCTGTTGCTTTCCTTTATTCAGCTTCCGAAATTTGGCAAGGTCGGGCTTATAGACACACAAAGACACACCCAGGCAAGACAGCAGTATGGAGAAAGCGATCCTCACCCAGAACGGTCTGCCTTTTCTCTGCAGGGGAAAGGTTGAAGACGTTGGGTTGCTCTCCTGAGTCAGTGATATAATAGGTTTCAATATCAATAGAGAATTTCTCCACAAATGGGCATGTATACCTGGAGAAAGAAAGCACAACAACAAAACTCAGCTTAAAGCCAGCTTAGGAAGAATCACACCGGAGCTCTTCCTTTAAAAGAAAAAGAAATCCATTTACCCAGCATGCTATACATACAGCTGTTTTCCAGAGCTGAAGCAAAAAGCCTCAAGGACTTACAGGGTAACAAAGAATTTATTAATGCCCTGCCTTTAGAAAGAGGAAATGCCAAGTTTTGCAAAAACCAGGCATGCTCAAAATTAGGAACAGGCACAAACCTCATTGTTGTGGTTCAGTAAGTTTTGTGGTAAGCTGCAGTACTGCAGTCCAAGCTCTGGTCATGACCTGAGTTCGATCCCAGCGAAAGCTGGTTCAGGTAGCCGGCTCGAGGTTGACTCAGCCTTCCATCCTTCCGAGGTCGGAAAAATGAGTCCCCAGTTTGCTGGGGGGAAAGTGGAGATGACTGGGGAAGGCAATGGCAAACCACCCTGTAAAAAGTCTGCCATGAAAATGTCGTGATGCCATGAAAATGTCGTGATACGACGTCACCCCAGAGTCAGAAACGACTGGTGCTTGCACAGGGGACTACCTTGACCTTTGTGACTGAACCACGAACCAATACAAACCAGGTTAGTTTGTTAACCTGGGATGGGATGGAGAAAGTAGAGAAAGAAGTACTTTTCTCCCTTTCTCACAATACAAGAACTCGTGGGCATTCGATGAAATTGCTGAGCAGACAGGTTAAAACGGATAAAAGGAAGTACTTCTTCACCCAAAGGGTGATTAACATGTGGAATTCACTGCCACAGGAGATGGTGGCGTCCACAAGCATAGCCACCTTCAAGAAGGGGTTAGATAAAAATATGGAGCAGAGGTCCATCAGTGGCTATTAGCCACAGTGTGTGTGTGTGTGTGTGTGTATATATATATACAGTATTTTTTGCACCATAACACTCACTTTTCCCCCCCAAAAAAGTGGAGGGAAAAGTGTGTGCGTCTTAAGGAGCGAATACTGCAAAAAATTCACACAAATGCCTCTAAATTCACACAAACGGCTCTAAAAACTAGGTGCGTCTTATGCTCAGGTGCGTCTTATGGAGCGAAAAATACATACATACATACATATATATATACATATATATATATATATATATATACATACATATATATATACATATATATATATATATATATATATATATATGTGTGTGTATATATATATATATATATATATATATATATATATATATATATACACATATATATATATATATATATATATATATACACACATATACACACATATATATATATATATATATATATATATATATATATTTGGCCGCTGTGTGACACAGAATGTTGGACTGGATGGGCCATTGGCCTGATCTAACATGGCTTCTCTTATGTTCTTATGTGACACAGAGTGTTGGACTGGATGGGCCATTGGCCTGATCCAACATGGCTTCTCTGATGTTCTTATGTGACACAGAGGGTTGGACTGGATGGGCCATTGGCCTGATCCAACATGGCTGCTCTTATATTCTTATGTGACACAGAGTGTTGGACTGGGCGGGCCATTGGTCTGATCTAATATGGCTTCTCTTATGTTCTTATGTGACACAGAGTGTTGGACTGGATGGGCCAGTGGCCTGATCCAACATGGCTTCTCTTCTGTTCTTATGTGACACAGAGTGTTGGACTGGATAGGCCATTGGCCTGATCTAACATGGCTTCTCTTATGTTCTTATGTGACACAGAGTGTTGGACTGGATGGGCCATTGGCCTGATCCAGCATGGCCTCTCTGATGTTCTTATGTGACACAGAGTGTTGGACTGGATGGACTATTGGCCTGATCTAACATGGCTTCTCTTATGTTCTTAACCAAACTGATTCGTATAGGTTCATGACCCCAGCTTTCTGTTCATCATCACTTTTGGCAGTCAGCAGAAAGCTGAGCTTTAAATGGCTCTGAGCCATTTAACACCCCGCCCCTGCACTTTCTGCTCCCCTGGAGGTCCCTTCCAACTCTATGACTCTATGATTTCCAAAACCAGTTCAAGGTGCTTGACAAGGTGCCATGTTCAAGGTGCCTTGCAGACTAAATCAAGGGGTTGGGAAAGGAAAGGTCCCCTGTGCAAGCAGCAGTCATCTCCGGCTCTGGGGTGATGTTGCTTTCACAACGTTTTCACGGCAGACTTTCTACGGGGTGGTTTGCCATTGCCTTCCCCAGTCCTCTACACTTTCCCTCCAGCAAGCTGGGGACTCATTTGACCGACCTCGGAAGGATGGAAGGCTGAGTCAACCTTGGGCCAGCTTCCGCCGGAATCGAACTCAGGTTAAACAAGGGGTTAGGGCAGGGGAAAATGAAACAAGGCAAGGTGGATAAAAGACAAAAGGTCTGTAGCCAAGGACCCCCCAAGTTAGCCAGCCCAATAAGCAAGCGTGATCCAGAAAAGAGGTCGGGGCGGGGGGGGAGGTCCGAAAGCATCGCCTGCTCTGGCCTGCTGATGTAAAGGGACTAATCAGCTGATGTGGCCCGAGTCCCTGCAGTTCCCCTCCCAGACTATGGAGCACAGGATGCACCCAGCTTGACAGTTCGGATCTGTTGAAGGCTGGAGTGCTCACAGTGAGTCATTACCTGACCTAAGGTGAGTTCGTCATTACCTGACCTAAGGTGAGTTCTACCAGCATCCCCAGGACTGTTCTTTCGGAAGAGGAACGGGAAGCAGAAAATGGAAAGTGTGGGAGAATACCAGGTGGATACAGCCAAAAGGTAAAAACAGAAGTGAAGTAAAAGTGAGTCCCATGTTGCAAACAGCAATTAAAAATGGGCAGGCTGAAAGACTGGGAATTTTAAAGACTACAGTGATGGATCAGTACATATTACACTTATGTCAAAGTTCTACATATTATCCTCAAAACCGCCCCCAGTAAGGTAGGCTAGGTTGAGTGCATGGGATTGGCTCAATATCACCTAATATGCATCATTGGGACATAAACCTTGGTCACTCAGAATCTAACCACTATACAGCACTCCCTCTCAGGCACAGCGACTTCTGGTCAAATGTTTGAGAACCACTGCTATGAAATGCAACGTAAGAATTCAACCATTTTGCAAAGATGCAGAACATAATTTCTTGGGTATGTGATTTTGCACATTCCTTAAAAAGGTAAAGGTAGTCCCCTGTGCAAGCACCAGTCGTATCCAACTCTGGGGTGACGTTGCTTTCACAACGTTTTCACAGCAGACTTTTTACGGGGTGGTTTGCCATCGCCTTCCCCAGTCATCTACACTTTCCCCTCAGCAAGCTGGGTACTCATTTTACCGACCTTGGAAGGATGGAAGGCTGAGTCAACCTTGAGCTGGTTACCTGAACCCAGCTTCCGCTGGGATCGAACTCAGGTCGTGAGTGGAGAGATCAGACTGCAGTACTGCAGCTTTACCACTCGGCACTATGAGGTTCTTACAAACCTTCTAAATGGGGCTTGAGAGAAAACATACAACAAATGAAACAATCTCTTTGTCCTGGAAAAAAAAAACTCCCGTAAACATAGGCTAACAGAAGGAAAACAGTTGTTTCCCCTTTTGCAAAACGGGAATCACATGTCCTACAACACAGGGCTGCTGGACAACCAAACAAAGCACTCTGGGTATTCAGTGCACTTGGGAAATTATAAATGAATAAAGGACAAGATGGGGAGAGAAAGAATACCTTGTCCTTGTATAAGGATACGCATTCCAGGATTCCTCTTCGACTCGTAATGCTGCCTTTGGCAGTATAGACCGAAACCAACTGGGAATATGCATACCAATATGGTATACTTTATGGGTGTACTGCCCGTTACCACCAGGACCATCTGTGTATGGCCGGTTTTCCAAAATCTCTACACCGCTGCCTTCGCCACACGTCTCTTCTCGGCTCTTTTTCTGAAACGACAAGGGAATTATTAGCAGATTCAGTTCTCTCCTTATGATAGCGTGCACACATGCACATCGGTGGGACTTTGGGACTAAGGAAATGTGCAAATCAGGGAAGAGCCCATAGTTTTGTGGCAGAGTACAGGCTCTGAATGTAGAAGATCCCAGACTTAACTCCCCAATATTTCTGGCTAAAAGAAGAGTACTGCAATCAAAACCGAAGTACGGAACCATGTGAATTAATAGTCTGATCGGTATAAGGCAACTTCAGGTGCACGGATACAGATAAAAGGCTTATGTATCTTTCTGATGCAGCCGACAGGAAGTATCCCACCTATAAATCATCAGAATGTGTTTTGTTAACTCTGCTCATTGTAATACTACAAACTTTAAACCAGCGGCTTTTTTGGAGGAAAAGCCTAGCAGGAACGGATTTGCATATTAGGCCACACCCCCTGATGTCACCATAGTTTTACACAGGGCTTTTTGTTGAAAAAGCCCAGCAAGAATTCATTTGCATATTAGACCACACCCCCTGATGCCAAGCCAGCCGGAACTGCGTTCCTGTGTGTTCCTGCTCAAAAAAGCGCCCTGCTTTTAAACCTTGGTTTAAATGGTTGTTCCCTTTCCCCAGGGAACTCTGAGTACTGCTGTCCTGTGAGAGAGAAAGGCAAAGGATCTCAGAGAATTCTCAAACAGCCCTTGCCAAACTGCAGTCCCCAAAATTCTTTTGGCTCCCAAAAGCAATAATTACGTTTGGTATCTGACAGAGGGGACTTAGGAGTCCCAGAAGAAGGAGGAGGAAGAAGGAGAAAAGGAGATTGGATTTATACGCTGCCTTTCACTCAAGAGTGCCTTACAATCTCCTTCCCTTCCTCTCCCCACAACAGACACCCTGTGAGGCAGGTGGGGCTGAGAGAGCTCTTTTGAGAAGTGCTCTTGAGAGAAGAAGAAAAAGACATTGGATTTATATTCCGCCCTCCACTCAAGGGTCTCAGAGCGGCACACAATCTCCTTTCCCTTCCTACCCCACAACAGACACCATGTGAGGTAGATGAAGATATTGGATTTATATCCCGCCCTCCACTCAAGGGTCTCAGAGCGGCTCACAGTCTCCTTTATCTTCCTCCCCCACAACAAACACCCTGCGAGGTGGGTGGGGCTGAGAGAGCTCTTCCAGAAGCTGCCCTTTCAAGGACAAGCTCTGTGATAATTATGGCTGACCCCAGGCCATTCCAGCAGCTGCAAATGGAGGAGTGGGGAATCAAACCCGGTTCTCCCAGATAAGGGTCCGCACACTTAACCACTACACCAAACTGGCTCTGAGAGAATGGCTCTGAGAGAACTGGGACTGACCCAAGGTCACTCCAACAGCTGCACGTGGAGTGGGGAATCAAGCCCAGTTCTCCCAAGCTTATACTTCCAAAATCTTGGCAGTCTCTGAGGTGCTGTGTGTGTGTAAAGTGCTGTCCTACTGCAGCCAACTTATTGCAACCCCAATAAGGGGTTTTCAAGGCAAGTGAGAAGCAGAGGTGTTCTGCTATTTCCTTCCTCAGCAGAGCCTTCCTTGATGGTCTCTCTTCTAATACTGACTCTGCTAAGCTTCCAAGATCAGGCTGTACCATATCGCTTTCCCACCCTCTAAGGTGCGACTGAACCTAAATGTAGCTCTTCTACATTTGAAGCGTAAGGCTTTTCTGCATGGGTTTGTCGATTCTGGCCCCGTAACTGCTTCTGTTTATTTCCTGATTTCTGCAAACATTTTTGTGCCTTTAGATAGATCCAGGTGGGCAGCCGTGTTGGTCTGAAGCAACAGAACAAAGCAGGAGTCCAGTAGCATCTTTAAGACCAACCGAGTTTTATTCAGAATATCAGCTTTCGTATGCACGCAGACTTCATCAGGCGATGGAATGGGCTACAGTGAGCAGAGCTACATAAAGCTGGTGGGCACTGGTTAAGAATGCAAAGTGGTACAAAGTTAGAATCCAACGGCAAAAGAGTGAAATTAACAAACTGAAAGAACATTTGGCCTGGATAGCATTTGCGTGGGAAACCAATAAAACAGTAACATGTCAGAATGGGAGAATGATGATGAGAGTGTCATAAGGCAATAAAACCAGTCTGTTGATTGCTCTATTGCTTGCAAGTCTGGGTTAACTGAGAACATGCCTTTCCCAGAGGTGTTCCTGTCCACCTAATTTACTTTTTAACAGGTAACGTACATTATAAACACCATTCTAGTTTGCCATTAGGGAAAAAAAAAGAATACACTAAAATATAGTAGAAGATGGGTTTAGTGTATGTAATGAGATAAACAGCCAATATCCCTTGAGTATGTCGATACAAAAACCATCATTCTGATACATTATTCTAAAAGAGAAATATATTGTAATACTGTGGATATATAGCTACACTTGATGCCCTTAGTTTTTGCATCTGTCCTCCCCTCTCTTTTTTCTTTTGTGACCACTTTTACCCCAATCTATTTCTGCTAGCCAGTTTTGAGTTGTCTTTTTTCCCTCTGTTGGGATGATCGGTATAGCGGATTTTCAGGACGCTCAGCTTACATTTACAAAAAAAAAGTTAAGTCTCTGTCCTCATCTCTTGTGAAGATACAACAAAAAAGGCGAATAACTGTGAAAATGCAGAGAGAGAGGGCAGACATGAAGAACCATGCCCCAAGCCACGTCCAATGCTTGGGGATTGACTGCCAAGTAAATTAGGAGTAAGTTAAGAGTAGATGATGATGATAAAATGATGATGATATTGGATTTATATCCCGCCCTCCACTCCGAAGGGTCTCAGAGCGGCTCACAATCTCTTTTAACTTCCTCCCCCACTACAGACACCCTGTGAGGTAGATGAAGATATTGGATTTATATCCCGCCCTCCACTCCGAAGAGTCTCAGAGCGGCTCACAATCTCCTTTACTTTCCTCCCCCACAACAGACGCCATGTGAAGTGGGTGGGGCTGGAGAGGGCTCTCACAGCAGCTGCCCTTTCAAGGACAACCTCTGGGAGAGCTATGGCTGACCCAAGGCCATGCCAGCAGGTGCAAGTGGAGGAGTGGGGAATCAAACCCGGTTCTCCCAGATAAGAGTCCGCACACTTAACCACTACACCAAACTGGCTAAGGAAAAGCCCAAGATGGGCCCTGTCTGTTAAGTACCAAACCGTAGCTTATATGACAGAATATTCCATAGTATTTGCAAAAATTCCAGCATTTCCGTAAGAAAGGTTATATGCAGTGCCAAAAATTAAAACTGGAGGAGACTCTTCATTCTTTTCAGCTCATGAGGCATCAGGCTAGTTCAGGAAGTTCCAATTTTCTTTTGTCACCAAACAACGCTTTCAGCTTTCTCTTTATTCCCCCCCTCCCCTTTGCATTTTACAAGTGCTTTTGAGATACCGGCACTTAGGGAATTAAACACTTGCTGAGATTAGAGTTATGAACTGACTGTAAAAGGCACTTCAGTAATGACCTTTTATTGTTGGCAGGCGAAGAAGATGAAAAGAAACTCTAGTTTCAATGAAAAGGAAAAAAAAAAAGAATGATTAATAAGATATGAAAGACCCAAATCCCTGTCTGAGGACATAATGGGAAGAAAAAGCAGCTAATAAGAAAGGAGAGAGAGAGGGAGAGAGCACACCCTTGGTTTTTCTTTCCAGGCAATATACTGAGACTGATTTCCCACAAGGCTTGTTCTGGGTGAAGAGCCCTTTTGCTCCCAGCGCTTCTCTCTGTTTTCACACAAGCTGCGAGGTGGCGCGCCGCTTTTCCGCAGCAAAGCGAGATCTTCTTACAAGCGGTTTCCACTTGCGGTGGAAAAGCGGCTTGCCAACTTACAGTTCTGGGGCAGATTGTGCGAAAACAGAGAGAAGCGGCGGGGGCAAAAGGGCTCTACACCTGGAACAAGCCCCTAGTGCGAAATCAGCCTGAGTGTTTAAAGATCTGCAGTACTTTTTAAAAATGGTATAATAAGTTTAAACAAGTCCACATATGGACTTCCCTCGTCCTCCATGAACAGATGCAGGCTCCAGGAACAAGCCAGAAGCTTTCAAGTTCAGACGTGTGCAGCGAAAAGGTTCCCAGCAGAGTACAATGCCGTAGAGTCCAGTCTCCAAATCAGCCATTTCCTCCAGGGGAACTGATCTCTGAAGAGCAGTTGTAAGCTGGAGATCTCCAGGCCCCACCTGGAGAATGGCAGTCTTTAGCTGCTTTAAAAATCACTGTCCTCAGGGAACCCCATGGCAATGGCTAAATGAAACCTCCATGTTCCGTGGCAGTATACCTCTAAATACAAGCTGCTGTTGGGGCAGCAACGAAGGAGAACGCCACCGCCCCCATGGTGTGAGGTCGGTCACAGCAGGGAACAGGTTGCTGGTGTAGATATTAAACTTCTGGCTCAGATTCAGCAAGATTCTGCTTGCATTATTCCAGATTACTTTACCTGTTTCCCTTGTCTGCCTCTTCATTTGGCTTACTACAAAAATATATCCTTTCTGTTTCCAGGCTTAATTTCCCCTCCTCTCTGTCAGGTGGCAAAAACAGGTATGCTGGCTAGGGCAGCATTGTGAGGGCAGCGAGTTTGCAGCTCTCTGTCTTCCCAATGCGGTCTGTAGTTGCAGTTTTGCTTCTGGAGAAATGAAACATTCGCCCACTGTTTAATTTAGTAAATATGCGAAAGAGTATCAGATGCTAAGTTATGTATGATGCATTTTATACTGTGAAAGCAGTAAAACAAGACTGACAAGAAAGTAATGGCCCCATCAATTCTAAGGTTGCTAAAATTGCACAATTTAGCCGGGTCACTGAATTCAGCTTTCTTTGGCCCAGAATTTGGGAGACTGCGTTGCTGGGCTTCTTGAGCACTTGTACATTAAACGCCCTCAAGTCACTTCCAATTTACTGCAACCAGGGACTATATGCATATTAGGCCACACCCCGACACCACCGCTGTTGTGCATAGGGCTTGTTTATAGGGCAAGCCCAGCAGGAACTCATTTGCATATTAGGCCGCTCCCCCTGACACCAAGCCAGCCGGAACTGTGTTCCTGCTTTAAAAATTCCCTGACTGCAACTCTACAAATGAATGCTCTCCAAAACGTCTAATTATTAACAATCTCGCTCAGGTCTTGCAACCTGAGGGCCACGGCTTCCTTGATTGAGTCAAATCCATCTCATGTTGGGGAGGCGTGACTCAGTGGAAGAGCATCGGCTTGGAAGGCAGAAGGTCCCAGGTTCAATCCCTGGCATCTCCAGTTCAAAGGACCAGGCAGATGGTGATGTGAAAGACCTCCGTCTGAAACCCTGCAGAACCAATACCGACCCTGATGGACCGACAGTCTGATCCAGTAGAAGGCAACTTCGTAGGTGTTCCTCTTTTTCTGCTGCCTTCCATATTTCCTAGCATTATGGTACTTTTCCAGTGAACATCAAAGCATCCCATCCAGGGCTTTTCGTGTAGAAAAAGCCCAGAAGAAACTCACTTGCATATTAGGACACACCCCTGACACCAAGCCGGCCAGAACTGTGTTCCTGTGCATTTCGAAGAAGAAGAAGAAGACCTGATCCCATCAAAATAAACTACCATGTCGTTCTAGCCCACTCTCGTCAGATCTTGGAAGCTAAGTAAGGTTTGCTGTGGTTAGAATTTGGACTTCACCAAGGGAGTCCAGGGGTGATTCACAGAGTCAGGCTATGGCAAACCTGAAACCTCTAAAACTTGCTGCCACCACCAGTTTTTTAATCTGCCATTTGAGGGGAGATGGCTTCTGCCCCAATCCCTCTACAGAGTCCTTCCGCTCACTAAAGCCTTCTATGTTAGCATCATAGAATCACAGAGTCGGAAGGGACCTGCAGGGTCATCTAGTCCAACCCCCTGCACAATGCAGGAAACTCACAAAACACTTCCCCCTAAATTCACAGGATCCTCATTGCTGTCAGATGGCCATCTAGCCTCTGCTTAAAAACCTCTAAGGAAGGAGAGCCCACCACCTCCCGAGAAGGCCCATTCCACTGAGGAATCGCTCTAACGGTCAGGAAGTTCTTCCTAATGTTGAGCCGGAAACGCTTTTGATTTAATTTTAATCCATTGGTTCTGGTCCTACCTTCCGGGGCCACAGAAAACAATTCCACACCTGTTGTAAGCAGAATCTTCAGCACCTTTTCTCTGTCCCACCTCCAGAACCTTTATGGAGAGCACTGGGGTTTTTTTTGTAGCAGGAGCTCCTTTGCATATCAGGCCACACACCCCTGATGCAGCCAATCCTCCTTGAGCTTACGAGAGGACCTGGAAGAAGAGCCCTGTAAGCTCTTGGAGGATTGGCTACATCAGGGATGTGTGGCCTAATACGCAAAGGAGTTCCGGCTACAAAAAAAGCCCTGATGGAGACAAAAGGGTGATCAACCCAAGTGTTAATCGGAGATCAGAAGAATGAGAACGTGGCCCCGCTGGAATGCTCAAGGGCAGGGGTGGAATTCACTGCCACAGGAGGTGGCAGCGGCTACAAGCATAGACAGCTTGAAGAGGGGACTGGATAAGCATATGGAGCAGAGGTCCATCAGTGGTTATTAGCCACAGCGTATTGTTGGAACTCTCTGTCTGGGGCAGTGATGCTCTATATTCTTGGTGCTTTGCGGGGATGGGGCACAGTAGGAGGGCGTGGACCTCCTGATGGCGCCTGTTTTTTTGGCCACTGGGTGACATAGAGTGTTGGACTGGATGGGCCACTGGCCTGATCCAACACGGCTGCTCTTATGTTCTTATGAGCTCCTTTGCATATTAGGCCACCCCACTGATGTAACCAATCCTCCAAGAACTTACAAGGCTTTTTTTTTGGTAAGCTCTTGGAGGATTGGCTACATCAGGGAGGGGTGGCCTAATACGCAAAGGAGCTCCTGCTCAAGGGGAACGATCCCCTCCGCCCGACGGCAAGAGGGGCTCGAGGCTTTTCGAGGAGAGTGACGTCGAAGGGTAATCGCGGCAAACCCTCTTACACTGAATTACAAGAGAAAATCCAGTCATCCCCTAAGAACTCTCCCCCTGCGGCTGTCACCCTGACTCCTGGAATCCGGGACGGCCCCCTGTCAAGAGAATTCCAGGGCAGATGGTGACACAGATCCATCCTGCCTCAAGTAATAGCATTAAATTACTAATAAGAGGGAACCCAGAGGAGCAGATGCACCGTGATTAGCAAGAATGGCAGTTACTTAAAAGGCTTTTATTAAAATAAATCGCCTGGCGGAACAGCATCAACGTACACAGGACAGGAGATGGCACACGGCTTTCGTGACAGCGGTTATGGAAAGGGCTGTGGCAATGAACGTCATACAAGGAGAATGGCTCCCCACCGCATCCCCCCACTTCCCGTTTATCAGAAATTCTTCACAAGAGGACAGAAAAGGCGCGACCCCCGCTGCAGACAAAGGCAGGTTCGAGTTCGAGACCCGTGGGATCCCATCCCCCAATGGAAGGTCAATGTGAGCTTAGATTCCTAGTGCAGTTGATAAGTATTGTTCTCTCACTGACTGGTGCAGCTTTCAGATCAGCCTTTTGAAGATACACAGGTTACACAACACTCACAAATAGCTTGGCATGCATTTCATAGAATCATAGAATTGGAAGGGACCTCCAGGGTCATCTAGTCCAACCCCCTGCACAAGGCAGGAAACTCACAAACACCTCCCCCTAAATTCACAGGATCCTCATCGCTGTCAGATGGCCATCTAGTCGCTGCTTAAAAACCTCCAGGGAAGGAGAGCCCACCACCTCCCGAGGAAGCCTGTTCCACTGAGGAATCGCTCTAACGGTCAGGAAGTTCTTCCTAATGTTGAGTCGGAAACTCTTTTGATTTAATTTCAACCCACTGGTTCCACAGAAAACAATTCCCCACCATCCTCTATAGGACAGCCCTTCAAGTACTTGAAGATGGCGATCATATCACCTCTCAGCCGCCTCCTCTCCAGGCTAAACATTTCCCTTCCAGTCCCTTCAACCTTTCCTCATAGGACTTGGTCTCCAGACCCCTCACCATCTTTGTCGCCCTCCTCTGGACCCATTCCAGCTTTTCTATATCCTTCATAAAATGTGGTGCCGAAAACTGAACACAATACTCCAGGTGAGGTTTTACCAGAGCAGAGTAAAGCGATACCATCACATCACGTTTGTTTCCATGGATGGCTCAGAAGGATTTATATAGCTACCTTACTCTGGGTTTACTGAAAATGAGACACACAGGGCTCATATCGGTATAACGCTCCCAAATCTGACGATATTACGTTGGGACCAAATGATTTGGTACACCCTGCTGTTCATAGGGAGCAAAATCTCCCAGAGCAAATTGACAGAAATGGATCTTTTTGAGTCTCAAAATGTTACACACTGAAAACCTTGCTGGTTTCGAATGTGCTACTCCAGACTTGAATCTAACTGATCTTTTGCTTTGTAATTTCCAACTGAACTACTTCGCGTTGCAATTGTGGCAATGCTTCCATTAGGAGGAGAGCATCGGATAGGGTTTCGAAACCCCCTGGAAACAATGCTGATGTTGACACAACTTCGGAAGGCTGCGACCTTGCGTGCCACTGCAGCGCATGACTAGCTCATGCTTATTTTGTTATCCCGCTAGAACGACCTCTAACTTTTCCGAGAAAGGGTTTCCCAAATGTCTTCCGTTATTCTCTCCTGTACTGCTTTACATTCATCCTTGTTGGATTTCACTATGCTCCCCTCTGCCTGGCTCCCCAGTTTGTTAAGGTTGTTCTAGAACTGGAGTTCAACCACTCTCTTTAGGGGTGCCAGCAGAGTTAAGCTTCTTCTGACACTTGAAGAAGAAGACAACGACATTGGATTTATATTCTGCCCTCCACCCTCAGAGTCTCAGAGCAGCTCACAATCTCCTTCCTCCCCCACAACAGTCACCCTGTGAGGTGACTCTCTCAGAAGCTGCCCTTTCAAGGACAACTCCTACGAGAGCTATGGCTTACCCAAGGCCATTCCAGCAGCTGCAAGTGGAGGAGTGGGGGGAACCAAACCCGGTTCTCCCTGATAAGAGTCCGCACACTTGACCATTACACCCAACTGTCTCTCTTGAAGATTAACTCAGTAAGGACACTACTACTAAGAACATAAGAGAAGCCATGTTGGATCAGGCCAATGGCCCATCCAGTCCAACACTCTGTGTCACATAAGAACAGAAGAGAAGCCATGTTGGATCAGGCCAGTGGCCCATCCAGTCCAACACTCTGTGTCACATAAGAACATAAGAGAAGCCGTGTTGGATCAGGCCAATGGCCCATCCAGTCCAACACTCTGTGTCACATAAGAATATAAGAGAAGCCATGTTGGATCAGGCCAATGGCCCATCCAGTCCAACCCTCTGTGTCACATAAGAACATAAGAGAAGCCGTGTTGGATCAGGCCAATGGCCCATCCAGTCCAACACTCTGTGTCACATAAGAATATAAGAGAAGCCATGTTGGATCAGGCCAATGGCCCATCCAGTCCAACCCTCTGTGTCACATAAGAATATAAGAGAAGCCATGTTGGATCAGGCTAATGGCCCATCCATTCCAACCCTCTGTGTCACATAAGAACATAAGAGAAGCCGTGTTGGATCAGGCCAATGGCCCATCCAGTCCAACACTCTGTGTCACATAAGAATATAAGAGAAGCCATGTTGGATCAGGCCAATGGCCCATCCAGTCCAACCCTCTGTGTCACATAAGAATATAAGAGAAGCCATGTTGGATCAGGCTAATGGCCCATCCATTCCAACACTCTGTGTCACATAAGAACATAAGAGAAGCCATGTTGGATCAGGCCAGTGGGCCATCCAGTCCAACACTCTGTGTCACATAAGAACATAAGAGAAGCCATGTTGGATCAGGCCAATGGCCCATCCAGTCCAACACTCTGTGTCACATAAGAACATAAGAGAAGCCGTGTTGGATCAGGCCAATGGCCCATCCAGTCCAACACTCTGTGTCACATAAGAATATAAGAGAAGCCATGTTGGATCAGGCCAATGGCCCATCCAGTCCAACCCTCTGTGTCACATAAGAATATAAGAGAAGCCATGTTGGATCAGGCTAATGGCCCATCCATTCCAACACTCTGTGTCACATAAGAACATAAGAGAAGCCATGTTGGATCAGGCCAGTGGGCCATCCAGTCCAACACTCTGTGTCACATAAGAACATAAGAGAAGCCGTGTTGGATCAGGCCAATGGCCCATCCATTCCAACACTCTGTGTCACATAAGAACATAAGAGAAGCCATAATGGATCAGGCCAGTGGCCCATCCAGTCCAACACTCTGTGTCACATAAGAACATAAGAGAAGCCGTGTTGGATCAGGCCAATGGCCCATCCAGTCCAACACTCTGTGTCACATAAGAACATAAGAGAAGCCGTGTTGGATCAGGCCAATGGCCCATCCAGTCCAACACTCTGTGTCACATAAGAATATAAGAGAAGCCATGTTGGATCAGGCCAATGGCCCATCCAGTCCAACCCTCTGTGTCACATAAGAATATAAGAGAAGCCATGTTGGATCAGGCTAATGGCCCATCCATTCCAACACTCTGTGTCACATAAGAACATAAGAGAAGGCATGTTGGATCAGGCCAGTGGGCCATCCAGTCCAACACTCTGTGTCACACAGTGGCCAAAAAACCCCAGGTGCCATCAGGAGGTCCACCAGTGAGGCCAGGACACTAGATGTGTACTACTATACCATGCTTGCTCTTTAGGCAAAAAACACCTACTTTTGATCTCTCAGAAGCCCGGGGAGTCTCGTTTCAGCCACTTGCGGCCTCTCTTCTCTAGTCCAGGCATCTTCAGTCTTTCTGGCTTCAGAAAAAAAAGGCTTCCCCAGCTTTGAGGAATTTGGCAGCAGCCTCCGAGAAAGCAGAGACAGAAGTTTCCCTGAGATGCTGCATTGGCCTGGGTGGCTCCATCTTTGCTACATGCTGGTGCTTGGCTGCCCTGAGTCCTGGGAGAGGACAGTGTTAGCCGCTCTCAGGAGAACCTTCTCACACTCATGCTTGTTAGCAGCACTTTTCCTCAAGGCCTGGAATATCCCCCCCCCCCCCCAAGTGGAAGATGGCCTTGCTCATCCAAGTTTTCAGGAGAGCTGAATTATGCATCCTTTGACTCGCAGCCAACATTTAGGGTACAAGATGGTAGTCGTAGTCATGCACCAGGTCTTGAGGGTCTGGCTAAGTGTCGCTGTGCTTGTGCAGCAGTCTTGAGGCCAGCGGACAGAAGCTTCGTCTGCACCTTTTGTAACTTTGACGCGTTATTAAGGATCTCTGTGTAAGGAAACCTGGATCTCTCGTATTGTTTCTTCGGGGACTTCTGAGAACCTACGGAGAGCCCCAGCCAGGGTCCTTAACAAGATACTTTAACTCTGGAGTGGAATTCTAGCAGGAGCTCCTTTGCATATTAGGCCACACACACCCTGATGTAGCCAACCCCCTGATGTAGGCAATGTAGCAAATCAGCCAGTATCGTAATGCCCCTGTATAAATCGATGGTGCAGTCTCATTTGGAGTACTGTGTGCAGTTCTGGTCGCCGCACCTCAAAAAGGATATTATAGCATTGGAGAAAGTCCAGAGAAGGGCAACTAGAATGATTAAAGGGCTGGAGCACTTTCCCTATGAAGAAAGGTTGAAACGCTTGGGGCTCTTTCGCTTGGAGAAACGTCGACTGCAGGGTGACATGATAGAGGTTTAGAAGATAATGCATGGGATGGAGAAAGTAGAGAAAGAAGTACTTTTCTCCCTTTCTCACAATACAAGAACTCGTGGGCATTCGATGAAATTGCTGAGCAGACAGGTTAAAACGGATAAAAGGAAGTACTTCTTCACCCAAAGGGTGATTAACATGTGGAATTCACTGCCACAGGAGGTGGTGGCGGCCACAAGTATAGCCACCTTCAAGAGGGGTTTAGATAAAAATATGGAGCAGAGGTCCATCAGTGGCTATTAGCCACAGTGTATGTGTGTATATAAAATTTTTTGCCACTGTGAGACACAGAGTGTTGGACTTGATGGGCCGTTGGCCTGATCCAACATGGCTTCTCTTATGTTCTTAATCCTTCAAAAGCTTACAAGGCTCTTTTTTTGTAAGCTTTTGGAGGATTGGCTCTATCAGGGGTGTGTGGCCTAATATGCAAAGGAGCTGCTGCAAGAATTCCACCCCTGTTTTAACTGTGGATTCTATAGACCTTTTGTGTGCCAAAGGAGGTACCTCATCACCGAGCCACAACCGCTTCCTGCAACGATGCAGCTCTGCCAATGAGCTCTTGAGTCTTCCAGAGGATTCGGAGAAGACTTCTTAGGTGCACATTCAGTGCCGATAGGATCCTGCTCAGATCTGGGGACCTCTGCCCCACATGAACATACAATGAGCGCTGGAACAAAGCCAACATTCGTCTGAAGTTGCACGTTTTAAAGGACACTAGGCAGCGGTCAGCAACTCGCCTTTCAAGGCAGTTTGCCTATTGTAACTGACATTCTCGCCAGTTAAAATTTCCAAGGAACCCTGGCTTGGCACTTCACTGGAAGTTCTGGAATAGCTTTTTAAACCCAAGGATCTGACCTTTCGCTCTGTACGAATTCTTCTGTCCGCCCGCAGCTGACCTCTGTGCACAGCGGAATCATAAGACGCGCGTGGCTTCCGAAGCAAAAGGCCAGACCAGTGGAAAGCTACCATGGTTTGACACAGGCTCTCCTTTCTCCTCTCCTTTGTGTAGCTGCAGAAATCGCCTCTGCTCTGGGTGGATGGATAGCCACAGGGCTTTTTCTGCAGCAGGAACTCCTTTGCATACTAGGGCACACACCCCTGATGTAGCCAACCCTCCTGGAGATTACGGTAGGCCCTATACTTAGAGCTCTGTAAGCTCTTAGAGGATTGGCTACATCAGGGGGGTGCGGCCTAATATGCAAAGGAGTTCCTGCAACAACAAAAAAATGCTCCGGGCGCTCAGTACCTTGCGTTGCGACTGTCTAAAAACGCTGGCTTGAGCAAAAGGGAACACCGAACAGTCAGCCACAAGCCTAATTACTGCGCGTTCCTGTCGCAACGGCAAAACATTGCGAGGCTTAGCATCTAAGAGCAACAAATAAATGGGACAGTGACAGATGACTCGGCCTGCCGTTGTCTTTGCTGAAAGCTTTAATTAAAGCAAAACCCTAAAAGCAGAACCACATTGGCAGAATTACCTGCGACCAAGCCACAGCTGGCTTGCAGTGAATCTTTCCTGCACGAGACCTCTCTTGTGTATACCGCAGCAAGCGGCGTGTACCTGAGCAAGCGCATGAAAGGGCCTGCTTTCCCTCAAAGGTATGAGTCAGAGGCGGAGTGCCATTAACCGATTCTTTTCGATCACTCAGTCTTGACATGCCATTCATTAGGCAATCTGTTTGCAGCGCTGGCAGCATCCTGATGAGGAGACGCAGGCGTTTATTCACAAGGCCAGGTGTTTTACATCTCGCTATTACCCAGGACTTGGAGCGTCCCAGAATCAGCAAGCGGAGGCATCAGTTAGGTGGGCCGGGGAGGGGGGGGGGGACATTCTGCCCATGCAATTATCCTTCAGAATAATTTCTACCCGATTCTCCGGCGGTAGACGTGGAATACTGTTAGGAATGATTAAACAGACACAGGCGCTAGGGATGAATGCTAAAGGCGCAATTCCCTTTATTTTTTTAGAACCGTGACTGGTCTGTTTTGACAGCTATGCTGCAAATGTTACGGGGTGTAAAAAAATTAAATCACAACAATGCTCTTAGAATTTTTTTTTTTTTTTAAAAACACAACTTTTAAACTCTTCCATCTAGGAGTGGATGTTGATTGGAATTTTGCCCCCTCCCTCAACAAACCTACTGAAATCTGAAGAGGCACCCCTGTAGCAATGACATTACAGAGAAGGAAGATCCCTCGTGGCTGGCACAGTCATTTGAAAACCTCCCTGGAAGAAGCGTTGGTCTCTTCTGCATTATTTCCCAAGCTCGTGTACTCCTGTTGCTTCAGAGGAGGGTGGGTGCGTTCTGTTCTGTTTGCATTTGGGGTCATTTGATATCACGTTGCTTCACGTCCGACATAAAAACCTGCAGTTTTAAATCTGCAGGAGATACGCCGGACATAAAGCAGTGTTAACATCAAACCGACCACCAGAGGAAGCAGAAAGTTGTGCTGAACATGGGGGGGAATTCCCCCTCCCCCCAAAAAAGCAACAGGAATACAAGAGAGAGGAAAAGGAGAACATGGAAAAGCAGGTTATTTGCTATGGACCATAAAGAACAACCATCACCACAGATCATGTCTTAAGGTTACCCGCCCTTCCCAAAATCCCTGCTTACAGAAAATCTCTGCTTGGTTGAGAGAAGGCATGTCTTAAGAGAAGGCATGTCTTTTTAAAATCCCTTTTCCAAGCCAAACCAGCTGGTGACTTGGTGAATTCATTTAAAGTTGCTTTCTTTCCACCTCCTCTCCCTCACCCATCTATTTTCCTTCCTTCCTCCCTCCCTCCCTCCCCTTCCTTGCATTGTGATCAAAAGGCACAGGAGAGGGGTGTTGAACCCTTCTCCCACCCACAGCTTGCCACCTTCCCAGTTACCTTGTTCCAAAACAACTTAATGCCTGCAGCCAAAGGCCTAAGGGAAAGGAAGGCACAAAAAGGTTCAACATCCCTTTCCCCCGGTACTCCATTCCCTGTTAAAACAGAACGCCTGAACAGGCTGAACACATAAAATCCAATGTGGCTTGGCCCTGAGTCTCTTTAAGGCGCATTACAAGGCCCGCTTGTTTTGCTTCTCGCTGCATTTTTTATAGCGCCGTGCGTCCCCAATGGGGACAGACTAGATGCCCATAGAAAAAGTGCATAATACAAAAGCACATTTTGAGAGACAAGGTAAGCACTGTCCCATCACAATTTTACCAATTAAATCTGTTGACAAACCAGCAGGACAGTCTGAAATGATGCAGCCTATTCCTTAAAAAAAAAAAAAATTAAAGGGCTTGCGAAAGGAGGTTTCCCGCCTGCTCTCGCAGCTAGCATATTCATCTCCTTTTAAGGTTTATCGGCATCCATAGTCTGTTTTGTTTTACTTATCCAGCTAGCATCATGTTATAGATACAGTCAGCCTTAAGCTCCGACATCTGTTTCCATGGCAACACAATTGCATCAGCAATCCAATGGATTTTTTTTTTTTAAGGCTAGCTTTGGTCAGGCGCCTAGCACGTAAATCATTAGCTCTAATAGCAAATCAAATGATGTCACCGGCGGCCACAAATGAGATCGGAGCACGCCATTTGAGTCAAAACAAGCATCCTCTAAAAAAAAATAATCTGATTAGGACACATGTAATTATTATGTATTAAAGATGGACTGAATATAAGGAGGTCGCTTTGAGCCAATTGGGCTGAACTCAGAGAAAGGGCTAAACAGGGTCACAGAATGACCCGGCTAAAATCTGGAAAAGTTCTACTAGTCCAGTAACAGAAGTTTGAAATGAACACAGATTATTCCATGGATGCTGTATTGAAAGTGGTGCTTTATGATGTCTGGAATTCCTTTTGTATTATACTGGAATAGTTGACAACCAAGGCATTGTGTTGAATCACACATTATCTCTAGTGTGATTACTGCGTTATTGCTGGGTTGTCTGCATTAGAATTAGAATGAATAATGGTTTTTCTACGTATGATTGTATAATTTGCTGGTAGAACAAAACCGGTTTGTAGAATAAAATTTAAAAAGAAAGGAACTCTGAATGAATTAAAGCTTGACCCTGCAAACAGATCTAACTACATTCTAGCTTGATATACCTGATCTTGTCATGGCATGAATTTATGCCATGGTAACCTCAAGGCTAGACTACTGTAATACACTCTACATGGGACTACCCTTGAATACAACTCAGAAACATCAGCTGCTACAAGAACTCAATTACTATAAGGAGCTACATGGAATGGCTTATTACACCTATTCTATATTTGCTCCTCTGGTTACCTATTAGCTACTAGATTCATTTCAAGGTCCTGGTTGATACCTTTAAACTTTTCAGGAGGGCATTTCTATAAAGGGGACACTGTTGTCTGTAAGTTTGCAAGTTCCTTTTACTGTGTTTATTGAAGACTTTTAATTTTGTCAGCTGGCCTGAATCTTTGGGAGGAGGAGAGGAGAGCAGAGGGAAGGAAGAAAGGTCCAGATTCACCAAAGTTGTGTCTTTTAAATGAATGCTGAACTTCTCCAATGGGTCATCTATTTTATTATCAAATTATGTGGTATTACTTTACTGTCATGATGACTCAATCAGAACTGACACTCAGCAAGGCCAGCCTAGACCAAACTATTTGCGAGAAGTCAAGCTCTCAGCCCACGGTGGGGAAACAGTCTGTATTGCTACAGCCCATCTGTTTCAAGAGGGAGAGCAGTGGACAAAGAAAGGAACAAAACTGCACTGGCATCCAGATGCACAACAAGGAGATCAGAGCCTGGAGGGAGCTTGACCACTCCAAGCTCTGGTCCTGGGGCCAAAGGGAAGCTGGATATCAGTCCAGTGGGATCAGGGGAAAGCAGCCTGGCTCAGGGCAGGTAAGACATTCCATGAACCTCAGTCAAATGTCTGAAAGCCAGAAGTAACTTAGGCCAAAAGAACATATGAAAATAAGAACATAAGAGAAGCCATGTTGAATCAGGCCAATGACCCATCTAGTCCAACACTCTGTGTCACATAACAACATAAGAGAAGCCATGTTGGATCAGGCCAGTGGCCCATCCAGTCCAACACTCTGTGTCACATAAGAACATAAGAGAAGCCATGTTGGATCAGGCCAGTGGCCCATCCAGTCCAACACTCTGTGTCACATAAGAACATAAGAGAAGCCATGTTGGATCAGGCCAATGGCCCATCCAGTCCAACACTCTGTGTCACATAAGAACATAAGAGAAGCCATGTTGGATCAGGCCAATGGCCCATCCAGTCCAATACTCTGTGTCACATAAGAACATAAGAGAAGCCATGTTGGATCAGGCCAGTGGCCCATCCAGTCCAATACTCTGTGTCACATAAGAACATAAGAGAAGCCATGTTGGATCAGGCCAGTGGCCCATCCAGTCCAACACTCTGTGTCACATAAGAACATAAGAGAAGCCATGTTGGATCAGGCCAATGGCCCATCCAGTCCAACACTCTGTGTCACATAAGAACATAAGAGAAGCCATGTTGGATCAGGCCAATGGCCCATCCAGTCCAACACTCTGTGTCACATAAGAACTGTACTGACCGTATGGTGACTTGCCTGCCTGGTGCGAAGGTAGCGGACATTACGCGTGTAGTAGATAGACTGATAGACAGTGCTGGGGAGGAGCCTGTGGTCGTGGTGCATGTTGGCACCAACGATGTGGGGAAATGCAGTCGTGAGGTCCTGGAGGAAAAATTTAGGCTGCTAGGTGGGAGACTTAAGGCCAGGACCTCCAAGGTAGCCTTCTCGGAAGTGCTACCTGTTCCACGTGCAGGGCAGGAGAGACAGGCACAAATTAGAAGTCTCAATGTGTGGATGAGACGATGGTGTAAGGAGGAAGGGTTTAAGTTTGTTAGGCACTGGGATGCTTTCTGGAACAAGCGGGAGCTGTACAAAAGAGACGGTCTCCACTTGTCCCCGGATGGAACCAGGCTGCTGGCGCTTAAAATCAAAAAGGTGGCAGAGCAGTTTTTAAACTAAATCTTGGGGGAAAGCAGACAGGAGGTTCGGGAGGTCTCTGGTTCGGGAGGACTCGTCTCAAAGAGATGAAGGGTTAGCTGCTATTTTTCTACCGGGTAACGGACCGGAGTTGTCCACTGTGAAGGTGACAAACAATATGGACTGTCTGCCAGTGTCTCGAGGCGGCAGGAGGAAGGTGGCGGGCCTAGCTCGCCTGGGAAATTATAGATGTTTGTATGCGAATGCTAGAAGTGTTCAAAGTAAAATTGGTGAATTGGAATGTTTAGTGTTGGGAGAAAACATAGACATTGTGGGAATTTCAGAAACTTGGTGGAATGAGGAGAATCAGTGGGACACGGTGATTCCTGGATATAAGCTATATCGGAAGGATAGGGAGGGAAGGGTTGGAGGTGGGGTGGCTCTGTATGTCAGAGAGGATATACGGTCCAGTAAGGCTGAGATCAGAGAATTAGATTCACTTTTAGAAATGCTTTGGGTTGAAATAGAGGGCCCAAAAGGAAATTTAACTATGGGAGTTTGTTATCGCCCACCAAATCAAAAGAGAGAGGACGATTATAATATGATGGAAGGCTTAAAGATAGCGGCTAAATGTAAAAACTGTGTTGTAATAGGTGATTTTAACTACCCGCAGATTGATTGGGTCAATATGTGTTCTGGTCGAGAGAAAGAGATTGAGTTTCTTGATGCTCTCAATGACTGTGCTATGGAGCAGATGGTCTCAGAACCTACCAGGGGTGGGGCGATCCTGGATTTGGTCCTAAGTAATGCCCAAGACTTGGTGAGAGATGTAAAAGTGATTGCGCCGCTTGGGAGCAGTGACCATAATGTTATTGATTTCACCGTTTGTATAAATAGGGAGTTGTCCAAAAAGACCACCACAACCACGTTTAACTTTAAAAGGGGTAAATACACTGAGATGAGGAGGCATGTGAGGAAGAAACTGAAAGGAAAGGTACATACGGTCAAAACCCTTGGGGAAGCTTGGACGCTATTTAAAACTATAATCCTAGAAGCTCAGATAAAATACATACCACAAGATAGGAAAGGCACAAACAGGCATAAGAAAAGGCCTGCGTGGTTAACAAACAAAGTAATGGAAGCTGTAAAAGGTAAGAAGGACTCCTTTAAGCGGTGGAAAACCAGTCCAAGTGAGATTAGTAAAAGGGAACACAGGCTGTGGCAAATCAAATGCAAGACTGTGATCAGGCAGGCAAAAAGGGACTATGAGGAGCATATTGCAAAAAACATAAAGACCAACAATAAAACTTTCTTCAAATATATTAGAAGTAGAAAACCAGCCAGGGAGGCAGTGGGGCCCTTGGATGACCATGGGGTAAAAGGATTACTGAAGGAGGATAGGGAAATGGCTGAGAAGCTAAATGAATTTTTTGCCTCCGTCTTCACTGTAGAAGACGAGAACTTTTTGCCCGCCCCAGAACCACTAATTTTGGAAGGGGTGTTGAAAGACCTGAGTCAGATTGAGGTGACAAATGAGGAGGTCCTACAACTGATAGACAAATTAAAAACTAATAAGTCACCGGGTCCGGATGGCATACATCCGAGAGTTCTGAAGGAACTCAAAGTTGAACTTGTGGATCTTCTAACAAAAATCTGTAATCTTTCATTGAAATCTGCCTCCATTCCTGAGGACTGGAAGGTAGCAAATGTCACCCCCATCTTTAAAAAAGGTTCCAGAGGAGATCTGGGAAATTACAGGCCAGTCAGTCTGACTTCAATACCGGGAAAGTTGGTAGAAACCATTATCAAGGACAGAATGAGTAGGCACATTGATGAACACGGGTTATTGAGGAAGACTCAGCATGGGTTCTGCAAGGGAAGATCTTGCCTCACTAACCTGCTGCATTTCTTTGAGGGGGTGAACAAACATGTGGACAAAGGAGACCCGATAGATGTTGTTTACCTTGACTTCCAGAAAGCTTTTGATAAAGTTCCTCATCAAAGGCTCCTTAGAAAGCTTGAGAATCATGGAGTAAAAGGACAGGTCCTCTTGTGGATCAAAAACTGGCTGAGTAATAGGAAGCAGAGAGTGAGTATAAATGGGCAGTCTTCGCAGTGGAGGACGGTAAGCAGTGGGGTGCCACAGGGCTCGGTACTGGGTCCCATGCTCTTTAACTTGTTCATAAATGATTTAGAGTTGGGAGTGAGCAGTGAAGTGGCCAAGTTTGCGGATGACACTAAATTGTTCAGGGTGGTGAGAACCAGAGAGGATTGTGAGGAACTCCAAAGGGATCTGTTGAGGCTGGGTGAGTGGGCGTCAACGTGGCAGATGCGGTTCAATGTGGCCAAGTGCAAAGTAATGCACATTGGGGCTAAGAATCCCAGCTACAAATACAAGTTGATGGGGTGTGAACTGGCAGAGACTGATCAAGAGAGAGATCTTGGGGTCATGATAGATAACTCACTGAAAGTGTCAAGACAGTGTGCATTTGCGATAAAAAAGGCCAATGCCATGCTGGGAATTATTAGGAAGGGAATTGAAAACAAATCAGCCAGTATCATAATGCCCCTGTATAAATCGATGGTGCGGTCTCATTTGGAGTACTGTGTGCAGTTCTGGTCGCCACACCTCAAAAAGGATATTATAGCTTTAGAGAAGGTGCAGAGAAGGGCAACTAGAATGATTAAAGGGCTGGAGCACTTTCCCTATGAAGAAAGGTTGAAACGCTTGGGACTCTTTAGCTTGGAGAAACGTCGACTGCGGGGTGACATGATAGAGGTTTACAAGATAATGCATGGAATGGAGAAAGTAGAGAAAGAAGTACTTTTCTCCCTTTCTCACAATACAAGAACTCGTGGGCATTCGATGAAATTGCTGAGCAGACAGGTTAAAACGGGTAAAAGGAAGTACTTCTTCACCCAAAGGGTGATTAACATGTGGAATTCACTGCCACAGGAGGTGGTGGCGGCCACAAGTATAGCCACCTTCAAGAGGGGTTTAGATAAAAATATGGAGCACAGGTCCATCAGTGGCTATTAGCCACAGTGTATGTGTGTATATAACATTTTTTGCCACTGTGTGACACAGAGTGTTGGACTTGATGGGCCGTTGGCCTGATCCAACATGGCTTCTCTTATGTTCTTATGTTCTTAAGAACATAAGAGAAGCCATGTTGGATCAGGCCAGTGGCCCATCCAGTCCAACACTCTGTGTCACATAAGAACATAAGAGAAGCCATGTTGGATCAGGCCAATGGCCCATCTAGTTCAACACTCTGTGTCACACAGTGGCCAAAAAAACCAAACCAGGTGCCATCAGGGGGTCCATCAGTGTGGCCAAGATACCAGAAGCCCTCCCACTGTTGCCCCTCCCAAGCACCAAGAGTATAGAGCATCACTTGCCCCAGACAAAGAGTTCCAACAATACGCTGCGGCTAATAGCCACTGATGGACCTTGGCTCCATATGTTTATCCAATCCTCTCTTGAAGCTGGCTATGCTTGTAGCCACCACCACCTTCTGTGGCAGGCCAACACAGGCAAGAGGTCCAGTTCTAAAAACATCAGCTGAAGATCAACAGATAAAAGCAAGGCAGGGAAGCAGATTTCTGAAGGAAAGAAAGAGAGGGGACCAGGTACTAGGAGCTTAGATCTGCAGGGGAAGGAATCCACTCTAGTGACCAAGTGCTCAGACTGAAGAGTGAGTGCTAGGCATAAGTCACATGAAGTTGCCTTCTACTAAATCAGAACCTCATAAGAACTTAAGAGAGGCCATGCTGAATTAGGCCAATGGCCCATCCAGTCCAACACTCTGTGTCACACAGTGGCCAAAAAAACCAGGCACCATCAGGAGGTCGACCAGTGAGGCCAGGACACTAGAAGCCCTCCCACTGTGCCCTCCCAAGCACCAAGAATACAGAGCATCATTTGCCCCAGACAAAGAGTTCCAACAATATGCTGTGGCTAATAGCCACTGATGGACCTCTGCTCCAGATGTTTATCCAATTCCCTCTTGAAGCTGTCCTGAATCCATCAAGGTCATATTGTCTACTCAGACTGGCAGCATCTCTCCAGGGTCTCAGGTGACGCACACCAGGGTCTCAGGCAGGGTCTCTTCAAACCCCTTGCGCTGGCCCCTTTAACTGGAGATGCTGGGGATTGAACCTGCGATCTTCTGCATGCTCTGCTCCCCAGTAAGTCTTAGAATGCTGGGTTGTCAGTCTCCTCCTTGGGCTCAGCAGACAACAGAGCAGTTATTATAGCTCAGGTGATGCCCTTGAAGAACAGAGGTTCATCTGTATTGCTGGAGGCGGAAACACAGCACTGATGCAAAGAAGGAAAGGCGCCAGAGATTGCTTGCTTGGAACCCTGATTACACACACACACACACACACACACAAAACTTAAGGCAGAAGATCTCTATTTCTGACCTGGTAGAAAGATCATGCATGCAGATGTGTGAGCACACTAACCTTTCTTCATCAAGAAACATTCTGCAGTCCACAGGTTTTACATATTTTGGTGGATGGATTTTGACAGCAAAGAAGAAGACTGCAGATTTATACCCCGCCCTTCTCTCTGAATCAGAGACTCAGAGCGGCTTACAATCTCCCTATATCTTCCTCCCCCACAACAGACATCCTTGTGAGGCGGGTGGGACTGAGAGCTCTCAGAGAAGCTGCCCTTTCAAGGACGACTTTTGTGAAAGCTATGGCTGACCCAAGGCCATTCCAGCAGCTGCAAGTGGAGGAGTGGAGAATCAAACCCTGTTCTCCTAGATAAGAGTCTGCACACTTAACCACCACACCACTACATCAAACTGGCTCAGTATGGTACAATAGATAGTGCTGGACTGTGAATTCCACTCAGTCTGGAGGTCTTGAAGCATTTTTTTTTTTAAATTTTATTTTTATATCCCGCCCTCCCCGCAAAGCGGGCTCAGGGCGGCTAACAGACACGGGAGTCCCATGATTCACATTGAACAATATAACCGACATGGGAATCCCATGATTCATAAAACATAACAATTTAAACATTAATTACAGATAAGTTATTTAAAATACATAAAAACATATAAAATATAAAATAGGTGCTAAATTGATATAGTCCTGATGTATTTAAGATGGCTGTTCGTTAATCAGGTTCCGTCTCAATTACCACATGATGTCTCAAATGCCAGCTGAAAAAGAAATGTTTTGCAAGCCCTGCGGAATTGGTTCAGGTCCCGCAGGGCTCGCACCATCTCTGGAAGGTCATTCCACCAACGAGGGGCTATCACCGAGAAGGCCTGCTCCCTAGTGGCCTTCAACCTAACTTCTCTTGGCCCAGGGATTGTTAATAAGTTCTGAGAACCAGACCTCAGTGCTCTCCGGGGTACATATGGGGAGAGGCGGTCCTTTAGGTAGGCAGGTCCTCGGCCATATAGGGCTTTAAAGGTAATAACCAGCACCTTATAGCGGACACGGTAGACAACCGGCAGCCAGTGCAGATTGTGCAGCCCAGGCCGTGCAGGTTCCCACCGTGGTAGTCCCTCCAACAGCCTGGCCGCCGCGTTCTGGACTACCTGGAGTCTCCGTGTTCGGTACAAGGGCAGCCCCATGTAGAGGGCATTGCAGTAGTCTAACCTCGAAGTGACCGTTGCGTGGATCACAGTTGCTAGGTCGACGCGCTCCAGGAAGGGAGCCAACTGCCTCGCCCTCTTAAGATGGAAGAAGGCGGATCTAGCAGTGGCAGCTACTTGGGCCTCCATTGATAGGGAGGACTCCAGTAGCACCCCCAGGCTCTTGACTTTGCGCACCGGTACCAGTGGCGCACCGTCAAAGGCCGGTAAAGTGGTCTCCCCTCCTGGGCCGCCACGGCCCACGCAAAGGACCTCAGTCTTCGCCGGATTCAACTTCAGCCCGCTCAGCCTGAGCCAGTCAGCCACGGCTTGTAGTGCCCGGTCCAAATTTGCTGGGACATCACCAGCCCGGTCGTCCATCAATAGATAGAGCTGAGTGTCATCTGCATATTGATGGCAACCCAGCCCATACCTCCGTGCAATCTGGGCAAGGGGGCGCATAAAGATGTTAAACAGCATCGGGGAGAGGACTGCTCCCTGAGGCACTCCGCAATGGAGTGGGTACCTCTGAGACAGTTCCCCCCCAATTGCCACCCTTTGTCCCCGACCCTCAAGAAAGGAGGAGAGCCACTGTAAGGCTAGCCCCCGAATTCCTGCGTCGGCGAGGCGGCGGGTCAGCAGCCGGTGGTCGACCATGTCGAACGCCGCCGATAGGTCTAACAACAGCAATACTGCCGAGCCGCCTCGATCCAGTTGCCGTCGGAGGTCATCCATGAGGGCGACCAGGACTGTTTCTGTCCCATGGCCCGGGCGAAAGCCGGACTGGCATGGGTCTAGGACGGAAGCGTCCTCCAGAAATTCCTGTAACTGCACTGCCACAGCCCTCTCGATAATTTTGCCTAAAAAGGGCAAATTTGAGACCGGCCGGTAATGTGCCAATTCGGCCGGGTCTGATGACGGTTTTTTCAGGAGAGGGCGGACCAATGCCTCTTTCAGAGGTGTTGGGAAAACACCTTCTGAAAGGGATCGATTTATAATATCCCGTATAGGATATCTTAGTTCCTCCTGGCAGGCCTTAATTAGCCAGGAGGGGCAAGGGTCCAGATCGCAAGTCGTGGAACGTGCAGTGGCAAGAATTCTGTCGACTTCCTCCAAGCTGAGCGGGTCGAAGCAATCCAGAGTTGAATCAGAAGACACGCATTGGGCTTCGAGTCCACTTACTGCCTCCAAATTGGCGGGGCAGTCCTGGCGGAGCGATTGGACCTTATCCGCAAAGAATTTCGCAAAAGCCTCACAGCCAATTTCCAATTCCTTAGCTTTAGAATTGCCTTGAGGCAATGTAGTCAGATTCCGAATTATTCTAAATAATTGGGCTGGGCGCGAATTTGCAGATGCAATCCTAGTCGCAAAGTATGTTTTCTTTGCGGCCTTGATTGCCATCTCATAGGACTTCATAAACTTCCTATAAGATGTTCTAGTCGCCTCGTCACGAGTGCGTCGCCATTGCCTCTCTAGCCGTCTAAGGCCTTGTTTCAGCTGGCGTAATTCCGGGGTGTACCACGGAGCCAGCTTAATCCGAGGTCGCAGAGGGCGCCGAGGTGCGATCTCCTCGATGGCCCTAGAGAGCCGGCTATTCCAGGTCTCAATCAGGCCATCAAGGGAGTCGCCAGAGGGCCAGGAGTCCCGTAGAGCCATCTGGAACCGTTCCGGGTCCATTTGGCTCCGCGGGCGAGCCATAATCAGCTCCTCGCCTAAACAGGTTCCGGGGGGCATATTTACACGGGCCTTGAGGGCGAAGTGATCCGACCATGGCACTACCTCTGTGGTTATATCGCTCACTACAATTTTGCAGGCTTACCTGCTTAAAACCTGATAATTCTCAAGTAAGCTGTCTGAAACTCCTTGGAAGCAGGGCGGAATACAGATTGGCTTTAGAATCCGTCTGAATGCTGTATTTCAGGAGTGGCCAACAGTAGCTCTCCAGATGTTTTTTGCCTACAACTCCCATCATGCCCCAGCCAGCATGGCCAATGGCTGGGGTTGATGGAAGTTGTAGGCAAAAAAAAATCTGAAGAGCTACCGTTGGCAACCCCTACTGTATTTGAAGCTGGGAAGGATCACATTGGTGAAGTCAGTGATTGGATGTGCTAGCCTTGAGGGGGGGGGCTGGTTGGGCTAGATGCCTTTGGGTATTTCCCTTGGGAGATGGGGTCCCTCCCAGCCAATGTTCCCTCTAAGCTGCAGAGTCTTGTGAGCAAAAATTCTACTTTGTGAGCGACTGGCATTCAAGTACTTGGTGAGCTCCTGCATCAATTAGTGTGCTCTAGGGTCATCCTTCCTGAGTGAAGACAAAAATGTGAGCTGGAAGCTAAATATAGCTCACGCTAACTCAGCTTAGAGGGAACACTGGTCCCAGCTCCATCCTCTCAGCTGCTTTGAGACTGGGCTGCTGCCCACATGGCCAGAGAAGAGAGGAGGTTTCAGTGCACCTGGTTCCTCTTTCTCTAATAGCCAAGGAGCTCTTCCATAGCCTTCCCAAACCCTTCTGATGACAGCATTTTGTATAGAAAAAGTCCAGCAGGAATTCATTTGCATATTAGGCCACACCCCCTGCTGTCACCATTGATCCCCACAGGGCTTTTCTGTAGACAAAGCCCAACAGGGACTCATTTGCACATTAGGCCACACCTCCTGACACCAAGCCAGCTGGAACTGGGTTCCTGCTCATTCCTACTCAAAAAAAGCACTGCCGTTCTCAGATCTCTGCCTCTGGGGAAGACAGCCATCTCTGAGAGAGACGGAGACGCAGGGTGTTTTTACATTCAGTTTGATCCAGAGTTTTAGTCTTCAAATCGCCTGCCACCACTCCGCTTTAATTATTTTGCTTTTACATTTGTGGACGTACTCTGCTCATTTTGCGTAGCCAAATTTTTATACTGCCTGCTGAAAGTGTTTCAATTGGGGGGAGGGGCAATTGATCAGAGGGCAGCCGGAATACCAGTGCTTAATTAAAGGTATACGATTGCTTGGAAATCGTGTCAACACTGCAAAAACACTACAAATTTAAATTACAAGATGAGGCAAGCAATGCTATGTAAAAATTTCAAGTGCCGTCAGTTCTCATGCAAATTGCTGCACCTTGTGGCTTTTGGAGGAGTCTTTTAAAACGCAGGAAAACTTCTGCAATACAAGTTTGAAACGCCTGTAGAGAAATGACCGGATCAAAACTAGTTTCAAGAAAAACGCTGCAGCAGCGGAACCGGAACTCATCTCACCGAAACAATTGTAGATGCTTCGGGCAGCAACGATGCAAAACAGTTGTGAGAACTTTAGGTAATGCAAAAGGTGAGTTTCCAATGCGGTGCTAAAGAGTCACAAACTGTCAGTGTAAAAACACCCACAGTCTGCATGTTGTCTCTGTACCCCACCCATCCAACTGCTGGGAGCCACCTATTAGCTAAAGTGTGGACAGCGACTTCTTATAGGAGCATTCTCTCACGTCAGCTTTGATTATCCCTGTTAAGTTGTGGAGTCTTGTGAGCAAAAATTCTACTTTGTGAGCCACCTGCCCTAAAGTTGGGAGCTACTGCGTAAAATACAGTTTGCTCTGGGGCCATTTTTCTTGAGCTAAGGCTAAAAAACTGTAAGCTTGCTCACACTAACTCAGCTTAGAGGGAACACAGGCCATGGTGGCTACCAATGTTCCCTCTAAGCTGCAGAGTCTTGAGAGCAAAAATTCTACTTTGTGAGTTACTGGCAAAGAAGAAGAAGAAGACAATGATATTGGATTTATATTCTGCCCTCCACCCTCAGAGCAGCTCACAATCTCCTTCCTCCCCCACAACAGACACCCTGTGAGGTGGGTGGGGCTGAGAGGGCTCTCCCAGCAGCTGCCCTTTCAAGGACAACTCCCATGAGAGCTATGGCTCACCCAAGGCCATTCCAGCAGCTGCAAGCGGAGGAGTGGGGAATCAAATCCGGTTCTCCCTGATAAGAGTCCGCGCACTTCACCACTACACCAAACCGGCTCTCTGCCAGCTGTGAGCTGCTGCATAAATTTGTTTGCATTGAGGCTGTTTATCCTGAGCTAAGAAAAAAATGTGTGAGCCAGAGGCTAAAAAACTGTGAGCTAGCTCACACTAACTCAGCTTAGAGGGAACACAGGTCATGGTGGCTACCAATGTTCCCTCTAAGCTGCAGAGTCTTGAGAGCAAAAATTCTACTTTGTGAGTTACTGGCGAAGAAGAAGAAGAAGAAGAAGAAGAAGAAGAAGAAGAAGAAGAAGAAGAAGAAGAAGAAGAAGAAGAAGAAGAAGAAGAAGAAGAAGAAGAAGAAGACGACGATGACAATGATATTGAATTTATATTCTGCCCTCCACCCTCAGAGCAGCTCACAATCTCCTTCCTCCCCCACAACAGACACCCTGTGAGGTGGGTGGAGCTGAGAGGGCTCTCCCAGCAGCTGCCCTTTCAAGGACAACTCCTGTGAGAGCTATGGCTCACCCAAGGCCATTCCAGCAGCTGCAAGCGGAGGAGTGGGGAATCAAACCCGGTTCTCCCAGATAAGAGTCCGCGCACTTCACCACTACACCAAACCGGCTCTCTGCCAGCTGTGAGCTGCTGCATAAATTTGTTTGCATTGAGGCCGTTTTTCCTGAGCTAAGAAAAAAATGTGTGAGCCAGAGGCTAAAAATCTGTGAGCTAGCTCACGCTAACTCAGCTTAGAGGGAACACTGGGGGCTACCCCTTATCCCAAAGTGGCTTCCAGTCCGAGTCAAGGGTCTTTACGACAGCCACAAAAGACCTGTCGCAAGTGCAATTGTTGGGCGACACCCACAACTGCTGCAGGTACTATTTGTCCTATCTTGGCCCACCTGACCAATTCTCCCAGTGCTGGTCCAAGGCAGAAGGTTTGGGGCACACGTGGAGGATGAAAATTAGCCTGGCCTGTGTATGACGCAAGAGTCCGGGGACAGGAAGAGAGGGGGCAGCTATGTAAAACAAGCAAGCAAAAGAGCGAGAGGTAGCTTGTTAATAACAGCACCAAAGGGGCTGCTCTTCCACAGGCTTTTCGGAACAGATGGCGACGTTGCACAGTGCACAGTGCTCTGCATCTGAAGGACCTCGAGAGGACAGGAGTTCTGCCAGCTGTTAGGGCAGCAAGCCATTTGCCCAGACCTTGCTGTTCTCTCTCCATTCACACGAATAAAATAAAAAGAGCAGATACTCACGGATCTCGGGTTGGCATCCCGGTTTGGCGCTAGGACCGGAAACCAGGGGCAGTACCAGCAGCCTAAACGAGTCGTGAGGCGGTGGCAGAGTGAATAAAATCCCCCTCTATAAGAGCGGTTGCTTGCATATAGGGTTGCCAAGTCCAATTCAAGAAATATCTGGGGACTTTGGGGGTGGAGCCAGGAGACTTTGGGGGGTGGAGCCAGGAGAAATTAGGGGTGGAGCCAAGATCAAGGCTGTGACAAGCATCATTGAACTCCAAAGGGAGTTCTGGCCATCACATTTAAAGGGACAGCACACCTATTCAATTCCTTCCTTCCATAGGAAATAATGAAGAATAGGGGCATCTTCTTTTGGGGCTCATAGAATTCGACCCCCTGGTCCAATCTTTATGAAACTTGGGGGGTATTTTGGGGAGAGGCACTAGATGCTATACTGAAATTTTGGCGCCTCTACCTCAAAAAACAGCTCCCCACCCCCCCACATCTCTAGGAATTCCCTTCACCCAGCTGGCAACCCCCACCCCCCAAGAGGGAATATTCTCCTCCGAGCCCTTCTCCCCCCCGCCGCCCAACTGTAGAAATCTTCATCGTGTCCCGCAGGTCAGCCAGTGAGGGCATGCAGGCAGTTCCCTAGAACTACAAAGAATTCCAAAAGTCCAGATTCCCGGAGGGGGGGGGCTTAGGTCCAGCCGAGGAGGACTTTTGTTCTCCAGCTGAAGCACACACACACACCCCCACGCGCATTTCTAGGCATTTCCCATCTTGGCTGGAGCTGACCTCCCCGGCCCCCCGCCGCCCTTTACCGAGGCTCTCCAAACGGGCCGGTGCACCGCGCCTTCCCTCTTCAGCGCAACAAGAGCCTTCCAGCCGCAGGGCCAGCCCGGCTGCGTGCCGCCTTCCCAGCCGGGCTCCGCTCCCGGTGCCTTGGCTCTCTCCGGTCCCCGCCCCCCCCGGGGCCTGGCTGAGCAGCGAAGGCTGCAGGGAGGCCGCCGCTTGGTCCCCACGCCCACGACGCCTGACCGGCGCTCCTCCAGCCACCAAAGGCGAGGGCAAGGCAGGAGGCAGGGCCCCAGGGAAGCGCTGTGGCTCGCCTCTAGCAGCAGCGGCGGGCAGCCAGCCGGGAGTGAGGCGCGCCCGGCACCGCCGCCGCCTCTGGAGCCGCTGGCTGGGCTGCCCTCAAGGGTGGGAAGGGAAGGGGCGAGAAGCTGCTGGGTGGGAAGGGTCGCCATTCCCCCCCGCTTTCCAGATTTTTGTCCAGCGGGGGGAGAAGGTTCCAAACCGGGGGTCCCCAGGCCAAGCGGGGGATTTGGGATGCCTACTTGCATAAAAGCAGGGCTTTGGGGTTTTTTTGGAGCAGGAACTCCTTTGCATATTAGGCCACACCCACCTAATGTAGCCAATCTTCCAAGAGGAGGTAAGAAAATGCTGACCATGGTATCATGGACACTTGTTTAGGCAATGATAGTGCAGAATTCAACTACACCCGGAAGCTCACAGGGGTGTCAAACATGAAGTTCGGGGGCCGAATCAGGCCCTCGGAGGGCTCCTATCAGGCCCCCGAGCAACTGGCTGTCATCTGCTTCCTTCTCCCTCTCTCTTGCTTCCTTGTAACAGCCTGCTTTGCCAGGCTCTCTCAATTGCACAGCAGAGCTACTGAGCCAATCCTGTCTTCCTTCTATTGGCTGAGGCTCCTCTCCCCCCCCCACCCCCTGAAGAAGAAAAGAAAGAACCAGAGCTTCCTTTGCCCAGTTCCCTGGTTCCCGTGGGAGAAATACAAAGAAAGCATCTTTAAGACCAACGAGTGCTAACATTTTAAGTATGTTTTTTAATATATTATATATATATTTGGGTTTGTCTGTGTTCTCTATTAAGTTTATATCTCTGCTACCAAATCTTAAATGGCCCGGCCCAGCAAGGTCTCATTTATGTCAGATCCGGCCCTCGTAACGAATGAGTTTGACATCCCTGCTCTACAGTCTACAGCTGTCAGCAGGACACCACTGAGTATCTGAGGAACCCTCCAGCTAGCATCTCCGTCTTTCTCAGCCACACACGACCTCTGTCTTGGATGGATTCAGCTTCAGCCAGCTCTCCCTTAACCACTAGCCCACCGCATCCAGGCACTGGGATAGTGCCATGAGCCCTCCTACTGGGAAACAGAGGAGGATTTAGCATGGGGAAAAGTAAGGGGAAGGATGCCTATCTCTTCCCTCCACTGCTTCCCCCCTCGAAATTATCCCCCCTCCAGAGGTTTCTCCCTCTTGAGTTGTGTCCAAATATGTGTTTACCCTTGCCAGTGCTGTGACACTGAGGCTCTCTCACATGCATTTGTACGTAATGCATAATTAAGAAGAAGACTGCAGATTTATACCCCGCTCTTCTCTCTGAATCAGAGACTCAGAGTGGCTTCCAATCTCCTTTATCTTCTCCCCCCACATCAAACACCCTGTGAGGTGGGAGGGGCTGAGAGGGCTCTCACAGCAGCTGCCCTTTCAAGGACAACTCCTGTGAAAGCTCTAGCTGACCCAAGGCCATTCCAGCAAGTGGAGGAGTTGGGAATTAAAACCCGGTTCTCTCAGATAAGAGTCTGCACACTTAACCACTACAACAAACTGCCTCTCAACTAATTAAGAAGAAGATATTGGATTTATATCCCGCCCTCCACTCCGAAGAGTCTCAGAGCAGCTCACAATCTCCTTTCCCTTCCTCCCCCACAACAGACACCCTGTGAGGTGGGTGGGGCTGAGAGGGCTCCCACAGCAGCTGCCCTTTCAAGGACAACCTCTGCCAGAGCTATGGCTGACCCAAGGCCATGCTAGCAGGTGCAAGTGGAGGAGTGGGGAATCAAACCCGGTTCTCCCAGATAAGAGTCTGCACCCTTAACTTCTACACCAAACTGCCTCTCAACTAATTAAGCTACGGTACATATTTGAAATCAATGGCACTGAAGTGCAAGCTTAAATGCCCGATCTTGCCTAATTTTACCCAGTTTGTGCTTTACTAACGAACGTAACGAGATGACTTACTTTTTAAAATGTATCTGTTATCAGACACCGGGTTTGTGCAAATGATGAATAGCCCCAATTATAATTCCTGCTGCTTTCCAAAACAGCAAAAAAGTGCATTCTCCAGATGGCCAATCACACCAAAAAGATCAACTGCCTCTTGATAGGCGTCCAAAAAGAGAGAAAACACACACACGGGGGGGGGGGGGGGGGGACAGAATGAACTTTTCAAGTCAATGGAAGTCGCCAAATGCTCAGAGAAGCATTCCAAGCACATATGCGACGGCAGGCAACAGATGATAACTGTTTGAGAGCTGAAGGTGCTCCGATAGTGCAATCGCTGCCCGAGGTGTGTACACCTGCTTCTTCTACTGATCACTGCTGATCAAGCGGCAGAAGCTTTAAAAGACGGACACAGGGGTGGCCAAACCATGGCTCGGGAGCCGCACGTGGCTCTTTCACACATATTGTGTGGCTCTTGGAGCTCCCACAGTCCTGTTTGTCGGCTTGGTGAAGGCATTTGTCTCTTTAAATCACTTCTCCAAGCTAAGCTAGCAGGTGGGTTTGGAGAATGCATTTCCCCCAATCTCCCCCCTCCCATCTATTTCTTTTCCAGTTTGGTGTAGTGGTGAAGTGTGCGGACTCTTATCTGGGAGAACCGGGTTTGATTCCCCACTCCTCCACTTGCACCTGCTGGAATGGCCTTGGGTCAGCCATAGCTCTGGCAGAGGTTGTCCGTGAAAGGGCAGCTGCTGGGAGAGCTCTCTCAACCCCTCCCACCTCACAGGGTGTCTGTTGTGGGGGAGGAAGGGAAAGGAGATTGTGAGCCTCTCTGAGACTCTTCGGAGTGGAGGGCGGGATATAAATCCAATATCTTCTTCTTCCTTCCTTCCTTCCCTCCCACCCTCCCTCCCTTCCTTGTGGCTCTCAAAGCCCCCACAGCCCCATTGGTCGGCTTGGTGAAGGCATCTGTCTCTTTAAATCACTTCTCCAAGCTAAGCCAGCAGGTGGGCTTGGAGATGGCATTTTTCCCAATCTCCCTCCTTCCATCTAACTTGCCTTCCTTCTTTCCTTCCTTCCTGTTTTGCAGCTCGTAGACATCTGAGGTTCATCCCTTGCAGCTCTCAAACAGCTGACGTTTATTCTATGTGGCTCTTACATTAAGCAAGTTTGGCCACCCCCGGCCTAGAGCACTGGGGACAAGTGTTTGTCCAGCCGCTGCTTCAAGACTGTCAGTGAGGGGGAACTCACCACCTCCCTCGGGAGCTGATTCCACCGTTGAGCAACTCTGACTGTCAAAACGTTTTTCCTAACGTTCAGCTGGTACCTTCCCACCCTTCATCTAAACCCTTATTTCATTGGTGAGTCCTCTCCTCGGCTGCCAACAGGAACAGCTCCCTGCCCTCCTCTAAGTGACAGGGCTGGATCTAGGGGGGAGCAGAGGGGGCGCTTGCCCCGGGCCCCACCAGAGGGAAGGGCGCCAAATTCGGTATGGAGTCCATTCTATTCTATGGGCCCATAAGATAGAATTGGCCTATAAGGTGGCGTCATTTTTTAATTCCACCCCTCCAACCCCGGTCAAAAAACATGTAGATCTGGTCCTGCTTCAAATACTTAAGACGACAATTCTGTCCCCCCACAACCGCCTCTCAGCCAGTCTGGCGTAGTGGTTAAGTGTGCAAACTCTTATCTGGGAGAACCGGGTTTGATTTCCCACGCCTCCGCTTGCAGCTGCTGGAATGGCCTTGGGTCAGCCATAGCTCTCGCAGGAGTTGTCCTTGAAAAGGCAGCTTCTGTGAGAGCTCTCTCAGCCCCACCCACCTCACAGGGTGTCTGTCTCTTGAGAGCCAGTTTGGTGTAGTGGTTAAGTGTGCGGACTCTTAACTGGGAGAACCGGGTTTAATTCCCCACTCCTTCACTTGCACCTGCTGGAATGGCCTTAGGTTAGCCAGAGCTATCGCAGGAGTTGTCCTTGAAAGGGCAGCTGCTGGGAGAGCCCTCTCAGCCCCACCCACCTCACAGGGTGTCTGTCTCCTGAGAGCCAGTTTGGTGTAGTGGTTAAGTGTGCAGACTCTTATCTGGAAGAACCGGGTTTGATTCCCCACTCCTCCACTTGCAGCTGCTGGAATGGCCTTGGGTCAGCTGTAGCTCTGGCAGAGCTATCCTTGAAAGGGCAGCTTCTGGGAGAGATCTCTCAGCCCCACCTGCTTCACGGGGTGTCTGTTGTGGGGGAGGAAGAGAAAAGGGATTGTAGGCCGCTCTGAGACTCTGTCCTTGAAAGGGCAGCTGCTGTGAGAGCCCTCTCAGCCCCACCGACCCCACAGGGTGTCTGTTGTTGGGGAAGGAGACAAAGGAGATTGTAAGCCGCTCTGAGACTCCGATTCAGAGAGAAGGGCGGGGTATAAATCCGCAGCTGTCGTTGTCTTCTTCTCTCTTCCAGACTGAACATTCCCCTCAGCCGTTCTTCATAGGGCTTGCTCTCCAGGAGCAAATTTAGATGCCTTCTATGAAACTGGGGATGCCTACAGACTGTGCTACTCAGTGGCAGCAGACGAAAAACACCTGCGTGTGGAAGAAGCAGAGATTTGCCATCTCTCAAGCCAGACAGACCAAGCAGCAGCTCCCGCAATCAGGGTGGGGGAGAAGGAGAGACACTTCCCACAAGCAATACCCAAGCAGGCAAGCCCACCTGGGCTCAAATTTTCCACTTCACCCTCTTTCTAGAGCTGCTAAGGGGGTTGGAGCACTTTCCCTATGAGGAAAGGCTGAAAAGTCTAGGCCCTTTCAGTTTGGAAAAGAGACAATTATGGGGGACATGACAGAGGTTTATAAAATTAGGCGTGGGATGGAGAGAGTCAACAAAGGGCACTTTTTCTCTCGCCCCCAACTACTGGAACTTGAGGGCATCCAATGAAGCTAATGGGCGGTAGGTGATCAAAATGTGGAATTCACTGCCGCAGGATGTAGTGATGGCCACACAGCTTTAAAAGGGGATTAGACAGAATCATGGAGGATAAGTCCATCAATGGCTACGATCCATGATGACTGAGGGGAACCTCCACATTCAGGGGCAGTCAACCTCTGAATCCCAGAGCCAGGAGGCAAGATCAGGGGAAGGCCTCAGCCCCTATGCCTTGTTGGTGGCCCTCCAGAGGAACTGGCTGGCCACAGGGTGAGACGGGATGCTGAACGGGACAGATCACGAGTCTGATCCAGCGGGGCTCTTCTTATGTTCTTAAGGCTTGAGCCCAATGAGGTAGCAACCGTGCTCACTTTCAGCAGCTGGGGATTCATAACAGGTGGGATCAGCAAAGCAACCCCTTAGTTATCATGTCTTTTGTTGGTCTCCAAGTTTAATGCTGCCAGCAATTCAATGATTTCAAATGATGAGAATTTACAGAGAGCATTTGTGCCATGGGTCTGGAAGATTCTCCTTCCAAACTATAACATAGTGGGTTCTATGCACTGAAGAGGCGAGGTGGTAGTGATAACAATCTCTTTATTGAGTACAACATGGTAGGTGGCTGCACTAACAAGATTGGAGAATGGAGCCCGCTGTGTCATGAGCCCTGAAGAGGAGGAGCTGGAAGGGTTAACAGACCTGGAAGAGTTGCCAGCCAGTTCCTCAGCTGAACAAACAGCAGCTGGCCCATCAATCACTCTCCAGGCACCAGTGTCAGCTGTTGACGATCAATCTCCTCCAAGCTCTCCTCCTCCCATCTCAAGAATTCGAAGCAGGCTCTGGAAAGAACTTTCAGAGTGAAGACAAGAGGCACGCCGATGCTTCAGATCTCTCAGCCCTGAGTTCTAGCAGAGTCACTGCCACCCAGGGAGCAGGGTGATTGTTTTTCCCATATAACTCCCACCCAGGACCTGGTAACCTTGTGGAAGCAACAAGTCTATTCTCTGGCATCCACGCTCCTTCCTGATTCCTGATCCTGACCTGCTTGATTTCCTTGGCACCCTGACCTTTTGGCTTTTGGACACTGACTTCTGATTCCGGTTTGTGATTCCGCATTGGTGACTTGGCTCCTGCTTGAGTTCCTGGACTTTGACTTTGGACTGGCTTTGGACTCCTGCCTGCCTGCACCCTGAGAACGTGACACGCCGGGCCAACTATATACAACTCTGGGTTACCGCGCTAGCATGTTATTGGGTCATTCAAACCAGCAGGAGGCCTGTGATTGGAGCAGGGCAGTCCAGGTTTGGATCCTACTGTCCATTGTTCCTAAGTCCCCAAACTCAGTCCATCAGGCTTCAATGAGCCAGGCAGAAATACCATTGTTGACAGCTTAACATTGGCTCTCATACGTAACACAAACATCATCCAACCTTCAGCATTTTCTACAGATGATATAGAGCAGGGGTGGCCAAACTGCGGCTTGGGAGCCATATGTGGCTCTTTGACACATATTGTGTGGCTCTCAAAGCCCCCACTGCCCCATCGGCTGGCCAGTTTGGTGTAGTGGTTAAGTGTGCGGACTCTTATCTGGGAGAACCGGGTTTGATTCCCCACTCCTCCACTTGCACCTGCTGGAATGGCCTTGGGTCAGCCATAGTTCTGGCAGAGGTTGTCCTTAAAAGGGCAGCTGCTGTGAGAGCCCTCTCAGCCCTACCCACCTCACAGGGTGTTTGTTGTGGGGGAGGAAGGTAAAGGAGATTGTGAGCCGCTCTGAGACTCTTCAGAGTGGAGGGCGGGATATAAATCCAATATCATCATCTTCTTCTTCTTCTTCTTCATCTGTCTCTTTAAACCACTTCCCCAAGCCAAGCCAGCCAGCGGCTTGGATAATCCATTTCAAGTTAAACTTGCATTCTTTCCACCTCTCCCTCTTTCCTCCTTTCCCCATTTTCCTTCCCCATCTTCCTTCCTTCCTTGCGGCTCTCCAACGTCGGACATTCACATCTTGCGGCTCTCCGACACCTAACGTTTATTCTATGCGGCTCTTGGGTTAAGCAAACTTGGCCGCCCCCTGATAAAGAGCTTTTCTGTTGCTTCAACAAATAAAAGCTACTTACTCATACAAAATATATATTTAACATTATTGCTTTATAATGAGCCTCCATTTTTGTTGTATTGAGGTCATTCCCTGCCTCAGCCTGCATTGGTATTGGTGCATTATAAATCTAAACGCATCAAAACGAAGTAATTGCATCCATTAATCAAGTAAAGCTTTCAGCCCCGGCCGTATCTCATGTCTTCCCATGGCTTTTGGCCATCTCTATTACCACGATAATAACCTGAAGCCTGTAATTACAGCTCCATCATCATGGGAGAGGCAGTCGAGGGCCAAGGAGGTATTAGCCGTTGCCCTAAACATGTAGCCGTCACTAAAAACAGAAGCTGCCCGTCGAGACTTCCTTTCCCCTCCAAGGCCTAGAGCAGAACAGCTTGTGCTATGCCCTTCTACGTTTCCCCTCGCCACACAAACAGCAATCAGTTAGAGATCCAGGTGGGCAGCCGTGTTGGTCTGAAGCAGCAGAACAAAGCAGGAGCACCTTTGAGACCGACAGAGTTTTTATTCAGGACGGAAGCTTTCGTGCGCACGCAACCCTTCTTCAGCCGAGGAACGAGGTACAGCGAGCAGAGCTACAGAAAGCTGGTGGGGTTTAGAACGCAAAGCGGTACAAAGTTAAAATCCAATGGCAGAACAGTAAAACGAACAACTTCGGAAAAGAAGAAGAAGAAGAAGAAGAAGAAGAAGAAGAAGAAGAAGAAGAAGAAGAAGAAGAAGAAGAAGAAGAAGAAGAAGAAGAAGAAGAAGAAGAAGAAGAAGAAGAAGAAGAAGAAGAAGAAGAAGAAGAAGAAGAAGAAGAAGAAGAAGAAGAAGAAGATGATGATGATGATGATATTGGATTTATATCCCGCCCTCCACTCCGAAGAGTCTCAGAGCGGCTCACAATCTCGTTTACCTCCCCCCTCTCACAACAGACACCCTGTGAGGTAGATGAAGATATTGGATTTATATCCTGCCCTTCACTCCGAAGAGTCTCAGAGCGGCTCACAATCTCCTTTCCCTTCCTCCCCCACAACAGACACCCTGTGAGGTGGGTGGGGCTGGAGAGAGCTTTCCCAGCAGCTGTCCTTTTAAGGACAACTCCTGCAATAGCTATGGCTGACCCAAGGCCATGCTAGCAGGTGCAAGTGGAGGAGTGGGGAATCAAACCCGGTTCTCCCAGATAAGAGTCCGCACACTTAACCACTACACCAAACTGGCTCTCCTTTGATCTGGGTCGCATTAGCGTGGGAAACCAATACAACAGTCACAGGTCAGAATGGGAGAATGTCTGTTAATTATTCCATTGCTAATAAGCCCGGGTCAAAATGAGGGCATTTCTTTCCCTGAAGTTGTGGGGAAAAGCAAAGAACCGTGATGACGCAAGATTAGATATGACGTAAAAGAACTAGATTGGGGTAGGCAGTTTTGTTTAACCGGGGGGGGGGGGGAAGGGGCACATGTGAGTCTCCATCCACTTCCGGGCTCCAAGTTTGACACCAGCTCTTCCTGTTTGCAGCCTCAACCCCCCGCCAAAACGGGTATAGACCATTGTTCCCCCTAAGCTGAGTTAGTGTGAGCTAGCTCACAGCTTTCTTTAGCACCTGGCTCACATTTTGGTCTTCGCTCAGGAAAAATGGCCCCAGAGCAAACTAATTTACACGGCAGCTCACAACTTTAATGCCAGTAACTCACAAAGTAGAATTTTTGCTCACAAGTCTCCACAGCTTAGAGGGAGTATTGGTGGAGACCCAGATGTGGTCCACTCTGTGGATCTGGCCCCCTGTTTGTCATTTGCCCTTCTCTCAGCCAGGTGCACAGTTGCTGTTGGTGATCGTGCCTTTAAGGCAACAAACAATAACTGAAGTCTCTAATCTCACCTCTGATCTATCCTATCATCTTGGGGAAAAAGAAACAAAGATGCCGGACATTTTGTTTAAGACAACTCGAAGGAAAATGTCTGCCCACGCCCTCTTCCCCCCAGTCTAAGCTGTTACCAAAGAAGAACACGCACCATAAAATGTTATAAAAAGAATGCAAAGAGAGTCCTGGAGGAACTCTCTGGCTGCCCCACAGAAACTCAAATTCTCTACCTTCTAGATCAGGGGTGTCAAACTTGCGGCTCCTATCAGCCCACCCCCCTCAAGCAACTGGCTCTTGTCTGCTTCCTTCTCCCTCTCTCTTGCTTCCTTCTGCATAATAGCTTGCTTTGCAAGGCTTGCTCAATTGCACAGGAGCTACAGAGCAAAGCCTCTATTTTCTCCATTGGCTGAGGCTCTGCCCTTGGGGAGGAAGGGAAGCAGAGCGTGTTTTCCCAGGCTCTCTCAATCATACAGCAGAACTACTGAGCCAAGCCCTCTTCCTTCTAGTGGCTGAGGCTCCACCTTATCATGGTCCCCTAGGGAAGGAAGGAAAGAGCCAGAGCTTCCTTTGCCCAGTTCCCTGGATCCCATGGAAGTGATACAAAGAAAGCACCTTTAAGACCAACGAGTGCTAACATTTTAGCATGTTTTAAGTTTTTAAAAAATATATATTTAATTGTGTTTGTCTGTGTCCTTTATAAAGTTTATATTTCTGCTACTTAATCTTAAATAGGTACACACGCGGCTCGGTCCGACATAGCTCAGCCCAACCCGACATGGCCCGGCCCAACAAGGTCTCATTTACGTTAGATCCGGCCTTCATAACAAATGAGTTTGACACCCCTGTTCTAGATTCAGGTGGGTAGCCCTGTTGGTCTGAAGCAATCAAACAAAATTAGAATTCGGCGGCACCTTGAAGACCAACGAAGTTTAATTCTGGGCACAAGCTTTTGTGTGCATGCACACTCTGAATTAAAACTTCGTTGGACTTAAAAGTGCCACTGGACTCAAACTTTCTTCATTCTAATGCAATGCTCCTGGCTAAAATGTACTGTTGTGTAAGGGCAAACCAACGAAATAGTATCTATCGGGATGTTCAGAGGAACAGAGAATTAAAAAAATGCCAACAATGAAAACGGCCCCATATTCTCCTACCAGTACATCCACATGGCTTCCAGTGGAGAAACTGGATGTACTGTTTCCAGACACCTGATCTCTGTGGCACACATGTTCAGGACGCTTCTGCTGTGCCAAGAAAAAGTGTCGTTGGCAAGAATAACTGCAAGATCAATGGAGGCCGGGAACAATGAACTGGCCGCACTGCCACTCCATCCCAACACAGTTAAGGAGACCTCTCTGCCAGCAGCTGACAGAACCCTACTGCCGGCCTTCTCTTAATGGGAGGCTAATTGCTGAGATGGCTGGGGTGGGGGGGAGAGAATTTTATTTAAAGCAGTCCTTTTCTCCCTTCCTCACAATACAAGAACTCATGGGCACTCCATGAAATTGCTGAGCAGTCGGGTTAGAACGGATAAAAGGAAGTCCTTCTTCACCCAAAGGGTGATTAACACGTGGAATTCACTGCCACAGGAGGTGGCGGCGGCTACAAGCATAGCCAGCTTCAAGAGGGGATTGGATCAACATCTGGAGCAGAGGTCCATCAGTGGCTGTTAGCCACAGCATACTGTTGGAACTCTCCGTCTGGGGTAAGTGATGCTCTGTATTCTTGGTACTTGCGAGAGGCAACAGTGTGAGGACTTCTAGTGTCCTGGCCCCACTGATGGCCTCCAGATAACACCTGGGTTTTTTTAGCCACTGTGTGACACAGAGTGTTGGACTGGATGGGCCATTGGCTTGATCCAACATGGCTTCTCTTACATTCTTATGTGACACAGTGTTGGACTGGATGGGCCACTGGCCTGATCCAACATGGCTTCTCTTATGTTCTTACTTATTATATTCTATTTATAGCTCACCCTTTCCCGAATGGGCTCTGAGCGGGTAACAACAATCAATAATACTAAGAAAATCAGATTTATATACTAAAACAATATAACAGTCTAAAAACAAACTCTAATTCCCACCAACTACATGTATTTCAGCTCACTGTACCCTATCCCCTCGTCTGAAGAAGTCTGCATGCATACGAAAGCTTACATTCTGAATAAAACTTTGTTGGTCTTCTTCAAGGTGTGAATTGACTCCTACTTTGTTCGACTGCTTCAGACCAGCACAGCTGCCCACCTAAATCTACCTAATTCTGCAATCGGTGGTAGCTGCATATTCTGAACTTTCAATTCCCATTTTAAAGTTGCCACTTGGGTGGCAGGCAATGTTCCCTCTAAGCTGAGTCAGCGTGAGCTAGCTCACAACTTTTTAGCCTCCGGCTCACACATTGTCTTAGTCCAGGAAGGATGGTCCCAGAGCAAACTAATTTATGCAGTACAGGCTCATAGCCAGAAAATTCCAGATGGGGGGGCCCATGGGAAAAATTTTGGATGGAGGCCTCCCCCCCCGGTGGCCACTCTGGTGGCCCCGCCCCCCTCCACGCGGCACCTCCCCCTCCCTCCTCACCAACGCGGTGAAACAGGGAAGAGCGGGCTTCAGGGGTTCTTTCAAGACGGGAAAAGCTGCTCCAAGGCCAGCAGTTCCTACGCCGGCTTTCCAGCGCGCTCAGGACCTTCAGCGCTGAACTTGCTGAGCGCGCCTGAAAGCTGGCGTATGAACTGACGGCCTCGGAGCGGCCTTTTCCGCCGGTCACGTTACCAGCGGAGGGGGGGGAAGTCTTGAAAGAGCCCCTGAAGCCCGCTCTTTCCTGTTTTGCCGCCTTAGTGAGTTGGGAGGGTGGTAGGGAGGCGCCCGCAGAGTGGGGGCCGCCAAAGCGGTGCGGAGAGAGTGGGGTCTGGGGAACGGAGGGGCCATAAAGGTTGAAGGGGGGTTGCCCCCCCGTGGCTACGGCCTGATGCAGTAGCTAACTTGCTTTAGTGCCAGTAACTCATGAAGTAGAATTTTTGATCACAAGACTCCACAGCTTAGGGGGACACTGGAGCAGGACTGTGCCTCTTCTATCCCTGAAGCCCGCTCTCCCCTGTTTCGCTGCCTTGGTGAGTTGGGAGGGTGGGAGGGAGGCGCCCGCGGAGTGGGGTGGGGGCCGTCAAAGCGGTGAGGAGAGAGCGGGGGCCAGGGAACAGAGGGGCCATAAAGGTCCAAGGGGGGTTGGGTGGGTGGGGGGGCCTGATGCAGTAGCTAACTTGCTTTAGTGCCAGTAACTCATGAAGTAGAATTTTTCCTCACAAGACTCCGCAGCTTAGGGGGACATTGGGGCAGGACTGTGACACAGATACAGTCGGTGCCTCAACTCTTCTGTCCCTAGACACGAGCCCTACCTGTTTTGCACCGTTTCCTGCTCTAGTGGTTGCTTTCCACTAGAAGAAAGAAGTGAAGATCCAATGACCTCTTCAGAAACTCGATGAGGTGGCTTACGATATTAAATTAATAACTTAAAACAACCAACCCCAGGCAGAAAAGCATGGCTTTTTTTTGGAGCAGAAAGCACAGGAATGCAGTTCCAGCTGTCTTGGTGTCAGGGTGTGTGTCCTAATATGCAAATAAGTCCCCCTGGGCTTTTCCTGCAAAAAAGTGTGAAACAACAGTGACATCAGGAGGTGTGACCTAATATGCAAATGAGTCCCCCTGGGCTTTTTCTGCAAAAAAACCCCTCTGCGTGAAACAATGGTGACATCAGGGGGTGTGACCTAATATGCAAATGAGTCCCCCTGGGCTTTTTCTGCAAAAAAACCCCTCTGCGTGAAACAATGGTGACATCAGGGGGTGTGACCTAATATGCAAATGAGTCCCCCTGGGCTTTTTCTGCAAAAAAAACCCTGCGTGAAACAATGGTGACATCAGGGAGTGTGTCCTAATATGCAAATGAGTCCCCCCTGGAATTCTTCTACCAAAAAAGTCCTGCACAAAAGCATATCAGAATCCATCATATAATAGGTGGGATACAGGCCACAGACCAGGGCCCCCAAATCTTTTTGAGCTGCTGCTGAAGCAACATTTTTAAAAATACAGAAGCCTTGCTGGGGGAAAGCCCCATCTGACTCCACCCACCTTCTAAAAACACAGAAAAGGTGTCACCGTGTTGGGGACCCCTGCCACAGAATTAAGAAAACAATCACAAGTGGGATTAAACTCTGTGACGGAACCGGCCCGATTCCGCCTTCAGACCCGGTTTCAACTCCCTTTTGAGTTGCCAACACCTGAAAGGAGCTTATCCTCTTCCCACCACTAGGGCACGCTGCCACCACCTGCTCAATTTAGGGGTTCCTGACCGAGAGGAACAGGACTCCCAATCCCCCTTGCCAGTTCTGTGGCCTCAAGGTCCTCTGCCAACCCAGCACCCGGTTAACACAGAGACCACAGTCCTTCTTTGGGAGACCCCTGGAGGATTGGCACCCTTGCCAACTGTATGCCTTCCCAGGACTCCCCTCTAACAGTAGTGTGGTCTAAGGCAGTTGGGGAACCTTGCGGGTACAGAGGGACTACCTTTTAAACAAATAAAACATTTATGTAAAACAAGAAACCGTTTACAGGTATTCTTAAATACAGGGTGAACAGAAGTAATAAATGAAAGTAGGGATAAATGCTCCTTCTTTCCCTAATATATAACTGGCCCTGACCGTACCATCCAGAACCAACTCCCCAGTCCCCAAGACTCAAATCAAACTCTCAACAGTCAGCTTCCCCTAACAACTTTTAACTGCCTGTTTCCCTCCAAAAACCTCTAATATGAAACCCAGTTTTAACTCCTGCAGCCTTCTGGGAGACCAGCCTGGAAAAGTTCCTGTCTCTCTAGGAGGCCTCCTCAGAAGTGCTGCTTCCAGACAGGAGGGGAGGGGGAAGGAGGAATAGACCACGCCAAAGCCTTGCCTAGAGTTTGATAGACTCCTCTAGCCAACTCCCAGACAGGCACGGGCTTAAAATGGTGTTTCTCCACAAACTCAATTAAAAGGCTAGGACCGCAAAGCCAAACTGCGCCACATGTTTTTGGGTGAATGGAGTCTTGGTTCCGTGGACAGCAGCTGTGGGGAATAGGGTTGCCAAGTCCAATTAAAGAAATATCTGGGGACTTTGGGGGTGGAGCCAGGAGACATTGGGGCGGAGCCAGGAACAAGGGTGTGACAAGCATAATTGAACTCCAAGGGAGTTCTGGCCATCACATTTAAAGGGACAGCACACCTTTTTAAATGTCTTCCTTCCATAGGAAATAATGAAGGATAGGGGCACCTTCTTTTGGGGCTCATAGAATTGGACCCCCCAGTCCAATCATTTTGAAACTTGGGGGGGTACTTTGGGGAGAGGCACTAGATATTATACTGAAAATTTGGTGCCTCTACCTCAAAAAACAGCTCCCCCAGAGCCCCCGAAACCTCCAGATGAATTCCCCATTGTACCCTATGAGAATCGATCACATAGGGAATAATGAAGTGCTCAGCCGACGTTTCCCTCCCCCCCACCCCATTTCTGGCGACTCTGAAGCGACGGATTGGCATCTCTACCGGAGAGCTGCTGCCAGTCTGAGTAGACAATACTGACTTTGATGGACCGAGGGTCTGATTCAATAGAAGGCAGCTTCATATGTTCATATGGTCACAGCTGAATGTGGAGGAATGGGGAATCAAACCTGGTCCTCCCCGATTAGAGTCCGCTGCTCTTAACTGCTACACCAAACTAGCACAGTTTAAGACAAAGATCTTAAATGGCGAGCAAATTAAAAGAAGGGGCACATACACAACTATAATGTCTCCTTCAACATATGTATAGCACCAACAGTGTGGCAATAGAGACGCTTGTTACTGTTGGCTTTCAAGCGCAAGATAGAAACACATCTGTTTTTAAAATCTTTTTTGCTTCTTCTGCTAGCTCTGCTTCCCCGGCTGTGTTTAGAAATGTTAGCATTTAAATTGTTCTCGTGTATCTGCAGGCTTTGAGCGTATACATTAAGAAGTCCAAGACAGAGAGACCGACAGACAGAAGGACCCAGTGCGTTCCACTGCTCAGCACGATCAAGAGGTCACCCGTCCGAATTCTCCAGCATGACCTTCCAAAGGGAAACTTGCAGATGGAAAATGTTGGTATTGACAGAGTCTAAAATCTAATAAAGGAAACCAACTCAAGTCCAGATTTGCAAGCAAATGCAGGGTACATTAAGTCCACTCTTGTAATGTAAAATTAATTCTAATTGATGGAAGCCGTTACGCGCTCCTTGCAGAATGCCCAGCCGCCCAGAAGGCAGTCGGCCAAGGTGCTGAGAGCGCCCTGAAGAGAGAAACAAGGGAGGGAGGAGGGGAGGGGGATGTGACAAATACTTCAGAAGCTACAATTAATCCTACATCAGCATTTTGTACACTTTCAACCTCAGCAGGGGATTCCTCCAGAGGAGAGGCGATGCATGAAAAAGAGATGATTCATTGCAACCTTGCATGCCCACTGGAACAGATGAGCAAAGAGCTATGCACCAGAGAACTGGTCCTGTACATTTTTATCATTTTCACCTGGGTTTTTAAACCAGATACTATTTTAGGAGAGGAAAGGCAGCAGCCTCCCTTGGCTTCTGGTTGTACTCAAATCAGATTCAAGGTCACTTATTGCAGCAAAAGTACTACAAGGAGCTGGAGTAAGCATAAAAAAACTGCCTTGCTGAGTCCATCAAGTCCGGCGCTTGTCTACCAACAGCAGCACACCAGATGTCCCTCATTTGCAAAAAGAAATTTGGAGCAGAAGAGATGGGCCGTGCAGCTATAAACCTTCCCCTAGGCTCCCATTACCTTTATAATAAATAATAATAATTTTTAACTTATATCCCACCCTCCCTGCCGAAGCAGGCTCAGGGTGGCTTCCATGGCATAAAATGCAGACGTTACAATAATACAATAATAAAAATACACTAATTACATAGCAATTATATATTACTCCATTAAATGTACTGTTACATTAAAACCATCTAATTAAAACCATCAAATTTAAAACCAACAAATTAATTTACCTTCACCTTTAGGCTACCATTTTCCTGCCTGCAGATTTTCTCATGTGAATTTGCTGGGAGGTAGGAACCTAAGGGGGGGGGGGGTTATTTGAAGTGGAAAAGGGGTACAGCTCCTAGTGGTTAAGTGCGCGGACTCTTCTCTGGGAGAACCAGGTTTGATTCCCCACTTCACATGCAGCTGCTGGTGTGACCTTGGGTCAGTCACAAGTTCTCTCAAGGCTGTTCTGCTCAAAAGCAGTACTAGGAGAGCTCTCTCAGCCCCACCTACCTCTCACAGGGTGTCTGTTGTGGGAAGGGGAAGGGAAAGGAGATTTGTAACCCCTCCACCTCCCTCGAAGGTTCCTACCTCCCAGCAAATTCACATGAGAACATCTGCGGGCAGGGAAATGGGGGCCTAGGGGGAGGTTTATACCTGCATGACCCAGCTTTTCTGCTTTTCTGCTCCAAATTTCTTTCGTTAGCGAAGGGCAAGGTATAAATCCAATCTCCTTCTCCTCTTAATTCCCCCTCCTAAAGCCACTGTACTATTTAAAAAAAAATAGGGGATCAGGGTTCAATTACACACATCCAGCACTGCCATTTAGTCCCTGACTGTAATATATGTTTAAAAAGGAAAGGTAGTCCCCCTGTGCAAGCGTCAAGTCATTACCGACCCATGAGGTGATCTCACATCACGTTTTCTTGGCAGACTTTTTGTTACAGGGTGGTTTGTCAACGCCTTCCCCAGTCGTCTACACTTTACCCCAGCAAGCTGAATGCTCATTTTACCAACCTCGGAAGGATGGAAGGTCGAGTCAACCTTGAGATGGCTAACTGAACCCAGATTCTGCTGGGATCGAACTCAGGGCGTGAGCAGCTTTACCACTCTGCATCACGGGGCTCCTGACTGTAATATACTTTATTATATACCCCAGCAGGGTTTCCAGCTCCAAGTTGGGACAATTCTGCAGATTCTGGGGGTGGAACTTGGGGATGGCTGGGTTTGGGGAGGGAAAGGAGCTCAGCAGGAATGTAATGCATCGATTCCGCTCTCCAAGGCAGCCATTTTCTCCAGAGGATGATAAAACCTAGAATTTCACAATGAAGAATGAAATCAGCAAAAAACGTGGGAAAACAACGAAAGAATCCTGAAAATACTTAACAATTCAACAATATATATTCAACAGAAATTCAGCACTGTTACAATACAATTCATTACACTTCTACAAAAGTTCATTCTATTCTACAAAGAGAGTTAGTGCTGTAATAAGCGTTTCGTTGGATGATGGAATGTGGGAAGAGTCTCTAAGACAAAGGAATCTGAAACAGTATTACAGGCAGCTTTACTGTTGAGGCTTATTTTGACCCACTATTTTCAACAATTTCACAATTGATGAAAGTTTCAATTTAACATTTGCATGATTGAAGAAAGAATTTCTAGAACTTAAATCGTCTGCATTCGAAATTCGGACCGCACTAGCACTTTTTCCGCGGAGTCTATGAGAGCTTTAAAGTCAAGTAACTGACACACACAAGTGGAGAGTCTTGTCATGAACATTAATTCTGTCTCTGCACATTGCATTAGTGTTATATGAATTTTTGTAGAACAGAATGAACTTTTGCAGAAGTGTAATTAATTGTATTGTAACAGTGCTGAATTTCTATTGAATATATATTGTTGAATTGTGAAGCATTTTCAGGATTCTTTCGTTATTTTTCCACATTTTTTGCTATTTCATTTTCTCCAGAGGAGCAGATCCATGTTGTCTGGATAAAAATCATCATATGACATCATGTGTAGTATAGCCAGGAGATCCCAAGATTGTCTGGCAGACAATCTTTTAGTGTTATGAACCACTAGGTGGTGAGCTAGACTTGTTTTGGGGGCTGAGAGAACATATATGAACACATGAAGCTGCCTTATACGGAATCAGACTCTCGGTCCATCAAAATCAGTATTGTCTATTCAAACTGGCAGCGGCTCTCTGGGGTCTCAAGCTGAGGTTTTTCACACCTATTTGCCTGGACCCTTTTTAGTTGTATTGAACCTGGGACCTTCTGCTTACCAAGCAGATGCTCTACCACTGAGCCACCGTCCCTCCCCTAATTAGAGAGCTCTGAAAGAGCTGTAACTGACCCACGGTATCCCAGCTGGCTTCATGTGGAAGAGCGTGGAAACGAGCCCAATTCTCCTGAGTAGAGTCTGCTGCTCTTAACCACTACACCACACTGGAGATCTGTTGTAATTCTGGGAGATCTCCAGGCCGCACCTCAAGGTTTGGCAACTAAACAAGGGAAACACAGCCAAGGTTGAGAAAAACGTAGTGAAAATTTACTGTGCAAAGTAATTGTGAAAATTACTGTGATAAATTACTGTGCAAAGAACAATTACAACTCGTGTGACACAGTTGAATACAAGTTTGCAGTATACGGCCAACGAAGACAACAGTCCTTGAATTAGGCGTAGAGTTAGAAGAATGAATCAAAGGTTGTTTTTCTGTTGATTGTCCACATATACGGATTCAATAATCTTTGTCATCTTTGTTGGTCCAGTATACTGCAAACTTTGCATGTTGCATACAGAAGTAATTGCTATTTAAACCCGCCAAACCTTGCATGTTTTTCTTATAATAATAATAATAATAATAAATTTTATTTATATCCCGCCCTCCCCGCCGAAGCAGGCTCAGGGCGGCTAACAACATCCATAAATACAATACAATAATATATAGGCTTTAAAATTAACATTATTTAAAAGCAATTCAATTCACAATTAACTTAATCTGACAATGACAGTGATGTTCCTGGCGCTATTTCTGTCCGTTTACATGATAGCGAAGGTCCCTAAGCAAAATCGTGTTGGCGGATCCATTTATTTAACAATCATAAATCAGCAGTCCGTAAAAGCCAGCTTAAAAAGGGGTGGTCTTGCAGGCCCTGCGGAACTGGTCAAGGCTCCGCAGGGCCCGCACCTCCTCCGGGAGCTGGTTCCATAGGCATGGGGCCACGATGGAAAAGGCCCGTGCACGAGTGTTCTGCAGTTTGGCCTCTTTTGGTCAGCTTGTTCTTCCCTGCTGACCTCAGTGCTCTCTGGGGCTCTTAGAAGTACTGTTGCTAAAAAGTTGATTGTGGTGTTTTCCCTTTAAATGCCGTTAACATAAATACTCAATATATTGCAGAGTGCGATTAAGCACTGCTATAGTGTTTGTGGAGAGTGTGTAATTCTTGTATTAAACTGTGTCAGGCGAATTGTAATTGTTCTTTGCACAGTACTTTTTCACAGCCGCCTACGTTTTTCCCCACCTGAAGGTTGGCAACTCCAGAACTCAAAAGCATGGAACCGGGACCTAACTGTGTCCCAGAAGAAAGGCTACAAGAGCAGAAGACAAAATCACCAACATCATGACGAATCACTCTCTACTACTAACTGTGTCTCTTTATACAGGCTTATGAGCCCGCCGTTGAATTTTTCATAGTTAATACGTTTCCTCCCCTCCCAGTACAATTTTTTATTATTATTATTTAAACATCTAATTTAAATGCAGTAGAAAAGATTAAGAGGAAATAATCATAGCACATTTTTCAGGAACATATCATCTATGGGCAAAGCCTTGCGTATACGAACAAGCCCTCCTGAGAAATTACATGCTAACTTATGCACAGGTTCGGTCTTTTAGAAGCCATTTAATCACTTCTGCCCACTCGCAGTCATTCCTGAGCTGCCAAGTGGTAATAAAGAAATTCTGTGTAACTCCAAAGATTATACACTCCTAGTGCACGTTGGCCCAAAATAAAAAATATATATCTTACTTATCTTGTTCTCTGCAGGGGGTTTCGGAGGGAAACATGTCAACAGCAGTGTAGGTACCAACCTGTATCATGTACAGCTGGGCAATCCTATACTCTTCCACACTCATTGGAAGCGGAATCCGATACTCCTTTATAAGCATCTTGAAATCCAAGCTGGCCCTTGGCCCGGTCAGAAACGAAATCCAAAGGTAACTACCGGAGGTTGATTAAGTAACAAAGCTGGTGCAGGGGTGCCCCCTGAAATAAAAGCAAAAAGGGGGGGGGGAATATGCATTTATTATTTTTTTCCATAATTACAAATGGGTAACTGAACAAATTTCACTCTGAAACTGTGGTCCGGAAGAACTAGGCTTGCCAATCCCCAGGTCCCAGCGGGGGTTCTTCCACTTTCCCAGGCTCCTTCCCGCCCCCAGCTAGCTGGCCGGTGGGGGAAGCCCCGCCCCCACAGCCCCCATGTGACTTTCCACCTCCGGAGGCTTCAGTCTCCAACTGAAAGGCTTCCGCTTGGGATGGTGTGTCTGTAACTTTGAAGAAGTTGGCGGCAACTCGTGAGTAGAGAGGCCAATCCCTCGCTTCAGAGTCGCCAGAAATGGGGGGCGGGCGCGGGGGGAGGGAAATGTCTGCTAGGCACCTCATTATTCCCTATGTGGAGATCGATTCTCATAGGGTATAATGGAAAATTGATCTGGAGGTATCGGGGGCTCTGGGGCAGAGGCGTCACTAGGGTGGGTTGCACCCTGGGGTGTAACTGATTCAAGTCACCCCCCCCCATTGGGCATCACCCCTTTTGGAGGGCTGCGTCACCCCCTCCACACACAACCCCGCCCACTTCACATGGCCCCTCCCTCATCCGTAATCCAAGATACCAGTTTTGCAGCATTTACGTTTTCCCCACTCACCCACACGCTTTTAGCTGAGCCGGCGGCAGCGCGGCCCCGGTTTCGGAATCCCGGCCAGCCCACACACAGCAGCAGCGCAGCGTTCTAGTCCCAGGGCCAGCCCCTTCCTGTTGGGGGGGACCATGGGTCAGTGCCTGGGGCCAATGAGAATGCTCTGGGGGAGGGTCGATGGCCCCCTTGGCCCCGCCCTAGTGACGCCGCTGCTCTGGGGGGGCTGTTTTTTTGAGGTAGAGGCACCAAAGTTTCAGTATAGCATCTAGTGCCTCTCCCCAAAATATCTCCCAAGTTTCAAAACGACTGGACCAGGGGGTCCAATTCTATGAGCCTCAAAAGAAGGTGCCCCTATCCTTCATTATTTCCTATGGAAGGAAGGCATTTAAAAAGGTGTGCTGTCCCTTTAAATGTGATGGCCAGAACTCCCTTGGAGTTCAATTATGCTTGTCACACCCTTGTTCCTGGCTCCGCCCCAATGTCTCCTGGCTCCACCCCCAAAGTCCCCAGATATTTCTTTAATTGGACTTGGCAACCCTATTCCCCACAGCTGCTGTCCACGGAACCAAGACTCCATTCACCCAAAAACACATCATAATGCCACAGAGGCACCTAAACACTAACACAATTCACAAGATCCATTCCAAAAATGCCCTTTCCCAGATGTATATGTATCATTCTAAGAGAGTCACATCTCACCAGATTGTCATCAACAGAGGTGATTAACACGTGGAATTCATTGCCACAGGAGGTGGTGGCAGCTACAAGCATAGACAGCTTCAAGATGGGATTGGATAAGCATATGGATGAAGCAGAGGTCCATCAGTGGCTACTAGCCACAGCGTATTGTTGGAACTCTCTGTCCGGGGCAGTGATGTTCTGTATTCTTGGTGCTTGTGGGGGGGGGCACAGTGGGAGGGCTTCTAGCCCCACTGGTGGACCTCCTGATAGCACTTGATTTTTTTGGCCACTGTGTGACACAGAGTGTTGGACTGGATGGGCCATTGGCCTGATCCAACATGGCTTCTCTTATGTTCTTATGAGGTCTGGCTAGCATCACCGTAAGAACTGAGCACACCCCAGAATACCCTGCAGCAGGGGTAATTTTGTAGAAAAAGAGCTGCCAGAGCTCATTAGAACAACTTATTTCCATATGCCATATACCCCTGACATCACCGGAAGGTGTACTGAATGATATCAGCTCAGTGTCTACCCTAAAATGCTTCTTGAATCATAATTCTCACAATAAAACCTTACTCCTGTCATAGTTTCTTAATTACTTTATCCTAAGCGACCATAGTGGGCATGCTGAAGATTTCCATCTGTCTGCTTTATACGTTTTGGTTATTTTACCATTTTTTTGTGTGTGGGGAAATATTAGAAAGTTTGTCAAATCTTAAAGTAAAACTCTAACAGGTGGGTTGAAAAATGGAGCCCAGAACCAAGGGGTTTTTTTTTGGGGGGGGGGGGGGGGAGCGGTTAAAAAATAAAAAACACAATAAAATGTAGAGGTTCTAGAGCTTTGCTGCGGTGTAAAAGGTAGTCCCCTGTGCAAGTACCAGCCGTTTTCGATTCTGGGGTGAGGTTGCTTTCACAACATTTTCACAACAGGCTTTTTACGGGATGGTTTGCCATTGCCTTCCCCAGTCAGCTACACTTTCCCCCCAGCAAGCTGGAGACTCATTTGACCGACCTTGGAAGGATGAGCTCCTGCCAAAACCAGGCCTGCCCTGCAGCATACCGTTGGTGAGTCGTCCTTGAAAGAGTCCCCTGAATGTAGAAGCTTGAAAGACTACTGCTTTAGATCACGGCCTAAAGAAAATTAGCACAGCCTTGACAAAGGCCAGGAAATTGAGGGCAGTGCCTGAGAAGAGTGAAGTTTGGGAAAGATGTGTCATCACTTCCGGGGAACATTCTAGGAATTTTCCTAATCTTAGGGTCGTCATGCCTGTGCCAGTTACCCCCATGAAATTTCTATGATAGGGCTGGGTCTGACCCCAGAAGTGATGTCATTCCCAGCTGACATTCTAGAAACCTCCCCCCATTTCTATGAGGAAAAAAACATAAAAGATTGGGGGAGGGGTCCTAAAGTGCGGCCCAAATGTGACGCCGCTTCTGGGTTTGGACGCTATTCCTTACCCTCTTTTCTCCCAACGTGACTCTCATAGGCTTTCCAATCCCCAGGTCCCAGCGGGGGATCCCCCAGTTTTACAGGCTTCCCCCCTCCCCCAGCCAGCTGGCCGGCGGGGGAAGCCCCTCCCCCACAGCCATTATGCACCTCCATGAACAATTCCCATAGGGAATGATGAGGAATTGATCTGCGGGTATCAGGGGCTCTGGGGGAGCTGTTTTTTGAGGTAGAGACGCCAAATTTTCAGTATAGCATCTAGTGCCTCTCCCCAAAATACCCACACACTTTCAAAAGGATTGGACCAGGGGGTCCAATTCTACGAGCCCCAAAAGAAGGTGCCCCTATCCTTCATTATTTTCTATGGAAGGAAGGCATTTTAAAAGGTGTGCTGTCCCTTTAAATGTGATGGCCAGAACTCCCTTGGAGTTCAATTCTGCTTATCACACCCTTGCTCCTGGCTCCGCCTCAATGTCTCCTGGCTCCACCCCCAAAGTCTCCTGGCTCCACCCCCAAAGTCCCCAGATATTTCTTGAATTGGACTGGGCAACCCTAGACTCTCATGATCCTAAGCTTAGTGAGCAATGTTCCCTCTAAGCTGCAAAGTCTTGCGAGCAGAAATTCTACTGCTAGCATTAAAGTTGTGAGCTACTGCATACATTAGTTTGCTCTGGGGCCATTTTCCGTGAGCCAAGACAAAAATGTGCGAGCCAGAAGCTAAAAAACTGTGAGCTAGCTCACAATAACTCAGCTTAGAGGGAACACTGCTAGTGAGGCCTATAGGCTTCAGGGAAGCCTCCATTAAAAGTAGCAGCAGGGCCTATATTTTCCAGGATCCTTTCTGTCCCTCTGATTGGATGGGCAGACGTTTTGGAGGGAAGACTTGCCCAGAGGGGTGGGACCTGGGAGGAACACAATACAAGGCCAGCTAGAGAGGGGAGTGTGTTCTCCCTCTGGAAAAGGCTGAACTTGGAAGGGAACATTTAGTTAGCTGCATCAGGGCTGTTATTTTCTTTGGATCACCTTTACTGTCTCTACCTTTCACTGCTGCATTAATAATTAAAACCACTTGCTATATTGAGCGCTTACAATAACCTTATTTATGTTATACTGCCTGGGTCCTCATGTCTCTTCGGTCACAGGTGGTTGTTAAGAATGGAGGGACAGGGGTTGGGTGGTCGCTCTGGGCCCTCCCTTACCAGAGCGGTGGCAGCCAATAGAACGCCCTTCCTGTCTCCTGCAGTGACCATTGGCAGCACTGGGCAGGTGAGTGACAGTCGGCAAACACCCGCCAAGGACGGGCAGTTGGCAAGCCTACCTAATCTCTATGGTTACGGCCACAGATACGTGGGGAAATTCCTAGTCAGTTTGGTGTAGTGGTTAAGTGTGCGGTGTAGAGCCAGTTTGGTGTAGTGGTTAAGTGTGCGGACTCTTATCTGGGAGAACTGGGTTTGATTCCCCACTCTTCCACTTGCACCTGCTGGAATGGCCTTGGATCAGCCATAGCTTTCTTATCTGGGAGAACCGGGTTTGATTCCCCACTCCTCCACTTGCACCTGCTGGGATGGCCTTGGGTCAGCCATAGCTCTGGCAGAGGTTGTCCTTGAAAGGGCAGCTGCTGGGAGAGCCCTCTCCAGCCCCACCCACCTCACAGGGGGTCTGTTGTGGGGGAGGAAGGGAAAGGAGATTGTGAGCCGCTCTGAGACTCTTCGGAGTGGAGGGCGGGATATAAATCCAATATCTTCATCTACCTCACAGGGTGTCTGTTGGGGGGGAGGAAGGGAAAGGAGATTGTGAGCCGCTCTGAGACTCTTCGGAGTGGAGAGTGGGATATAAATCAAATATCTTCATCTACCTCACAGGGTGTCTGTTGTGGGGGAGGAAGGGAAAGGCGATTGGGAGCCACTCAGACTCTTCGGAGTGGAGGGCGGGATATAAATCCAATATCTTCATCTACCTCACAGGGTGTCTGTTGGGGGGGAGGAAGGGAAAGGCGATTGGGAGCCACTCAGACTCTTCGGAGTGGAGGGCGGGATATAAATCCAATATCTTCTTCTTCTTCTTCTAGTGTGTCATTATTTTCTGTCCATTTCCCATCCACTCCTGTGTTTTTCAAAGGCAGGAGCTTACCTGCCATGGGCAGACAAATGGCAAGTCTGTCGAGACCCCGAATCTGTGCATGCTACAGCAGAAGAGTGTGGATGTGCTACCAGAACAATTACCGACATTACAGCCTTGCCTGTAAAGCTTTTACAGCTTTCTCCTTTGTAGCAGAGACGAGGCAAAGATAAAATGAACAACAAAAGCTTTTATCACAGCATTACACTTCGTAATGACACCCTCACTCTTGAAGGAGGTTAGCTGTTCGCCAGCTAGTCACTAGGGAAGGAAGGGTAGTTCTTGGTAGCCAATGTTCTTTTTCATTCAACAGCTGAGAAATTAGGAACTCTTTAGTCAGTCATCTGCCTTTAACCCATTAATCAACCAGATTTGAATGGGTTTATTAATCGTAAATGACTCCATGTTTCCTTCAATAGCTCAGAAAATCGCCTGTGTGAGGGGATGGCTCAATGACAGACCACCTGTTTTGCTTGCAGAAGATTCCAGGTAACAATTCCCCAAACACCTTCAGTTAAATGATCCCAGGAAGCAAATATCAGAAAACTGCTTTCAGGACAGACAATACTGAGCTAGACGGAACAGTTGTGTGGCACAATCATATAAATGTTCGTAAATACATTTCCGTATTGCCGAAGTCCCAGCATTGAGGCTTTTTTGAAATGTTAATCTGTAGGTAAACTTGCAGTTTAGCAAACAAAAGCAACCATTCAGTGTTAGCAGGAATGGCCTTCTTGAAAGAGTTTTAGTTGCATTCCTTATAAAAGTAACACCCCACAGGCAAAATAGCCTAGATAAAATAAAGTTGCATTCTTAGCTCTCAGTTAAATGATAATCAGTAAAGCTCTTGTCAATTCAAACTGGGCCCCACTGGTTAATCAACTAAAATTCTAGTTGATTAATCCACGAGCAAGTCCATTAAAGCTTGTAGACCTCAAAATTCCACTCAGATCTCAGCCATCACCAATTACCATTACCTCATAATTTTCCTTCTGCTTTTGACTAGGGGAAGGTTGGACCTTACAGCATGAGAAGGGGCAATGGGGGAGGCTGCCAAAAAGATTGGCATGCAGATGGCCCTATCAGCCCCTGTATTAGACAACAGTCATGAAAAATGAAGGGAGGGAAGAGTTCTAAAACTGGTTGGTCGTATCACCTCCGAGGTGAACCCCATTAGCCTCACAAGGATACAGTCCCCCTTAAATTCAGAGGAGTTAGCTGTGTTAGTCTCTTACTGCAAAACAGTAAAGAGTTCAGGAGCACCTTTAAGATTAACAACTGTTATTGTAGCATAAGCTTTCAAGAAACACAGCTCTCTTTGTCAGATGCATGAAGGGTATGTAGAAACTGGCCAGAGATGTCCATCTTAAAGTGACAGGTCAACAGTGGAGTGTACCTTCTTAGGGCCAAAACATTCATCACTCCTAGCCTCCGGTTTGTTTCTGCACCCCTGGTAAGTGCAAACGCTCACAGTTCCCAGTGGAAATCAGTATTGATTTCCAAGAGGATATATAGCACCTCACAGAGATCCTTGTTCTGACCAAGCACAACAGGCAGCATCTGAAGGAACTTAGAAGCGTAGAGTTGGAAAGGACCTCCAGGCAGTGATGGACTGGCCAGAGTGTCAGCTTGTCTCATGGCAAGTCGCTTAAACATTAGACAACATTAGGGTTGCCAATGCCCAGGTGGGGGCAGGGGATCCCCCGGTTTGGAAACCCTCCCCCCGCTTCAGGGTTGTCAGACAGCGGGGGGGGGGGGGAGGGGAGGGAAATGTCTGCTGGGAACTCTGCTATTCCCTATGGAGATTTATTCCCATAGAAAATCATGGAGAATAGATCCGCGGGTATCTGGAGCTCTGGGAATGCTGTTTTTTGGGGTAGAGGCACCAAATTTTCAGTATAGCATCTAGTGCCTCTCCCCAAAATACCCCCCAAGTTTCAAAAAGATTGGACCAGGGGGTCTAATTCTATGAGCCCCAAAAGAAGGTGCCCCTATCCTTCATTATTTCCTATGGAAGGAAGGCATTGAAAAGGTGTGCCGTCCCTTTAAATGTGATGGCCAGAACTCCCTTTGGAGTTTGATTATGCTTGTCACAGCCTTGATCTTGGCTCACCCCTAATGTCTCCTGGCTCCACTCCCAAAGTCCCCAGATATTTCTTGAATTGGACTTGGCAACCCTAGACAACATGTTTAAAATGTTAATGACCTTTTAGTAGCTTGAAAATATAACCGAAGTTTCAATGTAATAGTGCTTTATCTCCTGGCAACCAATATTTTTAGACCCAGTCCGCCACTGTCTCCTGGAGCACCTAGTCCAACCCCCTGCACAATGAGGAAATTCACAAATACCTTTCCCCCCATATATCCCCAGCTACCCCTGCTCCATGCCCAGAAGATGGCAAAAAAACACCTTAGCATTGATGCAACCCTTCCTGCCGTCCCTCTCATAATCTGCCTAAGTCCACAGAATCAGCTCTGTTGTCAGATTGCCTTCTAGGCCTCTGTCTGAAAACTTTCCAGCCTTCAACCCTTCTTGTTTTAATGGCCTGATAAAACAGAGAAGATAAAGACTCCTTTTCAAGCAACCACGTTTGGGCTATGCGATATCATTCCAGCACGAGATATTTATTAACGCTCATTTAAAGCTTTTGTATCCTGACCCGAGCCTCCCGGTTGCTAGAAGCTAATCTACAGGATGAGAAATATTGGGACATTTTGCCTTTGTCTTTCCATTCCCAATACCAGATGTCTAGTGGTGAGGGAAATGCAGTCGGCATGTACTCAAAGTCAACTTCACAACATCCCCATAAGGTAGATCAGTATTACTTCCCTCATGAAAATTATTGAGGCTGACAGAGTGCCTTACCTAAGGCCACCTGAATGAGCTTGCGGCCAAGGTGAGATCTGAATCAGCTCATTATTTTAGCTCATTTCCCCAAACCCATAGGGTTGTCAAATCTGGCTTATAAAATTCCTGGATGTTTGAGGGTAGAAGAAGAAGATATTGGATTTATATCCCGCTCTCCACTCCGAAGAGTCTGAGAGCAGCTCACAATCTCTTTCCCCTTCCTCCCCCACAACAGACACCCTGTGAGGTAGATGAAGATACTGGATTTATATCCCGCCCTCCACTCCGAAGAGTCTCAGAGCGGCTCACAATCTCCTTTCCCTTCCTCCCCCACAACAGACACCCTGTGAGGTAGAAAAAGATATTGGATTTATATCCCGCCCTCCACTCCAAAGAGTCTCAGAGCGGCTCACAATCTCCTTCCCCTTCCTCCCCCACAACAGACACCCTGTGAGGTAGATGAAGATATTGGATTTATATCCCGCCCTCCACTCCGAAGAGTCTCAGAGCGGCTCACAATCTCCTTTCCCTTCCTCCCCCACAACAGACACCCTGTGAGGTAGATGAAGATATTGGATTTATATCCCGCCCTCCACTCCAAAGAGTCTCAGAGCGGCTCACAATCTCCTTTCCCTTCCTCCCCCACAACAGACACCCTGTGAGGTAGATGAAGATATTGGATTTATATCCCGCCCTCCATTCGGAAGAGTCTCAGAGCGGCTCACAATCTCCTTTCCCTTCCTCCCCCACAGCTAGGGAGGGCAAGGTTTTGTGAGGGTACGGGAGCTCAATGGAGTACAACGTCACACAATTCACATTCCAAGGCAGCCATTTTATCCAGGGGATCTGATCTCTTTTGTCCAGAAATCAATTTTAATTTGAGGAGAGCTCCAAAGCCCTCCTGGAGGTTGACAATCCTACAAAACCCATAAAGAGAGAGTGCCTGCAAGTTGCCAGTGCTACCCCAGGACAGAAATCCCTTGCCCCGAGGAGGCCACGTTTGGTGGCGTTACTGTGGCAACGAGCGCCGTGAACTCTGGCTGCAAGAGTTTTTCATTATGGCAGTAATAAAGCAGGCCTATCTCGACTCCCCCAGAAGTCCTAAATAAATTTGCCGTCTAGCACCGCATGATAAACAACTCTTCCCCTTCCAGTCTCAATACCTCATTTCATGCCCTTTTACTGCTTTCAAATTGCTATTAGGCCTGTCAGCACAACCCCCAGAGGAAATTTCTCAGACATGGCAGACATCCACACCCCAGGGAAACGGTCCCATCCAGGCATTCTCCCCCTCGCCCCACAAACATTCACCTCCCCCGCAGACTGACCCTGAGAATTTCTCCGACAGTCAGTCAGGAGAACATTCCAGAATAGAGCGGGAATAATCTCATTAAACCGCACTTAATTAATATTATTGAACATGCCAATGATCGTCATAAAGAGACCAAGGCCTGGAATCTCATTCCCCACACTTCATGGATATCAGGAATTCTGACTGTCAAAACCCATAAATCTCCCACAACTGAGAGGAGGGGGAAGCTTATTCCCTTCAAAAATATTTTTTAAAAGGGTTTAATTAAACAGTATCATCCCATTCGGGGGCCATTTCTAACTTTGTGCCTATCTTTTGTGTTTAAAAACAAAAACAGAGAATTATCACCATAAAACCCATCCGTTTAAAAGCAATGAAAACTGCGGGAAGCAAGATGCAGGGTGAGGGGGAAATGTGTTAATAATGAAGTGACAAAGTTAATCTCCCAAGGAGGCGCCGGACAATCAAAAGGGAGCTTTTTACTTCAGGCTGAAAAATAGCCATTAGACCCTTTGCCACCTGGAGTCTTTACAAACGAGCTGAGTTTTTCCTCCCTCGTTTTTCTTCACTGTCTATACAAATGGCCCTTATGAAATAAGAAAAATCAACTTCATCCACATTAGGGGTGAATTGGTATTTTAGCCCTGCCCCAGGTAAAATCCACTAGGGTTCGGCCTGAACTCGATGCACAAAAAGCCTGTGGAAGTCGTGCTGTTATAGCCAGAGAATGAAAAATGGCTCTTAGTGTAGTGTAGTGCTATGTGATGGCAAAGAACACATAGTTGGCTAAAGGCTAATATAGCTTTCATTCCAAACCGCCCTCAAAACGCACCTTCAGATGTGCCAACTAGGGTTGCCAATCCCCAGGTGGGAGCAGGGGATCCCCCAGTTTGGAGGCCCTCCCCCCTCTTCAGGGTCGTCAGAAAGTGGGGGGAGGGGAGGGAAATGTCTGCTGGGAACTCTGTTATTCCCTATGGAGATTTATTCCCATAGAAAATCATGGAGAATTGATCCGCGAGTATCTGGGGCTCTGGGGGGGCTGTTTTTTGGGGTAGAGGCACCAAATTTTCAGTATAGCATCTAGTGCCTCTCCCCAAAATAGCCTCCAAGTTTCAAAAAGATTGGACCAGGGGGTCCAATTCTATGAGCCCCAAAAGAAGGTGCCCCTATCCTTCATTATTTCCTATGGAAGGAAGGCATTGAAAAGGTGTGCCGTCCCTTTAAATGTGATGACTAGAACTCCCTTTGGAGTTCAATTATGCTTGTCACTGCCTTGATCTTGGCTCCACCTCCAATGTCTCCTGGCTCCACCCCCAAAGTATCCTGGCTCCACCCCCAAAGTCCCCAGATATTTCTTGAATTGGATTTGGCAACCCTAGTGCCAACCCACTTGGATAATTCCATTTGGGGGGGGGGGGGGTCTAGCTCCAAAGATTTGGTAGAAATATCTGGCCAGGGCATTCAACAAGTGCAGTTTGGGACTGTGTAACACCAACAACATGCACACTGCTCTGACTTGGATAGCCCAGGCAAGTCCCATCTCGTCAGATCTCAGAAGCTAAACAGGGCCGACCCTGGCAAGTAAGGTTGCCAAGACTAATTCAAGAAATATCTGGGGACTTTGGGGGTGGAGCCAAGAGCAAGGGTGTAAGAAGCACAACTGAACGCCAAAGGGAGTTCTGGCCATCACACTTCAAGGGACCACACACCTTTTAAATGGCTTCCCTCCATTGGAAATAATGAAGGATAGGGGCACCTTCTTTTGGGGCTCATAGAATTGGACCCCCTGGTCCAATCTTTTTGAAACTTGGGGGATATTTTGAGGAGATGCAATGGATGCTATACTGAAAACTTGGTGTCTTCTACCTCAAAAAACAGTCCCCTCAGATACCCGCGAATAAATCTTCCATCATACCCTATGGCAGGGGTGGTCAATGGGTAGCTCTCCAGATGTTTTTGCCTACAACTCCCATCAGCCCCAGCCATTGGCCATGCTGGCTGATGGGAGTTGTAGGCAAAGAAAAAATCTGGAGAGCTACCGTTGGCCACCCCTGCCCTATTGGAATCGGTCTCCATAGGGAATAATGGAGTGCCCAGCAGACATTTCCCTCCCCCCCCACTTTCTGATGACCCTGAAGCGGGGGGAGGGTCTCCAAACCAGGGGATCCTCTGCCCCCACCTGGGGATTGGCAACCCTACTGGCAAGTATTTGAAAGGGAGACCTCCAGAGAATACCAGAGTCGGGTGGCAGAGGCAGGCTGTCAAGCCACTTCTCTGAATGTCCTCTGTACTCCAGTAGGAACTGAAGGTTATCCATGACTTCCAAGCATGGGCACATGTACACAAAAATGCAGAAGAAGGAGAAGGAGGAGGAGGAGAAGGAGAAGAAGAAAAAGCATCCTAAAACAAGAGCAGACATTTCAGGAAATAAAGGCAATACTATAATCTTCTTGTCATGTTCCTAACAGCTCACTGAGAAAAGGCATTAAGAAAAACAGGAGGAGGGGTTTTATTGCCCTGGGGAAACGTAGAATTCAGGCAAAACTCACCTAGGGAGGCGCATGGATCAGCCGCAGACCACCTGCTTTGACTGCAGAAGGCCTCCGATCCAATTCCCTAGCCAGTCTGGTAGCAGGTGAGATAGCCCCTGCCAGACAATATTAAGCTATTAAGCGGTTTCAGGAAATGCTATTAAAAAACTACTATCGATCTATGATTTGCTCCCTGCGGGAAAATGCCTGAGGCATACTCTCAACCCTCAAAAGCTGATCAGCTTCCCCATTTGACCCCGCAGGGAAAAAAAACGCGGGGTGGGAAGGCTCTGAAAGTTCCACTCCACATGTTACATTTAACATTTATCACTGATGCAGTTATTGATTCTTCTGCAAACAAATGACCAAGAGGAAAGGAGGGAGAAACACTCGCTGTCAGCAACATACCCGAAGGCAGAAACATTAACAGGAAAGCTGCCCTGTAGGGTTCTGGAAAAGATTTATTTCCCCCCAAATTAGTAAGCGTGCTGTTCTTACAGGATGGTCCAGTCTCCAGCGTTCCACTACGCGAGTCAGCAAAATGTACAAAGACCAACACACATGTCCACATTGTGGTGAAAACTAGCATTGTCACTAGAAGGTTCACCTCAGGATTCAAGGGGACTGTACTTTAAGAACATAAGCAGAGCCCCATGAGGTTAGACCTAAGGGGCCACCTAGTACAACATTCCATGCCACAGGAGGTGGTGGTGGCGGCTACAAGCATCGACAGCTTCAAGAATGGATAAGCATATGGAGCAGAGGTCCATCAGTGGCTATTAGCCACAGCATATTGTTGGAACTCTCTGTCTGGGGCAGTGATGCTCTGTATTCTTGTGCCTGGGGGGGGCACAGTAGAAGGGCTTCTAACCCCAATGGTGGACCTCTTGATGGCACTTGGGTTTTTTGGCCACTGTGTGACACAGAGTGTTGGACTGGATGGGCCATTGGCCTAATCCAACATGGCTTCTCTTATGTTCTTATGTGACACAGAGTGTTGGACTGGATGGGCCATTGGCCTGATCCAACATGGCTTCTCTTATGTTCTTATGGTACCAGTGGGCACCATGGTGCCTGACACCTTTTCTGGTGCTCTCCAAGGGCCAGGTGGGGATTCTGACCAGCAAGGCTTCTGATTGGCCACTGGAGGCTTGATTGACTGTGTAGATTCTTTAAAACATTGCTACGGCAACAGCTGCCTTCACTGTGACGGAAGGTAAGCTGTGGCAGCCATTTGGGTAGCTGCTCCTCCACCTCTGCAGCAGCCACTTTATGATAGCCATTTTGTGACTGCACCCACCATGCAGTGCCGGAATTCCAAAGGTGCCCGCAGGCTCAAAAATGTTGGGGACCTTGTGCTAAGATGCCACAAGACTTGTAGTAGCTCTTGCAACAGACTATCAGGGCTACTCCTTTGGGATTTCTAAATTTTCTCATTTCTAAGCTAGTGATCACTTCTTAAAGCCATGAGGGAAGGAAAAGGAAGATTTAAGCCGCCTCCATTTCATTAATCCAAACTGGGTTTCCTGTGCTCTTATTAGCACTTCAAAGGAAAAACTGGATGGGTTTTGATCTGTAGAACCATCCTTTTAAAGTTCAGTAAAAGAGTAAGTAGAAAAGGAGACTCAGGTACACACACTCACACAGAGTGGCCACAAAAATTTAAATGCTGCAAAAGGGCACCTTAACACAACCTGACAGGAGAGTGCAGTAATTAATGGGAAAAGAAATCCTGAGAGTTAAGTTTGACGGCTAAAAGGGAGAGCCAGTTTGGTGTAGTGGTTAAGTGTGTGGCCTCTTATCTGGGAGAACCCGGTTTGATATCCCACTCCTCTACTTGCACCCGCTAGCATGGCCTTGGGTTAGCCATAGTTCTGGCAGAGATTGTCCTTGAAAGGGCAGCTGCTGTGAGAGCCCTCTCCAGCCCCACCCACCTCACAGGGTGTCTGTTGTGGGGGAGGAAGGCAAAGGAGATTGTGAGCCACTCTGAGACTCTTCGGAGTGGAGGGCGGGATATAAATCCAATATCTTCATCTACCTCACAGGGTGTCTGTTGTGAGGGAGGAAGGTAAAGGAGATTGTGAGCCGCTCTGAGACTCTTCGGAGTGGAGGGCGGGATATAAATCCAATATCTTCATCTACCTCACAGGGTGTCTGTTGTGGGGGAGGAAGGCAAAGGAGATTGTGAGCCGCTCTGAGACTCTTTGGAGTGGAGGGCGGGATATAAATCCAATATCTTCATTTACCTCACAGGGTGTCTGTTGTGGGGGAGGAAGGCAAAGGAGATTGTGAGCCACTCAGACTCTTTGGAATGGAAGGCGGGATATAAATCCAATATCTTCTTCTTCTTTTCACTTCATAGCAAAACAAAACAAAAAAAACTCCAAAAAACTTTGCAGAGTTTTCCTAATCAAGGCAATTTTAAAAAAAATTACCCTTTTTTAGTCAGTGCTCTTGGGACACTGGAATAGTCAGATAAATCAGGGGCTGAAGTGAATGGAGAAAGATATTAAGCAAAAATGTAACGCGAGAGGCAAAATAGCAGAAGCTGCCTTGTACAGACTTGGACCATTGATCCAACTACCTCAGCCCTGCCAGCAAGCTCTTGACGAGATAAAGGCTTTCCCCCAGGGCTCCTATCAAGCCCACAAACAACTCACTGTTGTGTGCTTCTTTCTCCCTCTCTTGCTTCCTTCTGCATCACAACTTGCTTTGCCAGGCTTGCTCAATCACACAGGAGCTACAGAATAAAGCTCCTCCCTTGGGGAGGAAGTGGTTGCAAGCCATTTCAGCGATCCAAGGCCAGGTGGGTGGGGGGGGAGATGTGAAAGGGATCACTAAAATGGTTTCCAACTGGAAAGACCTTTAAAGGTGGTGGCAGTATGACTGAGACAACTGAGAAGGCATTTAGGCATTCAGTTCACTGGTGAGTCATGCTGCTATGGATTTAAATGGTTTTCACCTGCCACACCACTATGTCACTGTAGCTTGGAGAAGGCATTTAAAGAGTCTGTGGTCTCTTTAAATGCCTTCTCCAAGCCCTGCTGCCAATATTAGTATACCCGCCAGCGCAAACCGTACAACCCCCTCTCCCGGGGAGATTCGTGTGGCTCATGAGATGGGATGTCATGAACTGCAGTTCGCGAACCACGAACGAGGCTTGGTTCATGATGAACTTTGGTTCGTAATTCGATTTGTGCCATCCAGGGGTGGAATTCTAGCAGGAGCTCCTTTGCATATTAGGCCACACACCCCGATGTAGCCAATCCTCCAAGAGCTTATAAGGCTCTTTTTTGTAAGCTCTTGGAGGATTGGCTACATCAGGGGTGTGTGGCCTAATATGCAAAGGAGCTCCTGCTAGAATTCCACCCTTGCTGCCATCACTACTCTCAGCAATGGTTCAAATGATGACATACTATGGAGAGGTTAGGAATAGGTTTCATGTTAGCGCTAGTCTGAAAATATGATGATTTAAACACAAACAGCTGGGGGCGGGGAAATGAGTTTGATTCCTCAATTTTAAGACTGGCTCCTTCAGTCAAATATTATTTGTCAATACCAGGGGAACATAAGAGAAGCCATGTTGAATCAGGTCAGTGGCCCATCCAGTCCAACACTCTGTGTCACATGCCACAGGAGGTGTTCACTGCCACAGGAGGTGGTGGCGGCCACAAGTATGGCCACCTTCAAGAGGGGTTTAGATAGAAATATGGAGCACAGGTCCATCGGTGGCTATTAGCCACAGTGTATGTGTGTATATAAAATTTTTTGCCACTGTGTGACACAGAGTGTTGGACTTGATGGGCCGTTGGCCTGATCCAACATGGCTTCTCTTATGTTCTTATGTTCTTACATAAGAACATAAGAGAGGCCATGTTGGATCAGGCCAGTGGCCCATCCAGTCCAACACTCTGTGTCACATAAGAACATAAGAGAAGTCATGTTGGATCAGGCCAGTGGCCCCTCCAGTCCAACACTCTGTGTCACACAGTGGCCAAAACTCAGGTGCCCTCAGGAGGTCCATCAATGGGGCCAGGGAAGGGGGTATGCATACTGAGAATTCTTTCATGTTACCTCCAGCGTTCCCTCTAGGCTGAGTTAGCGTGAGCTAGCTCACAGATTTTTAGCCTCCAGCTCACACATTTTTGTTTTAGCTCAGGAAAGATGGCCCTAGAGCACAATAATTTATGCAGTCGCTCACAACTTTTAACAGCAGTAGCTCACAAAGTAGAATTTTTGCTCTGCAGCTTAGAGGGAACAATGCCTCTGATCTTGGTTGCCTAGCATAATATCAAGAGTCATGGCAGGAGCTATTTCATCACTAATCTTTTCCTGCTGAGTTTGCAATTTAACCAAGAGATCAAGCTCTGTTCAACTGCCAGTGAACTGTCAGCTCAAAATAACTTTAGCCTTGGACAGTGAAGTTGCAGAAGAAGTTAGATTAATCACTTTTTAATAGAGGTTAAGAGTTGAGATTGGTCTTGTTACCTTGCAATATCAGATGTAACTCCTATGTACCTGCTGAGTGGATCATTTGCGCTTGTGTTGGTTATCTCGTATTTATTTAAGAACCAGTAACTCATCTAGAGAATAACAATGGCAGAACAGATTATGGCAGAACAGATTCAGAAAAAAGATTGATATTTTTCTATAAGTAAGCGCTATACTATATGTGTCAGATTTCTCTGGATGGAAGTCTCAGAAGAAGATCAGGTAAGATTTCTGGGTGTGTAACTTGGATTTTATGATAATCTCTAATAACAGTGAGACAAAAACCTGAAACCTGGCTTGTTTTTTTTTAAACTGTTAGTCACTACAATTAACAATGCCGAGAACTTTTGACAATTTTTGCACTTATTTTTACAGTGATTTGAGGGTTAATTTTTATATGCTCATATTTCCTACTAGATCATGATGGGTAGCCAATGTTAGTCTGCCTGTAGCAGCAGAAGAGAGCAAGACTCCAGGAGGTATGAGTTTTCAAAAGGCACTGCTCACTTCTTCAGATTCAGCTAGAATGGGAGTCCATCTGTCTTTATATCTTGGAGGCTGGAGTGATTTCAGACCGATGGACTCACACAGGAGCTGTATCTGAAGAAGTCAGCGGTGACTCATGAAAGGTGACTCCTACCCTGCCATAAAGTTTATTAGTTTTTAAGGTGCTCCTGGACTCTTGCCTTTTTCTCCTGTATTTCCTACTACCTTGAGTAAAAAAAAGAGAATGATTTCTTTTCTCGATAAAAGACAAAAGGCTCTACAAGCTCTCGGTCTAGTTTGCTGGTTAGCATTCAAAGAACGGAACTCACCCCTTACTTATTTGTATTATCAGATGTAAAGGTCGATAACCATCCTTTACTAGACAGATCCTGGAGAACTCTGCTGCTAAAACGGTTTGCACAGGCAAAGCCTTTTGAAATTGTTTAGTCCAGATCAGGGGTGGCCAAATTTGCTTAATGGAAAACCCACATAGAATAAAAATCAGGTGTTTGAGAGCTATAGGAAGGAAGGAAGGAAGGAAGGAAGGAAGGAAGGAAGGAAGGAAGGAAGGAAGGAAGGAAGGAAGGAAGGAAGGAAGGAAGGAAGGAAGACAAATGGGGGGTGGGGGAGGGAGAGATGGAAAGAAATTAACTTGAAATGCATTCTCCAAGCTGCTGGTGGCAGGGGTGTTGAGAGCCACCCAATATGTGTGAAAGAGCCACGTGTGGCTCCCGAGCTCCAGTTTGGCCACATTTGCCTCATCTTGCACTAATTAGAACCACCACAGAAGGCGGGTGTGTATTATAATTCCTAATTCCAGATGGAAGTCTTGAGGCTGAGCGGATGACCTGCAAAAGACCAGCAAGCAAGTTCCTGAAAGAGGCAAAATTCAAACTGGGATTTCAAGATTAATACCTCAGTCTCAGCCACTACACCTGCTCTCATGTCCACCCCTTTATCATTCCCTCTTTCCTTCGTCTTCAGATTATCAACATTAAGGCTGTAAGCTCCTTGGGGCAGGGAAGTCGTCTTTTGTTTTTTGCTTCTGTTACTCTCCAGAGAGCTAAAGTGGCTCATTATTTTTATCATAATCTATCATCAGTTGGGTCTTTGGGAGGGGGGGGATGTACACAAAAATGATTTTTCCAACACTCCCTGGAAAACCCATGACTTCTAGTTCAATTTTAGTCCCAGATCTTTCAGGCAGGGCTATAAAAAAATATTCCAAATGTTAGGAAAACAAAATCTCCTGAAATGAAGGATAAATTCACAGCCCCAAGATGCTGTGAGCTTTCTATGCGGCAGAAAAAATGCTTTTATATAGATCTCCAAAGTCATAAATGACATACTTTTAACTTTAAATGCATTCTCCAAGCCACCAGCTGGCTTGGAGAAGAAAGAAATGCCTTCTCCAAGCTGGCTGATGGGGCAGTGGGAGCTTCAAGAGCCACACAATATGGGTGAAAGAGCCACATGTGGCTCCCGAGCCGCAGTTTGGCCACCCTTGGTCCAGATTCTCTAATTGGATGCAGGAGTGGAAACTCTGGTTATAGCATGGAGGATCTCAGGATCCCGAAAATACCCCCAGCCACTCCCACATTGGCGCTGTGAACCCGATTTTAAAACCCAGACATATGTTTTCAAGGTGAGCCAAACCGTAGAGAAGGCCAATGCCGGACACAACAAGGTACGGGAGCTATCTCACCGAGCGAGGCGATTACAGCTACAGAAAGGAACCCGATTTGGCTGGGCCTTCACATAACACATAATCCAGGCCTAGAATAAGAAGCTTTTTCTTCATCCGAACTGTCAATTAATGCCCCTCTGTGCACAGCATTAGAAAGTAGCAGGGATCACTATTAGCACGGAAAGTTCTCGGCAAATATTTGAAGAGACCGAACACTGTAGATACAAGTCCGAAGAGAGACGCGAGAACGACCCACTTGAGCAGAATACTAAAAGAAACGGCTGCCTTCACAGGGTCCTAATCTCCCTTCTGTTATTAGCTGAGGTTTGACGTCACCGTGTGAATTTAAGAGCTCACTGGGAAGCCGGCAGTTATTACTGAAGAAGGATGGAAAGGATCCAAATGCAATCCAGCCTTGCTGCGGCTGTTAAATCTTGTTACAGGTCACAGGGCAGTCGAAAAGCAAACTTTGGGCATCAGGGGATGAGAAAGAGGAGGGGGGAAGCATTCAAACCCCCCCCCAAAAAAAGTGTTTTAAATACGGATCCATGAAAACAAGATCTTATGTCTTCTATAACATTACTGAGGGAAAGAATATTGAGTTTCAGGCTTTTTTTCTTTCCCCTATTAAAATGCGTCAGCTGCGTGCAGCTCCAGTCCCCATCACAATGTTCCCGGCTCGAAATTGGTATTTTTAAACTTTAATGACAGCAAAGATCGTACGCCAAATGGCTACTGGAAAATTAGCATATCGAATTATGCCATGCCTGAAAAATGAAACAAAAGCAAAGCGACGGAGGCATTAGGAGGCTATTTTGTGTAAGTACAGTCACGAATCAGGTCAGGGAGAGGTGCGGAGGATCAAAGGAGGACTAATCTCTGCCGCTTGGAATTACTCCGGCTGGACAGAAGACAAGAACGGAACAGGAGAGCTCATTCAGACGTTTTCTAAGACTGAACGGGGATACGGATCTGCGCCAGGCCGTGGCAATGGCACCACCCCAACCCACCCCACCGCCCTGCCCACCTCCCTCAGCACGCATCGCAACAACAAAAAATAAACCCTGCAGGGATTATTTCCTCTCGGATCAGGAGGCTGGAGAAAGGAGGCGGCAAGGCAACGTCTCCCCTCCCCAGAACCCTGTGCAAAGTGAAAGAATGGCCACATCCGGGATACATAAATGTGTGAGGCTCCGGGTTGCCAACCTCCAGGTGGGGCCTGGAGATCCCCTGGAATTATAAGCGAGCCCCAGACTGCAGAGATCAGCCCCCCTGGGGGAAACGGCCGTTTTGGAGGTTGAACTCGATGGTGTCGCCTCCCTGCCAAGCTCCCTGCCCTGCCCAAACTCCACCTAACATCTCCAGGAATTTCCCAACCCAGAGTTGGCAACCATAAAGGCAGCTCGCTTATGGGGTTGCATGCCTATTCCCAGGGCTTTTTTGGGGAGCAGGAACGCAGTTCCAGATGGCTTGGTGTCAGGAGGTGTGGCCTAATATGAAAATAAGTCCACACTGGGCTTTTCTTAAAAAAACAAAAAAAACTCCTGCACGAACCAATGGTGACGTCAGGGGGTGTGGCCTAATATGCAAATGAGTTCCTGCTGGGCTTTTTCTACCCAACCCCCCCCCTGCCCATTCCCCTTTGCTCTTTGAGTTGCAAAAAGTTCTCTGGCGAGCCATTTTGAAGGATTTTTTTTTTTTAAGTATGCCGTCATTTGTGCTGCAAGAGGTTTGAGGAAAGCTCTGCTTCTGCAAAAGAACAGCCAAGGGGACCCAGCCTGTGTGCTCTCATTCTCTGCCCACTCCCAATTTCCATCCTTCCTGTCTCCTTCCTATCACGTCTCTTCTTTCTTTCTCCCCACCCTGTGCCTAACCCACGCCCCCTCTGTGCAACATGGTGCTAAAAATAACTGGCTGGAATTATATGCAAACAACCCGGAAAGCAAAAGGTAGGAAAAGCCAAAAATAGATAAGTCCAAAACAAAGCTGCAGGGGGAAAGATGTGCTGGAAATAGACAGTGCAAAACCTCAAAAGGGCGTTCTAAAGGAGGATGTTACGGCACAGCGACTGGGACGACTGAATAATTGCCAACCGAATGTCACGAAGGAACTGATCCTTGCAAGATTAAATTGGTGAAGAGCCACCTGTGGGAAATGGAAAGATGAAATCCTCAGAAACACCGAGTTATAACTGAGGCCTTGCTGTTCCTAGCTTGAATTTTTGGGGATTTTTTTTTTTACAGAGAGCAATTGTTCCCGAAATAACAAAAGCAATTCTGTAGTTTTGCCCGGCGAGAAGTCTTGAACTTCTGCGTCTCCTCTCCCCTTCAACGCACTTGCCAAATGAAAGAGTTTAAAAAGCCTAATGCCTATTAGGTGGGAAGGGCCCATGCAATTTTCTTTTGCTTTTCATTCCTGTAATGTCATAATTATGAGGTATGGTTTCAAAAAGAAGAAGAAGAAGAAGACTGCAGATTTATACCCGAGACTCATAGATGCTTACAATCTCCTATATCTTCTCCCTCACAACAGACACCCTGTGAGGTGCGTGGGGCTGAGAGAGCGCTCACGGAAGCTGCCCTTTCAAGGACAACTCCTTGGGGAGGGACGGTGGCTCAGTGGTAGAGCATCTGCTTGGTAAGCAGAAGGTCCCAGGTTCAATCCCTGGCATCTCCAAAAAAGGGTCCAGGCAAATAGGTGTGAAAAACCTCAGCTTGAGACCCTGGAGAGCCGCTGCCAGTCTGAGAAGACAATACTGACTTTGATGGACCAAGGGTCTGATTCAGTATAAGGCTGCTTCATATGTTCAACTCCTACGAGAGCTATGGCTGACCCAAGGCCATTCCAGCAGTTGTAAGTGGAGGAGTGGGGAATCAAATGCGGTTCTCCCAGGTAAGAGTCCACACACTTAACCAGTACACCAAACTGGCTCTGAGGAGACAGACACCCTGTGAGGTTGGTGGGGCTGAGAGAGCTCTGACAGAAGCTGCCCTTTCAAGGACAGCTCTGCGAGAGCTATGAATAACCCAAAGCCATCCCAGCAGGTGTAAAGTGGTGGAGTGGGGAATCAAATGCAGTTCTCCCAGATACACTTAACCACTACACCAAACTGGCTCTCCAGAAGAAAATTAAGAGAAAACTGCTCCTGCTGCAAAGAGAAAAGCAGTAATTAAAACCTGCCACCAACCTCCCAAGGCAGCAAGACCAGAGAAAGGAAAATTGCCTCTCTTTTAGAAGAAAATCTGCTGGATCCAAACCCTATATTGTACATATAATTTATGTGTGTGTAAATATCCATAAAATGCGTATTAGGGAGAAGAAACAAACCACTGGTATCAACAATTAAAATGGGCAAACCGAAAAAGCTTCACTAAGACAGCATACAAAGGGGGGGGGGGGTCAAAGAGAAGGATTTTTGTCCATTCTTACTTTAAATGGTGTTTAAGAAGGAAGAATTTTTAAAGTTTAGTTTTACGTTTTTTGTTCTGCCTTGCCCAGCACCTTTCAAGGTTGATTTCTCCACCAAGTTAAATTAAATGCAGGAAGGGGAGGGATAGTCAATTATTAAATCACCGAGGATAATGAATGCTCGCGTAATTTAATTTGCAATGTAATGCTTGGGCCCAATTGCACGGCAATAGTCTAAAATGTTTAATATCTGTGACTTCATGCCTGACACTAACAGATTAGCAACACTGTCTCAGCCTTCCACATGACAGACCCCTGGTCTAGCCTGAAAATAATTCTTGCTCATAAGTGCATTCAATCAGTATTAAGCAAAAAAAAAAAAAAAAGAGGAGGAGGAGGAGGAAGAGAAGTGTGATGTTGCTGCTAAAAAGGCAAATGCAATTTTGGGCTGTATCAACAGAAGTATAGCGTCCAGATCACGTGAAGCGATCACCTGGAGTACTGTGTTTCGTTCTGGGCATCACATTTTAAGAAGGATATAGACAAGCTGGAACGGGTCCAGAGGAGGGCGACGAAGACGGTGAGGGGTGTGGAGACCAAGTCGTATGAAGAAAGGTTGAAGGAGGTGGGGACGTTTAGCCTGGAGAGGAGGCGGCTGAGAGGTGATAGGATCCCCATCTTCAAGTATTCGAAGGGCTGTCATCTAGAGGATGGTGTGGAATTGTTTTCTGTGGCCCCAGAAGGTAGGACCAGAACCACTGAGCTGAAATTAAATCAGAAGAGTTTCTGGCTCAACATTAGGAAGAACTTCCTGACTGTTAGAGTGGTTCCTCGGGAGGTGGTGGGCTCTCCTTCCTTGGAGGTTTTTCAACAGAGGCTAGATGGCCATCTGACAGCAATGAAGATCCTGTGAATTTAGGGGGAGGCATTTGTGAGTTTCCTGCATTGTGCAGGGGGTTGGACTAGATGACCCTGGAGGTCCCTTCCAACTGGAGGAGGAGGAGGAGGAGGAGGAGGAGGAGGAGGAGGAGGAGGAGGAGGAGGAGGAGGAGGAGGAGGAGGAGAAGAAGAAGAAGAAGAAGAAGAAGAAGAAGAAGAAGAAGAAGAAGAAGAAGAAGAAGAAGAAGAAGAAGAAGAAGAAGAAGAAGAAGAAGAAGAAGAAGAAGAAGAAGAAGAAGAAGAAGAAGAAGAAGAAGAAGAAGAAGAAGAAGAAGAAGAAGAAACAACCAGCAAAGCAGGGACTCAAAGTGACTACAACCAGACTTGCAAACTGATTCACAAGCTGGGGGTTCTAAAGCTTACCAAGTTACGTGCTTTTCCCCCCACAAACGTTTTTTAAAAAGCAAAAGAGTCTGGTCCAATCTTACTGGCACTGCAAGTCACTGCTGGTATCGACTGTAACATGAAATCCAGCCTCTAATAACTGATAAATAATGTATGGCCTTGCAGGATATTTCCAGACAAGCCTGACTGTGACACGAAACAGAGGGGCTGCAAAAGATGGAGGAGGCAGGGATTTCTGCATTCCGGCCGATGTACGAAATCAAATGCATTGGTTTAAAAACACACAAATAGGGATGCCGGGAGTGAGAGCTAAGGTGATGAAATGGCTGGACCCGAGTTCAAATGTCCACTCAGCTCAGAAGCACACTGGCTGGTTTTGGGGGCCAATCAGTATCTCCTGGTCTATCCTAGGATTGCTGTAGGGTTGCAAACTCCAGGTTGGGAAATTCTTGGAGATTTGGGGGTGGAGCATGGGGGCAGGGTTTGGGGAGAGAACTCTGTGAAGTATAATGCCATAGATCACGGGTGGCCAAATTTGCTTAATATAAGAACCACATAGAATAAACATAGGAAGGAAGGAAGGAAGGAAGGAAGGAAGGAAGGAAGGAAGGAAGGAAGGAAGGAAGGAAGGAAGGAAGGAAGGAAGGAAGGAAGGAAGGAAGGAAGGAAGGAAGGAAGGAAGGAAGGAAGATGAGAAGAGAGAGGTGGAAAGAAAGCAACTTTTAACTTTAAATGCAATTCTCCAAGTGATTTCAAGAGAAAGATGCCTTCTCCAAGGCAGCTGATGGGGCAGTGGGGGCTTCAAGAGCCACACAATGTGTGTGAAAGAGCCACGTGTGGCTCCCGAGCCACAGTGTGGCCACCCCTGCCATAGATGCTCTGCCACTGAGCCATGGCCCTTCCTCAACTTGAGTCATTGCCTCTAGGCACCCATCCACATTGTTTTCATCTGCCATTCAGTTTCATCTGCTATTCAGCTAGCCAGTTTGGTGTAGTGGTTAAGTGCACGGACTCTTATCTGGGAGAACCGGGTTTGATTCCCCACTCCTCCACTTGCACCTGCTGGAATGGCCTTGCGTCAGCCATAGCTCTGGCAGAGGTTGTCCTTGAAAGGGCAGCTGTTGTGAAAGCCCTCTCGGCCCCACTCACCTCACAGGGTGTCTGTTGTGAGGGAGGGAGATATAGAAGATTGTAAGCCACTCTGAGTCTCTGATTTAGAGAGAAGGGTGGGGCATAAAACTGCAATTCTTCTTCTTATCTGGGAGAACCAGGTTTGACTCCCCGCTCCTCCACTTGCAGCTGTTGGAATGGCCTTGGGTCAGCCATAGCTCTGGCAGGAGTTGTCCTTGAAAGGGCACCTGCTGTGAGAGCCCACGCAGCCCCACCCACCTCACAGGGTGTCTGTTGTGGGGGGGAGAAGATGTAGGAGATTGTAAGCCGCTCTGAGTCCCTGATTCAGAGAGAAGGGCGGGGTATAAATCTACAATTCTTCTTCTTCTTCTATTCCCTTTCGAAGCACAAATTAAGCCAGGGTTTCCCCCAAAGACTACCCCATCAGAGGAGATGGAGGAGAATGTACACTTTTTTGAAACACTGCATTTTATTTATTGAGGCATGTGCGGGGGTAGCTTCATACATCAGGACCGTTTTCAGGGGAAAAACTGAACATACAGCCTAGAATAATGGGAATATACAGCCTAGAATAATGGGAAGCAGGGCTTTGCCTATTAGGCCACACCCCTGACACTGAGTCAGCTGGAACCGTCCCTGTGCGTTCCTGTTCAAAAAAACACCCCTGACCAAGCTACAACCCTTTAATACGTGCCTAGGTGCCCAGAGGTGGCATCCAGATCTATCGCGAGGGTTCTGAGAAGATCTCAACTCATTTCTTTCCCCATTACGGCTGAAGCACCAGGAAAGTTTTAATCACCCAAAGGCCTGGGTGACTAGTGCCAGTGCTAGTGACTTTCTATTATATATCTCAGAACAATCTCTGTACCCAGCGGGAGCTAGGGCTAATGACCGAGTGTGTCGCTTCGATCAGGTTCTCTCCCCACACCCGCCTCACCAGCAACTGATGTAGACCGCCGTTCTGATGAGAAGCATTTTCCTGTCAGATTTCCCAGACAGACTATCAATAAACAGACAATGGCGTGGCTTGGAAGGCAGGCGGAAAATTGGTATTTGACTAAATACAAGAAAAGGTTCAATTTCGAAAAGCCGGCTCGCTCCTTGTAGAAAGGAGGGGGGGAGTCCCAATCACAGGGCACGCAGGGGAAGGGCTGGGTTTTTTTTTAAGCGGGAACTCCTTTGCATAATAGGCCACACCCCTCTTGTGCAGCCAGACCTTCAAGGGAAGGGACGCTTTCCTATGATAGCGGCTTACAAGATTATGCATGGAATAGAGAAGGCAGAGAAAGAAGGACTTTTCTCCCTTTCTCACAATACAAGAACTCGTGGGCACCCAGTGAAATTGCTGAGCAGTCGGGTTAGAATGGATAAAAGGAAGTCCTTCTTCACCCAAAAGGTGATCAACACGTGGAATTCACTGCCACAGGAGGTGGTGGCGGCTACAACCACAGACAGCTTCAAGAGGGGATTGGATAAAAATATGGAGCAGAGGTCCATTATTGGCTATTAGCCACAGTGTATTGTTGGAACTCTCTGCCTGGGGCAATGATACTGTATTCTTGGTGCTTGGGGGGGGGCACAGTGGGAGGGCTTCTAGTGTCCTGGCCCCACTGATGGACCTCTTGATGGCACCTGGGTTTTTTGGCCACTGTATGACACAGAGTGTTGGACTGGATGGGCCATTGGCCTGATCCAACATGGCTTCTCTTATGTTCTTAAGAGTTTACAGGGCTCTTATTACAGGGCCTGCTGTAAGCTCTTGGAGGATTGGCTACATCAGGGGTGTGTGGCCTAATATGCAAAGGAGTTCCTGCTACCCCCCCAAAAAAGCTAACAACACAAGAGGCAGACTCGTAGGGTTGCCAGTCTCCAGGTAGGAGCAGGAGAACCCAGAGTTCCGTGAAACCAACCTCAAATAAGAAACCAAAGAAGTAAGAAATTCATATTATTTAACATAACCGAATAGAAGAAATCAAGTCACATATATTGATATCAACTAAAGCCTCATATAAATATTGGAAATCAAGCCATGTGTAATGAAAATTAAGCCACATGTAATCAAGCCTCATATAACAACAACAGAAGGAACTTGATGAAGTGGGAAAACCACCTTCAGTGAACGTCCTCCAAGTCCAATAAATATGAATCCAATTTTTCCAAAAGTCCTTTCCAGATGCACTTAAGCATGAAGATCCACACGCAGCTATGCACGAGAGGTACTCAGTGGACGGAAGAGTACTCCATTGCCCCCGTTTCCCCCAATGCTTCTTCTCTAGCTAAATGTTTAACAATCCAAGACATGACAAGAATGCCTCAAGGCACTACCAAAACCTGGATGCAGCGGCTAAAGTCTTGCCAAACGGAGACCAGGGGGATCCAATTCTATGAGCCCCCAAAGAAGGCGCCCTTATTCTTCATTATTTCCAATGGAGGGAAGGCATTTAAAAGGTGTGCGGTCCCTTTAAATTTGATGGCCTGAACTCCCTTTGAAGTTCTATTGTGCTTGCCACAACCTTGCTCCTGGCTCCACCCCCAAAAGTCCCCAGATATTTCTCGAGTTGGAACCTGCAACCCTACATTGGAAAGGTCTCCAGGGAGCAGGGAACATTATATATTTCAGAAGTACTGGATTCCCACACCCCGCAGTAGGTGAACGTGGAGGTCAGTCACGGCAGCCTTCCAGTAGCCTTGCTCTGGAAGAGGCTGGGAAAGAGCATGAAACTGGCTGAAAGGATACTGCGCATCGTCTTCTTAGAGCCTTCCTCGCTCCCCAATCCAACAGAGACAGAACAGTAAGCAAGAAGGGGGGGGGGACGGTGGCTCAGTGGTAGAGCATCTGCTTGGGAAGCAGAAGGTCCCAGGTTCAATCCCTGGCATCTCCAAAAAAGGGTCCAGGCAAAAAGGCATGAAAAACCTCGGCTTGAGACCCTGGAGAGCCGCTGCCAGTCTGAGAAGACAATACTGACTTTGATGGACCAAAGGTCTGATTCAGTAGAAGGCAGCTTCATATGTTCATATATGTTCAAGAAATGTAAGTTATTTTCTCCTCTGGAAGTGAGTAAACAAAAGTTACACTGGGGGGGGAACTGAAATTGGGAATTGCTGGTTGAAAGCAGGAGTCGTTTTGTAGAAAAATAGGAGGTGGAGCTCATCCAGGGATTGTTATGCAGCTGCACCTACTATTCAATGGACAAGGAGGCAGAACTCTCAGCAGGAGGAGGTGGAACTCTCAGAAAGGCTCGGGAGCTGCGCTCCTGTGAGCTCCCACTGAATCCGAGGCCTGGTTGAAAGAATAAAAGAATTCACACTCTCTTACCCAGCTGAAGAAGGGAGCAGTTATTCCTGAAAGTTCACATCCTGCCACAAATTTTGGTAGTGTTTAACGTGCTCCTGGACTCTTGCTATTTTCTAATGCTACAGATCGACTGACGCAGACACCCATCTTGATCTGTCTCCCCCAACTGGTTTCCTTTGGTCCAAGAGAAGAAGAAGACGAATGCAGATTTATACCCTGCCCTTCTCTCTGAATCAGAGTCTCAGAGCGGCTCACAATCTCCTTTATCTCCTTCCCCCACAACAGACACCCCGTGAGGTGGGTGGGGCTGAGAGAGCTCTCACAGCAGCTGCCCTTTCAAGGACAACTTTTGCAAGAGCTATGGCTGACCCTAGGCCATTCCAGCAGCTGCAAGCGGAGGAGTGGGGAATCAAACTCGGTTCTCCCAGATAAGAGTCCACACACTTCACCACTACACCAAACTGACTCTCGGGAGTTTCAATGCAACGATCAAGTCACTTAGAACGACAACACTCACCCCCCCTTACCTGCTCTCAGGAAATGCCTGCATTTCCCCTCATTGAAGCGGATGCACGCCCCCCCCCCCCTCCTGCTGCCAGGGAGCGCCTGTTCTATCTCCTCTTTCCAGCTTCCTGGATGACCATCCCTTTCCTTGCTCCTGCAAGGAGCGGCCGGAAGCCCAGCTCCGGGGCTAGAAGTCTGACCCAGCCAGTGAACTCAACAATGACATGCCTGGAGGTTGAAAAGAAAGAAATAATTCTGCTTCTTTTTACGGGCAGGGCGGGGGGAAGTCCCTCATCTCCCTGGGTCTGCCTGATCCCTACCTGAACGGCACATGTCCTTCGAAAATGCAGTGTTGCCATCTTCCCTTTTAAGAGCCCCGTGGCACAGAGTGTTGACGCTGCAGTACTGCAGTCCTGAGCTCTGCTCACGACCTGAGTTTGATCCCCGGCGGAAGCTGGGTTTTCAGGTAGCCGGCTCGAGGTTGACTCAGCCTTCCATCCTTCCGAGGTCGGTCAAATGAGTCCCCAGCTTGCTGGGGGGGAAAGGGTAGGTTACTGGGGAAGGCAATGGCAAACCACCCCGTAAAAAGTCTGCCGCGAAAACGTTGTGAAAGCAACGTCACCCCAGAGTCAGAAACGACTGGTGCTTGCACAGGGGACCTTTCCTTTCCATCTTCCCTTCGCAGACTAGAAAAGGGAACATTAAACACAGCAGAGCTGAAAGAGCCAACTCAGACAGCAAACCAGGAAGAGCCTGGTTCAGATCTTGCCACACATCAAGTACGGTTGCCAATCCCCAGGTGGGGGCAGGGGATTTCCCCGGTTTGGAGGCCCTTCCCCTGCTTCAGGGTTATCAGAAAGCGGGAGGAGGGAGGGAAATGTCTGCTGGGCGCTCCATTATTCCCTAGAGAGACTGATTCCCTTAGGGTATAATGGATCTGCAGGTATCTAGGGCACTGGGAGGGCTGTTTTTTTGAGGCAGAGACACCAAATTTTCAGCATAGCATCCAGCGCCTTCCCCCAAAATACCCTCCAAGTTTCAAAAAGATCGAACCAGGGGGTCCAATTCTATGAGCCCCAAAAGAAGGTGCCCCATCCTTCATTATTTCCACTGGAGGGAAGGCATTTAAAAGGTGTGCGGTCCCTTTAAATATGATAGCCGGAACTCCCTCTGAAGTTCACTTGTGCTTGTCACAACCTTGCTCCTGGCTCCACCCTCAAAGTCCCCAGAAATGTCTTGAGTCAGACCTGGCAACTCTACTTCCATGTGGCCTTTGCTATTTGCTCTCCTTCAGCCTCTTAGCTCTCAAAGGGTTGCCAACTGGGTTGGGAAATTCCTGGAGATTTGGGGGTGGGGCTTGGGGAGGGGAGGAGCCTCTGACGAGGATCCTACCACAGAGTCTGCCCTCCAAAGTAGCCATTTTCTCCAGAGGAACTGATCTCTGTAGTTTGGGGATCAGCAATCATTCCAGGAGGTCTCCATGCCCCACCTGGAAGTTGGCAAGCCTAAAAGCAAGGGCAGAAGTACCACTCTCATGTTTGTTTCTCTGTCTCTCTCTTTTTAAAACGTGTCCACTGGAGCTGCAATTTAAAGAGGAAAATCAATGCCGAGGGAGGCAGGGATACTGAACCCATTTCCCTGGTGCTCTTTGCCTCCCAAATTTATCACAACCAGGGCTTTTTTATCTAGCAGGAGCTCCTTTGCATATTAGGCCACACCCCCTGATGTAGCCAATCCTCCAAGAGCTTACAGGGTTCTAATACACGGCCTACTGTAAGCTCTTGGAGGACTGGCTACGCAAGAAGGGTGTGGCCTAATATGCAAAGGAGTTCCTGCTATAAAAAAGGCCCTGACCACAAGTCTCTCCTTGCTGCTTTTACCACCTTTGGGGAGGGGATAAAAAGGTCATGGTAGTCCCCTGTGCAAGCGCCAGTCGTTTCCGACTCTGGGGTGACGTTGCTTTCACAACGTTTTCACGGCAGACTTTTTACGGGGTGGTTTGCCATTGCCTTCCCCAGTCATCTACGCTTTCCCCGCAGCATGCTGGGTCCTCATTTTACCGACCTCGGAAGGATGGAAGGCTGACTCAACCTCGAGCCGGCTACCTGAGCCAAATGTCCACCGGGGATCGAACTCAGGTCGTGAGCAGAGGGCTCCGACTGCAGTACTGCAGCTTTAACACTCTGCGCCACGGGGCTCTTTTGGGATGGGATACATATACCTATTTTTCCCTCCCCCCTCCAGAATGGTTTACAGCAAGAAAAGTGTGAAAAAGGAAGGAAAGGGCGGAAGTGAGCCCTTCTCCCTGATACTAATTTCTCCCGTTAAGTTGCACCGCTCCACACACTCAGAAACACATGCTCACAAAGCATTTGAAAACATAATCCTGCAATGACATGTGGATTAGCATTCCACGCCAATATGTGGTTTTTCTAAAATGGGATTGGTTCAAGATTTCTCCTGAGAGCTAAAGGCCATTTAAAACAAAAACAGGATTGTGGCTTGTAAAGTGTCTACTCACCTCGGAAGCTGGCTTTGCAAGTTTGGGAACTGTTTCACAAACACACAAAGACTGTTTGGCCAGAGGGCTTGGCGGATCCCATGAACCGTCACTCTCTAACCACTTCCAGTTCTCTTAGAAACAGGCGCCCCCATCTCTCAGCACACACGTACACTGAGGGACGCGTCACACAGCCCCTCCCACAAGGGCAGACAGTGGGTTAACCAGGAGAGCCAGTTTGGTGTAGTGGTGAAGTGTGCGGACTCTTATCTGGGAGAACTGGGTTTGATTCCCCACTCCTTCACTCGCACCTGCTGGCATGGCCTTGGGTTAGCCAGATCTATCGCAGGAGTTGTCCTTGAAAGGGCAGCTGCTGTGAGAGTCCTCTCAGCCCCACCCACCTCACAGGGTGTCTATTGTTGGGGAGGAAGGTAAAGGAGATTGTGAGCCACTCTGAGACTCTTTGGAGTGGAGGGCGGGATATAAATCCAATATCATCTTCTTCTTCAGGTGCAGGAAGAACTTTCCGTTCATGCTGGCGCAGGATTGCACCATGCGCCCAAATGTTCCCAGTGACTCACAAAAGAAAACACTCAAGCCTTACAAGGGTTTCTTCCAAGCTCATTCCCCTCCACACACAAACACACACACACACACACTGTTCAGGTAGCCAGCACACCCACAAGCATGCTCTGTGAGCTCAGACCCTGAAGAGGTTTGCATTTACTAAACCTAGGGTTGCCAGTCTCCAGGTAGGTCCTGGAGATCAACCAGAATTACCACTCATCTCCAGACCGCAGAAATCAGTTCCCCTGGAGAAAGCGGCTCTTTTGGAAGATGGATTCTATGTCCTTATACCCTGTTCAGGCCCCTCCCCTTCGCAAACCCTGACATCTTCAGGGTCCCCCTCCAGGAATCTCTCATTCCAGAGTTGGCAACCCTAAGTAGGAAAAAATGTATGGTTATAGGCAGCGGTCATTTTGTAGAAAAATAGGTGGTGGAGCTCATCCAGGGATTGCTATGCAGCTGCACCTGCTATTTAATGGACAAGGAAGTGGAACTCTCAGGAGGAGGAGGTGGAACTCTCAGAAAGGTTCAGGAGCTGCGCTCCTGTGAGCTCCCACTGAATCTGAGGCCTGGTTATAGGATAGGGAGACTTGTCTTAGCAGTAGTTTGTGCGAAAAGGATCTAGGGGTCTTAGTGGATCATGCGCTGAACATGACTCAACAGTGTGATGCGGCGGCTAAAAAGGCAAATGCAATTTTGGGCTGTATCAACAAAAGTATAGTGTCCAGATCACGCGATGTGATGGTATCGCTTTACTCTGCTCTGGTGAGACCTCACCTGGAGTATTGTGTTCAGTTTTGGGCACCACATTTTAAGAAGGATATAGACAAGCTGGAACGGGTCCAGAGGAGGGCAACGAAGATGGTGAGGGGTCTGGAGACCAAGTCCTACGAGGAAAGGTTGAAGGAGCTGGGCATGTTTAGCCTGGAGAGGAGGCGGCTGAGAGGTGATATGATCACTATCTTCAAGTACTTGAAGGGCTGTCACATAGAGGATGGTGTGGAATTGTTTTCCAAGTTTCAAAAGGATTGGACCAGAAGGCCCAATTTTATGAGCCCCAAAAGAAGGTGCCCCTATCTTTCATTATTTCTAATAGGGAAGGCATTTAAAAGGTGTGTGGTCCCTTTAAATGTGATGGCCAGAACTCCCTTTGGAGTTCAATCATGCTTGTTCCTGGCTCCACTCCCGAAGTCTTCTGGCTCCACCTCCAAGTCCCCAGATATTTCTTGAATTAGATCTGGCAACCCTACTGCACAAACTGCACCCAACTGCAGATTAGAATAAGCTCTGGAGCAGGGGTGGCCAAACTCTTTCACACATACTTCACACACACATCTTTCACTCCTGTGGCTTGGAGAATGCATTTAAAGTTAAAGTTGCTTTCTTTCCACCTCTCCCTCCCTCCTCCCATCTATTTTCCTTCCTTCCTTCCTTCCTTCCTTCCTTCCTTCCTTCCTTCCTTCCTCCCCATCTATTTTTCTTCCTTCCTTCCTTTCTTCCTCCCTCCCTCCCCCATCTATTTTCCTTCCTCCCTCCCTCCCAATCTATTTTCCTTTCTTCTTTTCTTCCTCCCTCCCTCCCCCATCTATTTTCCTTCCTCCCTCCCTCCCCATCTATTTTCCTTCCTCCCTCCCTCCCTCCCCATCTATTTTCCTTTCTTCCATCCTTCCACCCTCCCTCCATCTATTTTCTCTCCTTTTCTTCCTCCCTCCCCTATTTATTTTCCTTCCTTCCTCCCTCCCTCCCTCCCCCATCTATTTTCCTTCCTTCCTCCCTCTCCATCTATTTTCCTTCCTCCCTCCCTCCCTCCCCATCTATTTTCCTTCCTCCCTCCCTCCCTCCCCATCTATTTTCCTTCCTTCCATCCTTCCTCCCTCCCTCCATCTATTTTCTCTCCTTTTCTTCCTCCCTCCCCTATTTATTTTCCTTCCTTCCTCCCTCCCTCCCCCATCTATTTTCCTTCCTTCCTCCCTCCCTCTCCATCTATTTTCCTTCCTCCCTCCCCATCTATTTTCCTTCCTTCCTTCCATCCTCCCTCCCTCCCTCCATCTATTTTCCTTCCTTCTTTTCTTCCTCCCTCCCCCATCTATTTTCCTTTCTTCCTCCCTCCCTCCCCATCTATTTTCCTTCCTCCCTCCCCCATCTATTTTCCTTCCTCCCTCCCTCCCTCCCTCTCCATCTATTTTCCTTCCATCCTCCCTCCCTCCATTTTCCTTCCTTCTTTCCTCCCTCCCTCCATTTTCCTTCCTTCCTGTCTTGCAGCTCTCAAACATCTGACTTTATTCTGTGTGCCTCTTACGTCAAGCAAGTTTGGCTACCCCAGCTCTGGAGCTTTATGTGACAGAAGGGGTACAGGGTTCTGGTCACCCCCGATCTCACTGTATCTAGAGCATCCAAAGCAGATCAAAGGCAACAGGAGAGAATTTCCAGGTTTCTGCATCCCATCTCTTCCAGACTGAGAGATCACCTCGCAGGGCCCCCCCCTTCAAAAAAACTGCAGCGCCACCAGGATTGGCAGATGCCTAAGCCTAAATGAGCAACGGAGAGCAGGGCAGATAACGCTGGCTGCCACTCCAACAGGTTCACGCAGGTCCCCCGTCTAGAAATTCCTCCCCAATTTCTGCTTTCTTTAAAATGCAGGGAGCGTGTGAGTGCGTCCCAGACGCCCGTTCCCTTGGAAAAGTAATTGTAAATACAACAAAACTATTACTGGACTTTCTTCTCCCCCTCCCACCATCCCAATTTAAAAAAAAAAAAAACCATTCCATTTTGCATGATGACGAACAGAGGCAGAGCTATTCAGGACAACCGGAGCAGAACCGGACATGCATATTCCATTTTATGTTGTTTTGCATAAACAAGCGAGCTGGAAAACGCGAAAAGGGGAAGAAAGTGCAGTGAATATTTTTGAGATCTCCAGGGGGAAAGAGGATCCAAATATAGAAACGGGGGATGCAAATGATTCCACCCAGAGCAATGCAAATCGAAAGCCAGACTGGGGATTCACAGGCAAACGGGGTGATCTGAGGATGTCAAAGCTCCTTCCACAAGTGACAGGGAGTGAGGCTGCAGAGAGGCAGGGCAGCAGCAAACCAGCGGGAGGGAAAGGCCCTGCGTTTGCTCATGTGACTGTGCTACATCTCCACGTAATGTAGCTGCACGGTGGGATAACGAACCCTGGGAAGGGGTTCCCATGTACGACCCAGGGTTCATTTCCCGATTTTATTTACCGAAGACTTATATGCTGCCCACTCCACAAGCGGACTCCAAGGGGCTAACAGTCACGTTAAAACCACAATTTCAGTTACAATTTACAATCACAATTTAAAACTCAATATCTGGTGTCAGGGCCGGCGCTAGCGATTCTGCCGCTACAGGCAGTTCGCTGTGCAGCACACACACACACACACCCCCCCCGTTGCTCCCTCGGGAAAGACAATTGTGCACGCGCGGCATGATGATGTCACCAAAAGTGATGTCATCAGACAGGCCAGGGGCAAGGAAGGCGGTACACAAGCCCCGGCCCCATCTCGGACTTCTTGCTTTGCAGGAAGCCTGATCGGGGCGCGGGGAGAGCCGACGCTTGCGGACCACGCTCCTCGTGAGGAGCGCGGCACGCGAGCCCTGGGCTGGCTCATCAGGGGAGAGAGGGAGCGGCCAGCAGCGCACCCAGGTGGGGTGACGCCCTAGGCAGCTGCTTCCCCCGCCTGCTCCCACGCGCCGGCTCAGTTTGGTGTTACAAGAATTTTAACATCGGCGGATCAGATTCTTTTTGATGTCACAGTTCTTCTGATTATCTGTTAGCGGTCCTTTTGAGGGTTTTATTCAGCGGCATAGAAGAGGCAGCCTTCTCCTCCCTTAGTTTGAATAGGCCTGTCAATAAGAGTTCAGTTTTATAGGCCCTGTGGAATTGGGAGAGATCCCGCAGGGCTCTTAAGGGTCTCAGGCAAAGCATTCCGCAGCATTGGTGCTGCCACTGAGAAGGCCCCGGCCCGTGTGGCGCTTAGTATGGCCTCCCTTGATCCGGAGATGGACAGCAGATTTTGAGCTCCCAAACGCAGTGCTCTCTGGGGAACATATGGGGAAAGGCGGTCCCATAGATAGGCAGGTCCTCGGCCATATGGGGCTCTGATGCGAGGCTCAGCAGAGTTACCAACTCTGGCTTAGGAAATCCCTGGAGATTTGGGGGTAGCACGAAGCCTAAGGGGGGGGGGGGTCGGGGAGGAAAGGGACCTCCATGAGGCATAATGCCATTCAGCTCATCCTACAGAGGAACTCTTCCATACAGTCTGGAGATCAGTTGGAATTCCAGGAGAACTCCAGGCCACCTCTGGAGACTGGTGGCAACCCTTTGAGGGGGAATCCGATGGGGGTAGGGAACGAGAACATCAGAAAAGCCCTGCCAAGCCACATTAGTCTATATAAGCCACAAAACAGGGGACGAAAGGATGGCAGGAAAGACGTGTACCACTTTAGATGATAGTGGATTTATACCCCACCCTTCACTCTGAGAGCCAGTTTGGTGTAGTGGTGAAGTGTGCGTACTCTTATCTGGGAGAACCAGGTTTGATTCCCCACTCCTCTACTTGCACCTGCTTGGAATAGCCTTGGGTCAGCCATAGCTCTGGCAGAGGTTGTCCTTGAAAGGGGAGTTGCTGTGAGAGTCCTCTCAGCCAAACCCACCTCACAGGGTGTCTGTTGTGGGGGAGGGAACATAAGAACATAAGAGAAGCCATGTTGGATCAGGCCAACGGCCCATCAAGTCCAACACTCTGTGTCACACAGTGGCAAAAAATGTTATATACACACATACACTGTGGCTAATAGCCACTGATGGACCTGTGCTCCATATTTTTATCTAAACCCCTCTTGAAGGTGGCTATACTTGTGGCCGCCACCACCTCCTGTGGCAGTGAATTCCACATGTTAATCACCCTTTGGGTGAAGAAGTACTTCCTTTTATCCGTTTTAACCTGTCTGCTCAGCAATTTCATCGAATGCCCACGAGTTCTTGTATTGTGAGAAAGGGAGAAAAGTACTTCTTTCTCTACTTTCTCCATCCCATGCATTATCTTGTAAACCTCTATCATGTCACCCCGCAGTCGACGTTTCTCCAAGCTAAAGAGTCCCAAGCGTTTCAACCTTTCTTCATAGGGAAAGTGCTCCAGCCCTTTAATCATTCTAGTTGCCCTTCTCTGCACCTTCTCTAAAGCTATAATATCCTTTTTGAGGTGCGGCGACCAGAACTGCACACAGTACTCCAAATGAGACCGCACCATCGATTTATACAGGGGCATTATGATACTGGCTGATTTGTTTTCAATTCCCTTCCTAATAATTCCCAGCATGGCATTGGCCTTTTTTATTGCAAATGCACACTGTCTTGACACTTTCAGTGAGTTATCTATCATGACCCCAAGATCTCTCTCTTGATCAGTCTCTGCCAGTTCACACCCCATCAACTTGTATTTGTAGCTGGGATTCTTAGCCCCAATGTGCATTACTTTGCACTTGGCCACATTGAACCGCATCTGCCACGTTGACGCCCACTCACCCAGCCTCAACAGATCCCTTTGGAGTTCCTCACAATCCTCTCTGGTTCTCACCACCCTGAACAATTTAGTGTCATCCGCAAACTTGGCCACTTCACTGCTCACTCCCAACTCTAAATCATTTATGAACAAGTTAAAGAGCATGGGACCCAGTACCGAGCCCTGTGGCACCCCACTGCTTACCGTCCTCCACTGCAAAGACTGCCCATTTATACTCACTCTCTGCTTCCTATTACTCAGCCAGTTTTTGATCCACAAGAGGACCTGTCCCTTTACTCCATGATTCTCAAGCTTTCTAAGGAGCCTTTGATGAGGAACTTTATCAAAAGCTTTCTGGAAGTCAAGGTAAACAACATCTATCGGGTCTCCTTTGTCCACATGTTTGTTCACCCCCTCAAAGAAATGCAACAGGTTAGTGAGGCAAGATCTTCCCTTGCAGAACCCATGCTGAGTCTTCCTCAACAACCCGTGTTCATCAATGTGCCTACTCATTCTGTCCTTGATAATGGTTTCTACCAACTTTCCCGGTATTGAAGTCAGACTGACTGGCCTGTAATTTCCCGGATCTCCTCTGGAACCTTTTTTAAAGATGGGGGTGACATTTGCTACCTTCCAGTCCTCAGGAACGGAGGCAGATTTCAATGAAAGATTACAGATTTTTGTTAGAAGATCCACAAGTTCAACTTTGAGTTCCTTCAGAACTCTCGGATGTATGCCATCCGGACCCGGTGACTTATTAGTTTTTAATTTGTCTATCAGTTGTAGGACCTCCTCATTTGTCACCTCAATCTGACTCAGGTCTTTCAACACCCCTTCCAAAATTAGTGGTTTTGGGGCGGGCAAAAAGTTCTCGTCTTCTACAGTGAAGACGGAGGCAAAAAATTCATTTAGCTTCTCAGCCATTTCCCTATCCTCCTTCAGTAATCCTTTTACCCCATGGTCATCCAAGGGCCCCACTGCCTCCCTGGCTGGTTTCCTACTTCTAATATATTTGAAGAAAGTTTTATTGTTGGTCTTTATGTTTTTTGCAATATGCTCCTCATAGTCCCTTTTTGCCTGCCTGATCACAGTCTTGCATTTGATTTGCCACAGCCTGTGTTCCCTTTTACTAATCTCACTTGGACTGGTTTTCCACCGCTTAAAGGAGTCCTTCTTACCTTTTACAGCTTCCATTACTTTGTTTGTTAACCACGCAGGCCTTTTCTTATGCCTGTTTGTGCCTTTCCTAACTTGTGGTATGTATTTTATCTGAGCTTCTAGGATTATAGTTTTAAATAGCGTCCAAGCTTCCCCAAGGGTTTTGACTGTATGTACCTTTCCTTTCAGTTTCTTCCTCACATGCCTCCTCATCTCAGTGTATTTACCCCTTTTAAAGTTAAACGTGGTTGTGGTGGTCTTTTTGGACAACTCCCTATTTATACAAACGGTGAAATCAATAACATTATGGTCACTGCTCCCAAGCGGCGCAATCACTTTTACATCTCTCACCAAGTCTTGGGCATTACTTAGGACCAAATCCAGGATCGCCCCACCCCTGGTAGGTTCTGAGACCATCTGCTCCATAGCACAGTCATTGAGAGCATCAAGAAACTCAATCTCTTTCTCTCGACCAGAACACATATTGACCCAATCAATCTGCGGGTAGTTAAAATCACCTATTACAACACAGTTTTTACGTTTAGCCGCTATCTTTAAGCCTTCCATCATATTATAATCGTCCTCTCTCTTTTGATTTGGTGGGCGATAACAAACTCCCATAGTTAAATTTCCTTTTGGGCCCTCTATTTCAACCCAAAGCATTTCTAAAAGTGAATCTAATTCTCTGATCTCAGTCTTACTGGACCGTATATCCTCTCTGACATACAGAGCCACCCCACCTCCAACCCTTCCCTCCCTATCCTTCCGATATAGCTTATATCCAGGAATCACCGTGTCCCACTGATTCTCCTCATTCCACCAAGTTTCTGAAATTCCCACAATGTCTATGTTTTCTCCCAACACTAAACATTCCAATTCACCAATTTTACTTTGAACACTTCTAGCATTTGCATACAAACATCTATAATTTCCCAGGCGAGCTAGGCCCGCCACCTTCCTCCTGCCGCCTCGAGACACTGGCAGACAGTCCATATTGTTTGTCACCTTCACAGTGGACAACTCCGGTCCGTTACCCGGTCCGAGATAAAGGAGATTGTGAGACGCTCTGAGACTCTTGAGTGGAGGGCGGAGTATAAATCCAATGTCGTCGTCGTCTTTTTCTGAATCTCAAGAGTCTCAGAGCAGCTTACAATCTCCTTTTACCTTCCTCCCCTTTTACCTTCCTCCTTTTTTCGTAGCAGGAACTCCTTTGCATATTAGGTCACACACCCCTTGATGTAGCCAATCCTTCTGGAGCTTACAGGAGGCCCTGTAAGAAGAGCCCTGTAAGCTCTTGGAGGATAGGCTACATCAGGGGTGTGTGGCCTAATATGCAAAGAGGATATTGGATTTATATCCCGCCCTCCACTCCGAAGAGTCTCAGAGCAGCTCACAATTTCCTTTACATTCCTCCCCCACAACAGACACCCTGTGAGGTGGGTGGGGCTGAGAGGGCTCTCACAGCAGCTGCCCTTTCAAGGACAACCTCTGCCAGAGCTCTGGCTGACCCAAGGCCATTCCAGCAGCTGCAGGTGGAGGAGTGGGGAACCAATCCTGGTTCTCCCAGAGAAGAGTCTGTGAACTTAACCACTACATCAAACTGGCTAAGTTTGGTTTTGATTGCCTGATTCTCTCTACCCACAGGAGTCTCAAAGTGGCTCACGACTGCCTTCCCTTCCTCTCCCCACAACAGGCACCTTGTGAAGCAGGTGGGGCTGAGAGAGTCCTGAGAGAACCGTGATTGGCCCAAGGTCACCCAGCTGGTTCCACGCAAAGGAATGGGGAATCGATCCTTGTTCTCCAGATGTCAGAGTTCAGCACTCTTAACCACTACACCGTTCTTCGGAAGGTGAGCATAGTTTAATTTCAACATGAAAGAACTGGGAGAAGTCATCTGGGTCCCCTTTCCATCTGACTTACTTGTCTTGAGCCGAGTGAGGAAAACAAGCTATAATAGTGTTATTAATCTATTCAGGTGGGACCTTGGGAGATTCTGAACCGTTGTTTTCACGTAATAACGGTTTGGATGAGGGCCAATAAACTGAGGCTTAATACAGAAGAGCCCCGTGGCGCAGAGTATTAAAGCTGCAGTACCGCAGTCCTAAGCTCTGCTCACGACCTGAGTTCGATCCCCAGCGGAAGCTGGGTTTTCAGGTAGCCGACTCGAGGTTGACTCAGCCTTCCATCCTTCCAAGGTCGGTAAAATGAGGACCCAGCTTGCTGTGGGGGGGGGGAAGTGTAGAGGACTGAGGAAGGCAACGGCAAACCACCCTGTAAAAAGTCTGCCGTGAAAACGTTGTGAAAGCAACGTCACCCCAGAGACGGAAACGACTGGTGCTTGCACAGGGGAATACAGAAGAAGGCTACATTAGTGTTGCCCGGTGAGCAACACTAACGTAGTGCCCACTAACGGTGGAACTGGGCAGACTCTTCGGAACAACAGCTTGCAGCTTTGGAGTGCTTTTAGAGTGCATCTGACTACGCTAAAATTGAGTCCAATAGCATCTTTATGGTTGCCAACCCCTGGGTGGGGCCTGGAGATCTCCAGCTATTACAATTTATCTCCAGAAGAGAAAGAACGGAGCTCCGGGGAAAATGGCAGCCTTGAAGGGTGAAGGAGAGCCAGGTTTGGTGCAGTGGTGAAGTGTGCAGACTCTTATCTGGGAGAACCGGATTTGGTTCCCCACTCCTCCACTTGCAGCTGCTGGAATGGCCTTGGGTCAGCCATAGCTCTCGCAGAGTTGTCCTTGAAAGGGCAGCTTCTGGGAGGGCTCTCTCAGCCCCACCCCCCTCACGGGGTGTCTGTTGTGGGGGAAGGAGATAAAGGAGTTTGTGAGCTGCTCTGAGACTCTGATTCAGAGAGAAGGGCGGGGTTTAAATCTGCAGTCTTCTTTTTCTACGACACCGTCCCACCGTCCCTCGCTCTCCCCGCATTCACCCCCCCCCCACCCCAATATCCAGGTATTTCACCATCCAGATCTGGTAGCCTTAATATCCTCAGAAACCAAGATTTTCAGGGGATGAGCTTTGCTAAACTTGCTTCGTCAGATGAAGATGGGAGCCCATGCTGCCTCTCGCCAACTTTCGGTTGGCTTACCAAATGCAGCCTTTCCTTGATAAGCAACATTTCACCACCGGCCCCCGATCCTTCAAAATCCAGCTGTTCAATCTCTAAGCTGTCAGCAAGAGTGAAATAGGGTCTGGGTGGCAAATTGATTTTGTACAAGGAGAACTCCTCTGTTAAGCCACCTCCACGGCTGGAGGTATTGACATCTTCACTAGTTCTGAGGCACAAAAAAACAGGGCTTTTTTTGAGCAGGAACACACAGGAATGCAGTTCCGGCTATCTTGGTGCCAGGGGTGTGTGGCCTCATATGCAAATTAGTTCCTAATTTGTAGAAAAAGCCCTGCGCGAAACAATGGTGATGTCAGGGTGTGTGGCCTAATATGCAAATGATTCGTGCTGGGCTTTTTTGGTAGAACAAGACATGTGAATCAATGGCGATGTCAGGGGTGTGGCCTAATATGCAAATAAGCTCCTCCTGGGCTTTTTTGGTTAAAAAAGCCATGTGAATCAATGGTGAAGTCAGGGGTGTGGCCTAATATGCAAATATGTTCCTGCTGGGCTTTTTCTACCAAAAAAAAAGCGCTGCAAAAAACTTCTGGGCCAGAAGGAAATTATGAGAATCACCCCTGCTGACCTTTTAGACGCCTTGTTCTTGCCTCGGTTGATCAGTACGGTCAGAGGAAAGGCATACAAGGGACCACTGGATTCTCCATTCCATCCTCTCAGATACCCAGCAATGTAGGCATGGCTGGGTAAACCCCACAGCAAATAAGCAAGGATTTGAGCCCAGTCCGAGTCTGATACCGTAGGCTCTCAAAGGCCTTTCCTGAAAGCTGAAAAGCTAGCAAAGCACGCTGGGACATGTCCTTCTTCCTTGATGAACTAAAGTTTGGAGTAGCTTGTTTACAGGGGTGTCGAACTCATTTGTTATGGCAGCCGGATCTTCACCTTGTCGAGTTGGGCCGTGTGTGTCATAAAATGTAATGCCAGGTAGGGGAGATATAAAATTTACAAAGAACAGAGACAAACACACACACTCAGCCTAATCCGACTCACTGGCTTGTTGAGCCTCAGCCAACAGAAGGAAGAGAGGACTGGCTCAGTAACTCTGCTGTGCGATTGAGCAAGCCTGGCAAAGCTAGTTCTACATCCCCTACTTCATCCCCAAGGGAGGGGCTTCGCTCTGGAGCTCCTGTAGCCTGACAAAGTTAGTTGTGATGCAGAAGGAAGCAAGAGAGGGAGAAGGAAGCAGAGAACACTGAGTTGCTCGTGGGCCCTTTAGGCCCCCTCTAGGGGCCTGATTTGGCCCCTGGGGCCACATGTTTGACACCCCCGTTCTAGGAAATCATTTAAGATGGAAGAAGCATTTACAATGTGTAGTTCCCCCAATCCCTCACCACTGTCAAGGGGCACAGTCTATTCTACCACCCCGTTTGGCTGTACACGCAGAGCAAATTGCAATCTGTACAAGTCCCTAGCCTACCAACGTTTCTGCCAGCTTGCCGCCAAACACACATCTGTATGTGGTCTGAAGGGGGAGGGGGGGAGAGAAAGAGAGAGCGAGAGAGAGAGAGAGAGACCCTTCCTTTCTGCTAAAGCCTGTCTGCCTGCTCTCCAGGAAGCCAATTCTAACTCGCCACAGGTGACCAAACCAACAGCTGAGTGCAACCCTGGGCTCTGCGGGGATTGAACGGAGCAAGTCAAAGGAGAACCGTACTGACGACAGCGAGGAATTCAGAGAACCCAGCACGAAGACGACGAGGAGGCAAAGGCAGCATTTCTTGGAGTGCACGGGAGGAAAGCTAGGAAGACGATTCAAGCCTCCAGTCCAAGCAAGACTTCCCTCCCCCTCAGCTCCCCCCAGCCACCCACAGCGATGGCTGTTCGGAAGAATTATGTCAAGTGGCTCGTATAACAACCAGCACATTTCTGCACACGGCCAAAGCAATTCCCTACAGTCACTTCACCAATAAATGAGAAATAAAGCCAAACATGGAGGGGAGATAACACTGCGGTTCCATTCCACGGAGTACTGGGCCTTGAAACTTCTAACACTGTTGTTAAAGGCGGGGGTGGGGGGTGGGGGTGGGAAGGATTCTTCCTGGACTGCTTTTTTTATTCTTCAGCAGGCCAAGAGGAAGTAAGGTCTTGAGGAGAAGAGCTTTATGCAGAGAAAAGTATACTGGGTGTTTTTTTGTGTGCAGCAGGAACTCCTTTGCATATTAGGTCACACCTCCTTGATGTTGCCAATCCACCCAAGAGTTAACAGGGCTCTTAATACAGGGTCTACTGTAAGCTCCAGGATTGGCTGCATCAGGGGTGGCCAACGGTAGCTCTCCAGATGCTTTTGCCTACAACTCCCATCAGCCCCAGTCAGCATGGCCAATGGCCGGGGCTGATGGGAGTTGTACGCAAAAAAAACATCTGGAGAGCTACCATTGGCCACCCCTGGGCTACATCATTTAGTATATTTTATTTTATTTTATTATATTTGTATCTCGCCCTCCCCTGACAGGCTGAGGGCAGCTAACAATGATGAAAACAACGTAAAATTAAATTGTTATACAATAAAATCACAATAAATTATTAAAACATCTCAGACACATACAGTTTTAATCCCTAGATGGCGTTATTATTCATTCTTGATTAGCGCTATTTACTGTGCTGTTGCTGAATATTATTGAGCATTTCTGTTTAGGTGGAGTGAACATATTGACGTCTCCATTGGGTGTCTTGCAGGCCCTGCGGAATTGTGGCAAATCCCACAGAGCCCTGATGTTTTCAGGGAGAGCATTCCGGAGAGTGAAACAGCCCCGTGGCACAGAGTGGTAAAGCTGCAGTACTGCAGTCGGAGCCCTCTGCTCACGACCTGAGTTCGATCTCAGCGGAAGCTGGTTCAGGTAGCCGGCTCCAAGTCGACTCAGCCTTCCATCCTTCCGAGGTCGGTAAAATGAGGACCCAGCTTGCAGGGAGGGAAAGTGTAGATGACTAGGGAAGGCAATGGCAAGGAAAAGGAAAGGTCCCCTGTGCAAGCACCAGTTGTTTCCGACTCTGGGTTAACAATGCTTTCACGTTTTCACGGCAGACTTTAATGGGGTGGTTTGCCATTGCCTTCCCCAGTCATCTACGCTTCCCCCCCAGCAAGCTGGGTACTCATTTTACCGACCTCGGAAGGATGGAAGGCTGAGTCAACCTTGGGCCGACTAACTGAATCCAGCTTCCGCCGGAATCGAACTCAGGTCGTGAGCAGAGAGTTCAGATCACAGTACTGCAGTACCGCTGCTTTACCACTCTGCGCCACGGCAATGGCAAACCACCCTGTAAAAAGTCTGCCGTGAAAACGTTGTGAAAGCAACATCAGCCCAGAGTCGAAAACGACTGGTGCATGCACAGGGGACTACCTTTGCCTTTATTCCGGAGAGTAGGGGCTGCCACCGAAAAGGCCCTTGCCCTGGTGATGGAGAGCCGAGCATCCTTTGGCCCGGGGATCATTAAGAGATTTTGTGAGCTTGATCACAGTGCTCTCTGAGGCTCATGTGGGGAAAGGCGGTCCTGGAGGTAGGTAGGTCCCAGGCCATATAGGCCACATCAGGGGTTTGTGGCCTAATATGCAAAGGAGTTCCTGCTACACAAAAAGCCCTGGTGGAGACTCAGAGTGTTCCCCATAAACTCTTTCTAGTTACAGGTCGAGGAGGTGGGAAACAAGCCGGATGCGTTGATTTCATCCCGTTCATAAGCTGTGTCTCCTCCAGCTCCAAAACTGTCTCATCTCTTCCCTCCAGGCAAGTAGGCGTGAAAAACCTCCGCTTGAGACCCTGGAGAGCCGCTGCCAGTCTGAGTGGACAATACTGACCTTGATGGACCGAGGGTCTGATTCAGTAGAAGGCAGCTTCGTAAGTTCATATGTGCGCAGGCGGAATACTGGTTTGCTTCAACCCTGTTCTGCCTGGGAGGTACGACTTGGGAACTTGAGCCGCTTGGAGTCTTGTTGCTGTTCAGTCGCACAGTCGAGTCTGACTCTTTGCGACCCCATGGACAAAGTCATGCCAGGCCCTCCTGTCTTCCACCATCCTCCGAAGTCTGCACAAATTCGTGTTTGTTACATCAGTAACACTGTCCAGCCATTTCATCTTTTGCCGTCCCCTCCTTCTTTTGCCTTCTGTCTTTCCCAGCATCAGGGTCTTCTCCAGGGAGTGCTCCCTTCTCATTGGGTGGCCCAAGGATTTGAGCTTCAGCTTCAGCATCTGACCTTCCAGGGAACAGTCTGGGTTGATTTCCCTTAGGACTGACTGATTGGATCTTCTTGCAGTTCCAAGGGACTCTCAAGATTCTTCTCCGGCACCACAGCTCAGAAGCATCTATTCTTCTGCACTCTGCCTTCCTTGTGGTCCAGCTCTCACAGCCATACATTACTACTGGGAATACCATCGCTTTGACTATACGGACTTTTGTTGGCAGAGTGATGTCTCTACTTTTTATTTATACTGCCCAGGTTTGCCATAGCTGCATAGCTGTGCATGCACAGACATCTTCCAGAGGGGATTGGAGAAACCTATGGAGCAGAGATCCATCAGTGGCTACTAGACACAAGGTATAGATGGAACTCTCTGTCTGGGGCAGGTGATACTCTGTATTCTTGGTGCTGGGGGGGGGGCAACAGTGGGAGGACTTCTAGTGTCCAGGCCCCACTGGTGGACCTCCTGACGGCACCTGGGGTTTTTTGGCCATTGTGTGACACAGAGTGTTGAACTGGATGGGCCACTGGCCTGATCTAACATGGCTTCTCTTATGTTCTTATGTGACACAGAGTGTTGGACTGGATGGGCCACTGGCCTGATCCAACATGGCTTCTCTGATGTTCTTATGTGACACAGAGTGTTGGACTGGAGGGGCCACTGGCCTGATCCAACATGGCTTCTCTGATGTTCTTATGTGTCACAGAGTGTTGGAGGGGCCACTGGCCTGATCCAACATGGCTTCTCTGATGTTCTTATGTGACACAGAGTGTTGGACTGGAGGGGCCACTGGCCTGATCCAACATGGCTTCTCTGATGTTCTTATGTGACACAGAGCGATGGACTGGAGGGGCCACTGGCCTGATCCAACACGGCTTCTCTTATGTGACACAGAGTGTTGGACTGGAGGGGCCACTGGCCTGATCCAACATGGCTTCTCTGATGTTCTTATGTGACACGGAGTGTTGGACTGGAGGGGCCACTGGCCTGATCCAACATGGCTTCTCTGATGTTCTTATGTGACACGAGGTGTTGGATTGGAGGGGCCACTGGCCTGATCCAACATGGCTTCTCTGATGTTCTTATGTGACACAGAGCGTTGGACTGGAGGGGCCACTGGCCTATTCCAACACGGCTTCTCTTATGTGACACAGAGTGTTGGACTGGAGGGGCCACTGGCCTGATCCAACATGGCTTCTCTTATGTTCTTATGTGACACAGAGTGTTGGACTGGAGGGGCCACTGGCCTGATCCAACACGGCTTCTCTTATGTTCTTATGTGACACAGAGTGTTGGACTGGAAGGGCCACTGGCCTGATCCAACATGGCTTCTCTGATGTTCTTATGTGACACAGAGTGTTGGACTGGAGGGCCATTGGCCTGATCCAACACGGCTTCTCTTATGTTCTTATGTGACACAGAGTGTTGGACTGGAGGGGCCACTGGCCTGATCCAACACGGCTTCTCTTATGTTCTTATGTGACACAGAGTGTTGGACTGGAGGGGCCACTGGCCTGATCCAACATGGCTTCTCTGATGTTCATATGTGACACAGAGCGTTGGACTGGATGGGCCATTGGCCTGATCCAACATGGCTTCTCTTATTACCCAGCCTTGACCTGGATGGTCCAGACTAGCCCGATATCATCATCTCTTGGAAGCAAAGTAGGGTCCGTTTGGGTTAGTACTTGGATGGGGGACCACCAAGAAAGTCCAGAGGTGCTATGCAGAGACAGGCAGTGGCAAACCACCTCTGAAAACCATTTGTCTTGCAAAACCTAATGGGTCACCGCAAGTCAGCTGTGTCACTTCCCACCACCGATTCTGGCCTAGGAGTGTCTTGCTTCATTTGGATCTAGCAGCATTAGGCGATTATGCACCTCAATTTGAGCAGCTGCCATCTCAGAGATGCACTGAGATCGCTCCTTGTAACTCATAGCACGACATAAAACATAATTAACTCGAAATCCAGGCCAGTTGCTTAGCATTTAGTAACCTAAGCATGTCTGCGTGAGTTCTTAAGACGTCAATTCCTCAAGCTCCTTTTTAAAGGAATAAACTGGCAGCTCTGTTTGTGTTTGTGTGTGTGTGCGTGTGGTGATATTTGGGGAAGAAGAAGAAGAAGAAGAAGAAGAAGAAGAAGAAGAAGAAGAAGAAGAAGAAGAAGAAGAAGAAGAAGAAGAAGAAGAAGATGATGATGATGATGACAACCACATTGGATATATATTCCACCCTCCACTGAGTCTCAGAGCGCCTCTCAATCTCCTTTATCTTCCTCCCTCACAACAAGCACCCTGTGAGGTAGGTGGGGCTGAGAGAGCTCTTACAGCAGCTGCCCTTTCAAGGACAACTACGAGAGCTATGGCTGACCCAAGGCCATTCCAACGGCTGCAAGTGGAGGAGTGGGGAAACCAACCCAGTTCTCCCAGGTAAGAGTCCGCACACTTAACCACTACACCAAACTGGCTCTAGGACCTATGTCAATATGGAAATAATTATGCTGGCAGAAATTAGCGTCAGAATGTCACCATTGCTGCCAGATTAAATTAAACTATGAATTTTAAATGCATTAACGGGTTGTTATGATGTTAAGTTTAAGTTTTATTGTTAATTTTAAGCTCTTATATTTATTGTATATGTATAAATGTTGTTAGCCGCCTTGAGCCCGCCTAGGCGGGGAGGGCGGGATACAAATAAAATTTTACCTTACCTTACCTTACCTCTAACACACAACAGACACACACACCGCTCTCTTCTGTACATATCCTCTGCCGGTCACTCTATAGCATTAGGACCTACAACGAATGTCAAAATAACCCTGCAAGCTTTCCTTAGCATTGCCTCCGCCCAGGGGTCTTTTCATAGAAAAAGGTGCTGGCGCTCATTAGCACAACTCATTTGCGTATGCTGCACCCCCCTGACATCACCGGAAGGGGCACTAAATTATATCAGCACAGCATCTACCTTAAAATGCTTCTTGAATTATAATTGTCATCATAAAACCTCACTCTTCTACGAGTGAATAGATGGCACTCTGATCACAGCCAGGCTTTCTGCAGGGACTCAGCTGGACTTTAGGCCCTCTTTGGAATCCACTCCAGCTACATCAGGGAGCTCTCCCAGGTCCTGCAATACCTGAATTGCACCAGACTGACTTGCACCCCGGGACTGAACAGGGATATTGGTTTCTTACCTCATTACATATGCTAAACCCATTCTCAACCAAGTAGTGCCAGGACCCCGCCCCCCCCCCCACCGGATGTAGCCAATCCTCCAAGAGTTTATAGTAGGCTCTGTAAGAAAAGCCCTGTAAGCTCTTGGGAAGATTGACTCCATCAGGCAGGTGAAGCCTAATACGCAAAGGAGTTCCTGCTACAAAAAAAAGCCCTGAGTAGGGCTATACATCCACAGCATTCCACTGTATTCCTCTTTTAGGATAGTGTATCAGAAGAATGTCTTTTTTTACTGATAAACTTAAATAAGAGATATTGGTTGTTTATCTCATTACATCTGCTAAAGCCATCTTCCGTTATATTCCACTACATTATTTTTTTGTATTGGCAAACTAGAACGATCTTTATAATGTAGGCTACGTGTTAAAAAGCAAATCAGGTGGGCAGGGACACCTCTGAGAAAAACATGTTCTCAGTTTCTCAAGGAGCAATAGAGCAATTAACAGAGCACATTTATGGCCTTGTGACACTCTCACCGCCATTCTCCAATTCTGACATGTTGCTGCCTTTGTTGGTTTCCCACGCAAACGCCATCCAGACCAAATGTTCTTTCAGTTTGCAAATTTCACTCTTTTGCCATTGGATTCTAACTTTGGGCCGCCTTATATCCTTAACCACTGCCCACCAGCTATATGTAGCTCTGCTCACTGCACTCCAGTCCACCTTGCCCAGTTCCGCAAGGCCTGGAAAACAGTTTTATTTTGACTTGCCTTTAGTTAACTACAGTGTAAGTAGATGCCCAACATCGCTGGATGTAATGGTACCAACACTAGCACCAGAAATTGTTTTAAAAGTTGTTTTGAATTATTTTAAACTGTTTTAAGTCGTCTTAAATTGTTAGTAATTGATAACAACTGTTCATTTTAATTGTTTGCTTATTAGGGATAGTAGAATCTTTCGGGCTCAAGTGCCATGTTCTACTGGAGAAAGTTTTCCTTCCAGACGTTTCGTTCTCAGCTGCGGAGAACATCCTCAGTGGCGTTGCAGCCGGAGCAGGCGCTCTGACCTTCTTGGCTGCTGTGCATACTCAATGCACAGCAGCCAAGAAGATCAGAGCGCCTGCTCCGGCTGCAACGGCACTGAGGATGTTCACAGCAGCCAAGAAGGTCAGAGCGCCTGCTCCGGCTGCAAGTCCACTGAGGATGTTCTCCGCAGCTGAGAACGAAACGTCTGGAAGGAAAACCTTCTCCAGTAGAACACGGCACTTGAGCCCGAAAGATTCTACAAACCCTAATGATGTTACCAGCCGTGAAAACCTGAAATCTTTGTTTGCTTATTGTTCTATTGTTTGGGCTTGATTGTTGTTAGCCGCCCTGAGCCTGCTTCGGTGGGGAGGGCGGGATATAAATGCGAGGAATAAATAAATAAATAAATAAATTGTCTGATGAAGTCTGCATGCACACGAAAGCTTCCATTCTGAATACAACTTCGTTGGTCCGAGAGGCGCTGCTGGACTGCAGCTTTGCTGAATGGCACCAATGAGACTCGCCCTGTTTCCTGAGGCCTGCTTCTCCGTTCCACTGCTGCTGGTTACCCATCTGCTTCACAATGGTTCTTCTCAGACAGCACCAGTGCTCCCTCTAAGCTGTGGAATCCTGTGAGCCAACATTCTACTTTGCGAGCTACAGGCAAATGGACAAATGAAACTGCCTTATACTGAATCAAACTCTTGGTCCATCAAAGTCAGTATTGTCTTCTCAGACTGGCAGTGGCTCTCCAGGGTCTCAAGCTGAGGTTTTTCACACCTATTTGCCTGGATCCTTTTTTGGAGATGCCAGGGATTGAACCTGGGACCTTCTGCTTCCCAAGCAGATGCTCTACCACTGAGCCACCGTCCCTCCCCTTTCAAGTTGGCATTCAAGTTGTGAGTGACCGATTTGGCTGCTGCACAAATTAGTGTGCTCAGAGGCCATCTTTCCTGAGCAGGCTGAGCTAAAACAAAAATGTGTGAGCCAGAGGCTGAAAAACTGAGAGCCAGTTTTGGTGCAGTGGTTAAGTGTGGGGACTCTTATCTTGGAGAGCCAGGTTTGATTCCCCACTCCTCCACTTGCTGCTACTGGAATGGCCTTGGGTCAGCCATAGCTCTTGTAGGAGTTGTCCTTGAAAGGGCAGCTGCTGTGAGAGCTCTCTCACCCCTACCCACCTCGCAGGGTGTCTGTTGTGGGGGGGGGGGGGAGGTAAAGGAGATTGTGACCGCTCTGAGACTCTGAGTATAGGGCTGGATATAAATGCAATGGAAGAGCCCCGTGGCACAGAGTGGTAAAGCTGCAGTACTGCAGCTTGAACTCTCTGCTCACGACCTGAGTTCAATCCCAGCAGAAGCTGGTTTCAGGTAGCCATCTCAGGTTGACTCAGCCTTCCGTCCTTCCGAGGTCGGTAAAATGAATAGCCAGCTTGCTGGGGGGGGTGGGTAGATGACTGGGGAAGGCAATGGCAAGCCAACCCGGAAAAGTCTGCTGTGAAAATGTGAAAGCAGCATGACCCCAGAGTCGGAAACGACTGGTGCATAAGAACATAAGAGAAGCCATTTTGGATCAGGCCAATGGCCCATCCAGTCCAACATTGTGTGTCACACAGTGGCCAAAAAACCAGGTGCCATCAGGAGGTCCATCAGTGGGACCAAGACACCAGAAGCCCTCCCACTGTTGCCCCTCCCAAGCACCAAGAATACAGAGCATCACTTGCCCCAGACAAAGAGTTCCAACAATACGCTGCGGCTAATAGCCACTGAATGACCTTGGCTCCATATGTTTATCCAATCCTCTCTTGAAGCTGGCTATGCTTGTAGCCACCACCACCTCCTGTGGCAGGCCAACACGGGCAAGAGGTCCAGTTCTAAAAACAACAGCTGAAGATCAACAGATGAAAGCAAGGCAGGGAAGCAGAGTTCTGAAGGAAAGAAAGAGAGGGGACCAGGTACTAGGAGCTTAGATCTGCAGGGGAAGGAATCCACTCTAGTGACCAAGTGCTCAGAATGAAGAGTGAGCTCTAGGCATGTCACATGAAGTTGCCTTCTACTAAATCAGAACCTCATAAGAATTTAAGAGAGGCCATGTTGAATTAGGCCAATGGCCCATCCAGTCCAACACTCTGTGTCACACAGTGGCCAAAAAAACCAGGCACCATCAGGAGGTCCACCAGTGGGGTCAGGACACTAGAAGCCCTCCCACTGTGCCCTCCCAAGCACCAAGAACAGGCTGTGGCTAATAGCCACTGATGGACCTCTGCTCCGTATGTTTATCTAATCCCCTGCTTACACAGGGGACTATCTTTTTTTATAAATCCAAAATCATTAATCCAATACCTAATCGATCTGTTTATACCATCTATGCCGCCCCACTTAATGTGAGCTGTGGCTTAATTGTCTTAAATTTTAAACTGTTTTAATTGTTTTAAATTGGTTTGATTGTTTTATTGTGTTGGAAGCCGCCCTGAGCCCACTACGGGAAAAGGCGGCCTATAAATCTGCGGAAATAAAATAAAAAATAATTAAATCATCCCTTGAACTCAGCTTAGATGGAACAATGGTCGGCACCCTGTAAGAGTTCTGGCTGAATGGCTGAACACTCCCAGTCAAGGGAAGATCAGGATGTCAAAACTGGACAAAGAAATGGTGCAAACATTCACCCTAACAAGCGATTTTCCCAAGGTGATACAAATCTGCATCCAGCAGAAACCCAGGGGATAGAAGAACAAGGAGGAGAGGGAAGCGTTCCCCGGATTCCTATCTGCCAGACGTTATTCCGGCAGCTTAAAAAGGGGAGGGAATCAGCGAGAACTTCAGTAATTTGCAAGCTGCAAACTGTCTACCTATTCCCCTCTCCTGGCCTGACATCTGGGATGCACAGCTGTCTAGCTCCGGCAGCTTCCCTTTACAAGCAGCGGCGACGGGAAGAGAAAGCTGAGGCGGAGGCAAAGAGAAGCCCCCAGAGAGAAACGCAGGCGCTAGTCAGCATTTCCAGAGACGCTGTAAAAACATCAGAAGACAGGCTCCTGGGGTAAATCGCTCGAGGATGATTTCGTCCAGATTCCGCATCTCCCCTCCCCCCCCTTCCATCACTCTATTTCCACTCTCCCGTCCCCTCCGGGCATCCTAGTCTCTCTGGTGGAACAGTGATGCAGAGGGGGGGAGGAAGGAAGCTGCGAAGTGGTACCCGTGTGGGGGAAGAGATGTAATGGAGGCTCATGGGCATCTTTCACCCCAAGAGTTCACCGCTTTCTTTTCTTTTCCCCTAAACATTTATTAAAGGGTGATTAAAGGGTGATTAACATGTGGAATTCACTGCCACAGGAGGTGGTGGTGGCCACAAGTATAGCCACCTTCAAGAGGGGTTTAGATAAAAATATGGAGCACAGGTCCATCAGTGGCTATTAGCCATAAGGTGTGTGTATATATAAAATTTTTTGCCACTGTGTGACACAGAGTGTTGGACTGGATGGGCCATTGGCCTGATCCAACATGGCTTCTCTTATGTTCTTATGTTCTTATTCGATTCACCCTATACAAACTGACATACCTAAAAGTTGTTTAATAAAAGACACAAAGAATGGCAGGAAATTTCACAGGACAAACTTAATCCTACAATTTAAATTGGCATAGTGGTTTGTGTAGTGGTTAAGCGTGAGGACTCTTATCTGGGAGAACCGGGTTTGATTCCCCACTCCTCCATTTGCTGCTGCTGGAATGGCCTTGGGTCAGCCATAGCTCTCGCAAGAGCTGTCTTTGAAAGGGCAGCTTCTGTCAGAGCTCTCTCAGCCCCACCTACCTCACAGGGTGTCTGTTGGGAGGGGGAGGTAAAGGAGAGTGTAAACGGCTCTGAGATTTAGAGTACAGGGCGGGATATAAATCCAATATCATCATCTTCTTCTTCTTCTGAATTTTGAAATGCAATCCAGTAAGACTGAAGACTAGACACTTGAGGTCCTGGACAAGGTAGTAAAACACTCTTAGAACCTCGGGATCCCTGGACAGATTTACATCAACGAGAGAACCAATTTTTGATGTGGTAAACGATATGACTCAGGGGTGGCCAAGGGTAGCTCTCCAGATGTTTTTTGCTTCCAACTCCCATCAGCCCCAGCCAGCATGGCCAATGGCTGCGGCTGATGGGAGTTGGAAGCAAAAAACATCTGGAGAGCTACCCTTGGCCACCCCTGTGATATGTGCTCATCAGGGCTTTTTTTGAGCAGGAACACACAGGAACACACTTCCAGTTGGCTTGGCAGTGGGGTGTGTGGCCTAATATGCAAATGAGTTTCTGCATGAAGAAATAGTGACATTGGAGGATATGGCCTAATATGCAAATGAGTTCCTCCTGGGCTTTTTCTACAAAAAAGCCCTGTGTGAAACAATGGTGACATCAGAGGGTATGGCCTAATATGCAAATGAGTCTCTGTGTGAAGCAATGGTGGCATTGGAGGATGTGGCCTAATATGCAAATGAGTTCCTGCTGGGCTTTTTCTTCACCCCCCCCCCGGTGTTCATCATCGTTTACAATCTCAAGCCCCTTCCAACCAACTCAGTCAGGTGGTGGCCATAGTGCAACATCCTCTTTTGTAATTTCACTGTCATCAATGATCCACTTCAGCTCTTCCATTACACTTTGGTGGACAAATGCCTCTTTTCTGATCCTCACATCATTTTTATAATCGCTGTTGTTTGCATATCTGAGTTTACCGTCCGGGCGGGATTTGAACTCAAGAAACTCGTGGCCAAACTTCCCTTTCTGCCCGACGTAATACCACAAGTAAAACCCAATGTCTTCAGCCATTCCCAGTCTCTATCACAATTCCATCAGCCTCTTTCTCTCCTGCAGAACTTGGCAGCTGAGGCACTTTCAAGAGAGCACAGAGCATTCTGTACAAGCTTCCCAAAACGTTTACTGCCTGCCTGCTGCCATTCTGGGCAGCGTTTCTACCTGCCACCAGCACAAGATGCTGAAGCCGCTGCCGTCTGGGCCAAGAGCAATATATTTGGGGCATAACCAGAGGACACAAAAAGGGCAGGAGGGGGGGGGAGGGGAGGGAGGAAGGGAAGAAGGAAGAGAGGGGGAGGGAGGGAGGCGAGGGAGGAAGAGAGGGGGAGGGAGGGGAGGAAGAGAGGGAGGAAGGGAGGGAGGGGAGGAAGAGAGGGAGGGAAGGGAGGGGAGGAAGGAAAGAAGGAAGGAAGAAAGAGAGGGAGAGGGAAGTAGGGAGGGAGGAAGGGAGGGGGAGATGGAGGGAGGGAGGAAGAGAGGGAGGGAGGGAGGGAGAGGGAAGTAGGGAGGGAAGGGAGGGAGGGGAGGGAGGAAGGGAAGAAGGAAGAGAGCAAAATAGGGATGGGCTATATCAAGGGTTCCCAACAAAGTACACACGGGCACCATGTTTGTTAGAAACTGGGTGGGATCAGGGCGGGGCTTTGGTCCAGAAGGGCTTCTTGTTGGCTACTGGATTGGTTGTGGTTGGGGTCAGGGCGGGGCTTTGATCCAGAAGGGCTTCTTGTTGCCTACTGGATTGGTTGTGGGTGGGATCAGGGCGGGGCTTTGATCCAGAAGGGCTTCTGGTTGGCTACTGGATTGGTTGTGGTTGGGATCAGGGCGGGGCTTTGGTCCAGAAGGGCTTCTTGTTGCCTACTGGATTGGTTGTGGGTGGGATCAGGGCGGGGCTTTGATCCAGAAGGGCTTCTGGTTGGCTACTGGATTGGTTGTGCAGGTATTTTTTTAAAATGTTGCTTTGGCAGCAGCTGACTCCACAGCAGAAGGATCGTGACTGAAAGTAAGCTGCGGCAGCCATTTTGTGGCTGGCTTCGCCTCCTGCGGCAGCCATTTTGAGGCTGTACCTACCATCTTGTGTCAAAATTCCAAAAGGACCTTCAAACTGACTACACAGACCCCGTCAGATCCTGCAAGACAGTTCTTCTGTTTAGGTGACAGACAGACAGACAGATATTGGACTTGTATCCCATCCTTCCCTCTGAATCACAGAGACTCAAAGCGGCTCACAATCTCCTTTACCTTCCTCCCCCACAAAAAACACCCTGTGAGGTAGGTGGGGCTGAGAGAGCTCTCCCAGAAGCTTCCCTTTCAAGGACAACTCTGCGAGAGCTCTGACTGACCCAAGGCCATTCCAGCAGGTGCAAGTGGAGGAGTGGGGAATCAAACCCGGTTCTCCCAGGTAAGAGTCTGCGCACTTAACCACTACACCAAACTGGCTTTAAGTTCAAAATTAGAACAGGGCAATGCCGGCCAGTTTATAAACATGGGGCAGGGGCTCAATATTGGAGAGGTTCAGAGCGCATTTTTTTTAATTCCAGTGATTTTAAAAGTTCTTGCAGATCAAGCTAGATGGATCTCAAGTCACATCCAGAATAGCAGTTTCTCTGTTCCCTGCTGAACAGCAGTAGCTCCCGCCAGTTGCCAAACTGGCTTCCTGCCCTTGTCTCCTGTCTACAGCATTACAGCGTTTGTCTCTCCAAAGCGTTTGGGCTGCGAGCGGTTGAGTTCCAGAATTCAGAGCTGTCATAGCTGTGTGTGAGAAGCACACGCGCACACACACACACACACACAAAGAATTTTTGTAAAGGCCAGAGGAGGATAAACATGAAGTAGCAAGTCATTAATCTGGCATTCATTTGACTTTGTATCTTCATTGCGCAACACGGAATTCAAAAATCTCTAGAGCGACAGCCCAGCGAGTATGTAAAAAAAATCTTAGCAGCCTATTCTACAATTTTGCACATTAAAAAAGGGTGCTACTACCAGCAGGTTGTTGATGGGATCTCTCCTCCCCCTCATCTTTTAATTAGTAGTGCTAGCCTGAAGTGTGGTGTTGGAGGAGAGTTCTATGGATATTGTAAACTGTCAAAAAGACAAATCAGTGGGTTCTAGAACCAGGCCTCAGATTCAGCAGGAGCTCACAGGAGTACAGCTCCTGAACCTTTCTGACGGCTCCCCCACCTCCTCCCCACCTACCTTGACCACTGAATAGTAGGTGCAGCTGCATAACAATCCCTGGATTAGGAGAGCAGGCAGCCAGCCAGCCACCAGGGGCTTTGCCACGCCCCCAGAAGCCCTCATTAACCCCTGGAGAAGCCCACGCCACCCTTTCTCGACTTCTGATGTGATTTTGGGCGGCAGGTAGTTTGCTGGCCTTTTGACTGGAGGAGTCCAGGGGAGCCCCAGGGGAGCGAGGCCTGCTTGGGCTGGCTGGATCTCTAGCCAATCCAAGAAGGCCTCGCTTGCCTGGGGCTCTCCTTCTTGCATCGGGTGTCAGTTATCAGAAACTGTTAAATGAAATATTGCAAGAGTACTAATCTTTTAAGCATATTTTGAGTCTTTAAAAAACATCTTTAATTGTGTTCGTCCGTGTCCCTTATAAAGTTTATATCTCTACTACCTAGAATTACATTTTGTGATACACGTGGCCTGGCCCAACAAGGTCTCATTTATGTCAGATCCAGCCCTCGTAGCCAATGACACCCCTGGGGTGATCATGGTGTCTGACGTCCCTGTGCCAAAGCACTGAGACGGAAGGCGGGAGCTGCTGGCAAGAGACCAACTGAGATCAGAACTTCCAGCACACCTGTTCAGAGGGCCCTCGCAAATCATTTCAAAGAGCACCAACTTGCACGGTGCGGCGAAGGTCTTGGCTACATTTTAGCATTTGCACTTCAAAAGCATCTTATCTCCCCGACGCACTCATTGAACTGTGCCGATTTCAACCCTCTGCAGAATTAATTCATTCAAATCACAGCTGAACGTCGGGGGGGGGGGGCGGAAGGGGGGGGGGATGAAAAACAGCCATCGTTTCTTTCAAACCCCAAGCGTGCGACTCTGGCGCAAAGATCCTCGTACCATCTGCGCTGGGATTATCCGCCTGAAGTGGTAGCGTCGTGACTGAGGCAGTCGAGCGTACGCACTTCGGAAGCGATTTGGGCCCAGGCCTTCAGAAGCAATTTTTGTGCAGAACAGGGTGTAATGTCAGCATCTGCTATTGGTTGGCTGCATGGAGCCACTGGATTGGCCAAGCCTAGTATAAAGTCCAGGCTTCGTCTTCTGCTCAGGCTAGGTCTAAAGAGCAGACCGTCTTGTCCACTGCTGAAATGCCAAAGTCCAACAACTGGACTCAAGGACCCGCAGTTGGAAGTTCCTCCACGCCAGGAATAGATGTGGGATAGTCAAGGCATCTTTTCTGTAGCAGGAACTCCTTTGCATATTAGGCCACTCCCCCTGATGCAGCCAATCCTCCTGGGGCTTGCAGTACTAAGAGCCCTGTAAGCTCTTGGAGGATTGGCTACATCAGGGGGTGTGGCCTAATATGCCAAGGAGCTCCTTCTACAAAAAAACACCCTGGGTATAGTCAACTGTCCTGCCACGAGCTCCCAACAATAACACTGGAAGTCTTACTCGGGTCTTACCCAACGTAGGCAAATAAGCAAGGTGGGCTGCATCGAACGCTAAACAAACCAACAAGAAGTTAAAATTAAAACCAACCACCCCGAGCTCCCCCTGCTCTGAGATACCTCCCTCCCCAAACTGTTCAAATGGATTTTCGCACTAGGAAACTCCTGGCTGTTCCCATTTTATGTTCTACCACTGGGATTACTCTCAAGAAACAGACTTCTTGTTAGCGACAAGCTTTTCCACGATTGTCGCTTTCGCCTTTAACCCCCAAGTCCCTAGCCGCTGCCTCCTTGACAGCGTTTGCGCCCAACGATCGGCAAAAGGTGGACTATAAACCAAGTATATTTAAGAGGCATGACCAGGGAGGGATGCTTCAGTATCATGTTCGAAAGTCCAACACCTGAGTCTCCTGACCAGTCCTGGTCCTACCACCCTGCAGATTTATTTATTCATTTACTTTATCTATAATCCGCCTTTCTCGCTGAGACTCAAGACGGATAACATAATGAAAAAACCAATGCAAGCACACAGTGTAAGACATCCAGTGAAGAATGCAAGTGGACGAGGATTACAGACTTAGCAGAACAGCGAAGATTTGGGTCCAGGAGTACCTGACAGAACAACAAGAACTTCCGGACATGAGCTTTCAAGAATCAAAGCTCTCTTTGTCATAGACCAGCTTTGACTCTGGAAAGCTTGCACTCCAAAAATCTTGTTGGGCTCCAGGCCCATAGCTCCCCCTGGCAGGAGTAAGGGGTTTGGGGGGGGGGGATGGCCTCACCCCTCATCCCGGGGCTGCCCCTCTCCTTCCCCACTGTGCGATTTCAATTGTGCAGAGGGGCACCCAGGAGCAGTCATTACCTCTCCTGTGCCATTTAAAGGGCCCCAAAATCAGCTGACCGGTGGGCTCTAAATCAGGGGTGTCGAACTCATTTGTTATGAGGGCCAGATCTGACATAAATGAGACCTTGTTGGGCTGGGTCATGTTGGGCTGGGCTGGGATGGGATGGGCCATGTGTGTACCTATTTAAGATTAGGTAGCAGAGATATAAATTTTATAAAGAACATAGACAAACACAAATATATAAATTTTTAAAAACTTAAAACATGCTTAAAACGTTAGAACGCATTGGTCTTAAAGGTGCTTTCTTTGTATTTTTCCCATGGGATCTAGGGAACTGGGCAAAGGAAGTTCTGGCTCCTTCCTTCCTTCCTTCCTTCCTTCCTTCCTTCCTTCCTTCCTTCCTTCCTTCCTTCCTTCCTTCCCCAGGGGGCCAGGAGGGGGAGGAGCCTCAGTCAATAGAAGGAAGAGAGCCTTGGTTCAGTACCTCTGCTGTGCGATTGAGAGAGCCTGGCAAAGCAAGATATTCCTCCCCCCCCATCCTCCCCAAGGGAGGAGCCTCAGCCAATGGAGAAAATAGAGGTTTTGCTCTGTAGCTCCTGTGCAATTGAGCAAGCCTTGCAAAGCAAGCTGTTATGCAGAAGGAAGCAAGATATAAGGAGAAGGAGGCAGATGACAGCCAGTTCCTGGGGGTCTGATAGGAGCCTCAGTCAATAGAAGGAAGAAAGGCTTGGTTCAGTAGCTCTGCTGTGCGATTGAGAGAGCCTGGCAAAGCAAGATATTCCTCCCCCCCATCCTCCCCAAGGGAGGAGCCTCAGCCAATGGAGAAAATAGAGGTTTTGCTCTGTAGGTCCTGTGCAATTGAGCAAGCCTTGCAAAGCAAGCTGTTATGCAGAAGGAAGCAAGATATAAGGAGAAGGAGGCAGATGACAGCCAGTTCCTGGGGGTCTGATAGGAGCCTCAGTCAATAGAAGGAAGAAAGGCTTGGTTCAGTAGCTCTGCTGTGTGATTGAGAGAGCCTGGCAAAGCAAGATATTCCTCCCCCCCCAAGGGAGGAGCCTCAGCCAATGGAGAAAATAGAGGTTTTGCTCTGTAGGTCCTGTGTAATTGAGCAAGCCTTGCAAAGCAAGCTGTTATGCAGAAGGAAGCAAGATATAAGTAGAAGGAGGCAGATGACAGCCAGTTACTGGGGGGCCTGATAGGAGCCCTCCGAGGACCTGATTTGGCCCCCGAACTGCATGTTTGACACCCCTGCTCATGTAGAAGGGGCAGCAGAAGCAGTCACCACAAAGGGCCCCCTCCCCTCACAGCCCCCATGGCCCCTTCCTCCTGCGGCCTCTAGCTATGGAGCTGTTGGTCTCTGCTACTGGGCTCAAAGCTAACTATTCTACTCCAGACCGACACAGCTTTCCTCTGGAAGAATAAGTAGACAATCCAAACCACAGGGGCGCAGGCAAAGCGCAGGAGAATGAAAGCCACAATTCAGTAAAAGCAAGAAGACACCTAGACTGATCCTTGCGGTGGGCAGTCCTGCTCCAACACAAAAGGGATAGATTACAAACAGATAAACCGTGGCTAAGTAATGAACCAAATTTAAACCAACAATCAATATTTCTGCAACAATAATCCAGTCCAAGGTTACAATAATTCAGAACATGTAAGCAGGGGGCTTTTTTGTAGCAGGAACTCCTTTGCATATTAGGCCTCACACCCCTGATGTAGCCAATCTTCCAAGAGCTTACAGGGCTCTTAGTGCAGGGCCTACTGTAAGCTCCAGGAGGATTGGCTACATCAGGGGTGTGTGGCCTAATATGCAAAGGAGTTCCTGCTACAAAAAACCCCCGATTAGGCCACACCACCTGATGTAGCCAATCCTCCAAGAGCTTACGGGGTTCTTAGTACAGGGCCTACTGTAACCTGTAAAAGTGAGATCATGCACACGAATGCGCCCACCCAGGGGTGCCCAACTCCAGCTGGGAAATTCCCAGAGATTTTGTGAAAGCAACGTCACCCCAGAGTCGGAAACGACTGGTGCTTGCACAGGGGACTACCTTGACCTTTTTTTATAAAGTCCAGCCTCCAAAGCTGCTGGCAACTGATCTCTGTAGTCTAGAGTTGTAATTCCAGGAGAACTCCAGGCCCCACCTTGAAGTTGGTAACCCTACACACGCCCCTAATACGAGGGAGGTAATGTTGCCGGTTTAGTCATCTTCGAAGGGGGGGGGAAGGAAAAGGCCAAACCGTATTTTAGGTTTAACTTTTCCAGGACAAAAGCTGACCCAGTTCTGCCTCCTATCAATTAAAAAGCTGCGATTTTCCAAAGCGCCTAACGGGATCAGGCAGCACAGCCTAGGACCTGAATTTCAACAGGATTTGGGAGGCTTTTTGGAACCTTTACAACGTCTTGGCTGTGTAAAGCTGCTTGCCGGGGATCCTGAAACAAAACGTTCTAAGTAATGACCCCAACTGTAGACCTCGTTCCAGAAGAACAGTGAGAATGAAAAGACTGGGCGGGGGGGGGGGGGGGAGAGGGGGATATCATTGCCTCCAAACATCAAGGCTGTAACAGAAGAATGGTCAAATTGTCACTTAGGTAGAGTCCTTTCAACATGCAATCCAATGCGAGCTAGGGCCTTCTCGGTGGCAGCACCAGAACTGTGGAATGCTCTCCCGGAGGCCATAAGGGCCCTGCGGGATCTTTCTACTTTCCGCAGGGCCTGTAAGACCGAACTGTTCCGACAGGCCTTTGATATCTAACCGGGAGAGAACTGCCACCCTGTGATCACCATCTGAAAATAAGAATTCGCTTATATTGTAGTGACACAGCACCACGAAATGGTTTTAAAATCTTAAATTGTAATTATGTTTTATTGGTTTTAACTTGTAAATATGAATGTTGTCAGCCGCCCTGAGTCCGCTTGCGGAGAGGGCGGGATAGAAATTTAAAGTAATAAATAAACATAAGCTAAAGCAGGGGTCTCCAACCGCCGGGCTGTGGACCAGTACCAGTCCGTGGCCTATTAGCAACCGGGCCGCAAGTTGTATAATTATTTCATTATATATTGCAATGTAATAGTAATGATAAGATACATACTGGATTTATATCCTGCCCTCCACTCCCAATCTCAAAGTGGCTCACAATCTCCTTTACCTTCCTCCCCCACAACAGACACCCTGTGAGGTAGAAGAAGATATTGGATTTATATCCCGCCCTCCACTCCGAAGAGTCTCAGAGCGGCTCACAATCTCCTTTCCCTTCCTCCCCCACAACAGACACCCTGTGAGGTAGAAGAAGATATTGGATTTATATCCCGCCCTCCACTCCGAAGAGTCTCAGAGCGGCTCACAATCTCCTTTCCCTTCCTCCCCCACAACAGACACCCTGTGAGGTAGAAGAAGATATTGGATTTATATCCCGCCCTCCACTCCGAAGAGTCTCAGAGCGGCTCACAATCTCCTTTCCCTTCCTCCCCCACAACAGACACCCTGTGAGGTAGAAGAAGATATTGGATTTATATCCCGCCCTCCACTCCGAAGAGTCTCAGAGCAGCTCACAATCTCCTTTCCCTTCCTCCTCCCACCCCCCACAGACACCCTGTGAGGTAGATGAAGATATTGGATTTATATCCCACCCTCCACTTCGAAGAGTCTCAGAGTGGCTCCCAATCTCCTTTTCCTTCCTCCCCCACAACAGACACCCTGTGAGATAGGTGGGGCTGAGAGGGCTCTCCCAGCAGCTGCCCTTTTAAGGACAACCTCTGCCAGAGCTATGGCTGACCCAAGGCCATTCCAGCAGCTGCAAGTGGAAGAGTGGGAAATCAAACCTGGTTCTCCCAGATAAGAGTCTGCACACTTCACCACCACACCAAAATAAAGTGCACAATTGTATCATCCTGAAACCATCAACCCACCCAGGTCTGTAGAAAAATTGTCTTCCACAAAACTGGTTCCTGGTGCCAGAAAGTTTGGGGACTGCTGAGTTAGAGGACAGAAATACATAAGGCAGGGGTGGGGAACCTTTCTTCTGCCAAGGGCCATATGGATATTTTATAACATCATTCACGGGCCATAAAAATTATCAACTTAAAAAACTGCTCCGCCAAGGGAGAATGATTCAGGCCAGCAAAATTAATGCAAATAATTGTTTTTCTATTTGAAGTCATGTGGGGAGAGCCTAAGCTGGCACACACACACACACAGCCCGCCGCCCTAGGCAAATGCATAGGTCATGGGCTTTTTTGTAGAAAAAGCCCAGCAGGAACTCAGTAGCATATTAGACCACATCTTCTAATATTAGCACATTAGGCCACACCCTCTGGGATAATCAAGCACAAACTGAACTGGGACAGTAACTTTTCCAGGCCCCACAGCAATTCTGGCCAGCCAACCATCTGGGCCCTGTGATCCCTGCCTGGCCTTGGGGAGGCTGCTGCACAGTGCGGCTGGACCCCATGATCCTCACTGGCCAGCCAGGCCCCAGAGAGGCTGCCACATGGCTCAGTTTGGCTCAGCAATCCCCGAGGGCCACACCAAGTGACCTCGAAGGCCACATACGGCCCTGGGGATGGAGGTTTCCCTCCCCTGACATAAGGGGAGAAGGGACATACAGAAGCAAGGGACCTAGGCTTGCCAATCCCCAGGTCCCAGCGGGGGTTCTCCCGCTTTTCCAGGCTCCTTCCCGCCCCCAGTCAGCTGGTCAGCAGAGGGAAGCCCCGCCCCCATAGCCCCCACATGACTTTCCACCTCCGGAGGCTTCAGGCTCCGACTGAAAGGCTTCCTCTTGGGATGGGGTGTCTGTGTGACTTTGAAGAAGTTGGCAGCAACTCGTGAGTAGAGAGGCCAAGCCCTCGCTTCAGAGTCGCCAGAAACGGGGGTGGGGGGGAGGGAAATGTCTGCTGAGCACTTCATTATTCCCTATGTGGAGATCGATTCTCAAAGGGTATAATGGAGAATTGATCTGGAGATATCGGGGGCTCTGGGGGGGCCTGTTTTTTGAGGTAGAGGCACCAAGGTTTCAGCATAGCATCTAGTGCCTTTCCCCAAAATACCCCCAAGTTTCAAAACGATTGGACCCAGGGGTCCAATTCTATGAGCCCCAAAAGAAGGTGCCCCTATCCTTCATTATTTCCTATGGAAGGAAGGCATTTAAAAGGCATGCGGTCCTTTTAAATGTGATGGCCAGAACTCCCTTGGAGTTCAATTATGCTCGTCACACCCTTGCTCCTGGCTCTAACCCCAATATCTCCTGGCTCCACCTCCAAAGTCTCCTGGCTCCGCCCCCAATATCTCCTGGCTCCACCCCCAAAGTCCCCAGATATTTCTTGAATTGGACTTGGCAACCCTAAAGGGACCAGTGGCTGGACTGTACCATTTCAGGCTGCCCGACAAATATTTGAACATTTGCAAGCTCCTTTGCAAAACAGAATATTCTCTATGCATACAAAAAGAAATGTACGGGGGTGTGGGAAAATGTAAGCTAGCCTTTTTTTCCTGATAAGAAAAGACTTTGCAACAGAAAAGGGACATCGGGTAGATAGGAAGCATGCAAAAAACAAAACCAATCAACCCTCCTCAACTTCAGCTTTGAAATGGTATGACCCATACCACCTGGGACTTCCATTCATCTGTTCCAGCTCTCGGTTCCAGGCTAACAGGGATCCGGCACGGTGAACGAACACATCTGCTGCTCAGAACATGAAAAAACACTTAGCCGGGCACACCCATATAATTGTGTACATAATATGCCCACGGTCTGAAACAAGTCCTGTCCTGGTTTCAGCCAGTGCAAGCAACGTCTGTGACAGCCGCCCGGCTTTTACAAATCCATCGGCCTTTCAGAAGATGCTCCCACCGCCAGAGCTGAAAAGGTCGCACGCTAAATCAAAGCCATGAAAAACAAAGGGCAAAGAAAGGCTCTCTTGTACAGGTTAGGATTCCCATTTCTCACCTGCGTCATTACATGAGAAAGCAACTGCCATATCACATTAGCCCAAGACTCAACTACTCCAGCAATTCTGGTTCTGGAAGACCACAAGTATGGCATGTTTGGCAGCTCAAATCCAGCGTCTTTGAACTGCTCTTACTGTGTTCGGTTTTATTACAGTCGGCGACCAGATCCAACTGACAAGAACATTATCAAGTACACAGACAGGTATTCGGGTTAAGCTCCAGTTAAAATAAAGGTGTAAAAGTAGTCCCCCTGTGCAAGCACCAGCCGTTTCCAACTCTGGGGTGGGGTCGCATCATGACATTTTCACAGCAGACTTTTGACGGGGTGGTTTGCCATTACCTTCCCCAGTCATCTACGCTTTCCCCCCAGCGAGGTGGGGACTCGTTTTACTGACGACAGAAATGCCTTCCCCAAGCTGGCTGATGGGGCAGTGGGAGCTTTGAGAGTCACATAATATGTGTGAAAGAGTCACATGTGCTTTAAACCCAAAGTGGCGTTAGGTAAGGGAGTTTAGAGTGGTTTCTAAGACGCTTCATTCTTGCCATTCCCCAGGCCCCAAAGCTGCTAACTGTGGCTACAACAGCATTCTACCTTTGCTAATATTATCGCTCAGATAATTAATACAAGTTACCAGAAGCCCGATGGAGGCACAGGTAACTTACATGGTTTTAATTCGGATAATTGAAACCCTTTGTTGCTATGGCAATGGGTGCTATAAAAAAAATTAAATTAACATCTCCCCGCACGCAGTGATGACTCAGCCCTACGTCCCCATTTCCACCACCACCACCCCCCCCGCCACAGCCATCCAAGACGGAGGCTCCTTTGAGCATCTTACAAGCCAGAGAGTAAGCTGCGGGGGGGGGGGGCAGAATAAGGAAGGAGGGGGTGCCGCTAGTTGATTCGACATCTGCCAGGGTCACTATACTCCACCCCTACCCATTATATTGTTTCCATAGAAACTAAGAAACGGAGAAGCATCAGGAATAAAAATAGCCCCACCGAGCCGAAAATAACCAGCGTGTGTCATCAGCAAGAGGGACGCTTCAAGCGGAGAGAGATATTTTTACCTCCCGTTCTAGGGCGAAGCCCCTACCAGGGACTTGCGATCTCAGCGATGCAGCTGTTATAAAACTTACATGCCAGACTCTGAGGCAATACAAACACCATTAAAGACCCATTAATATTGTCGTGCTGCTCTTTGCGTAAAGCTTGGCCTTTAACGAGAACAAAGATGTAGAAGCGGCGAACTCATATTTTTTAATGGGGACCGAAGGCTCTGCTAGTTTCCCAGCGAAGAGAATTCTACAGTAGCTGCTTGGGACCATGAGGAATGGCGGGATATAAATGTTTTAAGGAAGAAATAAAAGTCAGTGTAAACGAGCATCTGACTGAGGCATCCTGGGCTGAAATCAATGGATTTAGACTCGAGTAGGTCTTCATGAGCCCCGTGGCGCAGAGTGCTAAAGCTGCGGTACTGCAGTCCGAGCTCTCTGCTCACAACCTGAGTTTGATCCCAGCAGAAGCTGGGTTCAGGTAGCCAGCTCAAGGTTGACTCAGCCTTCCATCCTGAGGTTGGTAAAATGAGTACCCAGCTTGCTGGGGGGGGGGAAGTGTAGATGACTGGGGAAGGTAATGGCAAACTACGCCGTAAAAAAATATCGTGATGCGACGTTACCCCAGAGTTGGAAACAACGGGTGCGTGCACACCTTTACCTGTTTTTTTTAGCTCTACATATCGTTGTCCTGCTTTAACCAAAAACGCCTATATTTAAGCTATTAATTAGTCCGATAAAAGATATAACCGGGGTGCTACTTAGGGAAGGGCTAATAATAATAATAATATATTTTATTTCTATCCCGCCCTCCCCGCCGAAGCAGGCTCAGGGCGGCTCACAACATGTAAACTTACAATTACAATATAAAACAGTATACGCAATTTGCTAATCAAAAGCATATAATTACAATATTAAAAGCATAAAATTACAACAAGAATTAACATTTTCAGTGCTGTGGCAGTGTAAATGTTCCCCTCTCCCATGTGATGGACCACAGGTGATTCTCATTCCAGACCAACCCCACCCACCCACCCCCTGTTTTTGAAGAGGTACAAAAATATAACATTTGCATACTTGTCTGCTCAGCCTTCCATCCTTCCGAGGTTGGTAAAATAAGGACCCAGCTTGCTGGGGGGAAAGCGTAGATGACCGGGGAAGGCAATGGCAAACCACCCCGTAAAAAGTCTGCCGTGAAAACGTTGAGAAAGCAACGTCACATCCGAGTCTGAAACGACTGGTGCTTGCACGGGGGACCTCTCCTTTCCCTTTCCTGCTCAGAGAATTCTAGGGATTGTAGTTCAGGGGCGTAATGACACCCACCCACCGATTCTCATCACCATCAGCCACACTAGAACTTCCAGGATGGCTCGACAGAAAGACATGACACCTGACCAGTTGCATTAAACGGTAGTGGCAATGCATCCTTTGACTATGAGCACAACTTATTAGGTTCCCTGAAACAACAATGGAACTGTTTGTTTCATATTGTTTCCCAGAGACCCACAATCAGGCCCTGCCCGAGAGTGCATGGCGCCCCAGGCAGCCTCGATGCCCACACCCCCCAGCGTTACACCCCGCAACCCCTCTGTGGCGCCTCCCCCTCCCTCCCAATTTTAATACCTGGGGAACCGACGGATAGAAGAAGAATTGCAGATTTATACCCCGCCCGTCTCTCAGAGACTCAGAGCGGCTTACAATCTTCCATATCTTCTCCCCCCACAACAGACACCCTGTGAGGTGGGTGGGACTGAGAGGGCTCTCCCAGCAGCTGCCCCTTTCAAGGACAACTCCTGCAAGAGCGATGGCTGACCCAAGGCCATTCCAGCAGGTGCAAGTGGAGGAGTGGGGAATCAAGCATGGTTCTCCCAGATAAGAGTCCGCATACTTAACCACCACACCAGACTAATAGAAATAAAGTGCACAGTTGTATCGTCTCAAGGCCATCCCCCCCCCCCCCGCTCCCCGATCTGTGGAAAAATTGTCTTCCACAGAACCGGCCCCTGGTGCTAAAAAGTTGGGGACCACTGCTCTAGCATATACAATACACAAATGGGCATTTGACCAATAATTTGTAAGGCTTCCAAAAAGGAGATCCCACTGCCGACTTGTGTGGTTTGTTCTAGTATTGAATTGCTGTTAGAATTAAGGCAGTTGAGCAGCTAAACCATCTACTGCTCTCCTGTAGAAACTTAGAAACTGCCCGCCACTCCTAACATCTCACACTGGTACAATAAACTAAGGGAACTCCTGGTTATGGAAAAAGTCTCAGACTAGTGGTGTGCGCTAGGATTGCGGCTATTTGGAATCATCGCCCACAGAAAAGGAAGAAGTTCAGATCCACTAAATTAGCAACCTAAAGGGTCAAATCCTGCTCCATCCCTTCTTCAGAACGAATATCTGAAGAAGTGAGCAGTGACTCGTACCCTGCCACAAATTTTGTTTGTCTTTAAGATGCTATTGGATTCTTGCTCTTTTCTGCTACGCTACCCATCTTGCCACATCCTCGTTCCTTTCCTTGCTTCCCGCAGTAAAGTTCTGTGTGCCTGAACAAAAGAAAGAAGAAGAAGATGACGACCGTAGATTTATACTGTGCCCTTCTCTCTGAATCAGAGTCTCAGAGTGGCTTAAAATCTCCTTTATCGTCTTCCCCCACAACAGGCACCTTGTGAGGCAGGTGGGCTAAGAGAGCTTTTCCGGAAGCTGCCCTTTCAAGGACAGCTCTGCGAGAGCCACGGCTGACCCAAGGCCATTCCAGCAGCTGCAAGTGGAAAAGTGGGGAATCAAATCCAGTTCTCCCACATAAGAGTCCGCACACCTAACCACTACACCAAACTAGGCTAGAACACTTTTAACCACCGCACCATACTGGTTCTCATCGTTGCGGCACCACGGCTCTCACTCCCCCTTTGCGTCCCTCTTCAATGCCCACTTTTCCCATATATTCACTGTGGTAAACCTGTGGTTCTCACACCAGGGATAAGCAAAGATCCAAGGGAAGTTGGGATCCTGAGGCTGGTGGTACCCTCCCTCACCTCACCCTTCAATGCACTGTACTTTAAGAGATACCTCGGTGCATGGTACATTTTGGTATATAATATGCAAACATGACAGGAAGGAAGTAGATGAGAATGCATGCATGCGTCTTACTGAGTAAGCAGGTACAGAAAGAATCACAAAAGCAGACCTCTTAAAAACCCTCTTGGCAGACTTCCCATTCATTTGTTAAACCTTTCTGCAAAAGAAAACAAAAGGAGGGGGGGGGAGCTTTTCAGATGATTAAAACTGCCTTTATACATGATGAGAGGGGGGGAAGGGAGGAAAAGGCTTTCAGAAAAAAGACGAAATCCTCCCCCACAACCTCCTTCGAAACAAGCGGAGAAGTTTAAACCCCGCCAACATAAACGATTATTTAACCCTCCTACGTATAACTGACCACAAAATAATATGTTAAAAATAAAACTCCCCTCAACCTGAGCTTCCTCAATTTATTCTCATACAATAAAGCAACTCTTTTTTTTTTCCTTTTAGAGTTTTAACCACCTCCACCACCGTTGTGCTGAAAAATCAAGTTTCATAAAAAGGGCTGCGAGACCCCCAATTAAAGGCAGGACGGGGGGATGCACAGGGAAAGTGTTTTAAAGTCTAAATGACCCCCGTGAAGTGAAAATTCAGTGGAAAAGACAATTGCTACTTTAGGCTGAAGCAGCTATTAAGATGCTATTAACCATTTGCCATGGCATGAACCCCCCAGGGAATTAGCATTCAAGGTTATTACATATTCCCCACCCATTCCACCCCTCTATAGTAACTGCTCCTTTTTTTTAAAAAAAGCAGCAATCCTTACTACACAGTTAATATTACATCGTATTAGAATCATGGTCAGACAAATCTTTTCAAATTAAAACTCTGACCTAACTGGGGTCTATCTGACTTCAGCATCAGACCAGTAGAGCGTCTGACAAAGGGGACTCAAAAGCCTGCTTTTGCTAAACCATATTTTGCTAATGGAAGAAAAGGGCAAACGGAACGGACATGTTTTTTGCAAAATTTTTTAAAAGGGTACCAGCTAAATCCATCCCAAAGTCAAAAACAACACTTGGCAATGCAATCCAATGGGAAAGTTGTTGGGGGATTTTTTTTTAAAGGAAAGGGGGAGCCAAAGAACATAAGAGAAGCCATGTTGGATCAGGTCAGTGGCCCATCCAGCCCAACACTCTGTGTCACATAAGAACATAAGAGAAGCCATGTTGGATCAGGCCAGTGGCCCATCCAGTCCAGCACTCTGTGTCACATAAGAACATAAGAGAAGCCATGTTGGATCAGGTCAGTGGCCCATCCAGTCCAACACTCTGTGTCACATAAGAACATAAGAGAAGCCATGTTGGATCAGGCCAGTGGCCCATCCAGTCCAACACTCTGTGTCACATAAGAACATAAGAGAAGCCATGTTGGATCAGGTCAGTGGCCCATCCAGTCCAACACTCTGTGTCACATAAGAACATAAGAGAAGCCATGTTGGATCAGGCCAATGGGCCATTCAGTCCAACACTCTGTGTCATATAAGTACATAAGAGAAGCCATGTTGGATCAGGCCAGTGGCCCATCCAGTCCAACACTCTGTGTCACATAAGAACATCAGAGAAGCCATGTTGGATCAGGCCAATGGGCCATTCAGTCCAACACTCTGTGTCATATAAGTACATAAGAGAAGCCATGTTGGATCAGGCCAGTGGCCCATCCAGTCCAACACTCTGTGTCACATAAGAACATAAGAGAAGCCATGTTGGATCAGGCCAGTTGCCCATCCAGTCCAACACTCTGTGTCACATAAGAACATAAGCGAAGCCATGTTGGACCAGGCCAATGGCCCCCTCCAGTCCAACACTCTATGTCACATAAGAACATCAGAGAAGCCATGTTGGATCAGGCCAGTGGCCCATCCAGTCCAACACTCTGTGTCACATAAGAACATCAGAGAAGCCATGTTGGATCAGGCCAGTGGCCCATCCAGTCCAACACTCTGTGTCACATAAGAACATCAGAGAAGCCATGTTGGATCAGGCCAGTGGCCCATCCAGTCCAACACTCTGTGTCACATAAGAACATCAGAGAAGCCATGTTGGATCAGGCCAATGGCCCCATACAGTCCAACACTCTGTGTCACATAAGAACATCAGAGAAGCCATGTTGGATCAGGCCAGTGGCCCATCCAGTCCAACACTCTGTGTCACATAAGAACATAAGAGAAGCCATGTTGGATCAGGCCAGTGGCCCATCCAGTCCAACACTCTGTGTCACACAGTGGCCAAAAAAAACCCCAAGTGCCATCAGGAGGTCCATCAGAGGAGCCAGGACATGAAGAAGAAGACCATTCCAGCAGCTGCAAGTGGAGGAGTGGGGAATCAAACCCGGTTCTCCCAGATAAGAGAGCTATGGCTGACCCAAGACCATTCCAGCAGCTGCAAGTGGAGGAGTGGGGAATCAAACCCGGTTTCTCCCAGATAAGAGAGCTATGGCTGACCCAAGGCCATTCCAGCAGCTGCAAGTGGAGGAGTGGGGAATCAAACCCGGTTCTCCCAGATAAGAGAGCTATGGCTGACCCAAGGCCATTCCAGCAGCTCCAAGTGGAGGAGCGGGGAATCAAACCCGGTTCTCCCAGATAAGAGAGCTCTGGCTGACCCCAAGGCCATTCCAGCAGCTGCAAGTGGAGGAGTGGGGAATCAAACCCGGTTCTCCCAGATAAGAGTCCACACACTTAATCACTACACTAAACTGGCTCTCCTACTGTTCCCCCCCCCCCCCCCCCCAAGCACCAAGAATACAGAACATCACTGCCCCAGACAGAGAGTTCGAACAAAAAGAGATGCTGAGAAGGAAACATTTCTTTACCGTTATTTTAAAATGCAACCCCCCCCCCCAAAAAAAAAAACCCCCATAAAAACATGTTACAAATGTCTGTTAACAAACCTCGACTGCCAAGCTGCAAGCGAGAAGCGCTCCATCTGCTCCCCTGGCTATATTTACTTTTCCCCCAGCAACAAGTCATTTAAGGATGTACGAAGTACACAGTTGATATTTTTCCATTACAAAACGATCTCTTCTTACTTTCTCCCAGAACAGTCAGGTAACTACTGTCTGATACAACCAGCATCCCTTACAGCATCTTTCCTAAAGCTGGCCCTGTACGTAGGTACACAGCTCCCCACCACCTCCACCACCCCATGTACGTTATGTATTTATGCAGGCCTTTTTGGTAGAAAAACCCAGCAGGGACTCATTTGCATGTTATGCCACAGCCCCTGACACCAAGCCAGCCGGAACGGCGTTCCTGTGTGTTCCTGCTCAAAAAAAGCCCTGCATTTAACTTATCTCTCGTTTTTGATCTGACTTGCAACAGCAACAACAAAAGATTGCAGGGGAGCTTATAGAAAACCATAAAAATATATCTAGACGGAGAGCCAGTTTGGTGTAGTGGTTAAGTGCACGGACTCTTATCTGGGAGAACCGGGTTTGATTCCCCACTCCTCCACTTGCACCTGCTGGCATGGCCTTGGGTCAGCCATAGCTCTGGCAGAGGTTGTCCTTGAAAGGGCAGCTGCTGTGAGAGCCCTCTCCAGCCCCACCCACCTCACAGGGTGTCTGTTGTGGGGGAGGAAGGTAAAGGAGATTGTGAGCAGCTTTGAAACTCTTTGGAGTGGAGGGCGGGATATAAATCCAATATCTTCATCTACCTCACAGGGTGTCTGTTGTGGGGGAGGAAGGTAAAGGAGATTGTGAGCCGCTCTGAGACTCTTCGGAGTGGAGGGCGGGATATAAATCCAATATCTTCTTCTTCTTCTTCTAGACCAGCGGTGTCAAACGCATTTGCTATGAGGGCCGAGTTTTACATAAATGAGATCTGGTCGGAGGCCCAGGCCATGTGTGCCGTAAAATGTAATGCCAGGTATTGGATATGTAAACTTTATAAAGGACAGACAAACACAATTAAAGATTTTAAAAAAAACCCTTAAAACATGCTTAAAAGGTTAGAATTCTTGCAATATTTTGTTTATTTAACAGTTTCTGATAACTGGTACACTCTTGCTCTGAATTATCGCATCAAAATCTGGAGACAATGTCTGTGCTGTAGCAACCTTGAGTATGCTGTTCAGGTGTTGTTCAGGTGTGTATCTATTAAGCTGCAAACCTACTTTTGATTTATTGACATTCATTACATACATCTCATGGTCAATGCTTTGAGCCTATTACCAAAGGAGAACATGAAATGGCTGGGCATTGCGAACTTTTGTACACATGTTGCTTCATGTGCTGGTCAGCCAATGGAGAAAACAGAGGCTTTGCTCTGTAGCTCCTGTGCTATTGAGCAAGCCTGGCAAAGCAAGTTGTGATGCAGAAAGAAGCAAGAGAGAAAGAAGGAAGCAGACAGGAGCCCTCCAGAGGCCTGATCCAGCCCTCAGGCTGCATGTTTGATGCCCCTGGCCTAGACTATAATTACAACTTTGAAAATTTATAAAATTATTCGGTAACCAAACAAGACAGCAGCAACTAAAAAGATTATTCAATGAATTACAGTTCAGATTAAAGCCACAGCCAGTGGAAGAGCAAGTGAAAAAGGAGAGGACTCCAAGAGTTAACACCCAAGCAACATGCAAGGAGGGAATGCCACAAACACAGGGCCACCACAAAGAAAGCCCTGCCTCTTCAAGAGTCTTCACTGTGCATCTGAAGATAAGTTGTTTTTGTGCACAAAAATATTTTTAAATAACATGTTCATTTTATAAGGCATATTATTAAAAGAGTAGTTACCATGTGGAATTCACTGCCGCAGGAAGTGGTAGCAGCTATAAGCAAAGACAACTTCAAGAGGGGACTGGATAAACATATGGAACAGAGATCCATCAGCGGCTATTAGCCACAGGGTATTGATGGAACTCTCTGTCTGGGGCAAGTGATGCTCTGTATTCTTGGTGCTTGGGGGGGCACAGTGGGTGGGCTTCTAGCGTCCTAGCCCCACTAGTGGACCTCCTGATGGCACCTAGGTTTGGCCACTGTGTGACACAGAATGTTGGACTGGATGGGCCACTGGCCTGATCCAACAGGGCTTCTCTTATGTTCTTATGTGACACAGAATGTTGGACTGGATGGGCCATTGGCCTGATCCAACAGGGCTTCTCTTATGTTCTTATGTGACACAGAGTGTTGGACTGGAGGGGCCATTGGCCTGATCCAACATGGCTTCTCTTATGTTCTTATGTGACACAGAGTGTTGGACTGGAGGGGCCATTGGCCTGATCCAGCATGGCTTCTCTTATGTTCTTATGTCCTCTATTAAACCCATGGTACCCATGAATGGGTGGTGGAATTCAAGCCAGGAGGTGCAGACTGAAACACTGGCTGCACATTTTGCCCAAGAATAAAACTCAGAAATGCCTTCCTTCTATAGGAAATAATGGAGGATAGGGGCACCTTCTTTTGGGGCTCACAGAATTGGACCCCCTGGTCCAATCATTTTGAAACTTGGGGGGTATTTTGGGGAGAGGCACTGTATGCTATACTGAAAATTTGATGCCTCTATCTCAAAATACAGTCCCCCCCCGGAGCCCCAGATACTTGCGGATCTATTCTCCATTATTTCCTATGGGAATAAGTTTCCATAGGGAATAATAGAGTTCCCAGAAGACATTTCCCTCCCCTCCCCCTGCTTTCTGATGACCCTGAAGCAGGGGGGGGCCCTCCAAACCAGGGGATCCCCTGCCCCCACCTGGGGATTGGCAACCCTAGTCTCAATTAACAAAACACGAATCATAACGTGTTCAGGATACAGGTTTGTTCTGAAGTCCAGTAACATAAAGAGGTTCTGTACACCAGGGGTCCCCGCCTGCCAACAGCTTTCCTGGCGCTCTTCAAGTGTTTTTAGTGGGACCTTTCTCAGCAGGCTTTCTCATTGGCCAATGAAGATTAGATTGGCAGTGTGGATTTAAAAAAAAATTGCTTTGACAGTGCTGCCACCACCACCGTAAGAGTCAGTCACCAGATGTCACCATGACTACCAGGCACATCCATCTATCTATCTATCTATCTATCTATCTATCTATCTATCTATCTATCTATCTATCTATCTATCTGTCTGTCTGTCTGTCTGTCTGTCTGTCTGTCTATCATCCTTCCAATCATCCATCCATCTATCCATCTATCATCCATCCATCCATCTATCCATCCATCATCCTTCCAATCATCCTTCCATCCTCTATCTATCTATCTATCTATCTATCTATCTATCTATCTATCTATCTATCTATCTATCTATCTATCTATCCATCCATCTATCATCTATCATCCATCCATCATCCATCCATCTATCATCCTTCCAATCATCTATCTATCTATCTATCTATCTATCTATCTATCTATCTATCTATCCATCCATCTATCTATTATCCTTCCAATCATCCTTCTAATCATCCTTCCATCATCTATCTATCTATCTATCTATCCATCCATCCATCCATCCATCCATCATCCTTCCAATCATCTATCATCCTTCCAATCATTCATCCATCCATCCATCCATCCATCTATGCATCATCTATCCATCTATCTCTCTCAATCTCTATAAATATAAAAATTCAGATTTTGCTGATCAAACGGGGAGGGGGATTCAAATTATGTGAGTACTTGGTGTTGATCTAAACCCCTGATATTTGGCAACCAGGTGGAGCAGGGCAATCCAGTCTGGAGCACTGTGCCACCTTTGGCAGAAATCACAACCCACCTTGCTTCACGCAACCAAAGAAACACAAAAGAATAAAGCTACCTTTGTGGCTCTACAAGCACAACCGCCAGATCCTCACCTCGCTCAAACAGAATTCCCAGCCACATTTCTACAACCCCTTTGGGTAATGTCAGAGTCTTTATTAGCAGGGAAAAGCCCAGCAGGAACTCACTTGCATATCGGGCCACAACCCCTGAAATCACCATTGTTTCACACAGGGCTTTTTTTGTAGAAAAAGCCCAGCAGGAACTCATTTGAATATTAGGCCACACACCCCTGATGCCAAGGCAGCCAGAACTGCATTCCTGCTAAAAAAAAACCCTAGGTAATATGTTGCCATGGGTAGAATGACCAGCAAACACCAGATATCTCCCTTGCATAATGAAAACAATATACTTAATATCTCCAGCACATAAATAATACACCAAACACTAGTAATGCTTATGAGAAAAATTCAAAATGTCATCACACATACACACTGTTGCCAATAAATACAATTTCCAGAATAACATAAACCAAACCACCAAGTTCCATTACAGTTCCAGGCTTCCAAGTAATATGTAAAGACTTGTGCAACACTCAAAGGTGATATTTATATATTCTCCAACTGTGCATAAAGTATCTTCTCAACGGAATTCCGATCGTTATATTTCCCGTTTCGATTAGCGTCTTTGTCAAGAGATGCACGTATGAATAACTTAAGCCTTTACTCTGAGGCTCTGTAAACCATACGTCAGCTTCAAAAATATTTATTTCAATATTTCTTATCTCTGGAGCCTTACAGCCTCAGTAATATTCACGACTCAGCGGTACATACTTCCTGCGGGGCCAGTAGCTCTCGTTATGAGAAAAAGTCAAAATGCTGTCACACACACTATTGCCAATAAATACAATATCCAGAATAACAGAAACAAAACCAAGTTCCATTGCAGTTCCAGGCTTCCAAGGCATATGTTAAGACCTGTACAACGCTCAAAGGTGATATAAATATCTTATCTCTGCAGCCTTACAGCCAAGTGGGGAAGAATCAGAAACACTGAAACAAATTCCAAAAAAAAATGCATATGTATAAAATAATTAAAGAAAAGACAGGTGTGGGAGAGGGTCAGTTAGGGACCTCCGCAGCTTCCAGATAGCAGCTGCTAACTTCTGATTTTCTTTGTAATGTTGACGCAGAAGCTCCTAAAGGTTGCCTACCTCCAGGTGGTGACACGAGTAAACCCTGAGGTTCTGTGATGACTAGGGTTGCCAATCCCCAGGTGGGGGCAGGGGATTCCCTGGTCTGGAGGCCCTCCTCCCGCTTCAGGGTCATCAGAAAGTGGGGGGAGGGGAGGGAAATGTCTGCTGGGAACTCCTATGGAGACTTATTCCCATAGGAAATAATGGAGAATTGATCCATGGGTATCTGGGGCTCAGGGGGGGGGCTGTTTTTTGAGGTAGAGGCATCACATTTTCATTATAGCATACAATGCTTCTCCCCAAAATATCCTCCAAGTTTCAAAACGATTGGACCAGGGAGTCCAATTCTATGAGTCCCAAAAGAAGGTGCCCCTATCCTTCATTATTTCCTATGGAAGGAAGGCATTTAAAAATGGTGTGAGGTCCCTTTAAATGTGATGTCCAGAACTCCTTTTGGAGTTCAATTATGCTTGTCACACCCTTGCTCCTGGCTCCACCCCCAAAGTCCCCAGATATTTCTTGAATTGGACTTGGCAACCCTAATGATTGATGACCAGCCTCTATGTCACTTTACACAATTTGTTGATTCTTATAAACCTCTTTATATTCTTTGAAACGTTTTCACAACACATTATTCCAAACCATACACTGATGAATAGAACACCCAAAATGAACAAAAAGGAAGAACATTGTCTTTAAAAGACTGTCTCATAAGAATAAAGTTTCGTTCTCTCGTGAATGAAAGGGAATCCTCGGTCCACTTGTTCCTGAGGAGACCTCACGATGTCTCTTGAAGATTCAGCTTGAGATGTACACAGCCCAGCACAGCTACGAGGTTGTACTTTGTTCTCCTCGTTTCACCAAAGGCTTTGACCAGCTTTTTACAATTTCATCAGAGCACAGCCAAGATTCCAACTCTTCTCCTTCAGACATTCTCAATTTTCAAAATAGGTCTTGTTCACCTGGAGAAAATGGCCGCTTCAGAGGGAGGACTCTGTGGCATTATACCCTGTTGAAGTCCCTCCCATCTCCAAACCCTGCCTTCTTCAGGCTCCACCCCCAAAATTTCCAGGCATTTCCCAACCTGGAGCTGGCAACTCTACTCTGATCATAAGTAACAAGGAATGTACATGCGTTCAACTATCTTATATGGTCAAGGGTATGACATCTGATTGCTGGCATTGCAAAGAAGAAAAGGGATATCACGCACATCTTTGGTGGGAATGTTCAAAGGTGATTGAATTCCGGCAAAAGATCTTGGAAAAGGTAGAGGAAGTATGTAAGGTTAAAGTGGAGCTATCAGGAATGTGTTATTTATGGGAATTTTAAAAAAGGTAAAGGTAGTCCCCTGTGCAAGCACCAGTCGTTTTCAACTCTGGGGTGACGTTGCTTTCACAATGTTTTCACAGCAGACTTTTTTTTTTTTTACGGGGTGGTTTGCCATTGCCTTCCCCAGTCATCGACGCTTTTTGGGGGAACTATAAAATAGATAAACCCTATCAGCTATGATTTTAGCTGTTTGTGCAGTTATAGCATTTGGCTGGAAAGATGCTACAAAATGGACTATAGACAGATGGAATGGATACTTATATGAATGGATCCAGTCGGACATATTATCGACATTAAAACAGGAAAAGCTAGGTGAGAATAAGATTGTGGAAATTAAGACGAGGTGGCCGGAGTATATAAGATTTTTTTTTTATTTTATTTTTATTTATGGGTAAAAGCAGGAGGAGTCAACGATGATATATTGGTTAAACTCCAAAAAGTGTGCTCATGGTTACAGATATAAAATAAGGTATTATTACTGGTCGCTTGTGGGGGGAGGGAATGAAAAGGAAAGGGGGGGGGAGAAGCATCTGATGTATTGATATGTGTTATATATGCTATGTATTGTTTGAGTTGTATGGAAGCAAGATTCAAATACTTCAAATAAAAAAAAACAATGTTGTTTTAAATGTTGTTTTAAATGTTGTTTTAAATTACCTTATATGGTATATTTTATATTGTATAATTTTATCGAACTCTTGTCAGCCGCCCTGAGCCTGCCTAGGCGGGGAGGGCGGGATATAAATAAAATTTATTATTATTATTATTATTATAACAATGAATGCACATGTAATTCATGTGCAGAGTACATTTGATTGTGCCTTGTATGTGCATTGAGTAATAATCATGGTGTAGTCAACCCATGTGCAAATTCCACATTTATCCAGGTACTGACCTCTGTTTTCAGGATGCACATGGGAATGGGGCTACTGTAGAAAGATGCTTTGCAAAGAAAATTATTGTGCTAATTCGTATATTATGCCGCTTGGGAAGAAGACCTCAACATTACAAATAAGCTATAGACTAGAGGAAATTCAGAATACATGAGGAAAGAGAAAAGTGTCACTATTTGATTCGCAGTAGCACTAACTTTGGGGAACTTGATTTATTTGGATGAATTTACTTCCAAACATCAAGGTTTTTCACTTTCAACTGGGAAAAAGCAAATATAGGACCAGTTTCTCTTAAGACCAAGAAGTGGAAATCTGGGATTTTAGAAGAAATGGTCCATGGTTCCATGCAACAGCCCAACTTTTGGGTTCTGAGAATGTACCGTAACATCTCATCCTTCTTATATAGCCCACGCTGAATAGGAAGTGGAATGACCGCAAAATCTTCCCATTTATCCCAGACTCTGTCATGTTCTCTCCTTTCTTTATCTTTTTCGTCAAACATTTTAGACTGTAAACTACCATGCTTTTACTTTTCCGATTCAACTGTTTAAGATCTATTCATTTCATTTATCTTAGGCACTTTTACATTACCTCTCCAGAGTTCTACTCAAGGTGGCTTACGAGTAAAAAAACCCTCCAAGGTAGATCGCTGGATAGATGACAGGCTAGGTGATTTACCTCAGAGCTCTGGTCACTGACCCCATGTTCAGTCATGGCACTATATACATTTTAAAATTCCTTTAAACCGTGCTTTCAAAGCCCATTAAAAATCGAAAATGCCACATTTCCCAACATATATAAGCATCTAGGTTCTTCACCTTCCCCTTTCCCATGCAGACAGCTTTATAGTCCCAATCTCACGTGGACCAAAAATCCACAAAATGAAACCTGCCCAACATAGAATATTAGTCGCTGCAAACCACGGGGAACTTCAGGTTTCCAGAAAACCTGTCCACCCCTTCCCCCCACCCCCACCCCCGGCCCAGGGATCTGACAATTCACACAAGTCACACCTTCCCTCACCACTCAACATTTGGGTATATTGAACATATGAAGCTGCCTTATACTGAATCAGACCCTGGGTCCATCAAAGTCAGTATTGTCTACTCAGACCGGTAGCAGCTCTCCGGGGTCTCAAGCTGTGTGACACAGAGCGTTGGACTGGATGGGCCATTGGCCTGATCCAACATGGTTTCTCTTATGTTCTTATGTTTTCCATGCCTACTTGCCTGGACCCTTTTTAGTTGGAGATGCCGGGGATTGAACCTGGGACCTTCTGCTTACCAAGCAGATGTTCTACCACTGAGCCACCACCCCTCCCCATTCTGAGTTATAGAATCATAGAATCCTAGAGATGGAAGCGGCCATACCCTCTGCCATCTAGTCCAACCCCCTGCTCCATGCAGGATCAGCCTAAAGCATCTCTGACAAATATTCACCCAGTTGCATTTTGAAGACTGCCAATGAAGGGGAGCTCAACACCTTCCTAGGCAGCTGGTTCCACCTCTGAACTACTCTGACTGTTAATTTTTTTCCCCTAATATCCAGCTGGTACCTTTCTGCTTGTAATTTGAGTTAAATGCTTCGGGTCCTATCCTCGGCTGCCAAGTGGAACAGCTCCTTGCCCTCCTCTAAATGACAGCCTTTCAGATATTTAAAGAGAGCGTTCATGTCTCCCCTCAACCTCCTCTTCTCCAGACTGAACGTTCCCAAGGCCTTTCCTCATAGGGTTCTTTCTCCAGGCCCTTCATCATCCTCGTTGCTCTCCTCTGCACACGCTCGATTTTGTCCACATCTTTTTTGAAGTAAGGCCTCCAGAACTGCACGCAGGTATTCCAGGTGCGGCCTGACCAAGGTAGTATACAGCGGAGATAGGACCTCCTGTGGTTACCCAAAAGGGTGTCTGATATTGGATAGTCACCAACAGAAGGCGATGAGAGGAAAGAAGTGGGAGTCAAGGAAAAGACAGGGAGGGTGAGGTGAGGGGGGGAGGGCCAACAGCAGGTGTTGAGAAGGGAGGGGGAACATAAGGGGAAAGAAACAGAGCCAGATTGTACAGACCAAGGGGGGGATGCCAGCAGGGTGGATGGAAGGGAGAAAAAGTGGAGCGGAATACAACAGAGAGGGAAATGGGTGCTGGCAAGGGCTGCGAAGAACCTGGCAGAGGGGGGTAGAAAGCAAGGCATGGGTTGTGGTGCCCCAAAACAGAGCCAGCATGGGCAAAGGACCAATGGGTTCTCTTCCCTTCCTCCTAATATTCCAAACCCAGTCCCAGCAGGGTGTGAACACAGATTTGCACTTCATGTTACGGAAGTCTCCGTCAACAAGCCAAATACCGGATCAGCGATTTGTTTTCCACGTCTAGCAGCCGTCTCAGTCTAGCTCTACTTCTTGCGGTTCAAACAGGCAGCTCGTTTGTTCTAAGGACATGTGTGCATTCATTTAAAATGTTTATACCCCGCTTTCCTAGAAATCAAAATTCTTTATTTATTAAAAGGATGTTTCTCTCGTCTTTTCTTTAAACCTCATGATATGCCAGTGCAAAAGAAATTGCAATATTACACTCCATCAAATATAAAGAAACAATTCTATTTGGATTACTAAAAATGCCAGTTAAAAACAATAACTTCAGCAGAACACCCAGAAACCCAGACAAAGAATATAATCCACCTCACAACGATCAATTTTAAGAAAGATCTACAAAAAACATTTCATCTCGCATGTCCTTCTGAAACTTCAGAAAGAATCCAGTGACTTCTTTGGCTAAGCTGTTCCATAAAGCTGAACCAGCGACTGAAAATGCCCTGTCTTGATCGATGGCAGAACAAAACCATCCTATTAATTAGCTATCTAAAGAAATTAAAACAGTAGCAGTTAAGAACTAACACAAAAATATAGCTGCAATTTAAGACTTAAAATGCAGCATGAGGGATTCAACAATCTGGAGGGGAATATAACCAGGAGGAATTAAAAACGGAATACGGGCTTCACCTGGCTCTTGAATGTATACAGAGGAAGTCCCAGGCAAACCTCCAGGAAGAGTTCCGCATATATGGGGTCACCACTGAGAAGACCCCAAAAATGCATATCTCTTCAGAAGGGGAGAAGGGTATTCTGAAAGACTGCAATGACTGGGGCGGTTCATTGACGTATGTTCGAACATTCAGCCTTCTAAGTATAACCCACTCCCCATTCACAAACCTGTTCAAAAACTCCCTCCGATGAACTACCCAATGTGCACCTATCCCGGCTGACTTTGTGCTGGAAACCTGCAAGCTAATATTTTCCCTGCGCTCATCCAGGACAAAAAAAACATACGTGTATATTGAGGGCATCTCCTATGCTATCCGAAGAACTTCAGCAGCCTCTAAATGCAACATGCATCTTCGTCCTTAGTCGCAGCCGATTTACAAGACTTTAGCATGAACTATTTACGCAGCACATTCTCTATTAGGACGCGTGATGTGAAGTCCGAACGGAAATATATGAAATTTCCTCGGTTCCCAATCCTTCACCTGCCAGACGCGACAAACAAATGCAAGCCCATTAAGAATCCCACACAAAGGCACCGCTCCCTTTCCAACCCAAGTGTGCGTCTATTTATGATCAGAGTGGCAGCGGATCAGAAAAAGAAAACAAAAGGTGGCAGGGTAACCCTCGCCTGAACAGCTGACAAAAGCCACCGTGTCATCATTCTTCGTCCGCAAATTACCTTTGAAAATAATCCACCACCGAGCGTCAGTCGATCTTGTTTCTCATTCCTGCCGGCTCCTGAAGCGTCCCTCGGCTTTAGCATCTGTCAACAACCACCACCACCACCCCCCATCTCCCCAAACCACAGCCGGCACCGGTTCTTTCATTCCACACCTTGGAAACCGACAAAGCCCGGCAACGCATCCATGTCTCGCGGACAGAAGAGCCCCGTTGAACAGAAGGGGCGGGAAAACACACACACACACAAAGAACACAGATTTTTTTTTTCCCTATGGCAGGGAACACTAAGCTATGTTGCCATGGAGAAAACCGGGAGATGTACAAAATGCACAGAGGTACTCGCTGGAGAGAACAGGACTGGCCCTGCCGTTGGACTGGCTGGGGCAGCTAGCAAAGGCGCCACAATTCTGCACATCATCACTGAGACATGGACAACAAACTCCCACGGGAAACTAACATGGTCCCGGCCCATCAAGCATGTGGACATAGGCAGCCAAGAGCACAGGGACCTGTAGGCACGAGGCTCAGAAGAATTGGGCCGCAGCTTAGAAAAAACTTAGGGGAGGGACGGCGGCTCAGTGGTAGAGCATCTGCTTGGGAAGCAGAAGGTCCCAGGTTCAATCCCCGGCATCTCCAAAAAAGGGTCCAGGCAAATAGGTGTGAAAAACCTCAGCTTGAGACCCTGGAGAGCCATGAATGGGGCTGTGGCTCAGTGGCAGAGCATCTGCTTGGGAAGCAGGAGGTCCCAGGTTCAATCCCCAGCATCTCCAAAAAAGGGTCCAGGCAAATAGGTGTGAAAAACCTCAGCTTGAGACCCTGGAGAGCCATGAATGGGGCTGTGGCTCAGTGGTAGAGCATCTGCTTGGGAAGCAGAAGGTCCCAGGTTCAATCCCCGGCATTTCCAAAAAAGGGTCCAGGCAAATAGGTGTGAAAAACCTGAGCTTGAGACCCTGGAGAGCCGCTGCCAGTCTGAGAAGACAGTACTGACTTTGATGGACCAAGTGTCTGATTCAATATAAGGCAGCTTCATATGTTCATATGTAAACTTCAGGGACAGAACTTGGGAGACAGAACTTTGACGGCCAAGATTCATTTACAGCTAGGGTAGGCCAGAGGGAACCAATGCGCTGCTGGGGTGGATGGAACTATTTTGGGACATCAGAGAATAATGCAGTGCAAGCGGCCATGGAACGCATGTCAGGAGGCCGATGGTTCTAGCCCCAGTTGCTGCTGAGACAGCCCAGTAATTACGTCTGATGGATTTTCTAGACCCGAAGGGGTGTCAAACGTGCAGCCTGGGGGGCCAAATCAGGCCCCCGGAGGGCTCCTATCAAGCCCTCGAGCAACTGGCTGTCGCCTGCTTCCTTCTTGCTTGCTTTCTTCTGTAACACAGCTTGATTTGCCAGGCTCTCTCAATTGCACAACAGAGCTAATGAGCCAAGCCTCTCTTCCTTCTACTGGCTGAGACTCCTCCCCTGGAGAAGGAAGGAAAGAGCCAGAGCTTCCGTTGCCCAGTTCCCTCAATCCCACAAGAGAGATACAAAGAAAGCACAGAAAAGAAGGAAGGAAGGAACTCCGCTCTGTGTCCTTTATAAAGTTTATATATCTGCTCCCTGGCACTACATTTTATAACACCCATGGCTCGGCCTAACAAGGACTCATTTATGTCAGATCCAGCTCTCATAACAAATGAGTTTGACCCCCCTGCTCTATCAGATCACCATAATCAGCAACAGCATGACAGCAAAAAAAGAAAGCACCTCTTTCTGTAGATCCAGTATCAGATCGGGGGCAGAACTGGAGACCAGGACAACATGGCAAAGTCCCTTTGCTCAAGACGCTGCTATCAAAGACCGGCCTTTTGGCACAACTGTCTCAGACAGTCTTGCAGTAGATTTATCATTTTTCACTCCCTGGCTCATTCGACTTTCCCCTTCTCAGCAACGAGGGCGGTTGGATCTGATCTTTAAAGAGCTCTCGAGGGCTGGAAATGAAAGACGCCTCAGAAGCGAAGGTTCACTCCCTTCCAGCTGCTAGGAACTTTGCAAATATGAAAAGCCAATACACATACACACACACGCACCCAACTAGAACAGCAGGGAGGTAGTTGAAAAGAAAAGGCAATTTGGTTCAAGGCTTTTACAGACGTCTTCACCCTCCAAAGTCAATTCTGCCAATCGTTATCAGAAAACCCATCAAATATTTTATTAGCCTGCCTGTGCGGCTCACCGGTGGTCTAAAAAAGGGTGGAGGGAGACCCACTTTGGTCCAACCTCCTGGACTAGAACCTGATGAGATTCTTACTGTGAGCAACCAGATGAACAAAATTCTGCCGGCAACAGTTTCTTCATCGCCTGCTTTCAACTGTGACGCAGCCTTGCAAAGCGGTTTCCACTCATTACAACACACGATTTAAATTTTTTAAAGAACTAATGAATATCTTATGTTTTGCTGTAACCTGCAATACGTTACAATGAAGGTTTTGAAAATGGGGGGGGGGGAGAGAATTAATAAACGTCAAGCAAAAAACAAACCAAGACACCGAAAATTCAGTCACCTGAGGAAATGAAAAAAAAACAAACCTTGAATCAACCAAAATCAGCTTTACCCTCCGGGTAGCAACATCTTTCCTCACAACAAAATCCACATCACCCCAAATCGACTAAAACCTAAGATGAAAGAAGCCACCCTGGCATTAAAAAGCCAACAGAATATTTTTTAAACATTCCTAAAAGAAAGGATGTTTTTACAGGCCTGTCCTAGGCAATGTATTTATACCCTATTACCCAAATAACAACTTGAGACATTCATTCCTGTCCTAAAGATTTCAGCAAAGGGCATTTTATTTTTATTACTGTCGCTCTAAGGAACTCAGCACATTTTACATGAGTCCCCTTTAGGGTTGCCAAGTCTCGGTTGGGAAATTCCTGGAGAGGGCGGGGTTTGAAGAGGGGAGGAAGCTTAGTGCGGTGTAATGCCACAGAGTCTGCCCTCCAAAGCAGCCATTTTCTCCAGAGGAAATGACCTCTCTGGTGTCTCTGGAGATCTCTAGGTCCCACCTGGAGGTTGAGAGTGACAAGAGAAACAAGTAGATAGATCCGAGTGGGCGGCCGTCTTGGTCTGAAGCAATAGGGCAAAGCCGTAGACAAGTGCACCTTTAAGACCAGCTAAGTTTTATTCAGAATGTAAGCTTCCGTATGCTCTTAAGCAGACGTCATCAGACAGAATGGGAATGGCAAGCAGCAATTCTTAATAGAAGCGGGCAGTGAGTTGGTACGTAGAATCATGGGAATGTTGTTAGCAGATGAAAAGAATCACAAATAGGGATCTGTGTTTGCTAGTGTTAGAACAAAGCAGGGCTGAAACAACACTGGAGGGTGACAAAAAGCAGACTGCTGTTGTAATCTAGGTAACGTTCTGGCTTTGTTCGTTTAAACAGAGGGCACGGTTTCTCAAGGGGTTATAACATCCATTGTAGTTTGCCATTAGACAAAAAAGGAAGACATTAAAATACAGTGGCGGATGGGTTGGTATATGCAATAAGACAAACAGCCAATATCCCCCATTTGAGTATGTCAATGCAAAAAAAAACAAAAATACAAATAAAAAACCCAAATATTCTGATACACTGTTCTAAAAGAAATACATATAAGTTAGCCATCAGAAAAACAGGGTGCATTAAAGTATAGCGGAAGGTGGGTAAGTATATGTAACGAGACAAACAAAACGAGAGAAACAAGTGACTTGCAAGACATTTAAGATGCTGACACTTAGCTGCGTGTGTAAGTTTATGGTTCTTGCCATGCCCTAATTCAGGGGTGGCCAACGGTAGCTCTCCAGATGTTTTTTTTGCCTGCAACTCCCATCAGCCCCAGCCATTGGCCATGCTGGCTGGGGCTGATGGGAGTTGTAGGCAAAAAAATATCTGGAGAGCTATCGTTGGCCATCCCTGCAAATTGAAAGGTTGAAAGCTGAATAAAGCATCTGTGAAACGGGGGACTCAAAAAGTACCACCTCGTCGCTGCTATTTCTACTTTTCCAAGCTGTTCATACATGGAAAAATGTTTCTTCTACTTGTACTTGCAAAGAATTTGGGGACTCTGAAGATGACTTTTGGACTGTTATTGTTCCTTTGGGACTTATCTAATAATTTTGAGGTCCTTGATGTATTGTTCCATTTAGTAGGGTATGTTACAGTAAAACTATTTTTGTATTTAGAAGAGTGACTGTATGTTTGTACTCAATATATACATCGGTTTGTTGTATTTATGATGTCCTGAGGCTGGTTCATGGAAACCGTGGTTTTTCTCTTGTCACCCACCTGGAGGTTGGCAACCCTTCTCTCCTTGCCTCCATTTTCTACTCATAACAAACCTGTGAGGTAACTTGGCCTAGTTGTGCTCTCTCAACCTAATGCTAAATGCTAATTTTCATCTAGACTCCCCGGCCTCATCCTAGTCCAACATTCTAAATTAGTTTAATAGCCACTTTTCTTTCCCCAGGGCACAACCACTTTGCTGAGGGCAGAACTAGAGTATCATTAACAGAAAACCCTCAACAACATCTTCAACAAATGACAATTCCCAGGATTCTCGGGGGCGGGGGGGGGGGGGGCGGAATCAGGAAAAAAACTTTGATTTTATTAGCAATTCACTTGACATTGATCACTAGACCAGGGGTGGCCAAACTTGCTTAACATTAGAGACACACAGAATAAATGTCAGATGTTTGAGAGCCGTGAGACATGAACGTCAGAGGAGGGAGGGAGGGAGGGAGGGAGGGAGGGAAGGAAGGAAGGAAGGAAGGAAGGAAGGAAGGAAGGAAGGAAGGAAGGAAGGAAGGAAGGAAGGAAGGAAGGAAGGAAGGAAGGAAGGAAGGAAGGAAGGAAGGAAGGAAGGAAGGAAGGAAGGAAGGAAGGAAGGAAGGAAGGAAAATAGAGGGGAAAGGCAGTGAGAGTTGGAAAGAAAGCAACTTTAAATGTCTTTTCCAAGCTGGCTTGGCTCAGTGGCAGAGCATCTGCTTGCGATGTAGAAGGTCCTAGGTTCAATCCCCAGTTTAAACAACAAAGGTCAGGTAGAAGGTGATGTGAAAGTCTGAGACCCTAGAAAGCTGCTGCCAGTCTAAGCAGCCAATACTGACCTTGATGGGTCGGTGGACTCAGGGCCAGCGCATAGGAGTAGGCCAGGGCGCCACCTGGCCAAAGGGGCGCGATGCAGGAGCCCCCTCCGCATCCCATTCGCACCGGCCTATGCTGTTTTTTCTTGGCTCCAAGGTATTCAGAGCTGCTCCGAACATCTCAGATCTGAGAAAAGACGCCAAGTGCCCCATTCCCTCAGGTTTGGAGGGGGTGGAGTCCGTGTGTACCGCTTGTCTGGAAGTCCAGAAGCGCTGCGCCAGTGCTCAGCGGACTGATTCAACACAAAGACAGCTTCATATGTCCATGTATTCAACAGACATTATCAATCACACATCTAGAAATAATGTATTAAGTACGCAAAGCCTGATGAATGATTTGTTTACATTCCATATCTTGCATGCAAAAAAAAAAATTTGTTCCCCTCCACAGTAAACATATCAACAAAAAACACAACTGCGCACACAGAAACAGGCAACGGAGGCCAACATCTGGATTATATATTCTCCCAGTAATTAGAAACCTGATAACAGATCAGGGGCCCTGTCAAAAAAGTCACAGTTTTCCCCATTCACAGGACAAGTTATCGGCCCCACCGTTTTAATTTTTAAAACCAATTTGTGCAGTCAGATAAGTGTGCTGTCTTCACGGCTGGAAGATGAAAAACACATGCCAGACAACAATCGGGTCTGGTTTCCTTGATCTGGCACTCTGGGATTAAAACAAAAGCGATCGCTACAAGTTTTGTTTCGGTGGTTGATTTCATAAGACATGGTAGCACTTTTCCAAATATACGGTCCACAGCGATCTATCTTATTCAGTCTCATGGCAACTGGACAAGAACAGTCACTAAGACGACCAGACTGCAATATACAGACAGGGCAGCCACATAAAAAGAGGGAAATGCAGTCCCAGCAGCTTATCGCTGTCACAGCGCTGCAGGGAAGAGAAAAGGTGAGCCAGCCAAAATTCCTTCTTCTTCACAGTCGCTCTCCACAAACGCCCCCTTCTCTGCTGCAGCGGGTAACCCTTTCCGTCACTGTCATTCCACGTTTGTAACAGCAACGAGTTTGCTCATTTGGACCGGCCAATAGCACAAACTATGCTTTGCAAATCCATAATTTCTGGTTCTGGTTCGCAGACTAATCACAAATGGCGGTTGTTCAATCTGGGTGCCGTGCCTTACTATGAGCTAAGCTACACCAGAGCCTGAGGGTACCTTTGGAACTTTGGCTGTGAGCGCCAACACTAAATAATGCACTTTAAATCCACTTTCAATGCACTTTCCAACTGGATTTTACTGTGTGAAGTGGCAAAATCCTGTTGGGAAGTGCATGGCAAGTGGATTGAACGCGCATTATTTAGTGTATGCGATCACAGTTTTTGACACAGCGTGACGGGCGTAGCCACAAAATGGCTGACTGACTGACACAAAATGGCCACTGCAGGAGGCAGAGCCAGCCACAAAATGGCTGCCGCAGCTTACCTTCAGCCGCCCTGAAGATTCTTCTGCAGTGATGGCAACTCCTTCCAAAGCAACACTTAAAAAATATCTGCACAGTCAATCAAATCTCCAAAGGCCAATCAGAAGTTTTGTCCAGCCAAAGCCCTACCTGCTTTCAAAAAACAACTGAAGAAGAAGATGATATTGGATTTATATCCCGCCCTCCACTCCGAAGAGTCTCAGAGCGGCTCACAATCTCCTTTCCCTTCCTCCCCCACAACAGACACCCTGTGAGGTAGATGAAGATGTTGGATTTATATCCCGCCCTCCACTCCGAAGAGTCTCAGAGCGGCTCACAATCTCCTTTCCCTTCCTCCCCCCCACAACAGACACCCTGTGAGGTGGGTGGGGCTGGAGAGGGCTCTCACAGCAGCTGCCTTTTCAAGGACAACATCTGCCAGAGCTATGGCTGACCCAAGGCCATTCCAGCAGGTGCAAGTGGAGGAGTGGGGAATCAAGCCCGGTTCTCCCAGATAAGAGTCTGCACACTTAACCACTACACCAAACTGTCTGGCACTAAGAAAGGTGCCAGCAGCCAATGGCACCCACGGGACCATGCTAGGCACCCCTGAGCTACGCAAACTACCATGTCCAACGATGCCTTGCAAAGGTCTGTAAATTGTGCAGGAAGCTGAACTCATCCATAGCCATGTGTAATGCTTCACCCTTCCAAAACCATGTCTTTCCTAAGCCTTTCTTCAGACACAGCCTTGCCTTACTCCTTAATGTCACCAGTTCTCCTGGCCACAGATACTTCGAACCATTGGGAGCCCTAAAGTGGATAAAACAACCAAGGATTGTAAGGATGTCCCTTTGCCTGGAGGCAAATTTAGCTCACCGCAGTCAACAGTTTCTGAAGGGCCGTGACTCATGCGAAAGAGCATCTGCTTTGCATACAGAAGGCTCCAGGGTGAATCCCTTGTGTCTCCAAACCAGAATATTTTAGTGGACCAGATCCCTGCTTGGGATCGTAAAGAATCGCTGGCAGGGAGAGTGTACACTACTGGCCTAGACAGAACAAGGATTTGACTTCCACATAAGGCAAGTTTACACAATCAGGTAAGCAGGGGTCCCCGGCCTTTTTGAGCCTGTGGAACTCTGACTCAGGGCCGCGGGCAGGGCTCTCTCTAAGCTGTGAAAACATTTGAGCAAAAATTCTATTTCGCGAGCTGCTGGCATGAAAGTTGCAAGCTACTGTATAAATTAGTTTGCCCTGGAGCCATTTTTCCTGAGCTAAGACAAAAAATGTATGAGCCAGAGGCTAAAATACTGTGAGCTATCTCACATTAACTCAGCTTGGGCTTTTCCTACAGATCAATGGTACGGCCATGGGCACCCCCATGGCCCCACAATATGCTAAAATCTTCATGGCTGACTTGGAGCAACGCTTCCAAGACTCCCACCCACTCGTACCTACCTCATACCTGTGTTATATTGATGACATCTTTATGGTCTGGACACATGGTAAAGAAGCCCTGGATGCATTCCATCAAGCATTCAATGACTTTCATCCTACCATCAACCTGACAATGAACTAGTCGATGCAAGAAATACATTCCCTGAACACCACTGTAAAAATACATGATGGATGCATAGACACTACCTTATACAGGAAACCTACTGACCGACAAACATACCTGCATGCCTCCAGCTACCGAGAGCCAGTTTGGTGTAGTGGTTAAGTGTGCGGACTCTTATCTGGGAGAACCAGGTTTGATTCCCCACTCCTCCACTTGCACCTGCTGGAATGGCCTTGGGTCAGCCATAGCCCTGGCAGAGGTTGTCCTTGAAAGGGCAGCTGCTGTGAGAGCCCTCTCCAGCCCCACCCACCTCACAGGGTGTCTGTTGTGAGGGGAGAAGACATAGGAGATTGTAAGCCGCTCTGAGTCTCTGATTCAGGGAGAAGGGTGGGATATAAATCTGCAATTCTTCTTCTACCGTCCCAAACATACCAAACGATCCATTGTATACAGCCAGACTCTACGCTACAGCCGCATTTAGCTCCAATCCTACTGACAAGAGTGTCAGACAGTGGAACTTCAAATTAACAGACTTCCATTTGTTACAATGTTAAGACTTCATTTGATAGTCCCAAGGTTTCTGAGCATAGATACATTGGAACTGATACTCTTTCTCTGGAGCACAGATGTTTTAACTAGGAGCACACCAAAGGTTCTCTAAACAAATCTACATTCCCACACGACAGCGATACATTTCACACATTTGCTCTCCCTTATCTTGTTGTGGTTCCCATTCTCACAGCTTTGCTAGCCGCCCCTGAGGCATTTTATCTTCAAAGGGTTGTTGCCTTTGTTAGTACCAAGGGCAGGAATTCACAGTGGGGTTAGTAACAGCTTCACTTCTACTTTGATATGCAAGGTTTCTACTTGGGGTTAGTAGCAAACGTTAGAAAATGGAGTCAGTTAGGTCAAGCAACTCATTGCAGTTTGAACACAGCATTCTATCGTAATAGTAAAAGCTTGCCAGTGTCTGACACAGAGATTCTCACCTGGAAAGGAAAGGTCCCCTGTGCAAGCACCAATCGTTTCCGACTCTGGGATGACGTTGCTTTCACAACATTTTCACGGCAGACTTTTTACGGGGTGGTTTGCCATTGCCTTCCCCAGTCATCTACACTTTCTCCCCAGCAAGCTGGGTATTCACTTTACCGACCTCGGAAGGACGGAAGGCTGAGTCAACCTGGAGCCGGCTACCTGAACCAGCTTCTGCTGGGATCGAACTCAGGTTGTGAGCAGAGGGCTCCGACTGCAGTACTGCAGCTTTACCATTCTGCACCACGGGGCATTTTTATGCCAAAGGATAAATGGACACAAATCTGACATCAGGAATTACAGAACTGATAAACCTATTGGAGAACACTTGAACCTTCCTGAGCATTCAGTGGGTGACCTCAAAATAGCTGTTTTACTGCAAAGGAACTTCAAGAACAGAATGGAGAGAGAACTTAAAGGGAGGTATTTATGAAATTTCTGCATTGTGCAGGGGGGCGGGGGTTGAACTAATGACCCCGGGGGTCCCTTCCAATTCTGTTCTGTGATCCAATGAAGATCCTTGTGCTGAGATGGCAGCTGATGCCAAAGAAACAGTTTGAAAAATCTGCATAGCCAATCAAATCTCCAGTGGCCAATCAGAAGCCTTGCTGAGCAATAACTCCACCTGGGCCAGCCTTTCTAAAAACACTCAGGTGTCAGGAAGGGGGCTTGCAGGTGCCTTGGCACTCCCAGGCACCCATGTTGGGGACCCGTGAGGTAAAGTAATTATTTACAATTTGTTCATCTTTAAGGCAGAGGTTTGGTAACTTGTCCCATAATCATTAATGGTGAAGTTCAGGGGAGAAAAAATTTGGCAGTAGGAATGGAAAGAGAGCCAGTTTAGTGTAGTGGTTAAGTGTGTGGACTCTTATCTGGGAGAACCGGGTTTGATTCCCCACTCCTCTACTTGCAGCTGCTGGAATGGCCTTGGGTCAGCCAGAGCTCTCTTATCTGGGAGAACCGGGTTTGATTCCCCACTCCTCTACTTGCAGCTGCTGGAATGGCCTTAGGTCAGCCATAGCTCTTGCAGAGCTGTCCTTGAAAGGGCAGTTGCTGTAAGAGCTCTCTCAGCCCCACCTACCTCACAGAGTGTTTGCTGTGGGGAAGGAAGGTAAAGGAGTTTGTGACCATTCTGAGACTCTGAGATTCAGGGTATAGGGTGGGATATAAATCTAATATCATCCTCTTCTTCTACTACTCCAGACATTTTTTGTAGCAGGAACTCCTTTGCATATTAGGTCACACCCCACTGATGTAGCCAACTTACAGGGCTCTTAATACAGGGCCTACTGTATGCTCCAGGAGGACTGGCTACATCAGGAGGTGTGGCCTAAAATGCAAAGAAGTTCCTGCTACAAAAAAGCCCTGACAATATCACATTGTTTAAGAATTCACCCAACATGGCAACAAGCGTTTTCCAAAATGGGAACACTGCTTAAATATTTGCTGCTGAAGCCAAGGAGCGCAAGGCATTATTCCAGGACTCTATGACTTCGGGCCACCTGCGTGCAGCACGACAAGCGCTGTTTGCATGTGTGCGAGAAATTTTAGACGTGCCAATTCCTTCAGAAGGTGCAAAGCTGAGTGGGTGAACATTTGGCAAGTATTCTGCCATCTGCAGCTAAGATTAGGGCTTCTCAGGCTGCAGGGCCGCATAACATCTTCAGCAGTCGATATAGTTCAGAACTTCTTCAGCCCGAACGTGCTATTAATTAACTGGGAAGGGATATATATCAACACACACAGATGGTTTCCCTCCTCTACCTACATCAGCTGCGGCAGCGCTGCTAAATCGGTATTCTCCATCCTCCAGAAAAATGACAAGTCAAGAATCCCAAAATTCTCGCAAGCGTGGACAAATATAACCCCCCGTTTTTAAAACATGGCAGTTGCTTTTTAAAATTAAATCCGAGCTGATAGCTGCTCCCAAATTCAGCTATCCCTTCCCCATACCACGCGCAGGTCTAGTGAAATAAGATAGACTGCGAGAGCCCTTCCAGATTAGCTCCAGGGTCCATCTAGCCCTGGGGTGGCCAAGCTTGCTTAACGTAAGAGCCACACAAAATAAATGTCAGATGCTTGAGCGCCACAAGACATGAACGTCAGATGTTTGAAAGCTGCAAGCGAGGGAGGGAGGGAAGGAAAGCAACTTTAACTTTAAATGCTCTTCCGCCAGGCATTTCTGAATTAAAATCCACAACAGGAAAAAAAAACCTACAGATATTAAACCATCTAGCCCACAAAAACAGACACTATTTGGCCCACTGCGAACACTCTACTGTGACCTGCGACCTTTCTCTTAATAGGACATCCGGCAGTAATAGCTAAAGAATAAAACTTAACATCGACTGAATTGGCAGCTACCCGCCATTACTAATACCTCAATATTTTGCCGTTAGACCAAATAGCACCTGACATTGTTTTATATGCTTTTATCTATTATGCACTTTTTATGTTATATATATTGTTTCCTCAAGCGGGCGGAGGTTACCAGCATCGAGGCACTGCTGTTGAAGACGCAGCTGCGCTGGGCAGGGCATATTTCTAGGATGGAAAACCACCGCCTTCCCAAGATTGCCCTGTATGGCGAACTCTCCACCGGCCATCGAAATAGAGGGGCACCAAAGAAGAGGTACAAGGACTCCTTGAAGAAATCCCTTAGCACCTGTCACATCAACCATCACCAGTGGTCTGACCTAGCCTCAGATCGCAAAGCATGGAGGCACACCATCCACCAGGCTGTCTCTTCCTTTGAGAACGCACGCATAGCTGGACTTGAGGACAAAAGAAGATTGAGGAAGAATCGCACTGCTACGGCGCCAGCCCTAAATCAGACTTTTCCCTGCAGCCGCTGCGGCCGGACCTGCCTGTCCCACATTGGTCTTGTCAGCCACCAGCGAGCCTGCAGCAGACGTGGACTATTGCACCCTTCTTAAATCTTCGTTCGCGAAGCCAAGCCGAGAGAGAGAGAGAGAGAGAGAGAGAGAGAGAGAGATTGTTTTTAATATTTGTTTTTATGACCTTTGAATGTGAGCCTCCCTGAGCCTGCTTCGGCGGGGAGGGCGGGATATGAGTCAAATAAATAAATAAATAAATTTCCCAAGCTGCTGGCTGGCTTGGCTCGGCGAAGCGATTTAAAGAGAGAAATGTCTTCTCCAAGCCGGCTGACAGGGTAATGGGGGCTTTGAGAGCCACGCGATACGTGTGAAAGAGCCACATGTGACTCCCGAGTCACAGTGTGGCCACCCCTGATCTAGCCCAACGTCTTGATTCCAACACCAGCCAGCAAAATGAAATCTGGAGCGTCTGTGGCCCCAGTCAGTGTTCTACAGAAATGGAGACTGCTTCTGCAGATGGCTGCTCAGGATGTAGCTTCGAAGGCGTACAATTTAACTGCTACGTGGCGGGGAAGGAGATCTGGGTCTCGCCACTGCCTGGAGGGGAAACTGCATAGAAGTCCCTCCAGTTGGATGCTTCTAGCAAGCAATCTGGTGTAGCGGTGAAGTGCAGGGACTCTTATCTGGGAGAACCGGGTTGGATTCCCCGCTCCTCCACTTGCACCTGCTGGAATGGCCTTGGGTCAGCCAGAGCTCTCTTATCTGGGAGAACCAGGTTGGATTCCCCACTCCTCCACTTGCACCTGCTGGAATGGCCTTGGGTCAGCCAGAGCTCTCTTATCTGGGAGAACCGGGTTTGATTCCCCACTCCTCCACTTGCAGCTGCTGGAATGGCCTTGGGTCAGCCAGAGCTCTCTTATCTGGGAGAACCGGGTTTGATTCCCCGCTCCTCCACTTGCAGCTGCTGGAATGGCCTTGGGTCAGCCAGAGCTCTCTTATCTGGGAGAACCGGGTTTGATTCCCCGCTCCTCCACTTGCAGCTGCTGGAATGGCCTTGGGTCAGCCACAGCTCTCGCAGAGTTGTCCTTGAAAAGGCACCTGCTGTAAAAGCTCTCTCAGACCCACCCCCATCACAGGGTGTCTGTTGCGGGGGGAAGGTAAAGGAGACTGTGACCCCTCTGAGATTCAGAGTATAGGGCGGGATATAAAGGCAGTATCTTCTTATTCTTAAAAACGGAGTATTAATGTGACAGAAACCCCCTCCCTCCACCCCCGGTTTAGCAAACAGCCTTGACAACTTTAGCTACCATGGCTAATAGTCTTCTTCAATCTGCCTCTCCATGAATCGTTCCCTTCTAACGCTAGCACTACATTTTGTGGCAGTGAAGAATTATGAGTGGCCTGAATTTACTGCCCATCGACTTCACTCGATTCTAGAATGATGTGAGAATGGGGGGGGAGGGGGAGAACACTTTGTGTTCATTTTCTCCACATGTTGCATCATTACATAAAGCTCTGTTATCTCCTCTCTACCCCAATCATCTTCCCAGGCAACTTATTTTTAAGCTAAAAAACCCCAAATGCTTTAGTCGCTGCTTACAGGGAAGATGTTCCAATCCTTTCAGCGCAGTGTGGATATGTTTTGCAAGGTGGGAGATAAGCTTAAAAGCACAAGAAACCCCTGTCTGGTATTAACCTCCACTCACCATCTCTTACGAACACTCCAAGTGGACGTGGCTCAACATCCTTTCTTGTGTGAAGTAAGAACATAAAAGAAGCCATGTTGTATCAGGCCAATGGCCCATCCAGTCCAACACTCTGTGTCACATAAGAACATAAGAGAAGCCATGTTGAATCAGGCCAATGGCCCATCCAATTCAACACTCTGTGTCACATAAGAACATAAGAGAAGCCATGTTGGATCAGGCCAATGGCCCATCCAGTCCAACACTCTGTGTCACATAAGAACATAAGAGAAGCCATGTTGAATCAGGCCAATGGCCCATCCAATTCAACACTCTGTGTCACATAAGAACATAAGAGAAGCCATGTTGGATCAGGCCAATGGCCCATCCAGTCCAACACTCTGTGTCACATAAGAACATAAGAGAAGCCATGTTGAATCAGGCCAATGGCCCATCCAATTCAACACTCTGTGTCACATAAGAACATAAGAGAAGCCATGTTGGATCAGGCCAATGGCCCATCCAGTCCAACACTCTGTGTCACATAAGAACATAAGAGAAGCCATGTTGAATCAGGCCAATGACCCATCCAATTCAACACTCTGTGTCACATAAGAACATAAGAGAAGCCATGTTGGATCAGGCCAATGGCCCATCCAGTCCAACACTCTGTGTCACATAAGAACATAAGAGAAGTCATGTTGAATCAGGCCAATGGCCCATCCAATTCAACACTCTGTGTCCCATGAGAACGTAAGAGAAGCCATGTTGGATCAGGCCAATGGCCCATCCAGTCCAACATTCTATGTCACATAAGAACATAAGAGAAGCCATGTTGGATCAGGCCAATGGCCCATCCAGTCCAACACTCTGTGTCACATAAGAACATAAGAGAAGCCATGTGGAATCAGGCCAATGGCCCATCCAATTCAACACTCTGTGTCACATGAGAACATAAGAGAAGCCATGTTGGATCAGGCCAATGGCCCATCCAGTCCAACACTCTGTGTCACATGAGAACATAAGAGAAGCCATGTTGGATCAGACCAATGGCCCATCCAGTCCAACACTCTGTGTCACATAAGAACATAAGAGGAGCCATGTTGAATCAGGCCAATGGCCCATCCAATCCAACACTCTGTATCACACAGTCGCCAAAAAAACCAAGTGCCATTAGGAGGTCCATCAGTAGGGCTAGGACACTAGAAGTCCTCACGCTGTTGCGCCTCCCAAGCACCAAGAAGACAGAGCATCACTTGCCCCAGACAGAGAGTTCCAATAATACGCTATGGCTAATAGCCACTGATGGACCTCTGCTCCATATGTTTATTCAATTCTCTCTTGAAGCTGGCTATGCCTGTAGCTACCACCACCTCCTGTGGCAGTGAATTCAGCATGTTAATCACCCGATGGGTGAAGAAGTACTTCCTTTTATCCTTTGTAACCTGACTGCTTAGCAATTTCATTGAGTGCTCACAAGTTCTTGTATTGTGAGAAAGGGAGAAAAGCAGTTCTCATGGTTGGGATTAACCATAGTTATAACTGGAGTTGCACCACCATGATTCAGGTAGAAAAGAAAGGTGGAAATCAGTGTTGGAACAGGAATGGAAAAAAAGGAAGGGAGGAAATGTGGTTCCCTTGGGCCAGTTCTCCGACTGCAAGCCGCTGTCTGCCGTGTCAGCACTACAGCTGAACAGGATCCTTGCAATAGAAAATAAGCCTTCTGCTTTATTGATGCTATTTGCAAACTATCTGGAAAATGTAATGAGGGACGTATATTATGAAAAAAGACAAGGTGCAATCATAAAGTCTCCACAGGACATGCATTATTAATAATACAGACTTGGACCAGAATATCAATGACTCTTTTAATTAAGGACTTCTCTTGTGTCATAAAACGTTGGGAGAAAAGGAACGGGCAAAAAAAAAAAAAAAAAGCAAAAGCAAAAAGGGGGAATGAAATGAGTCGCAGAACTGGGGTATAGAGGAAAAACTCTCAATTACCGTGTGAGGTTCTTTCATTTGATTTTTGTACTTTTGCCTTTCAATTATTCATCTTCTCCCTTTAAGATTTATGCACAGAGCGCCGTCACTCTGGACAGCTCCTTGCAGCGTAAGCACAAAAAAAGACAAGGCCCGGCCCGCAATCAAATATTTGACATTCAGTAGAAAAGAAAAGAGCACTCAACGGAAGTCAAAAGGACACTCGGTAGCTAACAGGGTTGGCTCTGCTGATGATGCGAAGGGCAGAACGCCCTTTTACCAGGCACTTTTACCAGGTCCGGCTAATCCAGAGGCTTCATACTGCTAGCCAAGCAGAAGGGACGATGCAGCCCGTTTTTTTTATTATGTCCCACGACTGAAAGCAAGTCTGATGCCTGATCATGCTCAGTCCTAGGAACCCCCCTAAGCCCATGGAGAAGACAGGATGGTTAGCTTAAGAACAAGAGTCCAGCAGCACCTTAAAGAATAACAAAATTTGGGGCAGGGTAGGAGCTTTCTCGAGTACTGCTCACTTCATCTTTGGAGTTCAATCATTCTTCTCCCAGCCTTGCTCCCAGCCCCACCCCCAAAGTCTCCTGGCCCCACCCACAAAGTCCACAGATATTTCCACCGATATTTCCTGGCAACCCTACAGGTAGGAGCACCTTGAATCTGAGCTTCATTGGTGTTGTGTATTGGTTACTTTGACTGCTGGTTTGTTATTTCCAGGGGTGGAATTCTAGCAGGAGCTCCTTTGCATATTAGGCCACACACCCCTGATGTAGCCAATCCTCCAAGAGTTTGCAAGGCTCCTTTTTGTAAGCTCTTGGAGGATTGGCTACATCGAGGGGGTGTGGCCTAATATGCAAAGGAGCTCCTGCTAGAATTCCATCCCTGGTTATGTCTGCTGGTTGACGTTGAAGCATACTTCATTGCCCTCCAGGACCCTGATGCCTACATTCCGATTGGCTGCTCTTTTAGTACCAGCAAATCAGGACGTCAGGCGTTTCTCTCAGGAAATGCAAATGAAGGATCCTGGAGAGACCAATAGGGTGGATTGCTGCCCGCATAAGGGGGCGTGTTTAAATAAAATGTGACTGACTGACTGACTCAAGCTAAATGGATATAAGGAGTGGTGTGGCCTGTTTGTGTTCAGTTTGGGTCTTGTTCAATAAACGTTCTTACCTCAAGCTGGTTGAACTCTCTATATCAGAGGTCCTCAAACTTTTTAAATAGGGGGCCAGTTCACTGTCCCTCAGACTGTTGGAGGGCCGGACTGCCGTTACTGTACAAGGCCGTGGGCCGTCAGTTCTCCGTCTTCTGCATCTCTCTCCCTTCCCCACACCACACACCCCGGCCTGGGAACTCACCTCGCCATCACCTCACACTCTGTCTCCGCCGCCTCAGCCCAGTGCCGGAAGTGTGCGTTGCTAACGCGAGTTTAGGTCGAACGTCACTTCCGGTCTGATCTTGCCATAACCCGGCGGGCCGCATAAACGTCCTCAGCGGGCCGCATCTGGCCCGCGGGCAGTAGTTTGAGGACCCCTGCTCTATATAATAATCAGTGACTCACATAAGCTCCTACCTTGCCATAAATTTTGTTAGTCTTTAAGGTGCTTCTGGATGCTGGCTCTTTTCTACTGCTACAGACAAGACTACCACAGCCACCCATCTCGATCCAGCTTAAGAACATGCGGTTTTTCTGCTTAAGTTGCAGGCGTTGTCCTAGCTAAACAGAGGGTGCAAGCCAGGCGATTAATTGCTTTGCTCAAAAAAAAAAAATCAATAAACCCTTCACCGAGAGTGGCAGACGCCACCGGGGTTGGGAGCCGGGCTGCGATTGGTCTGGATTTGCTCCAGAAACCACTGTTTGCAAACAAAGGAGGAGAGACCTTTTTCCAGGCTGCCGTCCAGAAATGGCGTGACCTTTTAACTCAGACAAATGGAGGCTTGAAAGGAGCAGAATTTTTCCTAGCTGCCGGCTGTCAATAGGCTGCAGACTTCTCTAAGGCAGGGCCAGATGTAAATGTCTCTGACGCACAGGATTTGGTATCAAGTAGAGAACGCAGAATCCCAAGAATTTCAGTCATCACCCTGACTCGGCGGGGGGGAAAACAAAGTTTCTGGCTGCAAAGCCGGATCTGTAACTGTCGACATAAGAAGAGCCTCACTGGGTCATCTAGACCACCATCCTCTTTCCTAAAATGGCCAACCAGCAGGGGTGGAATTCTAGCAGGAGCTCCTTTGTATATTAGGCCACACCCCCTGATGTAGCCAATCCTCCAAGAGCTTACAGGGCTCACCACCACCACCATCATCATCACAACAATAACAATAATGATACCATCATCATCATTCCAACTAATCTTTTTCTCCAAAATTGTGCACAAGGCCTACCGAGTTCTTCTGTAGTAGTAGTAGCAGAAGAAGAAGAAAAAGAAGATTTATATTCTGCCCTATACTATGAATCTCAGAGTGGTCACAATCCCCTTCACCTCCCCGGCACACACAACAGACACTTTGTGAGGTAGGTGGGGCTGAAAGAGTTCTTACAGCAGCTGCCCTTTCAAGGACAACTCCTACAAGAGCTCTGGCTGACCCAAGGCCATTCCAGCAGCTGCAAGCGGAGGAGTGGGGAATCAAACCTGGTTCTCCCAGATAAGAGTCCATGCACTTAACCACTACACCAAACTGGCTCTCTAGTAGAATCCAGTGATTGGGGGTAGGGGTGGGGTAGGGTGCCTATCTGGTGCTCTATGGTGGTGATTGCTTGGCTTGGGATACATTGTGAATTCTGCAGGCTTCCCGAACACCAAGCGTAAAGGTAGTCCCCCCCACCCCCCACTTCCCTGAAACAAACCCTCCCTTCCCCAAACTGAAATAACAACCAATATTGCTCTCTCGTTGCTAGATATTTCCCCCCCCCTTACAATGCTTTTACTGTCTCCTTCAGCCTTGCAGCTCTGACATCCTCCTGGGAGTTCTACCAAGGCAGCCGCTGGAAAGCTGGTTGCGCTTGAGGGGAAACTGTGGACCTCAGATGGTTTTGAAGAAAAGAGGCGGAGGGGCTCACTGTACCAACATTTAGGCAATCTCAAACAGACACACCAAATATACTTAACCTTGAAACAGAGAAAAGATCACGGACAAACCTCAGCATTTTGTAGCAGTTCACTCCAACTGGGCCTGTGGCACTTTAGTAGGGTTGCCAAATCCAATTCAAGAAATATCTGGGGACTTTGGGGGTGGAGCCAGGAGACTTTGGGGGTGGAGCCAGGAGACATTAGGGGTGGAGCCAAGATCAAGGCTGTGACAAGCATCATTGAACTCCAAAGGGAGTTCTGGCCATCACATTGAAAGGGACGGCACACCTTTTCAATTCCTTCCTTCCATAGGAAATAATGGATAGGGGCACCTTCTTTTGGGGCTCACAGAATTGGACCCCCTGGTCCAATCTTTTTGAAACTTAGGGGGTAATTTGAAGAGAGGCACTAAATGCTATACTGAAAATTTGGTGCCTCTATCCTCAAAAACAGCCCCCCCAGAGCCCCAGATACCCGCGGATCAATTCTCCATGATTTTCTATGGGAATAATCTCCATAGGGAATAATAGAGTTCCCAGCAGACATTTCCCTCCCCTCCCCCCGCTTTCTGACGACCCTGAAGCGGGGGGAGGGCCTCCAAGCCGGGGGATCCCCTGCCCCCACCTGGGGATTGGCAACCCTACACTTTAAGAACGAACATATACATACACAAGAAGTTTATATTTTACTTTACAAGGTGGGGGGAGGGGGGGAAGGTCCATTTATATTCATGAAGGAGCTGCACTAGAATCGTCCACTCCCAGCCCCTGGTTGGCAATGAGTTAATTAGTAGAGGATTTGCCGCCTCCCTTGTTTTCGATTCATCTGAATTGTAGGGCTGTTTCCACTTCTTTTGCGAACTTCCTGAAGCAACAGGCGAGGAGAGAGAACGTCTTACGATGAAAAGATGATTGAAAGATGTATCACCGGTAGGTTTTATAATTTGGGGACTCTTTGGCTGAATACAGATGACCTATTTGGGCTGACACCGGAACTCCCCACAGCTGGATCTAAATTCCGCCTTCAAATGTGCACATCTGGTCCCGCCTCCCTCCCGAGAGCCAGGTTGGTGTAGTGGTTAAGTGTGTGGACTCTTATCTGGGAGAACAGGGTTTGATTCCCCACGCCGCCCCTTACAGCTGTTGGAATGGCCTTGGGGCAGCCATCGCTCTGGCAGAGGTTGTCCTTGAAAGCCTTCTCAGCCCCACCCACCTCACAGGGTGTCTGTTGTGGAGGAAGATAAAGGCGATTGTAAGCTGTTCTGAGTCTCTGATTCAGAGAGAAGGGCAGGGTATAAATATGCAGTCATTTTCTTCTTATGTGCCTCTCTGCCACCTTACAAATTGGTAGTGAATCTCTGAAGCACTTTCTTGTCAGCTTTCTCAGCCATCTGAACAGCCAGGGAGTGCCAGGAAAGTGCCTCCCACGTGCTTGAGGGGTCTGACTGCTCCTCCGGAGCACACACAGTCTGTCCCTCGTCCAGCAGCGGGGCACATATTGTCTGACCACTCCGGGGTGCCTCAGACTGTGCTGCCTTTTTTCCTGAGCCCGGAGGCTGCCGCCCCAAGCTGCCCGTCTGTACACAGCCTGTGTCTTCTTATTTACTGTTTGTTAACATTTTATCACTTTTTGATACTGAAAGCTGCCTCAGAAGCATTTATACCGAGAAGATGGAAATAAATGTGAATTTACACACACACATACACACAAATTCTGCAGAAGATTTCACAGGATCCAGAAAATTTACTAATCTCTTCAGTATTACAAATGGTACTGATTAGAATCATGGAGTTGGAAGGGACCCCCCTGGGTTACCTAGTCCAACCCCCTGCACAATGCAGGAAATTCACAAATACCTCCCCCGAAATTCACATGAAATTAAAAGACGTTTGCTCCTTGGGAGGACAGCTATGGCGAACCTGGGCAGTATAATAAAAAGTAGAGACATCACCCTGCCAACGAAAGTCCATATAGTCAAAGCGATGGTATTCCCAGTAGTAATGTATGGCTGTGAGAGCTGGACCATAAGGAAGGCCGAGCGCAGAAGAACAGATGCTTTTGAGCTGCGGTGCTGGAGAAGACTCTTGAGAGTCCCTTGGACTGCAAGAAGATCAAATCAGTCAGTTCTGAGGGAAATCAACCCAGACTGTTCCCCGGAAGTTCAGATGCTGAAGCTGAAGCTCAAATACTTTGGCCACCAAATGAGAAGGGAGCACTCCCTGGAGAAGACCCTGATGCTGGGAAAGACAGAAGGCAAAAGAAGAAGGGGGCGGCAAAAGATGAGATGGCTGGACAGCATTACTGATGTAACTAACACGAATTTGAGCAGACTTTGGAGGATGGTGGAAGACAGGAGGGCCTAGCGTGACTTTGTCCATGGGGTCGCATAGAGTCGGACTTGACTGTGCAACTGAACAACAACAAAAATTCACAGGGTCAGTATTGCTGTCAGATGGCCATCTAGCCTCTGTTTAAAAACCTCCAAGGAAGGAGAGCCCACCACCTCCCGAGGAGGTCTCTTCCACTGAGGAACCGCCCTAACTGTCAGGAAGCTCTTCTTAATATTGAGCCGGATACTCTTCTGATTTAATTTCAACCCATTGGTTCTGGTCCTACCTTCTGGGGCCACAGAAAACAATTCCGTGATTACACAGGCCTCAGGGATCCTGAGGTATCCCCATGGCAAATGCTGAACCACCAAACAAACTCATGGACAGGAAAGGGACCCCAGTTCAGTGGCGGAGCATCTGCTTAGCAAGCAGAAGGTCTCTGGTTCAATCCCTGGCATCTCCTTTAAAAAAAAAAAATCCCTGGCAGTAGATGATGTGAAAGACCTCTGCATGATATTCTGGAGAGCCACTGCCAGTCTGAGTAGACAATACTGACCTTGAAGGATCAACAATTTTAGTCAGTACAAGGCAGGTTTCTGTGTGCATCGAGAACTGTTAAAGCAAATCAAGGCCATCAAACCGAGTGCGCCCCTGATCCACGTCACTGACAAACCTGTGGTGGATTTGGTGAGTTTCCTCACGAGGGCCGTGACTCCCAAGACAAGGATACTCTGGGAGGTGATGCACTGAGGGGATTGAGCGACAATCGGATCAGATAGCACCTCAGAGACCAACACGTTTTTCACGGTATAAACTTTCACGAGTTCATGCTCCCTTCAGACGTCAAAGTTATTTCTGTCGGACACCAGATATTCTAGAAAGCTCACACCCCCAAATCTTGTTTGTCTCTAAAATGCTCCTGGACTATAATCTGGGTTTTTTAAAATTACGAATTAGCATGGCTGCCCTCTGAAATTATCTTAACAGATAAGATATGGCGCATGACAAATTTGGTTACCAAATGTAACTTACGGGCAAGTTCTCCGTGTCAATAAATAAATAAATTGGCCACAGATACGCAAACCATAATGATTGGATGCACACCTAACATTTGTACCTAATGCAGATGAATGTTGAAAGTTTCATTTATGATACAGCATTTATCATTTTCAAATATTGCTGCTTTTCCTGAGCCCGTGGGGAATAGGATAACTCTCTCTTTTTTATCCATTAACTATCTTTAGGGTATAATTTAGCCCCATTACAACTAATGGTCGTTTTGCCATTCACTTCAGTGGGAGGCAAATTACATTGTTTAGTCATTAAAATTTTTATTCGAAGAGGCGGCCTTATCTTCTCAGTTGACATGTGATCCAGAAGTACAGCGGTCGCTTCCGGAACACGGTCAATAAATAATGCAAACGAAAACGCATTCTGACTAATTGCACACGTACACAAAGACATCTTTGTATGGGAAAAAAATTAACCTATATGCCCTGTCTGTGTTTATTTTTATGCTTAAAGAGCCCGCGGTGCACTTTGCAGAAGCAAACCAAGAATCCACAAGAGGGCTGCTCACCAAATGTGGTAGGAACTAAACTGAGTTCAAGTATTTGGTGCTAAAAAGCTGCTCTAATCTTACAAATGCTCATCTGCAAAAGGTATTTTATTGCTCCGGGTAAAGACGGGCAGGTATTCATACAAAAGGTTGGATACTGCCCTCCAGGGGTGGAATTCTAGCAGGAGCTCCTTTGCATATTAGGCCACACACCCCTGATGTAACCAATCCTCCAAGAGCTTACAAGGCTCTTTTTTGTAAGCTCTTGGAGGATTGGCTACATCTGGGGTGTGTGGCCTAATATGCAAAGGAGCTCCTGCTAGAATTCCACCCCTGCCACCCTCATTGCTAATGGCTGCCAGTTAGTTTGGCCACAGTTTACATGGCTAGCTTCACTGGGAGGGGGGTATTGGTTGTGCTTCTGGACCAAAGGCACCTCCCCCCCATGCCCAAAGTCAAAACCTTTGAGAAAAGAACGCTCGTTCTTTTAAGGGCTACAGATGTTTTCCCAATGGAAACAAACTGTCAGGAGATGGTTTCCTGATAGCCATCTTTAAAAAAATATATATATTATTAAAATATATGAACAGCAACTACAGCATTGTAAAAATAAAAATAATAATGACAGTTAAAAGAATAGGAACTTTTAAAACAATGAGCAAAATCTAGAACATAGTTAATATAGGCAGGGTTTCCCAAACTTTTCTTTCCTGTGGCCCAGTTATTTTTACACTTCTCCTTCATGGCCCACTAAAATTCGGGGGTGGAGCCAGGAGACTTTGGGGGTGGAGCCAGGAGAAAGAAATTATGTCATTTCCTGTGGTGTCACTTCCAGGTCAAGGGCCAAGTGTTGTCACTTCCAGGGCACACTGAACCAAAACTCCACCAAAACCAAAACTCCTTTTCCTGTGATGGCACTCCCCCAAACCTGCCTCTTCTTCTGCAGTAACTTAGTTTTCAGAAAAATCTCTCTGAAACTCATGCTGAGAGTTTGTTTGGTGAGCCAGTTTGGTGTAGTGGTTAAGTGAGCAGACTCTTATCTGGGAGAACCAGGTTTGATTCCCCACTCCTCCACTTGCAGCTGCTAGAATGGCCTTGGGTCACCTATAGCTCTGGCAGAGGTTGTCCTTGAAAGGGCAGCTGCTGTGAGAGCCCTCTCCAGCCCCACCCACCTCATAGGGTGTCTGTTGTGGGGGAGGAAGGTAAAGGAGACTGTGAGCCTCTCAGAGACCCCACGCTTCAGATCTGGATCCCGCTATGGAGACTGAGCCTGGCCTCGCCAGAAAGCACACACACTTGTGTTACTGGACTTGTGATCTGAGGTCATTTTGTAGAAAAATAGATGACAGAGCTCATTAACATAACTCATTAGCACATGCCACCCCACCACCGACCAAAAAACGACCCGATGTAAGAAAAAAGAGCCAGCCAGCCCAAGCAGGCCTCACTCACCTGGGGCTCTCCTTAGCCACCAACTCCCCCACAGTCAAAAGGCCAGCAAGCCACCCACTGCCCAAAATCACATAAGAAGTGTAGAAAGGGGGGTGCAGGCTTCTCCAGGGGTAAATGAGGGCTGCTGGGTGTGTGGCAAAGCCCCTAGTGGCTGGCTGGCTGCCCGCTCTCCTAAACCCCGGACTGTTATGCAGCTGTGCCTCCTATTCAATGGACAAGGTAGGTAGGTGGGGAGGAAGAGGGGGAACCCGCAGAAAGGTTCAGGAGCCATGATTGTGATTAAATGCCCGCTTGTGATTAAATGCCTCAACTGATCTGAGGCCTGCTTGTGATTAAATGCCTCAACTGATCACTAACCCTCTTCCAATAAATATCCTTCTCCCACCCACCAACTCCAGTACTGATCGTACTTCAACGATCTTTTCAAATTCCAGTGTTATCTTGCAAATTAATGCCCTTCTCCTGCATCTGAGATACAAACATAAAATATATTACAGTTGTTGGAGTGGGGCATAACGATGTATTTCTCTCAAAGGGTAATCCAAAGAGGCAGACATGCCTCTGTAGCCAGAGGTTTTTCAAAAACCATTACTAAGTCTTTATATTTCTTTCTCCAAACGCTTGTGGCTTCCAACTTTAAGTGCATCTGTACTGTGCGCCATAGCAAAAAAAAAGAGGAGACCGTTTTAACGAAAGCAAGTGGGATTAAATTAATTACGTGGATCCTGAAGTCCACCGAGGTCCAAATGGTTCATTCAGGAAATCTATTTTTCACAGGGCTCGTTTGTATTACGATAAAGTCCATCTTGCATTTTCTTCTTTTTGTAAAAAAAGAAAAATTATTATTTATCCAAGGCATCCGGACAGATTAAAAAGCACTGAAGTGAAGTTCTGAATTTTCATAAAGAGTTTTCCGCTGTCTGTAATTCTGTATTTGTTGCAACACAAATTAAGAGGTGAAGAATCACGTATAAGAAGAGAGGGGGAGGGAGACAGATGAAGCCCCAAAACTATCTGCCCACAGAGCTTTCTGTCCAAGTGACTAGTCTGAGAATCCTTCCTACAAAGACGAAAGCAAGACCGGAGCAGCAGTTCAGGCACAACCCGTGGTCTTCTCTGGAGGGGGGTCGCTCTCGCCTCCAGCAAAGACAGACTGAACAGAAAATGATGTGGAATCACAGCATAAGGCTCACCGGAGCCTATAATTATTTTATTTTCTACTGTTTTGTGGCATGCCATTTGGAAACGTCCAGTCTAAAGCTTTTAGGGTTTCCAGCTCTGCGTGGGAAAATATCTGGAGGCTTCGGGGGTGGGCGGGGTTTGGGAAAGGGCCTCAGCAGGGTCCAATGCCTCACCCTGCAAAGCAGCCATTTTCTCCAGGGGAGCTGATCTCGGCCAACTGGAGATCAGTCGAACAAGTGGGAGATCTCCAGGCCCCACCTGGAGGCTGGCAACCCTAAAAGTTTTCCAGTCACGGAAGCCTGCTGGGTGACCTAAGGCCAGTCGTGCATTCTGAGTACGCTCTATCTCAGAGGGTTGTTGGGGGGATGAAACAGAGGAGAGGGGAACGATTGAAGCTGCATTGATAGGCTTCCCAGTCCCCAGGTCCCAGCAGGGGATCCCCCGTTTTGACAGGCTGCTCCCCGCCCCCAGCCAGCTGGCCGGCGGGGAAAGCCCCGCCCCCACAGTCATCCTGTAATTATAGAGCACTTGCAGGTTTAGAAACCTGCAAACAGTTTTTAAAATGTGTGCCTTGAAGGCTGAGCAGGAAGCAGGAAACAGGAAGGGCTTCATGGGAAAGGATCAGTAACAGCTTCCTCAGAGAACGGCCCCTCTCTTTCTTTTGCTTTCGTTTTCAGAGCAAGCAGGAATATTCTGCAGGAACAAGACCCAGTAAGTATTTGTGTGTGAGAGAGAGAGGGAGGGGGCAGGGGATTCCCTGGTTTGGAGGCCCTCCCCCCGCTTTAGAAAGTGTGAGTGGAGAGGGAAATGTCTACTGGGCACTCTATTATTCCCTATGGAGAACAATTGCCATAGGGAATAATGGGGAATTGATCAGCGGGTATCGGGGGCTCTGGGGGGGCTATTTGTTGAGGTAGAGGCACCAAATTTTTAGTATAGCATCTAGTGCCTCTCCCCAAAATACCCCCAAGTTTCAAAACGATTGGACCAGGGGGTCCAATTCTATGAGCCCCAAAATATGGTGCCCCTATCCTTATTTCCTATGGAAGAAAGGCATTTGAAAAGGTGTGCTGCCCCTTTAAATGTGATGGCCAGAACTCCCTTGGAGTTCAATTATGGTTGTCACACCCTTGTTCCTGGCTCCACCCCACCAATGTCTCCTGGCTCCGCCCCCAAAGTCCCCAGATATTTCTTGAATTGGACTTGGCAACCCTATGCATTGAGTTCCCATTGGAAACAAAAAAGGTGGGGTATAAATAAACGAGAGCGATAACACGGGAAGCCTGCGTTATTTTGTAGATTTCCAGGGGGCTGCATTGCTCAAATCAGCAGCTGACAAAGTTTATACCGTCTCCCAACACCTGTAAATTGATTTCCGAAGCGGCTACAATAAACCACATCCAAAGAGAAATTTGGTAAACTGGACTTAAGTCAAAGTATACTTTTTGCAATAAATTTAAATGTTAAAAATATACGATTAACACATGCAATCCCCCGCCCCCCCCCCAAAAAAAAATGCTGGTAGGAGGCCAAATCCCCTGCATCTACTTTTTCCATGCTGTTGAGAGAGATTTGTTTCCCACATCTCCTCAAAAACTGTTTTGTTTACATTCTTCTCCCTTCTTGGAGACGCCACAACGCAAGAGCGGGAGGACGTGCGACCCTGCAGAGGTTTCGTTTCGTGACACGGCAGACCCCGAGGGAAAGAGCTGCCCGAGAATCCCAGCGGGCTTAGGAAGGGAACATCCTCTTTCATCCAGAGGCTGTGGTATTTTACACACAGCTGGGAAAGGAGGCGGATTCGGTCGCGGCGTCGGATTCCAAGGCCCTCATCTGGCAAGTTATGTAACCTTCATGGTTCGCTTCCATATTTGCGCGCGCGTTAAGCGCTGTGAAGTTGCTTCCGACTTATGACAACCCTATGAACGGAGCCCGCCCTGCCACTAGGCTAACTAGGCAATCGTCTAGGGTGCTGGCCTTCTGGGGGCCCCAGATTGGGCGCCTCCCATGTGACTTTATCAGTGACATTATCAGTGGGGGGGGGGGAGGGCAGCAGAAGTAGCCTCGCCTAAGATGCCAGAGAGTCTACGGTTGACCCTGCCTACAAATTTATGGTCATGACCAGTGTTCAAATAAGCATTTTAATGGAAAGCAACCTGGTGTACTTCAGAAACAGATCGGTGCAGAAACTGACCCAAGCAAATAACGGCAAAGGTTATATAGGTTGTTACTGGCAGTTAAGAGCGCGCCGCATTCAAGACGCGAAGGCATTTCAAACTACAAAGGTTACAGGCAGTGTCCCCTCTAAGCTGAGTTAGCGTGAAATAGCTGCCAAATTTTTAGCCTCCAGCTCACACATTTATAAGAACATAAGAGAAGCCATGTTGGATCAGGCCAATGGCCCATCCAGTCCAATACTCTGTGTACACAGTGGCCAAAAAAAAAAGGAGGTTCACAAGTGGGGCTAGAAGCCCTTCCACTTTACCCCACCCCCCACAAGCGCCAAGAATACAGAGCATCACTGCCCCAGACAGTTCCAATAATATGCTGTGGCTAATAGCCACTGATGGACCTCTGCCCCATATTTTTATCCAAACCCCTCTTGAAGCTGGCTATGCTTGTAGCCGCCACCACCTCCTGTGGCAGTGAATTCCACATGTTAATCGCCCTTTGGGTGAAGAAGTACTTCCTTTTTTCTGTTCTAACCTGACTGCTAAGCAATTTCATTGAATGCCCACGAGTTCTTGTATTGTGAGAAAGGGAAAAAAGGACTTCTTTCTCTACTTTCTCCATCCCATGCATAATCTTGTAAACCTCTATCATGTCACCTCACAGTCGACGTTTCTCCAACCTAAAGAGCCCCAAGCGTTTTAACCTTTCTTCATAGGGAAAGTGTTCCAAACCTTTAATCATTCTAGTTGCCCTTTTCTGCACTTTTTCCAATGCTATAATATCATTTTTTAGGTGCAGTGACCAGAATTGTACACAGTATTCCAAATGAGACCACACCATCGATTTATACAGGGGTATTATGATACTGGCTGATTTGTTTTCAATTCCCTTCCTAATAATTCCCAGCATTGCGTTGGCCTTTTTTTATTGCAATCGCACACTGTCTTGACATTTTCAGTGAGTTATCTACCACGACCCCAAGATCTCTCTCTTGGTCAGTCTCTGCCAGCTCACACCCCATCAACTTGTATTTGTAGCTGAGATTTTTGGCCCCAATGTGCATTACTCTGCACTTGGCCACATGGAACCTCATCTGCCACGTTGACTCCCACTCACCCAGCCTCAACAGATCCCTTTGGAGTGCCTCACAATCCTCTCTGGTTCTCACCACCCTGAACAATTTAGTGTCATCCGCAAACTTGGCCACTTTACTGCTCACTCCCAACTCCAGATCATTAATGAACAAGTTAAAGAGCATGGGACCCAGTACTGAGTTCTGCGGCACCCCACTGCTTAGCGTCTTCCACTGCAAAGATTGCCCATTTATACTCACTCTCTGCTTCCTATTAATTAGCCATTTTTTGATCCACAAGAGGACTTGTCCTTTTACTCCATGACTCTCCATGACTCCATGACTACGTTTTTGACTTAGTTCAGGAAGGATAATCACAGAGCACACTAATTTATGCAGTAGTAGAAGAAGATGATGATATTGGATTTATATCTACTCCAAATCTCAGAGTCTCAGAGCAGCTCACAATCTCCTTTATTTTCCTCCCCCACAACAAACACCCTGTGAGGTGGGTGGGGCTGAGAGGACTCTAACAGCAGCTGCCCTTTCAAGGACAACCTCTGCCAGAGCTATGGCTGACCCAGGGCCATTCCAGCAGTGGCAAGTGGAGGAGAGGGAAATCAAACTCAGTTCTCCCAGATAAGAGTTCGCACACTTAACCACTACACCAAACTGGCTCTCTTAACTCAGTAACTCACAACTTTAATGCCAGTAGCTCACAGAGTAGAATTTTTGCTCACAAGACTCCACAGCTTAGAGGGAGCATTGGTGATGACCTGGTTGAGCCAGTCTAACCCGATGTTGTCAGAAGCTAAGCACGGCGGCCCTGCAAGTATTTGGATGGGAGAACTCCAAGAATATTTGGGTTGTTGTGATGCAGAGGCAAGCAATGGCAAACCACCTCGGAACGCCTCTTGCCTTGAAAACTCTATGGGGCGGCCATAAGTCAACTGTGACTTGGGGTGGAGGGGAAAGAATTAACCATCTCCCAAACGTCATTAAATTATTAAATCTCATTAAAGGCCATGCTCAGGTCTTGCAAGCCAAGGGCCGTAGCTTCCTTGATGGAGCCAATCCATCTCAATTTTTATATTTAGCTTGGCTATTTTCACTCCAACAACAGGGGACAAGCTTCCAAACACGGTCAAAGGAAGAAAGCATCACCTAAGAAAGTCAGTCATTGGTCACTGTTCTTTCAAAGAGCCCCAGGTCACTCAAAAGAAAACACAAGAATGTAAGAGAAGCCATGTTGGATCAGGTCAATGGCCCATCCAGTCCAACACTCTGTGTCACACAGCGGCCAAAAAACCCAAGTGCCATCAAGAGGTCCACCAGTGGGGCTGGAAGCCCTTCCACTGTGCCCCTCCCCCCAAGCACAAGAATACAGAGCATCACTGCCCCAGAGAGTCCCATCAATACCCTGTGGCTAATAGCCACTGATGGACCTCTGTTCCATATGTCTATCCAATCCCCTCTTGAAGCTGTCTATGCTTGCACCCGCTGCCACCACCTGTGGCAGTGAATTCCATGTGTTAATCACCCTTTGGGTGAAGAAGTACTTCCTTTTATCTGTTTTAACCCTACTGCTCAGCTATTTCGTTGAGTGTCCACGAGTTCTTGTATTGTGAGAAAGGGAGAAAAGTACTTCTTTCTCTACCTTCTCCATCCCATGCAGGATCTTGCCAACCTCTATCATGTCACCCCTCAGTCATTGTTTCTCCAAGCTAAAGAGCCCCAAGCACTTTAACCTTCCTTCACAGGGACACTGCTCCAACCCTTTAATCATTCTAGCTGCCCTTTTCTGAGCCACTGCCTGCCCCTGATGCGTGCACTAATCTCACTTGCCCCTCCGGTGACCTGTTTTTGCATGACTTCGAAAACCTGCAAAGCCTGTTTGAACCAGTCACAGCAGTGAGACATAATAAGGAGAAGTGAAACCCCTCTGAAAGGTCTGGCCGAGGGACTGGGGCTTCAAACTGAGGGGCAGAGCCAAGAGATGTTTCAGCCAGACAGAAGAGGACCTGCCTTGTATTGCCTGCTGATCTCAAATCTCCATCTCATAATAACCAGATGCTTTTTATCAGGACCCTCTTATGTAGCCAATCCTCCAAGAACTTACAGGGTTCTTAGTGCCGGGCCTACTGTAAGCTCTTAGAGGATTGGAAATAGGAAATGTATCCCAAAATACAAAACAAATATCGCCAGTACATATCACCAAGTCTCTCTCTCTCTCGGCTTGGCTTCGCGAACGAAGATTTAAGAAGGGTGCAATAGTCCACGTTTGCTGCAGGCTCGCTGGTGGCTGACAAGACCAATGTGGGACAGGCAGGTCCGGCCACAGCGGCTGCAGGGAAAGGTCTGATTTAGGGTTGGTCCTGTAGCAGTGCGATTCTTCCTCAATCTCCTTTTGTCCTCAAGACCAGCTATGCGTGTGTGCTCAAAGGAAGAGACAGCCTGGTGGATGGTGTGCCTCCATGCTTTGCGATCTGAGGCTAGGTCAGACCACTGGTGATGGTTGATGTGACAGGTGCTAAGGGATTTCTTCAAGGAGTCCTTGTACCTCTTCTTTGGTGCCCCTCTATTTCGATGGCTGGTGGAGAGTTCGCCATACAGGGCAATCTTGGGAAGGCGGTGGTTTTCCATCCTAGAAATATGCCCTGCCCAGCGCAGCTGCGTCTTCAACAGCAGTGCCTCGATGCTGGTAACCTCTGCCCGCTTGAGGACTTCAGTGTTGGTCACAAAGTCACTCCAGTGGATGTTGAGGATGGTGCGAAGTAAAAAGTAAAAAGCCACTATATTACATTCAGTACACATAAGGGCAGTAGGAGCATTGTGGAACTTGGGCGGTTTTTACTTGGTGAGATGTACTGGCGATATTTGTTTTGTATTTTGATACTGATTATTCACAAGTTAAAACTGTAGTTTACACGGAGAGTTCTTTCTTTTTGTTGTGGCTTAGTCTCTCCCCCGTGGTCCCATCAACCCTGTGATGCCCTCAGGAAAACCAGCAGGGCTTTTCGGCGTCTACAGTTCTGATTCCAAAATGGATGCCGTGAGTTTTTTCTTTCTTTAAAGAGATCCATCGCAGTTAAGGACAGAGCCTTCGCATTCCATTTCAGAGCGAGCAAGAGACTTTTTACCAAGTTATCGGCCATATAATTAGGCCTGAATCTCTCTCTCTCTCTCTCTGGCTTTCTCTCCTCCCACCACAACAGACATTCCAGAGTCCTATTTTCAGAAGGCCCCAGAGAACCTCAGACGAAAGGCGAACGGAAAGCCCACAAGACGGAGGAGCAAAGTTTGCCGGAGGAGCTCTTCTGCTGTTGGCAACAGGAAGCACAGTCCGTTGACATGGTGGTTAGGCACCCACATGCGACGCCCACGCTTTCCTCCCAGGTCTTCAGCACGTGCCTCGGCAACACGCAGAGCTTGTACACACAGCTGACAGAGAAAAGAACGGCCCCAGACTGCCCCTTCCCTCAAAATATATTTAGGCTCAATTCAGGCATTGCTGAAGGAGGGGAGAAAGCCACTTCCTCAAGGAGACCTCGCTCGGGTTCTCAAGAAAAACCGCAACGTTCGGCCACGTTGAGAAGTTTCTTTCCTTGCCAGCACTGCTGGCCTGTTAGGCAGAGCTGGTCTCAGGTTTTTCATAAGGGAGGGCAGGCAGAAAGTGACCAAGGGTGGACCTCTCTCCTGCTATTTCCCCATGACCAGGGTTTTTTTTGTAGCAGAAACTCCTTTGCATATTAGGCCATACCTCCCTGAAGTAGCCAGTCCTCCTGGAGCTTACAGTAGGCCCTGTAAGAAGAGCTCTGTAAGCTCTTGGAGGATCGGCTACATTAGGTGGGTGTGGCCTAATATGCAAAGGAGTTCCTGCTACAAAAAAAGATGACATTGGATTTATATCCCACGCTATACTCTGAATCTTAAGAGTCTCAGAGCGGTCACAATATCTTCCTCCCCCACAACAGAAACCCTGTGAGGTAGGTGGGACTGAGAGAGCTCTGAAAAAAGCTGCACTTTCAGGGACAACTCTGCAAGAGTTGTGGCTGACCCAAGGCCATTACAGCAGCTGCAAGTGGAGGAGTGGGGAATCAAACCCGGTTCTCCCAGATAAGAGTCCACTCACTTCACCACTGCACCAAAAAGCCCTGCCAATGCCTCCCTCCCATCCCACTCACATCCCCACCTTCTTGCGTGTCTCTCCTTCCTTCTCCTGTTCATGAGCCACCCCCGGCCCATGTGCCATTTCTGCAATGGTGCTGGATGCTGAGCACAGATGGGAGCACCACCACTGTGCCCACTGGAAGTGCCACCATTGTATTCTTCCTACGTGACCCCTCCTGGCAGCATGTGGCTGTGGGGGAAGCTCTGGGGCAGCGGACCCTCATTCTATAGCTCAGCGGTCCCCAACCTTTTTGGCACCAGGGACCGGTTTTGTGGAAGACGATTTTACCAGGGACGGGGGGAGTGCGGGAGATGGTTTTGGGATGATACAATTGTGCACTTTATTTCTATTAGTTTGCTGTGGCGGTTAAGTGTGCAGACTCTTACCTGGGAGAACCGGGTTTGATTCCCCCCACTCCTCCACTTGCACCTGCTGGAATGGCCTTAGGTCAGCCAGAGCTCTCTTATCTGGGAGAACGGGGTTTGATTCCCCACTCCTCCACTTGCACCTGCTGGAATGGCCTTGGGTCAGCCAGAGCTCTCTTACCTGGGAGAACCGGGTTTGATTCCCCACTCCTCCACTTGCACCTGCTGGAACGGCCTTAGGTCAGCCAGAGCTCTCTTATCTGGGAGAACCGGGTTTGATTCCCCACTCCTCCACTTGCACCTGCTGGAATGGCCTTGGGTCAGCCAGAGCTCTCTTACCTGGGAGAACCGGGTTTGATTCCCCACTCCTCCACTTGCACCTGCTGGAATGGCCTTGGGTCAGCCAGAGCTCTCTTATCTGGGAGAACCGGGTTTGATTCCCCACTCCTCCACTTGCACCTGCTGGAACGGCCTTAGGTCAGCCAGAGCTCTCTTATCTGGGAGAACCGGGTTTGATTCCCCACTCCTCCACTTGCACCTGCTGGAATGGTCTTGGGTCAGCCATAGCTCTCTTATCTGGGAGAACCGGGTTTGATTCCCCACTCCTCCACTTGCACCTGCTAGTATGGCCTTGGGTCAGCCATAGCTCTCTTATCTGGGAGAACCAGGTTTGATTCCCCACTCCTCCACTTGCACCTGCTGGAATGGCCTTGGGTCAGCCATAGCTCTCTTATCTGGGAGAACCGGGTTTGATTCCCCACTCCTCCACTTGCAGCTCCTGGAATGGCCTTGGGTCAGCCATAGCTCTCTTATCTGGGAGAACCGGGTTTGATTCCCCCCACTCCTCCACTTGCAGCTGCTGGAATGGTCTTGGGTCAGCCATAGCTCTCTTATCTGGGAGAACCGGGTTTGATTCCCCACTCCTCCACTTGCACCTGCTGGAATGGCCTTGGGTCAGCCATAGCTCTCTTATCTGGGAGAACCGGGTTTGATTCCCCACTCCTCCACTTGCAGCTGCTGGAATGGCCTTGGGTCAGCCATAGCTCTCTTATCTGGGAGAACCGGGTTTGATTTCCCCCACTCCTCCTCTTGCAGCTGCTGGAATGGCTTTGGGTCAGCCAGAGCTCTCTTATCTGGGAGAACCGGGTTTGATTCCCCACTCCTCCACTTGCGCCTGCTGGAATGGCCTTGGGTCAGCCATAGCTATTACAGGAGTTGTCCTCGAAAGGGCAGCTGCTGTGAAAGCCCTCTCAGCCCCACCCACCTCACAGGGTGTCTGTTGTGGAGGAGGAAGGGAAAGGAGTTTGTGAGGGACTCTGAGACTCTGAAATTCGGAGTGGAGGGCAGGATATAAATCCAATGTCTCCTTCATTATTATTATTACTACTACTTTGTAATATATATTGAAATAACTATACAACTCACGGCTCGGTTGCTAACAGGCCATGGACCGGTACCAGACCACGGCCCAGGGGTTGGGGACCCCTGCTATAGCTGATAGTCCCTCAGCCCTGGCCAGTGCCCCACTTTGTGGTATGCTGATGCAGGCCCTGCCCTTGGGAAAAGGGCAACGTAGGCATGGCAAGGAACCAAGCTACCAGTCCAGCCCCACAGTTTCTGTTCTTGGATGCTCTAGAAAAGCTACAGAACAGCTCATAGGCTGCTCTGGGAATGTATGACTGTGGTGTTTTTGAAGCGCAGCAACAGCCCACAATGGCAGCCTTCCAGAACCTTCCAAGCCTGCTCACCGCTGACTCCTGGCGATGCCTCAGAAGGAAGGGAGGGAGGGAGCGGGCTTTCTAGACTTCAAGTGGAGCTGTCGCGTCCTGCTCAGCATTTCCCTTTTTTTTGCCACAATGGCCAAGATATGCAAAATGTTTTTTTTTACGGGTGCCTCATTCGCACAACACGCACAGAATTTATTGGTTTAGCAAACGTCTATGCCAACTCTCCAGAGAACCTGCTTAAGACCGCTAGCGTGTGTGTGCGTGCATGCATGTGCAAAGGAGAAGTAGGTTTACGGCTACCCCAGCAAGGGGTGTTCGAGGTAAGTCAGAAGCAGAAGTGGTTGGCCCGCCCCTTCCCCTGCATTCATAGTAACCCCATGGCATAGAGTGGCAAAGCTGCAGTACTGCAGTCTGAGCTCTCTTCTCACGACGTGATTTCGATCCCCGCGGAAGCTGGGTTCAGGTAGCCGGCTCCAGCTCGACTCAGCCTTCCATCCTTCCGAGGTGGGTCAAATGAGTGCCCAAGTTGCTTGGGGGGGGGGGGAAGTGTAGAGGACTGGGGAAGGCAATGGCAAACCACCCCGTAAAAAGTCTGCCGTGAAAACATCGTGATGGGACTCACTGGGGAGGGACAGTGGCTCAGTGGTAGAGCATCTGCTTGGTAAGCAGAAGGTCCCAGGTTCAATCCCCGGCATCTCCAAAAAAAGGGTCCAGGCAAATAGGTGTGAAAAAGCCTCAGCTTGAGACCCTGGAGAGCCGCTGCCAGTCTGAGAAGACAATACTGACTTTGATGGACCAAAGGTCTGTTTCAGTATAAGGCAGCTTCATATGTTCATATGTTCACCCGAGTCAGAAACGACTGGTGCTTGCACAGGGGACCTTTCCTTTACCTTTTTTTTAACCTCTGCATTCATGGTGATCTCCCTTCCAAGGACCAAGCCTGCTCAGGGCCGGATTAACAATTAGGCCAAGCAGGCACTGGCCTATGGGCCCCATGCCTTTAGGGGGCCCCCGGCTGGCTCCCTCCCGCCCCGGTTTCCCCCGCTTGCAGCCCTCCCACCCTGCACACGCAGCCAGCAAGTGAGTCGCTCTTTCCCCGACTTGCCCGGTGCGGCTGCTGCTGGTGTTGTCGCCAAGTCTGCCTCTCTCTGTCTCTCCCCCGCAGCTTTTTCAAGGGGGCTTTGGGGGAAGTGCCTACAGGCTGCAGTGGGGCTGCAGGGAGCGGGTGGGCAAGATAATATGCAAGGCGGGACTCCAAAATTTTTGTCTGCCTAGGGGCCTCCACAGAGTTTTATCCGGTGCTGCTGCCTGCTAAGCTTTACAGACCTCACGAGATTGGGCGATGCCACGCTGCCTTCCCTAAGACAACTGACATAGTCAAATGTAGGAAAGGAAAGGTCCCCTGTGCAAGCACCAGTCGTTTCCAACTCTAGGGTGACGTTCCCTTCACAACGTTTTCACAGCAGACGTTTTACGGGGCGGTTTGCCATTGCCTTCCCCGGTCTTTTACACTTTCCCCACAGCAAGCTGGGGACTCCTTTGACCGACCTCGGAAGGATGGAAGGCTGAGTCAACCTCGAGCCAGCTACCTGAACCCAGCTTCCACCGGGATTGAACTCAGGTCGTGAGCAGAGAGTTCAGACCACAATACTGCAGTACTGCTGCTTTACCACTCTGTGCCACGGGGCCGCTAGAAAAATGTAACAAGACCACAAAACACCATAAAAGCCACATTAAAATATCAGCCCGGGCAGGGGTGGAATTCTAGCAGGAGCTCCTTTGCATATTAGGCCACACCCCCTGATGTAGCCAATGCTCCAAGAGCTTACAAGGCTCTTTTTTGTCAGCTCTTGGAGGATCGGCTACACCAGGAGGGTGTGGCCTAATATGCAAAGGAACTCCTGCTAGAATTCCACCCCTGAGTCCGAGCATTAGAGCAGCACACAGCATTTAGCAGCTTAAGACAAGCCTCACAGAGCCGTTTTCAGGCTGGCAACAGACTAAACCCATTGCAAAAAAAAAGCAACCCCCTCCATTGAGCGCTCTGGTAAAAAGAAACATTTGGGGCTGGCTCCTAAAAGAGGAGAGGGGCAACAGGTGTGGAAAACCCCTGTCTCTGATCGCTGCCTGCCTCACCTCTGAAGGCAGGAGTTCTGAAAGCTTTTGAGGCAGATCCTTACGGGCAGAGTGAAGACAGTGCAGTAGAAGGCATAATTCCACTTTTGTTGGAGCAAAATGCAAACACATTGGAGAGTTCACACAGAGCCCTGAATAGAATGCACAAACACAACAGCATTTCTTTCACCCTGAGTTCCATTTCCTGGAAAATTGTGGCTTGAAATTTAAAAGAGAATGTGCACACATACATAAGTCTCTAGGCCTTATGACAGCCAGTTTGGTGTAGTGGTTAAGTGTGTGGACTCTTATCTGATTCGATTCCCCACTCCACTTGCAGCTGCCGGGTCAGCCATAGCTCTGGCAGAGTTGTCCTTGAAAGGGCAGTTTCTGGGAGAGCTCTCTCAGCCGCACCTACCTCACAGGATGTCTGTTGTGGGGGAGGAAGATAAAGGAGATTGCAAGCCACTCAGACTCTGAGATTCAAAGTGAACGGTGGGATATAAATCCAATACCATCGTCTTCAGCTGTGCAGATATTCTTAAAATTGCATGCATACACAACATCCAGTGAAATTTCAGAAGTCAGAGAAGGCAAATGAGTAACACTTCCCACGGTCAGAAGACTGGGCGTTAAATAAAGGTAATGATAGCCCCCTGCGCAAGCAACCAGTCATTTCCGACTCTGGTCGCATCACAACATTTTCATGGCAGACTTTTTACGAGGTGGTTTGCCATTGCCTTCCCCAGTCATCTGCACTTGACCCCCAGGAAGCTCGGTACTCATTTTACCGACCTCGGAAAGATGGAAGGCTGAGTCAACCTTGTGCTGGCGACCTGAACCCAGCTTCCACCAGGATCGAACTCAGGTCGTGAACAGAGCTTGGACTGCAATACTGCAGGTTGCCACACTGCACCACCGGGCTTTAAATACCCATGCCTAATTCCTTGACTCTTGGTACAAACAGCAATAAAAAGTATACATTCGGCACATTCATATGGTTTACACGGGCTCCAGCATCCTTTTCTTAGATCATAGTTTTAAATGCCATGTACATACCACCTTGCTGATTTTTAAGAAGTCAATCGATAAGGGGGAAATCAACGTTTTTCATAGCTGCAACATCTCTATTGAGACCTGCTCTTAGAAAGCTCCAGAACTTACCTCGGGGGCACAAGATAACCACCGGAAACTTCCACGTGTCGGAGGGAATCAAGACAGGGTTGCCAGAGGGAGGATCTCACGACTGACCGTTAATATCCTAGAGGAACATCAAGAGACACGGCCTTAAGAAACGAGTCGGCGGAAACAGAAAGCGGGCAGCAAAGCATCCACTTCGGAGAGACACACACCACTCGAACAGCCCCCGTGCAAACAGAACTAGCGAGCTTTCAGAACCGCGCATCGTCTGAGCGATTCTGCCGACATCCCAACGGTATGCTGGAAATGCAATACGTGACAGAAGGCGGTCAGGGGGCACACCTTAGGGATTTCGACTGGCTTCAAGCGGTGAGTCAGCGTCATCTCCAGCTCATGGAAATTTAAGCAGGGCAGATGGGGAGGGTGGGGAAACAGGGAATTGCACGGCATGCTGACCAGCCACCGTCACATATTCCCTGTCTCTGATCAAGATTTCCAGTCTCCCCATCAGCATACAAGCCTTTCCGCAACTCAATGCACAGGACAATTTTAAACGCGCAACAGATGCATGGAGGGCTCTGCGATAAACCAAACGTCTGCTGCGATAAACCAAGCATTCTGCTTGCTTTTAAATATAAAGACTCCCCTAAAGGAGAGCCAGTTTGGTGCAGTGGTTAAGTGTGTGGACTCTTATAGGGGGAGAACCGGGTTTGATTCCCCACTCCTCCGCTTGCACCTGCTGGGATGGCCTTGGGTCAGCCATAGCTCTGGCAGAGGTTGTCCTTAAAAGGGCAGCTGCTGTGAGAGCCCTCTCCAGCCCCACCCACCTCAAAGGGTGTCTGTCGTGGGGGAGGAAGGTAAAGGAGATTGTGAGCCGCTCTGAGACTCTTCAGAGTGGAGGGCGGGATATAAATCCAATATCTTCTTCCCCACCCCCTTTTTAACACCATAAGGCAGGCTTGAAATCTGACCAAGAGCATAACATAACATAAGAACATAAGAGAAGCCATGTTGGATCAGGCCAATGGCCCACCCAGTCCAACACTCTGTGTCACACAGTGGCAAAAAATTTTATACATACACACACACTGTGGCTAATAGTCACTGATGGACCTCTGCTCCATATTTTTATCTAAACCCCTCTTGAAGGTGGCTATGCTTGTAGCCGCCACCACCTCCTGTGGCAGTGAATTCCACATGTTAATCACCCTTTGGGTGAAGAAGTACTTCCTTTTATCCGTTTTAACCTGGCTGCTCAGCAATTTCATCGAATGCCCACGAGTTCTTGTATTGTGAGAAAGGGAGAAAAGGACTTCTTTCTCTACTTTCTCCATCCCATGCATTATCTTGTAAACCTCTATCATGTCACCCTGCAGTCGACGTTTCTCCAAGCTAAAGAGTCCCAAGCGTTTCAACCTTTCTTCATAGGGAAAGTGTTCCAGCCTTTTAATCATTCTAGTTGCCCTTTTCTGGACTTTCTCCAATGCTATAATATCCTTTTTGAGGTGCGGCGACCAGAACTGCACACAGTACTCCAAATGAGACCGCACCATCGATTTATACAGGGGCATTATGATACCGGCTGATTTGTTTTCAATTCCCTTCCTAATAATTCCCAGCATGGCGTTGGCCTTTTTTATTGCAAACGCACACTGTCTTGACATTTTCAGTGAGTTATCTACCACGACCCCAAGTTCTCTCTCTTGGTCAGTCTCTGCCAGTTCACACCCCATCAACTTGTATTTGTAGCTGGGATTCTTGGCCGCAATGTGCATTACTTTGCACTTGGCCACACTGAGCATCTAGATCAGGGATGTCAAACTCATCAGACATCAATGAGACCTTCTCGGGCTGGGCCATGTCGGGTTGGGCCGGACCATGTTGAGCCCGGCCGTGTGTGAACTCTATTTAAGATTAGTTAGCAGAGATATAAACTTTATAAAGGACACAGAAAAAACACACCTGGGGCTCTCCTGAGCCACCCTCGCCACCACCACCATAGTCAAAAGGCCAGCAAGCCACCCGCTGCCCAAAATCATAGAAGAAGTGGAGAAAGGATGGTGCGGGCTTCTCCAGGAGTTAATGAGGGCTGCTGGGGGTGTGGCAAAGCTCCTGGTAGCTGGCTGGCTGCTCTCCTAATCCAGGAATTGTTATGCAGCTGCTCCTACTAGTCAATGGACAAAAGAGAGAGGGAGGAAGGGGGGGGACCCTCAGAAAGGTTCAGGAGCTGTGCTCCTGTGAGCTCCTGCTGAATCTGGTTATGCTAATGAGCTCCACCACCTATTTTTCTACAAAAATGAACCCTGATTAAGTCGTATGCTGATCTGCTATTCACCTATGCAGAGGCATCTGTGTATATATAAACTGTTAACTTCCATTTCTGTATACCTAAGGAAGTGTGCATGCACACAAAAGATCGTGCCCAGAATTAAACTTTGTTGGCCTTAAAAGAAGAAGATGATATTGGATTTATATCCCGCCCTCCACTCCCAAGAGTCTCAGAGCGGCTCACAATCTCCTTTCCCTTCCTCCCCCACAACAGACACCCTATGAGGTAGATGAAGATATTGGATTTATATCCCGCCCTCCACTCTGAAGAGTCTCAGAGCGGCTCACAATCTCCTTTACCTTCCTCCCCCACAACAGACACCCTGTGAGGTAGATGAAGATATTGGATTTATATCCCACCCTTCACTCCAAAGAGTCTCAGAGCGGCTCACAATCTCCTTTCCCTTCCTCCCCCACAACAGACACCCTGTGAGGTAGATGAAGATATTGGATTTATATCCCACCCTTCACTCCAAAGAGTCTCAGAGTGGCTCACGATCTCCTTTACCTTCCTCCCCCACAACAGACATCCTGTGAGGTGGGTGGAGCTGGAGAGGGCTCTCACAGCAGCTGCCCTTTCAAGGACAACTCCTGTGAGAGCTCTGGCTGACCCAAGGCCATGCCAGCAGGTGCAAGTGGAGGAGTGGGGAATCAAACCCGGTTCTCCCAGATAAGAGTCCGCACACTTAACCACTGCACCAAACTGGCTCTCCTGGGCTACTACTGGGCTCTAACTTTGTTCTTCCTATTAACTTGGAAAGCATCCTTCTCTCCTAAGGTTGGGCACAGTGATAGAGCATATCTTTCACATATGTAAGTTCCCATGTTCAGTTCACAGAACACCCACTTGATAATTCTCAGGCCGCAGAAGACAATCCGAGGAAGGGCCTTCTCAGCTGTGGCTCCAAAACTTTGGAACTCCCTCCCCAAAGAAATCCATCTGTCTCCCTCTATCATAGTCTTATGCCAGCAGGTGAAGAATGTTTTTTTGTTTTGTACAGCACTCCCTCGCTAACTCTTATTGGCTCTCCTCCCTATCTGCAGGTTTTATGAGTTAGAGGCCCTGTTCACACAGCGTGTCGAGTCCGTGTTAAACTGACCCGGTTCTGTTCCGAATATCTTTGTTCCAGATATTATCGATCAGACTGCCATACTGCTATTCGAATCACTCAGCGGTGAAACCGTCTTCTGCCGTCCACACAATGGCACCATACATTTATCTTTTTTTCTTCCACTATTATGCGCACGCGCACATTGTGCGCATATGCGCGTGTGTGCATGCATATAGGTTAAAACACTGTGTGGTTATGCGGTTATGTGCATATCGCTAAGTAGTTTTAAAAAATGGCGACCCCCTTCCAGCCTTCGTCCCATCCCGACTTATGCGGTTATGTGCATATCGCTAAGTAGTTTTAAAAAGTGCTCGACCCCCTTCCAGCCTTCGTCCCATCCCGACGGTGACAGGTAGTGGGGCCAGGTTGAATTACTCGCCTCCGTCACTGGTGTTATGCAACGCCAGGTCCATTAATAATAAGACCTCCGTCCTGCAGGAGTTCCTGATCGAACAGGATATGGACCTGGCTTGCGTGACCGAGACCTGGGTGCGCGAAGGGGAGACGGTAGCTCTCTCCCAGACCGTTCCCCCGGGATACTCGGTCTTTCACCAGTCACGGACTAGCGGGCGGGGGGCACTTTTCATACGAGAGGCTTACTCCTTTAGGGCTCTTCCGGCTCCAGAGATCCCAGGTGTTGAATGTGTTGGCCTGATGTGGGATGTTGGGGAGGGGTTGGCGATCTGGCTGGTGTACCGACCGCCTAACGCACCGGCCGGCGCCTTACCATCCCTGGTGGAGGCCGCGGCGGGCTGGGCGTTGGAGCACCCAAGGCTTTTGGTCTTGGGTGAGTTCAATGTCCATGCCGATGACGCGGCATCCAGCCAGGCGATGGACCTGGTGTCATCCATGGCGACACTAGGACTCTCCCAGGTTGTTACAACACCCACTCATCAGGCGGGACACATGTTGGACCTGGTCTTTGCGGCCGGAATATCAGTGACTGATATTGCAATGGAAGCAGTGCCATGGTCAGATCACTTTGCCCTCAAGGCCCGTATGGAGGTATCACCCAAAACCCGTTTAGGCGGAGAGCGTATTTTAGCTCACACGCGGAGCCTGATGGACCCGGAACGGTTCCTAACAGCTCTACGGGATACCTGGCCCACTGGTGATTCCCTGGATGGTCTGGTAGAGTCCTGGAACGATGGGCTCTCCAGGGCCATCGAGGAGATCGCACCCAGGCGCCCTCTGCGCCCCCGCCCGAAACTGTCGCCCTGGTTTAACTGGGAGCTGCGGCAACAAAAGCGGGGGCTCAGACGACTAGAGAGGCAATGGCGGCGTACTCGAGACGAAGTGACCCGAGCATCTTATAGAGAGAGTTTGAAGGCCTATGAGATGGCAATCAAATCCGCAAAGAGAGCATTCTTTGCAGCTAAGACTGCATCCGCAACTTCGCGCCCGGCACAATTATTTGACGTAATTAGAGGACTTACTACGCTGCCGCAAGGCAGGTTAAATTCTACTGAATTGGAAATAGGCTGTGAGGCTTTTGCGAAATTTTTTGCGGATAAAGTCGCATCACTCCGCCCCGACCCCCCTGCCAGTTTGGAGACAGTTAGCGAACCTGAGGCCCCGAGCCTGTCCTCGGATTATATACTGGATGGCTTTGACCCCCTCAGCCTGGAGGAAGTTGACAGGATTCTTGTATCTGCTCGCCCAACAACTTGTAAATTAGACCCATGCCCTTCCTGGCTTATTAAATCTTGCCAGGGGGATCTTAGATATCCCGTGCGGGATATCATAAATAGATCCCTAACGGAAGGGCACTTTCCAACGCCACTTAAAGAGGCTGTGGTCCGACCCCTCTTAAAAAAGCCATCTTTAGATCCAGCCCAATTGACACACTATCGGCCGGTTTCAAATTTGCCCTTTCTGGGTAAACTTATTGAGAGGGCAGTGGCGAAGCAGTTACAGACCTTCCTGGATGACACTTCCGTCCTTGACCCATTTCAGTCCGGCTTTCGCCCGGGACACGGGACGGAGACAGTGTTGGTTGCCTTAGTGGATGACCTTCAACGGCATCTGGATCGGGGTGGCTCGGCGGTGCTGATGTTGTTAGACCTGTTGGCGGCGTTCGACACGGTCGACCATCGGCTACTGACGTGCCGCCTCGCCGACGCAGGGATTCAGGGGTTGGCCTTACAGTGGCTTTCCTCTTTCCTGGAAGGTCGGGGACAAAGGGTCGCAATCGGGGGGGAGCTATCTCGGAGGCGCTCACTTGATTGTGGCGTGCCCCAAGGGGTGGTTCTCTCCCCGATGTTATTTAACATCTACATGCGGCCTCTTGCCCAGATTGCCCGAAGGTATGGGTTGGGGTGTCACCAGTATGCTGATGACACCCAGCTCTATCTACTGATGGATGGCCAGCCTGTCTGCGCCCCGGAAAATCTTGACCAGGCACTACAGGCCGTGGCTGAGTGGCTCAGACTGAGTGGGCTGAAGTTAAATCCTACGAAGACAGAGGTCCTTTGCTTGGGCCGCCGCGGCCCGGGGAGGGGGATCCCCCTGCCGGCTTTTGATGGTGCGCCGCTCACGGCAGCGGACAGGGTCAAGAGCCTGGGGGTGCTATTGGAGCCTTCTTTAAAGATGGAGGCTCAGATAGCAGCCGCTGCCAAGTCCGCATTTTTTCATCTTAGACGGGCAAGGCAGCTGGCCCCCTTTCTGGAGCGCGACGACCTAGCAACAGTGATCCATGCTACGGTCACCACAAGGTTGGACTACTGCAACGCCCTCTACATGGGGCTGCCCTTGTCTCAGACCCGGAAACTGCAGCTGGTGCAGAATGCCGCAGCCCGGCTGTTGTTGGGTCTCCCAAAGTGGGAACACATCCGGCCGGGTCTCCGGACTCTGCACTGGCTTCCAGTGATATACCGAGTCCGGTACAAGGTGCTGGTTATTACCTTTAAAGCCCTATATGGCCTGGGACCTGCCTACCTGAAGGACCGTCTCTCCCCACATGTGCCCCAGAGAGCACTGAGGTCAGGAACACAAAATCTCCTCACTATCCCCGGGCCAAAAGAAGCCCGCCTGAAGGCCACCAGGAAAAGGGCTTTCTCCGTTATGGCCCCCGTATGGTGGAATCAGCTGCCGGAAGAGGTGAGGGCCCTGCGGGACTTGGCGCAGTTCCGCAGGGCCTGTAAGACGACCCTCTTCCGGCTAGCCTATACCTAGCCTATATTTAGCTAGGATAACAACTTGAGGTAACTGGCCAGCCATCTGTTTACAGGAAACTGAATTACTCTGTTTTTAATGTTTTTAACTGTTTAAATATTTAACTGTTTTATATTTAAAATTGTTTAAATTTTAAGTTTGATTAATTGTTGGAAGCCGCCCTGAGCCATTCGTGGGAAGGGCGGGATATAAATCCCAAATAAATAAATAAATAAACCGGATGTCTGAGGGTCTTCAGATATCCGGAAGCTGGTTAATATCGCAGCAGAACTATCCAGACGGAGAAAACAATGAGGTGAAACCGAAGAACTCAAAAAACACCGCAAAGAAGAAGGTAACAAAATAATCCGGTTCCGAGAAGGATTGGGGAGGGGGGGGACTACCACGAGTTAATACCGGGAGGCAGATGTTGCAGTCTGATCAGCCACTTTAAATCCGGAAGGAAACAGCAGCGACATCTGATTACACTGTAGCTGAACAGGGCCTGTGTGTTTCATTTGTTTTAAACGTATTGTACACATCTGCATTGTAAATGTGTTTTAACACCTGAAATGTGTTTGATGTCCACTGCCTTGAGGATCCTGACTTGGGTGGGAAAACGACACAGAAACGTTTTAAATTTTAAAAAATAACCGAAAGATGTTTCTCTGCCTAAGACCCCTGGAGAGACACTGCCAGATGCAATAAAGACTTGTAGGTTTCAGAAGGTAACTGTGCTGTTGTTCAATAGAACCGCTCGATTTGAGTCCACTAGCACCTGAGAGACCAACTAGGTTGTCAGAACATAATCTTTTAACTTTGTCAGATACCGACGAAAGAAGCTTACATCCCCAAAATCTTGTTGGTTACAGACTGACAAAGGAAGCTTCGGTTCTTGAAAGACCATACTCTGAAAATCCTTTTGGTCTCTAACGTTCTTCTAGATTCAGGGACTCAAGAGCCAGTTTGGTGTAGCGTTTAAATGCATGGACTCTTATATGGGAGAACCGAGTTTGATTCCCCACTCCTCTACTTGCACCTGCCATAGCTTTCATAGGAGTTGTCCTTGAAAGGGCAGTTGCTGCAAGAGCTCTCTCAGCCACACCCACCTCACAGGGTGTCTGTTGTGGGGGTGGGGGGGAAGGTAAAGGAGATTGTGACTTTGTCCGTCTGTAACCTACAGGACTCTTGCCCACAATAATAGATGTAGTGATCCTCTGAATTAAATTACCCATTCCCGTCCATTTTAGTTCACTGATTCCCAAGGGAAAGAGATTAAGATTCAGAGTATAAAGTGGGATAAAAATCCAGTATAATCTTCTTCAACACATTTCAGCAGACACGCACCCCAGAAAGATCCATAACCAAACAATGCAGGATCTATAGACTACAAGAACTCTTGCTCTAATGATGTCCTACTCCACAAATGCAATTTAACTAAGAAGAATCTGACAGATAGTTTTTGCTCTGGATGAAAGTGGCAAAAAAAAAAGAAGCAGCTCTTTGTCCTACTTGGCTTTCAAATGCATCTTTCTTCCTGGAGGGCTGTAAGAAATCAATCAATACGAAGGTCTCAGGAGCATCTGAGCATGTGTGTGCGTTCCTCTCATTTTTTCCCCTGCTCTTAAGACGGCATCGTAAAGTTAACAATAAAACATTCCACATCTAGGGCAAGGCGTTTTTCTAAGGTGAAGCATCTAGGCCTGGCCTCTTCTATTAAAGATGCTGCGTCGCCTCGATCCAGGGCAAATTAAAATGAACCCCCCCTTCATCTCTGACATTCTCAAACCGATCTACGCAGAAGGAAAGACTGAACAAGAGATGCAGCCTGAAAAGCTGGAACTTCTATTTGTTGTTATCACAACTGTATTCACATAGCTATTTAAAACTTTTCAAAGCGCTGCACGTACATTACCTTACAAGACTTCTGCGGGGCGACATAATTATCCCCAGATGGCAGACGGGAGACTGGCTTGCCCAGGGCTACCTGCATTCTTCATTATTATTGAGAAGCAAAACTGGCCAATATTTTTTTTCCAAGAGCTGTTAAGAATGAAACAGATGGCATACTCTAGATCTCCAACATGGGGCCCGTGGGTGATGGCGCATCTGCCAACACCTTTCCTGATGCCCACTAAGTGTTTTTAGAATGTGGGTGGAGCTCTTGCCCAGCCTGGCTTCTGATTGGCCACTGGAGAACCAAAGGGCTGCACACATTTGGAAAAACAAACAAACCCCACATTGTTTCAGATGCCACCCCAATGTTGCCTTTATGGTCTCTTAATCTCTTTCCCTTGGGAATCAGTGAACTAAAATGGACAGGAATGGGTGAATTTAACTCAGAGGATCACTACATCTATTATTGTGGGCAAGAGTCCTGTAGAAGAAATGGTGTGGCCTTTATAGTTAACAAGAGCGTGAGGAAGGCAGTAATGGGATACAATCTCAAAAAGGACAGAATGATCTCGGTCCGTATCCAAGGCAAACCATTCAATATCACGGTAATCCAAGTCTATGCCCCAACCGCTGATGCAGAAGTGGCTGAAGTGGACCATTTCCATGAAGATCTACAACACCAAAAAAAGACGTCCTCCTCATCGTAGGGGACTGGAATGCCGAAGTAGGAAGTCAAAAGGTGACCGGAACTGACAAGTTTGGCCTTGGAGAACAAAATGAAGCCGGCCAAAAGCTAATAAGAGTTTTGTCAAGAGAACAAGCTGGTCATAGCGAACAGCCTCTTCCAACAACCTAAAAGGTGACTCTACACATGGACATCACCTGATGGGCAGCACAGAAATCAGATTGATTATATACTCTGCAGTCAAAGATGGAGAAGCTCCTTACAGTCAGCAAAAACAAGACCTGGAGCTGACTACGGCTCAGATCATGAGCTACTCATTGCAAAATTCAGGCTTAAACTGAAGAAAACTGGGGAAGTCATTAGGCCATTCAGATTTGACCAGGCCCGTAGCTACAAGGGGGGCCTGTGGGGGCACAGCCCCCGACTTCTGCGTGAGGCCCCCTGACTGGATGCCCCAACCAGTCCCCGGGGCCTCTGCCATAGCTCCGGGGGCTGCCGCTGGCCGTACGAGCAATTTGGCCAGCCGGGGGCAGAATCAGCCTCCGCCTCCCCCTGGAGTTAAAGGACCAGCAGATCAGCTGTTTCACGGGCTCTTTAACTCCAGGGGGGAGCTGGGGGTTGCTTTTGCTGCACTCCACCGGCTGTTTTAGTGGCAGGGAAAGAAGGGAGGGTTGTGACCAGAGTGACAGGGAGGGAATAGAAGGGTCTTCTCTTCCCTCCCTGCTGCTTTAGCGGGGCTGCCCTCCTTTCCTCGCCATTAAAATAGCTGTGCCGGCGGGGCAGAAGCAGCCGTCCACCTCCCTGCGCCAGTTAAAGGGCCCGATGATCAGCTGTTTCGTGGGCCCTTTAACTAGCAGGGGGGCTGGGGCTGCTTCTGCCTCCACCCCACACTATTTTAATGGCGGGGAAGGAAGGGAGGGTGGTGGCGAGGGCAGGCAAGGAAGAGCTTCCCTTCCCTTCTCTCCCTGCTGCTTTCCCCGCCACCACCCTCCCATCCTTCACAGACACTTACCCCTTCCCCTCCCACCCAGCCCCGACTGCAGCAGCTTCTCCTCTCCTCTCCCCTTCCCCTCACACCCAGCCCCAATCGCAGTAGCTTCTCCTTGCCCCTTCCCCTCCCACCCAGCCCTGATCACCACTGCTTCTTCTCGCCTCTGCTGCCTGCCTCTCCCCACCAGCCTGTTCCCGCGAGTAGCCCCATGCCTGCCACCTACTCGCAGGGTTACTCATGAGTAGGCGGCAGATCTGGTGACTGGGACGGGGCGGAGCTGTGCTGCCTAGCCAGAAGGGTCGTGTAGGGCGCAGGGGGGCATCAGTGCCCCCCCAAAATATAAATGCCCCCCCCGACCTTCCAAATCCTGGCTACGGCCCTGGATTTGACCTTGATCACATCACTTATGAATATACAATGGAGGTGAAGAATAGGGTTAAGAAACTAGAGTTGATAGACAGAGTGCCTGAAGAACTATGGATGGAGGTTCGTGACATTGTACAGAAGGCAGCAATCAGCACCATCCCAAAGAAAAAGAAATGCAAGAAAGCAAAGTGGCTGTCTGATGAGGCTTTACAAACAGCTGAGGAAAGAAGGGAAGCGAAAGGCAAAGGTGAAAAGGAAAGATTCACCCAACTGAATGCAGATTTCCAGAGAACAGCAAGGAGAGATAAGGAGGCCTTCCTGAAGGAACAATTAAAAGCAATAGAGGAAAATAACAGAATGGGAAGGACAAGAGATCTATTCAAGAAAATTGGAGAAATCAAGGGAACGTTTCGTGCAAAGATGGCCTTGATAAAGGGCAAAAACGGTAGAGACCTAACAGAAGCAGAAGAGATCAGGAAGAGGTGACAAGAATACACAGAAGAATTCTACAAGAAGGATCTCAATGTCCCGGACAACCATGACAGTGAAATCGATGACCTTCAGACAGACATCCTGGCGAGTTGAAGTCAAATGGGCTTTAGAAAGCATTACTAACAACGAAGCGAGCAGAGATGATGGTATCGCAGTTGAGCTATTCAAAGTCCTAAAAGATTATGCTGTTAAAGTGATGCACACATTATGTCAACAAATTTGGAAAACACAACGGTGACCACAGGTCTGGAAAGTATCAGTTTATATTCCAATCCCAAAGAAGGGTAATGCCAAGGAATGTTCAAACTATCGCACCATTGCACTCATTTCACATGCCAGCAAGGTCATGTTAAAGATCCTGCAAGCTAGGCTTCAGCAGTATGTAGACCAGGAACAATCAGAAGTTCAAGCTGGGTTTCGGAGAGGTAGAGGAACTAGAGATCCAATTGCCAACATTCGCTGGATTATGGAGAAAGCACGGGAGTATCAGAAAAACACCTATTTCTGCTTCATTCGCTATGCTAAAGCCTTTGATTGTGTAGATCACAACAAACTATGGCAAGTCCTTAAAGAGGTGGGAGTACCAGACCACCTCACATGTCTCCTGAGAAACCTGTATAAAGGTCAAGGACGGGATATGGAACAACTGATTGGTTTAAAATAGGAAAAGAAGTTCAACAAGGATGTATATTGTCACCCTGCTTATTTAATTTATATGCAGAGTACATCATGTGGAATGCAGGCCTGGATGAAGCACAAGCCGGAATTAAGATTGCCGGGAAAAACATCAACACCCTCAGATATGCAGATGACACTACTCTAATGGCAGAAAGCGAGGAGGACCTAAAGAACCTCTTGTTGAGAGTGAAAGAGGAAAGCACAAAAGTAGACTTGAAACTCAACATCAAAAAACCTAAGATCATGGCATCTGGCCTCATCAAACCTTGGCAAATAGAAGGGGAAGACATGGAAGTAGTGACAGACTTCACATTTCTGGGATCCAAGATCACTGCAGATCGTGACTGTAGCCATGAAATTAAAAGACGTTTGCTCCTTGGGAGGACAGCTATGGCGAACCCGGGCAGTATAATAAAAAGTAGAGACATCACCCTGCCAACAAAAGTCTGTATAATCAAAGTGATGGTATTCCCAGTAGTAATGTACGGCTGTGAGAGCCGGACCATAAGGAAGGCCGAGTGCAGAAGAATAGATGCTTTTGAGATGTGGTGCTGGAGAAGACTCTTGAGAGTCCCTTGGACTGCAAGTGGATCCAATCAGTCAATCCTAAGGGAAACCAACCCAGACTGTTCCCTGGAAGGTTAGATGCTGAAGCTGAAACTCAAATACTTTGACCACCAAATGAGAAGGGAGCACTCCCTGGAGAAGTCCCTGATGGTAGGAAAGACAGAAGGCAAAAGAAGAAGGGGATGGCAGAAGATGAGATGGCTGAACAATGTTACTGATGTAACAAACACGAATTTGAGCAGACTTCGGAGGATGGTGGAAGACAGGAGGGCCTGGCGTGACTTGGTCCATGGGGTGGCAAAGAGTCGGACTCAACTGTGCAACTGAACAACAACAAAATCTCTTTCCCAGTGTATTTTTAATACTGCCCCTCTTCTCCTGGACTCTTGGGCTTCCTCTGTATGGTCACCCCACCTTCTGTGGCAGCCATTTTGTTGTTGGCTCCCCTATTTTGCGTCAGAATTCGAAAGGTGCCCACATGCTCAAGAAGACTGGAGCCCTGCTTTAGAATTTGAAAAACAGTCCTCCTGTGACTTCTTTTCCCTTCACATCTTAGCAAGAGAAAGCCAAGTTCTTTCATCTCCTGCGGCTGATATTAATTTGCGAACAAAGCGCTATATAAGTATTTGTTTTAACTGTTCCCTCCCAGGTTTGAGAAGCATACTTACAATCACAGGGAGTTTACACAGAATTAAAACACAGTCTAAATTTCTGCAGCATCTTAGGGCCAAACCAGACGCTACAGGACGAGGTGGTCCAAATCCTGTTATTTTTCTTTAAAAATCTAGGTTGCCTGGGGGCACCAATTCAGACAGGGGCAACAGAATGAGGGGAGGGGAATTAAGCCTTTCCCCTCCACACCTTTTATTCCCACCTGCCATCAAAGGTTTTGCTCCAGTGTTCCCCCCTACCATTGTTAAATGAAGGTGGGTAATCACTCGGAAAAGAAGAAGAAGAAGATATTGGATTTATATCCCGCCCTCCACTCCGAAGAGTCTCAGAGCGGCTCACAATCTCCTTTACTTTCCTCCCCCACAACAAACACCCTGTGAGGTGGGTGGGGCTGGAGAGGGCTCTCCCAGCAGTTGCCCTTTCAAGGACAACCTCTGCCAGAGCTATGGCTGACCCAAGGCCATTCCAGCAGGTGCAAGTGGAGGAGTGGGGAATCAAACCCGGTTCTCCCAGATAAGAGTCTGCACACTCTACCACTGAGAAGAGCCTTCTCAGTGGTAGCACCATGACTGTGGACCAGTCTTCTCCAAAAGCCTTGACTCCTGTTAACTGTCAGGTGATGACAGTCTTCTGTCAGGTGGTGACAAGTTTCAGAACATTTCTGGTCAATTATAGGTTTTATGCTGGATTTTTATTTATTTATTTATATCCTGTGTTCACCCCAATAGGGACTCAAAATAGCTCCCATCAGGGCTCTTTTGTAGCAGGAACGCCTTGGCATAATAGGCCACACTCCTCTTATGTAGCCAATCTTCCAAGAGCTTACAGGGCTCTTAGTGCAGGGCCTACTGTAAGCTCTTGGAAGATTGGCTACGTAAGAAGGGTGTGGCCTATTATGCCAAGGAGTTCCTGCTACAAAAGAAGCCGTGGCCTCACATCATTCTCCTCTCCTCCATTTTATCTTCTCAAGGCCACCCAGCAAACTCCCCTGAGCAGAGTGGGGTTTCATACCTGGATTTCCCCGGATCCTGGTCTGAAACTTCAACCACTACACCGCTCTTGTGGGTTTCTAGACTGGACCAGGAAACAGGACTAGGGTTGCCAAGTCCAAACAAAGAAATATCTGGAGACTCTCAGGGTGGAGCCAGAAGCAAACAACTGAACTCCAAAGGGAGTTCTGGCCATCACATTTAAAGGGACTGCACACCTTTTAAATGCTTCCTTCCACTGGAAACAATGAAAGATAGGGGCACCTTCTTTTGGGGCTCATAGAATTGGACCCTCAAGACCAATCCTTTTGAAACTTGGAGGGTGTTTTGAGGAGAGGCACTGGATGCTATGCTGTAAATTTGGTGCCTCTACCTCAAAAAACAGGGGGCCCCCCAGAGCCTCAGATACCCGTGGATCAATTCTCCATTATTCCCTAGAGGAATTGGTCTCCATAGGAAATAATGGAGTGCCCAGCAGACATTTCCCTTCCCCCCTCCTTTCTGATGACCCTGAAGGGGGGGGAGGGCCTCCAAACTGGGGGATCCCCTGCCCCCACCTGGAGATCGGCAACCCCAAACAGTTTAGTTAAAATAAACTAGTTAAAATAAACTAAGTTTGTACATTCAAGCAAAAACTAAACGTGTCAAATTCAGACCGAAGGCGCGACTCTAAGCCGCTTCGTGAAATGGCAACCTATCGAGTCGGCTGGAAGGCCAAACGCAGAATCAGAGCAGTTTGAACCCAGCCTGTGGATTTAAGCAAAAACACGCACAACAACCAACAGCGTCGAGTCCCGGCCAAAGTTATGACTAAGCCGCTTCGTGAGACGGCAACCTATTGAGTCGGATAGAAGGCCAAACGCAGAAACAGAGCCGCTTCAAAGGTCACAACATCCACGGTCCGTAAAACTCAAGATGCCCGCAACAGCCTTTGGGTTTTGGAAATTTTAACAGCCTCTTTTCCTCCACAGCTCTGCAACAGAAATCGTTGCGGGAGCAGGACAGATTAAAAAACGAGCAAATCTCTCTGCATCGCAGCGACAGGGACTGCTGCAAAAAATAAAATCCCAAATTCCAATCTCTCCCCATCTTCCTGTCAAAGACCTTTATTTGCACCTCTGATTATTTCTGCGTTAATGTGCCAATTTTATCTCATTTGTGATAAACTCCACCTGCTTCCCAACATGTTCTGCCTCCTGCTTCTCTGGGGAAGAAGGGAAGCGTTCATTCCCCTCCCCCTTCGTTATACTCCAAAAGAATAAAGTTCTCGTAGGCATTTTAACTAATTAGTGCTTAATACTACAGAGCTAAAGCAAACTGGTACATAACTACTGGTCACTGAGAACAAGTTAAGAGTGGGAAGTGAAGTTTTTCTAAAGGAACAGCTAGATTCGAATTCAGTAGCACCTTAGGAGACTGACAAGATTTTGGGGGTATAAGCTTTCAAGGGTCAAAGTTCCCTTCTCCCTCTCTCTCATTTCCTTCTGCATCGCAGCTTGCTTTGCCAGACTTAATCACAAAGGAGCTACAGAGCAAAGCCTTTATTTTCTCCATTGGCTGAGGCTCCTTTTTGGGGAGGAAGGGGGGACAGCAATCCAGGATTGCTATCTCAATCACACAGCAGAGCTACTGAGCTAAGCCTCTTTTCCTTCTATTGGCTAAGACTACTTCCCCTCCTCTTCCCCTGGAGAGGGAGGGAAAGAGCCAGAGCTTCCTTTGACCAGTTCCCTCAATCACACAGGATACTTAGCACTTTTAAGGCCAACGAAGTTTTATTCAAGGTATGAGTTTTTTGCCTTGCTACACAGAGAGTGTGTGTGTGTTTTGTTGCCTTGTTACGCCAGGGCTTTCCTGGGTGCAACTGGGTTTTGCCTTCCCCTTTTCCCTGTATTCATGCCTTTATGATCCAGTCTTTCTCAGTAGGAAAGCAATGTGAACTATTCAGATGAGGAATAACAAGCCACTGAGTATGTGTCCAGACCAAGTTCACCCAGCACATATCCTTTGTAGAATGCTAATCTTTTAAGCATGTTTTAAGGTTTTGTTTGTTTTTTTTTAAAACCCCTTTAATTGCGTTTGTCTGTGTCTGTTATAATGTTTATATCTTCACTACCTGGCAATTCTGTTGTTCTGAAGACAGTCCAGCAGTTCAGCTACCTGGGGTGCATCATCTCCTCAGATGCCAAGATCGACAAGGAGATTGACAACAGGCTGGCAAAGGCAAACCGTGCATTTGGCCGACTGCACAAAAGAGTGTGGAGCAACAAGCATCTGAAAAAAGGCACAAAGATCAATGTTTACAAAGCGGTTGTGATGACAACCCTCATCTACGGCTCCGAATCGTGGGTTTTATACCGTCATCACCTGCGACTCCTCGAGCGCTTTCATCAGCGCTGCCTTCGCACCATCCTCAACATCCACTGGAGTGACTTTGTGACCAACACTGAAGTCCTCAAGCGGGCGGAGGTTACCAGTATCGAGGCACTGCTGCTGAAGATGCAGCTGCGCTGGGCAGGGCATATTTCTAGGATGGAAAACCACCGCCTTCCCAAGATTGCCCTGTATGGCGAACTCTCCACCGGCCATCGAAATAGAGGGGCACCAAAGAAGAGGTACAAGGACTCCTTGAAGAAATCCCTTGGCACCTGTCGCATCAACCATCACCAGTGGTCTGACCTAGCCTCAGATCACAAAGCATGGAGACACACCATCCACCAGGCTGTCTCTTCCTTTGAGAACGCACGCATAGCTGGTCTTGAGGACAAAAGGAGACTGAGGAAGAATCGCACTGCTACAGCACCAACCCTAAATCAGACTTTTCCCTGCAGCCACTGTGGCCGGACCTGCCTGTCCCGCATTGGTCTTGTCAGCCACCAGCGAGCCTGCAGCAGACGTGGACTATTGCACCCTTTTTAAATCTTCGTTCGCGAAGCCAAGCCGAGAGAGACCTGGCAATACATTTTATGGCATACGTGGCCCAGCCAACAAGGCCTCATTTATGTCAGATCCGGTCCTTGTAACAAATGAGTTTGACACCCCTGGACTGGACTGTAATGACCTTGATAAAAGGGAAATGCTTGGGGGCAGGACGTTGGCATCTGGAAGTGAGTCTTGCTCGTGGGCCTGACATAGGGTTGCCAATCCCCAGGTGGGAGCAGGGGATTCCCCGGTTTGGAGGCCCTCCCCCCGCTTCAGGGTCGTCAGAAAGCGGGGGGAGGGGAGGGAAATGTCTGCTGGGAACTCTATTATTCCCTATGGAGATTTATTCCCATAGAAAATCATGGAGAATTGATCTGTGGGTATCTGGGGCTCTGGGGGAGGGGCTGTTTTTTGGGGTAGAGGCACCAAATTTTCAGTATAGCATCTAGTGCCTCTCCCCAAAATACCCCCCAAGTTTCAAAAAGATTGGACCAGGGGGTCCAATTCTATGAGCCCCCAAAGAAGGTGCCCCTATCCTTCATGATTTCCTGTGGAAGGAAGGCATTGAAAAGGTGTGCCGTCCCTTTAAATGTGATGGCCAGAACTCCCTTTGGAGTTCAATGATGCTTGTCACAGCCTTGATCTTGGCTCCACCCCTAATGTCTCCTGGCTCCACCCCCAAAGTCTCCTGGCTCTACCCCCAAAGTCCCCAGATATTTCTTGAATTGGATTTGGCAACCCTAGCCTGACAGCAACCCTCCGGGGGCCTCACCCAGACCAGGGCCGCATGTTTGACACCCCTGCAATACACATCGTAAAGCCCCAAGTTCCTTCTTTCCAATCTCTCCCCCACCTTCTGACTGAGATATAAAGACTCTGATATTTCCATTCCAACTTGTATCTGACAAAGAGAGTTTTCCAATGGAGGGAAGGCATTTAATAGGTGTGCGGTCCCTTTAGATGCAATGGCCAGAACTCCTAACCACGCTCGTCACACCCTTGCTCCTGGCTCCACCCCCAAAGTCCCCAGATATTTCTTGAATTGGGCCTGGCAACCCTAGACTCAGGGAGTCAGTATTGTCCGGTCTGGCCCTGAGTATGCAGATAACAGAATCCTCTTCAATGGAAGACATGCAAGGGATCCTCAGCAGACAGCGTGGAAAACACCACTCCCCGCACACACACACCTACTGTGTTAGATTAAAAATCCTTCCACTATGGCACTTCTGATACCTCCACGAGACAGTTCAAATATAAACGAAGCGCAAGCTATCCCTCGAGCAGACAGGCCTTCAGAAGACAGCTAAAGGCGGCTCTAATTAATCTCCTCCAAGACATGATAAATGCCATCCCTGTCGGTGAGGCATGGCGTATTCTACATTTTCTGATTTTCAGAAATGAACCCCTTGCTGCCTAATGTCAGGGAACAGAAAAATGGTATTTGCACATGATCCTGCTTAGATTTTTTTTTTCTGTTTCCTTCTAAGTCAGAGGTCCCGAACGTGGTGACCCACCAACACATTTCCGGGCAGCAGCCAAGCGTTTTTAAGAAACAGGTGGGGCCATGTAAGGCTTTTGTCCAGCTAGGTTTCTGACAGGCTGTCCAGATTTTTCAAAATGTTGTTTTGACAGCAGCTGCCACTGCAGCACAAGGACCTACGGTGCATTACTGAAGGTAAAGTGCAGCAATTGTTTTAAGAACATAAGAGAATATAAGAGAAGCCATGTTGGATCAGGCCAATGGCCCATTCAGTCCAACACTGTGCCACACAGTGGCCAATACACACACACACACACACTGTGGCTAATAGCCACTGATGGACCTCTGCTCCATATTTTTATTCAATCCCCTCTTGAAGCTGGCTATGCTTATAGCTGCCACCACCTCCTGTGACAGTGAATTCCACATTCACTTTGGGTGAAGAAGTACTTCCTTTTATCCGTTTTAACCCGACTGCTCAGCAATTTCATTGAATGCCCACGAGTTCTCGTATTGTGAGAAAGGGAGAAAAGAACTTCTTCCTCTACTTTCTCCATCCCATGCATAATCTTGTAAACCTCTACCATGTCACCCCGCAGTCGACGTTTCTCCAAGCTAAGCCCCAAGCGTTTTAACCCAACCTTTAAGTGTTCCAAACCTTTAATTTTGCGGTTGGCTCTGTCACCAGTGGCAGCCATCTTGTGGCAGTCATTTTGTTGCTACTCCCATCATGCTGTGTCAACATTCCAAATGCGTTTGTAGGCTCACAAAGGTTGGGGACCCCTATTCTAACTTGAATAGCCTCGTATGTGTGGCAGACATGGATCTTGAACATGTACCTCATGAGGACTTTCTCTCTGTCTCTGTAGGAGTGTTTCACATTTCCCTGTGGGACTTTGTGCACACATCTCACTGAGTTCCCACACATACTGAGTACACACCAGGTGGTATCTAATTGCTTTAGGGACCGTCTCTCCTCATATGAACCCCAGAGAGCACTGAGGTCAGCCGGGAAAAACCTGCTGACTATCCCCGGACCGAGAGAGGTGAAGCTGCAAAGCACCCGTAACCGGGCCTTCTCCTCTATAGCCCCGAGCCTATGGAACCAACTTCCAGAGGAAATGCGGGCCCTGCGGGACCTAGAACAGTTCCGCAGGGCCTGCAAGACCTTCCTCTTCAGACTGGCTTTCCCTGATGAAAATGGAAATTGCGAAGGAAACCGCCATCAGAAAAAGTAAACATAGCACTAGCACTTTTAAAAATTAATTAATTTAATTTTAAAACTTAACCAGATTTTAATTAAATGCTTATAATGTTTAATGTAATTTTATCCATTTGTATAATTCAACCCTGAACCATGTTGTTAGCCGCCCTGAGCCTGCTCCGGCGGGGAGGGCGGGATACAAATAAAATTTGTTGTTGTTGTTGTTGTTGTTTCCCGCAACATCCACATTAAAAGCCCAGAGTGGACAAAACCGCACATGCCTCTGCAAGGCTGCCTGGGGTTCAGAACCACAAACTTTACTTCAGGCTGAAAGATTATATTTAACAATACGACAAAAGTAACCTCATAGTCCATAGACAAGTTCCAGAAACAAGTTACATAATACGCATAAGAACATATGAGAAGCCATGCTGGATGAGGCCAATGGCCCGTCCAGTCCAACACTGTGTCAAACCCAGTGGCCAAAACCCAGTTGCCATCAGAAGGTCCACCTACAGGCCAGAAAACCTGGGCCATAAGAGCCAGTTGAGTGTAGTGGTTAAGGGTGCGGACTCTTATCTGGGAGAACCACGTTTGATTCCCCACTCCTCCACTGGCAGCTGTTGGAATGGCCTTGGGTTAGCCATAGCTCTCACAGAGTTGCCCTTGAAAGGGCAGCTTCTGGGAGAGCTCTCTCAGCCCCACTCACCTCACAGGGTGTCTGTTGTGGGGAAAGAAGATGAAGGAGATTGTGAGCCACTCTGAGACTCTGAGATCCAGAGTGAAGGGCGGGGTATAAATCCAATATCTTCTTTTTCTCCTTGAGAGCTGTTAAGGTGGATCAAGCCAACTTGATCTAACTAGTTCAATATCCTGTTTCACACTTCTGGCCAACCAGATATCCCTGGCAGGCCATACGAATATAAGAGAAGCCATGTTGGATCAGGCCAATGGCCCATCCAGTCCAACACTCTGTGTTACGCAGTGGCCAAAAAAACCAGGTGCCATCAGGAGGTCCATCAGTAGGGCCAGAACCCTAGAAGTCCTCTCACTGTTGTCCCTCCCAAGTCCCTATAATACAGAGCATCGCTGCCCCAGACAGAGTTCCAACAACACTCTGTGGCTAATAGCCACTGATGGACCTCTACTCCATATGTTTATCCAATCCCCTCTTGAAGCTGGTTATACCTGTAGCCGCTGCCACTTCCTGTGGCAGTGAATTCCATGTATTAATCACCCTTTGGGTGAAGAAGTACTTCCTTTTATCCATTCTAACCCAACTGCTCAGCAATGTTGTTGAGTGCCCACGAGTTTTTGTATTGTGAGAAAGGGAGAAAAGTACTTCTTTCTCAACCTTCTCTATCCCATGCCATCTTGTAAACCTCTATCATGTCACCCCTCAGCCGACGTTTCTCCAAGCTAAACAGCCCCAAGCGTTTAAACCTTTCTTCATAGGAAAAGTGTTCCAACCCTTAAATCATTCTAGTTGCCCTTTTCTGAGACACCCAAGTCTTGTTGGCCCCCTCAGTTCTGATATTCATAGGTTTACTGATTCTGAACATGGACGTTCCCCACTGAGTCATCAGAATGGGCAGCTCAGCTTTTCACTTTCCCCAAGCTGTTTTAATCCATTTCTCTCTTCCAGCTATTTAGGACCCCTGTTTCCCACTGGGGGTGGGTGGGCTGGTAATAAGCCCAACGGAGGGGGGAAAAAAGAATAGCTGGCGAGAACTGGAAAAGGTTATGCACACCCTTTTTGGGTCCCCTACATATACCACTGCCATATTTGAGTTGCCATGGGAACAACCTTTTACCAAAGTCATGTATATTCCTCCCCTAAGACAGCAAGCTGAGGTCCCAACAGTCCACACCTCTTGGGACAAACATTTCCCTCACCACCATTTTATAGCTAACAACCAGCCCAGTAACTACCGTTATTGAGCTATTATGACTTGAAAGGGAACTTGTCTTTCAGGTTCCAGACGGCTGTTCCGTTTTTTAGCACCTCACGAAACATCGTAATGTTTTACAAGGGGCTTTTTTGCACATACTGAGAGTGCCGAGATTCGACGTTAGGGCTTGTCAGGAACCAAAAAGACCCAAACAAAGATTTCTGTGGCTTTCTCCCAGCACCATCTGCCAGAGGGAAGGACCATCCATGAACACTCCTTGCCCCCAACTGTTTTGGGGTAATCCTTAGATTCGAATCCAGTAGTGACCCACAAGATTTTATATGAACATATGAAGTGTAAGACAGAATGGAACACTGTATTGTGAAATGAATATTTTTTCTTCTTTTTCCCAGGGGTCATTTTGTAGAAAAATAGGTGGCGGAGCTCATTAGCATATGCTGCCCCACCAGCAGCCAAAATCAACTCAACGCAAGAAAGGAGAGCCCTGGGCGAGCGAGACCTGCTTGGGCTGGCTAGAGATCCAGCCCGCCTAAGCAGGCCTTGCTCACCTGGGGCTCATCTGGGCTGCCCCCCCCCCAGTCAAAAGGCCAGCAAGCCATATACCGCCCAAAAATCACATAAGAAGTAGAGAAAGGGTGGCACGGGTTTCTCCAGGGGTTAATGAGGGCTGCTGGGTGTGTGGCAAAGCCCCAGGTGGCTGGCTGGCTGCCCGCTCTCCTAATCCAGGGATTGTTATGCAGCTGCACCTCCTATTCAATAAACAAGGTAGGTGGGAAGGAAGAGGGGGAATCCTCAGAAAGGTTCAGGAGCTGTGCTCCTGTGAGCTCCTGCTGAATCCGAGGCTTGCTTTTTTCCCTTTCTCCTTCCCTTTAAAAAACCAATAAAAATGCTACAACCAAGATTTTCAGAGCGTGAGCTTTTGAGAGCCAAAACACCCTTTATCAGGTAACAGCTGAACCCCCCTGAAACTCTCTTCAGAGAGTGATCCTCAAATACAAAGCCCACATATCCAGCTCCACAATCTCTTGCATTACCTCAGCCTAGCAACTGAAGGGAAGCCATGGTCTCTCTGTACCTCCCAGACTATTTCTCTCCAGCCCACGTCTTTGACATCCGAACGAAGCCTGAGTCCAGGGGCACCTTTAAGACCAACTAAGTTTCATTCAACGGTATAAGCTCTCATGCACATGCACAACTGTAGAAGAAGATATTGGATTTGTACCCCGCCCTCCACTCTGAATCTCAGTGTCTCAGAGTGGCCTACAAACTCCTTTCCCTTCCTCCTCCGCAACAGACACCCTTTTGAGGTAAGCGGGCCTGAGAAAGCTCTCCCAGAATCTGCCCTTTTAAGGACAACTTCTGCCACAGCTATGGCTGACCCAAGGCCATTCCAGCAGGTGCAAGTGGAGGAGTGGGGAATCAAACCCGGTTCTCCCAGATAAGAGAGCTCTGGCTGACCCACAGCCATTCCAGCAGGTGCAAGTGGAGGAGTGGGGAATGAAACCCGGTTCTCCCAGATAAGAGAGCTCTGGCTGACCCAAGGCCATTCCAGCAGGTGCAAGTGGAGGAGTGGGGAATGAAACTCGGTTCTCCAAGATAAGAGAGCTCTGGCTGACCCAAGGCCATTCCAGCAGCTGCAGGTGGAGGAGTGGGGAATCAAACTCAATTCTCCCAAGATAAAAGTCCGCGCACTAGGGTTGCCAATCCCCAGGTGGGAGCAGGGGATCGCCCGGTTTAGAGGCTCTCCCCCCGCTTCAGGGTCATCAAAAAGCAGGGCGGAGAGGGAAATGTCTTCTGGGCACTCCATTATTCCTTATGGAGACTGATTACCACTGGGTATAATGGTGAGTTGATCTGCGGGTATCTGAGGCTCTGGGGGGGCTGAGTTTTAAGGTAGAGGCACCAAATATGCAGCACAGCATCCAGTGCCACTCTTCAAAACACCCTTCAAGTTTCAAAAAGACTGGACCAGGGAGTCCAATTCTATGAGCCCCAAAAGAAGGTGCCCCTATCCTTCGTTATTTCCAATGGAGGCAAGGCATTTTAAAGGTGTGCCGTCCCTTTCAATGTGATGGCCAGAACTCCCTTTGGAGTTCAGTTATGCTCGTCACAACCTTTCTACTGGCTCCACCCCCAAAGTCCCCAGATATTTCTTGAATTGGACTTGGTGCCAACCCTACCGCGTACTTAACCACTTCACCAAACTGGCTCTCTGGACAGTTTGGAAGGGCTAAGCCAGGGGTGGCCAAACTGTGGCTCGGGAGCCACATGTGGCTCTTTCACACATATTGCGTGGCTCTTGAAACCCCCACCATCCCATCAGCCAGCTTGGAGAAGGCATTGCTCTCTTTAAATCACTTCTTCAAGCCAAGTCAGCTGGCAGCTTGGAGAATGCATTTAAAGTTGCTTTCTTTCCACCTCTCCCCCCTCCTATTTGCTTTCCTCCCTCCTTGTCTTGCAGCTCTCAAACATCTGACATTCATGCCTTGTGGCTCTCAGACATCTGACATTTATTCTGTGTGGCTCTTACATTAAGCAAGTTTGGCCACCTCGAGAGAGCCAGTTTGGTGTAGTGGTTAAGTGTGTGGACTCTTATCTGGGAGAACCAGGTTTGATTCCCCACTCCTCCACTTGCACCTGCTGGCATGGCCTTGGGTCAGCCATAGCTCTGGCAGAGGTTGTCCTTGAAAGGGCAGCTGCTGTGAGAGTCCTCTCAGCCCCACCCACCTCACAGGGTGTCTGTTGTGGGGGAGGAAGGTAAAGGAGATTGTGAGCCGCTCTGAGACTCTTGAGTGGAGGGCGGAATATAAATCCAATGTCTTCTATAAATCCATTGAGCTAAGCCTTGCTGGCATTTGGACTGGGGTGTCCGGCTGTATCAGAGAGGTAAAAAAAAAGTCTGCACTAGAAACCCACCCACGGCCAACAAAACTCCCTTGTGATAAGGGACCTAAGCCAGAGAAAATGCACCTCCACTCAATTGGCTCCCCTGACGGATCCACGCCAACAGGATAAAGAGAGCTGGGGGCAGGTCTGCCACTCTCAGCCACAGTGAAAATGTAAGTTAAGTACTGCGAACGCTGAAACACAAATGCTAAATACTATTATTATCACCATCCAACCGGGCTGCTACGACACTAAGAGCCGAAGCACACGTTACCCTTTGCCCCCGGAATACCACTGAAAGTGCCCTGTGGTGAGTTGTAGCCTGTAATACTCCGTACATGGATTAGTGTCATTAGGATGTAGAGTCTCCTCCACACCCACCAAGAACATGCAATTTTAACTCAACAGCTGGGGCGGATTCACACTGGTAGCTTGCATTTTTAAGGCAGCGTTCTTACAAACCGGTGTACCACAGCGCAGTGGCAAAGAGGTGTCAGCCGTGAAGTTCCCCCATTCAAATCTCACTCCCCCATGAATTCATTAGTGAACGAAGCCATGAGTCTCTCAGCCTCAAAACTTATTTTGCAACATGGAGTTCACAGTGACTGGAGTCGCTATAATAATCACTGCCATGACCAGGACAGCCCAAACTCGGAGTTTAGAAGCTAAGAAGGGTTGGCGCTGGTTAGTATTTAGATGGGAGATGACCAAGGAAGTCCGGGGTTGCTACGCAGAGACAGGCAATGCCAAACCACCTCTGAAGGTCTCTTGCCTTGAAAATCACAGGGTTGCCAGCAATGCTCCCCTCTAAGTTGTGGAATCTTGTGAGCAAAAACTCTACATTGTGAGCTGCTGGCATTAAAGTTCTGAGCTACCGCATAAAGGGTCAGCAGTCAGTTTAATATTGAGTGAATTCGCCATGTTGGATAGTAAATCTAGGTAAGATTTAGAACCCTCAGAAGATTTGATGATGTCAGAGGCTGGTGAAGGAGGAGCTGAGGCTGTAGAATGGGAGGAATCCGATTGTTCTGCTTCAGATTCTTCCTGAGTTTCAATGGGCTTGGTAGGCATTGATATCTGTTTGGTCAGCAGGGGAGGCTGTTCCACCTGTTGCTTAGGAGAGACCGAGCACACCGAAGTCGATCTAGCTGAAGACAATGGTGTAATGGTGTAATGCTTACGGCGTCGATAGGGACTTTCACGGGTCGATAAGACACATCCTCACGGTATGCGTGCTCCTGATGTGTAGGATGATAAAGCACCTCACAGTACCGAGGGTCTTCACGGTACCAATACTGATGGGAATCCGAGGAAGGTGATCTATAATATCATCGGTACCTGCGAGGAGATAGTGATCTGGACCGCGATAGGCTATAATAGTAATAGCGTTCCCTATGATGACTTCGAGATCTCTTGGCTCGGACCCGAGTGGATGGCTCTCTCAGTGTCGAGGGTTCTCTTAAGAGTGGAGATGCGGGTGTCGCTATCTGTTGCTTGCTCGGCGTCTGTCTACTAGGCATCGAAACTTCCCGGAAGGAGTGTGCGGCAAAAAGGTTAGCACGCTGACTTCTGTGTGATTCTGGAGATTCGGTGTCGAGGATATTTTCTGGCAAAGACCCATGAAGTGATGGGGACCAAGAATGGATATGGACGACCTCGAGAGGTATGGTATCGATGGATGCCGAGATCTCTGATGAAGTCAGTGCTTTCTGTATCGAGGCCGAGGTACCGACAGTCGGGTGCAATGTAAAAGTCATGGTGGGAGACTTCAAATCCGAGGACCTATGGCCCGTCTTAGATTTGGTCTTCAGTGATGTCGAAACCGAAGGGTCTTTAGAAGTCGATTCTGTGCGATGTTTCTTTCTAGAATCATCAGACTTTTTTGAGTGTTTCCCGGGCTTAAGCTTGCTGGGAACCGAAGCCACGGAAGCTGCCGGTCGAGCCACTTCCTTTTGAGTAGATAGGGAAGATGGCGAGGTTTGGGATCCCGAAGTATGGAACATAGGAGGGCGCAGTGACGACTCCAACAAATGACTTCTGAGTCTAGCCACGCGGTTTTTTCTTGCTTGCTTTCCAAATTGACTACAATGCAGGCAAGTGTCGGTGCGATGGGCCTCACCCAGACAAAAAAGGCATAAAGAATGTCTGTCTGTGTATGGGATTTTTGAGGCACACAGAACACACTTCTTAAAAGTGATTTTGTCTTTCCCTTCCATCCGCCCAGGGGAGGGGGGGAAGGGAAGGGACAAAGGTAGAAAGAGGGTAGAAAGAATTTTTATTTTTTAACGATACCGGTGAGTTGGAGAAGACGACGAAGACAAGCGGTGAGGAGAAAAATGCAGGAAAAACAGGTGAAGATCGCAGTGAATAGAGGAGACTCAGTGAGGTAGGTGTATCCCGGGCGGCGGTAAAGAAGAAACTGGGTGGGTGAAGCGCCTCCCTCTCGTCTAGGCATGCGCAGTGGATGCCTCCTCCCCAGGACGAGAGGAAGTGCGCGCCAAAATTAACACTCTAAGATTGCTTTGAATTCTCCGAGGTCGGGATCGATCCTGGCGGATAACCCATGTGTGGGACTGCACAGAGACCACGATGAAGATATATAATAATTACCAGGACTTTTTTTTAACAGGAATGCAGTTCTGGCTGGCTTGGCATCAGGGGGTATTAGAAGGTGTTGCCTAATATGCAAATGAGTTCCCGCTGGGCTTTCCCTACCAAAAAGCCCAGTGTGGAGCAATGGTATCAGGGGGTGTGGCCTAATATGCAAATGAGCTCCTGCCTGGCTTTTTCTACAAAAAGCCTGGTGTGAAACAACCGTGACATCAGGGGGTGTGGCCTAACATTCAATAAGTTCCTGCTGGGCTTTTTCAACAAAAAAGCCCTATGTGAAACAATGGATGCAACAGGGGGTGTGGCCTAATATGCAAATGAATTCCTGCTGGGTTTTTTAAAAAAAAAATCCCCGCACAAAACAATTGTGTTGGCAGGGTGTGTGGTCTAATATGCAAATGAGTTCCTGCTGGACTTTTTCCTACAAAAAAATTGGATAATCACTATGACATTTTTATCTTAGCTTTCCTCCTAGGAGTTCAAAATGGCACACCCAGTTTTCCTGCCTTTATTTTATCTCCACAACAGTCCTGTAAGACAGATGAGGCCAAGAGAAAGAAAGATAGGTAGCAGAGTCAGGATTCGAACCCAGTCCAAGCCCTGCGTTGTGTCATCATTACACAACACCGCTTCTCTATACCGGTGATGAAGTCTGATGAGTAATGCAGTGATGAAAACAGCACGCCTGCTTGCCAAGAAAGTTGGGAAGGAAGGATTATAAAAGATATCCCCCCCTTTTTCCACTACCCCTCACTGGCCCCACCCCCTTCCAGTATAGCCAACAAACTTGGTCTTGCGCCCCACAACATTCATCATGTCTGCCAGATGCATCAATGTCCATCGCGATACAACCCGGATCCAAGTCAGTCTTCCCCAAAGTTGTTTCAGTGGAAAATTCTGAAAAATCTTATCTGAATTCCACATAGCACAAGCCAAGTCACCCGCTGTTCCTTGTGTGGGAGTCAAAGGAACCACGGCCTCTCCGGCTCAGCGAGCCCTCTCGGACCGTGGCCAGTTGGCGCTCCCTTGAGAAGAAAAGCAGCATGGTACAAAGTTTCAATCAGAGCTGCCAGCAGCCTGTGACATGCAGCTAGATTAAAATCCTGCACCCAGCCAATCCAAATGGCGCAGAGGAAAAACTAAATTCCACAACCTACGTACATCAGGCAGCAGGAAAACTCTCTCTTCTGTATATTCTGCATAACTTGTGTTTGCAACTTTTACTGTTTTGCAGTTTATTCTGCATTAGGGCTTGTGGAAGTCACATTTCTTCAGGGGGTTTTTTCGTAGCAGGAACTCCTTTGCATATTAGGCCCCACCTCCCTGATGTAGCCAATCATTCATCATCATCAGCCTTTATTGGCATAAAAGAATTCAGTTATACAGAGTAACAGGATTACCAAATTATACAGAATAAAATTTACCCATAAAATACAAAACAAGATGATGATATTCTATTTATATCCTGCCCTCCACTCCGAATCGCAGAGTGGCTCGCAATCTCCTTTATCTTCCTCCCCCACAACAGACACCCTGTGAGGCGGGTGGCGCTGAGAGGGCTTTTCAAGGACAACCTCTGCCAGAGCTATGGCTGACCCAAGGCCTTTCCAGCAGGTGCAAGTGGAGGAGTGGGGAATCAAACCCAGATCTCCCAGATAAGAGAGCTCTGGCTGACCCAAGGCCATTCCAGCAGGTGCAAGTGGAGGAGTGGGGAATCAAACCTGGTTCTCCCAGATAAGAGCCCGCGCACTTAACCAGAACACCAAACTGGCTCTTCAAATTTAGAAACATCGTTACCAATTAAAACTATGGTTATAGAATGGCATATCATGGTGGCCAGAAAAATGAACTTTACTATTTCAGTGTCTTTCGGGGAGAAACCACTCAAGAGCCTACAGACTCAAGGCATCTCAGCAGTCTCCTCTAAAACGGGATGCAGAAGTGAGTGACGAAGCTGTGAATACAGCAAACAGTGGAGCAAGACGTGAGGGACTGCTTCGACGGAGGTGTGGTCACAAGGACTGTATCTAAGAAAATAGGTCGTCTTGTTAAATCTCCCAAGAAGTAGGGCGAGCATTACATCTAGCGAGATGGATGTAGCCAATCCTCCTGGATCTTATAAAGTAGGCCCTGTAGGAAGAGCCCTGTAAGCTCTTGGAGGATTGGCTGCATCAGGGGTGTGTGGCCTAATATGCAGATGAGTTCCTGCTACAGATACTTCCTGAATTTCTTCTGTCTACTGTCTGTCTCAGAGGATTCTAAGCACAAGACGGGAGGAATCATTTCAGCCACATTCTTACTGGTACTTGGTACCAGCTAGATTTTTGTCAACTTCCAGGTAGCAGATGGAGATCTCCTGTGACCACAACTGATCTCCAGGTAACCAAGATCAGTTCCCCGGGGGAAAAGGCAGCTTCGGAAGGTGGACTCTTTGGCTTTATACACCACTAAAATCCCTCCCCAAACCCTGTTCTCTCCAGATTCTAACCCCCTCCGTCCAAATCTCCGATTACTTCTCCAGGTACTTTCAGAACTGGCAACCCAAGTACCAGCTCATTAGAATGGGAAAAGGTCCAGAGAAGAGCAACTAGAATGATTAAAGGGTTGGAATACTTTCCCTATGAAGAAAGGTTAAAACACCTGGGGCTCTTTAGCTTGGAGAAACATCGGCTGAGGGGTGACATGATAAGAGGTTTACAAGATTATGCATGGGATGGAGAAGGCAGAGAAAGAAGTCCTTTTCTCCCTTTCTCACAATACGAGAACTCGTGGGCATTCAATGAAATTGCTGAGCAGTCGGGTTAGAACGGATAAAAAGAAGTCCTTCTTCACCCAAAGGGTGATTAACACGTGGAATTCACTGCCACAGGAGGTGGTGATGGCTACAAGCACTGTCAGCTTCAAGAGGGAATTGGATCAACATCTGGAGCAGAGGTCCATCAGTGGCTATTTGCCACAGCGTATTGTTGGAACTCTCTGTCTGGGGCAAGTGATGCTCGGTATTCTTGGTGCTTGGGAGGGGCAACAGTGTGAGGACTTCTTGTGTCCTGGCCCCACTGATGGACCTCCGGATGGCATCTGGTTTGTTTTGGCCACTGTGTGACACAGAGTGTTGGACTGGATGGGCCATTGGTCTAATCCAACATGGCTTCTTATGTCCCAAACTGGCTCGCCTTCACCCCTGCCTGACACACATCTTTGTGACGATAAGGGCTAGATGCTTGACTTGTACAAAAAAAAAAATTAAAACTATATCTACCTTTACCCTTGAGAGTAAATATTCACTCACACAAAGCACACAATGTATTTGCAAAACAACTTCACTGGGAATTTGGTCGACAATAATGTTTGACAACTGAATGTTGCCCTTTTCGGGAAAAAAAGCCTTTAAAAGCCAACGTGGTGTTCAGGAACCAAGAAGAGGCCACGTTTAAAAACAGCCTGTGTGTTTCTCGCTAGAGAGAGACTGTGGCAATGATGCTATTTTTAAGAGTCGCTTGTGCAGAATGGAGTGTCTGCATAATGCAAAAAGCACAGTGTACTTTTACAAAATGTACATTCTATTTATTTATTCTTTTAAAGACCCAAAATGCTATGCTTTGTGCACTGAAAAGCAAGAATGGGGAGTGTTTTGCCATACATCTATCAGGATGACCTAACATGCACTGTGCCCAAACTATGCTTGAAGAAAAAAATTCTGTTGAGAATTCTGCTTCAAGAATAGAGGAATCTGTAAAGCAAAAATAGAATAAAATAATATATTCTGCAACCCAACTGAACAGCGAAGTGTATTGTACTCAACTGTTGGGTAGGGTACGATACACTAGATGTCTTTTCAATTTTTCTCGCTGTCCCATGATTCCAGAACACAGAGGCACTCAACAAAGTTAATGGGCAATAGATTTAGAACAGACAACAGAAGCAGAACATTAAGAAGCTGGTAAGATCACACCTCTGATTAAAAAGCCTTGGGGAAAAGATGAGTTTTGGCCTGGTTCCTAAAAGCAAAGTAGGTGCCAGGTGAGCCTATAAGGGAGAGGGAGTTCCAGAGGAGAGGTGCCACTACACAGAGGAGGGGTTCCAGAGGAGAGGTGCCCTGCCTCCAGTTGACACCTGTCTCACCTTCGAAGGCAAAACCCCCCGACATATACTATGTACATAGAACGAGTCTTCAAAATCAATAGTAAAAAAAACAAAGAACCAAAACCACAGACAGAAACAGGCATAAATATAAAAAGGAACAAAACAGTGAACATCCCCCCCGAATTTGCTCAGGTTCCTTCTTAGTTACTTCCCTGTTTCTCCCCTCTCTGTTCTCGCCCCCATTATTTCCTCAGGAATCTGCCTTACAAGGTCAGGACACTGGTCCATGAAGGGCAGTACTGCCAACTCAAACTGACAGCGGCTCTCCAATAGGGACTCTTTCACATCATCTACTGGTAGAAAGGGCCGTCAAGACACAGCCAACGAAGAAGAAGAGATTGGATTTATACCAATCTCCGCCGACATTGGGGTTAAGGGGTCTGCTTTACAATGGCTCTCCTCTTTCCTCATGGGTCGGGGACAAAGGGTGGCGATCGGGGGTGAACGATCCCAGAGGCGCACACTAGATTGTGGGGTGCCTCAGGGAGCAGTCCTCTCCCCGATGTTATTCAACATCTATATGCGCCCCCTTGCCCAGATTGCCAGGAGGTTTGGGCTGGGCTGCCACCAATATGCGGATGACACCCAGCTCTATCTGCTAATGGACGGCCGGCCCGCCTCCCCCCCGGAAGACCTGGATCGGGCGTTACAGGCTATCGCAACGTGGCTTAGACTGAGTGGGCTGAAGCTGAATCCGGCAAAGACAGAGGTTCTCTGTGTGGGTCGCGGCGCTCCAGGGAGGGAAATATCCCTCCCGACCTTCGATGGTGTGCAGCTAAAGGCGGCGCAGCAGGTGAAGAGTCTGGGTGTTTTACTGGAGCCTTCATTATCAATGGAGGCCCAGATAACAGCCACTGCCAAGTCAGCTTTCTTCCATCTGAGGCGGGCAAAGCAGTTGGCCCCTTTCCTGGAGCGTCGGGACCTAGCAACGGTGATCCATGCGACGGTCACCTCACGATTGGACTACTGTAATGCCCTCTACATGGGGCTGCCTCTGTGCCGGACCCGGAAGTTACAGCTAGTGCAGAACGCGGCGGCCAGGCTGTTACTTGGTCTCCCAAGATGGGAACATGTGCGGCCGGGGCTACGCGAACTGCACTGGTTACCGATTGTATACCGGGTCCAGTACAAAGTGCTGGTTATCACCTTTAAAGCCCTATATGGCCGAGGACCAGCCTACCTGAGGGACCGTCTCTCCCCGTATGAACCCCAGAGAGCACTGAGGTCAGTAGGAAAGAACAGACTGACTACCCCTGGGCCAAGACAAATTAAACTACAGAATACTCGCTCTCGGGCCTTTTCGGCCGCAGCCCCACATCTCTGGAACCAACTCCCAGAGGAGGTGCGGGCCCTGCGGAACCTTGATCAGTTCCGCAGGGCCTGCAAGACCACCCTTTTTAAATTAGCTTATGAATAACTGGAAATCCGCCATCAGCATCAACTAGAAGAGTGTTAAGGATAGCGTCATAAAATGTTTTAGTTAATTGTTTTAATTCAGGCTTTTAAGGTTAGTTTAATGTTAATTTAATGTTTCTAGTGTAACTGTTTTATTGTTGGTGCACCATTGGTCACCGTATTGTTAGCCGCCCTGAGCCTGCTTCGGCGGGGGAGGGCGGGGTACAAATAAAATTTATTATTATTATTATTATTATTATTACCCCGCCCTTCACTCAGAGCCTCAGAGCGCCTTACAATCTCCTTTCCCTTCTTCCCCCACAACAGGCACCCTGTAAGGTAGGTGGGGCTGAGAGGGCCCTCCCAGAACTGCTCTTGAGAGAACAACTCTGAGAGAACTGTAGCTTGCCCAAGGTCACCCAGCAGCTGCATATGGAGGAACGGGGAATCAAACCCGGTTCTCCCAGATTAGGGTCCATCTTCTTAACCCCAACACGAAGTTGGCTCTCAACTAATGGGAACCCTATGGGGTTTTCAAGGCAAGAGACATTCTGATGTGGTCTGCCATTGTCTCTGCACAGCAACCCTGGAAGTCTCCCATCTTGGTTGACTAGCCCAGGAGTGGCCAACGGTAGCTCTCCAGATGTTTTCTGCCTACAACTCCCATCAGCCCCAGCCAGCACGGCCAATGGCTGGAGCTAATGGGAGTTGTAGGCAAAAAACATCTGGAGAGCTACCGATGGCCACCCCTGGGCTAGCCTATATAGTTCTGTAGGTCTGTATATTGTTGTTTTATTATATTGTCTTGTTTTTAAGCTGAATTGTTTGTTTTAAAATCTTGTTAGTCGCCCTGAGCTCTTAAGGGGAGGGGAGGATAAAAATCTAATGGAATGGAATGGAATTTCATTTATTTATTTTATCAGATTTATATCCCGCCCTCCCCTAATGGGACTCAGGGCGGCTAACAACAGTTAAAAGCCACATCAAATACTAAAAAAATATATATACAAGAAAATCAATTCTACACATTTTAACCATAAAATCCAAGATGCCCGTTGGTGTTTCTCAATATCTATACTTGTCCAGTGGGACTCTCAGAGCTGTGGGACATTTGCTACCTCCCTTTAACTATTGAAGGCAAAGCTTAAATAGTTCGGTCTCACAGGCCCAGCGCGGGACTCTGGAAGGCCCCTCAGAGCCCCCGGGGAGGCTATTTCACAGAGCAGGGGCTATTGTTGAGAAAGCTCTGGCTCTAGTGGTGGACAATCGAACTTTCTTTCAGTCCAGGAATCTGAAAGAGATTTTAGGACCCTGAACGTAGACAGGTCCCGAAGGTAGACAGGAATGGAAAGGAAAGGAAAGGAAAGGAAAGGAAAGGAAAGGAAAGGAAAGGAAAGGAAAGGAAAGGAAAGGAAAGGAAAGGAAAGGAAAGGAAAGGAAAGGAAAGGAAAGGAATGGAATGGAATGGAATGGAGAGAGTGAGTGCGTGCGTGCGTGAATGAATGAATGAATGAGTGAATGAGTGAGTGAATGAATGAATGAATGAATGAATGAATGAATGAATGAATGAATGAATTTAGGTACTAACCCGGGCCAATTTGACTTAGCTTCTGAGATCTGATGGAATCAGGCTAACCTGGGCCACCCAAGTCAGGGCGCAGAATCTTAGTATCCCAGAATTGGAAGGGACTATAGAGGCCACCTAGTCCAACCCCCTGCTCAGTGCAGGATCAGCCTACAGCATCCCTGACAAGTGTTTGTCCAGCCACTGCTCACCGCCTCCCTCGGTAGCTGATTGCACTGTTCAACAATGCTTCCTGTAAAAAAGTTTTTCCTAATATCCAGTCGAAACCCTCCTACCCTTATCACCAGTTTGGTGAAGTGGTGAAGTGCGCGGACTCTTATCTGGGAGAACCGGGTTTGATTCCCCACTCTTCCACATACACCTGCTGATGTGACCTTGGGCCACTCACAAGTTCTGTCAGAGGCTGTTCTGCTCAAGAACAGTTCTATCAGAGCTCTCTCAGCCCCACCTACCTCACAAGGTGTCTGTTGTGGAGAGGGGAAGGGAAAGGAGATTTGTAAGCCGCTCAGAAACTCCTTTGGCTAGCAAAGGGTGGGGTATAAATCCAATCTCTTCTCTTCTACTACCTGTTCCTTTTAACTGGAGAGGATGTGGATTGAACCTGCGACCTTCTGCACACCAAGACAGTACCCTTCACCTGAGCCACAGCCCTGTCCACTACTGAGGCTGTTCCCTCCTTAGGCCCTGTGGCCATCTACTTATGCTGCCAGTTAGAGAGCCAGTCTGGTGTAGTGGTTAAGTGTACGGACTCTTATCTGGGAGAACCGGGTTTGATTCCCCACTTGCACCTGCTGGAATGGCCTTGGGTCAACCATAGTTCTGGCAGAGGTTGTCCTTGAAAGGGCAGCTGCTGTGAGAGCCCTCTCCAGCCCCACCCACCTCACAGGGTGTCTGACTCCTGAGAGCCAGTTTGGTGGAGTGGTGAAGTGTGCGGACTCTTATCTGGGAGAACCGGGTTTGATTCCCCACTCCTCCACTTGCACCTGCTGGAATGGCCTTGGGTCAGCCATAGCTCTGGCAGAGGTTGTCCTTGAAAGGGCAGCTGCTGTGAGAGCCCTCTCCAGCCCCACCCACCTCACAGGGTGTCAGTTGAGGGGGAGGAAAAGAAAGGAGATTGTGAGCTGCTCTGAGACTCTTCGGAGTGGAGGGCGGGATATAAAGCCAATATCCTCATCACCACCTTCCTGTACAGGGCCATGGATGCAGATGACACTCTACAAATCAATTCCATTTTTAGCAGCTGAACAGAACAAGGATCTTTGGCAAGTGTTGTTTCTCCACCTCTGTGACCAGATCTGTGGCACCCACCCACTCTTCCGTGCAACACTCAAAGGCACACCCCAGAGCCCCTGGAACTTTGCAGCCGCCCGTCCTCCTGGCAAAGTTTTAAAAACAGAAACAGAACACCAACGCCGCTCAGAAGTCTTTGTAAGACGCCTACAATCAGTTGTAAGCCAGAGAGGCAGCCCAAAGACAGAAAATATTTGGATTTCAAATTTCATCTGCCATAAACACGAAGCGACGTCTATTTATATAGGGAAGGGGAGCGATGAAACGAAAAAATAACATTAAGATAAGTAAGCCGCCCACACGCAGACACTGATCCCACGTCGGTTTCTTCTGAAGTCAGGATACTAAAAATTGCCTCGAACAACTTAAAGGCTGCCGGGGGGGGGGGGGTGTCGAATTCATTTGTTATGAGGGACGAAATTGTCATAAATGAGACTTTTTCGGGCCAGGCCATGTCAGGCTGGGCCATGTGTGTATCTATTTAAGATTAGATAGCAGAGATATAAACTTTATAAAGGACACCGATGAACACAAGTAAAGATTTTTTAAAAAATTTAAAATAAGTCATGCTTAAAACATTAGCACTCATTGGTCTTAAAGGTACTTTCTTTGTATCTCTCCTGTGTGACCCCGGGAACTGGGCAAAGGAAGCTCTGGCTCTTTCCTTCCTTCCTCAGGGGACCAGGAGGGGGAGGAGCCTAAGCCAATAGACGGAAGAGAGGCTTGGCTCAGTAGCTCTGCTGTGCAATGAGAAAGCCTGGCAAAGCAAGCTGTCCCTCCCTCCCTTTCCTCCCCAAGGGAGGAGCCTCAGCCAGTGGAGAAAACAGAAGCTTTGCTCTCTAGCTCGTGTGTGATTGAGCAAGCCTGGCAAAGCAAGCTGTGATGCAGAAGGAAGCGAGAGAGAGGGAGAAGGCTGTAGATGAGAGCTAGTTGCTGGGGGGCCTGACAGGAGCCCTCTGTGGCATGATTTGGCCCCCAGGCTGCATGTTTGACACCCCTGCTCTAAAACAAAACTTCCAGCCTACAAGGAAAGAGTAAGCCCTATTTCAATGCCAGAGGGAATTATATGCACAGGCTTATTTCCCTGGTTAAATCTGAAACTCAGCTCTGATATGTCTAACTCGACTTCAGAGCAGCTTTCCTAGAGGAGGCCTTATGCTGGGAGGGGCAGCCTGCCTCAGGTAGAAGATTTCAGGGCGGCCTTAACTGACAGCCAACCGTCAGTTACTGAACTTTACAAGGAGGCTTCCCTCTTACGCCTGAAACAACCACCTTCTTCAGAGAAACTCGGCTTCTGTGTCTCTGGCCGTGCCTCCCCCAAAGGTGGGTAAATTCTGCTGCGTCTCTGCCTCGGGACCAACTGAACAATACAAAAATAAGTTTTGAAAACAGAGCCAGTTTGGTGTAGTGGTTAAACGTGCGGACTCTTACCTGGGAGAACCGGGTTTGATTCCCCACTCCTCCACTTGCACCTGCTGGAATGGCCTTGGGTCAGCCATAGTTCTGGCAGAGGTTGTCCTTGAAACGGCAGCTGCTGTGAGAACCCTCTCAGCCCCACCCACCTCACAGGGTGTCTGTCTCCTGAGAGCCAGTTTGGTATAGTGGTTAAGTGCGTGGACTCTTATCTGGGAGAACCAGGTTTGATTCCCCACTCCTCCGCTTGCACCTGCTGGCATGGCCTTGGGTCAGCCATAGCTCTGGCAGAGGTTGTCCTTGAAAGGGCAGCTGCTGGGAGAGCCCTCTCCAGCCCCACCCACCTCACAGGGTGTCTGTCTCCTGAGAGCCAGTTTGGTGTTGTGGTTAAGCATGCGGACTCTTATCTGGGAGAACCGGGTTTGATTCCCCACTCCTCCACTTGCAGCTACTGGACTCAGAACCAAGACGCAAGTTTCTGACTGAAATAACAAATCACTTGTATTTGGCCTCTGATATGGATAAGTTAATATTTCTGTTATCAGACATTGACTCTACGGTGTCTTATAAGGTAGCACTTTTTGCTTTGGCTGATAGTAAAATCAGAGCAAAGGGAGTATCCAGTAGACAGTAAAATGATGCTTTTAATTGGACTATTAGAGCCTGATTATGGAACTATGGGGTTGCTGTATGTAACTAAGATTTTGAATAATCTAATATGTTAACCTCAGAGTCCTTGACTGCTTTTAACTTGTAGGTTGCTGTAACTGCAATGACCAATGGTTTTATGCAATAAATTTTTTACTGTACAGCTACTAGAATGGCTTGGGTTAGCCATAGCTCTCGCAGGAGTTGTCCTTCAAAAGGCGGCTGCTGCGAGAGCTCTCTTAGCCCCACCCATCTCACAGGGTATCTGTTGCGGGGGGAGAAGATATAGGAGATTGTAAGCCGCTCTGAGTCTCTGATTCAAAGAGAAGGGTGGGGTATAAATCTGCAGTCTTCATCTTCTTCTACCGGGTCCAACCATACTCAACGATGAGGCAATATTATCAGTCCTTAGATGATACAAACCGAGAACGGTGACTCATGCAGAGATTCAACGCCTCTGAACGTAAATAATCCTGCCATAACCTTTACATTGGGAGTGATTAAGTGATACGGCCATGCTGGATGCTGAGAAAAGACAGAATTACGCTCCTCCAGCCCTGGATGGCTGGAAGGAGGAAGGCCAGGGCACTGAGATGCCCAACGTTACAAGTACCCGTGGGTGGGTACTTAGGGCTTATGTAAGGCTTCCATTTCTCGCAGCACGCTAGCGTGACCTCACGCAGAGGTCGGGAATCACGGCGGACAGCCTGCCCAGGAAGGTGATTTCACCTCTTGGTGGAGAGAAGAGATTTTGGCAGCTGATCTCTTCTAAGCCCCAGCTCCAGACGATGCCACGGTTACCACTGCCAGGCAAACTGCAGCTCCAGTCAGCCCTCATCAGCATCAACATAAATCATCAGACGAGCGTGACTCACCAGCAAGCCCCGAAAACCAGATTTTCCAGCGATGACTAACCGCTTCAAAAGGCACGCGGCTGTAAACCGACCTCGAGGCTTTGCTAGGGCTGCAATATATATTTATTTTTCAAAACCCTAAAAAGCACCGCCCTCCCATTACTTAAACCCTCCCCCCCCACCCCCGTGACACACAGTGAGGTATAACGGTCTCCTAAGGGCCTACCTCGGGTGGCCAAACTTGCCCTATGGAAGAGCCACACCAAATATATGTCAGATTCTTGAGAGCCACAAGACATGAAGGGTCAATGTTGGAGGGAGGGAGGGAGGGAGGGAGGGAGGGAGGGAGGGAGGGAGGGAGGGAGGGAGGAAGGAAGGAAGGAAGGAAGGAAGGAAGGAAGGAAGGAAGGAAGGAAGGAAGGAAGGAAGGAAGGAAGGAAGGAAGGAAGGAAGGAAGGAGGGAGGGAGGGAGATAGATAGATGATAGATGATAGATAGATAGATAGATAGATAGATAGATAGATAGATAGATAGATAGATAGATAGATAGATAGATAGATAGATAGATATTGGATTTATATCCCGCCCTCCACTCCAAAGAGTCTCAGAGCAGCTCACAATCTCCTTGACCTTCCTCCCCCACAACAGACACCCTGTGAGGTGGGTGGGGCTGAGAGGGCTCTCACAGCAGCTGCCCTTTCAAGGACAACCTCTGCCAGAGCTATGGCTGACCCAAGGCGATTCCAGCAGGTGCAAGTGGAGGAGTGGGGAATCAAACCTGGTTCTCCCAGATAAGAGTCCACACACTTAACCACTACACCAAACTGGAAGGAAGGAAGGAAGGAAGGAAGGAAGGAAGGAAGGAAGGAAGGAAGGAAGGAAGGAAGGAAGGAAGGAAGGAAGGAAGGAAGGTAGGAAGGAAGGAAGGTCAACTTTAACTTTAAATGCATTCTTCAAGCCACCAGCTGGCTTGGAGAAGTGACTTAAAGTGACAATGCCTTCTCCAAGCTGACCTGTGGGATGGTGGGGGGTTCGAGAGCAGCACAATATGTGTGAAAGAGCCACATGTGGCTCCTGAGCCAAAGTTTGGCCACCCCTGCCCTATCTAATGCCCTTTCTGCAAGCCAACTGCCACCCAGATTGTGCCACGGGAAGGTCAGGGAGGAACACAGTAAGGTCAGAGCATTTTGCAAGCACCCAAGTGGCCAACAGTAGCGCAAGAGCAGAGCCAGGGTAAGTTGGTAGCAATGTTCCCTCTAAGCTGCAGAGTCTTGTGAGTAAATATTCTACTTTGTGAGCTCCTGGCATTAAAATGGTGAGCTGCTGCATAAATTATTGTGCTCTGGGGTCATCTTTCCTGAGCTAAGACAAAAATGTGTGAGCCGGAGACTAAAAAACTGTGAGCTAGCTCACTCTAACTCAGCCTAGTGGGAACACTGGATGGTAGTGGGGGGGCACTGTCAGAATAAATTACATGCCACGTCCTGCTCCCCCACTGCCAGCCAAGCAGACCACCCAGTTCGAAAGAAATCACATTTATTCAAACGTTATCCTCGCCGAATTAATTGGGCGCACACCCCCATATATTGGTAGCCGACGGATAGCATCGATTTAGAGTGGAGCATTGCGGGAAAGGTCACGGTCCCTCTTTCCCTCCCTCCTCACAAACAACTACATTTTAATTACACTTCTGACTATCGCTATGCAGAAATCTGCACTGAACAAAAGAAAATCAGAATTCTGTCCCAAGGCGATCCAGATTCCTGTCCCAGAGACCAATACTCCCTTCCAAGTTGTGGAGCCTGGCGAGCAAAAATGCTACTTTGTGAGCTACTGGCATTACAGTTGTGAGTGACTGTATCAGTTAGCTTGCTCTGGGGCGCCTTCTTCCAGAGCTAAGACCAAAATGTGTGAGGTGTAGGCTAGATAGAATACTGTGAGCTAGCTCACACTAACTCAGCTTAGAGGGAACACTGCCGGAGACGGCAGAATTCTGCAGCCTGCAGAAATCAGGACACTTGGGTAAACTGAAATTACTTCTCTGAATTCTGCACCTCTCTATAATCTAATAGTAAACTGGCGTGACCCCTGTGAGGATGCCCAAATCTACTAAAGCCCCAAGCTATGCTCAGACAAGATCCAAATTCTCTACCCACTAGGGTTGCCAAGTTTAATTCAAGAAATATCTGGGGATGTTGGGGGTGGAGCCAGGAAACTTTGGGGGTGGAGCCAGGAGTCATTGGGGGTGGAGCCAGGAGCAAGGTCGTGAGAAGCATAAATGAACTCCAAAGAGAGCTCTGGCCATCACATTGAAAGGGACCACACACCTTTTAAATGCCTTCCCTCCATGAGCTATAATGAAGGATAGGGGCACCTTCTTTGGGGGCTCATAGAATTGAACCCCCTGGTCCAATCTTTTTGAAACTTGGAGGGCGTTTTGAGAAGAGGTACTGGACACCAGGCTGAAAATTTGGTGCCTCTACCTCAAACAACAGCCCCCCTCCCAAGCTACCTGCAGAACAACTCTCCATTAAACCCTACAGGAATTGGTTTCCATAGGGAATAATGGAGTGCGCAGCAGGCATTTCCTTCCCCTCCCCCCACTTTCTGATGACCCTGAAGTGGGAGGAGGGCCTCCAAACTGGGAAATCCCCTGCCCCCACCTGGGGACTGGCAACCCTACTACCCGCACGGAGACTCCCCCATGGAGTGCGGGGAAAGATTCTGTCAATTAACCCAAACTAAAAAAGGATGGAACCTCCATCATTCGCCTGATGAAGAGAGAAAATACCACACACCGGATAGAATATTGACAGCAGTTGAGCGCCAGATATTTCCTGAGTCGGACCTGGCAACCCTAGCAGCAGCTGAGGGGAAAGATTCTTCCCTCCCCGAGACCCAGGGCGGCCACTTCCACAAAGAGACAAGATGGGTCGACCCGATTGAAAAGAGAACATAAGAACATAAGCCATGCTGGATCAGGCCAGTGGCCCATCCAGTCCAACACTCTGTGTCACATAAGAACATAAAAGAAGCCATGTTGGATCAGGCCAGTGGCCCATCCAGTCCAACACTCTGTGTCACATAAGAACATAAGAGAAGCCATGTTGGATCAGGCCAGTGGCCCATCCAGTCAAACACTCTATGTCACATAAGAACATAAGAGAAGCCATGTTGGATCAGGCCAGTGGCCCATCCAGTCCAACACTCTGTGTCACATAAGAACATCAGAGAAGCCATGTTGGATCAGGCCAGTGGCCCATCCAGTCCAACACTCTGTGTCACATAAGAACATAAGAGAAGCCATGCTGGATCAGGCCAATGGCCCATCCAGTCCAACGCTCTGTGTCACACAGTGGCCAATATATGTGTTGGTGTGTACATACACACACAGACACACACACACACTTATAAATATGTGTAGGTGAACAGCCACTGATGGACCTCTGCTCCATATTTTTATCCAATCCCCTCTTAAAGCTGGCTATGTTTGTTTCCACACATTCATCTATTCTTCCCTTCAAAAACCTCGAACGGCTTCCAGTTGCTTCGCGTCCAAGCTCTGCGTAGCATCAACATCGCAAAACCACCGGCTGCCTGTGCAGACCTTTCCCTGGTCCACCAGCGCCCGCACAGCTGCTTGGCATTTGGTTTACGAGAGGAGAGGATCCTTCAGGAAACACAAGGGGAGCAAGCAATCCGTCTCGACTAATTTCCCTCTCCTTCTCACTGACACAAGCCAGAACTACAGTCTCTGCTGACAAGCCACGAGGCCGCCCCATCGGCTACGCAGAAGGGGATCTTCAAAATCGGCTTTTGTTCACGGGTTTCGGTGGTAAGTGCTATAAAACCACAGGCCTCTGACCACTCGTTCCTATTTTAATCCCCCACCCCTATAGGATCCGCTGTCCCGGGGTGGCCAACGGTAGCTCTCCAGATGTTTTTTGCCGACAACTCCCATCAGCCCCAGGCAGCATGGCCAATGGCTGGGGCTGATGGGAGTTGTAGGCCAAAAAAAAGCATCTGGAGAGCTACTGTTGGCCAACCCTGCGCTGTCCAAAAGAGCATCCACATGCGCAGGGCTTTTTTTGTAGCAGGAACTCCTTTGCATATTAGGCCACACCCCTCTTACGTAGCCAAGCCTCCCAGAGCTTACAGGGCTCTTTGTACAGAGCCTACTGTAAACTCTTGGAGCATTGGCTACATCGGGGGAGGGGGTGACCTAATATGCAAAGGAGTTCCTGTTACAAAAAAAAGCCCGGCCCACGTTTCTGCTCAAAGCCCAGAGCCAACATTCGTGGGGCTCTTAGTTAGGACATCCTAACTAAGGGATACTACTATGGAGCATGTAAGCTCTCAGAGTCTGAATTTGCAGGGCTGCCTTCCCATGGTAGACAGTGGAATCCTAGAGAAAAGATAACCTGCTGTTTCCAAAGACACCACCAGGAATAGGATGTGCTTTTCGCTTCATTCTCTCTGTGTTGACATGAACTCTTCCAGAGACACCCTAACAAATTCCAAGCCCAGCTGTCTAAATATTACACAGGACAAAACTAAGGAGGAAAAAAAGGAGGTTAACGTGAGCTACCCAACGTACCAATATGCTTGATTTGATCTCAGGGCTGTAACATCTGAAATTCTAGAGGAATTATGTCTTTTGGCAATTTATACCCCACTTTTAAACTCAAAGAATAGCTAAGGGTCCCCCAAACTGTTAGTTGCCACCTTCCAGGAAGGCTATAGAAACAATTTTATTTTTTGGCTGTAATACCCTACTTTAAATCCAGTTAGTGTGTTTATTTCCTATCCTCTGATTCTTATTTATCCCTTTTAAATAATCAAAGTTAAATGCTAAGACAAAAACAATACGAAAATCCATTTACAATGCAATAGTCAGTCAGGTTTACGGGTACAATATTCAATATTTGTTTCCACAGTACCAATAATCATTCATTTCAAAAACATAAGATCAATCTGAACATAAATTTTAAACCCAATGGTTCCAGTTTGGAATTCTCAAGTTTACAGTTCAAGCAGGAATTCTAGACTCCCTAACTGGGGTTCAAGGTATTTTATTGTTGTAGCCATAGGCTACAACTAACTGATTATCATATTGTAAATTGAATATCTTATTGGTTTTGTATCATGATTTAACTTTGATTATTGAAAAGAAATAAATAAGAATTAGAGATCAGGAAATAAACACACTAACTGTCTTTAAAATAGATCCCAGTATCCGCACCTACAACAGCAGCCTGCTTTTTATCACCCTCCAGTGTTGTTTCAGCCCTGCTTTGTCCGAACACTCACAAACGCAGATCCCTATTTGTGATTCTTTCAATCTGCTAAAAACATTCCCATGATTCCACACCGCCCACTTATATTAAGAATTGCTGCTTGCCATTCTCATTTTGTCTGATGAAGTCTGCTTAAGAGCATACCAAGGCTTACATTCTGAATAAAACTTAGTTGGTCTTAAAGGCGCACTTGTCTACTGCTTTGTTCTAAGGCTTTAAAATAGGGTATTTTGGAAAACGCTATTACAGCCACACTATTACACACACACAAAAACTTTTCTATGTTTTACTTATGTGCTGTAATCCTGAAAAATATTCTACCAAGCAGGGCCTGGAGACCCCCTGGAATTACAAGTGATATCCAGGTGACAGATCAGTTCTTCTGGAGAAGCCGGGGGCTGTGAGGGGTGGGCCTACTATGGCATTGGACCCCACCGAGCTCCCTCCCCTTTTCAGGCTCCACCCCCAAATCTCCAAGAATTTCTCAACCCAGAATGAGCAAACCTACAAATCCAAAATATATTGAAGTTCTCTACTTTGCTGAGTAAGAGGACAGTCCAGCAATCATCCTTCTACACTTGCAGGGGTGTCAAACTTGTGGTCCAAGAGCCAAACCAGGGCCCCGGAGGGCTCCTATCAGGCCCCCAGCAATTGGCTGTCATCTGCTTCCTTCTCCCTCTCTCTCGCTTCCTTCTGCATAGCAGCTTGCTTTGCCAGGCTTGCTCAATAGCACAGGAGCTACAAAGCAAAGCCTCTTTTTTCTCCATTGGCTGAGGCTCCTCCCTTGCAGAGGAAAGGAGGGAGGAAGAGCTTGATTTGCCAGGCTCTCTCACAATACAAGAACTCGTGGGCATTCGATGAAATTGCTGAGCAGACAGGTTAAAATGGATAAAAGGAAGTGCTTCTTCACCCAAAGGGTGATTAACATGTGGAATTCACTGCCACAGGAGGTGGCGGCGGCCACACGCATAGCCACCTTCAAGAGGGGTTTAGATAAAAATATGGAGCAGAGGTCCTTCAGTGGCTATTAGCCACAGTGTGTATATATATATATAATTTTTTTTTGCCACTGTGTGACACAGAGTGTTGGACTGGATGGGCCATTGGCCTGATCTAACATGGCTTCTCTTATGTCTTATGTTCTCAATCCGACAGCAAAGCTACGGAGTCAAGCCTCTCTTCCCTCTATTGGCTGAGGCTCCTCCCCCTCCTGGTCCCCTGAGGAAGGAAGAAAACAGCCAGAGCTTCCTTTGCCTCATTGCCTGGATCCCATGGGAGAGATAGCAAGAAAACAACTTTAAGACCAACAAGTGCTAATGTTTTAAGCATATTTTATTTTAAGGGTTTTTTTAAAAAAAATCTTCAATTGTGTCCTTTATAAAGTTTATATTTCTGCTACCAGGCATTACATTTTATGACACACAACGCCCGGCCTGACATGGTCTCATTTCTGTCAGATCCAGCCCTCATGAGGTCAACACCGCTGTTCTACAAGACTGGTTCAGTTGTAAGGAAACAGTAAGCCTCAACTGGGCTGCTGCATTATCAATTTTATATGGGCAGCAAAGCTACTCTATCCAATTGTCCCCCCCCCCCCCAGCAATGCGGATTCTGTGAATTTAGGGAGAGGTAAAGTTCCTGCATTGTGCAGGGGGTTGGACTAGGTGACCCTGGAGGTCCCTTCCAACTCTAGGAGTCTATGATTCTATCCTGTGAATTTAGGGGGAAGTGTTTGAGTGTCCCGCATTGTGCAGGGGGTTGGACTAGGTGACCCTGGAGGTCCCTTCCAACTCTAGGAGTCTATGATTCTATCCTGTGAATTTAGGGGGAAGTGTCTGAGTGTCCCGCATTGTGCAGGGGGTTGGACTAGGTGACCCTGGAGGTCCCTTCCAACTCTAGGAGTCTATGATTCTATCCTGTGAATTTAGGGGGAAGTGTCTGAGTGTCCCGCATTGTGCAGGGGGTTGGACTAGGTGACCCTGGAGGTCCCTTCCAGCTCTAGGAGTCTATGATTCTATCCTGTGAATTTAGGGGGAAGTGTTTGAGTTTCCCGCATTGTGCAGGGGGTTGGACTAGGTGACCCTGGAGGTCCTTTCCAACTCTAGGAGTCTATGATTCTATCCTGTGAATTCAGGGGGAAGTGTCTGAGTGTCCCGCATTGTGCAGGGGGTTGGACTAGGTGACCCTGGAGGTCCCTTCCAACTCTAGGAGTCTATGATTCTATCCTGTAAATTTAGGGGGAAGTGTTTGAGTTTCCTGCATTGTGCAGGGGGTTGGACTAGGTGACCCTGGAGGTCCCTTCCAACTCTAGGAGTCTATGATTCTATCCTGTGAATTTAGGGGGAAGTGTTTGAGTTTCCCGCATTGTGCAGGGGGTTGGACTAGGTGACCCTGGAGGTCCCTTCCAACTCTAGGAGTCTATGATTCTATCCTGTAAATTTAGGGGGAAGTGTTTGAGTTTCCTGCATTGTGCAGGGGGTTGGACTAGGTGACCCTGGAGGTCCCTTCCAACTCTAGGAGTCTATGATTCTATCCTGTGAATTTAGGGGGAAGTGTTTGAGTGTCCCGCATTGTGCAGGGGGTTGGACTAGGTGACCCTGGAGGTCCCTTCCAACTCTAGGAGTCTATGATTCTATCCTGTGAATTTAAGGGGAAGTGTCTGAGTTTCCTGCATTGTGCAGGGGGTTGGACTAGGTGACCCTGGAGGTCCCTTCCAACTCCAGGATTCTGTGATCATCAGCCCACCTCCGAAAGCTCGTGGCAAAGCCCAGACTTCTTCTGCTTCCTTTGCAGGTGACATTCGAACTGCCCAACTTTTTCCTTTGCAACACCCAGGCAAAATGTGAGCATCAAGGACTTTCTAGCCATCAGTCACTCGAGGTCCAGCAGCTGACTTTAGAAGTGCCAGTGCCCATTAGCCGGCAATAAAGCTATCCGAAAAAACAAAGGCAGATGCCACCCTTTTACCTGACACAAGTCAACAACATTCCTCCGGGCGCTATTTTAGTAACGGCGCCTGCTGGTGTTACACAACCAGAATGAAGGTTACGCATTTCTGTCACTGGGCAATCCCACCCCGAAGGACAGCACAACAGCTGAACCCATTGACCTGGACTGGGTATAGCAGCGTTGATGTCCTGCTTGTGAAAGAACGTTCTATCGCAAATCTTTTGAATCAGAGGCTAGACGGCCATCTGACAGCAATGAAGATCCTGTGAATTTAGGGGGAGGCGTTTGTGAGTTTCCTGCCTTGTGCAGGGGGTTGGACTAGATGACCCTGGAGGTCCCTTCTGACTCTATGATTAGAAGGAGAAGGAGAATCAACAGAGGAATCCAGCTCAACATTAGGAGGAACTTCCTGACAGCTAGAGCAGTTCCTCAGTGGAACAGGCTTCCTTGGAAGGTGGTGGGCTCTCCTTCCTTGGAGGTTTTTTAAACAGAGCCTAGATGGTCATCTGACAGCAATGAGGAGCCTGTGAATTTAGGGGGAAGCGTTTGTGAGTTTCCTGCCTTGTGTAGGGGGTTGGACTAGACGACCCTGGAGGTCCCTTCCAAATCTATGATTAGAAGGAGAAGGAGGAGAATCAACAGAGGAATCTAGCTCAACTTTAGGAGGAACTTCCTGACAGCTAGAGCAGTTCCTCAGTGAAACAGGCTTCCTTGGAAGGTGGTGGGCTCTCCTTCCTTGGAGGTTTTTAAACAGAGACTAGATGGTCATCTGACAGCAATGAGGAGCCTGTGAATTTAGGGGGAGGCGTTTGTGAGTTTCCTGCCTTGTGCAGGGGGTTGGACTAGACGACCCTGGAGGTCCCTTCCAACTCTATGATTAGAAGAAGGAGGAGAATCAACAGAGGAATCTAGCTCAACATTAGGAGGAACTTCCTGACAGCTAGAGCGGTTCCTCAGTGGAACAGGCTTCCTCGGGAGGTGGTGGGCTCTCCTTCCTTGGAGGTTTTTCAACAGAGGCTAGATGGCCATCTGACAGCAATGAGGATCCTGTGAATTTAGGGGGAGGTATTTGTGAGTTTCCTGCATTGTCCGGGGGTTTGGACTAGATGACCCTGGAGGTCCCTTCCAACTCTATGATTCTACTTCTGCAAACTATTTATGTATTTACACCTGCCCCACTCCTTTCCCCACCGAGCAGGGCTCGGGGCAACTTCTGACAGTTAAATATATAATAAAAATCAACATTTTGCAGCCTTAAAAGCCAAGCATTACAGTTCAAAACCTGACCGTCGATCTACTGAATCAGTTGGCGCCCCAGCAGTCCGTCACAAGCAGACAACTGAGACAACAGACGACACCGAAAAAATCATATTTTCAATAAGGGCAGCAGACCCTCCCGCTCACCAGGTGTAAGGCAGTCAAGGATCTTATATTGGAGAGGGGAGGATTTAAATGGTTAAGATTTTTCTGCAAGCTTGGGGGGACCCCTCTCAAGTCTGCGAGGGGAAAATCTTTCCTCTGGGCAAAAGGCCCCAATCTACAGGTTTAAGTATCCGCAGATTGGCATGCACTTGATCAGGGGTGGCCAAACTGTAGCCCAGGAGTCACATGTGGCTCTTGAAGTCCCTACTGCCCTCATCGGGCAGCTTGGAGAGTCCCTTTAAAACACTTCTCCAAGCCAAGCCAGCCAGCACCTTGGGGGATGCATTTAAAGTTAAAGTTGCTTTCTTTCCACATCTCTCTTCATCTTCTTCATCTATTTGCCTTCCTTCCTTTCCTTCCTTCCCTGACCTTCATGTTTTGCAGCTCTCAGACATCTGATGTTTATTCTATGTGGCTCTTACATGAAGCAAGTTTAGCCACCCCTGCGCTTGACTATTAGATATAAAAGAGTTTCCATTTTTCTCCTTGACCAAGTGCTTGGCAAGCCTTTTTATTTAGCAGGCAGCAAAACGAGACTCAGGGCGAGGTCAGAGGGAGGGGAGGGACGGTGGCTCAGTGGTAGAGCATCTGCTTGGGAAGCAGAAGGTTCCAGGTTCAATCCCTGGCATCTCCAAAAAAGAGTCCAGGCAAATAGGTGTGAAAAACCTCAGCTTGAGACCCTGGAGAGCCATGAATGGGGCTGTGGCTCAGTGGTAGAGCATCTGCTTGGAAGCAGAAGGTCCCAGGTTCAATCCCCGGCATCTCCAAAAAAGGGTCCAGGCAAATGGGTGTGAAAAACCTCAGCTTGAGACCCTGGAGAGCCGCTGCCAGTCTGAGTAGACAAGACTGACTTTGATGGACCAAAGGTCTGATTCAGTATAAGGCAGCTTCATATGTTCATATGTTCAGACGTTCAAAAAATCCCGAGACGGGCATGGGTGAAATTCGGATGCATGTCAGATTTTAAGCGGTTGCCCAAACGTCAGCTCGTTCGGGTTCCGCATTGACACGACTGGGGCGCGGACTTCTTTGATACTGCTTTAAATCCGGACTATAATTCTTCTGACGGTTCCCGAGCGGAATTTCTCTGTTTGAACGCTCCATCGTAGCAGATTCGTCGCAAGCGCACCACCACTTCTTTAGTAAAGGCATGAAATCCTGGTTGATAGGAAGGGTACCTCTGACTGTGTACAAAGCACCTTTCCTTCAGCACTGAGCCACAGCGAGGAGCTGTGGCTTAGTGGCAGAGCCTCTGCTCGGCACCCAGGTTCAATCCCTGGTTTCTCTGGTGGGAAGGTCCAGGCAGCAGGTGATGGGAAAGACCTCCGCCTGAGACCCTGGAGAGCTGCCCCCAGTCTGAGTAGACGAGACTGACCTTGAGGGACCAATGGGCCAATTTGGTATAAGGTAACTTCAGGTGTCCAACTTCCATTTGCCCCTCACATCCGCAGAATAAAGACGGAAGGGCTCCCACACAGTGCTTTGCCCCAGCACTTCTGTTCTTTTATTGTGTTTTAACAATTTATTAATAACATATGGTTACAACATTTAGTTATATCTTTTCTATCTCTAACCCATATGATATTTCAACCCTCCCTCCCTCCATTGCTTGACTTCCCCGAAGTTATAAATTTGAGTTCAATTATAAAGGTACCCTTAACCAATCAAAGTTCAATACGTTTCTTCTCTCATTCATACTACAAAATTGTCCAATGTCTTTTTACGTTCCACTCTTTCTCTCTATATCCTTTAAATTTCTTCCACTCCTTTTTGAATATATCTAAGTCATAGTCTCTTAAGGTTTTGGTTAATTTGTTCATCTCACTCCGCGATAAAACTTTCACAATCCAGTCCTATTTCTCTGGGGTTTTTTCCTTGTTTCCACAGCTGCGCATACAATGTCCTAGCAGCTGATAGCAAATACCAAATTAAAGTCCTATCTTCCTTTGGAAATTTTTCTAATTGTAATCCAAGCAAAAAAGTCTCTGCAGTTTTCTTAAAGTTGTAACCCAAAATTTTGGAGATTTCTTGTTATTTAAGCACCACCCCCTGCCCACATGACAGCACTCCAAGAACACAGCCCCCCCCCCCCTTAACTGAAACCCTCACAAGCCTATGCATGATATCCAAACATCCACAACTCATATTTTCTGGTCTCTGCCCACACTAAGCCACTGGCGCCATTTTGAGCTTTTGGGGGATGCGGTTTTCCAAATGTTCTTAGTGCGGATTGCTAGAAATTCAACACCTTTCCCTGGGCCTCCAAAACTTCAATCTCAAGAACGGGGTGGGGTGTGCCCCATCTCTATGAATACTATGCCCCCCATTTAGTGCTACCTACCTGAAGAGTCTCTTGGACTGCAAGAAGATCAAATCACTCGGTCCTAAAGGAAATCAACCCTGCAAGGTCAGATGCTGCAGCTGAAGCTCAAATACTTTGGCCACCAAATGAGAAGGGAGCACTCACCGGAGAAGACCCTGATGCTGGGAAAGAAAGAAGGCAAAAGAAGAAGGGGACGGCAAAAGATGAGATGGCTGGACAGCGTTACTGATGTAGCAAAGACAAATTTGAGCATACTTCGGAGGATGGTGGAAGACAGGAAGGCCTGGCGTGACTTGGTCCGTGGGGTCGCAAAGAGTCGGACTCGACTGTGCAACTGAACAACAACAAACCTGAAGGCAACAGGAAAAGAAGATGACTCGACGTGATATAGATTGACCCAAGTCAAAAAAGAAGAAGAAGAATTGCAGATTTATACCCCGCCCTTCTCTCTGAATCAGAGACTCAGAGCGGCTTACAATCTCCTATATCTTCTCCCCCCACAACAGACACCCTGTGAGGTGGGTGGGGCTGAGAGGGCTCTCACAGCAGCTGCCCTTTCAAGGACAACCTCTGCTAGAGCTATGGCTGACCCAAGGCCATGCCAGCAGATGCAAGTGGAGGAGTGGGGCCACAACGGCCCTCAGTTTGCAAGACCCAAAAAGGCTGTTAAAATCTGGACCAGGGTGGCCGAACTTGCTTAACAAAAGAGTCACATAGAATAAATGTCTGGTGTTTGAGAGCTGCAAGAAATGAACATCAGATGTTTGAGAGCCACAAGACAGGAAGGAAGGAAGGCAAATACTTGGAGGGAGGAAGAGGTGGAAAGAAAACAACTTTAACTTTCTTTCTTGGCTTGGAGAAGCGATTTAAAGAGAGCAATGTCTTCTCCAAACTGGCCAGCAGAGCGGTGGGTGCTTCAAAAGCTACACAATATGTATGTATGTATTAAAGAGCCACGTGTGACTTCTGAGCCGCAGTTTGGCCACCCTTGATCTGAACGTTCTGCAGAACCTAAATTAACCGGGGTGCCATAAGTGGGAAGTGATTTGATGGCCCTGAATACACAAGACACCATTTCACATGCTGTTGCTTCTCTGAACTGGCTGACAATTGTTCTTTTAGTTCAAGGAAGAACACATCACTGCCAAAAACCTTCGGATTTTAAATCAGTGGAGAGCAGACCAGTGCCGTGTAAACCAACGAAGAACACAGCAGGTGGGCGATAGCACAGGAAGGGGATCTGAGGCAGTGATCTGGGGTATGAAAATGGGAAGCACACCAGTGTGTCCCGATTTGTTTACCTGTGAAATGCGGAGGGGATTGTTGCGAGTGAGGGAGTCAGAATGCCTGTACACTGGAGGGCGCTACATCACTCTGAAGGTGTATAGGTGCTATCTCCTTGAATGCGAGGCCTTTCTTGGTCTTAACCTAGGGTTGCCAAGTCCAATTCAAGAAATATCTGAGGACTTTGGGGGTGGAGCCAGGAGACTTTGGGAGTGCAACCAGAAGACTTTGGGGGTGGAGCCAGGAACAAGGGTGTGACAAGCACAGCTGAACTCCAAAGGGAGTTCTGGCCATCACATTTAAAGGGTCCACAGACCTTTTAAATGCCTTCCCTCCATTGGAAATAATGAAGATAGGGGCGCCTTCTTTGGGGGACTCATAGAATTGTACCCCCTAGATCAATCCTCTTGAAACTTGGAGGGTATTTTGAGGAGAGGCACTGGATGTTATACTGAAAAATTGGTGCCTCGACCACAAATAACAGCCCCTCCAGAGCCCCAGATACCCGCTGATCAATTCTCCATTATACCTTATGGGAATCGATCTCCCTAGGGAATAATGGAGCACCTAACAGACATTCCCCTCTCCCCCACCCCGCTTTCTGATGACCCTGAAGCAGGGGAAGAGTCTCCAAACCGGGGGATCCACTGCCCCCACCTGGGGATTGGCAACCCTATCTTAACCTGGGAGCTGCCCTCCGACCTCTCCTTTCCCCTTTGTCCTCTTACTCACTGCACATGGCCTTCCATGTCTGTACAGGTCTCTCCTGGAGAGACAATGCCCTTAGGAGAGACACTGCCACAGGACGTGGTGGCGACTACAAGCATAGCCAGCTTCAAGAGGGGTTTGGATAAAAATATGGAGCAGAGGTCCATCAGTGGCTATTAGCCAGAGCGTATTATTGGAACTGTCTGGGGCAGTGATGCTCTGCATTCTTGGTGCTTTTGTGGGGGGGGGGCAAAGTGGAAGGGCTTCTAGCCCCACTTGTGAACCTCCTTTTTTTTGGCCACTGTGTGACCCAGAGTGTTGGACTGGATGGGCCATTGGCCTGATCCAACATGGCTTCTCTTATGTGACATAGAGTGTTGGACTGGATGGGCCACTGGTCTGATCCAACATGGCTTCTCTTATGTGACACAGAGTGTTGGACTGGATGGGCCACTGGTCTGATCCAACATGGCTTCTCTTATGTGACACAGAGTGTTGGACTGGATGGGCCACTGGCCTGATCCAACATGGCTTCTCTTATGTTCTTATGCGACACAGAGTGTTGGACTGGATGGGCCACTGGCCTGATCCAACAGGGCTTCTCTTATGTTCTTATATTCCCCCACACAAGATGCTGGACAAGTTGGCCACTTGTGATAGAGAAAGTACTCTTTAGATTCTCTTGTTTTGACTGCATCCTGAACTGGATCTACTTGAATAAATTTATGTGTACCTTTTTTGGAATATAACTCTTGGGAGATTTATTTACTGTGCTCAGCATCATGCATCTATGTCTGGGCAAACTCTGCTAAATTAACCAAATATCCCATTAGGGGTATGTTTGATTCCTCTGTCACTCTAAGCCAGTGCACTGGACCTGACCTTTAAAAAAAAAAATAAACCTAATTAATTGCACAAAAAGGATTCTGCAAATAACATTTCTCTGTTCCCTTATCTTAGAACCTTTAGCACTCAATCCTTCAGGATTGCTCAACCAACAAGAAAAAGGATGAATTGGTGCACTGGTCTCTGACTCATGCGCTGCTTTCTACTTGCCACTAACTCCCCCTCCCCAAAAAACCAAACTTCTTAATAGTTGAATATCAAATCTCTCCCAACTAAGGCAGTTGCTATTGGCTAAAATTAGGAAGCGCATGAAAACACCCACATACCAGATGGCTGGAAGGCACTATAAACGTTTAGGCTGTTAGATGCACAGCCTTGGCGAACACATGAAAACATGCTGCGAAGAGCAGAACCCAAAATACATTTGAAGTGGTGGGGGGGGGGGGGGGGGGCAGAACGGTTTCAGCCTAAAGGTGTCTCTGCTCAAAGACCTCCATCTTGGAGAAGAAAGATAAACAGATTAGAGCCCTTTACATAGACTGCCTTTGTTTTCTGCAAGTCGATATATATTGCATGGCACTAACTCAAGAGGCTATCTAGAACTCGGAATCTGGAACGTGTTCAGCAGATGTCACCCCGGCCTTGAAAATTATAGTCTCCTGTTATCCCAGTGTGGCTCACGGAAAAGAGGCTGGCTCATGCAACTCTGCATGATTTCTGATCTGCCTCCTTTGGGAGCAGGTTAATGAGCCTGTCTCTGTCTCTCAGACGTTGTGATTCAATCACTGGATAATTCCTTGTGCAGAAAGGCGGCAGATTTCTCAGAGAGGGCATGCTAGGAACAGTGACTCACCCAGACACGCAAGGAGTCAGGCCCGTCTGAACATCGGCAGTCCTTCTGGCATACTGCAAAAGCAAACCGTTTGAGGTGCAGAGACAAATCGGCTCCCCAGTTTTAGTTCAAGGGGGGGAAAATAAGTGTCCCCTTTCACTCCCAACAATCAGGAGCTTGGAGAATTCTGCAGTAACTAGCTGGGTAGCTTATGTGAATCTATTGCACCAAAAATGAAAGAAGACCCCTGTGGAACCTTGAAGACTAATACATTTATTAGGCTGCAATCACACATGCTACATAATACATGCTACATAATACATGCTACATACAGTTTTGGGCACCACATTTTAAGAAGGATACAGACAAGCTGGAACGGATCCAGAGGCAGGCGATGAAGATGGCGAGGGGGAGACCAAGTCCTATGAGGAAAGGTTGAAGGAGCTGGGCATGTTTAGCCTGGAGAGGAGGCGACTGAGAGGTGATAGGATCACCATCTTCAAGTACTTGAAGGGCTGTCATATAGAAGATGGTGTGGAAGTGTTTTCTGTGGCCCCAGAAGGTAGGACCAGAACCAATGGGTTGAAATTAAATCAAAAGAGTTTCTGGCTCAGCATTAGGAAGAACTTCCTGACAGTTAGAACAATTCCTCAGTAGAACAGGCTTCCTCGAGAGGTGGTGGGCTCTCCCTCCTTGGAGGTTTTTAAACAGAGGCTAGATGGACATCTGACAGCAATGAAGATCCTGTGAATTTAGGGGGAAGTGTTTGTGAGTTTCCTGCATTGTGCAGGGGGTTGGACTAGATGACCCTGGAGGTCCCTTCCAACTCTATGATTCTATAATGCAGTTTCAATCCACTTTCAGTGCACTTCCTTGCAGGATTCTACGGTGCAAACTGGCAAAATCCAGTTTTAAAAGTGCACTGAAAGTGGATTGAAACTGCATTATGTAGCAGGTGTGATCGTGGCCTTAACGGAGCATAAGCTTTGCCCACTTTGTCAAGTGACAGCATCAGGAAAGGAAGGCTTAAAGCCCCACAAAGCTTAACAGGAAAAAATACATGTGGGCTAGTCTCTAAAAGCAGGGTCTCCAATGTGGTGTCCATAGAAACACGGCACCCACCGACACCTTTTCTGGTGCCGCCCACCAAGTGCTTTTAGGAAGTGGGTGGGGCCAGGTGGGACTTTCACCCCACAAGGCTTCTGACTGGCCACTGGAGATATGATCTGTGCAGATCTTTACAAACGTTGCTTTGGCAGTTGCTGCCACCACAACACAAGGCTCTTCACTGTGTGACTGAAGGCAAGCCATGGCAGCCATTTTGTGGCTAGTTCCACGTCCTGACTTCAGCAGCCATTGTACGGCGGCCATTTTGTGTCTGCACTCACCACACAGTGTCAGATTTCCAAAGGTGCCTGCAGACACAACAAAATATCACAGCTGGGATGCTTCTTGGGGCTTTGAGAAAGCAAATACGCAGCACTGAAGTATGCAAGGGGTAAGGGCCATGGCTTACTGGTAGAGTATCTGCTTGGGATGCAGAAGGTCCCAGGTTCAATCCCCAGCATCTCCAGTGAGGTTTAGTGTTCCCTCTAAACTGAGTTAGTGTGAGCTGACTCACAGATCTTTTAGCTTCTAGCTCACCCATTTTTGTCTTAGCTCAGGAAAAATGGCCCAAGAGCAAACTAATGCATGCGGTAGCTCCCAATTTGAATGCCAGTAGCTCACAAAATAGAATTTTTGCTCACAAGACTCCACAGCTTAGAGAGAACACTGGCAGGTTGTAGGTGATGTGAAAGACCCCCATTTGCCTGAGACCCTGAAGAGCTTTTGCCTGTCTGAATAGACAATGCTGACTCTGATGGACCGGGGGCCCAATTCAGTATAGGACCGCTTCATGTGGCAAATATTAATCACCCCCAAAGTACGAATCAAAACCTCCCCAACTGCAGCAGTCAACAAAACACTTCTTTCTGTAGACAGGCTGCAGCAGAAGGAACATCGATTTGCTTCTGAGCCACCCTCACTATAAAGGTGACTAATTCAAATAAAAGATCCCTTGAACACCTCCACGGACTTTTAGAATTGCCACCTCTGTGAGATGCCTGGTACCAAGGTAAGAAGCCCACAGTGTTTCCTGTAAGCACATATTTCTCTCGACGGTACGTGGCTCTCATATGCCTCTTCTTAGAGGGAGATGTTGATGATGATGATATCAGATTTATATCCCGCCCTCCATTCTGAATCTCAGAGTCTCAGAGAGGCTCGCAATCTCCTTTATCTTCCTCCCCTACAACAGACACCCTGTGAGGTGGGTGGGGCTGAGAGAGCTCTCCCAGAAGCTGCCCTTTCAAGGACATTCCAGCAGGTGCAAGTGGAGGAGTGGGGAATCAAACCCGGTTCTTCCAGATAAGGGTCCGCACACTTAACCACTACACCAAACTGGCTGTTGACAACACAGTTCTTAATTCTCATACTCAGATGGGGCAGCATTCCCTCTAAGCTGAGTTAGCGTGAGCTAGCTCACCGATTTTTAGCCTCCGGCTCACGCAATTTTTGTCTCAGCTCAGGAAAAACGGCCCAGAGCGCAATAATTCATGCAGTAGCTCACAACTTTAATGCCAGTCACTCGCAAAGTAGAATTTTTTCTCACAAGAATCTGCAGCTCAAAGAGAACACGGGAGGGGGGGGGGGAGAGGAGTTACAATTACACACACACAAAAAGTCATCCAAGCAAACAGCTGTTACTGAACGCTGCTCAGAGCAGCCGTGAGAAGCGAAGATGGATCATAAAGGGAACCGTGCCAAAATCAAAACACATTTTTATTCCCAAAGACAGCCCTAGCACACGCACGTTCATCGGAGCAGCATCGATCAGGTATTTAATTTAAAAGTTATGGAATCTTAAACGTGATGGATGAAAACCAACGGGACGCTGCTACGGTCTTCCACAGGGGAGGCATGTGGGTGAGCTACGATGTGTGACAGCCCTCGGGGCTCCATTGTCACCTTCCTTACCCTCATGGTTTCCCCCAACTGGAAGGCTGCCTCCCATACATTGTTTCTCAGAGGGGGGAAAACTGCTAGCATCGAACTCAGGGGCTAGTTTAGGAACGGTCAAACTTGCTTAACGTAAGAGCTGCACAGAATAAAGGTCAGATGTTTGAGAGCCGCAAGACATGAACCTCAGATGTTTGAGAGCCACACAAGATGTTTGGAGAGCCAGTCTGGTGTAGTGGTGAAGCGTGCAGACTCTTATCTGGGAGAACCTGATTCGATTCCCCGCTCCTCCACTTGCAGCTGCTGGAATGTAATGTAATGTAAAATTTTATTTATATCCCGCCCTCCCCCGCCTTGGGTTATGGCCTTGGGTTAGCCATAGCTATTGCAGGACTTGTCCTGGAAAGGGCAGCTGCTGTGAGAGCCCTCTCCAGCCCCACCCACCTCACAGGGTGTCTGTTGTGGGGAGGAAGGGAAAGGAGATTGTGAGCCATGTTGGATCAGGCCAATGGCCCATCCAGTCCAACACTCTGTGTCACATAAGAACATAAGAGGAGCCATGTTGGATCAGGCCAATGGCCCATCCAGTCCAACACTCTGTGTCACATAAGAACATAAGAGAAGCCATGTTGGATCAGGCCAATGGCCCATCCAGTCCAACACTCTGTGTCACATAAGAGAAGCCATGTTGGATCAGGCCAATGGCCCATCCAGTCCAACACTCTGCGTCACATAAGAACATAAGAGAAGCCATGTTGGATCAGGCCAATGGCCCATCCAGTCCAACACTCTGCGTCACATAAGAACATAAGAGAAGCCATGTTGGATCAGGCCAATGGCCCATCCAGTCCAACACTCTGCGTCACATAAGAGAAGCCATGTTGGATCAGGCCAGTGGCCCATCCAGACCAACACTCTGTATCACACAGTGGCCAAAATCCACACACACACAGTGGTTAACAGCCACTGATGGACCTCTGCTCCATATTTTTATCCAATCCCCTCTTGAAGCTGGCTATGCCTGTAGCCGCCGCCACCTCCTGTGGCAGTGAATTCCACATGTTAATCACCCTTTGGGTGAAGAAGGACTTCCTTTTATCCGTTTTAACCTGACTGCTCAGCAATTTCATTGAATGCCCACGAGTTCTTGTATTGTGAGAAAGGGAGAAAAGGACTTCTTTTTCTGCTTTCCCCATCTCTTAATCAATGCTCCCTCTAAGCTGCAGAGTCTTGTGAGCAAAAATTCTATTTTGTGAGCTACTGGCATTAAAGCTGTGAGCTACTGCCTAAATTATTGTGCTCTGGGGTCATCCTTCCTGAGCTAAGACAAAAATGTGTGAGCTGGAGGCTAAACATCTGTGAGCTAGCTCACGCCAACTCAACTTAGAGGGAGCACTGCTCTTAATCAACAAACTGCATGTATTTCAGCCCACTGTACTTGGATCCCCTCGTCTGAAGAAGCGTGCTTTTAGCACACGAAAGCTGACGTTCTGAATAAAACTTTGTTGGTCTTAAAAGTGCAACTTGACTCCTGCTTTGTTCAACTGCTTCAGACCAACACGGCTGCCCACGTGAACCGTTAAAATGAATTATTTGAATTACAGAGAGCCTCTTTTGAATGAATGAATGAATGAACTTTATTACAGTCATAGACCAATATAAAAACTATAACATATCATATAAAACCCTCCTAAAATACCTAAGATAGTATAAAATACCCTCCTAAAAAAACATAAAATACAATAAAATACATAAGCATTTCCCCACCTATACAATCCAAGATAACTAAAATATAATTGAACCAATTTTAAAATTCAAGTCAGTTCCAATTTATATAAATCCTTTAAATCAGAGTATATAAAAACATTTATAAACTAAAATTCCAAGAGATCATACAAGACATGCAGTTTCTTGTTTCTTAGTATGGAACTTCACAAGATAATGGCAAAATTTGGCTATCTGTCTAGAGATAGTAGGACTTGCATCCACCAAACGTTTCTCCAAACATGCCTCGTCCGCGTCTGCCATTGGTTTAACTACAAACGGGGAAACAAACCTATCCCTCTGTACCAGGTGGAAAGGGCATCGAAAAAACATATGAGTCATCGACTCCACCTCTCCCATAGCACAAGGACAGCGTCGGTCTTCATACGGGACTTTTCTATATTTCCCTTCTAGCACCTTTGAGGGCATGGCTGCGCATCGAGCCAACGTAAAGGCTCTTTTATTGACGCACCTGGGGACTGGACACTTATTCTGCAAGTACACAAAAGCTTATACCCAGAATTAAACTTCGTTGGTCTCAAAGTTGCCTGTGGACTCAGCGCTTTTCAACAGAGCCAGCTTTCGCATGTACTTATCACTGATGTACAAGCACATGCGAAGCTGAACCTAGGAGATAAAGGTTCCTCTTTTAAGCCTCCCGCAAACAGAGGGGAAATCCAACCCTGACCACATACGAAGATGATCTCCACCCCAAAAATATCTGAGGAGCGGAGCCAGACACCTTTGAGATCTCAATAGTCACTGGGCGCTTTCACACGTGCAGTTTCAATCCGCTTCAGCGACCGTTTGCGAGTGGGTTTTGCCATTTCACACAGTAACAATCCAGTTGCAAAGTGAATTGAAAGCGTGCGTGTGAAAGTGCCCACTTAGGTACTTCTGGACTTGAATCGGTCTGTAACAAAGGACAGTTGCACACTCTCCCCACCCACCCACCCCAAAAAAGAAGACGACTTCAGATTTATACCCCGCTCTTCTCTCTGAATCAGAGACTAAGAGCGGCTTAAAAAAAAAAGATAAAGGTAGTCCCCTGTACAAGCACCAGTCGTTTCCGACTCTGGGGTGATGTTGCTTTCACAATGTTTTTACGGCAGACTTTTTACGGGGTGGTTTGCCATTGCCTTCCCCAGTCATCTACACTTCCCCCCCCCCCCCAGCAAGCTGGGGAATCCTTTGACCGACCTCGAAAGGATGGAAGGCTGAGTCAACCTTGAGCCTGCTATTTGAACCCACCAAACCCAGTTTGGTGTAGTGGTTAAGTGTGCAGACTCTTATCTGGGAGAACCGGGTTTGATTCCCCACTCTTCCACTTGTACCTGCTGGAATGGCCTTGGGTTAGTCATAGCTCTGACAGAGGTTGTCCTTGAAAGGGTAGCTGCTGTGAGAGCCCTCTCCAGCCCCACCCACCTCACAGGGTGTCTGTTGTGGGGGAGGAAGGGAAAGGAGATTGTGAGCCGCTCTGAGACTCTTCGGAGTGGAGGGCGGGATATAAATCCAATACCATCTTCTTCTTCTTCTTCCGCCAGGATCGAACTCAGGTCATGAGCAGAGAGCTTTGTCTGCAGTACTGCAGCTTTACCACACTGCGCCACGGGGCTCATTTAAAGACTATAGGAAAGGAAAGGTCCCCTGTGTAAGCACCAGTCCTTTCCGACTCTGGGGTGACATTGCTTTCACAACGTTTTCACGGCAGGCTTTTTTACGGGGTGGTTTCCAATTCCCTTCCCCAGTCATCTACACTTTCCCCCCAGCAAGCAGAGCGGCTTACAATCTCCTATATCTTCTTCCACCCACAACAGACACCCTGTGACGTGGGTGGGGCTGAGAGAGCACTCCCAGAAGCTGCCCTTTCAAGGACAACTCTTGCAAGAGCTATAGCTGACCCAAGGCCATTCCAGCAGGTGCAAGTGGAGGAGTTGGGGAATCAAACCCAGTTCTCCCAAATAAGAGTCTGCGTGCTTAACCACTACACCAAACTGGCTCTCCTAACCCTGACCTGACCTGGATAGCCACAGCAAGCCAGATCTCACCACATCTCAGAAGCTAAGTATTCGGAAGGGAGACCTCCAGGGAATACCAGCAGTCAGGATGCCGAGGCAGGCTCTAACAAGCCACTTCTCTGAAGGTCCTCCATGCCCCAGTAGAGGTCTCCAGAGGTCGCCATGACCTCCAAGCATGGGAGCTCACACGCACACACACAAAGTACAAAAATTAGCCCCACCCAACAAAAGAACATTTCCTTACAAAAGCAAAAATGAACACAGTCTACGAAAGTAGCCGGCCATCTCGAGATGACGCAGGGGCTTCCATGACCCAGTGACTCCATTTTTCACATTTGTTTCCCACCCACCTCTTCCCCAAAAGCTCAGGTTGGCAGACACAGCTATGAAAATCACAACAACCGTATGAGGCAGGTCTTGTGGAGAGTGCACGCAGCCCAAGGTTACTCAATGAGCTTGTACATGAGCTCAGAGGGGGGTCAAGCCAGGTCCCAATCCTCCTCTGTTGCTCTAACCCAGGGGTATAAAACATACAGCCCGCGGACCCAATCAGGCCCCCGAGCAACTGGCTGTCATCTGCTTCCTTCTCCCTCTTGCTTCCTTCTGCAGCACAGCTTGCTTTGCCAGGCTTGCTCAATCGCACAGGAGCTACAGAGCAAAACCCCTAATCTCCCCATTGGCTGAGGCTCCTCCCTTGGGGAGGAACGGGGGGGGGAACAGCTTGCTTTGCCAGGCTCTCTCACTCACACAGCAGAGCTACTGAGCCAAGCTTCTCTTTCTTCTATTGGCTGAGGCTCCTCCCCCTCCTGGTCCCCAGGGAACGAAGGAAAGAGACAGAGCTTTCTTTGCCCAGTTCTCTGGTTGGCATGGGGTAGATACACAGAAAGCACCTTTAAGACCAACGAGTGCTACTGTTTTAAGCATGTTTTATTCTAAGAGTTTAAAAAATCTTTAATTGTGTTCGTCTGTGCCCTTTATAAAGTTTACATCTCTGCTACCTGTCATTGCATTTTATAACACACATGGGCCAGCCTGACAAGGTCTCATTTATGTCAGATCTGGCCCTCGTGAGTTCAGCACCCCTGCTCTAACCACTCCACTCCACTGCTCTACAATTCTTAGTTGTGCTGGAAATACGCCAGAACGGAACTAATCTGTCAGCCGGAATAGGAGACCAAAACCTTTTCTCTCTCAGCCAGACAAATCCAGGCACGGAGTAAACTTCAGAAAGGCAATCTTCGGCTCTGAAAGGCAACCCTTTGTCCTTTGAGGTGGCATTCAAGCGAGCCCACAAAATAACCATTCACACCAGATTCGGCGCCCGGTTCCCCCAAAGGCGGCATCTCTTAGCAACACGCCTGGCTGGCCCCGCTTCCATCTTGTTAATAATTAAGGAAGCCGGCAAAGCTAAACGCGAGCCTCAGAACAAAGCAAAGCAGAGAAGCACTGGATCAGTAATTTTCTCGCCCTTCTCGAGCGTGGAAGGTTAAGAATTCTAAACTTGCCCCCCAAAATAGAACTTTGGGACGGAGCAGCACGTACTGCAAGAGAAACAGGCCAAGAGAGGGAAAGGAACAAACTCACTCGATTTTGGGCAATTAACACCTGGAATTTGCTGCTGCAGGAAGAGCTGGTGGCTGTGAGCACAGACAGCTTCAAGAGGGGATCAGACCAACATCTGGAGCAGAGGTCCATCAGTGGCTGTTAGCCACAAGGTATAGATGGAACACTCTGTCTGGGGCAGTGATGCTCTGTCGTCTTGGTGCTTGGGGGGCAACAGTGGGAGGGCTTCTAGTGCCCTGGCCCCACTGATGGACCTCCTGGTGGCACCTGGGTTTTGGCCACTGTGTGACACAGAATGTTGAACTGGGTGGGCCATTGGTCTGATCCAACATGGTTTCTCATACATTCTTATGTCTGGACAGTGATGCTCTGTATTCTTGGTGCTTGGGAGGTACAACAGCGGGAGGGCTTCTGGAGTTCTGGCCCTGCTGGTGGACCTCCTGAGATGGGTAGCATTGTCAGTCTGTCTGCAGCAGTGGAAAAGAATAAGAGTCTAGGACAAGGGTGGCCAAACTGTGGCTCAGAAGCCACATGTGGCTCTTTCACACATACTGTGTGGCTCTTGAAGCCCTCACTGCCCCCATCGGCCATCTTGGAGAAGGCATTTCTCTCTTTAAATAATTTCTTCAAGCCAAGCCAACCAGCGGCTTGGAGAATGCATTTAAAGTTGCTTTCTTTCGACCTTTCCTTCACTCCCCTTCCCATCTATTTTCCTTCCTTCCTTGCAGCTCTCAAACATAGTTCATGTCTTGCAGTTCTCAAACATCCGACATTTAATCTCTGTGGCTCTTATATTAAACAAGTCTGGCCACCTCTGGTCTAGGAGCACCTTAAAGACGAACAAAATTTGTGGCAGGGAGAGCCAGTTTGGTGTGGTGGTTAAGTGCGTGGACTCTTATCTGGGAGAATCGGGTTTGATTCCCCACTCCTCCACTTGCACCTGCTGGAATGGCCTTGGGTCAGCCATAGCTCTGGCAGAGGTTGTCCTTGAAAGGGCAGCTGCTGGGAGAGCCCTCTCCAGCCCCACCCACCTCACAGGGTGTCTGTCTCCTGAGAGCCAGTTTGGTGTGGTGGTTAAGTGTGCGGACTCTTATCTGGGAGAGCCAGGTTTGATTCCCCACTCCTCCACTTGTACCTGCTGGAATGGCCTTGGGTCAGCCAGAGCTCTCTTATCTGGGAGAACCGGGTTTGATTCCCCACTCCTCCACTTGCAGCTGCTGGAATGGCCTTGGGTCAGCCATAGCTCTGGCAGAGGTTGCCCTTGAAAGGGCAGCTGCTGGGAGAGCCCTCTCAGCCCCACCCACCTCACAGGGTATCCGTCTCCTGAGAGCCAGTTTGGTGTTGTGGTGAAGTGCCCAGACTCTTATCTGGGAGAACCGGGTTTGATTCCCCCCTCCTCCAATTGCAGCTGCTGGAATGGCCTTGGGTCAGCCATAGCCCTGGCAGAGGTTGTCCTTGAAAAGGCAGCTACTGGGAGAGCCCTCTCAGCCCCACCCACCTCACAGGGTGTCTGTCTCCTGAGAGCCAGTTTGGTGCTGTGCTGAAGTGCCCAGACTCTTATCTGGGAGAACCGGCGGGTTTGATTCCCCACTCCTCTAATTGCAGCTGCTGGAATGGCCTTGGGTCATCCATAGCTCTGGCAGAGGTTGTCCTTGAAAGGGCAGCTGCTGGGAGAGCCCTCTCAGCCCCACCCACCTCACAGGGTGTCTGTTGTAGGGGAGGAAGGGAAAGGAGATTGTAAGCTGCTCTGAGTCTCTGATTCAGGGAGAAGGGCGGGTACAAATCTACAATTCTTCTTCTTCTTGGTGAGTCACTGCTCATGCTCACTTCTTCAAATGCATAAAAGATTGACTGGGATAACATTTTGTGAAAAGCTTTGAATGCAAAGGCAGAAAAGGCCCCAGGCAAGAGCTTCTTACTTCCCGGCTCACCAAGGGCACTTCTTTTCCCTTCGACCCAAGGCGGCTTCTGCAAACAAAGGCTCTCTGCAGGGTCTCCCAGGGTGCAACTGGCTTCAGGGCAGAATCGCCTCTCCAGGATGTGGTGGGGGGAGGAAGTCCTGTCAAGTCCTAGGGCAGGGGTGGCCAAACTTGCTTCATGTAAGAGCAACATAGAATAAATGTCAGGTGTTTGAGAGCCAAAAAACAAGGGAGGGAGGGAGGGAGGGAGGGAGGGAGGGAGGAAGGAAGGAAGGGAGGGAGGGAGGGAGGAAGGGAGGAAGGGAGGAAGGGAGGAAGGGAGGAAGGGAGGAAGGGAGGAAGGGAGGAAGGGAGGAAGGAAGGAAGGAAGGAAGGAAGGAAGGAAGGAAGGAAGGAAGGAAGGAAGGAAGGAAGGAAGGAAGGAAGGAAGGAAGGAAGGAAGGAAGGAAGGAAGGAAGGAAAAAATAATTTTAATTAATTAAAATGAAACCCAAAAAGTTTCCGGCTCAACATTAGGAAGAACTTTCTGACCCTTAGAGTGGTTCCTCAGTGGAACAGGCTTCCTCCTTGGGAGGTGGTGGGCTCTCCTTCCTTGGAGGTTTTTAAAGAGAGGCTAGATGGCCATCTGACAGCAATGAAGATCCTGTGAATTTAGGGGGAGGGGTTTGTGAGTTTCCCTGGAGGTCCCTTCCAACTCTATGATAGGAAGGAAGGGAGGAAGGAAGGGAGGGAGGGAGGGAGGAAGGAAGGAAGGAAGGAAGGAAGGAAGGAAGGAAGGAAGGAAGGAAGGAAGGAAGGAAGGAAGGAAGGAAGGAAGGAAGGAAGGAAGGAAGGAAGGAAGGCAACTTTAAAAGCCTTCTCCAAGCCAACCTTCAAGGGGTGGCAGGGGCTTCAAGAGCCACACCACATGTGTGAAAGAGCCACATGTGTTTCCCAAGCCACAGTTTGGCCATCCCTGTCCTAGGGTTTTCAAGGCAGGAGACATTCAGAGGTGGTCTGCCACTGCCTGCCGCTGTGTGGTGACCCTGGTCTTCCTTGGTGGTCTCCCATCCAAGCACTAACCAGAGCCAACCCTTCTTAGCTTCTAAGATCAAACAAGATCAAATTAGCCTGGGTCGTCCAGGTTGTTCCAAGTCCTTGAAAGGGAGGCAAAGCAGAGTCTAGGCAGAAGGGGGAACCATAAAGAAGGCTGAGCACAGAATAAATGCTTTTGAGCAGTGGTACTGGAGAAGACTCTTGAGAGTCCCTTGGACTGCAAGAAGATCAAATCAGTCAGTCCTGAAGGAAATCAACCCAGACTGTTCCCTGGAAGCTGAAGCTCAAATCCTTTGGCCACCCAATGAGAAGGGAGCACTCCCTGGAGAAGACCCTGATGCTGGGAAAGACAGAAGGCAAAAGAAGAAGGGGACAGCAAAAGATGAGATGGCTGGACAGCATTACTGATGTAACTAACACGAATTTGAGCAGACTTTGGAGGATGGTGGAAGACGGGAGGGCCTGGCGTGACTTGGTCCATGGGGTCGCAAAGAGTTGGACTCGACTGCACGACTGAACAACAACAACAGAAGGACAGTACTGACCCCCTGCCCCTCCCGTTTTCTTCCAGTCCCTTTCTTGCCACCCACCCCTAAAACAGCCCACTCCCCCACCTGACCTTTTGGGTCAGGGTTTGATGGAAGTCAGCTGTGGCCTCCAGGCGTGCCAGAGACCTCTTTAGTTCATGCCCAGGTAAAAGGATCTTTGGCTTCCGAATACTCATGCACTCCAAAATCTCACTGCCAGCTGGCTGACAGAACACACATTCACAAGAACCAGAACGTCAGGAAAGCTGCGCATCTGGATGGGCCATGAGATGGCGGGGTCTTCCGTACCATCTCCCCACTTCCAGAGTCCTGCTTTTCAGCTCTGCCAATCAGTAGCCAGTGAGGTGTAAGAACCTAAGAGAAGCCATGTTGGATCAGGTCAATGGCCCATCCAGTCCAACGCTCTGTGTCACATAAGAACCTAAGAGAAGCCAGGTTGGATCAGGTGAATGGCCCATCCAGTCCAACACTCTGTGTCACATAAGAACAGAAGAGATGCCCTGTTGGATCAGGCCAATGGCCCATCCAGTCCAACACTCTGTCACATAAGAACATAAGAGAAGCCATGTTGCATCAGGCCAATGGCCCATCCAGTCCAACACTCTGTGTCACATAAGAACATAAGAGAGGCCATGTTGCATCAGGCCAATGGCCCATCCAGTCCAACACTCTGTGTCACACAGTGGCCAAAAAAAACAGACGCCATCAGTGGTGTCAGGTAGAGATGTGAAGGCCTGGAAAAAAACTGGAAACATTTGGGGAGGGGGGTGGAAACAGGTTTTTTCCCCATTTTTTTCCTGAAGCCTTTTTTGTTTTTGTTTTTTCAAAAAATTGGAAAAATTGAAAAAAAGGAAAGGAAAAAAATGATTATGCAACGTTTTATTTTAACATGATGAATAAAATATTTTAAGACAAGGTATTCAAATATTTTCCAAATCATTTCTAAAAAATATGTATGGTATCAGATTACTCTAATTTCTGTGCACTGAGAACAAGCAAGTCCTAGGTAATGCCCATTCATTGAAACTTAGTCCTACACTCCCTTCTATACACTTCCCTTCTCTTCAATTCTTTTTATGAGAATGAGGTTTTTATTTTTATTTAATACTGTGGAGAGAAAATATGAATAATTGTTAACTTCTTGATTTTTAAAAATTGCTTTGTGGAGGTTTTTTTGTCTGTTCCACATAAACTAGTAAACGGTTCGGGAGAGTGTTGCTCCATTTGTCACAATTACAAATAAGTATTATTTAAAAAGTAAATTCTGTTTATAATTGTTTGGATACACTATATTTTTTATGTGATAATTTCATGCCAGGTAAAATTGTCATATTTATATTCCTAAAGCAACAGCATGATTTCCAATCTGAAAAAGAAAAAAGAAGTGCCAATGCAGCATTTTTTTTTTCAAATTTTCCAAAAATTTCTGTGTTTTTTCTGAAAAAAACCTGGGGCTTTTTCCGAGTTTCAAAATTTCTGGAAATTTTACATCTCTTGGGTCAGGAAAGAGTCGAACGAGTGGCAAGCAAAGACCCTGGGTGGCCCTAGGCAATGTGCGTTCCAATCCCCACTGCTACTGTGGAATCTCACTGGGTGACATTGGGAGCATCACAAACGCCTGGCCTGACCTACCTCACAGGGTTGGTGTTGGAAGAGAGCAGAGGACAGAACAATGTTCTTTGAGTCCCAACAAAAGGTGGGGGGGAGGGAGATAAACAGGCCTCCTTTTGGGCAGGAGCTCACAGGAGGGGAGCTCCAGAACCTCAACATTTTATTGTGCTCTTTCTTTCTTAAAGGTAAAGGTAGTCCCATGTGCAAGCATCAGTCATTTCCGACTCTGGGGTGACGTTGCTTTCACAACGTTTTCACAGCAGACTTTTTATGGGCTGGTTTGCCATTGCCACCCAAGTCATCTACGCTTTCCCCACAGCAAGCTGGGTCCTCATTTTACCGACCTCGGAAGGATGGAAGGCTGAGTCAACCTCGAGCCGGCTACCTGAACCCAGCTTCCGCTGGGATCAAACTAAGGTTGTGAGCACTGAGTTTGATTGCAGTACTGCAGCTTTAACACTCTGTGCCACGGGGCTCTTTTTTTCTTACCCGCCCACAAAAAAAAAAAACCTTGCTTCTGGGCTCCATTGTTCAAACCCCCTGTGAGAATTTTGCTGAACTCTTAAGATATGACAAACTTTCTCATATCCCCCCCCCCCAAATTGGGGAAATAATCCAAACATATAAAGCAGACAGATGGAAATCTTCCTCATGCCACTGTTGCCACATAGGAGAAAGTAATTTTAAATAAAAAGTCTGATGGGAGTAAGGTTTTATCATGACAATTATAATTCGAGAAGAAAAAGAAGACGACAATATTGGATTTATATCCCGCCCTCCACTCCGAAGAGTCTCTGAGCGGCTCACAATCTCCTTTCCCTTCCTCCCCCACAACAGACACCCTGTGAGGTGGGTGGGGCTGAGAGGGCTCTCACAGCAGCTGCCCTTTCAAGGACAACCTCTGCCAGAGCTCTGGCTGACCCAAGGCCATTCCAGCAGGTGCAAGTGGAGGAGTGGGGAATCAAACCCGGTTCTCCCAGATAAGAGGCTGCACACGTAACCACTACACCAAACTGGCTCTCCAAACATTTTAAGGTAGATGCTGAGCTAATAAAATTTAGTACACCTTCCGGTGATGTGTGGCATATGAAAATGAGTTGTGCTAATGAGCTCCGGCACCTCTTTTTCTACAAAAAAAGGCACACATCCAGTTGACAAGAAAAACATTGGGAAATCCGAAGGTCGGCACCTAAACACGAACGAAACAGAATCTTCAGCTCATGCGCACCTCTTGAGTGCCCGATGACTCACCACCCAATGTGCAAACAGAACAGTTGTGCAATGTGAACACAACCAGGGGCGAGGGAAGGTGTATAGCTACAGATGACTTCCACAATGCGCTTAAGATACGTAGCAGCTAAAAGGTGCACAGGTCTCTCCACCCCGAACAGCTTCCTATACAGAAGGGCTAATTCTCACGCACGAAGCATCGCACAATTCTGTTTCGACAGGGCATGGCTTCTTCCCTTCCGCTTCGGAGCAGGATCGCACATGCCTCTCCGAAGAGGAAGCAGAGAAGCACAGACTGCGGGAAAAGAGATTCCGACCGGGCCACTGCTGGTACTAAGAGTGGGCATGCTCCTAGCCACAGAAGCTGAGTTTTCACTCTGGGCAGAACGCCTAGCAGTCCAAGTATGCCAGAGCAGAGCTAGACGCTGCTCCTTACAATGTGCTCGGCCGCGACTAGAAACTGGAGAGGCAATCCCAAAGGACCAACAGCTGGCCAGCTGCCATATAGCACTTCTTTTCTTTTTTTTTTTTGCAGACTCCACAGCAGCCCCAGAGAACCAAGCCATCCCCAATAGCCCTTGCAGCTCTGCAGATTTCTGGGCTGCCACTCTTAGCTCCCTGACTTCCCCGGCAGCCCCCGAGAGGCCGACCCACGGCAGCAGTCGATGGCAGGGACAGATCTGGGGGGGGGGGGGGGCAGAGGGGGGGGTGCTTGCCCCGGGCGCCGACGGAGGGTGTGTGTGTGCCAAATTGGGTATGGAGTCCATTGTATTCCGTGGGACCATAAGATAGAATGGGCCATAAGAGGGCGTCATTTTCTAATTTTGCCCCCCCCCCCTCAAAAAACATGTAGATCTGGTCCTGGTCGATGGAACAGCGCTCCGGTACTCCCCGGCACGGATTACTTTCGAAGCAAGAGTCCAAGGGATGCCAGCCTCCGGGTGGGACCTGGGGATCTCCTGGAATTCAGCTCATCTCCAGACTGCAGAGATCTGTTTCCCCCCCAGAGAATATGGATGTTTTGGAGGGTGGGTTCCATGGCACTGTACCCCACTGAGGTCCCCGCTTTCAGGCTCCATCCCCAAATCTCCAGGAGTTTCTCCAACTGGAGGTGGTATCCCTCCGTCCCACCCACCATTGACCAGGGGAGACCTGGTAACTCGATGCTAGATGGATGCTGGCTAGATGTGCAACTTGGCACAGAAGCAGGTTCTCAGTTCAAGTCTCCTGTTTGCTGCTAGTCCCCCCCCCCCCAACCGTGGCAAGCCACAAGAACATAAGAGAAGCCATGTTGGATCAGGCCAATGGCCCATCCAGTGCAACACTCTGTGTCACGTAAGAACATAAGAGAAGCCATGTTGGATCAGGCCAGTGGCCCATCCAGTCCAACACTCTGTGTCACATAAGAACATAAGAGAAGCCATGTTGGATCAGGCCAGTGGCCCATCCAGTCCAACACTCTGTGTCACATAAGAACATAAGAGAAGCCATGTTGGATCAGGCCAGTGGCCCATCCAGTCCAACACTCTGTGTCACATAAGAACATAAGAGAAGCCATGTTGGATCAGGCCAATGGCCCATCCAGTCCAACACACTGTGTCACACAGTGGCCAAAAAACCCAGGTGCCATCAGGAGGTCCACCAGTAGGGCCAGGACATTAGAAGCCCTCCCACTATTGCCGCCCCCCCCCCCCAAGCACCAAGAACACAGCATCACTGCCCCAGAGAGTTCCAACAATAAGCTGTGGCTAAGAGCCACTGATGGACTTCTGCTCCAGATGAAGAAGACTGCAGATTTATACCCCTCCCTTCTCTCTGCATCAGAGACTCAGAGTGGCTTACAATCTCCTATATCTTCTCCCCCCCACAACAGACACCCTGAGAGGTGGGTGGAACTGAGAGAGCTCACCCAGAAGCTGCCCTTTCAAGGACAATCTCTGCCAGAGCTATGGCTGACCCAAGGCCATTCCAGCAGCTGCAAGTGGAGGCATGGGGTATCAAACCCGGTTCTCCCAAATAAGAGTCCAGGCACTTCACCATTACACCAAACTGGCTCTCAGGACACCCTGTGAGGTGGGTGGGGCTGAGAGAGCTTTCCCAGCAGCTGTCCTTTTAAGGACAACTCCTGCAATAGCTATGGCTGACCCAAGTCCATTCCAGCAGGTGCAAGTGGAGGAGTGGGGAATCAAACCCGGTTCTCCCAGATAAGAGTCCACACACTTAACCACTACACCAAACTGGCTCTCAGGAGACAGACACCCTGTGAGGTGGGTGGGGCTGAGAGGGCTCTCCCAGCAGCTGCCCTTTCAAGGACAACCTCTGCCAGAGCTCTGGCTGACCCAAGTCCATTCCAGCAGCTGCAAGTGGAGGAGTGGGGTATCAAACCCGGTTCTCCCAGATAAGAGTCCGGGCACTTCACCAAGCCACCAAACTGGCTCTCTTATCCAAGCCCTTTTCTGCCTCGCCGCCAGCCTACTTTGCAGGGCTGTTGTCGGCTACTACGCATGCGGGGCTTGGACTGCGGAAAGGGCTCCGAAAAGGCGAAGGAGCTTGAGCCATCAGCAAATCCCCCCCCCCAAGGCCCTTCGCTGGCGAGCGAGGGAGGGGGGGCAAGTTCTCGGGCCCCCCTGAAGTCCCTGCAGGGCTGCGGGCCGTCGCCTCTCGCCCCCCTCCTCCCACGGCCGGAGCCAGTCCCGCAAGGAAGGGCAGATCCACGCTGGCGCCGCACTGCCTCGCAGGTACCCCGGGACGCGCGTCTTCCGCCGCGTAACGTGGGAACGCTCTGCCCCGAGTCAGGCTTCTGCTGCCAGCGAGGAAGCGCGCAGCAACACAGCAGCAGCAGCAGCCGCCGCCCCCGGACCCCGCAAGACCCCGACGGCACAACCGACGCCTCCCTCCCGGGACCGACCCCTGGCCGCGAGCGGGCCGCTGACTCACCTTGGCGCGGGGGGCATGCCCTCCTCCTGCCCGCCGGAGCAGCCTTCGGCCCCGGCCCGGGCGAGCTGATGCAAGGGCGGCAGCAACCAGGGGGGGCTCCCGGCCCGGCCCCGCTCCATGCAACGCGGGCAGTCGGAGGAGGCGGGCTTGCAAGGCGCTGCAATGCAATGCAATTCAAAGCAATGCAATGAGGTGCAATGCCGGGCGGGCGGCCCCGCGCCTCTCTACAGCCGCAGCCCCCGGCTTGACAGCTGCCGCGCGGCCTCCCCGCTCAGGACTCCGCCGGCAGCGCCGACTTCCTCCTCCTCGTCCTCCGCGCGAATTCCCCCACTGCCGCCGCTAAGAACGCCGCGGAGCCCAGCGGCCTCTCTGCGCCCCCTGCTGGCCGCGCTGCGAGATGCAACCGAACCGAAGACGCGGGAGAACCCGGGACGCCCGCCCCCCCCGCTCCCCTCCCTCTTCAGTGATGGGAGTTCACTTGTGCCCCGCCTTTCTCCCCGGGGAGGAACCCAGGCGGTTTGCAGCAGGGGCGGCCAAACTTCCTTAATGCGACAGCCGCATGGAATAAACGTCAGATGTTTGAGAGCCACAAGACGCGGGGGGGGGGGAGAGGGAGGGAGGAGGAGAAAGAGGAGAAGAAAAGAGGAGGAGGCAGGGAGAGAAAGAGAGAGCAACTTTAAATGCATTCTCCAAGCTGCTGGCTGGCTTGGCTTGTAGAAGTGATTTAAGGAGATAAACGCTTTCTCCAAGCTAGCCGATGGGGTGGGGAGGGCTTCACAAGCTTCACAATATGTATGAGAGAGAAGATGGTGATATTGGATTTATATCCCGTCCTCCACTCCGAAGAGTCTCAGCGTGGCTCACAATCTCATTTATCTTCCTCCCCCCACAACAGACACCCTGTGAGGTAGATGAAGATACTGGATTTATATCCTGCCCTCCACTCCGAAGAGTCTCAGAGCGGCTCACAATCTCATTTATCTTCCTCCCCCCACAACAGACACCCTGTGAGGTAGATGAAGATATTGGATTTATATCCCGCCCTCCACTCCGAAGAGTCTCAGAGCAGCTCACAATCTCCTTTCCCTTCCTCCCCCACAACAGACACCCTGGGTGGGGCTGGAGAGGGCTCTCACAGCAGCTGCCCTTTCAAGGACAACCTCTGCCAGAGCTATGGCTGACCCAAGGCCATTCCAGCAGCTGCAAGTGGAAGAGTGGGGAATCAAACCCAGCTCTCCCAGGTAAGTTAACCACTACACCAAACTGGCTCTCAAGAGCCACAGTTTGGCCAGCCGTGGCCTACAGCATTCTCCTTGCCTCCCTTTTATGGTTACAATAACACTGTGGGGCAGATTCAGGCAGCTTGGCCTGAAGCAACAGAGCAGTGTTTGAGTCCAGGGGCACCTTGAAGACCAACCAAGTGCCAGGAATGCCCTTCAGTTCTCCCCACATAGGACAAACAGGTCAAACCCCACGCCAAAGGATAAATGGACACATATCTGACATAAAGGCTTTGATCACACACACTAAAATAACGCACTTTCCAACTGGATTCAAAATCCAGTTGGAAAGTGCATTGGAAGTGGATTGAAAGTGCATTATTTAGTGTGTGTGATGGCAGCCAAGGAATCACAAAACTGAGACACCTGTAGAACATTTCAACCTTCCAGGCAACTTAATTGGAAGGCCTCAAAGTAGCTTTTTTTTTTATTGCAGAGGAGATTCAGACACAGGGTGGGAGCAGCAGATTGCTGAATTACAAAGTTATTACAACACTCAGGACAATTAAACCCCCGGGGCTTAACAGAGATATTGGCTTATCTCACTACACACGCCGAGTTACTCGGTTCTCGCTTATACCCAGAATTAAACTCTTATTGGTCTTAAAGGTGCCACAAGGCTCACACTTAGTTCTCACTTCTGTTTGCTCACTCTTTTCGTTTGCTGCTATTCACAGGTTTTACCAACAGCTTTCATCCAATCTTAGCTATGCATCGCTTAGTCACGTATGCATCTTGACCCTAATTAGCCCTTCCTGGCAACCACACCCTCTGTCTACCTATTAAGCAATGAGTGAGGGAGTCTTGTTTCAAGGTATCTGGAGCGCACAAAAGCTTTTACTCAGAATTAAACATTGTTGGTCTTAAAGGTGCCACTGGATTCCAGCTTTGTCCTGTGAGGCAGGTTCGGCTGAGAGAGCGTGACTGGCGCAAGGTCACCCAGCAAACTTCCATGACAGAGTGAAGTTCAAACCGCAGGTCTCTCAGATACTAACTGGCCTGATACTCTTCACCGCTACACAGGGCTTTTTTTATAGCAGGACCTCCTTTGCATATTAGGCCGCACCCCCCTGATGTAGCCAAGCCTCGAAGAGCTTACAGGGCTCTTAGGACAGGGTCTACTGTAAGCTCCAGGAGGATTGGCTACATCAGAGGGTGTGGCATAATATGCAAAGGAGTTCCTGCTATTAAAAAAAAAAGCCCTGCCACTATACCATACTGGCTCTCTGTTACATGTACATACTACCGCTATGTTACAACTCCTATGCAGTGTGTGTCTGCGGTGTTTTAATAACTCATCTCTTTCAGAACACAGTGCAAAATCTGACATGAAGGAGATGCAGGGTTTTCGGTCTGCCCAAAGAAACCTATCTACAGAGAAACAGAGATGCCAACTCTAGGTTAGGAAAAATCCTGGATATTTGGGGGTGGAGCTTGGGTTTGAAGAGGGGAGGGGCCTGAGTGGGGTGCCATGCCGTACAGTCAATCATCTAAAATGTCCATTTTCTCCTGGGGAACAGCTCTCTCTCCTGTAGGGCTGCCAACTCGAGCTTTGAAAATTCCTGGAGATTTGGGGGTGGGTCCTGGGAAGGTGGATTCAGGTAGCCGGCCCAAGGTAGACTCAGCCTTCCATCCTTCTGAGGTCGGTCAAATGAGTCCCCAGCTTGCTGGGGGGAAGCGTAGATGACTGGGGAAGGCAATGGCAAACCACCCTGTAAAAAGTCTGCCTTGAAAACATCGTGATGCGATGTCACCCCAGAGTCGGAAACTACTGGTGCTTGCACAGGGGACCTTTCCTTTTCCTTTCCCTGGGAAGGTGAGAGACTTCAGTAGAAGATCCACCCACCCATCAAAGCTACCATTTCCCCCTTAGAACTGAAGTTGTCTAGAGATCAGCTCTAATTCTGGGAGATCTCCAGACCTCACCTGGCAACCTGGGCGCTTTGATTCCTAAGCTGGGCACTCCATTATTCCCTAAGGAGACCGATTCCGATAGGGTATAATGCAGAATTTATCTGTGGGTATCTGTGGCTCTGGGGGGGGGCTGTTTTTTGAGGTAGAGGCACCAAATTTGCAGCATAGCATCCAGTGCCTCTCCCCAAAATACCCCCCAAGTTTCAAAAAGATTGCACCAGGGGGTCCAATCCTATGAGCCCCCAAAGAAGGTACCCCTATCCTTCATGATTTCCAAATGGAAGGAAGGCATTTAAAAAGGTGTACGGTCCCTTTAAATGTGAGACAGCCAGAACTCTCTTTGGAGTTCAATCGTGCTCGGCATGCCCTTGCTCCTGGCTCCACCCCCCACCCTCCTGGCTCCACCCCCCACCCTCCCCCAAGTCCCCAGATATTTCTTGAGTTGGACTTGGCAACTCTCTGCCATTGAGGGCCCAGAGAGACGCTGCCAGTCAGTCACAAGAGCAGAGACTGACCTTGACAGTCCCAGCGTCTGGCTCAAGGCCTCAGCTGCAGGGCAGGCCATGTGTCCCTGGTCTTCCCTCTCCCCATGTGCTTCAGAGACCAAAGACCCAGAGGGTCCCTCAAAGCACCCCCCCCCCCCACCCAGGCAGCCTAAGAAGATGCAGCAGGCGAAAGGAGGAGCTCCCCAAAAGGTGGGTCTAGCTCGGGCGTGGCCAAACTTGCTTAATGTAAGAGCCACGCAGAATCAATGTCAGATGTCAGAGAGCTGAAAACAGAGCTGGATTGACAATTAGGCCAAGCAGGCATTGGTCTATGGGCCCCTATGCTTTTAGGGGCTCTGAGCCAGCTCCCCCCCCAATTTCCCCCTTGCTTGCAGCCCTCCCAGCCTGCACGCCCAGCCAGCACCTGAGCCGCTCTTTGCCCGACTTGCCTGGTGCGGCTGCTGCTGGCGTCATCGCCAAGTTTGCCTCTCCCCCGCAGCTTTGTCAAAGGGGCTTTTGAGAAGGGGCCTGCAGGCTGCAGCGGGGTGGGGTGGGTGCTCTGACTCTGAGATAATGTGCGAGGGGCTCCCCAAGCTTTTGACTGCCGAGGGGTCTCCACAGGGGTTAATCCAGCCATGGCTGCAAAGGAAGGAAGGAAGGGAAGGAAGGAAAGAAGGAAGGAAGGAAGGAAGGAAGGAAGGAAGGAAGGAAGGAAGGAAGGAAGGAAGGAAGGAAGGAAGGAAGGAAGGAAGGAAAGGAGGGCGGGAAGGGAGGCAGGGGAGGGAAGGGAGGGAAGGGAAGGAAGGAGGGAGGGAGGGAGGAAAGAGGAAGGAAGGAGGGAGGAAAGGGAGGGAGGGAGGAAAGAGAGGAAGGAAGGAGGGAGGAAAGGAAAGGAAGGGAGGGAGGAAAGGAAGGAAGAGAGGAAAGAAGGGAGGAGCAAATAGGTTGTGAGGGGGAGAGAGAGAGGTGGAAAGAAAACAACTTCAACTTTAAATGAATTCTCCAAGCCACCGGTTGGCTTGGCTTGGAGAAGTGATTTAAAGAGACAACTGCCTTCTCCAGGCTGGCCAACGGGGCAGTGGGGGCTTTGAGAGCCACACAATATATGTGAAAGCCACCTCTGGTCCAGCTAATTAACACGTCCAAGTGGATTTGTCAAGGGATAATGTAGCAAATTGGAGGCCACCTAAAAGGGCAGCGCAGAAGAGATAAAAAAAATGCCTCCAATTTTGAGAACTTGATGAGTGGCAAAGTCTTGTCTAGGCAAGTTTAGTTTACTTTGTGGAGTTTAAAAAAAATTATTATTATTATTTTGCCAAGCAGCTATTCTTCATGACTGTTCCATTCCTGGGAGAGGACTGTGTGTGCCGAAAGCAAAGGCTTCTGGGGTGGCAGATCATGTGATTATCCCAAGGACCAATCGGAAAGCAAGCAGGGCTTCAGCCTGATTTGGCACACCCAGGTTCAGAAAGCAGCCCTTGAGCATGTACAGAAGGCCTTTCCAGTACCAATGAGTCATTGAAACAGTCCCTCAGACACCAGAGGCTAGAGAAGGTAACTATCAGGGAGCCCCCAAGCCCCAGATACGCACAGATCAGTTCTCCATTATACCCTATGAGAATCGGTCCCCGTAGGGAATAATGGAGTGCCTAGTAGACATTTCCCTCACCCTCCCTGCCGTTTTCTGATGACCCTGAAGCGGGGGGAGGGCCTCCAGACCAGGGGATCCCCTTCCCCCACCTGGGGATTGGCAACTCTAATAATGTGCCCCAGTCAGAGAGTTCTCCCTGGACCAGTGGTGGCCAAACTGTGGCTCTTTCACACATATTGTGTGCCTCTTGAAGTCCTGTCAGCCAGCTTGGAGAAGGCATTTGTCTCTTTCAATCAGTTCTCCGAGCCAAGCCAGTACGTGGTTTGGAGAATGCATTGAAAGTTCCTTTCTTTCCACCTCTTCCTCCCTCCTCCCCATCTCTTCCTCCCTCCCTCCAACATCTGGCATTCATGTCAAACATTGACTGTTATTCTATGTGGCTCTTACATTAACCACGTTTGGCCACCCCTGATCTAGACCTTGTGGCTAATAGCCACTGATGGACCTCTGCTCCATATGTTTATCCGGTCCCCAAAGAGGGATAAAACAGGGAAAGGACAATAATGTATCTAACCTTGCACTCCCTGGAGAAAGGAGGGACTATGATGGAGAACATCCAAAGTGTTCCTGGCTTTGTTCTTGGCACCGAAAGCCTTTTTTGCTTTCTCCACCCCAAAGCCCAGGTATTTATTCTACCTTTTAATTTGGGGGTCGGCAAATTGCCTTACAATTATACTCGATCCTAATTGCCTTTCTAACCCGAGAAGAGGAGTGGTAGCGATGATAATAAACTGTAAAGGAACAGTTGGATGAAGGCGAATGTAGACATGAAGTGAAGGGCAAGGCAGAGGAGACGGCACATCTCGAACTGGAAATCAGCCGAAACGTCCATTACCCAAGGAAAGCTAACTTGGCAAAGAACCGAGGGAAGTGGAGGCAGAAACCAGAGGCAGCACTCGACTGAGACGGAACACCAGCCTACCCAAAGTTGGATTCCTTGGCATGGCTGAACTCTAAGATGGGCTTTTCAAGCCCTCCGGGGGAGCACAGCAGGACTAGCCCTGGCCTGTTGAGTGAGACAGAGAACAGGACTGCACCGAAATTGGCGTCCTTGAAATAAGTGCTTGAAGGGTACATGTGGAGAACGGTGCAGAGTTGTTTTCTGTTGCCCCAGAAGGTCTGTTGCACCAACGGCTTGAAATTAAATCAAAGTGGTTTTTGGCTAAACGTTAGGAAGAACTTCCTGACCGTTAGAACAGTTCCTCAGTGGAACAGGCTTCCTCGGGAGGTGGTGGGCTCTCCTTCCTTGGAGGTTTTCAAGCAGAGGCTAGATGGCCATCTGACAGCAATGCAGATCCTGTGAACTAGGCAGATCATGAGGAGGGCAGGAAAGGTTGCATCCGTATTTAGTTCTTGTGGCCCTTTCTTACGTGCCCAGGGAAACGCTGATCACCTAATTGGAGTCCAAAGCAATTTTCTCTAGCCCAGTTTGGCCAAGGATCCTGGAGTTTTGTTTTGATTTCAAACAATTTTATTAGTAACATGTGGTAATAAATTTCAATTTCTTACTTCATTAATAATTACTTGTTTTTTTAATCTATCCCATATATTACTTTCTACCCACCCCTCCCCCCGCTACTTGACCCGGAAACTGCAGCTGGTGCAGAATGCAGCGGCTAGACTGTTGTTGGGGCTTCCTAAATGGGAGCATATACAGCCTGGACTGCGCGAACTGCACTGGCTGCCAGTTATATACCGGGTCCGTTACAAAGTGCTGGTCATTACCTTTAAAGCCCTATATGGTTGAGGACCTGTCTACCTTAGGGACCGTCTCTCCCCATATGAGCCCCAGAGAGCACTGAGATCAGCCGGAAAAAACGTGTTGACTACCCCTGGACCGAGAGAGGTGAAGCTGCAAAGCACCCGTAACCGGGCCTTCTCCTCTATAGCCCCGAGCCTATGGAACCAACTTCCAGAGGAAATGCGGGCCCTGCGGGATCTAGAACAATTCCGCAGGGCCTGCAAGACTTTCCTCTTCCGACTGGCTTTCGCTGATGAAAAAGGAAACTGCTAATGAAAACCGCCATCATAAAAAACTTAAAACCAACATAGCATTAGCACTTTATCAATTTAATTTTAACTTAATTTTTAAACTTAACCAGAATTTTAACTGAAATGCTTATAATGTTTAAATGCAATTTTATTAACCTTTGTATAACTGAAACCTGAATGATGCTGTTAGCTGCCCTGAGCCTGCTCCGGCGGGGAGGGCGGGATACAAATAAAATTTTGTTGTTGTTGTTGTTGTTGGCCCCCGCCGGTGTTATATACTTAAAATCTTAATATTAAAGGTACCCTTAATTAATAATAATAATAATAAGAAGAAGATATTGGATTTATATCCCGCCCTCCACTCCGAAGAGTCTCAGAGCGGCTCACAATCTCCTTTACCTTCCTCCCCCACAACAGACACCCTGTGAGGTGGGTGGGGCTGGAGAGGGCTCTCACAGCAGCTGCCCTTTCAAGGACAACCTCTGCCAGAGCTGTGGCTGACCCAAGGCCATTCCAGCAGCTGCAAGTGGAGGAGTGGGGAATCAAACCCGGTTCTCCCAGATAAGAGTCCGCACACTTAACCACTACACCAAAATTAATATCCTCCTCCCTCTTGTACTTAGTCATTATCAAAAATTGTCCAATGTCCTTTTATTTTCCGCTCTTTTTCTACGTATCTTCTGGACTTTTCCCACTCCATCTTAAATACTTCTAAATCATAGTCTCTTAAGGTTTTTGTCAACTTGTCCATTTCACTCCATGTCATAACTTTTACAATCCAATCCCATTTCTCTGGTATTTTTTTCTTGCTTCCACAACTGCGCATACAATGTCCTAGCAGCTGAGAGCAAGTACCAAATTAAAGTTCTATCTTCTTTTGGAAATGTTTCCATTTGTAATCCCAACAGAAAAGTCTCTGCAACTTTATTAAATCCGTATCCCAAGATCTTAGAAATCTGTTGTTGAATCATCTGCCAGTACTTTTTCGCTCTTTCACAAGTCCATCACATATGGTAGAAAGAAGCTTCATGTTTTTTACATTTCCAAAATCTATTTGGCATCTTATTGTTCATCTTTGCCAACTTTTTAGGAGTCATATACCAGGATCCTGGAGTTTTGTTTTGGAGGTGTTTTTTTGTTTTGTTTTTTTGCCATCTTCTGGGCACGGAGCAAGTGTCTCCGAGGGTGTAGAGAGGAGGTCTTTGTGAATTGTTCAGGGGGCTGGACTGGATGACCCTGGAGATCCCTTCCAACTCAATGACTCTGTGATTCCAAGTATCATTTGATGAGAACACTTGCGTCAAAGTAGTCTATTGTACTTTCTTTTCTGGTCATCTCCATCATTCCTTTGGCCCCGTGGCACAGAGTGGTAAAGCAGCAGTACTGCAGTACTGTGATCTGAACTCTCTGCTCACGACCTGAGTTCTATCCCAGTGAAAGCTGGTTCAGCTAGCCGGCCCAAGGTTGCCTCAGCCTTCCATCTTTCCGAGGTCGGTCAAATGAGTCCCCATCTTGCTGGGGGGAAAGTGTAGAGGACTGGGGAAGGCAACGGCAAACCACCCCGTCAAAAGTCTGCCATGAAAACCTTGTGAAAGCAACGTCACTCCAGAGTCGGAAACGACTAGTGCTTGCACAGGGGACCTTTCCTTTTCCCCATCATTCCTTAGAACACAGGAGAGTATTCTCTCATCCCACAAGGGAGCAGCATTACTAATCCTCCTCCCCCGTTAGTTTTATCATCCTGTTTTTGGTTCAAAGCAAGTGGATCTTTGCAACGCACACCTGCCAACATTCCCTTATTGGGCAAGAGGGCTTAATCACCCGGGAAGCCAGTTTCCAGATTGATTACTCATCCCCCAAAGCTTTGAATACTCTGTCTTCCAACTCCACTTTTGGTCAGGTTGGATTAACTTCTGGGGCATCTTCCCAGTCTCTGTTCTTCCCAACGGCTCGATGAATTAGAAAGTTGGAAGGGGGCTTAAAAGCCATCCAGTTTGACCCTCCTGTACTTATAATGATTGAGTACTGTCAGGTTATGTACGGCTGTGAGAGCTGGACTATAAGGAAGGCCAAGCACAGAAGAATAGATGCTTTTGAGCTGTGGTGCTGGAGAAGACTCTTGAGAGTCCCTTGGACTTCAAGAAGATCCAATCAGTCGGTCCTCAGGGAAATCAACCCAGACTGTTCCCTGGAAGGTCAGATGCTGAAGCTGAAGCTCAAATCCTTTGGCCACCCAATGAGAAGGGAGCACTCCCTGGAGAAGACCCTGATGCTGGGAAAGACAGAAGGCGAAAGAAGAAGGGGACAGCAAAAGATAAGAAGGCTGGACAGCGTTACTGATGTAACTAACAAGAATCTGAGCAAACTCCGGAGGGTGGTGGAAGACAGGAGGCCCTGGCGTGACTTGGTCCATGGGGTCGCAAAGAGTCGGACTCGACTGTGTGACTGAACGACGACGACAACTCTCAGGCTGCATCCAACTCACAGCAATCCTAGGACCACGGGGGTGGGGGGCGTTAAATCCAAGAGCCAAGCAGAGGTGGTTCCCCATTGCCTGCCTCTGCGCTGCAGCCCTGGGCTTCCAAGTTCCCTCTAAGCTGCAGAGTCTTGTGAACAGAAATTCTACTTTGATCCAACATGGCTTCTCTGATGTTCTTAAGTTCTGTTCAGCTCTAACCAACCTAACAGCCACCACCTAACATATCTGAAGGGCTGTCTCCTTCCATATGTCCCTGTGTGCCAATGGCACTCACATGGCAACCACCTGTTGGCCATTCCTCCACTGAGGAGTGGCCTTTCAGGCGTCAACCAGAGCCCGGAACTTTCCCCTCGCAGCCGCAGCTCTGCTGAATGGGCTCCATCCCTTGAGACCTTCCAGAGACACTTCGAGGGCTGTTTGCCAGGGCTTTTAAGAGAGTTTGAATAGCAGGCAGGCATCTTTTTAGGGGTGGGATTTGGGGGCTTGTCCTTTTATCCTTTTATCTGAGGATATTTTCAATGCTATTACAAGCCACCTTGAACCGCAAGGAAGGAAAGGAAAGGTCCCCTGCGCAATCGTTTCCGACTCTGGGATGACATTGCTCTCACGACGTTTTCACAGCAGACTTTTCTACGGGGGTGGTTTGCCATTGCCTTCCCCAGTCATCTACACTTCCCCCCCCCCCCCCCCAGCAAGCTGGGTACTCATTTGACCGACTTCGGAAGGATGGAAGACTGAATCCAGCTTTCGCTGGGAGAGAACTCAGGTTGTGAGCAGAGAGTTCAGATCACAGTACTGCTGCTTTAACAGTCTGCACCACGGGGCACAAGGAAAGGCAGGGAGAAATATTTTAATGACAAATATAGAGCAATTTGGCAATGAAATCAATTGTCCAAGGGGACGATCTTCAAGGAGAGGCTGGAAAGGAGAGAGAGAGAAGCCATGTAGATAGGAAGGAGAGAGAGAAGATGATGATATTGGATTTATATCCCGCCCTCCACTCCGAAGAGTCTGAGAGCGGCTCACAGTCTCCTTTCCCTTCCTCCCCCACAACAGACACCCTGTGAGGTGGGTGGGGCTGGAGAGGGCTCTCACAGCAGCTGCCCTTTCAAGGACAACCTCTTCTTGAGCTATGGCTGACCCAAGGCCATGCCAGCAGGTGCAAGTGGAGGAGTGGGGAATCAAACCCGATTCTCCCAGATTAGAGTCCGTGCACTTCACCACTACACCAAACTGGTTCTCCAGAGAGAGAGAGAGAGAGAGAGAAGCCATGTTGGATCAGGCCAACAGCCCATCCAGTTCAACACTTAGTGTCACACAGTGGCCAAAACCCCGGAGCCATCAGGAGGTCCACCCATGGGGCCAGAACTCCAGATGCCCTCCCACTGTTGCCCCTACACACCAAGAATACAGAGCATCACTGCCCCGAACAGAGTGTCCCATTTATATCATGGTTAATAGCCGCTGATGGATCTCCACTCCATATATTTATCCAATCCCCTCTTGAAGCTGTCTGTGCTTGCAGATGCCATCGCTTCCTGTGGCAGTGAATTCCAGTGAAAGCAAATCATTTTGTCAGCACCTGCCTGGCAGGTTCCTCATTCTCCTCTTCCAGGCCCCAAACGATGGCTGAGGGAAGTTGGTTCTAAGGCTTCAGTGCTGTTCCAGGAACTTCGCTTGATCCCTTCTGGAACCTGCAGCTACAGTGGCCTGGAGCGGTCCCACCACACTGTTTACAACTCCCCTATCCCTTAATTGGATGTATCAGCAGTCTTGGACGAGGAGGAAAAGCCGCTTAAAAGGAAGTAGGTCACGGCAAATGGTTTGTGAATGGCCCCAAAACCACTTGGCGAGAGAGGATTAATCAGCAGGGGAAGAAGAAAAAAATAAATAAATACTGTTGATTCCCCTCCCCCCCCACCCCAATGATTTTATTTGTGACAATCTTTTCCATGAGGAAGAAACAAATTACAATGTATATAAAATGTGTTTTTTTTTTTGTGCATGGAAATAGGCCCTCTCCTGGGGATAGAGACAAGCCTGGACGCGTGGTTTTTCTCGGCTCCAGCACCCAGTTCCAACCAGACTGTGAACACACCTAATTGGCGCGTCAGTCCTTAAGCAATTTGTCCTTCATTAACAAAATGTGAGCGAACTTTTGCTGCAGTGTTACCTGCTTGCCTAGAGGGACTCGGAGACTGGCGTTCTACTTCCAAGCCTCGTGGATCAGAGAAAAAACTACTAGTAAAAGAAGAGTAGGTTTTATGCCCTGCTTTCCTCTACCCTAAGGATTCTGAAAGAGGCTTACGACCTTGTTCCCTCTAAACTGCAGAGTCTTGTGAGCAAAATTTATACTTCGTGAGCTACTGGCGTTAAAGTTGTCAGCTATTGCATAAGCTAGGTTGCTCTGGGGTCATCCTTCCTGAGCTGGCAGCTAAAAACCTGTGAGCTAGCTCATGATAACTCAGTTTAGAAGGAACGCTGCTTACAACCAAGTTCCCTTCCTCTACCAATCACAGGCCCTTTGTGAGGTAGGTGGGGCTAAAAGAGCCAGCACGGTGTAGAGCAGTGGACTCAAATCTGGCAAACTGGGTTTGATTCCCCACTTTTCCTCCATGTGAAGTCTGCTGGGTGACCTTGAGCCTGTCACAGTTCTCTCAGAAGTCTCTCAGCGCTACCTATTTCACAGGCCTGTTGTGGGGAGAAGAGTCGAAAACGTCTGGTGCTTGCACAGGGAACTACGGTACCTTTTTAGTCTTGAGAAAACCCCACAGAGACTAGCGTGTACAGGATTAAAGCCGGAGTGATTAATTCAGCATCTGAATGTTATTGTTCAAAAGGATGGGACAAAGAGAACATTAGCGTACTTGGGGGCGCACTTGATTAAGTTTTATGAAGACAAATGCCGATATTAGGTGCCACCTGCTAGAGTGGAACACTTTTACCAAGGAAAGTGTCTATTGTGGGATTCTCTTTTTTTAAAACCAACAAATGATTACTAGGATAGTTATTTCTGAACGAGCCACGGCGGAGTCCTTAATTAGCAAATAACAAAGGCAAAACACACACCAAGGACTTATCTTCCAGCAGACTTAAGGAGGAAATCCATCATCAGAGGCTCCAAAGGAAGCAACAGTGCTTTCCTCGCTGAAGGCAAAGAGCCCGGAAAAGCCCCCTTCGCCTCCATTCTATACCCGGCAGGCCCTGAATTATAGGTAGACACAGCCTTGCCGAGCGGGTGGCTGGATTTGTGGAGGAAAGAGATGGCAATTTCCTGGTCAAATTGTTTCAAATTGCTCAGGTGACGCTCTGGGTCATTCTAAGCTTGCTATTGAGACCAAACAGCTTAGGTTGGTTGTCTTGAATGGGCCCCTGGATAGGCCCAGCATTTCTGGTTCTTGCTTAGGAGAAAAGGGTGGGCACGTGGAGTTTTCTTTTTCTCTGGACAAGTAACAGAAAAACTGCAAAAAAGATGAGGGGTGTTGAACTCATTTGCTATGAGGGCCAGATCTGAAATAAATGAGACCTTGCTGGGCTGAGCCATTTTGGGCCAGGTTGTGCGTGTACTTATTGAAGATTAGGTAGAAGAGATATAAACTTTATAAAGGACACAAAGACAATTAAAGATTTTTTAAAAAAATAAAACATGCTTAAAACATTAGCACTTGTTGATCTTAAAGGTGCTTTCCTTGTATCTCTCCCATGGGATTCAGGGACAAGGAAGCTCTGGCTCTTTCCTTCCTTCCCCAGGGGGCCAGGAGGGGGAGGAGCCTCAGCCAATAGAAGGAAGAGAGGCTTGGCTCAGTAGCTCCGCTGTGCAATTGAAAGAGCCTGGCAAAGCAAGCTCTCCCTCCCCCCCCTCTTCCTCCCCAAGGGAGGATCCTCAGCCAATGGAGAAAACAGAGGCTTTGCTCTGTAGCTCTTGTGCGATTGAGCAAGCCTGGCAAAGCAAGCTGTGATGCAGAGGGAAACAAGAGAGAGGGAGAAGGAAGCAGATGACAGCCAGTTGCTCAGGGGCCTAATTTGGTCCCCGGGCCGCATGTTTGACATCCCTGATCTAGGACATCTCAGAAGACTCACAACTATACGGCAACGAAAACTTGTGTGCAATTGTCAACATGAGCACACATGAAGCTGCCTTAGAACACCAGTCTACCAAGGTCAGTATTGCCCACTCAGACGAGCAGAGGCTCTCCAGGGTCTCTGGCAAAGGTCTTTCGCACCACCTACTTCTGGGTCCTTTGAAATGGATGGGTCGGGGACTGAACCTGGGACTTTCTGCAAGCAAAGCTCAGGCTCTTCCATTGAGCCACAGCCCCTCCCCCCATGGCTCACATTGTCTTTTGACAGCTGCACAAGGATTTGTGCCAAAATATACACCTTTGTTTTTAAGGTGCCACAAGATTTGTGTGTGTGTGTGTGTTTTGGCTGCACTAGATTAACATGGCTTTGTTGTTGTTCAATCGCACCGTCGAGTCCGACTCTTTGCGACCCCATGGACCAAGTCACGCCATGTTGGTTATATCAGTAACGCTGTCCAGCCATCGCATCTTTTGCCGTCCCCGTCTTCTTTTGCCTTCTGTCTTTCCCAGCATCAGGATCTTCTCCCTTCTCATTTGGTGGCCAAAGTATTTGAGCTTCAGTTTCACCATCTGATCTTCTAGGGAACAGTCAGGATTGATTTCCCTTAGGACGGACTGATTGGATCTTCTTGCTGTCCAATGGACATGGCTACCACCTCTCAGCTTTTTGCAGAAAACCCGCATGCCAAATGAGATCATCGTTTCTGGATTATATCATGAAGCTAGAGATAGAATTTACCCCTCCAAGTTCCCTGCAGGCTTGAAAAAGAACTCGGACCTTTTTACTTTAGTCAAGGAAGTTTTAATGAAATGCTTCTGCAACAAACATGCAAAATAAAAACACTTAAAAAGAATAATGTTAAATTCATTTCAACTTCTGGCTGTGCACGTATACAATATTTTAAAAAGGCTTTCCTCTTGAAAATTCCAAAATGGAAAACAGGTGTTTGTGAAATGAGACGCAGTTTGTGTACAATATGTGAATGTCACATCCAAGCTCACATCACAAGAAGCTGTGTGTCACATTCAGTGGAAATAAGAAAACGCAACACTTCATCATATCTTACTTTACAAGACAGGTTTGTCACTCTATAAAAAAGATGAGCAAAGGGCACTGCCAAAAACGATTTCAACATGATAATTCTTTGAATACAAGCTGCTGCTGTGTTTCACTATTCTTAGAAAGAGCTCATGTACCTCATTTTCAGAAAAAAAACTATTAACACTTCTCCAAAAGTAGCAAAATACAGAATTGACAGATTGATTCCTTCAGTTGTAAGAAAAATAGGTTTTAAAATATATGTGGCTCGATACAAAATATTGCTGTGTGTAAAGGGGAACATGACTGCATAACAGCTGGAGGGGGGGCATTTTACAAAAATACAAAACCAGTTGCATTTCCAGGGTGCATAATTATTATGCTTTAGTGCAAACAAAAGGACATCTGGAACTGAAATAGATATATCTCAGGTATTGGCAGAGGTACGCAAAACGTGGAATCTCTTTAGGATCATGCGGATGGATCCCAGTTCTCTATTGATCCTTTCCAAGCGATCTTCTAAAGCTTCCTAAAGAGAAGAAGAAAACATCATGTTTGGTTTTGGAGCTGGAAAAGGGAAGACTTGATCCTTCTAAAATAAAATGCCTGCATGGCATAAAGCCTTTTGCCGGTTTCCCCCAAGATGAGTTCCTTCCATGGGTCACGTTGGGTTTAGTTGCAAGACTGAGACATACACACATCCCTCAACGGGAGGACAAAGCAAGAAGTTCTACCTGATTCAGCCTTGCTTGCAGACTCATTCTCCCTCCCGTGCAAGGCATCCGGATCAACTGGGCCTCAATCTACACCGCAGGGAGGAAACGTTCAAGAATCAGAATAAGCTTGAGTGTGATAGTGCCTGTGTGAAAACTGAGCACCATTTTCCAGCTGGCATAGTGCCATCCTGCCTCATGCTAATATAGCTGCCCCTATCAAAAAAATCCCTTTTTATTATCTACTGGAAGCTTCATTTCTCATTAAAGAGTTCTGAAGGAGAGTCCACAGTAGGGCAGGTGTAGAAAAAAAGACAAGAGATTTGGGGATTAGCAGAATTCAAGTGACATCACATCAAGCGCATGAACCTGCCTACCTGGCTAATAGCGTGTGTGATGAGGTTTATCACGCTTGTGGCCCGTCTCTTGGGGTGGGGGAAATAAAATTAACCTGCCTGCAACTCCCACCATTTGTTCAGTGGGATGTGTAACCAGCCAACAGAGATGGAAGAAGACCGCAGATTATACCCCGCCCTTCTCCCTGAATCAAAGTCTCAGAGCCGCTTACAGTCTCCTTTATCTTCTTCCCCCACAACAGACACCCTGTGAGGGCGGTGGGGCTGAGAGAGGTCTCCCAGAAGCTGCCCTTTCAAGGACAACTCTCGCGAGAGCTCTGGCTGACTCAAGGCCATTCTAGCAGCTGCAAGTGGAGGAGTGGGGAATCACACTTGGTTCTCCCAGATAAGAGAGCTCTGGCTGACCCAAGGCCATTCCAGCAGGTGCAAGTGGAAGAGTGGGGAATCAGACCTTGTTCTCCCAGATAAGAGAGCTCTGGCTGACCCAAGGCCATTCCAGCAGGTGCAAGTGGAGGAGTGGGGAATCAGACCCGGTTCTCCCAGATAAGAGAGCTCTGGCTGACTCAAGGCCATTCCAGCAGCTGCAAGTGGAGGAGTGGGGAATCCAACCCGGTTCTCCCAGATAAGAGAGCTCTGGCTGACCCAAGGCCATTCCAGCAGCTGCAAGTGGAGGAGTGGGGAATCAGACCCGGTTCTCCCAGATAAGAGAGCTATGGCTGACCCAAGGCCATTCCAGCAGGTGCAAGTGGAGGAGTGGGGAATCAAACCCGGTTCTCCCAGATAAGAGAGCTATGGCTGACCCAAGGCCAATCCAGCAGGTGCAAGTGGAGGAGCGGGGAATCAAACCTGGCTCTCCCAGATAAGAGAGCTCTGGCTGACCCAAGGCCATTCCAGCAGCTGCAAGTGGAGGAGTGGGGAATCAGACCTTGTTCTCCCAGATAAGAGTCCGCGCACTTAACCATTACACCAAATCGGCTCTAATCCTCAAGAGAGGACAGTCGAGCCTGGCTTCACACAAGCACATGGGAAGGAGACAATATGCCAACACCACGTAGCTTTAACGACAAAATGTAGAAAAAAAGATGCTGCCCAACCTCTCGGTTTCTACCTGCTGCTTTTCGTTTGTGAGTTCGTCAAAGAGCTTTTCTGTATCGGCCAACGTCTTGATCCTTGAAATGTCTTTGAAATCTGCCTCGTGAACGGATGTTCCTGAAGGCGGGCTGGGCTCGCTTGTGCGTGTGGTCTCTTCTCCCCACGCCGGTCCCAGCGTGCCTCTCTCACCTCCTGCATGCAAAGAATCAGTACCAGGAGAATACTGTGCATGGCTGTCTTTGCCTGGGCTGCGGCACTGCATTTCTGGACAGCAGCGAAACAAGAAAACACCAGTTTTTAAATTCTCTATAGATCAGTGAACACTACAGAAAATATCCTGGCTATGAAACGCTCCTTTTGTAACACTGACAGAAGCCTTCCACGTAGACTTTGAATGTAATGAGCTCTGGAACATTCTGCAAAGATGGATGGATGGATAGATAGATAGATAGATAGATAGATAGATAGATAGATAGATAGATAGACAGACAGACAGACAGACAGACAGACAGACAGACAGACAGACAGACAGACAGACAGACAGACAGACAGACGGACGATAGATAGAGAGATGGATGATAGAGAGATGGATGATAGAGAGATAGAGAGATAGATAGATTTATTGTCATTGTTCTCAAAAAAGAAAATGAGAGCAACGAAATGAGGTGCTCTTCCACAAACATACCAACACATCAACACCCCAAAAAAGGACATATACATAGACCATTTAAATGCATCTAAAAACAAATAACCATTCATAACCCTGCATTTAGCCTAACCATGGCACTTGGATAGAAGCTGCCCTTGAATTTATTTGTCTTAGCCTTCAACACTCTTCAAAGGAGTCCTTGGAGTGACTTCCAGAATTTCAAATATCAGCCCAGCAACAACATTCTTTCATTGGCTTGGTTTGGATGTATAAACAAATCCGGTAGCACCCTCCCTCCACTCTTATTCCATGTGCTAATTAATGTTTCACAGATCTGTGTGCCATCCTAGAGCATGGGCCGCGGCAATCACCTCTGTACCATCCCGATTTTAGCATATGTGCTGCCGAAGTTCACTTCTCTGTATTGGAATGATACAGCGAAGATTACCATGGGCCACATGAGTTAACTACAGCTTGGTTTTCCACAAGCCACAGTTCGCCCTTCCTTCCAAACTGGCAGACTGTTGCACTCACTCTGGCAAACCAGGATTGCAAACGGGACAAACCGTAGTTTGCTATTCCAGACTGTGAGGCATGTGCAAACCACAGTTTGCTGAATACCAGGAAGCTGCTGATTAGCTCACTACAAATGAGGGAAGGGAAGGAAGGCTCACGCAAGACAAGCCAGAAGCTTCTTCCAGGCTTATTTGCATAGTGGCAACCCACGGTTTTTTGCTGTATCTAAAACCACACCATGGTGCTGATCACAGCGCTTGAAGCCTTCTTGGGCACCCTTCCTTGCTTACTGTTCGGTTCCATCCCACAGGCAAGTTATATTATGCCAAAAGGAGCAACAAGAAAAAGAACTAAGTTTTAAAAAAAGAATATATATGCACATTTTACGGAAGGAGAAAGGTGGCACTGTATAGCCGGATCTTGTCAGATTTCAGAAGCTAAGCAGGGAGACCACCAAAGAAGACTCTGCAGATAAAGAAGCTAGAGAAGGTAGAGAAAGAAGTACCATTCTCACAAACAAGAGCTCACAGGAGTTCAGTGAAATTAATGAGCAGTAAGGTTAAAACAGATAAAAGGAAGTACTTTTTCTGGGGTTCATATGGGGAGAGACGGTCCCTCAGGTAGGCAGGCCCTCGACCATATAGGGCTTTAAAAGTAATAACCAGCACTTTGTACAGAAACCGGTAAGCAACCAGCAGCCAGTGCAGCCCTGGCTGTATGTGCTCCCACTTCGGGAGCCCTAACAACAGCCTAGCCACTGCGTTCTGCACCAGCTGCAGCTTCCAGGTTCGGCACAAAGGCAGCCCTATGTAGAGGGCATTACAGTAATCCAGTCTTGAGGTGACCGCTGCACGGATCACTGTTTCTAGGTCCCGGCACTCGAGGAAGGGGGCCAACTGCCTCGCCTGTCTAAGATGAAAAAATGTGGACTTGGCAGTGGCTGCTATCTGGGCCTCCATTGACAATGAAAGCTCCAGTAGAACCCCCAAGCTCCTGACCTGGTGCGCCGCTTTCAGTGACACACCGTCAAAAACTGGGAGAGGAATTTCTTTTCCCAGAGCACCACGACCCAAGCAAAGGACCTCCGTCTTCATTGGATTCAGCTTCAACCCACTCAGCCTGAGCCAACCTGCCACGGCTTGCAACGCCAGGTCCAGGTTTTTTGGGACGCAGTCAGGTCGGCCGTCCATTAGGAGATAGACCTTGGTGTCATCCGCATATTGATGACACCCCAGCCACTACCTTTGGGCAATCTGGGCAAGGGGGCGCATGTAGATGTTAAATAACATCGAGGAGAGAACTGCTCCCTGTGGCACCCCACAATCTAGCGAGTACCTCTGGGACAGCTCTCCCCCAATTGCCACCCTTTGTCCCTGTCCCTTAAGAAAGGAGGAAAGCCACTGTAAGGCCAAACCCCTGATCCCTGCGTCGGCGAGCCGACGAGTCAGTAACCATGTCGAACGCAGCCGACAGGTCTAACAGCATCAGCACTGCCACGCCGCCTCGATCCAGATGCCGCTGGAGATCATCCACCAAGGCGACCAGCACTGTCTCCGCCCAATGGCCTGGGCGAAAGCCAGACTGGTAAGGATCTAAGATGGAAGCGTCATCCAGAAAACCCTGCAACTGTAGCGCTACTGCACTCTCGATAATTTTACCTAAAAATGGTAAATTTGAGACCGGTCGGTAATTTGCCAATTCGGCCGGATCTGCTGTACTCTTTTTCAAGAAAGGGCGGACCATAGCCTCTTTCAGAGGTGTCGGAAATGGTCCCTCTGAGAGGGATCTATTTACAATGTCCCGTAAAGGACATCTAAGCTCCCTCTGGCAAGATTTAATCAGCCAAGAGGGGCATGGGTCCAGATCACAAGTTGTACAATAGAGAGAATTCCGTCAACTTCCCCCAGACTGAGTGTGTTGAAGTGATCCAGAACTGAACCAGAAGACAGGCACGGAGCCTCAAGATCTTCTACTGTATCCAATGTGGCAGGAAAGTCCTGGTGGAGCGACATGATTTTATCTGCAAAAAATTTCGCAAAAGCCTCACAGCCTCTCTCTAATTCTCACTGCCTTGAGGCAGTGTTGTAAGGTTCCTAATTATGCTAAATAACGGTGCCGGGTGCGAATTTGCAGACACAATCCTAGCCGCAAAGTAATCCTTCTTTGCGGCTTTGACTGCCATCTCATAAGACCTCATAAACGTTCTGTAGGATGTTCTCATCGAGTATGCCGCCACTGCCTCTCTAGTCGTCTGAGCCCTTGTTTCAGCTGTCGTAGCTCCGAGGTGTACCATGGAGCCAGCCTCACACGAGGGTGCAGAGGACGTCGGGGTGCGATCTCATTGATGGCCCTGGATAGCCAGCCATGCCAAGCCTCGACCAGGTCATCAAGGGAATCGCCAGGGGGCCAGGGTTCCCGCAGAGCCATTTGGAACCGCTCAGGGTCCATCAGACTCCGCGGGCAAGCCAAAATAGGCTCTCCGCCCATACAGGGTTGGGGCAGCGCCTTCACACGGGCCTTGAGGGCAAAGTGATCCGACCATGGCACCGCTTCTGCAGCAATATCATCCACCAAAATTCCAGATGCAAAGATCAAATCTAACATGTGTCCAGCCTGGTGGAATTCACTGTTCCAGGAAGAAGAAGAAGAAGAAGATATTGGATTTCTATCCCGCCCTCCACTCCGAAGAGTCTCAGAGCGGCTCACAATCACCTTTACCTTCCTCCCCCACAACAAACACCCTGTGAGGTGGGTGGGGCTGGAGAGGGCTCTCACAGCAGCTGCCCTTTCAAGGACAACCTCTGTGATAACTATGGCTGACCTAAGGCCATTCCAGCAGGTGCAAGTGGAGGAGTGGGGAATCAAACCCGGTTCTCCCAGATAAGAGTCCACACACTTAACCACTACACCAAACTGGCATCTACAAGCATAGACAAGTGGTGGCATCTACAAGCACAGACAGCTTCAAGAGGGGATCGGATAAACATATGGAGCAGAGATTCATGAGTGGCTATTAGCCACAAGGTGTAGATGGAACACTCTGTCTGGGACAGTGATGCTCTGTATTCTTGGTGCTTGGGGGCAACAGTGGGAAGGCTTCTGAACTTCTGGTCCTGCTGGTGGACCTCCAAAATGCACCTGGGTTTTGGCCACTGTATGATACAGAACATTAGGCTGGATGAGCTGTTGGCCTGATCCAGCACGGCTTCTCTTCCATTCTTATGCAGAGGAAAGCAATGGCAAACCACCCCTGTTAATCTGCTACCTTGAAAGCACCTTGCTGGAATTGCCATAAATCAGCTGTACCTTGATGGCACTTATGCATATACATACGCACGTTCTACACACATTCAAAAGCCTTAAGTAGTCCTTTACCTGCAATCAAGTCCTTTCTACAATAACAGAACAGGTCTATTTTGTACCTTTTATGATGCAAAGCGGCTAAAAAGCTAAGTAAAGACTTGGAGAAATCATGTGTCGTCCCCCCCCCACACCCCAACCTCCTCCTTCTCCAGACTGAAGATTCTGAAGTCCCTCTGCCTTTCCTCATAAGGCTTGGTCTCACACACACTCTGAACATGGGATGCATTAAAAGCATCACTCACATGCAATGTTCCCTCTAAGCTGCAAAGTCTTGTGAGCAAAAATTCTATTTTGCGAGCTACTGGCATGAAAGTGGTGAGCTACGGCATCAATTATTGTGCTCCGGGGCTATCCTTCCTGAGCGAAGACAAAAATGTGCGAGCAGGAGGCTAAAAATCTATGAGTTAGCTCACGCTAATTCAGCTTAGAGGGAACATTGCTCATTTGCCCTTCCTTCTAGGAACAGCGGACTGTGTACACAGGGGCTATCTATCCCATTTCGGCCTGAGAGCAGACATGAGCAGGCGGTGTTGGAGAAGTGTTCGAGACTGGTTTAAAGTCACCAGATAAACAGCATGGCAAAGCACGACTTGAACCCAGGTGGAGATCCCTATCATTTACATATTTGTCATAAAACTGCATTTCATTTCGCAAAAGAACTCCGGCCCTGAGGCGCTTACAATCTCCAATCTACGCATTGCCATGTTGCGGAACCTGAGTTTGCCATCTCCCACGTGGCAGGATTTCATACTGGCTTATCCCAAGAGTAGTCAGAAACCGACCTTTCTCGTATTCAATTATATTACTTCGCAACATACTTGATTCCACTCATGCTGTGAGTGAGCACCCCACAGTTCCGGCACTTCACGACAGCATCCACCGATGACAGTGCAAAGGATTCAGATGTGGGGAGAGGCGGATTTTAGAAAGAAGGCAGCAGCACAAACCGCTTTTTGGAGCTCCATGAAACATGCATGTTCTGAAGACACACACCCTCATCCGAAGAAGTGTGCACGGCACACAAAAGTTTATGCCCAGAATTAAAGTATGTTGGTCTTAAAGGTGCCCCTGGACTCAAAACTTTTGTTCTGTTGCCCTCAGCCTTGTTGATGCACCATAAGGCACTCCGGACCATAGCCTATAGGACGCACCTTCCTCCTGGGGGGCGATCCTCTGCCTCCGCCTCCGATCCCGGCGCTTCCCCCGCGCCTGCCTACCTGGCTCCAGGTTCTTCCAGCAAGCGCTGGGATTGCTCCACGCTTCCCCCACCGCAAACCCAGCGCTTTGCGAGCGCCGGCTGCGGAGAGGGCAGCGTGCTTCTTCCGTGCCTGTCTGCCTGGCTCCAGCTCTGACGCTTACAGCAAGCGCCAGGATCGCTCCCTCTGCCCTCCGATCCCGGCGCTTGCTGTAAGCGTCAGAGCTGGAGCCAGGCACGGAGGAAGCACGCTGCCCTCTCCGCAGCCGGCGCTCGCAAAGCACTGGGTTTGCGGTCGGGGCAGCGTGGAGCAATCCCAGCGCTTGCTGGAAGAAGCTGGAGCCAGGCGCGGGGGAAGCGCCGGGATCAGAGGCGGAGGCAGCGGATCGCCCCCCCCCCGGAGGAAGGTACCTTCACTCCATAAGACGCACACACTTTCCCCCCACTTTTTTGGGGGGGGGAAGTGCGTCTTATGGTGCGAAAAATACGGTATTTCACAAAACAAAAACCAGAACCCACCTAGGGTGAAAATTTACCTTCTGTGTCACCTACGGAAAGAAACTGGAGCTTTTTCCTGGGACTGCTGTATTGCGAGGCGGGTCTCGGAGCCTTTCCTGGCTCATCCAGGAGGACATCGAACCTAGAGTTGGGGGGAGGTGGAGGGAAGAGTGTTATTGCCAAGAACTTTACCTTTTGCGAGCACAGGAAACAGCCAGGTGGAAGGACTCCGCTGTCATTTCTGGGGTGGATTTAACACGCTTGAAACTCAGCTTAAACTACACTGATCCAATGTCTCCTTCCAAAATATCTGTGCTCAGGTAGGACACGCTGATTGGCACTAACCCACGGAATGCACGTAAGGGTTGTGAGCATTGTGTAGACGGCATTGATCCTGAGCAGCAGCAGATGACGCTGATATTGGGTTTATATCCCACCCTCCACTCTGAATCAGAGCAGCTCACAATCTCCTTTACCTTCCTCCCCCACGACAGACAACCTGTGAGGTGGGTGGCAGCTGAGAGGGCTCTCACAGCAGCTGCCCTTTCAAGGACAACTCCTATGAAAGCTATGGCTGACCCAAAGGCCATTCCAGCAGTTGCAAGTGGAGGAGAGGGGAATCGAACTCGGTTCTCCCAGATAAGAGTCCGCTCACTTAACCACTACACCAAACTGGCTCCAAGTACCAAACTACACCCAGGAGAGCACAGAGGCTTTGCAAGTGCTCCCTCCACCTCAAGCAGCAAGCTGCTCCCACAGCAGGCTCTCCCAAAACTAGTGGGTGGCCTTCTGCTGCTGCTGCTTCCATAACTCCCTGCATCACAGTTTGCTTTGGCTGCAGCAAAATGAAGACGACGGTCCCCAACCCATGACTGTTACCTGGTCACAGTGTTCTCGTTTTTGCTGAGCAGCTGACTAAATCCTGGAGACAGGTTCTCTTTTGGAGACCGTTTCGGGCTGTACGTCACAGCGACTGGAGCCAGCATGATCTCTCTCCTTGCTGATGACAGAAACGACTCGTCACAACTACAGTTTTACCAGAGGCCCCTTCAACTTGTCCTGGGTTAAATGCCTTTCGTCACAAGGACATTGCTTAGAGGTCAGTAAGAGGAAGGCCTCGGTCCAAATGCAGCCCCCCCCCCGAGTAGTAGGAGTTCTCCCCCTCTGCAAGATTCAGTGCCCAGAGGAAACGGTGGCTGCGGAAACAGACTTCTTGGCAGTGCTCTTTGGGGACTAGCACCTCCCTATCTCACCACCCTTGAAACACCCTCCAATAGAACTTGCTGGGGAAGAAGACCACTCGTACGGGGGCATCCATCAGCACGGCACAACCTGTGCACTCTCACCCTCTCGCCCACAAACACCCTCGCAAGAAACAGCCTGCCGGTAAACAGGATATCCTGCAATTCTTACTTGGCGTGTTTGGAGTGTTTGACTTCCTATTGGAAGGGGGCAGAGATGAGGACCTCTGGCTGCAAGGCGAGCTGTATCTTTTGTGCCTGTGCTGGTCTCTGCCTTTCTCCGAGGACCGAGCGGCACTGATTGCGGTTTCATCAAATCCGACGGTCAGACGTCGGCTGGTTGATTCTGCAACGAGCAGGAGCGAAAGAATGTGGATGTACGTGTGAGCCACCAAGCTGCTCCCAGAGAACGCCCCAGCCCAAGGTCACCTCTTGTTCGTTCTTCAACATGCAGATTATCTCAAATGGGCAAGTGCTTGAGAATGGCCATGAACTGTTGATGCAAAGTTGACCCACGGGGAAGGAAGGAAGGAAGATGGGGAGGGAGGGAAGGAGAGGTGGAAAGAAAGCAGCTTTAACTTTAAATGCATTCTCCAACCTGCCAGCTGGCTTGGCATGGTGACATGAAGAGAAATGCCTTCTCCAAATCGGCTGATGGGGGCTTTGAGAGCCACATCCACAGTATGTGTGAAAGAGCCACATGTGGCTCTAGAGCCACAGTTTGGCCACCCTTGGGCTAGGCTCTGGCTACCCACCCCTTGAACATACATATGAACAAGGAAGCTGCCTTATACTGAATCAGACCCTCGGTCCATCAAAGTCAGTATTGTCTACTCAGACTGGCAGCAGCTCTCCAGGGTCTCAAGCTGAGGTTTTCCACGCCTACTGGCCTGGACCCTTTCAGTTGGAGATGCCAGGGATTGAACCTGGGACCTTCTGCTTACCAAGCAGATGCTCTACCACTGAGCCACTATCCCTCCCCTTTAGTGGCTCTCCAGGGTCTCAAGCTGAGGTTTTTCACACCTACTTGTCTGGACCCTTTTTAGTTGGAGATGCTGGGGATTGAACCTGGGACCTTTTGCTTACCAAGCAGATGCTCTACCACTGAGCCACTATCCCTCCCCTTTAGTGGCTCTCCACGGTCTCAAGCTAACGTTTTTCACACCTATTTGCCTGGACCCTTTTAGTTGGAGATGCTGGGGATTGAACCTGGGACCTTCTGCTTACCAAGCAGATGCTCTACCACTGAGCCACCGTCCCTCCCCTTTATTGGCTCTCCAGGGTCTCAAGCTAAGGTTTTTCACACCTATTTGCCTGGACCCTTTTAGTTGGAGATGCCGGGGACTAAACCTGGGACCTTCTGCTTACCAAGCAGATGCTCACCACTGAGCCACCATCCCTCCCCTTGTGTCCAAGTGGCCTTTAGAGCCTCTTCCTCTTTCTGAGGGATTCTGTTGCCTTCTCTTCCCTCGTCAGGGCCTTGCAAGAGCCCTGGCAAATGGAGGGGGGGCACTGCTCCCCTCCATTCAGTTGCCTTCTTAACTTGGTCTGCCCTCTTCCTTTCTGCAGAAACCAAGCCTGGCAACTTCACCGTCCTTTTTCAAAGTTGCTCTCCCCATTTGTTACCCTCACTAAGAAAGAAAGAAACGAAACAAAGTTTAAAATTGAAAAAAAAAACCTTTGAAAAAATACAAAAGGAAGGATACAAGTCTAGGAAAAGCCAGCAGGTATTTATGAGCAGGACTCAAATCCCAGTCCTTGGAGAGCGAGGAATTTGTCTCTGTTTTGCAGCCACGAGGATTGTTCCCGACCTAACCCCCTTTGTTAACATTCAGGCTTATACTGATTTTTTACAGTCCACACACAGAAATGCAACAAGCCTCACAAACACATCATGAAACCAATTTGCTCTACGGAGGATGTCTTTTGCACAAGGCCTGCCCTTCTCTAAAAATGAACCAGCCTAAGATCTGTGATCAGCTCTTAGATTTTTAAAGATTTTCTTTAAAAATCAGAAAGCGGCCTGTGTTGAGAGATGGACATGAAGGAAGAGGCCCAAGCCTTCTTTCCCCTGTAGGAATAAACCCCTAAACGGCACCTAGGCTCAGGGGGTGGGGCCAAAAAGATGGCCTCTTATGGCCATTACCAGCTCTCTTTGTGTGTGTGTGAGCATGTGCATGCAAACCATTTCTACTGGAGATGTGTATACAGTGTAGAGTTCAAGCATCTTTCACCCAGTTATTCCTCCCTCCACCACTGCCTTCCGGCCTTAAAAAAAAAAAAAAGATCAGCAGATTTGGTTGCAGGTCTTTCACGTGACCAGCGGTTTGTTCCCACTTCTAGTGGGCAGGAGGAAAAGGCATCAGCAAAACCAAAGAGCTCAGCTCTGGAAGCCCAGAGAAATCTCTGGCAACTTACTGGTGGAAGATGCCCCCTCTTTCTCTGTCTGAGTGCCCCAACTCTTCAACGCCTTCCTCTCTTCAAGTTGTTTGATGGCTTTTAAGATGGGTGCTTCCGGCACTTCCCTTTCTTTCCCCCCCACTTCATTTGTAAGCAAGGGGTCTGGAGAGGAGTCCTTTTCTGGAGGTGAATAGTTCCTAAAACAAACAAGAAGACGACTGCAGATTTACACCCCGCCCTTCTCTCTGAATCAGAGTCTCAGAGCGGCTTACTATCTCCTTTATCTCCTTCCCCCACAGCAGACACCCTATGAGGTGGATGGGGCACTCCTACAAGAGCTATGGCTGACCCAAGGCCATTCCAGCAGCTGCAAGTGGAGGAGTGGGGAATCAAACCCGGTTCTCCCACAAAAGAGTCCACGCACTTAACCGCTACACCAAACTGGCTCTCAAAACACTTGAGGGGTCCTACGTATTCAGTATGGCCATAACCACCTTAAGAAAAAAAGAGCTGTACTCAAGGAGAAATTCCTGAAGGGTAGCTGTACTAGTACATCGCAGCCAAAACAAAGCAAGTTGAGGCTGGGTGAGTGGGCGTCAACGTGGCAGATGCGGTTCAATGTGGCCAAGTGCAAAGTAATGCACATTGGGGCCAAGAATCCCAGCTACAAATACAAGTTGATGGGGTGTGAACTGGCAGAGACTGACCAAGAGAGAGATCTTGGGGTCGTGGTAGATAATTCACTGAAAATGTCAAGGCAGTGTGCGTTTGCAATAAAAAAGGCCAACGCCATGCTGGGAATTATTAGGAAGGGAATTGAAAACAAATCAGCCAGTATCATAATGCCCCTGTATAAATCGATGGTGCGGTCTCATTTGGAGTACTGTGTGCAGTTCTGGTCGCCGCACCTCAAAAAGGATATTATAGCATTGGAGAAAGTTCAGAAAAGGGCAACTAGAATGATTAAAGGGCTGGAACACCTTCCCTATGAAGAAAGGTTGAAACGCTTAGGGCTCTTTAGCTTGGAGAAACGTCGACTGCGGGGTGACATGATAGAGGTTTACAAGATAATGCATGGGATGGAGAAAGTAGAGAAAGAAGTACTTTTCTCCCTTTCTCACAATACGAGAACTCGTGGGCATTCGATGAAATTGCTGAGCAGACAGGTTAAAACGGATAAAAGGAAGTCCTTCTTCACCCAAAGGGTGATTAACATGTGGAATTCACTGCCACAGGAGGTGGTGGCGGCCACAAGTATAGCCACCTTCAAGAGGGGGTTAGATAAAAATATGGAGCAGAGGTCCATCAGTGGCTATTAGCAACAATGTGTGTGTGTGTGTGTGTGTGTGTGTATATGTATGTATATATATATATATATATATATATATATTTGGCCGCTGTGTGACACAAAATGTTGGACTGGATGGGCCATTGGCCTGATCTAACATGGCTTCTCTTATGTTCTTAAGTGGCAGCCACAACAGAACAGCCAGTCTTTAGAGAGCCGCAAGACAGCACTGTCAGGGAGAAATGCATTCGAAGCACATTAAATGTAAGCAACTGAGGGCCAGGGGAATGTCCTTCCAGATCCAAGCTCAGCCCATGAAAAAAATCATAGCGAGTAGGCTTATTCCACCAGCAGCAGGGGCAGAACTGGTGAAAGGACCGTGGTCCCCGCAACACTGGGAGTGCGGCAACGGTCCTTCCCCGTTGAGAAGGGTAGGCATTCAACCCTGCTTACCTGTAAGCGGCATAAGCATCTTCTAGCCTGTTATCTTTGGAGCTCTCGCCAGCTTCTAAAGGCTGGCCTGTGAAGATGGAATATTCTGCACCAGGGATCAGCCATTTCCTTCTGCTGACGTCAGAGCTTGTGTGTTTGCTAATGGGACAGAAAACGTGGGATTGGTGAAAACCTCACACTTTGCTTCTGCAATGCATAGGGAGCATTAGACTAGTAATCAGGGCTGTTGTTGTTTTGTAGCAGGAACTCCCTCTGCATATTAGGCCACCCACCCCTGATGTAGCCAATCCTGCAAGATCAAAGATTTCTGGTTTTCACGGCTGGTATCATCATTAGGGTTTGAGGAATCTTTCGGGCTCAAGTGCCATGTTCTACTGGAGAAAGTTTTCCTTCCAGACGTTTCGTTCTCGGCTGCGGAGAACATCCTCAGTGGCGTTGCAGCCGGAGCAGGCGCTCTGACCTTCTTGGCTGCTGTGCATTGAGTGAGGCCAGGGCTGCTGGAGAGCTGCTATTTCTAGGCTGGAGGGGGTGTGGTGAGAGGGCAATTGGTTTGTGAATGTACCCATTGTTTGGTGGGGCTTCCTGGAATGGGTACATTCACAAACCAATTGCCCTCTCACCACGCCCCCTCCAGCCTAGAAATAGCAGCTCTCCAGCAGCCCTGGCCTCACTCAATGCACAGCAGCCAAGAAGGTCAGAACGCCTGCTCTGGCTGCAACGCCACTGAGGATGTTCTCCGCAGCTGAGAACGAAACGTCTGGAAGAAAAACTTTCTCCAGTAGAACACGGCACTTGAGCCCGAAAGATTCTATAAACCCTAATCCTCCAAGAGCTTACAGGGCTCTTAGTACGGGGCCTACTGTATGCTCCAGGAGGATTGGCTACATCAGGGGTGTGTGGCCTAATATGTAAAGGAGTTCCTGCTACAAAAAAAAAACCCTGATTAGGCCACACACCCCTGATGTAGCCAATCCTCCAAGAACTTGCAGGGCTTTTAGTACAGGGTCTACTGTAAGCTCCAGGAGGATTGACTACATCAGGGGGTGTGGCCTAATATGCAAAGAAGTTTCTGCTACAAAAAAAGCCCTGCTTAACGATATTAGTAATGACATTAGAAACAATCACATTTATAAATCCCCAAGCACAAGCACCACCATAAAGCTGTTTAGGAAAGCAAACCCCCCCCCCCCCTCTGGCAAACAAGAAAGCATAAAGGGAAACCCAATGAGACACTTCATGAAAAATGCATTTGCTGCTTTGACCTTGGATGCCAATTACAATTTTTTTTTCCTCCTCAGTTTCATTTTATTACACATCATAAATCTGACAACACTATGGTGAGTCAGCAATACGGGCCGAGAGTCTCCGCACTGTGTCAGAAATCCCAAAACATCTTATCTCCTTAACTGTGTTCCTTCTTTATCTCTTTTGCTTTCCTTTGTAATTAGTAATTCTGAAGATGCAGATAACAGGTGAGACTTTACCAAGTTTGACAGTGTGCACTGTAGACACTAATACTTTCAAAAAGTGAATGCAGCATCAGCTATGCATTAACATGAGAGAATCATGCATTCCAAAAACCAAAAAGCCTCTGCTATGGGTTGAATAATCACGAACCTGCCTCACGCAGAGACAGACTGCTGGTCCATCAAGGTGAGTCTTGTCAGACTGTCAGTGGCTCTCCAGGGTGTTGGGCAGAGAGGTCTTTCCCATCGCATATTGCCTGGCCCTTTTAGCTGAAGGTGCCAGGGACTGAATCTGGAACCTTTTGCATACCAAGTGGGTTCCTACCCCTGAGGCAGCTCCGGTTTGACATTCTGACATGCTTCTGGGACATTAAACCCCCTACCTGTCCTAGGAAGCTGTGTGCCCTAGAATGTTTCACATCCCTGCTTTCTACCAGAAGCAGGGCCAGCTGGCCCACTAGGCAAACTAGGCGGTTGTCTATGGCGCCAGCAGGGTGAGGGTGCCAAATTTGGCCTCCCCCCGTTCCCCCTAGGCAAACACCTACTTTGCCCACTCCTCAGCCTCCTCCTCCCTCCCTTCCCCACCCCAGGTCTATTTCAAAGGCCGGAAGGGCAGTGGAGCCGCTCTCCCAGGCGATCTAAAGGCACCCCCACCCCCGCTGATCAGCTGAATGGCAGGTAAAACATAGCGACGCTCACCTTCTGTGAGTGCCAGGGCAGGCCAGCAGCAGCACAAAGGAACCACTTCAGGAAGTGGGGAGGAAGGAGTGGCGGCGGCACCCTTTCAGGACACGGTTCCTTCGCACTGCTGCTGGCCTGCCACGGCACTCACAGAAGGTGAGCGTCGCTATGTTTTACCCACCGATCGGCCGATCGATAGGGGGTATTTAGATCGTCCAGGAGCATGGCTCCACCACCCTTCCTGGTTCTGAAATAGACCTGGGTTGGGGAAGGGAGGGAGGGAGGAGGAGTGGAGGGGAGGGGGAAGGGGGCGCTGCACTGTGGGGGGGAAGCGGGGGCGCTGTGGAGGGGGGTGGGCTGGCAGACTGCCTAGGACGCTATACGCCCTCAGGCCGGTGCTGACCAGAAGCTTTGGATGTCATCCTGCTGTTGTTAAAACCTGCCCTCTGCACTCAAAATTCTGGCATGGCATTGGCTTAGGGCTCCCGGAGGAGTCTTTTAAGATCTAACCTTTCTGCATTTTCCTGAAGAGCTGATTTATGAGAGAATACCACCAAGACATCTGCATGCTATTGAATGCACTCTCTCTGTACATTTCAAGCTGAAATGTTTAAACGGGAAAGGCTGAAGACAACAGGAAAAGAGGAAGACCCGATATAAGAACATGTGGAAGCCATGTGGGATCAGGCCAATGGCCTATCTAGTCCAACACTCTGTGTTACCCAGTGGCCAAAACCCAGGTGCCGTCAGGAAGTCCACTGGGGGAGCCAGGACTCCGGAAGCCCTCCCACTGTTGCCCCCCAAACACCAAGAATACACATCACTGCCCCTGACATAAGACCATAAGAGAAGCCATAACGGATCAGGCCTGTGGCTTATCTAGTCAAATACTCTGTGTCATCCAGTGGCCAAAACCCATGTGCCATCAGGAGGTCCACCAGTAGGGCCATAATTCCAGAAGTCCTCCCACTGTTGCTCCCCAACCACCAAGAATACCGAGCATCACAGCCCCAGAGATGGACTGACTCCATCAAGTAAGCCATGCCCCTCAGTTTGCAAGTCCTGAGATACAGCAGTTAATGATAGGATGTTTTGGAAGACATTAATTCACAAGGACAGCTTAAGTTGGACATGACTCAACAGCACCTCTCTCTCTCACACACACACTCAGTTGAGATGTCATAAGAACATAAGAGAAGCCATGTTGGATCAGGCCAATGGCCCATCCAGTCCAACACTCTGTGTCACACAGTGGCCAATATATGTGTGTGTATACACACACACACACATGCACACTGTGGCTAATAGCCACTGATGGACCTCTGCTCCATATTTTTATCCAATCCCCTCTTAAAGCTGGCTATGCTTGTAGCAGCCGCCACCTCCTGTGGCAGTGAATTCCACACGTTAATCACCCTTTGGGTGAAGAAGCACTTCCTTTTATCCGTTTTAACCTGACGGCTCAGCCGTTTTAACCTGACTGCCATCAAGTTACAGCATAAGCATCTGGAGTCGTTCTCACCACCCAAAGCAGGCGTCACCCTACATAACAGCAGCCGACCAGAACTTGGATTCTTCTTCCAGAAGCACAGAGAAAGTGGCTGGTTGTTTCCGAACACTGTAGTTGCTCTTCTGCATGCAATAATGCTGACTAGCAAACACCTTTTAAAGGTTCAAGGGTTCGTGTGTTCACTTACTTGGCAGAGGGTGCCGTCAAGTGACTATCCGCAAGGTGCCGAATTTTTTGCAGGTTCTCGTGTTCCAGCTGCTTGATCTGAGCTTCCAGTTTCGAGACTGTTCTAAAGCAAAGAGAGAGAGAGAGAGAGATGATGTTGCAGAAACTATTTAAAATAGGTTTGATTTGACAACTCCAACAGGGTAGCTCAGTTCTATTCGTTTGCTTTAAAACCAGAGGTCACTGCAGAACAACATTCCTTATAGGTGCCAAGTTTTCCATATTCACACAATATGCCCCAAATTAGCTACATTGGTACATTTACAGACCACAATGGACATGGAGCCTCTAAAAATATACTGAGCAAGCTTGTTATGGCACGTCTGAGTGACAAACAGCAACAGCTTCTGGTTTTCCTAGCTGCTACCGCAAGAAGCATGTCTTGTGGGTGTCATTTTTATCCTAAACCAGGAAGGTAATAAAACTTTTCAAAATCTAGCAGCTCAAACACACTCCTAACCAGGCCTGGTAAAAACCTGTGTCTGGGATCCCTTCAGAGAGGGTGGCAGAAGATGTTACGAGTTCTGTTCTCAGCCCTTTCTATAATAATATTGGTCTGGCGGTAGAAAGTGCCATCAAGTCACAGCTGACTTCTGGAGACCTTGTAGGGTTTTTCAAGGCAAGAGGCCGAGACCCTGACCTCCTTGTTGGCCTCCCATCCAAATACTAATCAGGACTGGCCGTGGTTAGTTTCCAAAATCCGATGAGACTGGGCTAGCCTGGGCCATGTGAGGTCAGGGCAACTCTGGTCTACTGAGATTTAATTTCTCTGCCATGTAAATATGCCGATGGCATTGCTCAGAAGTATAATCATGGACAGGGTTTTGTGGGTTTTTTTGCAGTAGGAACTCCTTTACATATTAGGCCACACATCCCTGATGTAGCCAATCCTCTTGGAGCTTACAGGGCTCTTCGTACATGGCCTACTATAAGCTCCAGGACGATTGGCTACATCAGGGGTGGGTGGCCTAATATGCAAAGGAGTTCCTAATACAAAAAAGCCCTGATTAGGCCACACCCCCTGATGTAGCCAATCCTCTTGGAGCTTATAGGGCTCTTCGTACAGGGCCTGCTGTAAGCTCCAGGAGGATTGGCTACATCAGGGGTGTGTGGCCTAATATGCAAAGGAGTTCCTGCTACAAAAAAAGCCCTGATTAGGCCACACCTCCTGATGTAGCCAATCCTCTTGGAGCTTACAGGGCTCTTAGTACAGGGCCTGCTGTAAGCTCCAGGATTGGATACATCAGGGGTGTGTGGCCTAATATGCAAAGGAGTTCCTGCTACAAAAAAAGCCCTGATTAGGCCACACCTCCTGATGTAGCCAATCCTCTTGGAGCTTACAGGGCTCTTCGTACAGGGCCTGCTGTAAGCTCCAGGAGGATTGGCTACATCAGGGGTGTGTGGCCTAATATGCAAAGGAGTTCCTGCTACAGAAAAAGCCCTGATTAGGCCACACCTCCTGATGTAGCCAATCCTCTTGGAGCTTACAGGGCTCTTCGTACAGGGCCTACTATAAGCTCCAGGACGATTGGCTACATCAGGGGTGGGTGGCCTAATAGGCAAAGGAATTCCTTCTACAAAAAAGCCCTGATTAGGCCACACCCCCTGATGTAGCCAATCCTCTTGGAGCTTACAGGGCTCTTCGTACAGGGCCTATTATAAGCTCCAGGAGGATTGGCTACATCAGGGGTGGGTGGCCTAATATGCAAAGGCGTTCCTGCTATAAAAAAAAGCCCTGATCATGGGAAGAAAGCTTCCTCAGAGAGCAGAAGTTTGACCCAACAACTTTCAGTCCTCCGTTAAGGTCTGACTCAGTGCTGGGCTGTTGTTAATGCCCAGGTATCGCTGCGTGGTCCTGCTATATCACCACTTCTTCACCAACAGCACCAGGAAACGCAAGACTGCTGGGGAACTGTTATGAATCAAATCAGGTTATGTAAAGTAATTTGTCCATTTGAGATTTATGTTCCCACCAATCAAATAACACTGTCAAGTCACCACCTGTTCCAGGCAAAAGTATGTTAGTAATCTACCTTTGCAAAGCTGCATAACAGAGCAGTTTTATGCTCTCTAAAATCTCAAAGCACTCTTAAATGGCACATTTACCTTTTCAAATCGGAGATCTGAGCATGTGCATCGAGCAGTTTATTCTCGGTTATATTTAACGTGTCCTGGGGGAAGGGGGAAAAAAGGACATTAAGTTCACAGGAGGTGTTAAATAGACATAAGAACATGATAGAAGCCATGCTGGATCAGGCCAATGGCCCATCCAGTCCAGCACTCTGTCACACAGTGCCCCCACTCCCACCCAAAAAACAGGTGCCATCAGGAGGGGCCAGGACTGGCACAGAACTGGGCTCTTGCACTCCTGGAAAGATTACAGGGAAGATCTTCCATGTTAGCTGGCTATCGATCCAATGTGACTATTATGGAAGGGACGGTGGCTCAGTGGTTAGAGCATCTGCTTGGTAAGCAGAAGGTCCTAGGTTCAATCCCTGGCATCTCCAACTAGAAAGGGCCCAGGCAAATAGGCATGAAAAACCTCAGCTTGAGACTCTGGAGAGCCGCTGCCAGTCTGAGTAGACAATACTGACTTTGATGGACTGAGGGTCTGATTCAGTAGAAGGCAGCTTCATATGTCCATATTAGAGTGTGCGACAATTAGACTCAAGAGAGCACTACGATCAAGCTCACAAAATCTCTTAACAATCCCCGAGCCAAAGGACGCTTGGTTGTCCACCACCAGGGCAAGTGCCTTTTCGGTGGCAGTCCCTACCCTTCGGAATGCTCTCCCTGAAAACATCAGGGCCCTGCGGGACTTGCCACAATTCCGCAGGGCCTGCAAGACAGAACTGTTTAAACGGGCTTTTAACATCTAATGGAGGCGTCCAGTATCTCACCACCCCGCAGCATGAATATCTTAATCTCACCCAAACAGAAATGCAAGGTGCTCAATAACATCACAGCAAACAGTGCTAATCAAGAAGTAATAATAATGCCATCTAGGGATTAAAACTGTATACGTTTGAGGTGTTTTAATAACTTATTGTGATTTTATTGTAATAATGTAATTTTATGTTGTTTTAATTGATGTTAGCCACCCTGAGCCCGTCAGGAGAGGGTGGGATACAAATATAATATAATATAATTAATTAATATTACTTGTGAAAAATCAGTGGATGGGTTTTACGTCATTAGTAATTTCAGAGGGCAGGCTGTGTTTGCCTGCAGTAGAAGAGCTAGATTCGAGTCCTGACAAATCCACAAGAGATTTGGAGTATGAGCGTTCAATGGTTAAAGATCCCTTCATCAGTGACCAATAATGAGTCAAGAAGGATTTCTTTATATCCAACTGGCGGGCAGCCTCAGCTTTTTCCCTCCACCCTGCCACATGCAGCTTCGCTCGCTTGCTTGAGGCACCTATTTAAACAAGGATTCCCTGCCTCTGGACAGCTTTGGTGGAGCACGTGCTTTGTGGGCTTCAGGTCTTTTGCTTGCGCTACACTAGAATTCACATGGTCTAGGCCAGCAGGTGACAAAATTTCAATTTAAATGGCTAGATTAGTGACTTCAGGGTATCGCTGCTCCTGATCCAGTTAGGTTATCCAGACAACAATGATTTATTTTTGAAAAAGTTAACAAATTGTACACTTTGTCGCCCAGCTTCACACATCAGTTTCTCTCAACTGACACTACAAAACTTCCAGCCTTAAAAGCATAGGGCTCTGACCCTCCAAGCTGTTCTGTTTTTGGTCTGCCCCATTCTAATGCCTCTCAATACCACATTTTAGCACCCAGGTGGGGGGAGGGGTGTCCTCTTACCTTCACTCTTTCATGTTCCTTCCCAAGGGACTCGTATTCCCCTAAAAGCTAAAAAGAAAGATCATTTTGTAGTCAATCTTGACATTGTTTTTAACACTGACATAAAAATCAATTTACAACAGCATTTTAGCATGTATCGAACCAGCTACATGTGTGCGTGGACACATTGCACCAAGATTTCAAATCCCACAAAGTCTGCAAGAGGCTATCGCAGTTCTGAGACCATATTGCCTGTCCTAGATAACAAGTCACTAAAGCAGGGGTCCCCACCCTTTTTGAGCCTGCAGGCAACTTGGGAATTCTGACGCAGGGTGGTGAACAAAATGGCTGCCACTGCGGAGTAGAGCTGACCACAGGGGGTCAAGATTATGCATAACTCTCATATAGCAACTCTTTGGTATTTAAGGCAGTAACTCCATTTAACAGGATGTCTTTTAATCTGCGCAGCCAATTGGAAGCCCTGCTGGGCACAAGCCCTGCCTGGCCCTGCCCACTTTCTAAAAATACTTGGGAGGGTGCCAGAAAAAGTTTTGTTTGGCGCCATGGCACCCCATGGGCATCACACTGGGAATCCCTGCCCTAATACATGTAAAAGATCATCCTCCTAAGTATCAAAAGTACTGGTCTTAAGGCCAACAATAGTTAAACCATTCCCTCGCACCTGATTCTTCAAACAACTGGATATATACTTGCATCAGAAAGGTATAGTGAAAATGCATACAATTTATAAGGCACAGGATCAGGCGTTCAGACAAAATTCTCACCCTCCCAGAATCAATGGCAAGCCTTCAAATAGGCTGAGTTTTTGCATTATTGATGGGATGTGTAAACAGATTACAGCAGATGCTACAATGACCACCATTTTGGGGAGGGGCCGTGGCTCAGTGGAAGAGCAGCTGCTTAGTATGCAGAAGGTCTCAGGCTCAATCCCCGGCATCTCCAGTTAAAGGACCAGGCAGTAGGTGATGTGAAAGACCTCTGCCTGTCACCCTGGAGATCTGCTGCTGGTCTGAGTACACAACACCGACACTGATGGAGGGGGTTAGATAAAAATATGGAGCAGAGGTCCATCAGTGGATATTAGCCACAGTGTATGTGTGTGTGTGTGTGTATATTTTGGCCACTGTGTTGGCCTGATCCGACATGGCTTCTCTTAGGTTCTTATGTTCTTATGGTGATCTGACTCACATAAGGCAGCCTCATGTGTGTAAACAAATACAGAGGAAGTGTGGTGGCACCCCATTTGTGAAACACCCTTCCCAGAAACACTTTTCCTCCACCCTGCCACATGCAGCTTTGCTCACTTGCTTGAGGTACCTATTTAAAACAAGGATTCCAAACTGTTGGAACACTTCATTTTTCCAGGTAACTTCCTGTTTAATATTTCCAATGTTTTTCGCCTGCTTTAGTGTGCTCCTATTGGAGGAGAGGAGGCTGCGTTTCAACGTTTCTACTGCTCATGGAGGATGTTTTGACCAAAAATACCTCTTGGAGAAAGAAGCCTAGAATTATTTTAGGAAACTATCACCTAAGCTGAAATCTTCAGGGTGAGCCCGGGCAACACATCGATTTAATTGACGGGGACAAAAAGTAAACTGAGTAGGCAGAGACACCAGAGATTTTGTCTCCTCCTGCTGAAAACCAATACCTAGCCATCTGGAGTTCGTTCAACAGAACAGAACAATCCTTTCCCCATAATGCCTACAGGACTCAATACTGTTCTTTCTTCAAAGATCGCCTCCTACAAAGGTGCTTCTGTTTTAGCATGCTGAAATCTAAACTAAAGGACCAGCCAGGCCTCCAAGGCCCATAAAAAGGCCCTATTACCAAGCTTCTGGGAAGATCCTCTCTGTGCAGCAGCCAGACAACAACGGCATTCTGCTCTGCAGCGGCAAAGAGAGCATTCTGCTGAACTCATTCCAAACTCCAGCCGGCATTCAACGAGATCCTGTGCTTTCTGACTTACGTTTTGAAACATTTTATTTTCTTCCCTGAGCCTGGCCTCTCTGTTATCTGACAGCTTGTAGGCTTTTTCAAATGCTTCTTCCAGGTCCTTGAGCCTCCTCTTCAGACGGCTGAGAGTGTTGTCTTTTTCTTTGCTGCTGGCGCGCGCCTCTTCAACCTGCTCCCGCAAGGCCATGGCTGTGCCGCTGACAATGGAGAAGCGCTCCCTCCAGTCTGTCTGAAACACAAGGAGGCCGAGGGTCGTACGAGCACGCACCGAACGGATGCTCACTTGGAAAGCATAACTGGGAGCAAATTTCCAGGGAGCGCCATAAAGCTGTGTAATGCTTTCAAGTAAACCCAACTACCGAAACATTTCCCATGCTTATTCTTGCTTGGAAGATTAAGTACTTTTTAAGTGGGACAGGAACCAAACCACCTACAAAAGTCTTCCGGTGGGGAAAACCAAGGAGCGTTCGGAGAAACAAAGGTCTCTCACAGATAGCATCTGCTCTTGTTATTCATTTAGGAGATTCACATTCCACTCTACCCAGCAAGCAGGCTCAGGGCGAATTACGACATCATCAAACAGTTAAAACGAAGGCAGTGAAATCAATAAAAGCAAGCGTTAAAACAGTTGACCTCACAGTCACAAACAGGAGACAGAAAGAGTTCGCAACATTTACAGCTGGCAGACGAATCGAATGACACCATGTCATAACTGGGCCGTGAAATGGGCACTTCAGCACATTTCAGCACACTTTGGATATGTCAGCATGCTACGACAAGGGAGGTCAATATCGATTTCGTATGGATGCCTGCTGCTTCCGTTGAAGGCCTGGTGGAACAGCTCCACCTTTCAAGCCCTATGAAATGATCCATGCCAAATCACGACTCTGCATATCGGCATCAACATACAAGAAGACGACGGTAGATTTATACCCTGCCCTTCTCTCTGAATCTGAGTCTCAGAGCGGCTCACAATCTCCTTAATCTTCTTCCCCCACAACAGACACCCTGTGAGGTAGGTGGGGCTGAGAGAGCTCTCTCAGAAGCTGCCCTTTCAAGGACAGAGTCTCAGAGTGGCCCACAATCTCCTTTATCTTCCTCCCCCACAACAGACACCCTGTGGGGTAGGTGGGACTGAGAGAGCTCTCCCAGAAGCTGCCCTTTCAAGGACAAACTCCGTGAGAGCTTGGATGCTGGTTTTCAAAGGTTATTCTTGGTTGGAATAACCCAAGGCCATTCCAGCAGCAGCATGTGTAGGAGTGGGGAATCCTACCCGGTTCTCCCAGATAAGAGTCCGCACACTTAACCATTACACCAGACTGGCTCTGTTGGCCCAGAACCAGATTGCGCAGGCAAGCCCGATCTCATCAGATCTCGGAAGCTAACCAGGGCCAGCTCTGGCAAGTACCTGGATGGGAGACCTCCTTAGAATACAAGCAGTTAGGAGGACAGGGGCAAGCTTTATTCACCCACCTCCCAGAATAGCTTCCAAGGCCCTCAGCAGGGGTCAGTCACCAGAGGTCGCCATGCGTTCCAGCTGCAGTCACACAAACACGCACGTATAAACACACACAAAACACGCACACAAAGCCCCAAAACATACTGCTCTGACGGACAGATCAGACTTGCACCTTCTTGCTAAAGAACTGTTCTCTGTACTAAACTGCTTGCGGGGCACCTACCACTTCCGTCTCCAAAGCGTTATTCTTATTTTCAAGGGCTCGCATGCGATGATTAGCATCGTTCAAGGTCACCTGTAATTGGTCACATCTAAAAAAAAAGGCATAAAAAGCATTAGAAAACGATTCTGGAATCCTTTGTTACGTTATTTAATTTGCCCTATTAGAGAGAGGCCAAAAACTGTAACGGAAAGTTACCAGGACGGCTTCAACAATAATTCTTGGATGAACACAAATAGGGAAAAAAAATTGGACCAAGCAATTGGAACCCAGACTTGAATGCTGGTTTCCAGGAGTCCGCTGCGTCTATCCTTTAGGAGTAGAAAAGAGCAAGAGTTCAGTAGCACAGGGGTCCCCGACCCCCAGGCCGCGGACCGGTGCAAGCCCATGGCCTGTTAGCGACTGGGCCGTGGAGTGAGGCAGAGCCTTTCGCCTACTCCTTATTTAATTGTATTTATTTTTATTTATTTGATTTGATTTATATCCCGGCCCTCCCCGCCGAAGCAGGCTCAGGGCGGCTCGCAACGTAAGATCCCACAAACAATTAAATTAATGAGTGTTAAAATTACACATTCGACAATAAAATAAGATATACGATGATTAAAACAGTTAAAACAGAATACTAAGTATTCCGCCGCCGACGGCCTTCTTCTACTTCTCTTAAATACCGGTGCAGAGTCAATTGAATGCCAGCCGGAAGAGGACAGTCTTGCAGGCCCTGCAGAACCACACAAGGTTCTGCAAGGCCCTCGCTTCATCTGGCATTTAAAGACCCTCATGGGGGGGTGGGGGGGAGGCAGGAATGGGGGGTGGGCTTAGGGGCAGCCTGGGGCAGCAAAAAACCCCTGCACCCCAACCCCCACTGGTCCGTGCAAAAATTGTCTTTCACAAAAACTTGTCCCTGGTGCCAAAAAGGTTGGGGGGGGCCACTGCAGCAGTACCTTAAAGACTAACTGAATTTGTGGCAGGGGAGGACCCTTCCTGAGTCCAATTTTGTTAACTTTGAAGGTGCCTCCTGGACTCTTGCTCTTTTCTACTGCTACAGACAGGCTAACGTGGCTTCACATCTGGGTCTATATCCATGGAGATGAGGGAACACGGCTGTGTCTGGATAGCACAACACGGAACTTGCAAAGCTTCTAGAGTTAGGGCAAAGCTGAAAACACATATAAGATATGGTGCTTTGTGTGTGTGTGTGTGCGCATTTGTAAGAAACTCTGCTCTTTGGGGGAGGAAACAGCCCAGTCTACAAATTTCAAATGGAAAACCCTTCCCCTGCTAACCGGCATGTCAGTTTCACGGCAAGGGTTTGCAACTTTTTGAAGCAGCCGTTTGTATGCATCCAGCTTCTCCAAAACTTGAAGCCGGTGATCTATAATAAGGGCGGTTTCAAGTCAACAGCTTTTTTTTCTTTTTTTTTTAAAAGAGAAAGATGGGAAAATAATATGCATACTGTTCTGAGCTCCCCCAGTATTACCTGTCAGCGAGACTTTGATTAATTTCCTTCAAGTCTTCAGATGGGAGTTTATGGCTTGCCTCCAGCTGCTGCTTCAAGCTTTGAATTTCTGAGTCATAATAAGCCCGTAGATCAGCGATGTGGCGGGCGTGCTTCTCCCTCAGATTCTGCTTGATCCTGTTTTGGAAATTAAAAACACGTCATACTGACCCCTCCCCCAGTGCTCTACTGGATGGCCATAGTTGTGAGGCAGAACACAACCAAACTGGCATTTGTTTCAACACCAACAGTGAGGGACCTCCATTAAAATCAGACTATTGACTTAGAAGTCAAAGATTGTTGCCATGGCATTTTATGCACAAGAATCCGGGTCAGGATCCGAAGAAATGCGTGAGAAAGCTGGGCATGTGGGCTGGGATTTCTTGAAGATCGGTATTGTCTGATCAGACTGGAGGAAGAGGAAGAAGACTGCAGATTTATATCCCACCCTTCTCTCTAAATCAGAGACTCCGAGCGGCTTACAATCTCCTTTACCTTCCCCCCCCCCACAACAGACACCCTGTGAGGTGGGTGGGGCTGAGAGGGCTCTCCCAGCAGCTGCCTTTTCAAGGACAACTCCTGCGATAGCTATGGATAACCCAAGGCCATTCCAGCAGCTGCGAGTGGAGAAGTGGGGAATCAAACTCGGCTCTCCCAGATAGAGTCCACACACTGAACCACTACACCAAACTGGTTCTGCCTGATCCTTTCTAACTGGAGATGCCGTGGTTGAACCTCATGCCAAATAGATGCTCTGCCACTGAGCTGCACATGAGCACATATGAAGCTGCCTTATACTGAATCCGACCATTGGTCTATCAAGGCCAGTATTCGCTGCTCAGACTGCAGCGGCTCTCCAGGGTCTCAGGCGGACGTCTTTCACACCACCTGCTGCCTGGTCCTTTCAACCAGAGATGCCGGGATGCAGTGTTTCAATGGCAGTTTATGTGCTGGCACCTGAGTGTGGTGTTGTGGGTCTGTTCAAGGAAAGGAAGTCAAAACCCACAGCAAACTTTCAAGCTTTTGGATGTTCCAATGCAGTGCTTTGAAGCAGGCATGTTGAATGTGATCCCAGTATAACCCACTGTCAATATAGAGCAAAAAGGAATTTCTACAGTTCCTATTACCCAAGTCTTTCTGTCTGAGCATCTTCATGCAAAAATGTTTGCTTACAAGTCAAACATTTATTTCTTTCCTTTGTGTTATTACATGCAGGACATATAAGACGTCAACAGTACAAGGAACATTTGAAGGACCTCTAATTAGGATCTTCTATGTATACCCAGGAACAACACACAGAGTGAGACTGAAAGCTGCAACAAGAACAGGACGTACTTCTTAATGTACAACATGGCTGCTGCCTTCTCCAGGCAACAAGATTTAAACAAATTCAAATATTTCCCTCGTTGGAGTATCAAGCTATTATATTCAGGGCATTCTGCCAGCTCAAGGGGATTCAACTGAGCCTTCCTTGGATTGATTGTATGGTGTGAATTCTATTTTATATGACTTTCTATGATAAGAACATATGAGAAGCCATGTTAGATCAGGCCAATGGCCCATCCAGTCCAACATTCTGTGTCACACAGTGGCAATTTTTTTATATATGTGTATGTATACACACACACACAAACACTGTGGCTAATAGCCACTGATGGACCTCTGCTCCCTATTTTTATCTAAACCCCTCTTGAAGGTGGCTATGCTTGTGGCCGCCACCACCTCCTGTGGCAGTGAATTCCACATGTTAATCACCCTTTGGGTGAAGTACTTCCTTTTATCCGTTTTAACCTGTCTGCTCAGCAATTTCATCGAATGCCCACGAGTTCTTGTATTGTGAGAAAGGGAGAAAAGTACTTCTTTCTCTACTTTCTCCATCCCATGCATTATCTTGTAAACCTCTATCATGTCACCCCGCAGGCGACGTTTCTCCAAGCTAAAGAGCCCCAAGCGTTTCAACCTTTCTTCATAGGGAAAGTGTTCCAGCCCTTTAATCATTCTAGTTGCCCTTTTCTGGACTTTCTCCAATGCTACAATATCCTTTTTGAGGTGCGGCGACCAGAACTGCACACAGTACTCCAAATGAGACCGCACCATCGATTTATACAGGGGCACTATGATACTGGCTGATTTGTTTTCAATCCCCTTCCTAATAATTCCCAGCATGGCGTTGGCCTTTTTTATTGCAAAAATTGATCAATTGTGTCTATTTCAACAATTTGAATATTGGCTTGCACAGTTTATTTGGTGTAGTGGTTAAGTGTGCGGACTCTTATATGGGAGAACCGGGTTTGATTCCCCACTCCTCCACTTGCACCTGCTAGCATGGCCTTGGGTCAGCCATAGCTCTGGCAGAGGTCGTCCCTGAAAGGGCAGCTGCTGGGAGAGCCCTCTCCAGCCCCACCCACCTCACAGGGTGTCTGTTGTGGGGGAGGAAGGGAAAGGAGATTGTGAGCCGCTCTGAGACTCTTTGGAGTGGAGGGCGGGATATAAATCCAATATCTTCTTCTTCTTCTTCTACTTCAGCTGTTCCTGTGCATTCCTTACTTCTTTGCTATCTTGCTCCCTTCTCCAGGCAGCAAAGATTTAAACAAATTCAATATTTCCCTCTTTAGAGTACCAAGTTATTACATTCAGGGCATTCTGCCAGCTAAAGGGGATTCAAGTGAGCCTTCCTTGGATTCAAATGCTTGGAAGAGCGATGCACTATACACACATTCAAACCCAAAAGCCTCCCTGCGGAAGTTGACATTTTACGTGGGATCCTATGAGAAGCATGGGGGGAAGCAGCTGGGAGGAGGCAATTCCAAACAAAGAAGTGGCCAGTGGGGGGAAAGGTTAAACGCTTCTTGCTCCTGCACTCAGCATCAGTTTCCCTAAGGTGTTTCTTTCTTGAAAATTATGTTGGGACTTTGTTACAGACGGAGGGGGGGGGGAGTTTGTAGCGGGAACTCCTTTGAGTATTAGGCCACGCACCCTTGATGTAGCCAATCCTCCTGGAGCTTACAGTCGGCCCTGTACGAAGAACCCTGTAAGCTGTTGGAGGACTGGCTACATCGGAGGCGTGTGGCCTAATATGCCGAGGAGCTCCTGCTACAAAAAAAGCCCTAGTTACAGATACTTACAACAGCTTAGCCCTCACAGTGCTAGGCATTCTTTTGACTTCCCTGATTGTCAAACAGGAGAGGAAAGACTACAGCTACTTTTGACGGCTGAATCAGACACAACGGCAGCAGGTCCCTTTGCTGAAATCCAGGTCTGGGGACGCTGAGCCACTGGCAGGATTTTGCAGCCCCCAAACCAAACATCCCACGCAATCCATAGATGACTGAGGCGGGCCATGGTTTAACTAAAGGGTCTCCAGCATGGTGCCTGTGAGCACCTTTCCTGTTGCCCACCAAGTGTTTTTAGAAAGCGGGCAGGATCAGATGGGGCTTGTGCTCAGTGGGGCTTCTGATTGGCCATGCAGATTAAAAGGCATCTCATTAAGCAGAGCTTCCACCTTGATTGTGACGAGTGATGACGAGAGTTATGCATAACCTCACTTCCTAACGTTTTGTGGTTGGTTCTGCCCCCCTTGGGGCAGCATTTTTTGTCATTTTGCTCCCACCTCTCTGTGTCGGGGTTTCCAAATGTGCCCACAAACTCACAAAGGTTGGGGACCCTTGGTCCACACCCATCATGTCTAGACAGGACCTCATGCTGGTATCTGCCAATGTGGCCTCAGAAGACAGGCAAAGCCTTGAAACTATCTCTTCAAAACTTACTAGCCTACAAACGTTTTTTTTTTGCCAGCCCACCTGCCCACATTTATTTTTGGCTAATTATTTGTGGCCTAAACAAAGAGGAAAACCCCAATTCTTATTCCTTAAAGCTAGAAACAGTTGTTTACAAGGTATAATAAATGTTATCAAAGATTTCAGGTTTTCACGGCTGGCATCATCATTAGGGTTTGTAGAATCTTTCGGGCTCAAGTGCCGTGTTCTACTGGAGAAAGTTTTTCTTCCAGACATTTCGTTCTCAGCTGCGGAGAACATCCTCAGTGGCGTTGCAGCCGGAGCAGGCGTTCTGACCTTCTTGGCTGCTGTGCATTGAGTGAGGCCAGGACTGCTGGAGAGCTGCTATTTCTAGGCTGGAGGGGGTGTGGTGAGAGGGCAATTGGTTTGTGAATGTACCCATTGTTTCCTGGAATGGGTACATTCACATACCAATTGCCCTCTCACCACACCCCCTCCAGCCTAGAAATAGCAGCTCTCCAGCAGCCCTGGCCTCACTCAATGCACAGCAGCCAAGAAGGTCAGAACGCCTGCTCTGACTGCAACGCCACTGAGGATGTTCTCCGCAGCTGAGAACGAAACGTCTGGAAGAAAAACTTTCTCCAGTAGAACACGGCACTTGAACCCGAAAGATTCTACAAACCCTAATAATAAATGTCTTCTGAAGGAAGGGTCAACGGCCTGGCCAACCTTCATCCGACTTCATCTATAAACTTAGAAGGCAGCCTTAAGCCTCTGTGTACTTTGCCCTTATGCAAGAATGCTGAGGGCCTCGGAATGTTCTGCCCTTTCACCTCCTTCCTGGAACACACATTTGGGGTAACAAGCTCAGGTAAACATCAGTCTCCTTATTCTGCATGTTGTTAGTAAATGATTGTGTACCGTAGAATGTATAAAAATAAAGCAACGCAACCACTGTCACTCAGACGGGACAGACTGGTGCGAGATCCTCAACCTTGAGTCGTGTGACGTTCCTACAGTCTTCATAAACATTCAGCAAATAACCTTTGAGAAAGGACAGCAAATTGGTCCTTTTTAAGTAGCGCTATTTAATATAGCCCTTTTCTTTCAAGGTAAAATGAGTGCTCGGCTTGCTGGGGGATAAAGTGTAGATGACTGGGGAAGGCAATGGCAAACCACCCTGTAGCAAAATGTCTGCCAAGAAAATGTCGTGATGTAACATCACCCCATGAGTTGGTAATGACTTAGTTTGGTGTAGTGGTTAAGTGTGCGGAGAGCCAGTTTGGTGTAGTGGTTAAGTGTGAGGACTCTTATCTGGGAGAACTGGGTTTGATTCCCCACTCCTCCACTTGCACCTGCTAGCATGGCCTTGGGTCAGCCATAGCTCTCTTATCTGGGAGAACCGGGTTTGATTCCCCACTCCTCCACTTGCACCTGCTGGAATGGCTTTGGGTTAGCCATAGCTCTGGCAGAGGTTGTCCTTGAAAGGGCAGCTGCTGTGAAAGCCCTCTCCAGCCCCACCCACCTCACAGGGTGTCTGTTGTGGGGGAGGAAGGGAAAGGAGATTGTGAGCCGCTCTGAGACTCTTCGGAGTGGAGGGCGGGATATAAATCCAATATCTTCTTCTTAGTTCTTGCAAGGGGTGGGGGGGGACTACCTTTACCTTTATTTAATACAGCAATCCTTATTTGAAAAGCCATGTGGGATGGTCTTACTTGGACAACATCAGAGGGTCTTCCAGACGTGTCACTGGAACGCCATAACCTGCCAAACTATTGTCACCAGACAGAATCCGGGACTGGGCAACCGAAGATGGAGTTAGAGTTAAATTGTCTTCATCTTCTGCGTCTGATATCTCATGGCTGGGGTGAGAAAACGCCGCCGGATAAGAACCGCTGGTGTCCTCGGCTTCGTTCTGGAATGCACAACCGTTCCAGGGATCCGCTTGCAAAGCAGCTCTATTAGAATCGTATTTTGGAGAACCGGCAGACTCAGGCGACGTTACAGTACTTGTGCGCGAAAACGAATCTGTGTCCGAATGCGTGAAGAAAGCGGGATCCGCCATAGAGTCTGGGGAAAAAGGAACCTTCTCGGGGGTCATGTAAAAGCCGCGGGAGGGGAGTCCGGGGTTCTGTTGGCCTGGCTTCATGTGCAACGTCGGGTCTAGCGTCAGGATCTGCAAAACAAACGCTGCTGACTGGAACCAAAACTAACACCCGGTATTGACAAAATAATTTTTTATTCTAATATCAGAAGAAGAGATCAGCAGGAGGAAGGACTCAGCTATAAGTCGTAACAGTAACGGAGGCAGATTCAGGCTAGTTACATAAGCCTACGAGTTTCTGGGCTACTTTGTCTTTTTACCAAACGAACTACGGGGATGTATAAAGCAACTGATGGCAGCAGTGATGACGGGATTCACAAGATATATGAAATGAGCATCGTTCGCCGAGCGTGCTGGATCTTATCAGGAAAGGAGAGACCAGAGGACAATCAGTTACCACCACGACTAGTGCAGCGTTCAGCATGATTCAGTTTGCTGCAAACAGCTGCTGCTCAGGCTATCTCAAGGGAAGAACCGACTCTGTTTTGGAATCTGGAATGGGACTCCCAGTCCAAAGTATGATGGAGCATCGAGGACTTCCGAGCACCGATCCTTACCTCAGGAGGGTGGGTGGACTGAGAAGGCGGAAAGCTCCAGTCTGGAAGCCGATTCCTTTCCCTTTGTTTCTTGTGATAGATTTCTTTTAAGGAGGACGGCTTCACTTCATCACCAGAAGAGGACTTTAAAAAAAAAAAACACACACACACCAAAAACAAATGACAATCAAAACAGCATGACATACAACAGAAGCTCATTATTACACAGCAAAGGTGCCAGTCAGCTCCCATTATTCACAGGGGGGGAAAGAAGGATCACTGTGCCTCTAACTCAAACCTGTGTATTTAAAAGGGCTTCGGCAATTGTGACTGCTCTGGATAAATAAGGAAATGTTTGTGCAGAGCCACTCCTGGCACTGAAGTGGTTAAAAAAGTCTGGGCACACTGAAGTTCTGCGAAGCAGAACTTTGGGAGAGGGGAGTGGGCGTGGCTGCCTCAGAAATATTTCAGGCCCTTTCCCCGGAATATTCAACTTTAATTGAAGAAGATAGTTATAAGTCCTGTACTTCTGCCAGGTGGCTGACCCAAGGCCATGCTAGCAGGTGCAAATGGAAGAGTGGGGAATCAAACCCGGTTCTCTCAGATAAGAGTCTGCACCCTTAACCACTACACCAAACTGGCTCTCCAGTAGCTTGCTTTCCACCTCCCCCTTACTCCCCCTATCTATTTGCCTTCCTTCCTTCCTTGCAGCTCTCAAACAACGGATATTTATTCTTTGTGGCTCTTACATTAAGCAAGTTTGGAGCACGCAGAGCAGTAACTTTCCTCTCATTAGAATCATAGAGTTGGAAGGGACCTCTAGGGTCATCTAGTCCAACCCCCTGCACAATGCAGGAAACTCACAAACACCTCCCCCTAAATTCACAGGATCTTCATTGCTGCCAGAGGGCCGTCTAGCCTGTTTAAAAACCTTCAAGGAAGGAGAACCCACCATTCCTTCTGAAAATGTTATAAAAAGTAAAGGATAAGTGAACAGCTTCCACCAGATGTTCCCATCAAATTCTGCTGAAAAGTCACCCTGGAGAATGAAGCTTTCCAACACAAGTGTTTGCGCTGCTTCTCTGAGAAAGCCAGGGAAGAGAGGCAGAAATCACTCTCGAGCACATGGCAGAAGCGAAGTGAATGGCTCTTCAATCTTACCACTGCCGTTCCCGCTGACAGCCTATGAGGCCATTAGTACACAATGCACAAAAAACCTACTGAATGGAATATGGGACTTCACTGTCATCCAAGGAGAAATGGGGCTGGCAGAATTAGACTGACAGAAGGACAACACTCCAAGAGAAAGTGGATTACCCAAAACACAACAACTCTACTTTTTAAAAGAGTAAAGTCGTAATTCTCTTTTCAGGCACTGAAGCTTATCGGAGTACTAGCTAGGAAAACATAATAATATTGTAAATCACAGAAGCAATACTGGGATTCAGCACTCTTGTTCTGATTTATTATCTGAAGCGAGAATGCAATCATTTGAAGGAATCTTTCCCCTGTTTTTATATTACTGGCTTTAGTTTGCAGAGGAGGTTCTGTTGTATAAAACAGAACCTCTTCAGAGAACATCCAGCCCTCCCGTGAACAGGAACTATTTGCAGCAGCCAATGCTGAATTAAAGATTTGTCTACAAAATGATGGCACAAGAGCTTTTGTAGATAAAGATTCTCAGTTAAAATGAATCATGACATTCCCAGGAAGACAGAAGGAAGTGATCTTGCACCTAACCTCTGGGCAACTCCCTGCCACGTCCATCAGCCACTTCTAGCATCTCATTCCTCTCTCCTCCCCATCCCCCATGTCCAAGTCTCTCTGAGCAAGCACAACTTATTTCAGCTTCATTCTTACTCTTCTGGATCTCACATTTGGAACAGCTCGTCTGATCTCTCCTGCCATTTTCCTCAGTCTGGACCTGTCCCTTTAACTCTTGTCCCAGTTGACTTCTATTCTTCTAGTGCAGGGGTGGCCAAACTACAGCTAGGGAGCCACATGTGGCTCTTTCATACATACTGCGTGGCTCTTGAAGCCCCCCGCTACTGCATGCACAAGGCATTTGTTCTTTAAATCACTTCGCCAAGCCAACAGCTTGGAGAACGTATTTAAAGTTAAAGTTGCTTTCTTTCCACCTCTCCCTCCTTCCTCCACCTATTCCCCTCCCTCTCTTTCTTGCGGCTCTCAAACATTTGTCATTCATGGCTTGTGGCTCTTAGACATCTGACATTTATTCTATGCTGCTCTTACATTAGGCCACCCCCTGTTCTAGTGGAAACTACCAATTCTTTCTGTTTGATACCTAGCAATTGACAACACTAGATAAATGCCCAGCACGGAAAACAACAACAACAAAAAGCCCACTCTTGCTAGGAGCAATTTTCTGGGTGATTTTCCCTTTATTAGCTGGCGATTCTAACACAATGAGGAGACCAAGTTAGGAGATCCCACCTTTCAGCCTGAAAAAAAAGGCACTTAAAAGGAAGATACCTTGAAAATCATTGTAATAAAACAGTCAAAATCTAGCAGTCTGCATATGATACCCAAAGCCTACACATAAACACATAGGGGGGAGACAGCATATTTGAGATGAGGAAGCCCTGGTCCTCAGACTCTGAATGAAATGGATGATCAGCAGCAAAAGAACTGCAACCAATGCGAACAGCATAATTAACCCCAAGAGCGATGAAGCAGTTTCTATCAGTCCACAAAACAAAGCAAGAAGATACCTGCTCTGGGGACACCATTGCTGGATTTATATTAAATTCATTCTCCAAGTTCTCAGGCAAAGAGAGGTACATCTCCTTCTCATCTAGTTTCCAGTACGTCAGTCCTGAAAGAAGAGAATTGCAAAGTTATTTCTGTTTTAAGAGGAAACGTGAAGCTGACATGTTTTCCCCCGCCCCAGTTTTCATGTTGCAAGCATAAATTCACCTTATGAAATCCTCATGGCTGAAATATTAGGCTTCTGAGCTTTAACAACAACAGGGTCTGACATAAAATAGGGCTAAAGGTAATATTAATATTGCAGAGAACTCTGGGGAAACCAGAGTCAAGAATGTAATAAGAATATTGGTACTTAACAGTATATCAATACAATCTCCATTTCAATCCATCTTCTCTATCTTCTGATTTAAGCAGGTGAGTTCAATGGATTGAAGAACAAGCTTTTTTCAGATAGCTGAATTAATCATGACTGTTAGAAAAGCAAAGTATTGGTCTAACAATATCTGTGCCTGATTTTTTTTGCCCCCCTTTTCTACTATCGTAAGCAGGTAAGATTAGAGGCAGAACAGTGCCTTTGAGCCACTGGAATTATTTGCTAGTCAATGTATTTGGCAAGCAGTCTAAACAGAGGTGTCGAACTCCTTTGTTATGAGGGCTGGATCTGACATAAATGAGACCTTGTCGGGCCGGGCGCATCATAAAATACAATGCCAAGAAGCAGAGATATAAATTTTATAAAGGACACAAACACAATTAAAGATTTAAAAAAACTTAAAATATGCTTAAAACATTAGCACTTGTTGGTCTTAAAGGTGCTTTCTTTGTATCTCTCCCATGTGATCCAGGGACCTGGGCAAAGAAAGCTCTGGCTTGTTCCTTCCTTCCCAAGAGGACCAGGGGGGGGGAGCCTCAGCCAATAGAAGGAAGAGAGGCTTGGCTCAGTAGCTCTGCCGTGCAATTGAGAGAGCCTGGCAAAGCAAGCTATTCTTCCCCCCCCCTTCCTCCCCAAGGGAGGAACTTCAACCAATGGAGAAAATAGAGGTTTGGCTCTGTAGCTCCTGTGCGATTGAGCATGCCTAGCAAAGCAAGCTGTGATGCAGAAGGAAGCAAGAAAGAGGGAGAAGGATGTAGATGACAGCCAGTTGCTCTGGGGCCTGATAGGAATTTCAGTCAGTTCATGGCTTTGCAATTGCATTCAATCTGCTTGTGGCATTAACTGCAAACTGCAAACATAGCAGATATGTGTGACTGCTACGTGCCATCAAGTTGCTTCCGACATATGGCCACACTGTGAATTAATGACCTCCCAAAAGGCCTATTGTTAACAGCCTTGCTCACGGTCTCGCAAACCGAGTCCTTCACTGAGTCAACCCATCTCTTGTTGGGTCTTCCTCTTCTGCTGCTGCCTTCTTCCCAGCATTAGTGTCTTTTCCAGCAAGTCCAGTCTATATTGCTGGTAAGTATAAGAGAAGAGAGATGGCTTGAGCGGCAGAAGAGCAAAACTCTTGCTAAGCAGAAGATACAAAAGAAGAAGACAACTGCAGATTTATACCCCGCCCTTCTCTCTGAATCAAGAGACTCAGAGTGGCTCACAATCTCCTTTATCTTCCTCCCCCACAACAGAGGTAGGTGGAGCTGAGAGAGCTCTTACAGCAGCTGCCCTTTCAAGGACAACTCCTGCAAGAACTATGGCTGACCCAAGGCCATTCCAGCAGGTGCAAGTGGAGGAGCAGGGAATCAAATTCGCTTCTCCCAGATAAGAATCCGCACACTTAATCACTACACCAAACTGGCTCGTATTTACTGGTCTTTTTTGGTATTTGCTGTTCTCTTTTTGTATTTAGTGTTCTCTTTTGGAAAGCAGGAGCAAGAAACCCAGGATTTGCTGGCTACTATAACCACAGTCGCCTACCAAGCCTTGCAAAGGCATGTGGATTGCTGAAATCCCACTGAATCTAGAGATTTCACTTTCTAGTAAGCATGCATAGGACTGAGCTGCAGATCCCCCTGAAATCAGCAGGATTTGAAAGTACCTAAATACCAACCCGTTCTCCTTCCCACTCAAGTGCAGTGAGACTCTGGGCCTTACCGATTTCGGTACAAGGTGCTGGTCATCACCTTTAAAGCCCTATATGGCCTGGGACCTGCCTATCTGAAGGACCGTCTCTCCCCACATGTTCCCCAGAGAGTACTGAGATCGGGAACTCAAAATCTTCTCGCTATCCCTTGGCCAAAAGAAGCCCGCCTAAAATCTACTAGGGACAGGGCCTTCTCTGTTATGGCCCCTACATGGTGGAACCAGCTGCCAGAGGAGGTGAGGGCCCTGCGGGACCTTATTCAGTTCTGCAGGGCCTGTAAGACAACCCTCTTCCGGCTAGCTTACACCAAACTGACATAGGATATTAAATGTAGCTTTACCAGATTCCTGCTATACATATTGTTGTACTGTTTAAGGTTTTAAATGTTCTGAATGTTTTAAATGTTTATATATTTAAATGCTAGTTTAATTTTATGTTCGACTATCTGTTGTGAGCTGCCCTGAGCCACTTTCGTGGAAAGGGCGGGATATAAATCATAAAAAAATAAAAAAATAAAAAAAATACATGGTAAAAGCTATCAAAATATACAAGACATCACTGTGGACAAGAAGAACACGCACACCGTGGCAGTCTCCACACATTATTTTTGCACGTAACTCTTTATCATGAAAATAGGAAGCAAAAAAATAAAGTAGTAGTAATTAACTATACCTGAAATGTCAGACACTAAAGAATTTTGGCTTCCATTTTGTCGATTGAGGTAAAAAGTAGAAGATGGTGGAGCGGCGGCGGAAGGACTAGTCTATAATTCCACAAAAGGGGAAACAAAGTTGTATAGGTCAGCAAACAAATCAAAGTTGTGTAACTAACAGACAGCAGAAAGAACAAGTGTGCACCAACCAGAAAGATCATACTGAGAGATAATAAACTTTGAAATGGCAATTAATTAGTCAATTACAACAGTCAGCTGTAAATACCAGCCACTAGGTTAAACAACCCAGCCAATTGCATAGAGATTGACACACAGCTTTTCAAATGTTATGAAACCAAACCAATGGCATGCAATCTCCCATTCCTTTATCTCCTATGCCCATGCCCAGTTCTTCCCCTTGTTGTTACCTACTTCTGTCTACTTTATCTGTCAGTTAAGTTTCATATCGTTATTGGCATAAAAGCAGTGGTAAACTTTATCGGTCATATTTTTATCCTACTCTTCCTAAAAGAAGCTCCGAGCAGCTCTCACTTCTCCCCACAAGAATACTGTGAGGTAGGTTATAGGCTGACAGAGAGTGAGTGGCCCCAATCAGTAACTTTCATGGCCAAGTGGTGATTTGAACCTGGGTCTAGCCTGATACTCCAATCACTACACTACCCTGCCTCTCCAACTGACCCTTCTTGCAAACACCGCTTCATTTCTATCCTGAGGCAGTGGATTAACTTGCCAAACAAAACAACCCTTTAATCCAAAAGACAGAGAACTAAGTCAATGCCTTTCACCCCAGTGGCTCGACATATTTCAAACCCTCTCTTTGCTTTCCTTCTGCTTTGATTGCAAATGAAGGATGCTTTGATGGATAATGCTTTGATTGCAAATGAAGGATGCTGAAAACAGCTAATTGTTTTGATAAAAATATTGGTGTGAACCTTTTACTGCATAAAGAGATTCCTTCACTGGAAACCATACTATTACCAGTACCTTTTAAAATCCTTTAATCAAAATTAGTAAATATATCTTTCAACATGGCTTATCTGTGAAAACTTAAATCCAGAGATGAGAGGCATGAAAAGAAAAGACAGATCTTTCTACAACCCTGAAAAACTCCCCGTATTTGAAGAATGTGAAATCTTAAAAAATTATAAAGTGTGTGTGTTAAATCTCCCTGAAACAATACAACCAGCGCCTCTACCTTTAAGAAACAAATGCCCTCAGTGGCTGTTGCTAGACAACCACACAATATTGCCAGCCTTCAAGCCTTGTTTTCTGTCAGCAAAGCGCAGGGGGCAGGGCTCTTTTGCCAAGCCTGGCAGCAACCACCCAATGACTTCATACCATGGGAGACTTGGTTGCCTCACCCAAGCCTACCTGCTTGCTGCTGCTCAACAACAGCTACCACATGAGAGCCAGTGTGGTGTAGTGGCTAGAGTTCCAGACTCATTTTTGGGAGACCCAGGTTCAAATCCTCACTCTGTCATTAAAGCTTGCTGGATGACTTTGGGACAGTTACACATTCTTAGCCTAACCTACCTCACAGGGTCGATGTGAGGATAAAAGAGGAAAGCAGAAGGATGTAACCCGCTTTGTGTCCTTATTATAGATAAATAAATAATAGACAAAGATGTAGCGGTGGAGAAAAAGTTAGTTGATTGATGGGTGGGAAGGAGAGAAAGAACAGGAAAAGTTGTGGATGGGGGGGGTTGTCAGGATGAGGGAAAAAAGAAATAGTGTGGTGAAGAGGACACAAGGAACAATGAAGTGGCCACTGCAAGTCCTCCCTGGTTCCCCACCGCAAAACCGGATCTGTCCCAGCAGCCGGTACAGCACAAATAGGGCACGATTTGCCCAGCTAGAGGCTTCCATGGGGAGAAAAGGAAGGAAAGCTGAAGACAAGTGAGCAGATAAAGGCAGATTGGCTGGTGGTTCCGAAAGAAGGAACGAAACAGGAAAAGGGGGCAAGGCTATGGGGGCTTTAACAGAACAGAAAGAGGAAATAGTAGAGGGGGGGAGATGAGATCCCTGCCATCTTTGTGGGGGTCCCGCTTGCAAAGCATAAAATGCTGAGCAGTGTTTTAAATATCTGAATATATTGTCTTGAACTGCTACTGTAACAACCTGAACAAGCCCTCCAGCACAAAATAAATCATCACCGTCTACATCGTCACAGCATCTGGCACGTCTCCCTCTGCCTAGCTTGTGGTAGAGCAGCAAGGCTGGGGGCAGTCAACATTTCCAAAGAACCCAAAAAAAATAATAAAAGCAGAACAAAAGCCATGCAGTGCTTTATAAAAGCAGGTTTACTGACTCTCAGCATTGCTTCTACCTACACGGTAGGCACTTCCATTCAGGTAGAAGTTCCAGTATCTATATCAACTTAGCAAAATGGGGAGAGCCATACGACGCTTGGGCTTGAAATCACGTTGGCCTTTAAGAGTTTTCTAAAGGGACCAGTGACGGCAATAAAGTGCGCAACGTCTTATGCTGAAAACGTGCTAATTTTAGAAAGCGACATCAGATTCCCATTTCGATAGGAAGTGGCAATAAAAGCCACAGTTAAGTGGCTTTGAAAGCATAGCGGGATTATCCTTTCCATACACAAACCAAAAAAGGAAGCATAACACAATGCGTATTTCGATGCAAGAAAAAAAACAGGTTAAGGGAAATCATGCCTATAAGAAACAATTAAGTCCGCAACACCACACACACTTATCTCGCATTAGGCCTCACTGAACGCGGAAACACTTGCTTCCAGGAACACACGCAGAGGATCGCACTTTTAGGAGTCCCAAATCTCTGCAAATTGTCCACCAAGTGCATAATTTTCAGTTGGGAGTTTGTAGCAATACACTTTATTATATGTAAAATAGGTTTTTGCTGGACTCAGGGATCGTAAAATTACATATAGGCGAGATGTTTGCATTAAGACACGTGATGTAAGAGACAGGAGAGGCTAATTCAGAACATTTTGACATCTACTGGAAGGCTCCTCACAGGCACATACAGAAGTGGTCGTATCATCCCGCTGGCCAAGGAATGGAGTGGCCAGCCAGGAGACACAGGGCCACGCGAATCGTTTGGTGTGCCCAAGGGGGCTGGCGGCTGGCTTGCAGTTCTGGACCAGCAGCATCCTACATTGCCTGGCAAACCACCTCTGAAACGAAGCACAGTTTCACAACGTGTTTGTGACAAGGCATATGGGATGCGAGAACCTGTGTCATTCAGCAGGGAGGAAACCTCCAGAGATACCACAGTACACCCACAAGCTGCTGGGCACACAAAAAAGGAGCTCTTTGAATCTTGGCTGACAAAACTGAATTTTTGTGTTGAATGAAAACAACAGGAAGTTTATTGTGAAACAACTTGAGGAGGAAGAATACATCACTTACATTCTCAAAAGTTAGGGTCTTTGTTTGCTCTTTCCCATCCACAGAATACACTTCTTCTTCTTCTGCGTTTGCTCTTTTCTGCTGGGTTTGTTTGAGCTTTTGAGCCCATGATGTTAAAGGTTTACTGAAGGAGCAGAAAAGAGAACACACGGAGAAATGTTTTCACCACAGCAATATAAAGTTCCATTTATTTTGAATGTCCTTTTTCCCCCTTATTGGGGCCTCCTAGTTACCATATAGATTGAACACTCTTTGTTCAGGGAAGTGGGGGGGGAATTGGATATAAAATTGATTTTCCACACTGTCATTTTCAGCAAGGAGGCTGGCAAGAACGGAACTGCTCCCGCGAGCTTGACACAGATAGCTTGTATATTGGTTTGAAATAAGCTGTGTACCAAACGCACGGAAGGCATTCTTAGCTTTTTGACTCATTATTAGCTTTTCAGGCCCTGCTGCGGTGATTCATAATTTTTCAACTAACTATTCATACACAAAGATGTACAAGCTTGCAGAATGCTGGGTACCTGGTCTCAAGAAATATAATGGCTGGATACCACCCCCCCGCCAATATGTCTAATTCAATATTCCCAAGAGGGTTTGGGACCTGTATTTTTTTGAACTGCAGTCCTCCACACAAGCAAGTAAATATCTTATAAATTTTTTGAGAGTTTTAGAAGTAATCTAAGGCATGGCTGGAGGGAGGCAGCATCTCTAATAATCAAAAGGCACCCAAACCTTTGAGCATTGCTCATTACCATGACGGACCAGAGATACTACAGTGGCTGAGAATGACTAAAACAACAGAAGACAATTCATTAGACCAGGGGTGGTCAAACGGCAGCTTGGGAGTCACATGTGGCTCTTTCTCACATACCGTGTGGCTCTCAAAGTCCCCACCATCCTGTTGGCTGGCTTGGAGAATGCATTTAAAGTTGCTTTCTTTCCACCTCTCCTCCCTCCTTCCCTCCCCATCTTGTGGCTCTCAAACATCTGACATTCATGTCTTGCGACTCTCAAACATCTGATGTTCATGTCCTGCAGCTCTCAAATACCTGACATTTTTTTTTATGTGGCTCTTACGTTAACCACGTTTGGCCACCCCTGCAATAGACTGATGACCAGGATACATTGATCCAATCAGTCTGAGAGTCGTGTGTAAATAACGGTCAATATGAGCTGAGATGGGCGTGCAAATACAGAGTCTTACTGCTTCAAAGGAACAGCTGTGATGGATCAGACTACCTAATCTGGTATTCCTGTTTCCGGCAGATATGCTGTCAGGAAGGCCCATAAAGCCGAATGCCCCTCCCCGCCTGCTCCTCAGCATCTGGCATTCAAAGATACACTGCCTCCAAAGATAAAGGAGGCAGTTACTGATTCTGGCGTGCAGACCTATTTTTCCATGAATTTGTCTAGCTCCCTTTTAAAGTCATCCAAAGCCAGCAGTCAGCATCAGCACAGTTTGGGGCTGAAAATTCCATCAGTTAACTGAGAGTTGTACAAATAAGTACTTTCTTTTTAAATACATTTTTTATTGTGTGAGTCTAAATTCTAGAGTTTTGGGGGGGGGGGGCGGAGAAGAAAAAAACCCCTCCCACGCATTTTCTCCAGATCCTTTGTAATCTCCTAGTGATCTCTTCTAGGCTCCACAATTACCTCCTGCAAGTCTGCTGCTTCTCTTCATTCCTGTTCTTACTTCAAACCCTCTAAGAGGCTTAAGCGGTGCCATCCAGCGCACAGGTCACATTCTTCTCTCAGAGCTGCTGTTCAGCATCGATACGCTAGGCTGATGCTATTTACCAGGGCAATCCTGTGCACAGTTACTCCTGCCAAGACCCACTTAAATCAGTGGGGTTTAGAGAAGAGTTACTCTGCCTAGGACTACACACTGTAAACTGCAGTCACCTAGAATGAGGTTCTCCAACGTGGTGCCTGCCAGTGCTTCCCCTGGCACCATCTGAGTTTTTCAGAAAGTGGGTGGGGCACATTTGTAAGACAGAACGTGTCATTGGCTGCCTTTAACCAAATGAAAGGGTTTTCTGCTCTCCCTCCTCCTTCCTCCTGCCTTCCCCAGGCTTTTATTCATTTCTTTCCCCTCCCCCACCTTATTTGATTCTTTTGCCAAGTGAAGAGAATGGTACTGTGTCTGGCTCCACTTCCTTCACCAGGCAGTTGGGCTTGGTGCTCACCATCCCCTCTCCTCCAAATGTGTCCGCACACTCAAAAAGGCTGGAGACCAGAGTTGCCAGATTTTACCTGGAGATTTTGGGGGTGGAGCTTGAGAAGGGCGGAGTTTGGGGAGGGTTAGGGTCTTCAGTGGGGTATAATGCCACAGAGTCCACCTTCCAAAGCGGCCATTTTCTCCAGGGGAACTTATCTCTATTGCCTGGGGATCAGTTGTAAAAGCAAGGGGTTTCCAGCCACCACCTGAAGGTCGTCAAGACAGAGAGCTCACGGGTATAAATAGGCAAATAAATGTAGAATGCTCTGTGAGGGTTTTTACTAATGCATATTCCAAAACAATTTATACACTAAACAATATTCAGTGGTATGCCAAAAAAATTCTCTTCTACAGAAAATTGTACAATGTTCTCTCTTAGTTTGCAGAGCTACACAAAGTCCAAGAAATTCCGAAACGGATACGACCGCTTCCCTAAACAGGTGTGGTTGCAAACGGACTGCGCTTCTGTCTTCTTGCGGAATATCCGTCTTCAGGCACCTCACCAAAGGGGTAAATTATTTCAATTGGGTGTGCTCTTGTCTCCAACGGATCTGGCTCAACCCTTCTATTTGCCCTGGGCTTCTCTTGAAAGGGCCAGCAGGGCAAATAGAAAAAGAGAAGCCCAGGGCAAACAGAAGTGTTGAGTCAGATCCACTGGAGACAAGAGCACAGCCAACTGAAACGATTTACCCCTCTGGTGAGCTGCCTGAAGAAGGATACTCCGAAAAGAGGGCAGAAGTGCAGCCTGTTTGCAGCCACACCTTTGGGAAGCAGTCATAGCCGTTTTGGAATTTCTTGGACGTTGTGTAGCTCTGCAAACAAAGAGAGAACATTATACAATTTTCTGAAGAAGGGAATTTTTTGGAATACCACTGAATATTGTTTAGTATATAAATTATATGCATTAGTAAAAGCCAGTTTGGTGTAGCGGTTAAGTATGCGGACTATTATCTGGAAGAACCGGGTTTGATTCCGCACTCCTCCACTTGCACCTGCTGGCATGGCCTTGGGTTAGCCATAGCTCTGGCAGAGGTTGTCCTTGAAAGGGCAGCTGCTGTGAGAGCCCTCTCAGCCCCACCCACCTCGCAGGGTGTCCGTTGTGGGGGGAGAAGATATAGGAGATTGTAAGCCGCTCTGAAACTCTGATTCAGAGAGAAGGGCGGGGTATAAATCTGCAATTCTTCTTCTTCTAAAAACCCTCACAGAGTGTTCTATATTTATTGACCACCAGAAGGCTGGCAACCCTAGGGCTTTCCTGACCTGGAACCCGGCAAGTATCATCACTCTTAACAATAAAATGCTTTCCCTACCCCACCCCGTTTAGATTACAAAAGCAACAGTGTGACGACATACCAAGCATAATACCTTGAAGATAAGCCTAATGACTTCAAAGTTGGCCACTTACCAGCCTGCTCTTCCGCACTGACCTTCGCTAATCTTACGCTCAGTTTCAGCAGGAAAAACGGTATTATCTTTCTGTGGTAAACCATGTTCTATTGCTGGGTGTGTAAACTCTTTTTTATTATGAACACTGGCTGTAACTAACACCTTCTGCATTGAGGCTGCACTATCCTGTCTGCTGGTGACCTCCCCAGGGCTTTCCATGCATGCCCGAATGTCTTTCGGCTTGACGGGGCTCAGTTCTGCAGCGGAACAGGTGCCATAGCCGCTGCTGGTCGAAAGACTGTTCGTGAGACACTCCTGCTGCGTGGGAGAAGCTGAAGCTTCCGGCTGGCTCTCGGCTTCATTAGGGTTAAGGTGATGGACGAGGAGCTCATTTTCTTCCGAGGTTTCAGACTGCAACCCCATCGGGTTTTTTAGTGGAAAAGAAGAGTCTGCGTGCTTGGCTGGAAAGCTTCGCTGTGTGCACGAACACGCATTCTGGTTTTGCAGTTTCACCAAGTGCCTGATTTCATTCTGTATGTGCTACAAAGTAAAGCAGCCGCAAGGAAAGAAAAAGAAATAGAAGTATTGCGGAATTTGCACGAGAACAGTGAACTTTGGTTACTTTAGACTGCCACTCCTGCAAGACGTCTCAACATACAGACATAACATGCAAAATGTGTTATGAGACAAATGAATACCAGAGAGTTGCTCCACGTTGGCCATTAAAACACACGAGTAAACATTCAGTGTTGCTTGAGTGCACAATCAATTTGACTATACTAAATGTCTTACACAGCACAGAACCTACTCACCCTCCCAGACATACTTATGTGAATGAAACAACAGAAAAGAGCAAGAGCCCGGGAGCGCCTTTAGTACTAACAAAAATAGTGCTAGGTTTTCAGGAGTCACTGCACACTTCTTCAGATATGTGAATGAAGCAAGACAAACTACTCGCCCAGAAAGGATGGTTAGGTCACAAAGCCGACCTAAGGGAATGGTTATAAGTCACAGCCAGGCAGCTTTTTCGGTGTGACAGTTAGCCCTAAATGTGCCACCAGGGCGGAGGGATGCAAATTGACAATCCCAATTCGATCTGCCTAAGAGCTCTACCACTACCAAGATACAAACTTGGGGTAAAACCAGCTCTACGACTCATGTTCCTTTCTCTAACCTTTACCTGTCCAGCTGCCTCCACCTCCTTGAAACCCAGGCCATCTTGGAAGAGGAGTCGGCACAAGGATATGGACGTCTCCAGTTGGATTGACTGAGGTCAACTAAGCTGCTTGTTGATAATGAGAAACTGATTGTTATAGGTTCACTCCAGTCTTAAATATGGTTACTCAGCATCTCCATAGCGTTTAGTGGGGCTGACAGCCTAGCACATTCGTTTAGGTTTGCCGCCTCATAGATTAGAAAAAAAGGTTTCATTCCTGTAAACGCTTTGAAATATAGATTATAATGTTCAAGTGAGCCATTTGTTTCAGCAGCCAAGGAATTAGTTTCAATATGCAAATTTTGCAGTCTCATTTTTTCCTTCCTTTCTACAACATCCTGCAAATGCCTCGTGCCTAAAAATGATCACCCACCCAGCTTCAGTGGAATTAGCAAAGTTTAAACATGAGCACATAATTTCCAGCATAATCAATGGCAATGGAAAGAGCCATTTAACTGCTCCCCTAAAAGTGTTTTTCTTCCACAAGGCTGCAAGTAATTAGAAATACTCTTAACTTCCAAAAAGCTGCTAATGCAGAACCAGGCTCCAATCCCAAGACATGCTAATCAGACATGACCAACACATTCCAGGATTGCGCATGAGAACTATAATGAACTTGTACAACAAATGCCAAATTTGGATAAGGCAGCCTTTGGCCAACAGCAGACCTTTCCTGGGGTTAATTCTGAAAACATGCAACTCCGACGATTGTCACTCAATGAGTTAAGCCTCTCCATACCAACACAAGACCATCAAAGTTTACACACAAAGAAAAGTATGGGTGAAAAGAAGTGTGAGATAGAAAGATAGTAATAAGGGAGAAAATAGGTGGAAGTGGTGGGAGAAGAAAATAACAGTACCTCTTAGCATTTGTTTCACTCTCAGCAATTGTTGGCTACTATTAGTGCAGAGTCAAGAAAAGGGAAAAACACAACCAAAAGGATGTAAATATTAAATGTACCAAATCCGTTTTCAAACGTCTAAAATATATATTTTTCACATATAAAAATATATTGTGGGGTTTTATTGTGAAATAAGGAGAATTTGACGTTCTAAAAATATCTTGTATCATAAAACAATTGTGTTCACAATAACAAAACATCCCATGCTTCAAAGCAGTTTTATGCTTACATGGAAGAATCTGAGCTGTGTCTAAAAGTTCAGGGAAAAACTGGTGTCTAAACATTTGTAAGTAGCACCTCAGAACTGAAGTACTTCTGCAGTGAATACAATGGCACCCATGTCTGTCTTGCACTGCTGAAACTGCTGCACCAATTAAAAACCAAAACCAAAATACTTACATAGATTTGCTGATAAAACTGTTTCTGCTGAGCATTTATCTGTTCTTGGCATTGCTTTTCCACCAGCCTGAAGAAATGTAACCACTTTGTCTATTTAGAAAAAAAAGTTATTTTGAAAACGAACACCCAAAAATCTGTACATAGCGCCATTCAATTAGATATGAAAAAGCAAAAACTCCACAATACCCAGTGGACCCATCTGATAAACACAACCTTTGGCTAAGACTCTATACAGCATGGCAGCATGACAAATACAAATTGTCAAATTTGTGCTCACTTCAGCAGCGCATATACTAAATACAAATTGTTATTTTATTTCTCCCACTGTTTTTTTTTTAATTTTTATACTGAAATCTTCAGCTTGCAAAGCCTTCAATGGCTTGCCATTCAACAGAAGCCAAATCAAAATGGTGGAGCTGAGGCTCAGTGGCAGAGTATCTACTTTGCAGACAGAACTAATAGTTTCTTGAAAAGAGCCCATTTTATGCTGGGGTCAAAAACAATGTAGCAGGTCTGGCTTTAGAGCCAGCTACTGGAATGTGTTGCTTTTGAGCTGTGGTGCTGGAGAAGACTCTTGAGAGTCCCTTGGACTGTAAGAAGATCCAATTAGTCAGTCCTAAGGGAAATCAACCCAGACTGTTCCCTGGAAGGTCAGATGCTGAAGCTCAAATCCTTTGGCCACCCAATGAGAAGGGAGCCCTCCCTGGAGAAGCCCCTGATGCTGGGAAAGACAGAAGGCAAAAGAAGAAGGGGACGGCAAAAGATGAGATGGCTGGACAGCATTATTGATGTAACTAACATGAGTTTGAGCAGACTTCGGAGGATGGTGGAAGACAGAAGAGCCTGGCGTGACTTTGTCCAGGGGGTCGCAAAGAGTCGGACTCGACTGTGCGACTGAATAATGTAATAATAATAATAATAAATTTATTCTTATATCCTGCCCTCCCCTGCCAAAGGCAGGCTCAGAGCGGCTCACAGGACATGGTATTTACCATGATTACAATAAAATACAATAATTACTATAAAAACAAATTAAAATATAAAATATAGTTAAGTTACAGTCATAAATTAACTTAAAAGTTAGATAAAACAGTTAAACCATTGTAAATTGTTAATTAAGGTGCTACAGTTCAGAATATGTATAGGATGGCTAGATGTCAATTAACCGGGTTCCATCTTAAATGCGAGCTGAAAGAGGGCGGTTTTGCAAGCCCTGCGAAACTGATTCAGGTCTCGCAGGGCTCGCACCTCCTCTGGTAGTTGATTCCACCATTGGGGAGCCTTTGTTGAGAAGGCTTGCTCCCTCGTTGTTTTAAATCTAGCCTCCCTTGGCCCAGGGACTTTTAAAAGATTTTGGGAACTAGATCTCAGTGCTCTCTGGGGGACATATGGAGAGAGGCGGTCCCTAGGGTAGGCAGGTTGACTGAACAACAACAAACTGGAATCTGATCCTGGATATCAACAGAACTGCAAAAAACTCCTAATATACACACCCTGGATCCCTCCTTTCATCTGATTTCTCTGCAGAATAGGGCAGGTAATCTTTGCTCTCCCTCTTGATCCATTCCCTCTCATTTTCCAAACCAGCTCAAGAAGTAACTCCTGCTCCAGTCTGAAGAAGCTCTGCTGAACATTTGGTGTTTGTTGTCGCTACATTAATTAGGATCAGGGATGTGTCTGTGTTTTGATTTAGCACTGCTACTATTTGCTTCAGGTGAGTTCCCTCACATATGCATATTCGGCCAACTCCCTGAATAAACTCTGCATTCCTTTTAAAATCAGGTCTCTGCCATCGTTTTTCTGTTGAAAATCTGCTACTCACAGCCACCGCTAAGGTAAAAGATCCCAGTTTTCTGCACCCTGCACAAACACGCAAGCTAATTCTCCCTGCTGATCCAAATGTAATATTCATGATTTTTTTTGAAGGGGGTGGTGGTGGCGGCAACATCAACACATTGCAATGGGAATGTTTGAGCAAACCCCCCCCCCACCTACTGCTTCTCTCATACACTGAACCCCACAAGTACCTGTGTAGATTACTGCATAATTTTTCATAAAGTAAGGCTTTCATGAGGTTATTATAGTAAACTTTGATTTAAAAAAAAATTACATACCTCACAGTTCTTCAGTGTTTCTGAGTCACCACTTCTTTGAGGGTCTGGCAAAAAAGAGGCCAGCAGACCAACCTCGCCAGGTATTACAGCAGGGCTGGCTTTCCCTGAGAAACAGGAGACGCCATTTGGGCTGGGCGAGGGACCGCTTCTGTTGGAGGGGGAAAAGGAACGTGAATTATTTATTGAGCCAAAGGCTGAACTAAACAGGGAAGTGCTTTGTGAGAAACAGAAACATCTTCGGCATTTAATTCTTTGTTTCTGAACTTCTTTGCACTGAAAGGAGAACAGGACACATTTGTCATAGCCCACAAGCAGGTGAAAGGATTAAAAGTGAAAACTCAGCAAAAAAAAAATGCCTTGCTACCGGGAGTGAGGAATAGCATCCAATATGAAAAATTATGAGAACGTTACTAATATCAACTAGTACTGAACGTTACTAGTACCGCTTCTGAAATAAGGAGAGGAGCCAATAAGTGACAGTCTCCAAAATCCAAGTATCAGGGAAGGTTAAGTATACAGACTGTCCACAAGTTGCAGTGTTCCTTCCATACTAAACACGCTTCTAGGTACCCTCTACTTGGACAGCTAGCAGTTATTCCTTTATAAGCCTGTTGACTTTAATGGACTTAAAAGGGCATAACATTGCTCAGCATTGTATTTTATGGTTCTTTGTAAATCTTTTTTTTTCCCCTTTTCCCTTTTATGCCAAAAATGAAGAGAGAGGGGAGAATTCACAAATATTCACATTTCCAGATTGAACAGGTACTGCAAATCAAACTATCATATAAAGCTTGTATAGTAGATTCCCTTTGGGTAAAAAGCTAAACTTGCCTCTGAGAAATACTGCAACCTATTTGTACAATCAAAAGGTTTTTACAGCTCCAATGTAAAGTAAAAGAATACATAACCACACAAAAAGGGTATACCAGATGGTCCTTCAAAGCATTATCTTCTACAATCAATCAAAAAATAACATCATCCTTTTCTTGGGCACAATCCTAATCACGCTGCCTTGGAGGCTGCATGCAAAGTTACACTGCGGAAAGACACAAAACATTTTTGCACTGGCTTAGGTAGGTGAACTGGCTGTTCTACCCATTAAACACACACACAAGGCTGCGGGGCACATCAGTGTTTACCTGTTACTACTCAAGTCACAGCCCACAGAATTGTGAGCATGTCTGATATTGGTATCCACAGAAGAGGTATCTTGCTCAGTTTTCACCAAGTCCAAATCTTCCATGTCTCATGCTTGCAAAAAATGTGGTTATCCTTTAAGAAAGAGAGAGAGAGATATATACAAATTTCACATTGGTAACACATTGAAATAAGATCTGATTAACCATTCTGCTTCATCACCTAAGGGTAACTACTGTACTGAAACTTCAAAACAGTGTTTTAATTTTAAACATCATCCCACTTTTTAGCATAACCATCCCCAAAAAGAGGTTGGAAAAAGCATAAAAATCACAACAAAAATACAATATTATAGTAAAAATACAAACAATACACAAAACAGTTTGGCAGTAAGGGATTACATAGGGTTGCCAGCTTTGGGTTGGGAAATACCTGGAGATTTTGGGGATAGAGTCTAGGGAAGGCAGAGTTTGGGGAGGGATATCAGCAGAACTCAATGCCAGTGTCCAATCTCCAAAGTAGCCATTTTCTCCAGCGGAAATGACCTCTATTGCCTGGGTGTTGGCAACCCTAGGAATGCACCACTGCATTTTATCAAAACAGCCTCAGACATTTTTTAAAAATCTGCACCTGTATACTCCAGGCAGAGACAACCTTAATGTGAAAGTTTTGGGGGAAACCAGGTCTTTACCGCACTCTGAAAGATCACAAAGGAAGATGTCAGCTAATGTTTCATAAGAGACACCATTCTGTAGCCTTGATGCCATCACTGTAAAGGCCCGGTCATATGTTACTACCTGCTGAACTTCCAACTATGGGGGAACCTAAAGTGATGCTTCATCAGACAACACAAGTGTCCAGGTAGGCTCCTGCTACAGAGGGCAAGAACTATGATCCCAAAAGAACAGGTTGCTTACCTGTAACTGATGATCTTCGAGTGGTCATCTGTGCAGTCACACTGATGGGATATAGGCGCCCGCGCCGATCTCGATCGGTATTCTTGAAAGCTGCGGATTTCCGCGCCCCAGGCCCAGTGCGCATGCGCAGAAGCCCCACTGCGCATGCCCACAGGGACCGGAGCGGACATCCCGCCAGTTCCTTCTGACCGCTGCATAAGCCCTTAGAGATGGACCGGCAGCAGAGGGGAAGGAGGGCGGGTAGTGTGACTGCACAGATGACCACTCGAAGATCATCAGTTACAGGTAAGCAACCTGTTCATCTTCTTCGTGGTCTCTGTGCATCACACTGATGGGAGATTAGCAAGCAGAGTCCTACCTGGAGGAGGGTGCAACGGTCCATCAGCGAGAAGCCTCTTGAAGCACCGCACGGCCCACTGATGAGCGTCTACGCCAATCCAGGTCCAACGCATAATGGTTTACAAACGTATGCGGGGAGGACCAAGTGGCCGCATCACAAATGTCCTTCAGTGGGATTCCTCTCATAAAGGCTGCCGATGTCGCTAGGGCTCTAGTGGAATGAGCTCTAATCTGTCTTGGCAGGGGTCTCTTGCTTAACAAGTAGCATAGTTTTATCGTCTCAGTTATCCATTTGGAGATTCGCTGTGACGATACTCTTACACCTTGTGATGTTGTGGAATATGAGACAAAAAGTCTAGTGTCCTTACGTCCAGGCCTCACTCTATGTAAGTAGAACGAGAGTGCCCTTTTTACATCTAGTGTGTGAAGTCTCCTCTCCCAGTCTGAACTTGGGTTTGGAAAGTATACGGGTAAGCATATTTCTGCATTCAGGTGAAAGGCAGATGTCACTTTCGGAAGGAAGGTTACATCCGGGCGCAGCCTCACTCCTTCCGCGCTGAATCTCAAGTATGGGTCATCGCAGCGCAACGCTGCCAGTTCACCGACCCTGCGGGCTGAGGTAACGGCCACTAGAAAGGCTGTTTTCCAAGACAGTAATTGCAAGGAACATGTCGCCATTGGTTCGAAGGGTTTTCCCGTTAACGCCTGCAACACTGCTGGGAGGTCCCAGGCCGGGGCTGGGTCACGTACCGTAGGGTACAATCTTGCTAAGCCCTTTAAGAACCGTTTAGTATCAGGGTGAGAAAATACCGAATGGCCTCCCAATTGTTCATGGTTAGCCGATATAGCTGCCAGGTATACCCTCACCGATGACACCGTTAGTCCCTTGTCCAGTAGCGAAAGCAAAAAGTCTAATATTAGTGGCAGGCCTGCTGTCCTAGGTTCTTTATTAGTCTTGTTAACAAATTTGGCAAACCTTGTCCATTTATACTGATACGATTTTCTCGTGGATAACTTTCTACTATTCAGCATGACGTCAAGGGCTCTGTCCGACAATCTCGTCACTCCAGCCGCCAAGCTGTGAGTTTTAGGTGGGGTACATCGTGGTGAATCACCCTGCCCTCGTGAGACAGTAGAAGGTCTGAGCTCACTGGAAATTGGTGGAACCTCCCGTGAGACAGCCGCAGTATCGGGGAGAACCATTGTTGTCTGGGCCACCATGGTGTGATGAGAATCCCCTTGGGGCGTTCTAAATGAATCTTGTGAACCACCCTCGTGATCAGTGGGATCGGTGGGAAGAGGTACACATGCCGGCGGGACCATGGGATCAGTAACCCGTCTCCCAACGATAGGGGGTCTGCCCCCCCTCTGCAGCAAAATTTTTCGCATTTTGAGGTGCTGCGTGTGGCAAACACGTCCACTTCCGGTGTGCCCCATTTCTGGAACACCGGCCGAAGGAACTCCCAATTGAGTTCCCATTCGTGGAGAGAGGCCCCCCCTCGACTGAGGTAATCCGCACAGGCATTCAGATTGCCTGGTAGATGTGTGGCTACTAGAGTTGTGTCCAATTCTCTGCAGATTTCCCAAATCCTTAGGGCTAGAAAGCACAGTTTCCTTGAAACCGTGCCGCCTTGTCTGTTCACATAAGAGAGGGCAGTAGTGTTGTCTGTCAAGATCGCTACCGTTCTCCCCGTAATCAGGTGTTTGAAGGAGAGAACGGCATGATGTATGGCCAGCAGCTCCAGGAAGTTGATGTGGTAACGCAGAAGATCCTGAGGCCATTTGCCCCCCACACACATGTCGTTCGCGTGTGCACCCCAGCCCCACAGGGATGCATCCGTGGTTATAGTCAGCGTGGGAGTCTGTCTGTGGAACGGGGCTCCCTGGAGGAGGTTCTGTCTCTCCTGCCACCAGGGCAGGGTCCAGAGCACCGACGGTGGGACCGTCAGTTGGCGTGAAGGGGGGTCTGTTTGACAGTTGAACACACGTAGGAACCACAGCTGCAGTGTCCTCATGTGGAATCTGGTGAATCTTAGTACTGCCGTGGTCGCTGCCATTAAGCCCAGGAGGCGTTGAGCTTGGAACGCCGTGACTGTAGGGTTGGTCAGGAACACGTGTATTAGAGATATGATGTCTTCCGCTCTTTGTGTCGGCAGGAAAGCCCTGCAGGCTTTTGAGTCCAATATGGCCCCTATGAATTGCACCCTCTGGGAGGGCTGCAATGCCGATTTCTTTAGGTTGACCTGTAGGCCTAATTTTTGCAGAAGGGCTAAGGTGACTTCTACGTGCTGTGTTAAAAGTATTTCCGAACTCGCTACCAGCAGCCAGTCGTCTATATAGGGAAAGACAGTGATCCCCCGTAGACGCAGATGAGCAGCCACCACCACCATGATCTTTGTAAAAACTCTCGGTGCCGTAGAGAGGCCAAAGGGCAAAGCTTTGTATTGGTAGTGGGAGTCTCCAATTGTGAATCTGAGGAACTTCCTGTGGCCCTGATGTATGGTCACATGGAAGTAGGCATCTTGCAGGTCTAATGTGGCCATCCAATCCCCTTGGTTCAGTAGGGGTAGGATGTTCTGTAGGGAGACCATTCTGAATTTGTGGTTTTGTATGAAATTGTTTAGGCCTCGTAAGTCCATGATGGGTCGAAGGCCTCCATCCTTTTTGGGGATGGCGAAATAACGGGAGTAAAACCCTCGCCCCTCTTGGTTGGTTGGCACTTTCTCTATCGCATCTTTTTGGAGAAGCGATTGGACCTCTTCGTGTAGAGTGAGAGATGCTCTGGTGTGAATGACAGTGGGAACTGTGGGGTTTTCTCTGAATTCTATTTGATAACCCTCGCGGATTATCGACAGAACCCATTTGTCCGTAGTGATTGTGGACCATGCCGGAGAGTATGGGAAAAGTCTGGTATGGTGTGAGTCCGAAAGGTAGGGGGCAAAACAGGGGGAAGGGCAGTCAAAGACCCTGTTTGGACGGTCTATTCCCCTTTTGTCTGGATGGCTGTGACGAATTAGGTGAGTACTTCGTTTTCGGGTTGTACGGCGGTTTGGAATAGGTTGAGGAACCTTTGGGCCTCCATTGTTGCTCGGTGGGTTGCTTGGAGAATGGCTTCTTACTCCAAGGTTTGTTCCAGGAACGCTTCCCCTGGGTTCTAGATGACATGGGAACCCCCAAATTGCGAGATGTTTTGATGCTTTTGTCCATCTCTTGCAATATGGTGTCTGTGGTGGAGCTGAATAGCCCACTTCCGTCAAAGGGGAGATCTTCGATGCAGGATTGTGTATCCGGCTGGAGTGCCGTCGACCTCAACCAAGAGTGGCGTCTTAAGGTGATTGCCGAGGTGTTTTTGCTGAGATGTCACCTGCATGTTTAGCCGAATTAATTTGCTGCTTAGCTAGTGCTATGCCTTCCCTTTGAATCTTCTTGAGTGCCTGTTTGGCTTGTTCTGACAGGTCCGGAAGTGTTGATAACTGATCCCATAGGGCGTATTGGTAGCGGCCCATGCACGCGCCATAATTTGCCACCTTTATTCCCAGCGAGCCCGCAGTATAAAATTTTCTGCCTAAATTGTCCAACTTCTTTCCTTCCTTGTCTGGAGGAGAAGCATGTGTCTTTCTGGCCTTTGACGAGGACGCCACCACCACCGAGTTTGGTTTCGGGTGGGTAAACAAAAACTCAGCTGTGGATTCCTGAACTCGATACATGTGGTCGAGTCTTCGGGAGCTTATTGGTGTTGAGGCTGGCTTGTCCCACAATGCTTTTGTCATGTGTAGCATCACCGTAGTAAGTGGTAAAGCTATGGCCGTCGAGGTATCCAATTGCACGACATCGAACACGTTATCGGTAACTACCGGCTTGGGTTGGACCGTCGGTAGCGATAGAGTGTGTGCCATCCTTTTAATTAAATCTCCATATGATTTTAAGTCCTCTGATGGAGATATGGGCAATTCTTCGCCTACCTTGCTGGATGGAGCTGGCTCTTCCGGCGAAGAAATTTCCTCTCGGGGAGAGTCTTCCCCGAATGTTGGGGAGCCTTCTCTGGATTCTGAGTGCTCCGAGGAATGCTTGGGTGTTTCTTGGGCCCTTGGTGACTCGGGAGTCTTCCGCTCGGGGCTCCGAGATCGTGGGGTAGTCTTCAGCGTTTTCGGTGGCGTTGTGTCCGGTGGTTTCGACACCGACGCCGACGGTGTGTGTCGAGGTCGGTATGACGTTCGGGATCTGACAGAGGCTTCCGATTGTTGGTCCCAATCCAGATGTCTGGGAGGGAACCAGGGGAACATAGAAGGCATGGGGCAGGACCCGTAGAGGTACTGCCACTGTCTTTGATCCCACGACATTGTAGGCGGTGGTTTCGGAGGAGAACGATCCCTGTTGCGAGATATCTCCTCTGAATCTCTGGATCGATGCCGATACCGGGGAGCATGCCGAGGGCTTCTTGAACGGTCGCGCCCGCGGTCCTCTCTCGGCGTGGTAGATCGATCCTCCTTGGGGTTCTGGGTTTGCCGACGATCGGGGCTGACCGATGGTTCCCTGATCGGCGTTCGGGGTTGAGCGGTGTCTTCCACGGTGTGTATCTCCAGTGGACTGCTCTCCGCTCCCGATCTCTGGGATAGCTCTAAGTCGCGATCCGAGTCGGACGAAATGGCGATCTGCGTCGACATCGATGCCAACACCGGGGGGCTTAACCGGCGGCGTGGGGAAGCGAACAGCTTCAGTGGTGGTACTTTCGCCGTCGATCCCGATGGTGACGTCGGTAGCGAAGTTGCGGACGATCGATGTTTGTCCGACTTTTTCTTTTTCTTCGCTTCCGGCTGCAGTCCCTTCTCCTCCCTTGGCCGTTTTGCAGGAGTGGAGGAGGCGGACTTTGATGCTGAGCCCGATTTTGTGGGGCGGTCGGCGTCGGAGGTGCTCTTGTCGGCGCCGAGCGACTCCGATGTCGATGGGGTGTGCGTCGCTGCCGACGTTCGTTTAGGCGACAGTGCTTTCTCCATCAGTGCCGCTGCTAAACGACCCGCGCGGTTCTTTTTCGTCTGGCGGGAAAATTTTGCGCAATGGACACACGCGTCGGGGATATGCGTTTCTCCCAAGCAAAAAAGGCAAAGAAGGTGTCCGTCTGTGGGGGAGATCTTGCTACCGCAGTTCTTACACCTTTTGAAAAATCCCCACCGTTTTTCCATACGGGGGGGGGGGGGGTGAGGGAAAGGCGGGAAAAAAGGGAAAACTGAGGGAAAAGTTTCGGAAAAATCTTTCGCCTTCTCCCTCCCTAGTCTTTAAAAAGACTGTTGTGTGGTCTATGCCAAGTAAAGTTCTATAACGTTCAAAAATCCAACAACTAGCAACTTCCAAGAAAAGGATTTCTACCGACCGTGCGAGAGATCGACCGATCCAAGCGGCGGTCAGAAGAGAACTGGCGGGATGTCCGCTCCGGTCCCTGTGGGCATGCGCAGTGGGGCTTCTGCGCATGCGCACTGGGCCTGGGGCGCGGAAATCCGCAGCTTTCAAGAATACCGATCGAGATCGGCGCGGGCGCCTATATCCCATCAGTGTGATGCACAGAGACCACGAAGAAGATCATTTATTGCCTTCAGGGTCAATACTAGCACTTTAAATTGTTCTCAGAGACAAACTGGCAGCCAATAAAGTCGAATGAAAACTTGGGTAATATAATCACAGTGCTCAGTCCTGACAATAAATGGATTTTGGATTAAATTAAGTCTGGTCTCACTGGTGGGCTTCCTGATGGCACCTGGGTTTTGGTCACTGTGTGACACAGAATGTTGGACTGAATGGGCCACTGGTTTGATCCAGCAAAGTCTTTCTTATGTACTTATGTTTTGGGCAATGATGCTCTATATTCTTGGTGCTTGGGGTGCAACAGTGGGAGGGCTTCTGGAGTTCTGGCCCTGCTGGTGGACCTCCTGAGGGCACCTGGGATTTGGTCACTGTGTGACACAAAATGTTGGATCAGATGGGCCATTGGCCTGATCCAGCATGGTTGTTCTTATGTCTGGGGCAGTGGTGCTCTATATTGTTGGTGCTTGACAGTGGGAGGGCTTCTGGCATTCTGGCCCCGCTGGTGGACCTCCTGAGGGCATCTGGGATTTGGTCATCGTGTGACATAGAATGGATTGGATGGGCATTGGCCTAATCCAACATGGCTTCTCTTCTGAGAGCCCTTCCAAAGCAGTCCCAAATTAAACATGTTACAATAGCTTCCAAATTTGCCTACCACAATATGTGAATATCTGAAACATAATGGGTCATTTACAATTCCATTGTCGGTGTCTTACATATAAACTCCACATCAACATGTGAAGCTGCTTCATACCATGTCAAACAATTGGTCCATCTAGGTCAGTGTCTTCTCCTCTACCTGGTAAGAACTCTCTCAGGCAGAATCTTCCCCAGTGCTTGTGACTTTAAATTGCCAAACCAAACCCTGGAGATAGCAGAGACTGAAGCTTCCTGCTAGTCTTACATTTGATCCATGGACCCTTCCCTGCTTCACGTCATAATCAAAGAGAGCCCCTTAAAAAAGCAAAAGTTGCCAATTTTCCAGCACATTATGCCTGACCTACTTTTTCACTTCCACAATTTCTTGCTCATGAATTATTTGTACTACATCTGCAATTTATTCTTAACCTACTTTTAACACGGCATTTCCCAGCAGAAATATTTCTCACAAGCTTTCCCAGCCAAAATATAGTTCAACATGTTTAGTTAGGCCTTTGAAGGAACTGAAATATAAAGCACATGTTACCCCCACAAAAAAAGGAAAAGAGTGAAGAATAAGGCAGGAAACAGGTGGAAGATAATTTCACTATAGCAAAGGAAAGATATCTGTTTTGCTACTTTGTTTCACTGAAAAGACTTTTGAAACTGTACTTCCAAAGACACAAATGCCCCCAGCCCAGCTATATGAGATAGATAATAAATCACCAAGTTATTATTGGACAGAGAAGCTAGGAGAGAAAATATCCATTATATGAGAGCCAATAGGCTGCCTTTAGGTAAGATTCTAAAATTAAGTGTTATCTTAAAAAGCCTACGGTAACAAACAAAACCAAGTCTTTTTTTGAGCAGAAACAATCAGGGGGTGTGGCCTGATAGGCAAATGAGTTCCCCTGGACTTTTTCTACAAAAAAAAAAGCCCTGAGCAAAACAAAATATATATGCAAGCTACTTCAGTGATGTTATATAGGAACCTCCCTTAAAACGCTTGACACTCCTAATATAGTTTATCATCCCTGTGATGAGAAAGGGGGTGAAAATACAACCTGTTCCTTAAGCAGCAGCAGCTGGCCCTTTATGTTAGGATGGTCACTGTTCTTTCAGCACCTTTAACAACAAACGTCACTGAGACAAAAACAGCTGGAAAGGGATGGAAAAGCTTCACCTGCTTAATTGTTGGCTGTGAAAATGTTGTTAAAGGCACAGGGGCAGTGTGTTTTAAAAAAGAAAATCTTCAGAGTTAGCACAGCAAAGCAGTTTAGAGATTGAGGCTGCAATGCCCTCCAGTTAACAGGGTCCAAATTCCCGCCAAACTCAGCGGGGCAAAGAGGCATAAAATGATACTACATCTTGAGAACTACAAATGACTATTTCTCATCTCAGCCGTGTACTAGCTGCGTGGCCTTAGGAAAGTCATGGTGGCTCAAACTAGGGCCTGGGAGACCAGGGTCAAACTCCCATGCAGCCACAGAAGCTTGCAGTCATACTCTCAGCCTCACAGGGTTGTTGTGAGGATAAACCAGAGAAGACCGATATAGGTCACTTTTGGTCCCCACTGGAGGGAGGAGGAGGAGAAAGAGGAGATTAGATTTATATCCTGCCCTTCACTCGGGAGTCTCACAACAGCTTGCAATCTCCTTCCCCTCCCCACAACAGACAGGCACCCTGTGAGGTAGGTGGGGCTGAGAGAGCTCAGAGAGAACTGTGACTGACCCAAGGTCACTCCAGCAGCTGCATGTGGAGGAGTAAGGAATCAAATCCAGTTCTTCATATTAGAATCTGCCACTCTTAACCCCTACACCAAGGTGGCTCAGGATATAAATAAAGTAAATAAATAAATAAGTTTTTTTTTTAAAAAAATAACAACGTTGGGAAAAAGATCCTCGACCTACCTTACGGAATTATTGTAAGACAATACATGGGAAGACCACGGGAATTTCTTTTTTCAACATTCCCCCTCTAAGCATTCCCTCATCTTTTGGAGCCAGAACACTAGCCAAGAAAATCCACATAATGCCCAAGTCCAAATCTCCCCTCTGCCCTGAGCCAGATATAAATAATCTCATCAATCAATAAATAACAACAATAAACTCATTTTACCGGCCTCAGGGATGCCATCCCTCCCCCTCCCATCTGTAATATGGTGAACAACAGAACTGGCCTACCTTACAGGGCTGCTGTTGTAAAATTACAGTTCTAGCAACTGAAAACCCTTATTCCCTCCCCTCTTAAATAAAGTCTCCTTTTCTTGGCTTTGCAGCCAGTTCCTCCTGTCTGAGACCCTTTTCAGGTAAACAGCAATAATGAAGGGCTCCTGCTCCTCTTTCGTGGGTTTCACGAGCCCCTCTCTCTCCCTCAATTAAACAACCCAACTTTATTTCTTTTATTATTTAAACCATCTCTCGAGGGGTATTCCCCTCCCTTCCCCCCCCCCGCTCATTCCCTCCAGTTCTCAAGCTCCACCCTACTCTCTCCTGATTGGACCGCCCTCACGTCATTTTTGAAATGTTGACAGCACAGCCGGAAGACGATTGGCTAGGGGAAACGTCACTCGCCTCTTTGAGGGGCGCGAGCGAAAGCTTCGCGAGGCCCCCTCTCTTCGACGCAGTGGCGGCCGCACTTCCGGCCCCTTACCTGCATTTCGGCTGAGGGGGGTCCAAGTGAGGCGGGAGGGGCTTACCAATTATTTTGTTTTATTTCCCCTCCCGGGCCTTTTTTGTGCTCCCGGCGGCTGATAAACCGTCCACAGACTCGAGCGACGCGGGCTCCATCTTCCTCCCCCCCACTCCCCCTCCGGATTGGCGGCTGAGATTCGAAGAGCTTCTGGCAGCGCTCGCGGGAAGGCTTCACCCCAGCGGCCGATTGGCTGCTGAGCGCCGCGCGGCGAGGGCAGCCTTGTGACGCGATTGGCTAGCAGGGGTTGGGGGGAGGGGCGGAAGGAAAGAGGCCAGGGCATTGGGCCGTTCAGACGCGCGCCGTTGGACATCCTAGGCTGGGATAGGACAGGAGGAGGTTGCGTAATGGGTTCTTTCTCTGCGATTGGTCGGTGGGCGGGTTTCTCTCCTCCCCTTCGTTGGAGTCAGGGCGCTCTCGTGTTCGGGTAGTAAACACGCGGGCGCATGCGCAGGACGGTGATCGGCAAGGCCTGGTCCTTTTCTAGGTATCTGGACTCGTCCTCCAAACTAGGAGGTAAGGAAAGTCTCCCCCGGGCTGGGGATACGGGGCAGCTCCTCTGCTCCGAGCCAGCAGGCCCACTCTCCCCCTCGAGCCGGGCTCTTCTGGCCTAGGAGTCCGGCTTTGTATCCCCGGGGGGGGGGGAGGAGGGGGGCAGCTGGAACTAGGGTTGCCAACCTCCAGGTGGAGCCGGGAAATCTGGAATGACAACATCTCCGGCCGACAGCTTTTGGAGGATTGGCTACATCAGGGGTGTGTGGCCTAATATGCAAAGTGGTTTCTGCTAGAATTCCACTGTGTAAGCTCTTGGAGGATTGGCTACATCAGAGGGGTGTGGCCTAATATGCAAAGGAGTTTCTGCTAGAATTCCACTGTGTAAGCTCTTGGAGGATTGGCTACATCAGAGGGGTGTGGCCTAATATGCAAAGGAGTTTCTGCTAGAATTCCACTGTGTAAGCTCTTGGAGGATTGGCTACATCAGAGGGGTGTGGCCTAATATGCAAAGGAGTTTCTGCTAGAATTCCACTGTGTTAGCTCTTGGAGGATTGGCTACATCAGAGGGGTGTGGCCTAATATGCAAAGGAGTTTCTGCTAGAATTCCACTGTGTAAGCTCTTGGAGGATTGGCTACATCAGGGGTGTGTGGCCTAATATGCAAAAAAGCCCCTGCTAAAATTCCACTGTGTAAGCTCTTGGAGGATTGGCTACATCAGAGGAGTGTGGCCTAATATGCAAAGAAGCCCCTGCTAGAATTCCACTGTGTAAGCTCTTGGAGGATTGGCTACATCAGGGGTGTGTGGCCTAATATGCAAAGGAGCCCCTGCTAGAATTCCACTCCTGCTTGCAGCCAAGACTTCCCGAATTATAACAGATAGGGCAGCGTTTCCTTTCAGAGGCAATTAGGTTCAGTGGTCTTCCATGGCAGACGAGACAATAAAAGAAACAATAAGTGAACAATTGTTACAATTTTATTTAATATGGCAAGCAATTTAGAGTTAAACTAATGAGCCAGAAAATAACAACATAGTATTGTATAACTATCTAAATATAGTTGCAGCAACGGGGGGTTGTTTTGTAGAAAAAGAGCTGCTGGAGCTCATCAGCACACCTCATTTGCATATGTTACCCCCCCCCCCCCCCCGGCATCCCCAGAAGGTGTACTAAAATATATCAGCTCAGCATCTACCTTAAAATGCTTCTTGAGTGATAATGGTCATAACAGAATGTTACTCCTTTCATATTTTTAAAATTACTTTCTCCTATATGACCATAGTGGTATGATGAAAACTTCCGTCTGTCTACTGCAAATGTTTTGGTTATTATTAGGTTTGTCAAGTCTTGTAGTTCAGTGAAATTCTTACGTGAGGTTAGAACAATGGAGCCCAGATGCAAATATTGACCGGGGGGGGGAGAGGGTGTGGAGAAAGAAAGAGCACAATAAAATTTAGAGATTCTGGAGCTCCGCTCCTGTGAGCTCCTGCCCAGAAATGAGGCCTGACAACAGGTTTCCAACACAAGGTTACGAAACATCAGCAGGTTCAAAGTCCAAAATCCAAAGAGACCACTTGGCCACATAGGTCTCTTTTGGGAAGGCCTCAAAACATGAAGATAACTCTCAGTTCAGAAAGCCCAAACTGACACTTTCTCCCAGCCCGATAAGCACACAGCGTAAATCTATCTCAGCTGGCCTATAATAGCTCAAAATGGGCATCCAGGAAGAACCAACCAGTGACTAGCCTACAATTATTAGCTGAGGCTGGTTCTCATGGTGCAGCTGTAGAGGCATGCATTCATTGGGCGGGAAGGTAAGAGGTCGAATTAACTTCTTTCAAGGTCAAAATGCACTCTTACACACAGGTGTCAGCATATCAGCACTTCAAACTTAACACATCTTAAGAACATTCCTAAAGAAAGCAGGTTTCGGTAAGCAGGCCAAAAAGCCCGAACCCTTGTCAGACCCATAAAACCCCCCCAAAGAAACCATTTCTTTTGATATATTCATTACAGTTTGATATATTCATTACAGTTGGTCAGGCAATGAGATGATATAAGGGTAAGGGTACTACAGGTTTGTCCCTTTTTTCATCAGTTCGCATTACGATGGACAAGGGAAAGAGAGTTCCACACCTCTTCTCCCCAAAATACAAATGCAGACTTGCTTTCTAGATTCATGTTTCTTAGCCCTCGGTAGATGCAGAATGAACATCAAGACAGGTGACTTCTCCCTTCCTCACACATGCAGAGAGTCAGCAATGCCGTTCAAGATAACTTCCCCTGTCCCATGCTCATAGCCAAGAGCAGAGGCCAGGGAATTCTGCCTGCTTTCTAACTTCAGACAAAAACAAAAAAGAACCCGGCTGTAATAGATACCCACCATTGTTCAGCTATGGGAACTGGGTTATAAGCAATGGGAGATGCATTCACTCGAGTCACACAATGGCAGGGAAAGTACAGATAGTTGACAGATGGCTAGGTGGGTCTTTCCCCCTGCACCTGCCTGTACATTATTGTAAGGGACTGTCTCCCAGCTGGATAACCCCCCCCCCGCCCGTCGCTTCACTTATTACCCTGGCAACTGATACTTGCAAGCAGCGAATTGTGACTTCACCACAGAATGAAACTGCGGGGTGGAAGGATGGGCAAAGAACATGCATGTGAGAACATATTAAAAAAGAAGTAAATGCTTTAAACATGTTTTGGTGCCATGTGGATATTATTCTTAATCATCTATAATAACAGGGCTTCTTTTTTTTGTAGCAGGAATGCCTTTGCATATTAGGCCACGCGCCTCCTGATGTAGCCAGTCCTCCTGGAGCTTACAGTAGGCCCTGTAAGAAGAGCCCTGTAAGCTCTTGGAGGATTGGCTACATCAGGGGGTGTGGCCTAATCAGGGCTTTTTCTGTAGCAGGAGCTCCTTTGCATATTAGGCCACACACCTGCTGATGTAGCCAATCCTCCTGGAGCTTACTGTAGGCCCTGTAAGAAGAGCCCTGTAAGCTGTTGGAGGATTGGCTACATCAGGGGGTGTGGCCTAATCAGGGCTTTTTCTGTAGCAGGAGCTCCTTTGCATATTAGGCCATGCCCCCCTGATGTAGCCCATCCTCCTGGAGCTTACAGCAGGCCCTGTACTAACAGCCCTGTAAGCTGTTGGGAGATTGACTACATCAGGGGTGTGTGGCCTAATATGCAAAGGCGTTCCTGCTACAAAAAAAATAGCCCTGTATAAGTAATATTGAAGAGCATATTGAAGTCTTTTCCATATTGAATATGGAAAAGACAACTTGGAGGACATGATAATGTGCTGCAATGGTTAACTCCTAACTAGGAAAGTTATGAAGATTTCAGTCCTCAAAGCCATACTTAATCTTGAGTAGATCAGACCCCAGTGGTCCTTCTAGTTCAGCAACCTGTCTCACACAGTAGCCAACCAGTTCTTCTGGACAGCCTTCATGAAAACTGAGAAGAACCATGCTAGATAAACCAGTGGTCCATCTAGTCCAGCATCTTGTCTCACATGGTGGCCAACCAGTTCTTCTAGACAGCCTTCATAAAAACATGAGAAGAACCATGCTAGATAAACCAGTGGTCCTTCTAGTCCAGCATCCTGTCTCGCACAGTAGCCAACCAGTTGTTCTGGACAGCCTTCATAAAAACATGAGAAGAACCATGCTAGATAAACCAGTGGTCCATCTAGTCCAGCGTCCTGTCTCACACGGTGGCCAACCAGTTCTTCTGGACAGCCTTCATAAAAACATGAGAAGAACCATGCTAGATAAACCAGTGGTCCTTCTAGTCCAGCATCCTGTCTCGCACGGAGCCAACCAGTTCTTCTAGACAGCCAACAAACGGGGCATAGAGGCCTTCCCCTGATGTTGTCTTCTGGCTCTGGGATTCAGAGGATTAGTGCCTCTGAATGCAGAGGTTCCCCTCAGTGTGGTTTTATGGCTGGTTTTATGGAACAGTAGCCACATGCCAAAAGTGTCAAAGTATTTTATTATTGTAGCCATAGGCCATAACAACCCAGCAAAAAAACCCCCCAAAGCGTACAGTTTGCTTCTAACCATAAAAATTAAAACATAAAAAATACATAGCAAAATACAGTACTATGAACAAGATTGAAAACATATCTAACGTGTATATTATGGAACAATAGCATCTTCACAGCCTTCTTTCTTTCCCAGGACGGAGTCCTCGTCTCCCGTTTCCAATGCCTCCTTTGAGCTTGCTGCACTTCTCCCATTCGTTGATTCAGCTCAGCAGCGTCCCTCGGACCCCGAGGCTTTGGGGGAAGCGCCGTTTCCTGTTGCCGTGGAGGCCCGGCCCTTTATGCCTCGTGGCCGAAAAGAAGAGCTCCGAAGACCTTCTGCCTCTGAACGAAGCGGACTTGGAAGAGCAGTTTGTGCGGGGATCGGGACCCGGGGGCCAGGCAACCAACAAAACCAGCAACTGTGTGGTCCTGAAGCATCTTCCTTCAGGGATTGTCGTCAAGGTAACTCCATCGACGCTCCACAACTTGTGCTTTCGTAACGCGTCCTTTGCAGGGTTGTGCTTCACATGATCCGATCTTTAGTGCAATGCATGTTTGTATGTCGCTCCCCCCACACCCCCGGATTGCCGGTAGTGAACTCTTAATCACGTTTCAAGCAAGCAGATGAGAAAGCTTTGGTGCCACAAATGTTTAACACAAATGCTTGCGGGCAAGGCTTTCATCGGTAGCAGGAACTCCTTTGCATCTTAGGCCACGCACCCCTGATGGAGCCAGTCCTCCTGGAGCTTACAGTAGGCCCTGCAAGAAGAGCCCTGTAAGCTCTTGGAGGATTGGCTACATGGGGGTGGGGGGCGCTAATAGTCAAAGGAGTTCCTGCTACAAAAAAAGCCCCGCTTGTGGGCATCTGAGCTAGTAAAACTGACCTCTGTATACATCCGGTTGCTGAAAGTTTAGTGAGTGACTTTCACATCATAAGAACCTAAGAGAAGCCATGTTGGATCAGACCAACAGCCCATCCAGTCCAACACACTGCGGCACACAGTGGCCAAAAAATCCCAGGTGCCATCAGGAGGTCAATCAGTGGAGCCAGGGCACTAGAAGCCCTCCGACTGCTGCCACCCCAAGCACCATGAATGCAGAGCATCACTGCCCCAGACATAAGAACATAAGGAAGCCATGTTGGATCAGACCAATGGCCCATCCAGTCCAACACTCTGCATCACACAGTGGCCAAAAAACCAGGCCCCATCAGGAGGTCCACTAGTGGGGCCAGGACACTAGAAGCGCTCCCACTGTTGCCCCTCCCAAGCACCAAGAATACAGAGCATCACTGCCCCAGACATAAGAACCTAAGAGAAACCATGTTAGATCAGACCAGTGGCCCATCCAGTCCAACAAACTGTGTCATACAGTGGCCAAAAAAACCAGGCGCCATCAGGAGGTCCATCAGTGGGGCCAGGACACTAGAAGCCCTTCCACTGTGCCCCCCCCCCAAGCACCAAGAATACATCGACTGTGGTTGACCAGCTGCCCTTCAACTGATTTCAGTTTCACCCCAGAGACTTTATGAGGCTGCCAGGTGCCTGTCAACATGTGACAGAAATATCACTTCAGTAGCCAAAGACTGCACTGTTACACAGTTAATGGGAGTGCAGCCGTATGATCACGTTTCAGAGGAAGTGACGTAACAGTGTACAGCTCTCCAGGAAGACATGAAGCTGCCCTATACCGAATCAGACCACCAGTCCATCATAGACTCGTAGATCTGGAAGGGACCTCCGGGGTCAACTAGTCCAACCCCCTGCACAATGCAGGAAATTCACAAATACCCTTCCACACACACACACCCCAGTGAGCCCTGCTTCCATACCCAGAAGATGGCAAACAACCCACCAGGATCCCTGGCCGAACTGGCCTAGAGAAAATTGCTTCCTGACTCCCAAGTAGCAATCAGCATTTCCCTGGACATGTAAAAAAGAGCCATGAGAACTATCTATTTCCAGTCCTGATAGAACTACAGAAATGCATCTGGCCGCCAAGCCAGTCCCAGTTGCCGCCTCTTCAATCAATTAATGTTTTTTTCCCTCCCTTCTCTCCCCCCCCCCCCCCCCCCGCTCCGCCCAGTGCCATGAAACGCGATCAGTGGAGCTGAACCGCCAGAGAGCCAGAGAAATCCTGCAGGAGAAAGTGGACGTCTTCTACAAAGGTGAAACCAGCGAGGTTCTTCTAGAGAAGAAGGAGCTTCAGAAGAAGAAGCAGGCCAAGAGGCAGCAAGCGAGGGAGAACCTGGAAAGGAAGAGGCGTCTGAAAGAGCTGCAGACATCGGAGGACAAATAAGGAGCAGGTGGCTACCTGGGTTTTCCCCTGACTGTCACCCCCCCCCAAAAAAAAAAACGCTTTTTGAATGCTGTTGGTAGAACTTTGTTTTTTTCTTTTCTTTCAGGCTGGGTACATCCTACACGTGATAAAAATAAGAATTTGCAGTTGTCGGAAGATAAACTTTTCTCTTCCAAGAGCTAAAATGCAGGAGACAGTTACCAGGGCGATATAGTCGGCAGTTTCTCTGTGCGGCCCCAATCTCTCACGGCAAAAGCCCTCTGGATGTTTTTCCCAAGGCAGGATCCCGGCGTTCTCATGGATTTTCTGACACTCTTCCCTCCCAAGTTTAGTTGAAAACAGCGGAGCCAAGTTCTTCCCTTCCTGCACACAGTTACCGGGTCAACGTGGGACGTCATGGATGGAACTGCCTCCCTCTATTGGTGAATAGCCTTTCTTTTAAGGCAGTTTACTATCCACACTTTGAAACATTGACCTCCAGGTGCCCTCAGCCAATTTTGACACGTATGCAGCGTTCTTTGTTTTCTTTTATTTTCAAATTTTATAAGAAACATTCTCAACTTAAAATAGTCAGAGAGCATGTGGAATTCACTGCCACAGGAGGTGGCGGCGGCATAGACTGCTTCAAGAGGGGATTGGGTAAAAATATGAAGCAGAGGTCCATCAGTGGCTATTAGCCACAGTATATTATTGGAACCATCTGGGGCAGTGATGCTCTGTGTTCTTTGTGCTTGCGGGGGGCCAAAGTGGAAGGGCTTCTAGACCCACTAGTGAACCTTCTGATGGCACCTGCGGGTTGTTGTTTTTTTGGGCCACTGTGTGACACAGAATGTTGGACTGGATGGGCCATTGGCCTGATCCAACAGGGCTTCTCTTATGTTCTTATGTGACACAGAGCGTTAGATCGGATGGGCCATTGGCCTGATCCAACATGGCTTCTCTTATGTTCTTATGTGACACAGAGTGTTGGAATGGATGGGCCATTGGCCTGATCCAACATGGCTTCTCTTATGTTCTTATTTGACACAGAGTGTTGAACTGGATGGGCCAGTGGCCTGATCCAACGCGGCTTCTCTGATGTTCTTATGTGACACAGAGTGTTGGACTGGATGGGCCACTGGCCTGATCCAACATGGCTTCTCTTCTGTTCTTATGTGACACAGAGTGTTGGGCTGGATGGGCCATTGGCCTGATCCAACATGGCTTCTCTTATGTTCTTATGTGACACAGAGTGTTGGACTGGACAGGCCATTGGCCTGATCCAACAGGACTTCTCTTACGTTCTTATGTGACACAGAGTGTTGGGCTGGATGGGCCATTGGCCTGATCCAACATGGCTTCTCTTATGTTCTTATGTGACACAGAGTGTTGAACTGGATGGGCCAGTGGCCTGATCCAACATGGCTTCTCTGATGTTCTTATGTGACACAGAGTGTTGGACTGGATGGGCCACTGGCCTGATCCAACATGGCTTCTCTGATGTTCCTATGTGACACAGAGTGTTGGACTGGATGGGCCACTGGCCTGATCCAACATGGCTTCTCTTATATTCTTATGTGACACAGAGTGTTGGGCTGGATGGGCCATTGGCCTGTTCCAACATGGCTTCTCTTATGTTCTTAGAGTCAGCACAGTATCCTTCTGATAGAAGTTGAGAGGCAAAAACAAAAGAAAAAGCATCTAACAAGTGAACAAAACAGAAACTGGTCTAAGCATAAAATACACCTATAATTTGATTTGCTCAACCATTCCAGTTAGCAGTGAGCACAATTTTAATGTTTTTTTTTCCAGAAGTTTGCATAAAGCAGATTGGTGTGATTGAACACAGTCAAAGAAATGAAACCATCTTTCTACAAAATCATCGGAATCAACATTAAGAGTTTGTCTGTTGCAGTTTGGAAGCAATTTGGACCAACGTAATTATATCCCAAATTTTCAAAGACCACTGTCCTTTTGAGGGTATAGATTCAGTTTTCCAGTGCTGCACAATAAACAGTTTTGCGGCCAACAGAAGCGTTGCGGCTAATTCAGCTTTATTCTTTGGTACCTCTTTGGATGACCACAGGTTTAGAAGAACAGAATCAGGCGAGAATGCATCTACAGCATTAAGCCCGGCCGTTCTGGATGTAATCACGCATCGTCACACAAGGCAGACCAGATGCAGAGAAGGAGAAGGCGACATCAGCCAGAGCACTGCCAAGATGAGACAACTGCATTCCCAAGCCATGCAACAGTGTGCAAGAAATATGCCGTGTGTGAGGATATTCACTGCTTGAGTCATCCGCTGTAGGTATGGACTTTCGCCTGAAGCATCGCGCCTCCAAGCGACTGCAGGGTAGCTGCTGCCTTCCCATTTTGTACTGGACGATTAAAAGTGAAAGATTTGTATCTGCTTATCTTGGCCTGTGCCGAGCGGGTTATTCAGCAAGCAGGTAAGGCCAGGCCATAAGAGCATGAAAGAAGCCGTGTTGGATCAGGCCAATGGCCCATCCAGTCCAACACTGTCACACACTGGCCAAAAAAACCCAGGTGCCATGAGGAGGTCCATCAGTGGGGCCAGGGCACTAGAAGCCCTCCCACTATTGCCCGCCCCCCAAACACCAAGAATACAGAGCATCACTGCCCCAGACATAAGAGCATAAGAGAAGCCATGTTGGATCAGGCCAATGGCCCATCCAGTCCAACACTGTCACACAGTGGCCAAAAAAACCAGCGCCAACAGGAGGACCATCAGTGGGGCCAGGATACTAGAAGCCCTCCCACTATTGCCAGCCCCCCCAAGCACCAAGAATACAGAGCATCACTGCCCCTGACATAAGAACATAAGAGAAGCCATGTTGGATCAGGCCAATGGCCCATACAGTCCAACACTGTCACACAGTGGCCAAAAAAACCCAGGTGCCATGAGGAGGTCCATCAGTGGGGCCAGGGCACTAGAAGCCCTCCCACTGTTGCCCCCCCCAAGCACCAAGAGTACAGAGCATCACTGCCCCAGAAAGAGTGTTCCATTTATACCTTGTGGCTAATAGCCACCGATGGACCTCCGCTCCCTAGGTTTATCCAATCACCTCTTGAAGCATGAAGAAGAAGATGATATTGGATTTATATCCCGCCCTCCACTCCGAAGAGTCTCAGAGCGGCTCACAATCTCCTTTCCCTTCCTCCCCCACAACAAACACCCTGTGAGGTGGGTGGGGCTGGAGAGGGCTCTCACAGCAGCTGCCCTTTCAAGGACAACCTCTGCCAGAGCTATGGCTGACCCAAGGCCATTCCAGCAGGTGCAAGTGGAGGAGTGGGGAATCAAACCTGGTTCTCCCAGATAAGAGTCCACACACTTAACCACGACACCAAACTGGGGTCACCGCCACCTCCTGTGGCAGTGAATTCCATATGTTAATCACCATTTAGGTGCAAGAACCCCCCCCCCCCAGTCCTTACCATGAGGCACTAGCCCAAACGCTGAAGCTTCTGCAGGGCTGTGGGGAACCCTGTGGCCCCCGTTATCCCCCTGACAGCTACAACAAAGGCTGGAATATCTTCTGGCAGCTCCCCTTTTCTGCAGACCAACCACAGGATCAATACGACAAGCCTGCTGGATGAGATCAGTGGTCCATCTAATCCAGCATCCTCATGGGATGTCTTTTTTTCCTAAACTGAAAAGGTATGGAAGTCCCCTGGGTCTGGGTCCCTGAGTGTGCTGTTATAGACATCCCTATGCTTTCCAGGTCTGCAGCCCTGCCAGAACTGGGTTTGATTCCCCACTCTTTCACTTGTGGCTGCTGGAATGACTTTGGGTCAGCCATAGCGCTCTCAGAGTTGTCTTTGAAAGGGCACTAGAAGCCCTCCCACTGTTGCCCCCCCCAAGCACCAAGAGCACAGAGCATCACTGCCCCAGAAAGAGTGGAATGGCTTTGGGTCAGCCATAGCTCTCACAGAGTTAGTCTTTGAAAGGGCAGTTTCTGGGAGAGCTCTCTCAGCCCCACCCACCTCACAGGGGGGGCGTCTTTTGTGGGGAAAGAAGACAAAGGAGATTGTGACCGCTCTGAGATTCAGAGTGAAGGGGGTGGGATATAAATCCAATATCTGCTGCTGACACTCAAAAGGACTCCAAGCTGTGTTTTCAGAATCGGTCCACTTCACAAGATAGCTGAAACCTGCAAGGATGTTCCTACCGCTCCCCCCCCCCCTCTTCAAGAAGAAGAAGAAGATATTGGATTTATATCCGGCCCTTCACTCCGAAGAGTCTCAGAGCAGCTCACAATCTCCTTTCCCTTCCTCCCCCGCAACAGACACCCTGGTGAGGTGGGTGGGGCTGGAGAGGGCTCTCCCAGCAGCTGCCCTTTCAAGGACAACCTCTGCCAGAGCTATGGCTGACCCAAGGCCATGCTAGCAGGTGCAAGTGGAGGAGTGGGGAATCATACCTGGTTCTCCCAGATAAGAGAGCTATGACTGACCCAAGGCCATTCCAGCAGCTGCAAGTGGAGGAGTGGGGAATCAAACCCGGTTCTCCCAGATAAGAGAGCTATGACTGACCCAAGGCCATTCCAGCAGGTGCAAGTGGAGGAGTGGGGAATCAAACACGGTTCTCCCAGATAAGAGAGCTATGGCTGACCCAAGGCCATTCCAGCAGGTGCAAGTGGAGGAGCGGGGAATCAAACACGGTTCTCCCAGATAAGAGTCCGCACACTTAACCACTACACCAAACCGGCTCTCCAGGATGGCCAGAGCTTTTTGGGGATCTCCAAGGCAGAGAAGGGCACAATTAGAACTAAGGGCAGCAACACTGTGCCCCCCTCCCTTGTTTCTTGCAGCTGTATTCCTTCTTTTCAGCCGACAAACAAGAAGATAGATCCAGGTGGGTAGTTGTGTTGGTCTGAAGCAACAGAACCAAGTTTGGATCCAGGGGCCCCTTTAAGACCAACCAAGTTTTATTCTGGATGTGAACTCTTCAGATGGAACGTCTTCAGATGGAACTGCTGGAGTAGTCCAAGAGAGCCATAGCTCAGTTCAGGATTGGGAGGCCACCCAAGAGGTGAGTGGAGGGCCTTTGGGCAGCCCCTCCAACAACGGGCAGTTCAACGATGCCCCTGATTTTCCTCCCACAGCTGTATTTCTGTGCCTCTGCTGCCCTCTGCTGGGATTAAATAGATGTATTTAAATGGTTTTAATGGTTTAATGGTTTCAGATGTATTTAAATGGTTTATGAATATATGTGTTTGATGTGTTGGTATGTTTGTGGAAGAGCACCTCATTTCGTTGCTCTCTTTTTGTTGAGAACAATGACAATAAATTCATCTATCTATCTATCTATCATCTATCTATCTCGGCTGTACTGAGCTGTTTGCACCCAAAATAATGCAATATTTGTGTACTCTTAGTGATACAAATACAGAGTACACAAATATTGCATTATTTTGGGTGCAAACAGCTCAGTACAGCCGAGATCGCAGCAGAGGGCAGCAAAATAATGCAATATTTCTGTACTCTTAGTGATACAAAGAGGAGCCCCATGGCGCAGAGTGGTAAAGCTGCAGTACTGTAGTCCAAGCTCTCTGCTCACGACCTGAATTCGATCCCTGCGGAAGCTGGGTTCAGGTAGCCGGCTCAAGGTTGACTCAGCCTTCCATCCTTCCGAGGTCGGTCAAATGAGTCCCCAGCTTGCTGGGGGGAAAGTGTAGATGACTGGGGAAGGCAATGGCAAACCACCCCATAAAAAGCCTGCTGTGAAAACGTCGTGATGCGATGTCACCCCATAGTTGGAAACCTCTGGTGCTTGCACAGGGGGACTACCTTTACCTTTTAATGATGCACACCATTAATGAAAATAAGCTTTATTACATCAAGTAATAAATACATACAAAGATGCAAATAAGTTTTAGTCGCTTGTTTGGGATTCCCCCCCCCCCCTTTTTTTTTGGCAAAGTTACCGTTTTAAACCTTGGAAGAAATCAAGTGTTAGTATCATGGGCCCCTATAGGATCTAACAGACGGCATTCTGTCTCATGCATTTTAAATGGTTTCCGAAATACAAACAGTCATGTGGGGAAAACAAAGGTGGGGGAATGTTAAATGCAGTTTATGGTTTATGTATCAGACTACATGAATTAGGAAGCTTATTGGCAAGGGCGGGGGGGGGGGGGAATTATCTCTGTCCTTAACATGAAATCCTTAGAAGGTGAACATATGAGCGATTAGAGGAGCGTTTGCCACGCTGGCTTCAAAGAACTCACTCCACACTGGCCCCGCACGTGCCATGGAATCCCGATGCACTGCAAAGGATCATGGGACACGGACACAGCTTTTCCATCAAAAACAACTCAAAAGGTCAAACGGAAGATTGCTGTTTCTGGCCGCCCCCCCACCTGAGGAATCATCGGGGCTTCCTTGGAATGCAACGTGAAAACAAATGCACTAAGAAACAGATAATGAGATTGGAAGAAAAGCAAAGAGAGTGCAATATTTTTTTTTAGAAAATCTTCCGAATGAATTCAGGGAGCGTCGAACCGAAATGCTGCCAGTTCTCCTTGTTCAAAGAGAGGAAGAAAATTTCATTCTTCTTGACAGTGGCCAGGATCCAAAGAACTGCACGAGTTCCATATGACCTGGGGGTGGGTGGGGGGTTTGGACTTTGCATCTGTCAGAGATGCCTTTGTCACCGCACGTCGAACTGCTTCTGAAACAAAGTGGAGTTTCAATGACAGGTCGGGGAGGAGGGAGGGAAATCTGTCACTCAAAGCACACAAAGCTCGTGGGTGCGCCTCGAGTCGCTCTTTGGGTCCCAGCCCACATTCTTGAAAAAGGGCGGGGGGGGGGAACAGTCCAGTTGAGAGATTTGTCTGAACGTTTCCGTGGCCTCCAAAGGAATTCTCTGTCTTGTTCATAAAGAGATGGGAAGCCTTGCTGCTCGGGAGGGTGAGAACTAGGATCGCGCGTTCCGCTCTGTCTCTGCCAAGCATTCCCGAACTAATCCACGAGCGTGAATGATGCCTGCAGAAAAACAGATACGGACCGTCAAGTTTGGACAGGCTTTTAAAAAACGTCTCCTGTTTAGGAAGCTGGTGAGGATGTCGGTTCTGGCCAAGGAAAATGCCAGCCCCCGAACAGCAGAGAATTCTCCTGCGTGGACTCGGGTCGAAATGCTCCCATGCAGGAAAAGATTTGCTGTTGTACTTTGCAATTAAATCCAACCTGGACCTCTTGTGGTTGTGAGCAGTATTCCCTCTTAAGCTGAGTTAGTGTGAGCTAGCTCACAGTTTTTTAGCCTCCGGTTCACACATTTTTGTCTTCGCTCAGGAAAAATGGCCCCAGAGCAAACTAATTGATGCAGGAGCTCACAAAGTAGAACTTTTGCTCACAAGACGCCACAGCTTAGATTGAGTATTGGTTGTAAGCCTTTGTTAGCTACAGTTTGCTTGATTTGGATCATTTTCTCTAAGCTTTATGTCTTTAAAAAAATCTCCACTGAAATTTTGTGGCTATCACAACGTTTATCCAAAGAGGTGGGACAGCTAGGTGTAGTGGTTAAGTGTGCAGACTCTTATCTGGGAGAACCGAGTTTGATTCCCCACTTCAGCTGCTGCAATGGCCTTGGGTGAGTCATAGCTCTCGCAGAGTTGTCCTTGAAAGGGCAGCTTCTGGGAGAACTCTCTCAGCCCCACCCACCTCACAGGGTGTCTGTTGTGGGGAGGAAGGTAAAGGAGATTGTGAGCCACTCTTGAGACTGATTCAGAGAGAGGGGCAGGATATAAATCTTTTAGCTGTATCTGAGGTGAGCGATGAGTTACAAAAGCTGCCACAAATTTTGTTAATTTTTAAGTTTCTCCTGAACTCTTGTTCTTTTCTATTGTATGTTTAAGTAAGCTCATAACAGCAGTCAACATTTATGTATAGAGTTTTAAGGGTACCAAGCATTTCACATATGCTTTTATAACAGGCCTCTCAGGTTGGTATTATGAGACCCATGCTGCAGGTCAGTGGGAAAGAAGGGACGGTGGCTCAGTGGTAGAGCATCTGCTTGGTAAGCAGAAGGTACCAGGTTCAATCCCCCGCATCTCCAACTAAAAAGGGTCCAGGCAAAAAGGTGTGAAAAACCTCAGCTTGAGACCCCGGAGAGCCGCTGCCAGTCTGAGTAGACAATGCTGACTTTGATGGATCAAGGGTCTGGTTCAGTATAAGGCAGCTTCATATATATTCAAGATAGAGCCTGATCTCAGAATCTAAGCAAGGTCGCTACTTGGAAGAGAGATCGCCAGCAGAGAAAGGACATGGCCAGCCGCCTCTGCTTCCCCCTTGCCTAGAAAACGCCTTGCTGGGTTGTTGTAAGCAGGGGTGGTTCTTGGATGGGAGACCACCAAGGAAGGCTCTGCAGAGGAAGGCCATGGCAAACCACCTCTGCTTCCCCCTTGCCTAGAAAACCCCTTGCTGGGTTGCTGTAAGCAGAGGTGATTCTTGGATGGGAGACCACCAAAGAAGGCTCTGCAGAGGAAGGCCATGGCCAACCACCTCCGCTTCTCCCTTGCCTTGGAAGTTCCTGGTTGGTTCTTGGTTAAAACAATTTTATTGGTAACATGTGGTAGCAAAATTATTTCTTAAATCTTAATAACTTCTTTTATCTACCCCATATATTACTTTCTACCTCCCCCCCTCCCCCTGTTGGAAGTTCCTTGCTGGGATTGCTCTTTATTTAGTTTATATCCCACCCTCCCCGCCGAAGCGGGCTCAGGGTGGCTTACATATTATGCATATGCCTGGGTATAACATAATAAATAAGATAAAAAACCATAAAACAATTTAACAACCATAAGACATAAACATTTACATTTCTACATTTCAGTGCTATGATCTTACAATCAGATTTTTTTAAGCAGGGTTGGTTCTTGAATGGGAGACCACCAAGGAAGGCTCTGCAGAGGGAGGCCATGGCAAACCACCTCTGCCGCTCCTTTGCCTTGGAAGCCCCTTTTTGGGAGTCGCCATTAGCCTGCTGTGACTCGGTGTGACTTCCAGACCTACTGCAAGCAGGGGCCAGAGAGATTAGTGGTTTGCCTAAGCTCCCTTTGCAAGTTCCCCGCGGGGGCCAGATCTGGTCCCCTCTCATTTCCTGTGGCTGATTCTCACATTCTGGGCCGCGCCGTTAGGATCTGGGGTCCAAACGGTGCAACAGACAGAGGTGGGCTGTAGGTTCCTTTCCATCGACAGGCGCGTGGAGCCTGATTCAGATCAGGACTGTGAAGCTTCTGGGTGACCCATGGGGCTAGTCACTCAGCCTAGCCTACCTCACAGGGTTGTTGCGGAATAAAATGGACAACAGATGAACCGTGTATGCTGCCTAAGCAGGGCTGGATTGACAATTAGAAGAAGAAGAATTGCAGATTTATACCCCGCCCTTCTCCCTGAATCACAGACTCAGAGCGGCTTACAATCTTCTCCCCCCACAACAAGACACCCTGTGCGGTGGGTGGGGCTGAAAGAGCTCTCCCAGCAGCTGCCCTTTCATGGACAACTCCTACGAGAGCTATGGCTGACCCAAGGCCATTCCAGCAGCTGCAAGTGGAGGAGCAGGGAATCAAATCCGGTTCTCCCAGATAAAAGAGTCCACACACTTAACCACTACACCAAACTGGCTCGCACTGGCCTATAGGCCCCCAAGCCAGCTCCCCCCTTCCCCGGTTTCCCCCCTGCTTGCAGCCCTCCCAGCCTGCACACGCAGCCAGCAACTGAGCCACTCTTTGCCTGACTTGCCTGGTGCGGCTGCTGCCAGCATCATTGCAGAGTCTGCCTCTCTCTGCCTCTCCCCCACAGTTTTGTCAAAGGGGCTTTTGAGAAGGTGGCTGCAGCAGGGGCCGTGGGTGGTGGGGCAGGCGCTCCGACTCTTGAGATAATTTGCAAGGGGACCCTCAAGATTTTGACTGCCTAGGGGCCTCCACAGGGTTTGATCCAGCACTGCGCCTAAGCATCTTGGAGGACGGAATAAACATGGAAAGAGAAAACGTTTCTCATCTTGAGCTTTCCCCATTATCTTGCAAAGTTAAAAACTTTATTCTGAGTTTTCCATTAAAGAGCCTTAAGATCTCCCCCCACCCAACACACACACACACACACTAGCCAGATTACCTCGTTTTAGCCGCTCCATGGCACTTTTGCTTCCAGCATACGTTGGCCTAATTTCTTTTCCTAATTCTTCTATGATAGCCAGGAGTTCTGCATATTTGCTCTGTGGTACTTGACTGCTGCTAGTACCCTGATGGAGCGGAAAGGAAAGGCTACAAATTAGGCAAACAGCCTGAGTCACCAACAAACCTAAAAGCAGCTTTAGACAAATCAATTCACGGGCTACAGCTTAAAGTGTGCAATTTAATCAGAATTGTCTAGTGTGGGGAAAAGCGTTTGTCTCCATGTGTGACGGCTGACAATCTGTGTTTTTCGGAATTTTCTTTTAGGCAGAAGGCTAAAACGCCTGTTTTTACCCAGGCTTTTAATTAAGGGCTTAATCTTATCAGAGTTTTAATGGTCTGCTTTGTTTTGTGGGGCAGCTGTTATGCTGCCTTATGTGAAATGAGGGGGGAAGGCAGAATGGTATGGCCTGACGTCATCAGGTCTCAGAAGCTAAACCGGGTTGGTTCTTGCATGGGAGACCACCAAGGAAGGCTCTGCAGAGGAAGCCCTGGCAAACCACCTCTGCTTCTCACTTGCCTTGAAAGCCCTTTGCTGGGGTTGCCGTAAGCAGGGTTGGTTCTTGCATGGGAGACCACCAAGGAAGGCTCTGCAGTGGGAGGCTATGGCAAGCCACCTTTTCAAAAGGAGACCACCAAGGAAGACTCTGCAGAGGAAGGCCATGGCAAGCCACCTCTGCTTCTCCCTTGCTTAGCCCCTTGCTGGGGTTGCTGTAAGCAGGGTTGGTTCCTGGATGGGAGAGCTCCAAGGAAGGCTCTGCAGAGGAAGGGAATGGCAGACCCCCTCTGCTTCTTCCTTGCCTTGAAAGCCCTTTGCTGCGGTCACCATCAGTCACTTGTGACTTAGCAGTGACGAATGTGCATTTATCTAACGGGGGTGGCCAAACTGTGGCTCAGGAGCCACCTGTGGCTTTTTCACACATATCGTGTGGCTCTCGAAGCCCCCACTGACCCGTTGGTCAGCTTGGAAAAGGCATTTCTCGCTTTAAATCACTTCGCCAAGCCAAGCCAGACGGTGGCTTGCAGAATGCATTCAAAGTTAAAGTTGCTTTCTTTTCACCTCTCCCTCCATCTATTTTCCTTCCTTCCTGCTCTCAGATATCTGATGTTCGTGTCTTGTGGCTCTCAAATATCTGACATTTATTCTAGGTGGCTCTAACATTAAGTAAGTTTGGCCAGCCCTGATCTAATGGCTTGGGTTTTTTATATTGCATTCTTCATTGTAAGCTTCCGCAGGCAGGAACCTGAAAAGCAGGCACAGAAATATTCTAAATCGATAAATGCGTTTGAAAGGTTTTCCCCAAAAATAAAGAGACTTACGATTTTACTGAACCCCCAAGGTCACAGTCACCTCTCACGGCTGGCTACATTACTCATGCACTGTAAGGGGATTTGTGGCAGTAGTGTTGATATGATGATCCCTCCAGAGATTGGCTGTGCTCCCGTGATGTCACAGAAGAGACAGGCAAGCAGCCAAGAGGCTCTCTAGCAGAGCACCTTCGATTCTGGGGAGGAGACAGGGCAGGTCTCGGAAGCTAAGGAGGGTCGGGACTTGGATAGGAGATGGCTGAGATCACCACGGCGCCAAAACTGCATAATTGGAGAGCCAGTTTGGTGTAGTGGTTAAGTGTGCAGACTCTTATCTGGGAGAACCGGGTTTGATTCCCCACTCCTCCACTTGCACCTGCTAGCATGGCCTTGGGTCAGCCATAGCTCTGGCAGAGGTTGTCCTTGAAATGGCAGCTGCTGGGAGGGCCCTCTCCAGCCCCACCCACCTCACAGGGTGTCTGTTGTGGGGGAGGAAGGGAAAGGAGATTGTGAGCCGCTCTGAGACTCTTCGGAGTGGAGGGCGGGATATAAATCCAATATCTTCATCTACCTCACAGGGTGTCTGTTGTGGGGGAGGAAGGGAAAGGAGATTGTGAGCCGCTCTGAGACTCTTCGGAGTGGAGGGTGGGATATAAATCCAATATCTTCATCTACCTCACAGGGTGTCTGTTGTGGGGGAGGAAGGTAAAGGAGATTGTGAGCCGCTCTGAGACTCTTCGGAGTGGAGGGCGGGATATAAATCCAATATCTTCATCTACCTCACAGGGTGTCTGTTGTGGGGGAGGAAGGTAAAGGAGATTGTGAGCCGCTCTGAGACTCTTCGGAGTGGGGGGGCGGGATATAAATCCAATATCATCTTCTTCAATAATTCTTCAGGATATTTAGCTGTCCACTTTGGTCACTGTCTTTGCCCTGATGAATCATATATCTTCAGATGTATTAAATTGAGATTCTTGTAGTTGGAGGTAACGAAACTATTATTATTATTATTATTATTATTATTATTATTGGAGACCATCTCCATTATTGTTATTATTGGAGACCACCAAGGAAGACTCTGCAGAGGGAGGCTATGGCAAATCATCTCTGCTTCTCCCTCACCTTGAAAGCCACTTGGTGGCTTTATTATTTGTTTATTTATATTCCGCCCATTCCCCCATTTGGGGGCTCAGAGCAGAGCACATCACAACAGTGATAAAAGCACAATAAAATTACAACAACTTCATGATAAAACCACTTTCAACGTTTAGTAAAGTGCAACAGGACGGTCCAGCAGGATGATATAAAAGAATAATATAGCAAGATGGTACAACAGAATGGCAGATCGGTACTACAGACTAGCACAAAAATAGTACCACAAGAAGTAGGGGAAGGCCAACCGATCGAATAGATAGATACCCGCTGCCTCATCCAAAAACCTGGCGGAACAGCTCCGTCTTACAGGCCCTACGAAAGGCCAGCAAGCCACTATGCCCAACAGACCCTTATACCTACTCCCCAGCATTCTTAGGTCTCAATGTTGTTTTGTGGCAAAATGCCCCTTTATCTATCAGACTTAACCATTCCTAGTAATCGCAGGGCATTTATGTTGGCTAGACTAAATGCGTTTCCCTCCAAAGTTTTACGTGAGAGATATCATCGAGTCCCTTCATGTGATACGACTCTGTTCCTGTGGAGCGAATATTCCCGACTCAATGCAGCATATATTGCTTGATTGTTCCATATGTCATAATCTCCGTAAAGATCTATTTTGCAAGCTTTTTCCTTCTCCCCAGATCTGTCTATTCTGTCACCCTGTCATTACTTACTGAATGATACTGAAGAAGAAGAAGATATTGGATTTATAGCCCGCCCTTCACTCTGAATCTCAGAGCGGTTTACAATCTCCTTTCCCTTCCTCCCCCACAACAGACACCCTGTGAGGTGGGTGGGGCTGGAGAGGGCTCTCACAGCAGCTGCCCTTTCAAGGACAACCTCTGCCAGAGCTATGGCTGACCCAAGGCCATGCCAGCAGGTGCAAGTGGAGGAGTGGGGAATCAAACCCGTTTCTCCCAGATAAGAGACGGCACACTTAACCACTACACCAAACTGGCTCTCCTCTGAGTGGGAGGTTAGTGAGGCTGTGGCAAAATGTTGGGCTGACATCCTTAAATTTAAATCTGACCATGTATGAATGCATCTGTAATCTCCGTTTCTTTTTGATTTTATCTCCAATGTTTAAATTTTTTTATATTCAGTGTATTCTCATTTGCAACGGTTATGCCATTAAAGGTTTGGTATGGTATGGGTGAAGACTTCTTCGTTTCCTCAGGCATTCCTTCCAAAGGATCCCTCCTTCCTGCCCTTATGTTTTTGGACACAGGGCTTTTAAATATGGCTTTAATTGGTTTACCATGTGTTTTTATAATGCTTGCTTTAATTGTAAGCCGCCCCGGGGGCCCTGACCGGGCAGAAAGGCAGGGCACAAATTTCACAAAAAAATTGTTGCAAACCACAAGTGGGACTTCTGAAAAGGAGAGATGCAACTGTACCTTAAGCGATGTGGGAGGGAGGGGTGCCAGAACTGCCAGAGAGCTGCTCAGGTAGAAGGAAACTTGGATATGCACAAAGCTTTTTTCTTATTGGTAGCAGGAACTCCTTTACATATTAGGCCACACAGCCCTTATGTAGCCAATCCTCCAAGAGCTTTCAGGGCTCCTAGTACAGGGCCTACTGTAAGCTCCAGGAGGATTGGCTACATCAAGGGGTGTGTGGCCTAATATGCAAAGGAGTTCCTGCTACAAAACGAACCTGGATATGTATCCAGCAAGTTTCTGCAGTGGGCAGGGCTGCCATAAAAGGTGCTGGGAAGAAGAGGCATCGTTTCATAAATCTGCATTTCTGGGCAGGGCTGTCGAACCAGTCGCCAACGCTAACAGAAGGCCTGGTGACGAAACATCTTCAACCATCTTTTGCATCCGCGGCAACCACGCTGATTAATTAGATCGTGCAAGCAGTTTAAAGCAGCTTTTTAAAATATCACAACTCAAGCTCTGTCATATTTGTGTTAACCCCCAATGAACCAGAGGGCAGCTTCTCCATGCAAAATCTTGAAGGCCTCGAAAACGAAAAAGGTTAAAGACAGATAGGAGGGCCCAGACCTGGTAGCCCAGGCAAGCCTGATTTGTCAAATCTCGGAAGCTAAGCAGGGTCGATCCTGGCAAGTACTTGGAAGGGAGACCTCCAAAGGAATACCCAGAACTGGGAGGCAGGGGCAGGCTTTATTCAGTCACCTCTCTGAATATCCTCCAGCTAAGGTTGCCAATCACCAGTTGGGGGCAAGAGGCCCTCCCCCCACTTTAGGGTTATCAGAAAGTGGTGTGAGGGAATGTCTTCTGGGCACTCCATTATTCTCTATGGAGACTGGACTCCATAGGGTATAATGGAGAATTGATCTGTGAGTATCTGGGGCTCTGGAGGGACTGTTTTTAGCAATAGAGGTACCAAATTGTCAGCATAGCATCCAGTGCCTCTCCTAACCCCCCCCCCCCCCCAAGTTTCAAAAAGATTGGACCGGGGGGCCTAATTCTATGAGTTCCAAAAGAAGGTGCCCCTCTCCTTCATTATTTCCAAAGGAAGGAAGGCATTTAAAAGAAGTGCGGTCCCTTTAAATGTGATAGCCAGGACTCCCTTCAGAGTTCAATGGTGCTTGTTACAACTTTGCTCCTGGCTCCACCCCCAAAGCCTCCAGATATTTCCTGAGCCAGACGTGGCCACCCTGCCTCCAGGCCCCCAGTAGAGGTCAGTCACCAGACATCACCATGGCTTCCAGGTGCACAAACACATTTTTAAAAAGCACCAAAATACCAAAAAAAAGACAGGAGGATTTTTACCTGCACGCTTTGCGTGTAGCCTAGAGAGGGGGGTCCGAAGTCATTGATAAGCTGCCGATATTGTCCAGAGCCCGCCATGCTAGTCGATGGAGAGTGGACGTTCCCACCTTTGCAGAACGAAATTTGAGGAGGAAAGAAAAAAAAATTGTCAACAGAGCCGTGTATTTAGCTGTCCGTTTTGTTCTTTAAAACCAGTCCCATCGCATTCTCCCAATAAATGCCCTTCTGAGGTGGATTGCAAGATCCATAAAAGGAAAAACAATTAGACTACTAAAGCCGCCAGCATTCAAATTGACGAAAGCAGCAAAAAGATCATGAATAAAGTGGCACAAACAGAAGGGGGGGGGGGAAGTGGCAGAACAGACGGGCACTGCTTTCATTCCAAAAGCAACAAAGATAGTAAAACAAGCAAGAGATCGAACAGAGGACTAGCAGCAAAAGTGGTAAAAGAAACTGGCAAAAGGAATGAGGGATATAACCGAGCCAACAGTCTCAAAAATCAAAAGACTTCCCCTAACACCTAAAGACAACAGGTTTGGGGCAAAGTGAATTATTGTGGAGGGGAGACCCGAAGTCTTAGAACAGCAGTCGGTGGAGGGGGGTGGGGGGATGACTTTCCCTTTTGCTTACCAGGCTTTGCTTCTAAAAGTAAGCCAAAAAGCTTTGGAACTCCCTTCCACAGGAATCTTTTAAAACATACAGTATACCCTGCAGATTTTTTGCCAATGGCACTCAAGGGGGTTTCCAATCGTTAAAAAACAATCAAAAACACGTGAAACGGCCAGAGGTAAAAAGGTAAATGTACAAACCACAACAGTTAATTCAGCAGCCAAAATAATACTGAGATAAAAAGCCAATAAGATTCCTGAACAACCATCAGAGCGAAGAACAAACAAGTAACCACGCAAAGGGAGAAAATGCACACGCACGAGCCTGAATCTACCAAAAGACGGAATAAACACAAGCTTTTATCTGATGCCTAAAGAAAGAAGCCAGGCACCAGGTTGGCGGGGGAAGACTCAAGAGGAGGTGGAGCCATAGAAAAAGCCCGCCTCCAGGGACTGCCCACTTTAGCTTCCAAGGGTGGGGGCACTGAGCTGAGCCACTGCGGGTGGTCCTAGGAAAGCGAAAGGCCCTTTAAATGTAAAACAAACTTTTTAAAAAACAAGGCACCGTCAAAACGCAAAGGAGGAATAGTGATATTGTAGAGTCAAACAGCACTGGGCTGCACAATGTAGGTTCCAGAGACAATCACCCTATAGGTGCATCACACGATACGAAATAATTCATTTTGCAACTGGATTTCTGCTATTCTTACGGGGGTTTCGAACTCATTTGTTATGAGGGCCAGGTCTAACATAAATGAGACCTTGTTGGGCTGGCCATGTCAGGTTGGGCCGAGCCATGTCGGGCCAGGCCATTTGTGTACCTATTTAAGATTAGGTAGCAGAGATATAAATTTGATAAAGGACACAGACCAACACACACATATATATTTTTAAAACTTAAAATGCTTAGCATTCATTGGTCTTAAAGATGCTTTCTTTGTATTTCTCCCATCCAGGGAACAGGACAAAGGAAGCTCTGGCTCTTTCCTTACTTCCCCAGGGGACTGGGGGGAGGAGCCTCAGCCAAGGGAGAGAGGCTTGGCTCAGTAACTGTTGTGTGATTGAGAGAGCCTGGAAAAACAAGCTCTGTCTCTCTTCCACCCCAAGGGAGGAGCCTCAGCCAATGCCACAGTATATATATATATATGTGTGTGTGTGTGTGTGTACACACACATATATTGGCCACTGTGTGACACAGAGTGTTGGACTGGCTGGGCCATTGGCCTGATCCAACATGGCTTCTCTTATGTTCTTATGGAGAATATAAAGGTTTTGCTCTGTTTCTCCTGTGTGATTGAGCAAGCCTTGCAAAGCAAGCTGTGATGCAGAAGGAGGCAAGAGAGAGGGAGAAGGAAGCTGATGACAACCAGTTGCTCGGGGGGCCTGATAGGAGCCTTCTGGGAGCCCGATTCGGCCTCTGAACTACATGTTTGACGCCCGTCTTACACAGTAAAAATCCAATTGCAAAATGCAATAGTTAGTGTAGTGTGAACGCACCCTAAATGTTTTTCTTAAGTAACAATTCTAGAGGGTTAGACGGCTGCAGAAACAATAAACTGGAGGCTTGTGACACCTGAAAGACTTGGCTTTTCTTTTTAATCTAGCATCCAATGGTGTGAATGCCAAGTTCACTTTTTCAGATCTCATTTGATGGGGGAAGGTCTCAAAGCAAACAGCCAGCAGGATCGTGAAAAACAAGTGCAGGGCAAGCAAGCAGTAAGGAAGGGGCATTCAAAGCTAATCAGGAAAAACAAGAGACTGTTCACTAGTCCTGCTCGATACTCCCTCTAAGCTGTGAGCAGAAATTCTGCTTTGTGAGCTGCTGGCATTCAAGTTGTGAGTGACTGCATACATTAGTTTGCTCTGGGGCCATTGTTTTCCTGACCTAAGACAAAAATGTGCGAGCTGGAGCCTAAAAAAACTGCGAGCTAGCTCACGCTAACTCAGCTTAGAGGGAACATTGCTTATGACTACTTAACCACGACACCAAACTGGATCTCAATCTCCTTCCCTTCCGCTCCCCACAACAGACACCCTGGAAGGTAGGTGGGGCTGAGAGAGCTGAGAAAACTGTGACCGACCCAAGGTCACCCTACTGGAGGAGTGGGGAATCAAACCTGGTCCACCAATCACTACTCCGAACTGACTGAAAACCAAGCCCGTCCCCTCATTGAAACAGCAACACAAATGCTGAATCTTACAAACAAAGGCAGAGGCATTAAAACAACCACTGAGCAGCCTTTAAAAAATCCATGTTAGTTTCTTTGCTGAATGGGGATTTCAACCTGAGCCCATCCAGTTGAACACACTCATCACTACACCTATGGTTGCCAACTCTGGGGTGGGGAATATCTGGAGATTTTGGGACTGGAGCCTGAGGCAAGTGGGGTTCGAGGAGGGTATAATGCCCTAGAATCCACCTTTTAACGTTGCCATTTTCTGCAGGGGAACAGATCTCAGTAGCCTGGAGTTATAATCCTGGGAGCTCTCCAGCTACCGCCTGGAAGTTGGCAACCTCCGAGGCATTCTTGGGAGGAGCGGGGTATAAATGAATAGAAATAAACAAAACGACACGACAGATATGAAAAAAATAATCAAAGTTAGCAGACATGCCCAAGGCCAGAGGAGAAGATAGTGTCAGAGACGCTGAAACCTGGGGAGGGTGTGGCAAAGGGGGAAGGAAAAAACATGATCTTTGTTCCCCCAGCAACATGAGACTTTCATAGGGTTGCCGGGTCCAATTCAAGAAATATTTGGGGACTTTGGGGGCGGAGCCAGGAGACATTAGGGGTGGAGCCAGGAGATATTAGGGGTGGAGCCAGGAGACATTAGGGGTGGAGCCTGGAGACATTAGGAGTGGAGTCAGGAGACATTAGGGGTGGAGTCAGGAGACATTAGGGGTGGAGCCAGGAGATATTAGGGGTGGAGCCAGGAGCAAGGTTGTGACAAAGGGAGTTCTGGCCATCACATTTAAAGGGACCACACACCTTTTAAATGCCTTCCCTCACTGGAAATAATGGATAGGGGCACCTTCTCTGGGGGCTCATAGAATTGGACCCCCTGGTCCAATCCTTTTGAAACCTGGAGAGTGTTTTGAGGAGAGATATTGGATGCTATGCTGAAAATTTGGTGCCTCCATCTCAAAAAACAGCTCCTCTACAGCCCCAGATACCCACAGATCAATTCTCCATTATACCCTATGGGAATCAGTCTCCACAGGGAATAATGGAGTGCTCGGCGGACATTTCCCCCTCCCCACTTTCTGATGACCCTGAAGTGGGGGAAGGGCCTCCATACTGGGGGGGGGGATCCCTTGCCCCACCTGGGGATTGGCAACCCTAGACTTTCAGCAGATCCCGACATCCCATCTCCTGAGCAAGCCAGCCCTTCCCTGTTTCCTCTGAACAAGCCGCTCATGGCCGTCATGCACAACCCCACCACCCGCTCATTCAGCAGACACATGCGCATTGATCCTTGCCCGCAGCAAGGCGCATGTGGAGCACCGCTTCCCCAGGGAGCTGCCGTCCCAGAGCATGTATTTTATGAAAACAGGTGCAACAAGCAAAGCTCCTGGGGACAAGACAAAAAAAAAAGACCAGGGGGGAATTGAGGGTTACGAGAAGTGTGCCAGTAGGCACTGCCAGAGGGAACCAAGCTCATAACTGCCAACGGAGCTATATTTTGGTCCCTGGGTGCATTCTCCACATTCGCCATCCCTGCAGTGCTCCAAAGCTAGCAGGAGAGGTCGCTACTGAGTTAAGGCAATCTCTTCCACCACCCCCACCACCCGAGAAAGACAGGCCAGTGGGAGCCTGGGGTGGACTTTACCTGTTCCCTTGCCGTCTGCCTCAAAAATGTAATAAGACATTGCGGGGAAGAAGCTACGCCGCGCGCCTTATCGAATCGACAGCAGCAGGCGCGGAGAACAAAAGGAGGGCTTCTTCTGGCTTGGCTGCGGCGCCAGCCCCTCACGCAATGCAGATGGCCATGCCTGCAGCCGTGCCAGCTAAGCCCAGCTGGAGGGTGAGGGTGGGAGACGGGAAGTGGAAATGCTGCAGATTTCCCTTTCCCTGTCAAAAAAAACAAAACCAAGCTGCAGCACGGCTGGGACTCCAGAGGCCATCTAGTCCAGCCCTTTCGGGGGAGGAAAGACAAGCCCTCTGGTGGCCTCTCTGCTCTGGGCACTGGGTGGCTCCAGGGGGGCACTGGGGTGAGAAAGGGACCCGAGTTTTTACCCTGGCGGAGGGAGGGCACTGGGAAGACTTCTGGGAGCCCTTCCATATATCGAAGGCGATGTACAGCAGGGGTCCCCAGCCCATGAGCCGTGGACCGGTACTGGTCTATGGCCTGTTAGCAGAGGTGCCGCACCGCCCCTTTCACTCCACCCGAATAGAATCATAGAGTCGGAAGGGACCTCCAGGGTCATCTAGTCCAACCCGCTGCACAATGCAGGAAACTCACAAACACTTCCCCCTAAATTCACAGGATCTTCATTGCTGTCAGAGGGCCATCTAGCCTCTGTTTAAAAACCTCCAAGGAAGGAGAGCCCACCACCTCCCGAGAAAGCCTGTTCCACTGAGGAATCGCTCTAACGGTCAGGAAGTTCTTCCTAATGTTGAACCGGAAACTCTTTTGATTTAATTTCAACCTGTTGGTTCTGGTCCTACCTTTCAGGGCCACAGAAAACAATTCCACACCATCCTCTATAAGACAGCCCTTCAAGGACTTGAAGATGGGGATCCTATCACCTCTCAGCTGCCTCCTCTCCAGGCTAAACATGCCCAGCCCCTTCAACCTTTCCTCATAGGACTTGGTCTCCAGACCCCTCACCATCTTCGTCGCCCTCCTCCGGACCCGTCTTGTCTGTATCCTTCTTAAAACATGGTGCCCAAAACTGAACACAATATTCCAGGTGAGGTCTTACCAGAGCAGAATAAAGCAAGTAGAGTGACGCAGAGCAGCCCCACTGCCCCTTTCGCCTGCCCGGGACCTGGGCGGATGAAAGAGGCACCGTGGCCTCGCTCCGAAGCACCACTTCTTCCATCTGCCCTGGTCCCAAGTGGGTGGAAGGGGCAGCATAGCAGAGAAGAGGAAGATATTGGATTTATATCCCGCCCTCCACTCCAAAGTGTCTCAGAGCGTCTCACAATCTCCTTTCCCTTCCTCCCCCACAACAGACACCCTGTGAGGTAGATGAAGATATTGGATTTATATCCCACCCTCTACTCCAAAGAGTCTCAGAGCGGCTCACAATCTCCTTTCCCTTCCTCCCCGACAACAGACACCCTGTGAGGTGGGTGGGGCTGGAGAGGGCTCTCACAGCAGCTGCCCTTTCAAGGACAACCTCTGCCAGAGCTATGGCTGACCCAAGGCCATTCCAGCAGCTGCAAGTGGAGGAGTGGGGAATCGAACCCGGTTCTCCCAGATAAGAGTCTGCACACTTAACCACTACACCAAACTGGCTCTCAGGAGACAGACACCCTGTGAGATGGGTGGGGCTGAGAGAGCTCACCCAGAAGCTGCCCTTTCAAGGACAACCTGCCAGAGCTATGGCTGACCCAAGGCCATTCCAACAGGTGCAAGTGGAGGAGTGGGGAATCAAACCCGGTTCTCCCAGATAAGAGTCCGCACACTTAACCACTACACCAAACTGGCTCTCCTTTGCTTACCCCTCATTTAAAGACCCCCCCGGGGGGCAGGGACAGGGTGGAGGGGCAGCCTGGGGTGGCAAACCCCCCAGCACCACCACTCCACACCAGTCCGTGGAAAAATCGTCTTCCATGAAACCGGTCCCTGGTGCCAAAAAGGTTGGGAGCCACTGTTGTACGGCCTTTACTTGCTCTTTCGTTTTCATTAGCCAAGGGCCACCAAAGGCCACAGTGGTACAGAAAAGGGAAAAGCTGCCCACTGACAGCAGGAATGCGACTTTGGGCCTGATACACTTCCACAAGCCATAGGATTACCAAGTCCAATTCAAGAAATATCTGGAGACTTTGGGGGTGGAGCCAGGAGACAATGAGGGTGGAGCGGGGAGACATTGAGGTGGAGCCAGGACCAAGGGTGTGACAAGCATAACTGAACTCCAAAGGGAGTTCTGGCCTTCACATTGACACCATTTATATGCCTCTCCATTCCATTGGAAATAATGAAGGACAGGGGCACCTACTTTGGGGGCTCATAGAATTGGACCCCCTGGTCCAATCTTTTTGAAACCTGGAGGGTATTCTGGGGAAAGGCACTGGATGCTGTGCTGAAAATGTCATGCCCCTACCTAAAAAAACAGCCCCCCCAGAAACCCACAGACCAATTCTCTATTATAGCCTCTGGGAATCAGTCTCCATAGGGAATAATGGGAGTGCCCAGCAGACATTTCCCTCTCCCCCCCCACGAAGCGAGGGGAGGGCCTCCAAACCAGGGATCTCCTGCCCCCACCTGGGGATTGGTAACCCTAATGAGCCATCTCATTGTTGCCAACCTCCAGGCTGGGCCTGGTGATCTCCCCGAATTATAACTGATCTTCAGATAATAAACATCAGTTTGCCTGGGCAAAATGGTTGCTTCGGAGGGTGGATTCTACCTCGGTGAGGTCTCTCCCCAAAGCATACTCGGCCTTCTCAAGCTCCAAACTCAACTTTCTAGGAATTTCCAACTCAAAGCTGGCCGTCCTAGTCCTCTAGCAGGACACCCCCTGCCAAGTCCTCTTTCTCAGGGGCCCTAAGAATTCTGATGCTGGCAATAGGATCTCCCAAGCAGAGAGCAGGACGCCTGCAAGAGCAAATATTATTATTAAAATGTGTAATATGCCTTTTCACAAATGCTCGAGATGGCTAGAAAATACCACTCGAGCAAGAAAGCCAAGACACCAATCAAATCTGGTGGGATCAGAACTGTGGTACAGATATCTTGGGGGACGCTATCCCAACTGCTAAAACAATCTAGTGAGGCTTTCTGCCACACGTCATCTCTGCCCAAGCACAGATTAGCCAGCATGATAGGCAGGGCCTTTTCCAGTGGTGGCTCCCTCATTGTGGCCCTCTTTTCCTCAGAGAAGCTTCTTCGACCCCTTCTGTTCAAAATTTGGGGAAGACAACAGAGAACGATTTATTCTAGCAGGAAGGTCTGAGAGGCAAAAGCTGAAATTTTCTTGAAGTTTATCCTCAGAAGCATTTCCTCAGTTACCATTTTGTGAAACTTTAAAAAAAAACTGATTTATTTTGGCTGCTCTGTTCTTTTTTTAATATATTTTCATTTTTTTCCATTCTTAATGCAGAAAATCACCTGGAGAGCTCTCCTCAGCACACAGCTGATATTATAACGCTCCTGTATAGATCTACAGTGCGGCCTTATTTGCGATACTGTGTTCAGTTCTGGCCTGTTTCTTAAAAAGGATATAGCAGAGCTGGAAAAACTACAGAGGAGGGCAACCAAGATTATGAGGGAGTTGAAGGACTTTCTGTATGAGGAGAAGCTAAAGAGACTGGGACTTTTCAGTTCGGAAAAGAGATGATTGGGGGTGGCGGGAACGTGATAAGAGATTTATACAATTATGCATGGGATGGAGCGAGACGACAAAGGGAACTTTTTCTTCCTCTTCCAAAATACTAGAACTGGAGGGTATCTAATGAAACTGATGGGCTGCAGGGGCAGACAAAATAAAATAATTCTTTAATCACTCTTTGTGGAATTCACTGCTAGCGGATGTAGTGATGGCTCAGAAATACAGTTTTGAAAGGAGGTCAGATAGATTCATGGAGAAGAAGTCTTATCAGTGGCTATTAGCCACAGTGACTGAGGAGAACATCCACATTCTGAGGCAGTCTACCTCTGAATCCCAGAGCCAGGAGGCAACATTAGGGGGAAGGCCTCAGCCTCTTTGCCCTGTTGCTGGACCTCCAGAGGAACTGGTTGGCCACTGTGTGAGACAGGAGGCTGGACTAGATGGACCCTCAATGATCTGATCCAGCAGGGCTGTTTGAGAGCCAGTTTGGTGTAGTGGTTAAGCGTGCGGACTCCTATCTGGGAGAACCAGGTTTGATTCCCCATTCCTCCACTTGCAGCTGTTGGAATGGCCTTGGGTTAGTCATAGCTCTCACAGAGTTGCCATTGAAAAGGCAGCTTCTCTGAGAGCTCTCTCAGCCCCACCTACATCACAGGGTGTCTGCTGGTGGAGGGAGGTAAAGGAGACTGTAAACAGCTCTGAGACTCTACGATTCAGAGTATAGGATGGGGTATAAATCTACAGTCTTCGTCTCCTCTTCTGATGTTCTTATGAAGGCCTTGGCCTCCATGTCCTGTGGTTGGCCATTGTGTGAGACAGGATGCTGGACTAGATGAACCCTCACTGGTCTGATCCAATGGGGCTCTTATGTTCTTATGAAGGCCTTGTCCTCCAAGCCCTGTTGTTGGCCCTCCAGAGGAACTGATTGGCCACTGTGTGAGAAAGGATGCTGGGCTAGATGGACCACTGGTCTAATCCAGCAGGGCTCTTCTGATGTTCTTATGAAGGCCTTGGCCTCCAGGCCGTGTTGTTGGCCCTCCAGAGGAATTGACTGACCACTGTGTGAGACAGGATGCTGGACTAGATGGAACACTGGTCTGATCCAGCAGGGCTCTTCTTATGTTTATATGAAGGCCTTTGCCTCTCTGCCCTATTGTTGGCCCTCCAGAGGAACTGGTTGGCCACTGTGTGAGACAGGATGCTGAACTAAATGGGCCCTTGCTGGTCTGATCCAGCAGAGCTCTTCTGATGTTCTTAACCAGGAGAGGGGAAACATTTCTAAATTCATTCAGTAGATGTTTCTGTCACAGATACAACACCCCTTGCCCAAATACGCTCAGCTGAACCTTGAGCACGAATGAGCAGCTAGCCAAGACCCAGGAGCGGCAGTGCAAGAAAAACCCGACAGCCCTATTTTGAGTCTCGTTTGTCCAGAATTCTTGGGTTGGGAATCCAAAAAGGATTGTCACAGCCTCGGACAGAAACCAGCCAAACCTGCTCTGGGGCTTCTGGGAAATCAGCAGCTTCAGTTTTTCACACATCCAAATGGTCTCATCTGCCAGCGCCTGAGATCAAACTGGCAACCTCCCAGAAAGAAAGGAAACGGCCTCGCCAGAAATTTCAGAGGATTTCCAGAGTACAGAACGAACCTGATTTTTTTCTTTTTACGCCTTTGGTATTGTTTGGGCAGACGCCACCTTGGTCTCAAGCTGTCGTGGCCTGCTTTCTTTCAGACGGGGCTCCTGTGCCACCAATGGCAAGTTTGGCAGGCAGAAATTCAACAGGTTTTTGCTCAGCCTGGAAGCCCTCAAACTTCAGCCCTTCGCCCCCCCCCCCCCTGTGGCAGCTGTGCCAAAATAAAATGCCTTCCCTCCATTGGAAATAATTAAAGATAAGGGCACTTTTTTTTGAGACTCACACAACTGGACCCCCTGGTCCAGTCATTTTGAAACTTGGAGGGTATTTTGAATAGAGGCATGAGATGCTTTGCTGAAAATTTGGTGCCTCTATCTCAAAAGACAGCCCCCCCCCCCCAGCCACAGATACTCACAGAACAGTTCTCTATTATACCTTATGGGAATTGGTCTCCATAGGGAATAATGAAGTGTCCAGCAGACATTTCCTTCTCCCCACCTCCACTTTCTGATGACCCTGAAGCGGGGGGGGGGGAGGGCCTCCAAACTGGGGGGGATCCCCTGCCCCCACCTGGGGATTGGCAACCCTAATGGCAACTTTGGCAGGCAGAAATTCAACAGGCTTCTACTCGGCCTGAAGGCCCAGGAACTTCAGCCCTTCACCCTCGTTGGCAGCTGTCCCAGAAGGAAAGGCAGCCACGGTTGCCGTCAAACCCAGAGAAACAGGAATACTGAGGCAAAAAGTTTGGCAACTTTTTTTTTTTAAAGAAGCTCTGTCTTGCCTCTTTAATAGATGCCTGAAGCACAGGTGTTCTCACCTGCTTACGTGCAGAAGAGAGCAAGGAGGAAGATCAAAGGCCCTATGGGGAAGGGCTGAAGGCCTTGGGAATGTTCAGTCTGGAGAAGAGGCGATTGAGGGGGGATGTGATCGCTCTCTTGAAATATCTGAAAGGCTGTCATTTAGAGGAGGGCAAGGAGCTGTTCCACTTGGCAGCCAAGGATAGGACCAAAGCTATGGGCTCAAATTACAAGCAGAAAGGTACCGGCTGAATATTAGGAAACATTTTATACAGTCAGAGTTGTTTAAAAGTGAAACCAGCTGCCTAGGAAGGTGGTGAGCTCCCCTTCGTTGGCTGTCTTCAAAACACGGCTGGATGATTATTTGTTGGAGATGCTTTAGGCCTGGGGTGGCCAACGGTAGCTCTCCAGATGTTTTTTTGCCTACAACCCCCATCAGCCCCAGCCAGCGTGGCCATGCTGGCTGGGGCTGATGGGAGTTGTAGGCAAAAAACATCTGGAGAGCTACCGTTGGCCACCCCTGCTTTAGGCTAATCCTGCACAGGGCTGCCGATCTCCAAGGGGCCAAACACTAGAAATAAACCACTGCTTTTTTACGTTGCAAATAAATGCTTAAGCAATTTCTTTCATAATGATGCAATTCTATGATTAGCATCACAAACCAAAATTCATTAAATGTCCATAGAAAAATCAAAAAGTTATTTCACACCACTCTTGTAAGGTAGTACTTTCAAAATGTTATTTCACACCACTCTTGTAAGGTAGTACTTTACAGTCCACTGTCTCAGTTCTCCTTTGCTTGAAAGACGTAGACGGCACCACGCTTGTATAGGATTCCTCCTATGGGTAGCAGACCGAAGTTTAACAGGTGCGGCGGCTACACAGGTCCTGGGTTCAGTTCTGTGCTTCATTCACCTTCCACTGGCCGCCTTTCTTTTAGCTTTGGAACCCGTGCTAAAGGCAGTTGCTCACACATTACAATACAATGTTATCATTCGTGCAAGCTGCAAAGTAACATTGTATTGTAATGTGTGAGCAATTGCCTTTAGCACAGGTTCCGAAGCTAAAAGAAAGCCGACCAGTGGAAGGTGAATGAAGCACAGAACTGAACCTAGGACCTGTGCAGCCGCCGCATCTGTCAAACTTCGGTCTGCTACCCATAGGAGGAATCCTATACAAGCGCGGTGCTGTCTACGTCTTTCAAGCAAAGGAGAACTGAGACAGTGGACTATAAAGTACTACCTAACAAGAGTGATACGAAATAACATTTTGAAAGTACTGCCTTACAAGAGTGGTGTGAAATAACTTTTTGATTTTTCTATGGACATTTAATGAATTTTGGTTTGTGATGATAATAATAGAATTGCATCATTATGAAAGAAATTGCTTAAGCATTTATTTGCAACGTAAGAAAGCAGTGGTTTATTTATAGTGTTTGCTAATCAGTACATTGCAGATTCCAGTTTGCCCAATCCTGCTTTGGAGGCCCTCCCTCCACATCAGGCTCATCAGAAAGCCGGGGGGGGGGGGAGGAAATGTCTGCTGGGCATTCAATTATTCCCTATGGAGACCAGTTCCCATAGGGTATAATGGAGAATTGATCCACGGGTATCTGGGGCTCGGGGGGGGGGGCTGTGTTTTGAGGTAGAGGCACCAAACTTGCAACATAGCACCCAATGCCTCTCCTCAAAACACCCACCAGGTTTTGAAAGGATTGGACGAGGGGGTCCAATTCTATGAGCCCCAAAAGAAGGTGCCGCTATCCGTCATTATTTCTAATAGAGGGAAGGCATTTAAAAGGTGTGTGGTCCCTTTCAATGTGATTGCCAGAACTCCCTTTGGAGTTCAATCATGCTTGTCACAACCTTGCTCCTGGCTCCACCCCCAAAGTCTCCAGATATTTCTTGAATTGGACTTGGCAACCCTAATCCTGAATAGAGCAGGGGGTTGGACTAGATCAGGGTTGGGGAACAGTGGCTCTCCAGATTTTTTTTTGCCTACAACTCCCATCAGCCCCAGCAAGCATGGCCAATGGCTGGGGCTGATGGGAGTTGCAGGCAAAAACATCTGGAGAGCTACTCTTCCCCACGCCTAGACTAGATGGTCTGTATGGTCCCTGCCAACGCTAGGATTCTATGATTCTATGTTCTGTGTACTGGACAAAAGGCACAGGAACGGAAGCAGGTAAAAGACTTGGCAACCCAGACAGAGGTATGAGGCAAAACTTGGGAAAAATTTAAAAAGGCAAGTTTTTTTTTTTTTTTAAATTACCTGGGTCAGATTGGGGACATTCTTGTGAAAGAGGTTTTATGCATAAATATTGTACCAATTCCTGGTGTTCTGGCATGCACTAAGAGGAGAGCAGCCTTCTCCGCCTTGCTAATTTCTGGGGACAATCAAAGTTAAGTGGGTAATTAACAGCAGTGAGAAGGCCTTAAAACTCTATTTTTCCCCCTCTCCCCACCCCCCTCTCTAGCCACCTGGAATGCATAATGGAACAAATTGCTAAATGAAAGGAAGGAAAATATGTATTTCCAAGCCCACGGCAGCCTTCAAAACTTTCCAGAGCTCCTTGTGGATCACAAACAGTCGTCTGGCGTCCCCCGGCCCGACACATCTGGGTTTTAAGAGTGGGAACGAGGTTGCCACCTTCCAAGAAGGCTGCTGCGCCTTTAGTGGCACAGCGGGAAGAAATTCAACCGGGGAAGCGGTCCTTTTCCATGAGGACGAGCAAGCAAGGAAAGGAACAGTTTGCTTCTCTGCCTTCTGCTGCATCGTGTCTTTGAAGGAGAAAAAAAAAAAAAGACGAAAGAAAAGATATAATTTCTCTCCCCTGTCGTCGGAAGCTACACCAGAACGCCAGGACAGACCGAGGGCAGGAGCGTTTTAAGGTGCAGGGGAAAGAGAAGCCGCCTCTGAATCCAGCAGCGCAAACCCCACGACTCTCCACACGGCGCAGGAGCATTTGCAGTCAAAGCACTGCAAAGCCGATATATTGAATTGCCAGGATGCCTTTGTCTAAGTCCCTTGGCCTTAAGCCAGGGTGCTGGCATTAGTGTGAGTGTGAGAAAGACAGAGAGGAAGAAAGAAGAAAGGCTGCTATACATAGACAGAGACACCATTTTGGATAATGATGAGAGAGCTTCCCACCCCCACCCCACCCTTTTCCAACCTAAAGAGTTTCTCTACACAAGGAGCAATGTGAAGGAAGTAGCACAGGTTAACCAGGGAACTGCTGGAAAAGGGTCTTCTTGGTTGTGGTTTTTAATCTTTTCCTCAGGTATTGTTAAAGAGCGTAATGAATTTTGGATTGGAGGGAGGGGGGAGATGACTTATCCAATTGTTTCCTTCATCTCTCAGAGGCGGCACTTCAACAGTGCCCCAAAATGTCGCACATTCGCAATTCCTCCTCAACCCCAAATGCAAGACAGAATGCGTGTGTGTGGGGGGGACAGACACATTCCTACATGGGATCTAGAGTCATTGTGAAGGAGAGGAAAAAAGGGGGTTCCAGTTAAATCCAAGAGAATGACTTGCTCTGGGGAATTCAAAGCATTCTGAAATGCGGGCGATGCTTCTTTTTGGAGACAGATGGGTCGCCATGTTAGTCTGTCTGCAGCAGCTGAAAAGAGCCAGAGTCCAGGGCAGGGGTAGCCAAACTTGCTTAATGTAAGAGCCACATAGATTAAATTAGATATCTGAGAGCCACAAGACGGGAACGTCAGATGTTTGAGAGCCACAAAACAGGAAGGAAGGAAGGAAGGAAGGAAGGAAGGAAGGAAGGAAGGAAGGAAGGAAGGAAGGAAGGAAGGAAGGAAGGAAGGAAGGAAGGAAGGAAGGAAGGAAGGAAGGTGGAAGAGGGAGGAGAAAGGTGAAAAGAAGGCAACTTTAACTTTATTATTATTATTATTAATTGCATTTGATTAATTGCCCAATTCCAGTGATTAAATGCATTATCCAAGCTGACAGCTGGCTCTGCTTGGAGAAATGATTTAAAGGGAGAAATGCCTTCTCCAAACCAGCTGACGGGGCAGTGGGGGCTTCGAGAGCCACAAAATGTGTGTGAAAGAGCCACGTGTGGCTCCCAAGCCACAGTTTGGCCACCCCTAGTCCAGCAGCACCTTCAAGACTTAAAAAATCTGAGGAGGGAGTATGCCTTCATTTCATTGGAAATAATGGCGTATGGAGGGACTTTCTTTTGTGGCTCATAGAATTGGACCCCCTGATTCAAACTTTTTGAAACCTGGGTTTGTTTGTTTGTTTGTTTGTTTGTTTGTTTGTTTGTTTAAAAAAGAGAGGCATTAGTCCTATGCTGAAAATCTGGTGCCTCTTAAAAAACAGGGTCCCCCCGAGCCCCAGATACCCATGGATCAATTTTCCATTATAACTTATGGGGACCAGTCTCCATAGGGTATAATGGAGTGTCCAGCAGACATTTCCCCCCCCCCCCCGCATTTTCTGACAACCCTGAAGTGAGGGGAGGGCTTCCAAACCAGGGGACCCCCCCTGCCCCCAGCTGGGGATCTGATGTCAATCACTTCCAAACCACTCGAACTTTATTGTTTAAGCAACAGGCCTTCACAATAAAATATTGCGAAGCCCTGCTACTTAAAATATTCCCTGCAAAAAAGGAATAACAACCCCCCAAAGCGTCTCAGTAACCGCAGCCACCTGAACCACAGTCAAGCATCCATTTGAGCAGCAATTTTAGCAGCTGCAGACCCAAGTTTTCTAATAATGAATCCCACCAGCGCCTGCCAAAAGATGGCTTGTTAAAAAGGCAAGTCTTTTTAACGGGAATGCAGCAGCTAGAATGTTGGACAAAGGGGGACTTGAACTTGAATCCCTTGTTAAGCCATGGAACATACCAGGGCCGTTATTTTCTCTCTGCACACTCCACCTCATGGTACTGTTGCAATGATCTAGCCTGATCTTATCAGATCTCGGACGCTAGGCAGGGTCAGTTCTGGTTAGCACTTGGATGGGAGACGCCCAAGGAAGCCCAGGGCCGCTACGTGGAGGCAGGCAACGGCCAACCGCCTCGGAACATCTCTTGCCTTGAAAACTCCACTTAAAGGCGCTGTAAGTCAGTTGCAACTTGAGGCCGCTTTCTGCCGCCCCCAGTGATAAAATACAGGGATTCTGCTCCTAGGTTCAACCGGTATTCCAGCTGTTAACAGGGCAAACACAATCACAAGATCTTCAAGTGAGGCAAAGCACCCCTGGCCTCCCCTCAAGGGTTAACGCGAACAGCAGCAAGTTTGGTCGATTCTGCAGGTGTTACTAATTGGCGTCTCAGGCAGCAGGGCTCTTATCAGCTTCAAGGCCAAAGCATTTAGCTTCTCGGGAGAACCTGGGGGTCTGCGTGATTGGTGGGGAAAGAGCCAAAGATGATTTTCTGGAGCAGGGGTGGCCAAACTTGCTTAATAGAAGAGCCACATAGAATGAATGTCAGATGGCTGAAAGCTGCAGGAAGGAAGGAAGGAAGATGGGGGAAGGGAGGAAGAGGTGGAAAGAAAGCAATTTTAAATACATCCTCCAAGCCACCATCTGTCTCGGCTTGGAGAAGTGATTTAAAACTGCCTTCTCCAAGCCAGCCGACAAGGTGGTGGGGGCCTCAAGAGCCACACAATACGTGTGAAAGAGCCCCATGTGGCTCCCGAGCCCCAGTTTGGCCACCCCTGTTCTAGAGTTTTCTCCTGGAGACATGTCCTGATTGGATGTCATCATCACCTGATGTGCAGGGTCCCAAAAACTATTAACTGAGGGAAGGCCCTAAGAAAGATCGACTAGCTCAGATTTTGATGGACTAGAGCAGAGGTGGCCAAATTGTGGCTCAGGAGCCACTGCCCCGTTGGCCAGCTTAGAGAAGGCATTCATCTCTTTAAATCACGTCTCCAAGCCAAGCTAACTGGCAGCCTGGAGAATGGATTTAAAGTTAAAGTTGCTTTCTTTCCACCTCTCTCCTCCCTCCTATTTGCTTGCCTCCCTCCCTGTCTTGCGGCTCTCAAACATCTGATGGTCATGTCTTGTGGCTCTCAAACATCTGACATTTATTCTATGTGGCTCTTAAGTTACACAAGTTTGGCCACCCCTGGACAAGAGGCTTAAAACCATGACACGCAACTGCAAGTACGAAGAGAACGCCTTTGACTCTGGAATTTAAGGCTGGTGTTATCTAAAGCAGGTTCTGAAAAGTGTTAGCTGAGCTAGCTTTCGTATTTTCTATCCGTGTGGTCAGAGTAATGTGTTGCCTTATAGAGTAATTCCTTGTTTGGTTAGAACTCAATAAGCTATTTTTAAAAATAAAATAATAGTCTGGTTACTTATGTACACCTGCCTTGGGGATCTAGGGGATTCAGCCGTGAATGCTTTGATAGTCTTTCCCCTACTCCCAGATCCCAAAAAGTTACACCTTCTCCTATACACTTTACCCAGTTTTGCACCTGAAAGCATTTCCTTCCAGCAAAACAACCTGGTGCAGACAAGCTGATCACACCAAGCCTCAAGAACCCCTTTAAACTGTACAGCAGTGGACCATGCCAGAGCAATTACATCCCGCTTCTCCCTTTCAGGTCAGCAGCAATGGTTCTGCCCTGCTTTGTTACCAAAAAAGAAGTCACTTCTTGCAATCAGACTCCTGCAGCTCTCTCTTTAACAATGACACAGCCAAGGAGCCAGGGCTCTTTTTTGTAGCAGGAACTCCTTTGCATGTTAGGCCACGACCCCCTGATGTAGCCAATCCTTCTGGAGCTTATAGCAGGCCCTGTACTAAGAGCCCTGTAAGCTCTTGGAGGATTGGCTACATCAGGGGGGCGTGGCCTAACATGCAAAGAAGCTCCTGATACAATAAAAGTCCAGCAAAGCGCTACATCTCTTTGTATCTCTGGGGAACTTTTCAGCAGCCATTCTCTGAGCGATGATACAAAATAAGACTGCCAAGTGGAATTTTTTTTTTTTTTGCTTTTTTCCCTTCCTGTTGGCTTGGATCCCGTGCCATTTATCAGTGGCCTGATACACTTAAATAGAATGGCTTAAGTTGTCGCCCCCACATGGAAATACAATGGGGGGGGGACTTTTAATGGGCTTAATTACAGCCCGGCAGACTGCAGCTAAAAGCACAGGAGTTGGGCCAGTAAAAAAAACATAAAATAAAAAGGGAAATTGGCCACTCTCAAGGCAAAAGAGGGAGGGGGCAATGGCTCAGTGGGAGAGGACGGCTGTGCATCCAGAAGGTTTAGTCCCAGTGCAAAAGATCTGGCTGAAGGGCAGGGGGGGGGGGGCGGGCAGAAGACCTCCAGCAGGGGCCCCAGGGAGCAGCTGCCAGTCTGAGTAGGCAATACCGACCTTGACGGGCCAAGGGTGTGACTTGGAACAAAGCGGCGGCTTTATAGGTATGCGCCCAGGAAAATGTGGATCATAAATGACCGTAGCAGCTCTGCACACAGTGTTCCTTTGGCAATGGTCAGAATGATCCAGGATGGCAATAAATGCATACCCGGTGATTGCTACTTTGGGCAGAGCTGGAAGCTGGTGGGGCAGTGAAAGTTAACAGAATTAGTAACAGCTTCAGGAAGTCCTTGCTTCCAAGCTCTCCTCTGCTACAAACTCCCTGGGGTGGCTTTAGGGCAGGCGTCTCTCTCTCTTTCTCTCAGCCAGGAATAATACTGGCCTGTTGTGAAGGCTGAAAGACTTGGGACTTGTGTGTCAAGTGCTTTGCTAGATGCTAAGCATTCAACTTCAGCCCAAAGAAATCTGGATTCAGGGCAGGGAGATCTGGGTTTGAATCCCTCCTCGGCCTGATAAGCTTTCTCAGGGGGCCTTCTTTCTCACCTCCCTCTCATGGCTGTTGTGAGCATAAAAGTACATCACCCTAAATTCCTTTAAGGGCAAGGATATCAATCAAAACGGGGGAGGGGAACTTTGCAAAAAGAAAGGGAAAAAGAACAGGAAAACAGCCAAAAGAAAATAAGAGGAATACAGAATGCGGAAGATGATGATAAACGCAAGAACACTGCAAGTGGAAAACAAGCTAAAGAGACAGCTCAAGTTATTCCTTTCTCATGCACCCATTTCTAGAGGTCTTAAGAGTTCTGAAGAACCTCCAGCTGGGTGACGCGAATGCCAGCCCCTTGGCAAGACCTGGCGAGCCTAAGATTAGCTTGCCAGGAGAAAAACAGATCCTTCGGAGAATGGCTTCTATGGTCCCATACCTTGCTGAAGTCCCTCCCCTCCTGTCCCCAAATCTGCCCTCGCTCGCTAAGCTCCATTCCCAATTCTCCAGGAATTCCCCAACCCAGAGCTGGCAACCCTATGAAACGAATCAGAAGTACAGGCAGTTCTACTTAACCCCATGAGTGGCCGGCTTGGGGAACTGCTTGCCACAAGAGGGGATAAGCATCACTGGTTTCTATGGACAGATTGGGGGGAGGGGAGGGCAGATCTCCTGCAGGTGATTACTCTTGATAGCAGAATGGGGGGGGGGGCTCTCAGATGCCCTTAGCCCACACTGGAAAGAAGCCGCTGCCAGCCCAGACGGGTCACAGCTGGTGTTCCCTCTAAACTGTTGAGTCTTGTGAGCAAAAATTCTACTTTGTGAGCTACTGCATAGATTAATGAAATTGCCTTCAATGAAACTGCCGAGCAGTCCGGTTAGAACCGATAAAAGGAAGTCCTTCTTCACCCAAAGGGTGATTAACATGTGGAATTCACTGCCGCAGGAGGTGGTGGTGGCTACAAGCATAGACAGCTTCAAGAGGGGATTGGATAAGCATACGGAGCAGAGGTCCATCAGTGGCTATTAGCCACAGTTTATCCTTGGAACTCTCTGTCTGGGGCAGTGATGCTCTGTATCCTGGTGCTTGGGAGGGGCACAGTGGAAGAGCTTCTAGCCCCACTGGTGGACCTCTAGATGGCACTTGGTTGTTGTTTTTCTGTGGCCACTGTGTGACCCAGAGTGTTGGACTGGATGGGCCATTGGCCTGCTCCAGCATGGCTTCTCTTGTGTTCTTATTCGTTTGCTCTGGGGCCATTCTTCCTGAGCTGAGGCAAAAACGTGTGAGCCGGAGGATAAAAAATGGTGAGCCAGCTGACACTAACTCAGCTTAGAGGGAACCCTGGTCACAGCCAGCAGGGCTTTACCTGCATTCAGGACTCCCCCCCCCCTTCCCAAAGTTCGAAGTCTTGGAGGAGGACCGGATTTACATGTTTTTTGAAGGGGGGTGGCCACATTTAAAAATGGCGCCCCTTTATGGGCCCATTCCACCTTATGGGCCCATAGAATAGAATGGACTCCATACCCCAGAGGTGGTCATCGGGAACTCTCCAGATGTTTTTTTGCCTACAACTCCCATCAGACCCAGCCATTGGGGCTGATGGGAGTTGTAGGCAAAAATAAATCTGGAGAGCTACCGTTGCCCACCCCTGCCATACTCAATTTGGCAGGCCCCCTCCCCCCCGGCTCGGGTGGCGCCTGGGGAAAGCCCCCCCCCTGCCCCCTGGAGCGAGTCGGAACTTCTGCGCCAAGGGCAAGCGAGAGCGCCTCTGAGAGCGTGCAGAGGGCAGAAGGCCCTCTCCCCCCCACACACACCCCTTCCCCGGCGCGCACTTGCAGGCAGCCGCCAGCAGCGGTCCTCGGCGAGGCGCGCCGCGCTCCTTCCTGCCTTGATCCGAATCAATCAGCCGCTCTAGGGAGGGAGGGAGGGAGGGGGGGGGGGAAGCGGCAGGAGCCGGCCGGCCCGGGCTGGCTCCCCGAGAAGGCCCGGTGGGCGGCCAGGGGGGCTCCTTGGGAGATGCCCAACTTTGGCCCCGGAGAGCAGGGAGGGAGGCGAGCGGATCATGGCGGAGGCGGCGGCGATGAATCAGCGCGGGCGGCGTGGCGAGGAGGAGGGAAGGCAGGAGCCGGGCCAAGTTGCCCCCAGCTCGGCCCGGCCCGGGGGGCGCCCCTTACCTTGGCTCAGCGGAGCAGCCGCCGCGAGGTGCGCCGCGTTCAAGTTGGGCTTGTAGGACATGCCGCGAGGCGGGAGGGAGGGAGGGGAGCGCGGCGCCCAGCCAGCCAGCCAGCCAGTCGAGGGAAGAAGAGCCCGGCGCGGCGCGCCTCGGTGGCTCCCCGACACTTTGGGCTTGTTTACTGCGCGGGGGAGGCGAGGAGGAGCGCTCCTCGGCAAATATGGCCGTCACACTCGCTCGCTCACCCGCCCGGGCGCCGAGGGAGAGGCGCCAGCAACCCCGGGGATGGCCAGGGCGCCCCCGGCGCGCCCCTGCTGCTGCTGCCGGCCGAGGAGAGGGAGGGAGGGAGGGAGGGAGGAAGGGGCAGGGCGCGCGGGGAGCCCAAGGCGCGCTTTTTTCTGCCAAGGTGCATTCGCGCCGCTTGACGCTGGCGAGCTTGCAGAAGAGAGGATACCAAAGATGTACATGTATTTTTTTTCCCCCTCCGCCCTCCCCTCCCTTTTGCAGAATTGGTCTGTCGGACGGAAGAGAGGCAACTTTTAAAGAAAGTTCCCTCCCCCCCCCCCTCCACAAAACAAAAAAGGATTTTTGTGTTTTGTTTTAATGTAAAGGTGACCAAAGTTTGGGGAAGGAGTCTCCCTGGGACTTTTCCGACGAGAAAGGATTGGGGGGAATTGCGTTCTTCGCCTGGGGTCCTTGTGAGAAAGGCGGACTCTAAAGAACGCAAAGTTCCGTGGATTCCATGGGAGAGATACAAAGAAAGCACCTTTGAAACCAACAAGTGCGAATGTTTTAAACATTATTTGTTTTAAGTTTTTAAAAAGCTTTAATTTTAAAAATCTTTAATTGTGTGTGTGTGTGTGTGTGTGTGTGTGTGTATATATATATATATATATATATATATATATATATATATATATATATATATCTCCCCATTGGCGCTGCCCCCCCTCCCTTTCCAAAAAGGGGAAAAAGAAAGTGATGGGCTTCGGAAGAGATGGGAGAACTCCCATCTCCCCCTCCAAAAAGGGTTTAAGGAATTGGAAATAAAATCAAGGATGCCCAAATCTGTAGTTTTTCAGAAGAGCGTATAAGTAATATCAGGAAAGCAGCAGAGAAATTAATGAGGTAAATGAATATCTGTCCCTTAACTGGCTGACAGCAAAAACTTCACTTTTTAACTATTTCTCTCAACAATCAGACTTTTTCTAATTTGTATTTTGATACATTTTGCTGTCTATTGCTGAACAGAATGTTGGAAATTAACACAGAAAGTAATCTATGTAATTATAATTCTTTAAAACAATTTTAATCATTTTTTGCAGTTTACGATTAGCTCTACCAGGAAACTAGTTGTTAGCAGTTAAGCCTCCTTGAATTCAGTGGGATTTACTTCTGAGTAAACGTGCAGTATGTTGGGCTGCACCCCAGGTTCTAGTGTACTGTACATATCCAGGATATAAAAGTCTAAAAAATACGCTAAGAAAAAGAAACTTTTACTCCCTAAAGTCAATTTCAACTGTTAACATTTCTATTGCTGCAGCTTCCATTTATAGTTACTTTTTAGAGCCCCGTCACAGAGTGTTAAAGCTGCAGTACTGCAGTCCTAAGCTCTGCTCACAACCTGAGTTTGATCCCCGGTGGAAGCTGGGTTTTCAGGTAGCTGGCTCGAGGTTGACTCAGCCTTCCATCCTTCTGAGGTAGGTAAAATTAGTACCCAGCTTGCTGAGGGGAAAGCGTAGATGACCGGGGAAGGCAATGGCAAACCACCCCATAAAAAGTCTGCCGTTAAAATGTTGGGAAAGCAACATCACCCCAGAGTCAGAAACAACTGGTGCATGTACAGGGGACCTTTCCTTTCGAGCAAAGGTGTCAAACCAGGGGCAAATCAGGGCGCCAGAGGGCTCCTATCAGACCCCCGAACAACTGGCTGTCATCTGCTAACTTCTCCCTCTCTCTTGCTTCCTTCTGCATCACAGTTTGGTTTGCCAGGCTTGCTCAATCGCACAGAAGCTACAGAGCAAAGCCTCTATTTTCTCCACTAGCTGAGGCTCCTCCCTTGGGTAAGAAGGGACGGGGAAGGAGAGCTTGCTTTGGCAGGCTCTCTCAATTGCACAGCAGAGCTACTCAGCCAAGCCTCTCTTTCTTCTATTGGCTGAGACTCCTCCCCTCCTGGTTCCCTGGGGAAGAAAGAAAAGAGCCGGAGCTTCCTTGGATCAGTTCTCTGGATTCCATGTGAGAGATTCAAAGAAAGCACCTTTAAAGCCAACAAGTGCTAATGTTTTAAACATGATTTGTTTTAAGTTTTTAAAAATCTTTAATTGTGTTTGTCTGTGTCCTTTATGAAGTTTATATCTCCGCTACCTGGCATTACATTTTATGAAATACATGGCCTGGCCTGACAAGGTCTCATTTGGGTCAGATCTGGCCCTCATAACAATTGAGTTTAATACTCCATTCCTAGAGCAAATGAAGATCCAGTGCACTGTAGCGAAGAGTGTCAGGCTAGTAACTGAGACACCCGGGGTTCAAATCCCCAATTGTGCCATGGAAGCTGGCTGGGTGATCTTGGGCCAGTCACTCTCTCAGCCTCACCTACCTCACAGGGTTGTTGTGAGGAGAAAATGGAGGAGAGGAGAAGAGAAGGATGCCAGCCGCTTTGGGTCCCCCTTGGGGAGACAGGCAAGGCACAGATGAATTGAATAAACAAATTCATTATTCTTTTTGGTGACTGATATTATGAAACAAGAATCCAACATGGCTTCTCTTATGTTCTTATGTTAAGCCTTTCTTTCTCAATTGTACAGTCACGTTTGCTTATCCTTTCTGCCATAGAGACCGTTTCAGCCCCTTGACTATTTCTAGGGCTGTTTTCTATACCTTTTCCAGCTCTGTGATATTCTTTTTTAAGACCAGAAGAACAAAACTGCACTGAAACAAAGGTTGGCACCTCATAGATCTATGCAAAGGCACACTGGTACTTTTATATTCAATTTCTTCCTTAATAATCCCTAACCTGTGATTTGTCTCCCAGCTGAGTCATAGTGGACATTTTAATTATGCTATCTACCTTGACCCTAAAATCTCTTTCCTGGTCCGGTGCCCATACTGATGTATGTATGCAAACCTTGTCCTTTTGTTTTATGGCTGGCAATTAAAACAATTTTTAGACTGATTATCGTCCTTTTACACAGTTACAGTTGATACCAATCCAGTTTGTAGATTGAGAAAGAAGTGCACATTTCCTGTCCAGTTGTCAGTTATCCTTCATGATTACAAAGAAAAACACTCTTTAATATTTTCTCAGGACTTACTTTTGAAGCATGTAATTAAATGTCATGTCACAAAGACGTCTGACCCAAAATAACTTCCTAAACCAAACAAGTGTGTCCTTAGTGCAATCCCATTAATTACATGTTGCTGTCGCGGATTACAAATGAGACTCACTAATTCATGGTCTAAAGCTTGAATTTTCATCGACTTGTGAAATGTTGCAGGCCTTTTTTTTGTAGCAGGAACTCCTTCGCATATTAGGCCACACCCCCTGATATAGCCAATCCTCCGTGGAGGGAATGTGAGAAGAGGCAGGGCAACTTGTGCAAAATCCAGCAGAAGCACTGCGGGAAAAGGAGCAACGAGACCGGAACAAGGGTAGTGAGGAATCGGTCTTTTAGGCCACACACCCCTGATGTAGCCAATCCTCCTGGAGCTTACAAAAAAACCCTGGAAGCTCTTGGAGGATTGGCTACATCAGAGGTGTGTGGCCTAATATACAAAGGAGTTCCTGCTACCAAAAAAGCCCTGTACCACCACTGCAACATTTCACAAGTCGATGAAAAGTCAAGCTTGATCATCGGATTTATTTTGTAAGGACAACTCATTGCAGGTTTGCCCAGATTCTCGTTTTGATCAAAGGAGTCTTTTAGTTGCACAAATGTTTCCCAGCCATTCCAGTTTCTGGGCACTCCTGGCAAACCGAGCTGCTCTTATGGTCAAAGGTTACATTGTGCAATGCTGGATGAGTTCCTGCCCATCCTGGAAAAGGTGGCTTGTCAAACCAGCGCCTTAAATCTTGTCAAAGATATTTTGTGCAAATATTTACATAAATGCATTTTGCACCCAACCTTTTCCTGATCTCGGAGTGGGTTTTTTGGGGCGGGTGTGGGGGCATCAGAAGGAAATGCTTTGTGGAAAGAATTTATAGCTTAGGAAAGAAAGAAAGAAAGAAAGAAAGAAAGAAAGAAAGAAAGAAAGACTTTAAATGCATTCTCCAAGCTGCTGGCTGGTTTGGCTTGGAGAAGTGATTTAGAGAGACAATGCCTTCTTGGAGCTGGCCAACAGGGTGGTGGGGGCTTTGAGAGCCCCACAATATGTGTGAAAGAGTCACATGTGGCTCCTGAGCCACAGATTGGCCACCCCTGGGCTAGTCTCTTCGACACAATATTAATGGACATCAGTCTGAAATCGGAAGCCACAACGTTAAATAAAAAAAGAAAACCAGCGGGGGAACATTTTAACCTTCCAGGACATTCAGTTGCTGACCTAAAAGTGGCAGTTATGTTAGAAAGGGATTTCAAAAGGGAGATGAGAGAGACTGTTGAATTACAACTGATCACAAAAGTCAAGACAATGCATCCACCTGGACTGAACTGAGACCTAGGCTTCCTGTCTCATTACCAATGCTGATTTCTCTATGCCTACTGCAAACACAATCCAGTCATACCAACTATTGTCATATGCCTGCTAATGTCATTCGGCATCTGAAATGACTCCTCTTCCCAATATATAAGACAGATGTACTCCTCTTCTAGCTCCCCTCGAATTTTGTTAACCTTTCAGGTGCTCCTGGACTCTCTATTCTACTGCTACAGACAGTCTAACATGGCAACCCATCTTGGTTTCACCGTAATGTAGATAGGTGTTTCCAGAACTGATAACTGGAACCCCTTTCCCCCCCTCTAAAGGGGGAGGTATGCTGAATGCTTACTAATCTCATTTGAAGTATTACAATCTTTCCCAGCCCCTCCCTTCTTTCTAATGTTTGTGCAGTAGAATCAGGGAAGGTAGGAAGCATTCTTCCTTCAGTCTCTCCCCAGTTGCCTCTCCCAAGCACAGCATCTTTCACTCTCTCTCTGTCCTCTCAGGCTGCTTTTCGATCTGCTCTCCTCCTTTGCTTTTTCTTTCACAAAGAGGCTTCCTGGTCAGGAGCTGGCTCTTGCAATGGAAGAGGGCTTCTTGCACCAGGGAAAAGCGTTGCCAATTCGCAGAAGACCACTGCAGGGGCCCTATAGTCAGGGGGTCCTGCCCTGTGACTGAGTGGCATTTCAAATGTTCGGGGGGGGGGAGACTCCTGTGGGGCGCAATCCCGCAAAAGGTGACACACTAGGGTTGCCAAGTCCAGTTCAAGAAATATCTGGGGACTTTGGGGGTGGAACCAGGAGACATTGGGGGTGGAACCAGGAGACATTGGGGGTGGAGCCAGGAGCAAGGTTGTGACAGAGGGAGTCCTGGCCATCACATTGAAAGGGACCGCACACCTTTTAAATGCCTTCCCTCCATTGGAAATAATGTATAGGGGCATATTCTTTGGGGGCTCATAGAATTGGACACCCTGGTCCAATCCTTTCGAAACTTGGAGGGGAGAGACACTGGATGCTATGCTGAAAATTTGGTGCCTTTACCTCAACAGTCCCCCACCCCACCCCCGAGCCCCATATACCTGTGGATCAATTCTCCATTATACCCTATAGGAATCAATCTCCACAGGAAATAATGGAGTGCCCAGCAGACATTTCCTCCCCCCCCCTTTCTGATGACCCTGAAGTGAGGGGGGGGGCTCCAAATACCTGGGGATTGGCAACCCTAGCCCAGCGAAAGCAGTTGCACTTTTACCATGTCTAAAGGACTTTCTTCTCTTGGATCCTGACCCACTCATATACATTGCCGTCTGCATTGGCAGCTAAGAAAAGAAAGGCCAAAGTTGAGTTTGTAAAATGAGATTTAAAAAAACCCAAACCAATAAGCACTTTTAGGTTTGGTTATTTTAACCATGCTATTTATTATTTGCATTTTATCCTCCGTTTGTATCTGTGCGACTGTAGCAGCTACTGTTACAACTGCTGAATGCTATTTATTATTTAATTCATTTATACCTCAGCTTTCTCCCAATGTGCTGTACATCATCCTCTCCTCCATTTTATCTTCACAGCAACCCTGTGAGGTAGGTGAAGCTAAGAGTGTGTGACTGGTCCAAGGGGTCCCAGCGAGCATCCATAGCACGAGTGGGGATTTGAACCCAGGCCTCCCAGATACTAGTCTGACACTCTTAACCAATATTCCCTCTAAGCTGTAGAATATTGTGAGCAAAAATTCTACTTTGTGAGCCACTGGCATTAAAGCTGTGAGCTTCTGCATAAATCAGTTTGCTCTGGGATCATTTTTCCTGAACTAAGACAAAACTGTGTGAGCTAGGAGCTAAAAACTGTGAGCTAGCTCACACTAACTCAGCTTAGAGGGAACACTGCTCTTAACCACTACACTACACTGGCTCTCAACAAAGAGAGTCTTTTAACTTTAACTTTCAACCCCCCTCCACAAGGAGTCCCTTACCTCACTAGAAGAAAGTGCCATCCCAAAAAAGGAATTTTCTTTCAGCCTGGCCTCTCAAGAGAGTGTCTGCCTTGTCAGTTCAGAGACATTAGCAGAAATTATGGCAGTTTCTCTCTCTGAGAACCTGAGGTCAAACTGACTGCAGCTTCAAAGAGTGAGATAAGAAAGGTGGGAGGCCGTCACAGGTGCTGGTCAGACCATGAGGCCTGGTGGCTTCAAGGCCAGAAGAATCCAGGAAGAATTCAGCCTACACATTCCCATCTCTTTACTGCAAGGACTCATCGGTGGGAGAAGTAGGGCTGCCAATCCCCAGGTGGGGGCAGGGGATCCCCCGGTTTGGAGACCCTCCCCCCGGTTCAGGGTCATCAGAAAGCAGGGGGAGGGGAGGGAAATGTCTGCTGGGAACTCTATTATTCCCTATGGAGGTTTATTCCCATTGAAAATCATGGAGAATTGATCCGCTGGTATCTGGGGCTCTGGGAGGGCTGTTTTTTGGGATAGAGGCACCAAGTTTTCAGTATAGCATTTAGTGCCTCTCCCCAAAATACCCACCAAGTTTCAAAAAGATTGGACCAGAGGGTCCAATTCTATGAGCCCCAAAAGAAGGTGCCCCTTTCCTTCATTATTTCCTATGGAAGGAAGGCATTGAAAAGGTGTGCCGTCCCTTTAAATGTGATGGCCAGAACTTCCTTTAGTGTTCAATTATGCTTGTCACACCCTTGACCTTGGCTCCACCCCTAATGTCTCCTGGCTCCACCCCCAAAGTCCCCAGATATTTCTTGAATTGGCAACCCTAGGGAGAAGGGGCTTGGCTTCATTAGGCAAGGCATAGCGGCAAAGTGCCCAGGGTTGCCATGTTTGACTCAAGAAATATCCGGGGGGGGGGGGAGGGTTGGGGGTGCAGCCGGGAGGCTTTGGGGGTGAACATGGGACCAAGGGTGTGACAAGCATGATTGAACTCCAAAGGGAGTTGTGGCCATCACATTGAAAGGGACCGCATGCCTTTTAAATGCCTTCCTTCCATTTGGAAATAATGAAGGATAGGGGGACCTTCTTTTGGGGCTCATAGAATTGGACTCCCTGGTCCAATCTTCTTTAAACTTGGAGGGTGTTTTGAGGAGATGCACTGGATGCTATGCTGAAAATCTGGCGCCTCTGCCTCAAAAACAGCCTCACCTGGGCCCCAGATACCCACAGATCTATTCTTCATTATACCCTATGGGAATCTGTCTGCATAGGGAATAATGGAGCGCCCAGCAGACGTTTCCCTCCCACCCCTGCACTTTCTAATGACCCTGAAGTGGGAGGGGGGTGGCCTCCAAACCAGGGGTTCCCCTGCCCCCACCTGGGGATTGGCAACCCTAAGTGTGCCCAGCCCCATGATGGCAATTCACCTGATTAGTTGGGTCGCCTGTACAGCAACATACTGAGGGGTCAAGTCCGCACATTTGAGTGGTCAACTAGACCAGGCATCAAAGTCCCACCGCCGGACCTCTTGATGGTACCTGCGGGTTGGCCCCTGTGTAACAGTGCTGGACGGGATGAGCAACTGGCGTGCACCAACATGGCTTCTCTTATGTTTTTAAAAGATCTTCCATTTTGGTTTTGTCCCTTTTTCTGGATTACGTCCAACTTGGAGACACTTCAGGAGTCTGGGTAGGCCAGGGTGCTAGAGCACCTGTCTTGGGCTTCGAAGAAGAAGAAGACTGCAGATTTATACCCCGCCCTTCTCTCTGAATCAAGAGTCTCAGAGTGGCTTACAATCTCCTTTACCTTCCTCCCCCACAACATACACCCTGTGAGGTAGATGAAGATATTAGATTTATATCCCGCCCTCCACTCCAAAGAGTCTGAGCGGCTCACAATCTCCTTTCCCTTCCTCCCCCCCCCCACAACAGACACCCTGTGAGGTAGATGAAGATATTGGATTTATATCCCGCCCTCCACTCCAAGGAGTCTCAGAGCGGCTCACAATCTCCTTTCCCTTCCTCCCCCACAACAGACACCCTGTGAGGTAGATGAAGATATTGGATTTATATCCCTCCCTCCACTCCGAAGAGTCTCAGAGCGGCTCACAATCTCCTTTCCCTTCCTCCCCCCCCCCAACAGACACCCTGTGAGGTAGATGAAGATATTGGATTTATATCCCACCCTCCACTCCGAAGAGTCTCAGAGCAGCTCACAATCTCCTTTATCTCCCTCCCCCACAACAGACACCCTGTGAGGAGGGTGGGGCTGAGAGAGCTCTGCCAGAAGCTGCCCTTTCAAGGACAACTCTTGTGAGAGCTATGGCTGACCCAAAGCCATTCCAGCAGCTGCGAGTGGGAAATCAAACCCGGTTCTCCCAAATAAGAGTCTGCACACTTAACCACTACACCAAACTGGCTCTCAGTTGGAACTGTTGAGACTCAGTTCTGCTGGGTAACATCTGGATTTTAAACCAGCACTTGTAAATGTGCTTAAGATATTTAGCTTTTTTTTTTAGCCTAACTGATCATTGCTCTTGTATTGTGTATCCCTGCACATTCTTCGGAATAACTATGTTTTGAGGTGATCATAGACATGGGAACTTCAATCTGAATCCAGTATTTTAAGCCCTTATTGGCTAAAGTTCCTAGAATAATTTTTTTCCTGGAACTTACTTTAGAAATGGCTCACCTCGCTGGGCTGACTTCTTGATCTTAGACTAGGTAGGGCTGAAGCAGGGGTGTCAAACAGGCAACCCGGGCACCGAATCAGGCCCCTGGAGGGCTCCTGTCAGGCCCCTGAGCAACTGGCTCTTGTCCGCTTCCTTCTCCCTCTCTCTTGCTTCCTTCTGTATCTCAGCTTGCTTTATAAGGCTTGCTCGATCACATAGGAGCTACAGAGCAAAACCTCGATTTTCTCAGTTGACTGAGGCTCCTCCCCCTCCTGGTGCCCTGGGGAGGGAGGGAAAGAGCCAGAGCTTCCTTTGCCCAGTTCCCTGGATCCCATAGGAGAAATACAAAGAAAGTACCTTTAAGACCAATGACCTGAGGTAGAGACTTCGTTCCTTGGTCTGTCGCTGACAGGGTAGTTAAGGAGACTGGTGGCAGCATTAGCCCAGGGTATGAGGAGTCATTTCACACTTCAGTGCTTTGGACCAAATTGCCTCCCTTCAGGAGGCTTTTGATAAGCCCAACAGCCCTTTTTGACAAGCCAGGGAATCTGTGTGCATGAGAGGAAAAACAGGCCGATGGGCTTTCTCTCCCCCCCTTAGGGTTGCCAAGTCCAATTCAAGAAATATCTGGGGACTTTGGGGGTGGGGCCAGGAGACTTTGGGGGTGGAGCCAGGAGACATTAGGGGTGGAGCCAAGATCAAGGCTGTGACAAGCATAATGGAACTCCAAAGGGAGTTCTGGCCATCACATTTAAAGGGACGGCACACCTTTTCAATGCCTTCCTTCCATAGGAAATAATGAAGGATAGGGGCACCTTCTTTTGAGGCTCATAAAATTGGACCCCCTGGTCCAATCTTTTTGAAACTTGGGGGGTATTTTGGGGAGAAGCACTAGATGCTATACTGAAAATTTGGTGCCTCTACCCCAAAAAACAGCCCCCCCAGAGCCCCAGATACCCACAGGTCAATTCTCCATGATTTTCTATGGGAATAAATCACCTTAGGGAATAATAGAGTTCCCAGCAGACATTTCCCTCCCCTTCCCCCGCTTTCTGACGACCCTGAAGCGGGGGGAGGGTCTCCAAACCGGGGGATCCCCTACCCCCCCTACCCCAATTTGGATCTATCTGCACTGAAGTACTTGGTTACAGTAAAACCGAGCCACTCAATTTACAGAGGTGAGATTGCAGAACAAATGTTGAGTCCAAAGGCACCTTTAAGACCAACGACATTTAATGCTGGGCATAAGCTTCCGTGTGCGTGCACACTTCTTCAGATACATCGAAGTGGAAGTGACCATATAGGTCAGAGGTGTCGAACTCATTTGTTATGAGGGCCGAATCAGACATAAACAAGACATTGTTGGGCCGGCCCATGTGTGTACCTATTTAAGATTAAGTAGCTGAGATATAAACTTTATAAAGGACACAAATGTAAAGATTTTTTACAAAATCTTAAAATAAACCGTGCTTAAAACATTAGCATTTGTTGGTCTTAAAGGTGCTTTCTTTGTATCTCTCGCATGGGATCCAGGGAACTGGGCAAAGGAAGCTCTGGCTTTTTCCTTCCTTCCCCAGGGGACTAGGAGGGGGAGGAGCCTAAACCAGTAGAAGAAAGAGAAGTTTGGCTCAGTAGCTCCGCTGTGCGATTGAGAGAGCCTGGCAAAGCAAGATCTCCCACCCACCCCCTTCCTCCCCAAGGGGGGAGCCTCATCCAGTGGAGAAAACAGTTACTTTGCTCTGTTGCTCCTGTGCAATTGAGCAGCAAGCCTGGCAAAGCAAGCTGTGATGCAGAAGGAAGCAAGAGAGAGGGAGAAGGAAGCAGATTACAGCCAGTTGCTCGGGGACTTGATAGGAGCCCTCCCGGGGCCTTATTCGGCCCCCGGCCCCATATTTGACACCCCTGGTATAGGTAGTTACCATACATATACATAGAAGGTGAGCCACAAATGAGTGTACAACAGATTCAAGGACCAAACGGGAATAACAAGCATAGTCGATATGACTACCATAACCATATAAACTAAGCTTGTTATTCTTATTCGGTCCTTGAATCTGTTAAATTGTGCAGCTACCCACCTGAATTGTGCAACTACTTCATAGTTGAGATTGTACGCCATCAGTTTTCCACAGTCAAATCTGTACACTGTTAGCAAATCCTACACATGCACAAGAAAATCGCTAAGGAATGGATTCTTGGTTTAGTATTTTTAGCATTGTGGAAGGTTAACGCTTGGGATCTTATGGTTATGGAAAGGATCTCTTTTATGGTTAACCCTACAGATTCAGTCAGGTTCTAATTTTACCTAATTTTCCGGATGGAATGAAACGTAAAGGTGGGGAAATCCCTTCCAAATATAGGTTTCCTTCTTGCACGATTGCTAAATCTGTATCTCCTGCATATCTTGTTTTAATGAGCAATTTTAAAAAAAAAGATCCCTGTCCAAGTTTAGCATCTTTGGCAAGCCTGGCAGGGCCTGTCTGCAATCAAAATCTTGACACTGAAATCCAAACCCAACTTCACAGCTCTGAAATGTGGGGAGCTTCCTCCACCCATCCAAGCAGAATTCAGGCTTAAAAGTTTTCTCCAACTCTAACTTTTGACCAGTCACTTCAGAAGTTTGACTATGGAAGCGGAGATACCAAGTAGGGAAGTGAAAACCAGCTCCTTCTCGCTCCCTCTTGACATGCAGACCAAAAGGGCAAATTGAAGCTGGGATTGTTTCCTTTTGGTCAGCTCACAGATTGACCATAGACTTGTTCCTCCCTCCCTTCCCCGAATGAAATTTTAGGCATATATTGCTCCATCCAGAGATGCATTTATTCTACAAGCACATGTATCCGTTTACAACAGGTGTTCCCTGGGAGCGACAGATGCTGCAATTTGGATGGGAGACCCCCATGTCAATCCAGCGATGTTACACAAAGGCAATGGCAAACCAGCTCTGAAGTCTCTTGCCTTGAAAAAACCCTATGGGGGGTCACCATAATTCATTGTGACTTGATGGCATTTTCTACGAGGAAAGGTGGGCTACGAATGTTTGAATGAATGCTTCCTGTATACCGGAGGCACCCACCCATGGGCTGCATTCAGAGTGTCTCACCTACCCCTCAGCTCAAAGGCTCAGTTTCTTACACTAAGGCTGCGATCGCACATGCTAAATAATGCGTTTTCCATCCACTTTCAAACCGGATTTTGCCAATTCACACAGTAAAATCTTGTTTGGAAGTGGATTGAAACTGCCTTATTTAGCATGTGTGATTGCAGCCAAGCAGTCCTCGTTCTGAACCACGAATGGCCAGACTGTGGTTTGGGAGCCCCATCTGGCTCTTTCTCACAGAGCTAGGCATTTTCTTCCTCTTTCTCTTAGTTGATAGTTTTTAAAATGTTTAATCCCATTATTAACTGTATGCATGTATGTTTTTATAATCGATTGTAGCAATTTTACCTTTGCTCTCTCAGCACAATTTATATGGGTTGCTGTAACCGGCGTTGGTTTTATCTGTATTGTTTTTTGCTGGCTTTTGCTGTGAATAAACTAACTTACTTCTCACATATTGTGTGTTCTCTAAGCCCCCGCCACCCCGTCAGCCAGCTTGGAGAGGCCATATGTGCTTGAGGGGAGGGACAGTGGCTCAGTGGTAGAGCATCTGCTTGGGAAGCAGAAGGTCCCAGGTTCAATCCCTGGCACCCCCCCAAAAGGGTCCAGGCAAATAGGTGTGCAAAACCTCAGCGTGAGACCCTGGAGAGCCGCTGCCAGTCTGAGAAGACAAGACTGACTTTGATGGACCAAAGGTCTGATTCAGAATAAGGCAGCTTCATATGTTCATTTATCTCTTCAAATAATTTCTCCAAATCAAGCCAGTCGATGGGCTTGGAGAATGCATTTAAAGTTGCTTTCTTTCTACCTCCCCCATCTATTTGCTTTCCTTCCGACATCTGGTGTTCTTGTCTTGCAGCTCTCTAACGTCTGATGTTTATCCTGTGTGGCTCTTATGTTAAACAGGTATGGCCACCCCTGTTCTGGACTGACTTCTCAAGTGGAAGTAGCGAAGTCTGGAGGGCAGAGATGCAGCTGGCTGCGAATCCCGGTGTATGTCAATCTGTTACAACTCTGCTGCGGGAGTCCCACCTGATGTAGAGCCAGGGCCGAATTACTAGAACCCAGTAGAGGCTGAATAGAAAGAAGCAAGAGACCAGAGCAGTTAATCGTGCAGAGACATGCGGAATATCTCCCAAGTAGGTGATTGGAATAATTAAAACATAAATTCGTAGTAATTTTGAATTGTTGGCGTAAACTTGCGCCATGAGTTGAACATGAGGACTTTTCTCTTTTCTTCGTCCTTTGTTTTGTGTAGATTAAAGATATACATATGTGGTTTTGTATGATCACAGCCATGATAGGCAACAATCTGCAATTTCCCACTAAATGGGATTTTATAGTAATATATCAAAATGTTTGTAGACTTTAAAGGTAATTTCTATGTACTACTTTTGAGTACTTGCAGGTATAACGAATTATACTTTTGTTTTTCTTGATGTAGTAATAACTGTAATCTATTCTTTTGCTTTCTGTACTTTATTCCCTGAGCCTTCCCCCAATTCCCTAACCTTCCCTGTAAAAACCTAATAAAACTTGTTAAAAAAAAGAGGAAAGAACATGAGGAAGTGAACAGAACTGCACTTGCGCATTGATGGGAGTGACGAAACATGACGCTGCAGCTTGTTAGAACAATAGGGTTTTCTTTTTATTTGACACCTACAAGATTTTCGGTATCTTGTGGGGTTTTTTTTTGTGGACAGGTTTATACAATCTCAAATTTTCAATAGTGCAACCTGTGCAAGCAAGAAATGACAAACATTGTCCTTCACTTTCTTATAAACATCTACTATTATAGGCAAAACAAAACTTACCCATATTATAGATAAGTGACTATTCACATTTTGTACATTTACAATTTTAAACAGCTCCAGGATAAACTCTACAATGTATTACAACATAAACAGTATTCAAATTACGGGGCAACAGGAAAAAAAAAAGTACATACATCAGAATCCTTGCGTGCCCCATTCTCCCGCCCCCCCCCCCCCCCATGTCTAATTTACAGCTCAAGTCTTCAGTAACAAAAAACCCCCCATAAAAATAGGACTGTCATGTGAAATGGAAGTGAATTTGCACTTGAGTTTCCGGAAACCTCACCGGATAAAAGGAAACAGAGCAAGGGGGAGAAAAAAACAAAACCCAACCACGAACACAAAATATAAAGAAATCAGGCTTTTTAAAAGCCATTTTTGCAGCACACGTTAGGAACACCATTAATACATTAAAAAAAATGAACTTTTAAAAATTTAAGATGTTTATTCACACACAAAAATAAAACAAGCTGCAGATTCAAATATATAACCTCAAGGGGAAAGGCAGAAAAATGCGACAGCTGGGCAGAAGCTACTTGAATCAGAACGCAGTCCCTCAACGCCACAATGAGATTGTGTCTCTCTCTCTCTCTCTCCTGGCTGACGTCTGGAACAGGATCCGCTCATGCCCGATCTGAAGACATGCACAGCCAAAACAGAAAAACGGGGAACAAACTGGAATGAACACGGGGGTTTGCGGAACTCCTGGATTTCCATGCTTCTCTTTGTTTTAAAAATAAACATACTCTTTTTTTTTTTTAGATAAGCTGAGACCTCTGTGTGCGCACGCACTTTGCCCTGCCATCGTAGATTCATTGTCTCTGTACACAAACTCAAAACAACATGCATCTGAGGACCTCCGCTGCAGCAATGGCACCGATGGACTGCATTAAACCCTGAGCGCTGGACGAGAACGACGGACAGCGTGGCTGGGAAACTTTTCCAGCCTCTTCCAAAAACAAAAGCCGCGGGTTGGTAGTTTGAGAAGGACCCAAAAGAAAAGGGAGAGGGTTAAAAAGAAAAATCTCAAACAGGAAGCACTACAGAGAGCACGGGGGATTTTTGAAAAAGAGAAAAAAAACATGGACCACTGTAAAGCAACGCCAGGCTTTCAGTTCGATCACCCTTCACGGTGCCCTCTCTGCTCCCGCGCGGTTTCTAAGAGAGAACGATGGAAACTGAAAGTTTTATTTCTTTGGAATCTGTCCCTGATATTTCTTTTCAACGCGAACGATATGCCTTCCGCGGATGGTCTCCCGGAGATGCGCCCCGCCTCCTCCTCACGCGTTGTTGAAGTAGGAGATGCTCTGCGGGTGATGCTGCTGCCAGAGCTGGTGCTGCTGCACCGCCAGCTGCTGAGACTGGTCGGACGTCGACAGGAGGTTGACGAGGGGAGACACGCAGCTGGCGGGAATGATCAAGCCTGCAAGGAACGGGAAAGCACGGGGGGGGTGGTGGTGGTTTGGTTTCACGGGGCAAAAAAACCCCTGACATTGTGCCCACTCAGCCTGCCTTGAGTTTGGGCAGGAAAGGCGGTCTTGTAAAGGATGTCAATAAAACAGAACAGAGTTTTGAGTCCTGTGGGCGCCGTTAAAACCAAGAAGAAGATGAAGAAGAAGATATTGGATTTATATCCCGCCCTTCACTCCGAAGAGTCTCAGAGCGGCTCACAATCTCCTTTACCTTCCTCCCCCACAACAGACACCCTGTGAGGTGGGTGGGGCTAAGAGAGCTCTTACAGCAGCTGCCCTTTCAAGGACAACCTCTGCCAGGGCTATGGCTAACCCAAGGCCATTCCAACAGGTGCAAGTAGAAGAGTGGGGAATCAAACCCGGTTCTCCCAGATAAGAGTCCACACACTTAACCACTACACCAAACTGGCTCAACCGAGTTTAATTCCGGGTATAAGCTTTTGTGTGTGTGCGCATAAAAACTTATACCCGGAATAAAACTTGGTTGGTCTACGGTGACCACAGGATTCAAACTTTGTTCTTCTACTATATAATAGGCTGCTCTGTTGCTTCAGACCGACATGGCTACCCACTTTAATAATAATAATAAAAAAACCCGGCACCCAGGGCCTGGAAGGGGAAGGAGGAGAGACCTACAGCTGGAACAGGGCTGCTGGTCTGGAGGAGGGGTGGACCCTGAGTGCAAGTCCACCCTCACATGGCCTGTTTTGTACATTTCAGAATCAAACCTGCTTCCATGAAGGAGCCTCCCAAGTCTGGACCAGACCCTGAGAAATAACTTCAGCCCTGCTGGACTCCTAAACCAGAATTTCCTCAGTTCTGATGCCCTAGAGCAATCATTGGACTTCCAGATAAATAATCTGTGATGGATAATGGTACTTCAGTATCAGATTCCACAATATATTTTGAAGCCCTATGATCACAGCTTCTCCAACGAGCATTGAGAAAAGGAGCTCTTCTAGAATTTTGCCTTGAGCTGACCTATCTAGACCACGGGTGTCGAACATGCGGACTGGGGGCCGAATGAGGCCCCTGAAGGGCTCCTATCAGGCCCCCAAGCAACTGGCTGTCATTTGCTTCCTTCTCTCTCTCTTGTTTCCTTCTGCATCACAGCTTGCTTCGAACAGAAGCTACAGAGCAAAACCTCCATTTTCTCCATTGGCTGAGGTTCCTCCCTTGGGGAGGAAGGGGGGAGGCAGATCTTGCTTTGCCAGGCTCTCAATTGCACAGCAGAGCTACTGAGCTAAGCCTCTCTTACTTCTGTTGGCTGAGGCTCCTCCCCTCCTGGTCCCCTGGGAAGGGAGGAAAGAGCCAGCGCTTCCTTTGCCCTGTTTCCTGGTTCCCATGGGAGAAATACAAAGAAAGCACCTTTAAGACCAACAAGTGCTGGTGTTTTAAGTTTAAAAAAATCTTCAATTGTACTTGTCTGTGTCCTTATAAAGTTTCTATCTCTGCTACCTGATCTTAAATAGGAACACACATGGGCCAGCCCGGCAAGGTCTCATTTATGTCAGATCTGGCACTCATAACAAATGAGTTTGACACCCCTGATCTAGACCATACAAAAAAAAAACACACACACACACAAGAAGCTCTGCTTCAGCCTAGATGTGAAGTTCTTCTGGACCATACAGAAGATTGCAGATTCAATCCCCAGCATCTCCAGTTAAAAAAAAAGGCAGTAGGTGATGTAGGAGGACCTCCACCTGAGACCCTGCAGAGTCATTCCCTGTAACAACCTCAATGGACCAATGGTCTGATTTAGTATAAGCAGGTGCATGCGTGTGACTTAATAGCTTGGCTCCGACTGGCAAGGAAATATCTGTTCACTGAACACTTGGTGGCCATCTCCCCTCCTCTAGCCTCCATCCCTTTCCCTGTGCACCTTTTCGTTTATAGCTTTTTTGGGGCGGGGCGGGGGGGAGCTCATGCCTTATTTTCATTTAAGTAGTCTACCTGCCAACCAACTCGCTATATTGTACTCCGATGGTTAAGGTTGCTTTGGAAGTGAGTTTATCTGATTCTTGGACAAAAAAATTGCTGTTTGCATGACCAGCGATCGCACTCACCTACAATCCTCTGTCCGTCCTCCGTCCTTAGCCGAACAATCTGCATTTTGACATTGGTGCCGCTCACAGAGGCTAGAACCCCTTCCACCTTTGTCCAGACGCTCAAGACTGAGCCGCAGAGGACATAATATGTCCGACAACGCAGGCCCACTTCGCAGACAAGGCCCAGTCCGGCTTTCTTACAGTTGCCTCTCCTGGAAGAGGAGGAAGAAGGGGAATCAGGGCACAGATGTTCGACCAACTTTAACTATCTGCAAACTGCTGCACAAATATGATAGCCCATAAAACCATACTGTGAACTGTCCTTTACAGAAGGGGATAGCAACTTCATGTAAATGCAGTAAATGCAGGTGTCACACAACTCCCTCCCCCCTCTGACAACCAGATCCATGTTCTCAGTCATTACAACTGAGAGCTTCAATACTGCTAATAGAACACCTTGTTTGAATACGAATAGTTGCAACAGCAAACGCGAATCTACAGCGATTGATATCTGGCAAGAACAGAAAAAGCCCTGGAATTCTTTGTGGGGCTTTAATTCAAGACTGTAGTGGAAAGTGAAGCTCCGTGTGCCTCTGTCTACATGCCATTTCTACATCAAAACCTTGCTCCATCCCCGCCCCCCCGCACATTCCTAATATTTAAACATGACAGGAAGACAAAAAACAGAAAATCCTCCCCCAAAATCTAGCTAAAACTGGCACAATTCTCATTACACCTGCGCTGTGATAAACCCGCCAAGGGAACATTCTGCAGTTCCAGAAACCCTCTGGAATACACCCTATGTGAGAACTCACCAATAAGCGTGGGTGCAGGTGTCTGCAGACGACGTGTACTGCTCTAGCCAGTGGGGCAAGGCATCTTCAGAAGGTACCTGGATAACAAACAGACAACACAATTTATTACAGCCAGGTTCTGTTTCTTGGGCTCTTAAGAGCAAAATGTGTGTGTAGCTTAAACCTGACGAGGGGAGCAAGATCTTGGGGTTGTAGGAGACAGCCTGATAAAAGTGACAACCCAGCGTGCTGCAGCAGTTACAAAGGCAAATTCTATGTTAGAGATTATAAGGAAAAGGACTAAAAATAAAATGTCTGATATTATAATGCCCCTGTACAGATCTATGGTGCAGCCTCATCTGGAATACTGTGTACCAGTGATGGGAGGTAACATCAGGGGAAGACCTCAGCCTCTGTTCCCGAGGTTGGCCCTCCAGAGGAAACTGGTTGGCGACTGTTATGAAATGGGATGCTGGACTAGGCGAACCACTGATCTGACCTAGCAGGTCTCTCTTTAGGTTCTCGCAACATCCCTCATAGCATTCATCACATTCATATTTTAAGGCAAAAACACTTTAAGCGGTGATTCAAACAGGCCTTCAATCAAGAAAACAGCTTAGCTGGTCAGTGTGTGAAAGATTAAGTTTAGAAGGAGAGGAGAAAGAAAGGAGGGATTGTTTGCACACACAATGCATAATATTAGAAACCATTCATGAACAATGATGTTTCAGTGGAATTAATATACATCAACAGCAACTTGGACACAAGATGCACCGGCATAATGTAATACGTCATATCTTCAGTCCTCAAACTATAAATTATCACACATTGATATAAAGGTAACATGACCAAATTGAGGCTCCTGTACTTTGGTCTCATTTGACTTACTAGAAAGTCACGGAAAAAGACAATAATGCTAGGAAAAGAAGATGCAACATGAGACGGACTGACTCAATCAAGGAAAGCCACAAGGGCCTTCAGCCTGCAAGACCTGAGCAAGTTTGTTAACAACGGGGCTGGTTTGAGAGGACAAGAGTTAACAGGGTCACCGTAAGTCAGAAGCGACTTGACGGCACTTACGTGAAACCGTTTCAGAAACGAACCTTTTTATATTTTTTCTTTATTTCTGCATAGGTTTCCAATTTGAGCTGCTTCCCAGTATTTGGTCTGTATATTAGAAAAGCTTCTTCTTGGGATTCACCTCCTTCATAAGGATGGCTGTTTTCTTATTATTCCGTATCTGAAAAAAGACAAAAAAACCACCCCACCTGTTGACTCCACTTCACCCGTTAGATTGATCTGTGCTGCTCACAGAGGCTTCCTCTGTTGGAAGGCAGAGGGGAAGTCGCCCTGCGCCAAGGGAGAGCACCGTCATAAGCACCCATGAGATCCAACCCAGTGGGCTGACAGATTATAATCTGTGGGGAAGAAGCTAAGCAAGGAAAACACTCCAGGGTAAGTACTTGTAGTTAGGCAGTAAAGCCTTCTGGGGCTGTTTGTCCAGTGGAGAAGCAAGTCCAGTAAATCTCGAAATTGCAATGAGCAATTTGGGAAAGATATAGCACGAAGGAGGACACACAAAGCTTGAATGTAATAGGAGTCTATTGCACCTTTCAGATCGACTTGGTTTTATTCAGAATGTAAGCTTTCATGTGCATGCACACTTCTTCAGACGAGGAATGAGGTACAGTAAGCAGAGTCACCTGTAGCTGGTGGGGTTTGGAATGCCAAGTGGTACAAAGTTAAAAACCAATAGCAGAATAGTAAAATTAACGAATTCAGAAAACCTTTGATCTGGGTTGCATTAGGATGGGAACCAATAAAACAGTAACATGTCAGAATGTGAGAATGCCTGTTAATTATTCTATTGCTGATAAACCTGGGTCAAAAAGAAGGCATTTATGTGACTCTGCTTACCATACCTCATTCCTCGCCTGAAGAAGTGTGCACGCACACGAAAGCTTACGTTCTGAATAAAACTAAGTTGGTCTTAAAGGTGCAGTCGACTCCTATTTTGTTCTCCTACTTCAGACCAACACGGCTGCCTGTCTGAAAGCTTGAATATGCCTTTGAAGGCAATGGCCTGGAAACGTTTCAGGTTCTCCCAGTTTAATCGGTTCTGAAACATCTTGCTAACGTTATGTGAGGAGCCTCCAGTGTCATCCTGCTCATGCTCCAGCTTTCTGCCCTCCGTGCAGAACCTCCTCTTTCATCCTGTCAAGCAACCCCCTTCAAAATATTTCCTGGACCCCAACAGACATGCTTTCCTAGCGGCCTGGCTATCCCTCCTCACTCCACATGTCATCTGCCCCCTCCACTGCACAGTACACTTTCTGCTCAATGCTCATCATGCTGACTGTCAAATAGTTTGTCCATTACAAACAGCAAAATCCCAAGGACGAGTCAAGCAGCTCCGAATGTGAACTGGAAAGCCTCCGACGCAAACGGCATCAGCCACAGAGTCGCGACACGGTATTAAGACAGGGCTGCGGCTCAATGGAAGAGCCTCTGCTTCGTGTGCAGAAGGTCCCCGGTTCAATTCCTGGCATCTTCAGTTAAAAGGATCAGGTAAGCAGCTGACGTAAAAGGTCTCTGCCTGAGACCCTGAAGAGCTATTGCCAGTCTAAGTAGACAAAACTGACTTTGATGAACCAAGAGTCGGATTATTTCCTCAATCAATCGTCTTACAACAGTGGCCCCAACCTTTTTGGCGCCAGGGACCGGTTTCGTGAAAGACAATTTTTCCACAGACCAGTGGGGGGGTGGGTAGTGTTGGGGGTTTTGCCTCCCTAAGATGCACCCCCACCCTGTCCCTGCCCCCCATGGGGGGTCTTTAAATTGGGGGGGGGGGTGGGACTGGGGCTATTTCTGTCACCTCCCTGCTAAGTGGCCAGGCAGCAGAAGGCCAATCTGACTCCCCCTCCCGTTTAAAGACCCCGCTGATCGGCTGATGGGGGGAGGGATATATAAATGAAGGGTAGGCTAAGGTTGCAGCAGCACTGCCCCTTCCACCAGCCCAGGACTCAGGCTTGCAGGGGAGGCAGCCTTGGAGTGAGGCTACACCGCCTCTTTGGTCTGCCTGGATCCCAGGCGGGCAGAAGGGGAGGCAGGGTCGCTCTGAGGCTACCTCCCTGCCTCCGAGCAAAGTTGCACTGCCTCTTTCAGCCACCTGGGTCCCAGGCAGGCAAAAGGGGTGGCGGGGCTGCTCTGCCTCACTCCACAGCCTGGTCGCTAGCAGGCCACGGACTGGTATCGGTCCACGGCCCAGCGGTTGGGGACCCCTGGTCTGCAACATGGGAATAATACAGGGCAGTGGCAAGGATAATTCAGATAGTCTCAGTGAACGGCTTTTAACGCTATATCCGTATTCATTAGTTCAACTTCGTCCAGAAACGAAAGCACGTTTCAGGTCTGTGTGGAACTGAATGAATTTAATGGTCAACAAGGGCTTTTTGAGTACTCCCAGTGCCGCTGCAGAAGGAAAGAGGGCCTGGGGGTTTTCCCAGAAGCAGCAGCCTCACCTGTAATGACAAATAGAACCCGTCCTCTGGTCCAGTCTGCTCAGCCCAAATCTTAGTTGCTTCTTCCCAAGACATCCCCCTCTCCACACTTATCTAGGACAGACAAAAACGAGAAAGAGGTAACTAGCCGTTTAAGACCCTTCCACCAAGATTTAGCAAAAATCTGCAATTATTTCAACGAAGAAAACATAAGACTTACAGTGTACAGTTCTACGTGTCCCGAGGTAGAATATCCTGGCGTTAGAAATTTCTTAGCGTCCGCTTTCCTCACTTTTTCATCTCCTGAACCCAGATCTTAAACGGTGGAGGAAAGAGACAGAAGAGAGTCACAAGACATGCACTTTATAGAAGCAGCATCATATATAGCCATTTCCTGGAAATATCATGTGACCAGTACCAAGTGGGAGGAGAAAGCAGCAGAGGGTAACCTATGGAGGAACTAGGCCCTGACCTTGCAGATTAACTTCAACCGCTCAGCTTTTTAAAAGCAGAAGAAGAAGATATTGGATTTATATCCCGCCCTCCACTCCGAAGAGTCTCAGAGCGGCTCACAATCTCCTTTCCCTTCCTCCCCCACAACAGACACCCTGTGAGGTAGATGAAGATATTGGATTTATATCCCGCCCTCCACTCCGAAGAGTCTCAGAGCGGCTCACAATCTCCTTTCCCTTCCTCCCCCACAACAGACACCCTGTGAGGTAGATGAAGATATTGGATTTATATCCCGCCCTCCACTCCGAAGAGTCTCAGAGCGGCTCACAATCTCCTTTCCCTTCCTCCCCCACAACAGACACCCTGTGAGGTAGATGAAGATATTGGATTTATATCCCGCCCTCCACTCCGAAGAGTCTCAGAGCGGCTCAAAATCTCCTTTCCCTTCCTCCTCCACAACAGACACCCTGTGAGGTAGATGAAGATATTGGATTTATATCCCGCCCTCCACTCCAAAGAGTCTCAGAGCGGCTCACAATCTCCTTTCCCTTCCTCCTCCACAACAGACACCCTGTGAGGTAGATGAAGATATTGGATTTATATCCCGCCCTCCACTCCGAAGAGCTTCAGAGCGGCTCACAATCTCCTTTACCTTCCTCCCTCACAACAGACACCCTGTGAGGTAGATGAAGATATTGGATTTATATCCCGCCCTCCACTCCGAAGAGTCTCAGAGCGGCTCACAATCTCCTTTCCCTTCCTCCCCCACAACAGACACCCTGTGAGGTAGATGAAGATATTGGATTTATATCCCGCCCTCCACTCCGAAGAGCCTCAGAGCGGCTCACAATCTCCTTTCCCTTCCTCCCTCACAACAGACACCCTGTGAGGTAGATGAAGATATTGGATTTATATCCCGCCCTCCACTCCGAAGAGTCTCAGGGCGGCTCACGATCTCCTTTACCTTCCTCCCTCACAACAGACACCCTGTGAGGTAGATGAAGATATTGGATTTATATCCCGCCCTCCACTCCGAAGAGTCTCAGAGCGGCTCACCATCTCCTTTACCTTCCTCCCCCACAACAGACACCCTGTGAGGTGGATGAAGATATTGGATTTATATCCCGCCCTTCACTCCGAAGAGTCTCAGAGCGGCTCACAATCTCCTTTCCCTTCCTCTCCCGCAACAGACACCCTGTGAGGTAGATGAAGATATTGGATTTATATCCCATCCTCCACTCCCAAGAGTCTCAGAGCGGCTCACAATCTCCTTTCCCTTCCTCCCCCACAACAGACACCCTGTGAGGTAGATGAAGATATTGGATTTATATCCCGCCCTCCACTCCGAAGAGTCTCAGAGCGGCTCACAATCTCCTTTCCCTTCCTCCCCCACAACAGACACCCTGTGAGGTAGATGAAGATATTGGATTTATATTCCGCCCTCCACTCCAAAGAGTCTCAGAGCGGCTCACAATCTCCTTTCCCTTCCTCCCCCACAACAGACACCCTGTGAGGTAGATGAAGATATTGGATTTATATCCCGCCCTCCACTCCGAAGAGTCTCAGAGCGGCTCACAATCTCCTTTACCTCCCCTCCCCCACAACAGACACCCTGTGAGGTAGATGAAGATATTGGATTTATATCCCACCCTCCACTCCGAAGAGTCTCAGAGCGGCTCACAATCTCCTTTCCCTTCCTCCCCCACAACAGACACCCTGTGAGGTAGATGAAGATATTGGATTTATATCCCGCCCTCCACTCCGAAGAGTCTCAGAGCAGCTCACAATCTTTCCCTTCCTCCCCCACAAGACACCCTGTGAGGTGGGTGGGGCTGGAGAGCGCTCTCACAGCAGCTGCCCTTTCAAGGACAACCTCTGCCAGAGCTATGGATGACCCAAAGCCATTCCAGCAGGTGCAAGTGGAGGAGTGGGGAATCAAACCTGGTTCTCCCAAATAAGACACTTAACCACTACACCAAACTGGCTCTGGAAAAGCAGAACTCTGGCAGCAGCGCCAGGCAGAGCTTTCTCTTGTTACTAGCCGGATCGGCAGTACGTGACACGTCAATCTTTTCTATTCTGTCTTACTGGCGGTGTTAAAAGAATTAGACTCCAAAGGGAAGCTTGCAGCATACCAGGCTACGGGAACGCTGGCACTCACCTAAAATGCCCATGTCGTATCTTCCGTTTTTTTTAGCATTCTGTATTACTGCGTTGAGCGTGTCTGAGAAATACTGGAACAGAGCATTCTGCTGATGCACTTCCATCCCCAGAATCCGGTTTAGGAATTTCCCTATATTGTTGTAATCTTTAAAAAATTTAAAATAAAAACGCATGAGGAAGATGCGAAGCTAGAACGAGGAAATGTCACATCCCTCCGCTTATCCTGGGGAGAACACATTTTAACAGAAGGTAAATGCAAAGTCAGAGGACACTAAGTACTGCATTATGGCCATGCACAGCGCTCCACAAGGAAAGGAAAGGTCCCCTGTGCAAGCACCAGTCGTTTCCGACTCTGGGGTGACGTTGCTTTCACGACGTTTTCATGGCAGACTTTTTACAGGGTGGTTTGCCATTTCCTTCCCCAGCCACCTACACTTTTCCCCCGGCAAGCTGGGTCCTCATTTTACCAACCTTGGAAGGATGGAAGGCTGAGTCAACCTTGGGCTGGCTACCTGAACCCAGCTTCCGCCGGGATCAGACTCAGGACATGCGCACAGCTTAGGACTGCAGTACTGCAGCTTTACCACTCTGCGCCACGGGGCTCTGTGTGCTCTACAAATCTCACAATTATTTCAAGTTTAGAGGCTGTTCTCTGTACCAGTGGGAAAGCGCCATCCTGACAATCCTCAAAGACCAAGAAGTGAGAACAGTGAGAAGCCAGCCATCTCTACCTAGGCCTATCCGCAAGAGTGCTTATGATGTGATTCTGCAGAAGCACAGACCCCCTCTGTGGGTATGGCAATGAACAACGAACTCCACCTTAAAGGCTAACGAGATTTGTGGCAGGGAGGCGCTTTTGTGAGCCACGGAAGCTCATTCCCTGCCTCAAATTGTTTTCGTCTTTAAAGTGCTGCTACCAGACTCTTGCTCTTTTCTAATACTAGCTTTGTGAAGAATGTCGAAGTTCGCTCCTTGCTTTAAATAACACCACTGCATAACAGTGCTAGTCATTCAACCAGGATAAAGGCAGTCCAGTCACATGCCATTTAGATCATGGGAATACAGGTGGCTGCCCTACACGCGTGCAGGGTGACATGGAACGTTTTTGTGGCTGTTCCCAACTTTTTTCAATAAGCAAGATGTCTGATAGCCACCAGGCTACTCAACGGCATATTGTACGGTACTGGTCACATGGCAAGGAGGGCAGTGTGGCTGATGGGTCCTGACCAACTGGCAGCAGTCAGACCTTCAAAGCACAGGTGATTATTTCAACGGCTAGAGGCAGCACCAGGTCCTCCCAGGTCTGCTCTAAACCAAACAGCTTGCCTGCTTCCTGATCACACCTGTATATGCACAAGCCCACTGTCCTCTACACACCTTTTAACCGGGCTGATAATGCTGCAGCCCGTTCTCCAAGCTGTTCAACTGGGTGGGCTTCCCTCAAAGACTGGAACGACACTCCGAACACCTGCGCTGTTCAGTTTTCCAGCAGCATATTTGTGTGTGTGTGTGTGTGTGAGCATACTTTCGCAGAGCCCAGCTCAAAGAACAAGAACATTAAGACTGGCTCTGTTTATGTCAATACTAATTGATGGCGTCCTACCGCTGCCAGCTAAGCGAAGAGTCACCCTCTGCTGGAAGAAGCGGCTGCACTTAACTGAGCGGAACAGCAGCATACAACCCAGTATTTCCTTTGTAATTCACGAGACTGTACATATGGAAGAGGGAAAGGCCCGTCTAAAGCAAGCATGCTTGGATCCTATCTCTATACGTATGGAAGAGGGAAGGACTTGTGTCTAGAGAAAGGATAACTGGACCGTCCCCTTTGCTTTATTCTGCTTATACTAGGGAGGTCTGCGAATCTCTTTAACATCCAACTAATCACATTCTTAAGTTATCAGTAACAAGACAATACCTTTATCGAGCGTTAGAATCCCGGACCGATCTTCTACGTTGATCAGACCCACGCCTATTAATCCCTGTCGAACATCTAGAAGGGTAAGAGAAGTTATGCAGCAGGGGTGGCCAAACCGTGGCTCAGAAGCCACATGCGGCTCTTTCACTCATATTGTGTGGCTCTCGAAGCCCCCACCACCCTATCGGCTGGTAAGGAGGAGGCCTTTCTCTCTTTAAACCTCTTCTTCGACCCAAGCCAGCCAGTGGCTTGGAGAATGCATTTAAAGTTAAAGTTACTTTCTTTCCACTTCTCCCTCCCTCCCCATCTGTTTTCCTTCCTTCCTTCTTGAGGCTCCCAAACATCTGACATTTATTCTATGTGACTCTTACATTAAGCAAGTTTGGCCACCCCTGCTGTAAAGGGGGACAATGCTTTGCACTCTTGTCCTTACATCTTGCCCACCCTCTTTAAGTAACAGTTTTTAACCTTTAATCTTACTAATGCTCAGATGCAATTTTATTTAAAAAAATTCAAGCTTAGTATCTTTTTTTTGTTAATCCTGCCTTTAGAGTCAGGGTGTACATGGAATCCGCTATCTCCAACTGCAATCAACAATATAAACCTATCAATCTGACGTATGAAAGAGGCTAGATCTCGCAGATCTGTTGCGCTCACAGCCGAGCTTCCCGAGGAAACCAATCGTCATCAACTGAACGAATGGCGGCATCCTACCCAAGAGTTCTAAAATTCAGCAGCTCTATCAGGGCAGCTAAATCTCCTACCAGAAGGGCTGATGAAACAGAATTCTCAGTCAAGGATGAGGGACCCACACAGGCCACTGGCTGAAAGGCATTCTGTGCCCGGCACAAGCTCCTGGGTCAAGTAATTGAGAACTAATTGTCCAGTCTGAATAGTAACATCCAGGGATTTTTTTGTAGCAGGAACTCCTTTGCATATTAGACCACACACCCTTGATGTAGACCCAATCCTCTGAGAGATTACAGTGCTTTTCTTACAGGGCCTACTATAAGCTCCAGGAGGACTGGCTACATCAGGGATATGTGGCCTAATATGCAAAGAAGTTCCTGCTACAAAACATCCCTGGAATGTTGCTGGAAGACAACCAAGCAACTTAGCTCAGCTACAACTAAAAAAACAAGGTTTGCTGCACCACAACAGAAGGGATTCCTTGAACATGCATGGGATGGTTTAGAGGTTTATGATTTTTTCCATTACGTTCAAAAATCACAAACCAGGATTCAAACTTGGGTTTAATCCTGACCTTTAAGCTGAGTGCTTTGTCGCATCAGCAGAAAATATCTAAACACCCAGGGAAGATAGAGTGGTGTGTATATGCAAGCCAGAGAATCTCCCAGGGTTGTTCATACAGCAACAAACAGTAACTGAGTCAAGCTATAAGAGAAGCCACATTGGATCAGGCCAATGGCCCATCCAGTCCAACACTCTGTGTCTCATAAGAACATAAGAGAAGCCATGTTGGATCAGGCCACTGGGCCATCCAGTCCAACACTCTGTGTCACATAAGAACATAAGAGAAGCCATGTTGGATCACGTCAATGGCCCATCCAGTCCGACACTCTGTGTCTCATAAGAACATATATATATATATATATATATATATATATAATAAAATAAATAAATCATAATCATAAATCATATATATAAATCATAAAATAAATAAAATAAATAAACATAAGAGAAGTCACGTTGGATCAGGCCAATGGCCCATCCAGTCCAACTCTCTGTGTCACATAAGAGAAGCCACGTTGGATCACGCCAATGGCCCATCCAGTCCAACGCTCTGTGTCACACAGTGGCTAAATCAGGTGCCAGAGCCAACCAGGTAATTTCTGTTCATTCTATGCTCCCATTTGCTTATCAAAAATTATTCCCAATTCAGTAGTGCTAAGTGAATTTATATACCTTTAAAAAATTCTCCTGGGTAATCAGGAGGTGGAGACACCAACGGAGAATCAAAGTTTACAATGGATTTCATGACTATTTCCAGTGCATTTCGGCCATACTGTTTTAAAGAAAAAAAAAGGGGGGGGGGGGAGAAAGCAGTTAAATGAAAACGAAAATATTCATTTCAACAGGGTAACGCTGTTCTTTCCTTAGAGGGCTGACACAGTTGCTGCTCTCTCAAACCCAGACCTTCTTCTACTGATATAAATTCGACCAGAGATATGTTACCAATTAAAGCCCAAGATCCCCACATCCCAAAAGGGAGGGAAGAGCAAGCAAAGTGATGTAACTCTGGAAGGTAGGATGATGTAACAAAACTCTTAATTCTCTTGAAAGTAGGGACAAAAGGACATGAAAAGGCTTACCTTGTTGTCAAAGTTGAACCTGCTCAGATCTCTTGTCTCTGTGGCTCGTCTGTCTCCGTGAGTGAGAGCTCCCTGTTAAGAAACAGTAGTTTGATGACTAAGAGACAAGTTCCCCGTACTTTAAAACACAAAGCTACAAGTGACAATTCTCTTACCAAGCTTTCCAGTCGTTTGGCCACAATAGATGCAAACCTTTGCTCTCCGGCTAGCTCGGAAATTAGGAAGACGTATTCTGGGGCAGTTACTTGGTTCGACCTGTGGGTTCGACCTGCGTTAAGCAAAAAAAAAAAAAATGCATTTTGGTTATCTGAGCCACCACTATCAGCTCCAGTAAATCTGGGCGGAGAGAAATTGTAGCTTGGAAAACAGGAAGTATCTTTTAAAAGAATACGCCTCACACTTCTCCAGACATCACAAAACAAGCATTTAAACTTCACATTGTTTTAAAAGCCAACGTTTAACTGAATTGCCCACTTCCTTCATGAAATTATTCCCCCAGTTGGTCTTTCCGGCAACAGACAGACACACAACTCAGGCTGAGATGCAGTGACATACTCAAGCCTGTCTGACCTGTTGTTGGATACTGAGAAGTTGGCATTAGTGGAATCACACAGCACGCTCCACCTGCCATCTCATACACAATTTCAGAACTGCACTGAACGAAAATTACAGATCTATGGTGCAGCCTCATTTGGAACGCTTAGCACAGTTCTGATCACTGTATCTCAAAACGTGACTCAGCAGAGCTGGAAGGTGACCAAGGTGATTAGAGGGTTGGAGCACCTTTCCTATGAGGTAACATATGAACATATGAAGGTGCCTTCTACTGAATCAGACCCTCGGTCCATCAAAGTTAGACTAGTCAGACTAGCAGCGGCTCTCCAGGGTCTCAAGCTGAGGTTTTTCACACCTATTTGTCTGGACCCCTTTTAGTTGGGGATGCCAGGGACTGAACCTGGGATCTTCTGCTTACCAAGCAGATGCTCTACCACTGAGCCACCATCCCTCCCCAAAGGCTGAAGAGGCTATGGCTTTATAGTTTAGAAGTGAAAAGGCTAAGGAGGGGGGGGGGGAATGACATGGGGTTTATAAAATGAGTTGACACAGAGGGAATGGACTTCTTTACTCTCCCAAAATGCTAAAACTCAAGGGTACCTTTGTGAGGTTCATCAAAAAACTGATTCAGGATGGGCTGAAGAAAATATTTTGCTCAATAAGAAAATATGGAATTTGCTGCCATTTGGAATGTGGAATTTGTTATGGAATAACCACAGGTACCGACAGTTTAAAAAAAAAGAACAGAATCATGGAGGACAGGTCTTTTGGTGGCTACTAAAAAAGGTGATTAAAGGGAACCTCCACATTTAAAGACAGTAAACCTCTGAATGTCCATGTCCGGAGGCATCGTCAAGGGAAGGCCTTGGCCTCTATGTGTTGTTGGGCACCGAGTAAAGACAGGATTGATAAACTAGACTGACACTCGTCTGAGCCAGCAGAACTCTTTATGTTCTGAACAGAGACTGCTGTCTTCCACTGCTAACACAACAGACCAACATTTGCCCTACCTAAAACAGCATCATCCCCCCCAATCAAAAGAGGACTGAACTGCTCACCAAATTGCTGTATTGCCCTATCCGCACTCCACGGCAACTCCAAGGTCATGTGCACTCTTCGCCTCTGGTTTTTGGCTCGGCGATCGGCTTGTAATGAAATGCCTGAGCTGGCTGCTTCCGAGATGATGGCAATATTCTTTTTTGGGATGAGAGAAGGAGAAAAAGACACCTATCAGCTTGGGTCTCTGAGAGACATCGTCCTGAGCAGCTCATGAGGGAGCTTTCTGGAGGTGTGTTTATGCACAGGCACAAATGCTTGGCAAGGAAGGAAGGAAGGAAAAGAACAGCAAGCACGAGCTGCCTTTTCCTCAACAACTGAGGCACGAAGCTTCTAAAAAGATTTAGGTATCCCACAAACTCCTCTGGCAAATGTAAGCATTTTGCAGCCGGCCCTGCTACCGTATTTATCGGAAGAATCAAGGCAGCTCCCAGCATGGACGTTCAAGAAGTCAAGGCCTCGCACCAACTGACGTTTCTTCGCTACGCAACGTTTATTTCTTTATGATTACTTTAAATTTATATGCCGCCCACTCCACGCCCGGACTCTGGGCGGCTCACAGTCACATGCAACAATAACAATACCTTATAATTATAAAATCAAAACGCATATAAACAATTTACCATTTAACCTTCAAAATGGTGCCGTAAAATTTCCTACATAGGCGGCCCAGCTTCATTTTTGTTCTTAATTCTCTGTAATTGCTCTATTACAGGGGTGGCCAACGGTAGATCTCCAGATGGTTTTTTGTCTACAACTCCCATCAGCCCCAGCCAGCATGGCCATGCTGGCTGGGGCTGATGGGAGTTGTAGGCAAAAAGCACCCGGAGAGCTACCGTTGGCCACCCCTGCTCTATTAGGTGTCTTGTAGATGGATGGTAGTATTCAGTGGCGTAACAGTGGCAGCTCCTCCGCATTAGTTACTGTAGGCCTGCCGAAAAAGGACTGTTTCACAGGCCCTGCGGATAACAGCCAAAATAATTTTGCCACAGTATCTGCTTGCCCTTCGGTGTTTCTCAGAGCTGTAGATATTTGCACATGAGGTTTCTGAAGAGCTGTTTCCACACTACTACGACTTTTGGTTTTTAATTATTATTATTTTTTTTAAAAGCACACTGAACATTAATGTCCTCTCTTCAGAACGACGTATTTTATCAATTTTACGAGCACGCTGGACTTAAAAGAATCAAAACTGGAAGCGGTTACCTTATCGCCGTCCATGAATCTCTGCTTCTCCGTAATATTCAGGATTTCCACAGGAACGTCGAGCTCAGACCGTGACTCGTAAGAGATGCTGCCGTCGTCGTTGCTCACGACTCTCCCTTTGCGACCTGTCATCTTTGGGAAAACAGCACATTTTGATTGGCTGCACAGTGCCCTGGGGCTCCCATGGAATGGAACCAAACACTGGGTGCTCCTATGATTGCTTAGGGACGAACTTTGCTCTCCAATCCCTCACTTTCTGGAACTTAATAGCTGTGGGTAAATAAGTCGGGGTATCTGTCAGCTGCTCACTGGGGCAGGCCTACTCCCCCACCTCATTGAGCAGGCAGGTGGGTCACTATTCATCAATGCTTATTGAAATTCAGAAATTGTTATGTTTTCGCCATTTCGTAAATAGGGACTCTATCTGGACTGGTTTTAACGTAGGTTTAACACGTAAATTATTATATACGTTAAAAACCTATGTTAAAACCAGTCCAGATTATCTATTATATTAAATTATCTATTCTATAAGAGCCCCGTGGTGGAGTGGTAAAGCTGCAGTACTGCAGTCAGAGACCTCTCCTCACGACCCGAGTTCGATCCCCGGCAGAAGCTGGGTTTTCAGGTAGCCGGCCCAAGGTTGACTCAGCCTTCCATCCTTCCGAGGTCGGTAAAATGACTACCCAGCTTGCTGGGGGGAAAGCACAGATGACTGGGGAAACCTCCCCGTAAAAAGTCTGCTGTGAAAACATTGTGAAAGCAACGTCACCCCAGAGTCGAAAACGACTGGTGCTTGCACAGGGGACTACCTTTATCTTTTTAAAAAAAATTTATTATATATACATTGTTATAAGCTGCCCTGAGCCCTACTCACAGAGAAGGGCAGTTAATGAATTTAATGAAATAAATACATGTATCTGCACCACTGCCCGCACTTATGTTTTGTGACCTCTGGCTTCCTAAGGTAACGACGATAAACTAATCTTTTTATAGGGATGGGTCTGGAAACGTTTGTCAGCAGTTGGGAAAAAAATTTAGAAGCGATAAGGGATATACACTGGATTTTCACATCACATTTGCCTTTGGACGTGAAATCTTGGTTATCTGTCCCTCAACAGAGAAGCCCTCTCTTCTAAGCGACAGCTAGGTCCAAGCCTTTCTGAGCCTACGGGCACCTTCGGTATTCTGACACAGTGGGTTGGATGCAGCAACAAAATGGCTGCAGCAGCCTACTTTTCAATCACACAGTGGCAATCCTTGTGGCGGTGGCAGCTGTTGCTGAAGTAACGTTTTTTTTTTCAAAGTCTGCACACCCGATCTCCAATGGCCAGTCAGAAAGCCTTCTGGACTCCACTCATTTTCTAAAAACACTTTAGAGGGTACAAGAAAAGGTGCTGGCAGGCATCATGGTGCTCACAGGTACCATGCTGGAGGCGCCTGGCCTAGACACTCAGGAAAAGGGAAGGTTACGAAGCAAAGTGCACCGTCAGTTCTGGAACACTGCCTGGAAAACACAGGGCGGTCCCTGAATACAGAAGATATAGTCTCTTTACAAGTGTAAAGGTACCTGTCTAAGCTTGACTGCAATGGCAAGAAGCATTCACAATTTGCCGGCGGATCTCAGTACCCACCTCTGCCACGTTTTCAGGACCACCCAACTCATCTATAAGCTCATCCAGTGTGTTCGGAGGAAGATCTTCCGAGAGTTTTTCCAGTTTGTCGAGCAATTCTTTTTTCATTTGCTGAGCTCTTTCGACAGCATCCTGACTAGTGATGTAGCTGTTTGTGTTACTGTTGGCTGGGGAGGACCACAAAAAAAAAAAGTTTAAAAGCACAAAGGCATTCTTCCCACTGATAAAAAGAGCAACCCCACCTTCAAAACCCCATTTTTAAGAATTCAACGTCCATCGTACCAGATGTGTTAGTCGTTGATGAGGTAACAGCAGAGGAAGAAAGAGAACTCGGTCGCTTGGATCCCAGGCCAGATGCTAGTAAGGCACTCTGTATGGAATCGGGGTCTATGCTTTTCTTTTTCTTCTTCTCCTTGGGCTTCTTGTGCTCTTTTCTAATCAACCAGGGGTCTGAAGACAAGAGAAAACACCGAAGCTAAAAATTTGGCTTCCTGGAAAATCCTGCACTGCTATGCGGGTGATACCTTGCACACAATCCTGCACTGCTATGCGGGTGATACCTTGCACACAACTGTTTAAGAAAGCAGCACTGCGAGAGCCAGTATCAACAGGCAAGCTCAAAGCAACGTAACAGAAAGCCTAGGGCTTGCTACAATCAGGGGCCTCAATGTTGTCTCACCATCTTCGTCATCCTCGCTAGATTCATCCCTAAACGGGTTGAAGTCGTCGTCATCCCCAGAGCTTAAAAACTTGGAGCTCTCGTTATCGCTCTCCTCGTTGTCCGAGATGTCTGACTCGCTATAGCTTTCATCGGAACTGCTCCCTGCCAGTCCACCGGTTTTACGGGCTTTCTTGGCTTCTCGGGTTATTTCTTCACCTGTTTTTAAGGCAAAGAAAATGAATCTGTGGTTGTTCAGCTTTATCCCTATAACCCCTCTTAACCGTTTATTAGCCATGATTCAGTAGCTGCTAAAGCAGCTGCAAACAGTGGAGTTGGCAAGCACTTAATGTTGGAATTGAGGAAATACTGTATTCCTAAATTCGCAGTCCAAGATTATTGCAAGAGTGGATCGCAAGAGTGCTGGGAAAGGGATTAAGGCCACAATCCTGTCCACATTTGCCTGTACGTAAGTCCTGTTGCGCTCAATGGAATTTACATCTGAGAAGGCCTGCAGACTCGTCAACAGAGCTTATTACTCAATTTCTCTCGCCTGCCCAAAGCATTTCTTCTAAGTGCTATAAAGGAACCAGTTGCATCAGGAGAACTCTACAATTTTAGAATGCGGCTCTTACCTTTGCGTTTCTTCACTTTGTCCTCCTTGCAAGGACTGTCTCTGGGTGAGTTGTTATTACTCTGAGCAGACAAGTCTATTCCCAGTAAACTAAAGAGCTTCTTTCTGTCAGGAGCTGGGAAATGCTTCTCAATGAGAGACTGAAACACTCCCCTGCGGCATTAAAAGAAAAAAAAGTGTTTTTGATAAAGTAGTGATCAAGGAACCACCCACAAGGCCTCTTCCCCAACCATTCCTCTAAAAACTCCACAGGTCAAGTAACAGCTTCAGATATCAGACCAGATAGTGGCGTCTTTCAGCTTTTAACAGTTTGCCACAAACTGGATGAGCCCTGAAAGTAGCTTATAACTAATCCAACTAGCTATGGTTTAAGCTCACCCTACAATGTAGAACTCAACAGTGGTGAGCTGAAAATCTTGCTCCGCAAGGAAAGGACAGTGTTTAGGTTTCCTGCTTGAGATGTATCAGTAAACTGCGATGTGGAGACAACTATTTAACTCACCATGTGTAATGGGGGAAGGGGGGGTGCAGAGATCATGCAAGAGACCCACAGGTTGCTTTTAAGCTCATTCACATAGCAGCAAAACACGGTCATATTTGAACTATGCCATAACAGCAAGTAGCTATGAACCATAGATTGCAGTACTAAGTTTCTGCAGTTAATCAAGCAAGAGACAACCAGCCTATGCCATGAAAAACTGAGTACTACACAATGATGCAAGAACACAACAGGCCAGTACCCAACAGATGAGGGTCCCTGGAAGCTCATGAGAAAGATGTTTCAGAACCTGTACTGATCTTCCTTCCAGATTTCTAAGGCAAATTCATACTACTTCTTTTGATCTATGAAAGTCTAAATCACTTAGTGTTGATCTCAGAAATCAACTCTTATTTCTTATATGCCACTTCTACAGACACTAGGTAAAACCAGCAACATATATTAACAAATACCACCATATGCAAAATAAACAATATGTTATTTATTGTTTGTGTTAAACAAGGGGAGGAGGATAGAAGAGCACAGAAAACCCTCTTCCCCTGGGAAATGTGTTCCAAAATTCCTCAATCTTGGGTAATGCATTTTAAGGGAAGGGGGAAACCTGCTTAGTAACTGTTTACAATATATCATCTTAGTAGTTTCAGGATGGAAAAATGGATTGACCTAAAATATAATGAAATTAAAGTGGTTTCTTGCAGACACATTACAGAGCCCCAAATTAAGCGTTATAAACTCAGGAAATGTTCCTCCCTTTTTTTGCACCCAGCAGAGATTTAGACAATATTTTATCTTTTACAGATTTTAAAATGTTTGTCCATTGGGCTAACAAAGCTAGTTTGCAAGGAAAGCACAAAGTGAGGCCGGCAGAGAACTGAACATGGTGCAAGAATGGAAAATTTGGCTATGGAAATTACCATATTAAATTGGGAATGAACCAAAGAGGGAGGCGGGCGTAGCTCAGCAGGAAAACATCTTTCCTTGCAGAAGGGTCCCAGGTTCAATCCTTCACATCTCCAGTCAAAGGGATCAGGAAGTAGTGATGTGAAAGACCTCTGCCTGAAACCCTGGACCACCTCTGCCAATCTGAGTAGATAAGACTGCTCTTGACAGACTAAGGATCTGACTTAGTATAAAGCAGCTTCATTGTTCAGGGGACAACCAGGCTTAAATATGCTGTTCCACTAAGTCAGGGGTGGCCAAACTGTGGCTCAGGAGCCACATGTGGCTCTTTCATACATATTGTGTGGCTCCCAAAGCCCTCACCACCCTGTCGGCTGGCTTGGAGAAGGAGAAATAAATAAAAATTTATCCCTTTAAATCCCTTAGCCAAGCCAGCGGCTTGGAGAATGCATTTAAAGTTAGTTGCTTTCTTTCCACCTCTCCCTCCTTCCCATCTATTTGCTTTCTTTTCACCTTTCCTTCCTTCCTGTATTGTGGCTCTCAAACATCTGTCATTCAGGCCTTGCGGCTCTCAAACATCTGATGTTTATTCTATGTGGCTCTTCTGTTCAGCAAGTTTGGTCACTTCTGTGCTAAGCGGTCTTGGTGAGAATTCAGGCTGACGTATACCATGAAAGCACCAATGAATCCTCCGTGCTTTGACTTTGATATCCAACAGCAAGAAAAGGCTTCTAATCACTTGCTCTGACTCTTCACATACAAACCGATATACAGATATCGTATCGGAACAACCCATCATTGTACGGTGGCATATCGTATAATGACACAAGCACAACACTGATTTTAAAAAGAAGTCACCCAGCATCTGAGCAATCTCATCTCTACGGGTTTCAAGCCCTTACATGAACTGTTTTTGACACACATTCCTTACATGAAGCAAACACTTAGATTCAGCAACACAGAAACTACTATGGGGCTTCATTTCAGACACTAAGTGTCTGAAATGAAGCCCCAAAGTAGAACTCAGAGGGGTAGGGGTCCAATGTTCCCTCTAAGCTGAGTTAGTGTGAGCTAGGTCACAATTTTTTGGCCTCCTCACACATTTTTGACTTAGCTCAGGAAAAATGTCCCCAGGGCAAACTAATTTATGCAGTTGCTCACAACTTTAATGTCAGTAGCTCACAAAGTAGATTTTTTGCTCAGAAGACTCCACAGATTAAAAGGAGTACTGTGGTTAGGCCCTGCAGCTCTGCTCCACTAATGGCTTTCCCACTCAATGTTTAGACCTCCAGGGTCATCTAGTCCAACCCCCGGACAATGCAGGAAACTCACAAATAAACCGCCCCCCCCCCCCTAAATTCACAGGATCTTCATTGCTGTCAGATGGCCATCTAGCCTTGGTTTAAAAACCTCCAAGGAAGGAGAGCCCACCACCTCCCAAGTTCCTCACGACAGTGGAAAGTGCCAGAGTAAAAGATTCATGGGATCCAAGGCATTAGCCCTCTCTGCACTGTAGCATGCTCAGAAGCCAGTTAGCAGGACCCGTCTTTCTTGATGAACCATCCATTGCTACAGCAAGTGCGACCCAACAATTTGAGGAACAGAGGAATTGTCTTACTTTGCTGTGGACACAAAGTCGTTCAGTTCGCCGCCACCTTCCTCCAAGGCTTCCAGTGTTCTTGCTTCCCCTGTAGACTGCAGCCCAATAACGACACACTGGAGAAATGGATACACAAGATTGGGGCAGGACTGAGCTCGTGTACTTTCCAAATAATCCATTCAAAGTTTCTCCACACTTGAAGGTCAATTCAACCCTCATGGTTTTTTCCCCCCAGAGGCCAATTCTAAGAACAAGGCGCTTCGGAGCGAGAACTTACCTTGCCGTTCTTTATCTCCTCCCGGGCCAGCTGCACCACTCTTTTCACTTTTGATGCTATGCAGAGGTATTTGAAAAATCTCTGATGGGCTGACCAAAACTGGCCCCACATCGATTTCTTCATTCGTTGTTCAGCATCAATGAGGTCAGCAGCTAGCTGGAACTTCTCTCTGGCACTAACCCACTGGGAAGCAACAAAACAGTTCTCTGTCAGCTTTCAGACCATTACTAGGTGAACTCACATAAAGCTATGTTGCTACCACCGCTAGGACCAAAAAAATAAATAAAGCAAGTTCCAGGTATTTGGAGGATGGGCGTGGTTACTGCAAGGGCTTTCTACCTTCATGGAACACTTTTTACACTGTGTGTGCCTATGCAAACAACTCTGGAATGTGCCTTTAAGGCTGCGGCTCTTAACTCTCTAACACATTGTCACATGAACACACAAAGACACCTACCAATGGCCTCCAACATGGTCCCTGTGGGCGCTACGGCACTGGCTGATACCTTGCCTGGCACCCACCAAGTGTTTTTAGAAAGTGGAAGGGGGGGGGTCAGGTTGGGCTGCGGAGCCTTGTATCTGTGAAACCGCCTCCCCCCCTCGTGCTGCACTACAGCAGCTTTGCTCATCTGAGCAGGGCCTTCGGTGGGTGCCGGACTGGAAATGGGCAAAATTTTACGCACCAAACAAGTTTATTTTTCATATTCAGCATCTTATCAATAGTGTTAGAGAGCAAAGGGCTGTTATTTCAGGGGGCACTTTGCAGGTTTATGGGCAGCGTGGACAGGGTATGGAACCGGTCGCTGAATGTTCTACAGGTTCGGTTGGCTTATTCTCTTATTGCGCTGCTTATTCCTTACTTCCTTTTAAGACTCTGCTACCGTTATTTATTGATTTTTACTGCAACAGAAAGGGTATAGTTCTTTTCTTGGTTACTGGTGTACTGATTACTTTCACTGCTAGTCGCTGTCTTGAGAGCACCCTACTAAGAAGCTAGGTATAAATCTTTTAGGCAAGGACACGAAAGAGTAACAAGCCAGGTAGCACCCTGAAAACTAACAAAATCTTGCTGCAGGGTAAGAGTTTTCCAGAGCCACTGTTCAGATCTTCATAGTGAGCAGTGACTCAGGAAAGATACGGCCTGCTACAAATTTTGTTAAGTCTTTCAGGCGCTCCTGGACTCTGGCTCTTTTCTGCTCCTACACAAAGACTGACACGGCTACCCATCTTGATCTGAAAACACAAGAAACAAGTTCTACAGGGAAAACGCCACCTATCCGCACGGCCAGCAAGCGAGAAAACATAACGCATGAAAATTACAAATTGGGCACTACTGAGCCTAAATGCTCCAGCTGTGCTCTCTCCACGTGAAAAGCCACACGTTTAAAAAAACACTTACCAGCTTCACAGATTTGTTATACATTTTAACGTAGTGCGGGGAAAGATGAACTTCATCGATTTTGAAGGTCACACCTGAAAAGCTTAGCTGTCTTGCAATGTACATTCCTCTCAGCTTCATATCCATAGCAACGATTTCCATGGCACCCACCCCTCTGAAGACAGAAACGGGATAAATCCAGGTAATTTTTTTTTTTATCAATCACAATGGCTGTTTTCATGCAAGCGGAACATTAGGAACACTTCACAAAAGCCTGAAGGCCTTGCAACTCGGTTATGTGCGGCTGTCGCTGGCCCCTTAAAACGGCAAGGCGATAAAGTCACAATTTAAATCCCCTCGCTTTTAAAATGTCAGAGGGGGAGATCTTTTCAGAAGTCATCGGCAAATGCAGTTGGTGTACTCAGTGTCAGACAATGAGCCCAGCTTGCCCAAGCCCAACTTTCTGTCCTGATATGACAGCCCAAGCAAGGCCGATCTCGTCAGATCTCAGAAGCTAAGCAGGCTCAACTCTGGCAAGTACTTGGATGATGAAGAAGATATTGGATTTATATCCCGCCCTCCACTCCGAAGAGTCTCAGAGCGGCTCACAATATCCTTTATCTCCCTCCCCCACAACAGACACCCTGTGAGGTGGGTGGGGCTGAGAGGACTCTCACTGCAGCTGCCCTTTCAAGGACAACTCCTATGAGAGCTCTGGCTGACCCAAGGCCATGCTAGCAGGTGCAAGTGGAGGAGTGGGGAATCAAACCCGGTTCTCCCAGATAAGAGTCCGCACACTTAACCACTACACCAAACTGGCTCTCCTGGATGGGGGAGACTTCCTTGAAATACCCAGTCGAGAGGACAGAGGTAGGCTTTCGGCCACCTCTCTGAGTTTCCTCCAAGCCCCCAAGCAGGGATCAGTCACCAGAGGTCAACATGACTTCCAGATGTGGACCTCCCCCTGCAAAAAAACAAGATGCCAAGGACTGAGCTGGCACCACCTGCATGTGACGTGCATGGCTCTACGGATCCACTTCACCTTTTGCAACTGGAGTTGACAGGCAGCTTCAGAAACTCACCTTCTTTCAACAGCCTGAATAAAGTCGCTGAACTCCCGAAATGGGGTTCCTTCACCCCATATCCCAAGTCGGTTCATATACGCCATATTGCGAGGCTCAGAAGCACCTAAAAAAAAAAAGAACACTCACAAATACCAGCAAGAAAAAAAAAGTTAAAACAAACAAGGGGGCGTCAAACATGTGGCCTGGATCTAGCCCACAAATGCAACTTCCTTCTCCAGCTTCCTTTTCCAGGGCTGCTACTGCAGCTGTACTGTAGCCTGATTTCCGCCCCCCCCCCCAGCTCCCTCAGTGGCTCTTTGCTTCCTGTTTCCTCCCTCTTCCCTCCCTCTCCCCCAGAGCTCTGTAGCTGTTTCCTGCTGGAGAGATACAAAGACAAGCCTCTTTCTGTCTCTCTCTCACACACAGAGCTTCTGCTTCCTTCACTGCTGCTGCTCCTTTTTTGGGGAGGGAAGGAGAGGAAAGAGTCCCATAGCAGCTTCAAGGCCAACCGTACTTTATTACAGGCATAACCTTTTGTGCGCTGCTTCGTTGAGGGGAGGGAGGGAGGATGGATTTTTCTGACAAGCACAATGTACGCTGAAGGAATTATTTTGGCTTATTCTGAAGAGGTTCTTTTTTTTTTTTTAACGGATTTCTCATAAGAACATAAGAGAAGCCATGTTAGATCAGGCCAATGGCCCATCCAGTCCAACATTGTGTCACACAGTGGCAAAAATTTTTTATATATACACACACTGTGGCTAATAGCCACTGATGGACCTCTGCTCCATATTTTTATCTAAACCCCTCTTGAAGGTGGCTATGCTTGTGGCCGCCACCACCTCCTGTGGCAGTGAATTCCACATGTTAATCCCCCTTTGGGTGAAGAAGTACTTCCCTTTATCCGTTTTAACCTGTCTGCTCAGCAATTTCATCGAATGCCCACGAGTTCTTGTATTGTGAGAAAGGGAGAAAAGTACTTCTTTCTCTACTTTCTCTGTTCCTATCTGGATTTATTTCCTTTCAAAAAGACCCTGGTTAGAAATCAGAACACTTGGATTGGTCCTTATATCTTGAAGAGTGGAGTGATTCAAGATACCAAAAGAGAACAGCAGACATTGATAATGAGACAAGAAAATCAGCTCTCAATTCAGACCTGGAGGATGCATTGTCTTGAGCTTCATTCATCAATTGCACTCTAACAGTCTCTCTTTCTAATCTCCCTCTGAAATTCCTTTGTAAGAGCATTGCTACACCTGAATGTTGTGGTTTTTAATATCAAACACGTCCATTTATTCTTTGCATCCTCCTAGACTGAATCCTCCTGGATGGAACTGAGACTGTTTCCTGCCTCATTACCAATGCTGGTTATCTCCACGCCCACTACGCCCCGTGAATATCACACCTGCTCCAATCTGCTGTTGTCATTCACCTGCTACTGCCACTTTGACATCTTAAATCACATTTATAAAGTTTTATATCTCTGGCACCTCATGTCACATTTCACAACACGCACGGCCCAGCCTGACAAAGTGAAATTTATGCCAGCCCTTGTAACAAAATGAGTTTGACACCTATGATCTTAGGTGTACATACCTGTTGCACTAGCGTAAATAACTCTGGCCTTTGGAAGTTTATTCTGCAGCTCCAAAACTGCCAAGCCTGTTTTAGTTGGTTTTGAAGAACCAACAGGACACAGATTCTTCGCTTTGTGACATTCATCAAATACGATCTGAATATACCTGTTAAGGAACAGACCTCTCATAGCTGCGTTAGCATTTCTATTTATGTGAAGTCGTTTACGCCTGGTGAAAGTAAGCGGCTCTGCTGGATTTGGAAAGCATTATATTGTTGAGAGGTACCCCGTCAAAGATTCTGACAAGCCTCAAATCTGTGCACTTCATAAATTTATATACTGTCAGGGGTGGAATTCTAGCAGGAGCTCCTTTGCATATTAGGCCACACACCCCTGATGTAGTCAATCCTCTAAGAGCTTACAAAAAAGAGCCTTGCAAACTCTTGGGGGATTGACTACATCATGGGTGTGTGGTCTAATATGCAAAGGAGCTCCTGCTAGAATTCCACCCCTGCTATTTCCGCTTAAGGTTTCCAAGTAAAATGATATTATACGATTAACCCAGCAGCAAAAGTCTAAGGAGGTCTGGTCTCATTTAAAATTAGCAAAGCTTGAACACCCAAGTAAGGTTCCGCAGCCGGTTTAACGCAGCAGACAATTTCCCAGGAGGTAAGTGTCCATTACTGCACTGAGCCACGCCCATAAAACCTGACCTGAACAGTCCAGGGGAACCCTCTCGTCAGACCTTGGATCCTAAGCAGGGTCAGCCCTCTGAAGTATTTGGACGAGAGTCCACCAACAAGTCCCAGAGTCATGATGCAAAGGCAAACAATGGCAAACCATCTCTGAACTTCTCTTTGCCTCGAAAGTCCTTACAGAGTTCTCGTAAGCGGACTACAGCAAAATAAGGCCAATGAAAGGATACAACTCCGTCGAACTCATCTCCACACCAGTGAAGAAGCTGCTTCAGTCTGGTTTTATATTTGCCACCAGACTGACTTTCTCCGATAAGAGAAGAGTACGTCGCAAATATGACCCCTTTCTTTACACTTCCGTTATGTTTGGAAGAAATTTTTCCATATTTGAACTAGGACAAAAATAAAAGTATATTAGTGCAAAAGACATCCTGGTGAGCTGGCACAGCTTAACAGGCATTAGACCCAAACTGTTTCTATTCTTGTAAACCCAAAGCCCCATTCCCATTGAATTAAAAACAAGAGTTACACCAAAGGAGAGAAGTGGCTTGAAAGCGGTGGCTACAGCACCCTTTGGTTTTACACTCCAGAAGGGACACTCTCTAAAAGGAATGAGGACGGAGTATGACTAGCCCCCAGCTATCAAAGTCCTTAAGGAAAATGCCCAAATAAATCACCCTTGCAATAAATTGTGTAAAGGCTGCAGTAGTAACCATTGCCAAAGTTGAAAAAAGGGCTGTCTCCAACAATGAGGGGGGGGGGGGGAGAAGCACCAGTGCAATTTCCACTGCAATTTACCCCGATCCCAGTCACTTTACATGGAAACTCCACCACAATCAATGACACTGGGTCATTTGTAGCATATGTTTCATGTCTGGTTTGCAACAAAGTCATTGCAGGAACAAACACTAAAATACTTTTGCAGAATTAGCACTGGATACTGGAAATGTGAATACACCAGTGGCCACTGATCCAACTAGACAAAGTGACAAAATCTACAGAACATCTGAAAACAGATCTCAAAGATTTGTGCCCTTAATTTATTGAGAACTGTATGCAAGTGGAGGAGTGGGGAATCAAACCCGGTTCTCCCAGGTAAGAGTCCGCACATTTAACCACTACACCAAACTGGTTCTCTGTGTTCAGGAGTAGACTACCACTGTGACTCCCAGTGAACTCCAAGGAGATCAGAGTAACTCTTCTAAGCTCTGAGGCGCATGGCATTCATTGAACGCATGTCTTACATGTCTGCCTAACACTTCTGCCTCAATGACAGTAACCACCCCCCCTCCATACCTTGTTTAGAGAATGAACCAAAATATTTTTTGCTCCGATATCTCGCAAATCTCTTTCTGCATCGTATTTCAAGTCGTTTGAAACACTAAACCTAGAAGACAACAAATACAACTGTGAAGATACACATAAAAAATTTTTGCTTGTAAGTTTACGGCGATCGTATCTGCTGCCACCCTACTTACCACACTGCCCTCTTTCTACCCAGAAGGTAGTTTTCATAGATGATTCCACCTATGGTCCTTCCTTTCCCTACACCGGCCCCATCACCTATCAAGAAGCCAGCCCTGTCTCCGTTGGGTAGGAATGTTTCATGTTGCTGTAACAGAAAATTGCAAAGTATTGGAGGAGTTCAGCATAGAATACATCACCCACCATTCCCACTCTCTCTTGATTTAACTAAACCTCTTAAGGCAGGGGTGTCGAACTCATTTGTTATGAGGGCCGGATCAAACGTAAATTAGACCTTCTCAGGTCGGGCCATGTCAGGTCTGGCCAGGCGTGTTCCTATTTAAGATTAGGTAGCAGAGATATAAACTTTATAAAGGACAAAGACAAACACAATTAAAGATTTAAAAAAAAAAAAACTTAAAAACATGCTTAAAACATTAGTACTCATTGGTCTTAAAGGCGTTTTCATTGTATTTCTCCCATGGGACCCCGGGAATTGGGCAAAGGAAGCTCTGGCTCTTTCCTTCCTTCCCCAGGGGACCAGGAGGGGTTGGAGCCTCAGCCAATGGAGAATAGAGAAGTTTTGCTCTGTAGCTCCTGTGCGATTGAGGAAGCCTGGCAAAGCAAGCTGTAATGCAGAAGGAAGCAAGAGAGAGGGAGAAGGAAGCAGATGACCGCCAGTTGCTCGGGGGCCTGATAGGAACCCTTCAAGGGCTTGATTCGGCCACTGGGCCATATGTTTGATACCCGTCTTAAGGACTTTTTCTGGATATCTAGTAGACCAACATTTCAATAAAGGGTTCAAGTAAATCTTGCATGGTGACATACCTGGGCTGCGTAGGTGATAGCTTCCAGCTGTAATGCCGACAACCAGCCACTATCAATACTTTCTTCGGGGATTGAGGATTTATACCAAACCTCTGGAGGGGTAACACTGGAGAGTGAGCTGGTTTCTACCACTGGATCCGGATGGCGTAGACCAATTTTTACTGTTTGGGAGAGAGAGAGAGAGAGAGAGGGGGGATTAGTGCCATCAATATTTTGTACAACATCCTTGTACAGATTCTTTCACAGACAAACAAAACTTGTAATGTTCCCCAGAGCAAGCCTCTGCTCTCAAGAGAACTATAATTAGACAGTTCCAGCTTCCTACTTGAGCACCCAATTTAATTACCTTCCGGTATGAAAAGCCATTTGAAGAACCGTAACCTTACAAGCATGCAGGCCTCACCTCAACAGAAACGCAATAACAGCCAAGCTGGTAAGCTTTGTGAAGGAGTTAAAAATTCTAAAAATCACACCATTCCAGCGCCAATGCCTGAGCTAACAAAAATGTCTAGATGGCAGCGAAAACTGCTCGAGACCCACACTAGTAATGGGGAATAGACACATCTACCCACCACCCTCCATCTCTGCTTTGGATTAATTCTCGTTTTACAAACATCAGGATTTATGGCTCGGACCCAACGGAATGCATATGCATACACAAAAGTCCGGCCTGCGCAGCACAACTTTCTCCCTCTCCCCTTGTACCCCAAATGTCCCCTTTGCAATGCCGCTTGGGGGGAGCGACAAGCGCAGCATTTTGAGAAACAGCCAGAGGGACAGGCAAGAAGGAAGTCATGGGGGGGGGGGGTGTTCTTCTGTTTGTAGAAACACTCCCACGGATTGAAGCCTGTGCCTGCGTAACAATTAAAAGATTTTGCTTTTTAAAAAGAAAGGAAAGAAACACGTACATTTGATTGGCATGTACTCCGCATAAGTCTCTGCATGGCCCATCTCTTCTTCATCTTCCTCTTCAGGTTCATCTTCTTCTTTCGCTACTGGCACTTTCTGCAGCACATATCAGTATTCATTAAATCGTATATACTGAATCAAATGTTAAGATCAATCATGCAAACTGTGCAGGGATTTATCATGCTAAATACCAGTTATTAAATACCCTATCTTTTACGAGCCAGAATCACAATGAAAGGTCTTCTTTTAAACATTCTCCATCCTTCAACATAGGCTACCCTCAAGATGTTCCTTTACAAGAGCACAGACTAGATGTTGGCATCTTCTGTTCAAAAGGCACTAACACGCTCAGGAATGGTCTTGTGCTGCCTAGTTAATATAGTTTAACATTAAAAAGGTAAAGAGAGTCCCCCTGTGCAAGCACCAGTCGTTTCCAACTGTGGGGTGACATCGCATCACGACGTTTTCACAGACTTTTTATGGGGTGGTTTGCCATTGCCTTCCCCAGTCATCTACATTTCCCCCCCGCAGCAAGCTGGGTCCTCATTTTACCGACCTCAGAAAGATGGAAGGCTGAGTCAACCTTGAGCCGCCTACCTGAACCAGCTTCCACCAGGATCAAACTCAGGTCGTGAGCAGAGAGCTTAGACTGCAGTACTGCAGCTTTACCAAAAACATATCAGTTTGAGCCATGGTGACAAAACACCTGAAAAGACCTCAATTTGTTCTCTGGAAGTGGAAGGTGAGGAAGCAAGTGTGCATACACTGTTTCAGCACTGCTAACTGGCATTCCATTACAAAGTAGCAGGAAGATGTACCTACCATCGTAGGAGAAAAACTCCGCATTTTTAGATCATTTATCCATATTCTTGCTACTTCTTTAGTCGGGGCCTCCTTTTTCACAGCTCCGTTGCTGAGATCAGCTGCAAGAAGGATTCCAGTTTAATGGCATTTGCCAGTCAAAACTTCCCTAGTTGACAATTATACCTTCTCTCCTCTAGCTCAGGAGTACTCACTGCTCTTACACAAATATGCCAAAGTTGTCTGGAAGTTCCACCATAACCAAGTTAAGCAAGTTGCTGGTCAGTACACCAAGGTTGGCCATTTCAGAAGTTACCCTTCACCATACAGATCACCTTCAAGTTCATCATACGCAGGTTAAGGACAGGAAACCGTAAGCCCAGTTTTAGGAGAGGTTAAGCTTACCTGGCTTGGTGGTGTTTACCACCTTTGGAGACACTACATATATCTCTGTAAGAAAGTCAACATTTGAGGTCTCAATTGTTTTAAAAGTCTTCAAATGAAAACAGACCGTACTGCTTTCTCCCTCCCCCATCCAAATGTTAATTAGGGGCTTGATACCAGACTGCATGTGGCTTGTATCCCAAGGCTCATGAGAATTAAACAAACGCCTTAACCACCTGTCAAACCCATGATTCTTGTGCTACCAGCTACAAAATTAAAATATTGCATATAGTATAACTATACTGCCAGGGTTGATTAAAGTAAAACGATGGCTAATGAGTCTTTGAAACACTAACAAACTGAAAAGTAAAAATGCTCTAGACCAGGGGTGGCCAAACTTGCTTAAGAACCACACACAATAGATGTCAGATGTTTTGAGAGCCACAAGGACATGAGTGAAGGAGGGAGGAAAATAGATGGGGGAAGGGAGGGAGAGGTGGAAAGAAAGCAACTTTAAATGGATTCTGCAAGCCACCTGTGATATAAAAATGCCTTCTCCAAGCCAGCCGACGGAGTACTGGGGGCTTTGAGAGTCACACAATATGTGTAAATTAGCCACAGCTTGGCCTCCCCTGCTCTAGACAATGTATTTGGGAAAACACTTAAAATTATGGATCGCATGGAAACAGATGGCTATCAGTGTTCACATGTACCGATTTTCCCTGCACATATTAAAACTCTGCAATTGACTGCAACCTCTCAAATTAGCGTCTGTACACTCTTCTGGAGAATCATGCGCTCTGCACATTTAAAAAGCCATGCCTCCCCCAGCATCTAGCATAAACACACCGGAAGCATATTTCTGCAAATACTCTTCTTTAAAAGCCCCCACCCCATCCCAAGAAACTGAACAGCCCCTCCCCATTGGACTCCCCAGGCGCTTACTTGCTGCTGTTGCAACTGGCTGAGCGATGTTAGGAGGTGGTTTCAGCTTCATCAGTTCATTAAGACTATTATTTTTTAGCAGGTCTTTCAGCTGGATCTGGTCCTTGGAGGCTGCTGTGGTTAGAGCATTCCGTACCGTTGGCGCGGCAACGGAGGGGCGGGTAGTGGCGCTGGTCTGTATAATTTTCGCTACGGTGATCGTCTGCCGGTTAGTGGCAACGGGGGTGGTTTTTGTCATTACTATTGTCGTCCCCAAAGTCGGGAGCTGGTTTATCTGATTCAGTACAAAGGTGGTGGTAGACGGTGGTTGCTGTACCAACAGAAAACATGGGGTTTGTTTTCAAGAGAAGACCGCATACAAAAAAAAAAATTCCAAAGTATACAGTACTTACATTTGAACGTTCGTGGATTTATGATTATGGTGTTTTCAAATTTGACTTTGGTAAATTTTATATGGCCAGATACTCTTTGGAAACTTTCCTACAAAACTTCCTTATTTAAGTTGCTAATTCATGAGCAAAATCTCCCTCAGCAGGGTTTTTGAGGATGGAAAAGCAAAACTCTGCTGTGAAAGAATTACCTACTGTGAAGAAGCATGTAGCCAGTGCACAGAATGCCGAAGAAAACATTGGATTTATATCCCGCCCTCCACTCCAAATCTCAAGAGTGGCTCACAATCTTTTATCTTCCTCCCCCACAACAGACACCCTGTGAGGTGGGTGGGGTTGGAGAAGGCTCTCACAGCAGCTGCCCTTTCAAGGACAACCTCTGTCAGAGCAATGGCTAACCCAAGGCCATGCCAGCAGCTGCAAGTGGAGGAGTGGGGAATCAAACCCGGTTCTCCCAGATAAGAGAGCTATGGCTAACCCAAGACCATTCCAGCAGCTGCAAGTGGAGGAGCAGGGGATCAAACCCGGATCTCCCAGATAAGAATCCACATGCTTAATCACTACACCAAACAGGCTCTCTGAAGTAATGCATCAGGCAACCATGCGCAACTGCATGAATGGAGCCATTTGCTTTTGAGGGGACTTGGTACTCCATGAGTCTATGGCCTTGAAAGTTGTAGATACTTTCTACAAGAAGCTGCTGTCAGTGCCGGCTCTACAGAGCTGCTGCAAGCCCAGCACCCCAGGCAAGGTGCCCCGCTGACAGTGAGCACATGGCAGCATACCTGCACCTCAGAGCACGCTGGGAGGCTGCTGTTGCTCTGCTTCCAGCATCCGACACACGAGGCGAAGCAACAGTAGCCTTATGGCATGCTCTTAGGCGCAGGCACGCTGCCACTGCGCCTGCCTTGCCAGTTATTTCCCTCACACCAGAGGCAAGGACGGGTGGGAGGGCGAACCTGGCACTTTCCCAGGTCCGTGCCCCAGGCAGTAGCCTACGTCGGCCTAGTGCATGGGCCAGCTCTGGCTGCCACGTACATCCTTCTGCTCTACATAATCCTGGCATTTTTATTTTGAGCTACAAATGTCAACCATCTTACAAAAATTACGGGTACTAGAGACACGCGGCAAAGGAGTCTTGCGGCACCTTAGAAACAAGCTGCTTACAGGATCAGCTTACTTACCCTGATGTTCAATACAGCTGGAGAAGACGCAGTCTGTGCTTCTGCTTTAACGGCAACAGCTCCTTCGGTCTCTAAACCCAGTTCTAACGCATTAAGTGGTAATGACTAAACAAAGAAAAATCAAAGTTACATGGATAATGCAGCTTGGAAACGAGCTTTCATTAATACAACACGTGTGTTTCAATATTAGATGTATCCTAGCAAAGACACTTTTTGTATACAGAACTTCTACACTGAAAACATACACAAAATGTCCCATCCGGGGAGACTCATGCCTCAACAGGCTTCAATCCAAACAAATAAACACAATGGTAAATAACGCTGCGACCGGATGCATATTACGGATGACAATAAAAAGCAGGTGTGCGCAGACTGTCACTGTTAGCCAAAATCAATGACCACTAAGTCACTGATTTTATATAACAAAATCTGCATATTTTGCAGGGGACAATAACAACAAAGGCAACATCGAAAAGAATTACATTTTTACACAAGAAAATTGCCAGCAACATTATACCAAATTTAATCAATCTTGCTTTAAAGTTAAAAGAAGCACACAGCCAGGGAAATAAGGCCGTTTCCAAGAGTCTGTCATGCCACTAAGTCTTTCTGCTCTGGAACTGGATGCAAGGATGATTTACGGTACAGTATGTCAGTGGTCCCCAACCCTTTTGGCACCAGGGACCGGTTTTGTGGAAGACGATTTTTCCACGTACCGGATGGGAGGGGGGCACAATGGTTCCGGGATGATACAATTGTGCACTTTATTTTGATGTGGTGGTTAAGTGTGCAGACTCTTATCTGGGGGAACCAGGTTTGATTTTCCACTGCCCCACTTGCAGCGGCTGGAATGGCCTTGGGTCAGCCAGAGCTCTGGCAGAGGTTGTCCTTGAAAGGGCAGCTTCTGGGGAAAGCTCTCTCAGCTCCACCCATCTCACAGGGTGTCTGTTGTGGGGGACGAAGATATAGGAGATTGTGAGCCACTCTGAGATTCGCAGTGGAGGGCAGGATATAAATCCAATATATTATTATATTATTACATTGTAATATATAATGAAATAATTATACAACTCACGGCCCAGTTGCTAATGGACTGATTCCGGTCCACAGACTGGGAGTTGGGGACCCCTGCGGTATGTCATACATGAACAAACCATAATCAGCTTTGATTCTGTAGTAGCCAATCATGTAGCTTTGAGGAACAAGACAGTGCCCAGTGGTGATATATATTTGCAATAATGAGTTATTAAAGTACCCAGCTTTTTTTGCTCAGCTTATCAGTTATCAGTAGCACATTTCAAAAGATGGAAATCAAGACTACCTAACGTCATGAGAGATTAACAAAAGTTACAATTTTTCAACCTGCTGAATAGCTGGAGTCGCAAGACCCATATCTGCAGAATCGATGTCAAACAGATCATTTGGACTGATTCCGCTCTCGCTCAAAGCAGCAAGCAACAGATCCTGTCCCGGTTCCACCATTTCTGAAACAAAACATATCACAGGCATGTGAATAAAGAGTAGCAACTGCTTATACTAAATTACCTTCAGGAATTAACATTTCTCTCAGTTGCTCTTTTTCAAAAATGCAGCTACGAGGAGGTTTGATAGCCGTTAGACCCTTTGGCACCTATTTTTTTTCTTACCATTGTTAAAATGCATAAAGCACCCATGACATAAAGAGTATGGCTGAAAGTCCGTGATGCAAAGGGTTGCACTTCCTGTTAAATACACACTGTCAGCTCAAGTCACCCCCTTATCCAAGTGCCTGCTCTGAAGAACCTCCACCGTGTCATTGGGATGTAGTTTTAAAAAATTTGTTTAAGGCCAGGGGGTGAGACACTCCAGTGAAACCAGCAAGACTTGGACATGTTACTAGCATCACCCTATGGTACAGCCAGCTCCCTGTGCATTGCAGTGGTCTTCCCGCTAGTCTCCTGAACAGGGGAGACACAGGTAGGACTACACCACACAGCCCAGCTAATGGACACTCCCCCTATTATCCAGGAGTGCTGTGAACTCCCACCCTCTGTGCCACTTGTGGCACCCGTGGCCAGGCTGACCATTACACCCACCCACAGTAAGTATTCAAAAACGGCTGTGAATTGCTTACGATTCTGTTCTAGTACGTTGCAGCTTTTTATTGATTCAGAAGAGTTATCTGATGCATGCTGGCACAAGGAGCTTTGACTCCCAAAAACTTACACCCTGAAAATCTTGTTGGTCTATAAGGGGAACCAGGACTCAAATCTAGCAACCCTATCGAAGTATCCAAGTCACCAAAAAGCAACACTGAAACTTCCCCTTAATTTCAAAGGAACTTTGTAGGGTTCCACGGGGTTGGGAACACACAGAGCCCAAGTTACAGGCTCAACATATGAAGCTGCCTTATACTGAATCAGACCCTCAGTCCATCAAAGTCAGTATTGTCTACTCAGACTGGTAGCGGCTCTCCAGGGTCTCAAGCTGAGGTTTTTCAAGCCTATTTGCCTGGACCCTTTTGCCTGGCTCAAGACCTTGGCTATCTTTTAATATTTTCAAGACATCCATATTCCAACTCAAATTCAAGATGACGTAACTCATACAGAGATCTGTTAAAGAGTTCCTTGGAGGTACAGAGATGTTATTTGTCTAGAGCAGGGTTTCCCAAACTTTTCTTTCTCGTGGCCCAGTTATTTTTACACTTCTCCTTCGTGGCCCACTAAAATTTGGGGGTGGAGCCGGGAGACAGGACTTATGTCATTTCCTGTGGTGCCACTTCCAGGTCAAGTGATGTCACTTCCAGGGCACACTGAACCAAAACTCCACCAAAACCAAAACTCCACCTTTTCCTGTGACGTCACTTCCAAGGCACTCCCCCAAACCTGCCTCTTCTTCTGAAGTAACTTCATTTTCAGAAAAGTCTCTCTAAAACTCATGCTGAGACAAAATGGGGGTGGAAAGTGGGTGGTCTGCAACTTTTTCATACATTCCCAGGGTCCTCTCTTTCCACCCTCACACCTGCATGCACCTATCTGTTTGTGTGTTCTTCTCCAGCTTGCAAACACTCTGAATGCCCATGTTCAATTGCCTGAACAACCTACATACCCCTTCCTCAACAGCACTGGCCAGTGTATGCAGTTGGAAGTGCTGTTGTCACTGCCATCAGGAATGCCAGGGCTGTGTACCACCCACACTGGGCCCCGGCAGCTGCTGTACCTCAAAATATGTTGACACATTTAGTAGGCCCTTCCTTCAGCTGGTACCACTGGAACCCTGCCTCAAGCTACAACCAAGCTTGCTTGGTTTCAAGAAAATCTTTTGACAGCTATTTTTCATACTTTTCCTTGACTGAAACACTGGGGAATTGTTGTGAAAGGTAGCAGAGAATTGTACTGCAATTAATGAATTAATTTCAAGTTATATAAAGTTCATATAAGCTTTTCTGCAGTTATCCCAAAAAGGATATTTATGAGAGACTTGCAGCTTTTTACTGGCTGTGTTTCCCATCCTTTTAAAAGCAACCTGTTGTGCAGATATTTAGCCAGTGAACTTCTTTCATCCTTTTTAATATCTACAGGAGGAGTTTAATTTTGGTGTCAAACAGCTGTTAAAAGCAGGACCAGTAAAATGGTGCCAAGTTCATAATACAATCACTTCCAGTGCTCTTGAGATATACAGCAGTAATCTCCAATAATCTCTTTCTGCCGCACACCTCTAACTCCCACTCACTCACGCAGAAATCTCATAGAAAGGCCAGCTGGCTACAACTGGGAGCGCCAATTTTTCATCGACAGAGCTCCTATGTCTGCAACAGCAGTATGATGAACACAAAAGTTTCATCCAGTAAAAATGGAAGGAAAGAAAGGGAAAGAATGAAAGGAAAAGAAAAGAAAAAAAAGACATGGAAAGAAAGAACATAAGAATATAAGAGAAGCCATGCTGGATCAGACCAGTGGACCATCCAGTCCAAAATTCTCTCATACAATGCCCAAAAAGAACCAGAATGTCCACCAATGGGGCCAGGGCACTAGAAGCCCTCCCACTGTTGCTTCTCCCCACCCCCAGCACCAAGAATACAGACAGAGCATCCCTTGTAGACGGAAAAAGAAAGAAGGGTGGACAAAGGGGGAAAAAGACTTACTCATCATCAGATTACCCCAGACTGCCTGGGGGACGTTTGGTAAAAAAAAAGAAAAGCTAATGGAATGCCCACTCCCCACCCCTTCCAGCTGAAAAAAACACACACCCCTTCCCAGGCCTCCCAGGAAATCTCCCCAAAAGAGCATACTGCAAGGCACATGGAAGCTCATACCTTGAAGAACACTTCATGGATCTAAAGCGCCAGTGGATGCCAGCTTTTCTCTCAAACACTGGGAGAGGGGGAGAAGGAAGGAGGCAGCTCAGCTCCTCTCTCCACAACACAGAGACGGGGGAAGGAAGGAAGCCAAACAGAGCTCAGGCTTTGCAGCCTGTGTCAGTCTTCAAGGCTAGCTTTTCTCTGCACAACACAGAGATGGGAAAAGGAAGGGAGCCAAACAGAGCTCAGGCTTTGCAGCCTGTGTCAGTCTTCAAGGCTAGCTTTTCTCTGCACAACACAGAGATGGGGGAAGGAAGCCAAATGGAGCTCAGGCTTTGCAGCCTGTGTCAGTCTTCAAGGCTAGCTTTTCTCTGCACAACAGAGATGGTGGAAGGAAGGAAGCAGAGGTCATGCTTTGCTGGGGGTGGGGCTAGCTTTGGCTTTTTTTGTGACCCGGTAGTGAGGCTTCTGTGGCCTTGTACCAGGTCCCGACCCTGCAAATGAGAAACAGTGGTCTAGAGATATCAGAACATTACAGTGGAGCAAAAAATTTCGCAACACCTACAGCTGTTATTGTTACATATCCAGCACACTAGAGTTCAAATTGGTTTAATCTAACACAATAACAATGTTTTTGATTTAAAAACTCCATCCAGACTAACAGTAGACCATAAACGGGGAGGGATGGTGGCTCAGTGGTAGAGCATCTGCTTGGGAAGCAGAAGGTCCCAGGTTCAATCCCCGGCATCTCCAAAAAAGGGACCAGGCAAATAGGTGTGAAAAACCTCAGCTTGAGACCCTGGAGAGCCGCTGCCAGTCTGAGAAGACGATACTGACTTTGATGGACCGAGGGTCTGATTCAATATATTCATATGTTCAAACACGAAGGCCAGATAGATGCACTTCATGATCAATCTAGCATTCACTTCTCTCACAGGCAGACAAGAAGAACAAAGTTAGAGGAAAGAGGTTTTATTTACCAAAGATAAATTTGATCAAAGTTCGCACGTAACGGCTATTTCAATATACACCCCCCTTGACAGTACAGCAAAGCATAGGTTAATGATAAAGCACATGCAGTAAAAACATGCCTCTTGTATTTAAGATTCTGAGTTGAAAAGGTAAGCACCATTTACCCATATTCAGGCAGCATGTAGTGGGGAGGGAATTGAGAAATGAATATCAAATCTCACAGAATAAAATGCAAGATTCTTTAAAAATATGTAACAGTTCTGGGGACACAAAGCTATGTCTGCAAACACCCAACATGGACTGCCCTGGCAATCTGTTCACAGACAGCACACTAAAGGAGTTTACAGGTTTAGATTGTGCCTTGAATTCTTCACAAATGCATGCTTCCCAATCAATCCCTATAACCTTAAAACACTTCAACTCATAGAAGCAGTAAGTTCTTAAATCTTACTCTTCCATGTAAACACGTGTGCAAGACATAAACTTCCGGGTTGAGCCAAAAGTAGCTATGTAATTGTCACACAAATTTTCTACTTGCTCTCGATTAAAAAAATTCCCTTCAAAACAGCAATCAGGAGACTAACAAACCACATGAGAACAAATAGATAAAACCAAGCTTTTGATTTCAGGGGATTTTTTTTAGCAGATACTTCACATTTTACAGTAAAAAACCCCAAGTTTGCTTGCCAAAGAGATAAGAGGAAAAAAGTCTGGAAACGTTAGGGAACAAAAGGCATTTCTGCTTAGTCAGCCAGGAGGAACAAACTGCAGTTTTTCCCACCCTCCTCCCCTTAGGTTTTAGGGGCTGCAATCGTCTCTACCGTTTGCCCACTCAACAAGGCAGACACAAAGCTTTCCAGCATCCTTCGACAAAGAGCTTTGCTAGCTCAAGCCTCCAATGCATTTCGAAGGAACGCATAATCGCCAGCTCACTGAAGGAGCTCCATTTGCAAGCATGCGACTGCCACCGGCACTCCAGCAGCAGTGAAGTTTCCTCTGATCTTTTGCCGCTGAGGCTCCCTGGGCGCAGAACACGCCGCAGCAGACCACAAACGGAGCTCCGCAGCAAAACCACTCTCTAGCTTCCGCACCGCTGCGATCCCAGGGCATGTTTACTTGGCAGACCCATGGATACCAATGGGATTTACTCCTGCATAAACACACATAGAACCAGGCTTCGAGCAAGGCCAGATGATTGATTGTTACTAAGAAGCCCAGGCAAACCACTGAAAGAGCTCTCCGCACTGATGCTGCAATTCAGGTTGTTCCAGGAAGTATATGAGGGCCCTTAAAATATATAGTTACAAAGCACCACATACGCTAATAATGCTACACATACAGAGCCAGGTCAGTTACACACTCTGGTTGTGTTGGGCAGGAGTGGCCAAACTGAGGCTCGGGAGCCATGTGTGGCTCTTTCACACCTATTGTGTGGCTCTCAAAGCCCCCACCATCACATTGGCCAGCTTGGAGAATGCTTTTGTCTCTTTACATCACTTTGCCAAGCCAGCTGGCAGCTTGGGGAATGTATTTAAAGTTAAAGTTGCTTTCTTTCAGCCACTCCCCCCACCTACTTGCTTTCTTTCCACCTTTCCTTCATTCCTGTCTTGTGGCTCTCGAACACCTGGCATCCATGTCTTGTGGCTCTCAAGCATATGAGGTTTATTCTATGTGGCTCTTAGGTTAAGCAAGTTTGGCTACCCCTGCTGTAGGGTATGGGATGCTAAATGAGTATGACTTGGTCAGATGAACACAGATGCTGCCGCATGGACTAACAAAATTTGTGGCAAGGTATGAGGTTTTGTGTCTTACTATAGCTCCTCACCTGCCACAAATTTTGTAAGTCTTTCAGGTGCTCCTGGACTCTTTGCTACTCCTACCCCCACGGATAAGCAGATACAAGGCCAGTCTTCTAAAACTTTTAACAGAATGACACAGCATTGGAGCACAGGAGGTGTGAAATCCTTGCGCTGATCGGAAACGGGAGAGGAGGGAAGAGAACAGAGGCAGCATCCCACATAGAAACAAGACTCAAACTTTGGGGAATGGGGGTAGCAAGAGAACAATCAAGAATTTTGTATGTGGGGGGAGGCACAAGGGAATTTGCTGCACTGGGCAGGGAGTCTGACCAGATGACCCTGGAGCAGTGTTCCCTCTATGCTGAGTTAGAGTGAGTTAGCTCACGGATTTTTAGCCTAGTCCACGTCACCCATTTTTGCCTTAGCTCATGAAGGATGACCCCAGAGCACTCCCATTTATACAGCAGCTCCCCACTTTAAGACCAGCAGCTCACAAAGTAGCATTTTTGTTCACAAGACTCTGTAGCTTAGAGGAAACGTTTGCGGGAGATCTACGATTCTATGCATCGATATTTGCTCTATGCAGGGGTGGCCAAACTGTGGTCCTTTCACACAACAAACATTGTGTGGCTCTTGGGGAGTCCTCACAGCCCCACTGACTGGCAGCTTGGGAAAATGCAAGAATTTAAGTTGCTTTCTTTCCATCTCTCCACCACTCTCCCCCGTTATTTCTTTCCGCTCTCCCTCCCCATTTGAATCTCAAACATCTGACGCTCTCGTCTTTTGGCTCTCAGACATCTACTGTTTATTTACTCAATGCGGCTCTCGCGTTAAGCAAGCCTGGCCACCCCTGCCTCTGCGGTTCTAGGAATCGACATTCCCTCCATGCAGGGGTGGCCAAACTGTGGCTCAGGAGCCACATGTGGCCCTTTCACACAACACACATTGTGCGGCTCTTGGGCATTCCCCACTAGCTGGCAGCTGGGGAGAGTGCAAGAATTAAAGTGGCTTTCTTTCCATCTCTCCACCACTCCTCCCAGTTATTTCTTTCCTCTCTCCCTCCCTCCCCTTCTGTCTCCCAAACATCTCTTGGGGATTCCCCACAGCCCCACTAGCTGGCAGCTGGGGAGAGTGCAAGAATTAAAGTGGCTTTCTTTCCATCTCTCCACCACTCCTCCCAGTTATTTCTTTCCTCTCTCCCACCCTCCCCATGGAGAAAGCCCAGCCCAGCCCTGCTCCCTCCGGCCACGCTCGCCTGGGCGGGGGCGGCCGCGTGGGAAGAGGCCAGGGGTCTGCCTCGGCGTGAGGGGCTGCGGGCGGACGGACGTCGAACGCGCCCCCCACGAGAGGGCGGCGGGGCTGGGAGGCTGCCGGCCCTGAGGGGAGAGGAGGGGCGGCCAGAGGAAGAGCAGCGGCGGCGCCGTGCCTGAGGGGACTCCCTCCCCCGGTGCCTCGCGAGGGGCGGCAGGGCAGGGGGCCGCGGGGCTGACTCACTCTTGCCGTCTCCGGGGCGCTCCGGGCGCCGCCCGCTCGCCTTCCTTCCTTCGTGGGTTTCTCCGTCCGCCGCTTTCTAACTCGCCGCCGCCATCTTGGCTCTCCCTCCCTCCCCTCTCGAGGGGGAGGGGGGAGGAGAGCGGGCGGCGGGCGACGCCACAGGGCCACGTGACCTCGCGGCGGCGGCGCCTCCTGCTGCTGCTGTTGCCGCCTCCGCCCCCCTCCTGTTGCCGGGCGGCGCGCGCCTGCCTGCCTGCCCACCACGTGACCGTTCCGCTCAGACGCAGCTCTCTTTTCCCTTTCCCTTCCCACGCCTTCAGGAAAAGAGAGGAGCCGCAAGGAGATGCGCGCATGCGCGCCGGATCTCCTAGCGCCGCTGTTCCTCGAGGCCGCCCGCCATAGGCTGCGCCGCATCACGTGCTTAGCTCTCCCGCGGTTCGTTCGTTGTTTCGAAGATCACGTGGTTCGCCGCTCTTTTGGGGGGGGGTCGCCTTTCTTACCTCAGAGAAATCCGAAGGGAGCGGGAAGCGAGAAATAGGGGCGGGGAGGCGTCGAGAAGGATCCCGTCGACCGAGGGTTACCGGCTGGAGTAACCCCATAACTGCCGCCTCAGACGTAGCCGCAGACATAGGCCCAGTTTTCCGTTGGGAGGGGCAAAGAGAGGAGGTCGAGGAGACAGCCGCAGGAAGTCACGTGACCCGACCCTCTAAAATGGCGGCGCTGACGTCGTAACGCAAGGAGGTTGTCTGTACCGGTGCATGATGGGAGAAAGGGACGTGAGAGAAGGAACCATAATGGAGAGGTCGAATTGCACGACGCTGCGCAGGCTCAAGCGCACGTCCTCTTTTTGTCCCCACGTGGGGAGCACCCGCAGTAACAGCTGTTGTCCTGGTATTCGAACGTGTACTAAGGAGCATGCTCAGTATTGCAAGTGAAGGTCCGGCCTGGAATCATATTTTCCAACTCGGCTATAGAGAACGTTGCCTACCAGTGAGGTCTTCTGCTAGGGGGAAATGCTCCTTTTTAAAATATTCATTTCTGTATTTCCTATTATTTCATATTGCTATTACTAATTCCCTCTAGATGGTCTGCTGTGACAAAAAGCTGAAGATTTATAAAAACTATATGTAACTCGATTGTATAGAATCAAAATTGGAGGGAGCCTCCAATGTCATCTACTCCAACCCCCTGCGCAATGCAGGAAACTCACAAATACCTCCCCCTAAATTCACAGGATCTGCATTGCTCTCAGATGCCTATCCAGCCTCTGTTTAAAAACTTCCAAGGAAGCCGAGTCCCCACCACCTCCTGAGGAAGCATGTTCCACTGAGGAATTTATTTATTTATTTATTATTTATTTATTACTTTACATTTATATCCCGCCCTCTCCGCAAGCGGACTCAGGGCGGCTTACAGTATCATAAAAACAATCAATTTCCGCCATAAAAACAATCAATTCCATAAAACATATAAAACCATAAAACATTTATCAAGTTAAAAACTAGTACGCTATCTCAGTCTGGTCTGGCGGTATTGGGGTCTGACTATGACCGCCAGCTTCTGTAGGATGTCCGGTGGCAGCCCATTTTCAGTCAACCAGAAAAGCCTGCCTAAACAGTTCGGTCTTACAGGCCCTGCGGAACGCCGACAAATCCCGCAGGGCCCTTATAGCTTCTGGGAGGGTGTTCCAGAGTTCTGGTGCTGCCACCGAGAAGGCCCTAGATCTTGTTGCGGATAGCCTGGCTTCTTTTGGGCCAGGGGCAGACAGCAGATTTTTTGTCCCTGATCGCAGTGCTCTCTGGGGGATATATGGGGAAAGGCGGTCCCGTAGATAGGCAGGTCCCTGACCATAAACCGCTCTAACGGTCCGGAAGTTCTTCCTAATGTTGTGCTGGAAACTCTTCTGATTTCATTTCAACCCGTTGGTTCTGGTCCTACCTTCTGGGGCCATAGAAAACAATTCTACACCATCCTCTACATGATAGCCCTTCAAGTACTTGAAGATGGTGATCATACCACCTCTCAGCCACCTCTTCTCCAGGCTAAACACGCCCAGCTTCTGTCTTCATAGGACTTGTTCTCCAGACTCCTCACCATCTTTGTTGCCCTCCTCTGGACCCATTCCAGCTTGTCTATATGCTTCTTAAAATGTGGTGCCCAAAACTGAACACAGTACTCCAGGTGAGGTCTTACCAAAGCAGAGTAAAGCGATACCATCATTTCACGTGATGTGGACACTATACTTCTGTTAATACAGCCCAATATTGCATTTACTTTTTTAGCCACGGCATCACATTGTTGTACCCCATTTCATTGTCTAATGAAGTGCAAATGCACAAAAAGCTTACATTCTGGATAAAACTTCGTTGGTCTTAAAGGTGCTACTGGACTCCAACTTTGGTATAAAGAGTTTAAATGTGAAAATGTGCATGCTGAATACATGATGCCAACAAAACTGCACTCATAATAGAACTTGCCACAAATTATACTGTAAATGTGGATGTCCTCCAGAACAAAACGCTCAATTTAAAATGACTTCGAAACCAAGAAGCACTTTCTCAGATCTCAGACTGCTCTGGAATTAGTTGCCTTGAGTCTTGAAAGTCAGGATATAAATAATAGTATTATGCATTTATTTTATTTATTCTAAACTACACTGTTGTCTTGGACAACAGAAACCACTCTATTTCCACCCTTGTGTTGCCCCAACTGGCAGACAAAAAAATTTCTATGGCTGATAATAATAAAATCTATGTAAGCTTGCAAAATAGAGAACAAGCATCAGGAGCTATCACTGGCCTAATCTAATGAATTGTGGGAAAGGATGTGAGATATTCAGTCATGTGGGATTCAGTTATACATAAATACTATTTCCAGCAGCGTTCTTGGCCTCTGACAACTCCCAAGGACAGAAGTTTAAAGAGGAAATTGTTTCTCCCAGCATGAAGACTGAGAGAAAGTTAACTTTACCTATTCAATTTTGTCCTGTTGTGTTGCTGTCACCACAGCATGCATATTTCTGTGATGTGCAAATAAGGTGACAAATGGATCTAGAATATCCTTTCTATTTTAAGAGCATAAAAGAAGCCATGTTGGTTTACATAAATACAATTTTCAGCAGAATTCCTGTCCTGACAACTGCCAACAGCAGAAGCTTAAAGAGGCAATTATTTATTTCAGCATGGAAACCGAGGGAAGGCAACTCTACCTTTTGAATTGCACTTTATTGTGCTGCTGTTATATTTCTGTGAGGTGCAAATAAGATGGCAAATAGATCTAGAATACCCTTTTCCCATTTTCTAGAATAGCCTTTTCTATTTTCATAGCTGGACTTTGCCTATACTAAATGTTCTCTTTTGTAGTATATATTTGAAATGCCTTTTTAACCGAGACACATAGGAAAAACCCAGATGTGTGTGTATTTATATCAGGGTTAGGTGACGTTTCAGCCCCTGTTCAGACATGCATGAAAAGGTAGAAATGAGGAAGACGGGGGAGGGGGGGCGCGTAGAATGGCTATTCCACGGCACATTGCAGTGGTTGTTCCTTGCAGTAAAACAAAAATCTTTGCAAACAGATAACTGCAATAGCAGGAAATTTCCCGCATGTGCGAAGCAAGACCCGGGGAACTATTAGCCGCACAGCGTCTCTCGTACACACGTGGCGCAGGCTGGCAGAGAGAAGGGATACATCAGAGTCCTCTCCTCCAATCACCGTCCGCTCTTCCTTCCCGCTGGCCAATCAGCAGCCAGAGAACGCTCATTTTAAACACTCCTTCTCGGCAGAGAGCGCTAAGCTTTAAGAACGAAGAGGGGGAGGCGGGGCGGTTGAGCTATCCGTCAACCAGAGACTGGCTAGTTACGAGTAGCAGCTGGACAAACCAATCAGATCTCGCGAAGGACCCAGTTGTATCTTTTTGGAAGCAGTTGGTTACTCTCAAGAGGCGGGGTCAGATTTTTTTCATCCCCCCCCCCCCCGCGGTGAATTGTCAAACAGGGGGATCTCTTTGCTTCCAAAGACTTTAACGTGGTTAAATTTGGCTCTACGGGATCATGGCTAAAGGTAATTCTATTTTCTTTTGGGCTGGGGGCCAGCGCATGGGAGAGGAGTGGGAAGGGGATGCGACTTTTGCATAGGATGGGGGTGCTTGAACCCGGGGTTGCCTGAGAGGGTGCGGTAGGAAAGGGGGCTCCGGAGAGAGAGAGAGAGAGAGAGGCAGGAAGGGGAGGCCGGCTTTGGAAGGATAAACCAGGAGATTTTTCTGGAGTGTGGCTCTTTAAACAAAAGGGTCTAAATCAGGGGTGTCAAACATGCAGCCCAGGGGCCGAATCAGGCCCCCGTAGGGCTCCTATCAGGCCCCCGAACAACTGGCTGTCATCCGCTTCCTTCTCCCTATATCTTGCTTCCTTCTGCATCACAGCTTGCTTTGCAAGGCTTGCTCAATTGCACAACAGAGCCACTGAGCCAAGCCTTTCTTCCTTCTATTGGCTGAGGCTTCTCCCCCTCGGTTCCCTAGGGAAGGAAGGAAAGAGCCGGAGCTTCCTTTGCCCAGTTGCCTGGATCTCATGGGAGAAATACAAAGAACGCATCTTTACGACTAATGAGTGATAACATTTTGAGCATAATTTTAAGGTGTTTTTTTAAAATTGTGTTTGTCTGTGTTCTTTATAAAATTTATCTCTGCTACCTAATCTTAAATAGGTGCACACATGGCCCAGCCTGACATAGCCGGGCCCAACAAGGTCTCACTCATGTCAGATCTGGCCCTCATAACAAATGAGTTCGACGCCCCTGGTCTAAATAGTGTTCACTCAAAATGCAAAGCTAGGGGTGGTTTCGCACACGCTAAAAAATGCGGTTATGATCCACTTCATTGACTGTTTGTGAGTTGATTTTGCCATTTCACACAGTAAAATCCAGTTGCAAACAATGTTCCCTGTAAGCTGCAGAGCCTTGTGAGCAAAAATTCTACTTTGTGAGCTGCTGGCATTAAAGTTGGGAGCTAATGCATAAATTAGTGTGCTCTGGGGTCATCCTTCCTGAGCGAAGACAAAAGTGTGTGAGCTGGAGACTAAAAATCTGTGAGCTAGCTCACCCTGACTCAGCTTAGAGGGAACACTGGTTGCAAAGTGCATTGAAAAGTGCTATTTAGTGTGTGTGAAAGCACCCTGGGTTGGTTTTTCCCAGGTGTGCCAACAAAACCCCAGTCACAGGGGACTCAGTCTTATACTTTCGTACAAGGTACAGTGATGTCTGATGATGTCTTACACAAACCGCTTTCCAATACCAGTTTCATTCCCAAACTGTAAATGCCACAACTCAATGCAAATTGACTGGCTCCTCCCCCCCCCAGCACAGATTTCTGTCCCTCTCCCCATGTTACCCCCCCAAACATCCCAAGGCATATTCTCTCTCTCCCATGCTCTTTTCATCGGGCTTCAGTCTTTCTCGGTGAATCAATTGAAACTTCCTGATTCATCTGGCAACAGTATTTTTTTTTAAAAGGAACTTTTATTTCTTTTGTATGATAACCTTGACGCGGCGCTGTTCCAGAGCTAAGTGCAACTGACGAGGACAGAAGAGCCCTCCTTTGCAGAGCTGCTTCAGTCCAGGGTTGGCCAAACTTGCTTAACGCAAGAGTCACATAGAATAAACGTCGGATGTTTGAGAGCCAGAAGACAGGAAGGAAGGCAGCAGGAAGGAAAACAGATGAGGGGAGGGAGGGAGAAGTGGAAAGAAAGCAACTTTACCTGCCTCCTCCAAGCTGACAGCTGGCTTGGCTTGGAGAAGTGATTTAAAGAGAGAAATGCCTTCTCCAAGATGGCCAATGGCGTGGTGGGGGCTTCAAGAGCCACACAGTATGTGTGAAAGAGCCATAGTTCGACCACCCCTGGTAGAAGATGTGGAGTTCTATTATGTGTGTGTGTGTGTGCTTGTTTTCTTTTTTGCCATCACATCATGGCTGACTTACGGTGACCCTGTAGGGCAGGGGTGGCCAAACTGTGGCTCGGGAGCCACACGTGGCTCTTTCGCACATATTATTTGGCTCTTGAAGTCCCTACTGCCCCATCAGCCAGACATTTCTCTCTTTAAATCACTTCTCAAGCCAGCTGGTGGCTTGGAGAAGGCATCTGAAGTGAAAGTTGCTTTCTTTCCACCTCTCCCTCGCCTGTCGATTTGCCTGCCTTCCCTCCCTCCCTCCCTCTCTTGCGGCTCTCAAACATCTGTCATTCATGTTTTGCAGTTCCCAAACATCTGACGTTTATTCTGTGTGGCTCTTACATTAAGCAGGTTCGGCCACCCCCGCTGTGAGGTTTTCAAGGAAAGAGACATCAGAGGTGGTTTCCTCTGTGCCACAACAACCCTGGCACCCTGGGAGGTCTCCCATCCAAATACTAGCCAGGGCTAACCCTGTTTGGCATCTGAGGAGATCAGGCTCGCCGGGGCTGTCCAGGTCAGGGTGAATGTCTCTGTCTCTCCCCCCCACCTCATCTATCTAATGTCCTGACTCAGATAGGCCAGTCTAACCCGACCTTTTCATCAAGGGTCACTTCTGGTTAGTACTTGGATGAGAGGCCGCCAAGGAAATCAACCGTTCCTATACAAAGGCTGGCAATGGCAAACTACCTCTGAACGGCTCTTAACTTGAAAACCCTAGGCCAAGGGTGTCGAACTCTTTTGCTATGAGGGCCAGATCTGACATAAATGAGACCATGTTGGGTTGGGCCGGGCCACGTGTTACTTAAGATTAGGTAGCAGAGATATAAACTTTATAAAGGACAAAGACAAACACACATATATATTTTTTAAAAATTTAAAATACGCTTAAAACATCAGCACTCATTGGTCTTAAAGGTGCTTTCTTTGTATTTCTCCCACGGGATCCAGGGAACTGGGCAAAGGAAGCTCTGGCTCTTTCCTTCCTTTCCCAGGGGACGGGAAGGGGAGGGGAGAAGAGCCTCAGCCAAAAGAAGGAAGAGAGCCTTGGCTCAGTAGCTTTGCTGTGCGATTCAGAAAGCCTGGGGGGGGGAAGCTCTTCCTCCCCAAGGGAGGAGCCTCAGCCAATGGAGGAAATAGAAGTTTTGTTCTGTAGCTCTTGTGCACTTGAGCAAGCCTTGCAAAGCAAGCTGAGATGCAGAAGGAAGCAATATATAGGGAGAAGGAAGCAGATGACAGCCCGTTGCTGATAGGAGCCTTCGGGGGGCCTGATTCGGCCCCTGGGCTGCATGTTTGATGCCCCTGCCCTAGGAGGTCACTGTTAGACCGCTGTGACTTGATGGCAACACACACACATGCACACACATTCTTCTCTCTGTGGAGCTTGGAGATATAGGCCTAGTTCTTCTCTCCATGTTGTCATAACAAAAGCCCTGTGAAGGAGGTAAGGCTGCGAAAAAGAGGCACTGGCCCAAAGGCACCCAAGAAGCCACAAGGCAGCTTGAGGCTTTGAACCTGGTTCTGCTATAGTCTTCTGGCTCACTGTTGACTGAGGTGTGCTAGGTAGCTGGGACCCAGAAAGAGTTTGGGGTAGGAGGAGACAAAGGAATTCCAGAGCACCTTGGAAAGATATATGGGGGTGAAGAGAATCACCAGGAATCAAAGAGCAGCTTGATTGGCCATGCTTTCCCTATGGACATTTTGGCATTCTGGGGGAAACGGCCTATTACAGATGGTAGAGCTGTATCATAATGTTTTAGGGATGAAAGCTGAGTAACCTTGGAGGCCTTAATGGGAAGGTACATACACATGAGAGCCCTGTAACGCAGAGTGGTAAAGTTGCAGTATTGCAGTCCAAGCTTTCTGCTCACGACCTGAGTTCGATCCTGGCAGAAGCTGGGTTCAGGTAGCCGGCTCGAGGTTGACTCAGCCTTCAATCTTTCCCAGGTCGGTAAAATGAGTACCCAGCTTGCTGGGGGGAAAGTGTAGATCGGGGTCCCCAACTTACAGGCCATGGACCGGTCCCGGTCCGTGGCCTGCTAGCAACCGGGTCGTGAGTTGTGTAATCATTTCATTATATATTAAAATGTAATAATAATAATAATAATGATAACGTTGGATTTATATCCTGCCCTCCACTCTGAATCTCATAGTGGCTCACAATTTCATTTATCTTCCTCCCCCACAACAAACACCCTGTGAGGTGGGTGGGGCTGAGAGGGCTCTCATAGCAGCTGCCCTTTCAAGGACAACTCCTACAAGAGCTCTGGCTGACGCAAGGCCATTCCATCAGGTGCAAGTGGAGGAGTGGGGAATCAAACCTGGTTCTCCCAGATAAGAGAGCTCTGGCTGACCCAAGGCTATTCCAGCAGCTGCAAGTGGAGGAGTGGGGAATTCAACCCGGTTCTCCCAGATAAGAGAGCTATGGCTGACCCAAGGCCATTCCAGCAGCTGCAAGTGGAGGAGGGAGGAATCCAACCCGGTTCTCCCAGATAAGAGAGCTCTGGCTGACCCAAGGCCATTCCAGCAGCTGCAAGTGGAGGAGGGAGGAATCCAACCCGGTTCTCCCAGATAAGAGAGCTCTGGCTGATCCAAGGCCATTCCAGCAGCTGCAAGTGGAGGAGTGGGAAATCAAACCCGGTTCTCCCAGATAAGAGTCCACACACTTAGCCACCACACCAAACTAACAAAGTGCACAATTGTATCATCCTGAAACAATCACCCTCCACCCTGGTTCCATGGAAAAATTGTCTTCCACAAAACTGGTCACTGGTGCCAAAAAGGTTGGGGACTGCTGGTGTAAATGACTGGGGAAGGCAATGGCAAATTACCCTGTAAAAAGTCTGCCATGAAAACACGACTGGTGCATACACAGGGGACTACCTTTATCTTTTTTACATACACGTGGAGAAGATATGGATGTATAAGAGAATTTCATAGCTGAGTGGCAGTAGCACCTCTGAGCACGTACAGACTGCCTTTTCCTCATTACCCGACATGAGCGACTTGATGCTCCGACTCCTCTTTAAAAAGAAAACGAGCCAACTGGTGAGTGCCGGAGCAGTGTGTATAAATTTGGAGCGATGAGGGGACATTTGTATCGGGAAAACATTTTACAGTGTTGCCGGAGTCTCTTGAGAGCGTGCGGTCCTCTGATCTGGAAGCTCTTTTCTTCTCACTAATCCAAACCGGGTTTTTTTTTTGGGGGGGGGGGGCTCTCTGTACAGTGGCTCAAATGCACTTTGTACCTGCTCAGAGGCACATCCGTCGCCTGGTCTTATATGATCGCCAGAGAGCCCCGGCATTTGAGAGCCAGTGGCCCTGGCAGGACTGGGTCACAGAAGCACCAAGCTTAAACGCCACCTTGCTGCCAATCTGTAGGAAGACTACTCCCTGGCTGACTGTGGGCCAACCGCCCGACCTACCCAGAGCCGAATTAACAATTAGGCCAAGTAGGCGCTGGCCTATGGGCCCCCCTGCCTTTAGGGGCCCCAGGCTGGCTTTCGCCCTCCGTTTCCCCCGCTTGCAGCCCTCCCAGCCTGCACACGCAGCTGGCAACTGAGCCGCTCTCTGCCAGACTTGCCTGGTGCGTCTACTTCTGGCGTGGTCGCCAAGTTTGGCTCTCTCCGCCTCTCCCCTCCCAGCTTAGTCAAAGGGGCTTTTAAGAACGTGGCTGCAGCGGTGGGGGGGGGGGGGTCCCTCGGTGACGGGGCCAGCGCTCAGACTCTGAGATAATTTACGAGCCCCCACCCCCCAGATTTCAACCGCCTAGGGGCCTCCACCAGGGTTTCATCTGGCACTGGACCAACATACCCTCTAAGCTGCAGTGTCTTGTGAGCAAAAATTCCGCTTGGTGAGCCGCTGGCATGGAAGTGGTGAGCTGCTGCAGGAATGAAGCATCCTCTGGGGCCATCTTTCCCGAGCGAAGGCCAAACCTGTGTGAGCTGGAGGCTAACGATCCGTGAGGCAGGGAAGGTTGGCTCTCCAGATGGTTTGTTTGTTTTTTTTGCCTACAACTCCCATCAGCCCCAGCCATTGGCCATGCTGGCTGGGGCTGACGGGAGTTGTAGGCCAAAAAAAACATTTGGCGAGCCAACCTTCCAAACCTTAGGGAACCCTGCAGTGGACCTACCCCGCAGGGTTGTTGTGCGGTGGGGGCGAACCAGGCCCTGTGGCCTGAGCGGCTTCTTGCAGGCCCAAACGCGCGCCTGCGGGTTGGCCGGGCTGCTGGCAAGGTGTGGGCAGGCGGCTCTTCCGGGGCCGGCCGGGCGCCTTCTCCTCTAGGGGGCAGCGGCCGCCTTCTCCGGGGACGCGGCGCTCCGCCTTCCTGGCGGCTGCTGGGCTGGGCTGGGCTGGGCTCCCGGGCCCCTGGGAGCGGCGCGCTGGCGGCCGGCGCGGCTGGCGGTGCTGCCGCCGCGGGGGAGGCTCTGAGCGCGCCGCTCCCTTGGCTCTCCCGCAGGCAGGAGGCACAAGATGTCCAAGCCCAAGGCGGCGCCCAGGACCGACGGCCAGGAGGAGGAGAAGGACGACGACGCCGCCCCCGAGAGCGCCGAGAAGCGGCCCGCCGGCCGGCCCAGGATCAACGGGGTAAGCCGGATCGCCGGAACCTTCCCTCCCTCCCTCCCGCTCCAAAGCGCTCGCCCCGCCGCCTCTCCACCGTGCGCCCTGGGCGCGGCGCAATCCCCAGCAGGGCGCACGGCTCCAGGCCTCTGTAGAGGGGGCAGCCAGGGCTGGGCGGCCGGCAGGGAGCGCCTCCAGGCTCCGGCGGAGGCCCGCCCCGGCGACGGCAGCTTTCCTGGCACAAATCCCCGCCGCCTTTCCTCTCCTGCCTGCCAGGCCGGGGGAGGCGGCTTTTGGCTCTCTCCAGCCTTCCCCGCGCCCCCGTCCTCGTCTCTCCCCCGGAATGTCCGGCGATCGCCCCAAATTCCGCATGGAGCCGAAGCCACGAAAAGCCAGAGCGCCTGCTCCAGACACACCCACTTTTTTTCCTCCTTCAGCAAAATAAAAAGGAGAAGGAATAATGGAAATTGTGGGGTGGGTGGGGGAGAGATGGCTTTCTCCCGAAAATGAATGGATCCTTGCCCCTGAAATGCTTCAGGAGCGCTTTCCCGCCCCCCACTTTAACATGCAGGATTTTTAATCGGAATAAATTTAATTAAAATAGATTGAATAACTGAATGAAGATTTTTGGATTTATATCCTGCCCTATACTCTGAATTTCAGAGTCTCTGAGCGGTCACAATCTCCTCTACCTTCCCCTCCCCCTACAACAGACACCCTGTGAGGTAGGTGGGGCTCAGAGAGCTCACCCAGCAGCTGACCTTTCAAGGACATCTTCTGCAAGAGCTATGGCTGACCCAAGGCCATCTCAGCAGGTGTAAGCGGAGGAGTGGGGAATCAAACCCGGTTCTCCCAGAGAAGGGTCCGCGCACTTCACCACTGCACCAAACTGGCTCTCAGTGATGTCAATGAAAAGGTTCTGCTGCCGAAGGATTGCATCACAGCTGTTGTTTGTGCAGCTGATTCTGAACCTCCGGTTGCCTAGGCGCCCGGCTTCTCCCGCCCTCTGGGATGTCACTGAGTCAGAAGGAGCCAGAGGTGGCAACCCATAATACTCTTTTCAGTGGGGTTTGCCTGAAACCTGGTTGTTCAGAGGTTGAGTCAGAATGGTGGGCGGGCGTCCCTGTGTGTCCTTTTATTAGACAAGGTGCTCTTCTAGGCTTAGTCAGGTTTTCTTCCCTGCGGTCATGCCAAAACTGCAGTTATTCCCATTTTACAGATGGGAAGCTGGGGCTGGAAGGAGCTGGCCTGGATAACATCGGGCAGTGAGAATCTGGCTGAGGGGGGATTTGAACTTGTGTCTTCATGCTCCATAGCCCCGTGGCGCAGAGTGGTAAAGCTGCAGTATTGCAGTCGGAGCCCTCTGCTCACGACCTGAGTTCGATTCCAGCGGAAGGTAGTTCAGCTAGCCGGCTCGAGGTTGACTCAGCCTTCCATCCTTCCGAGGTCGGTAAAATGAGTCCCCAGCTTGCTGGGGGGAAGGTGTAATGACTGGGGAAGGCAATGGCAAACCACCCTGTAAAGAGGTCTGCCGGGAAAATGTGAAAGCAGCGTCACCCAAGAGTAGAAAACAACTGGTGCTTGCACAGGGGACTTTTCCTTTCCTTCATGTTCCAGGCCTAGTGCTGGATCCATTGCAGAGTGCCTTAAAATAAAAATTTCAGCCCTGACCTGGGTAGCCCAGGCAAGCCCAATCTTGTCAGACCTCAGAAGCTAAGCAGGGCCGTCCCTGGCAAGGACTTGGATGGGGTAATACCAGGGTTGGGGGGCAGAAGCAGGCTGTATTAAGCCGCTTCTCTCAATGTCCTCCATGTCCCAGTAGGAGTCACCAGAGGTTGTCATGACTTCCAGGTACACACACACACAATTTTTAAATACTTTCTTCTATCTGACCACACAGTAGAGATGCCAGCCTGCAGGTGGGACCTGGGGATCCCACCCCCCAGAACTCCAGCTGATTTCCAGACTTACAGAGATCAATTCCCCTAGAGAAGGGGTGGACAAACTGTGGCTTCGGAGCCACATGTGACTCTTTCACACACATTGTGTGGCTCTCAAAGCCCCCACTGTCCCTTCAGATGGCTTGGAGAAGGCATTTCTCTCTTTAAATAATTTCTCCAAGCAGAGCCAGCCGGCAGCTTGGATAATGCATTAAAAGTTAAAGTTGCTTTCTTTCCACCTCCCTCCCTCCCTCCCTCCCTTCCTTCCTCCCTCCCTCCCTCCCTCCCTCCCTCCCTTCCTTCCTTCCTTCCTTCCTTCCTTCCTTCCTTCCTTCCTTCCTTCCTTCCTTCCTTCCTTCCTTCCTTCCTTCCTTCCTTCCTCCCTCCCTCCCTCCCTCCCTCCCTCCCTCCCTCCCTGTTTTGTGGCTCTCAAACATCTGACATTCCTGTCTTGTGACTCTCAAATATCTGACATTAATTCTATGTGGCTCTTACGTTAAGCAAGTTTGGCCACCCCTGCCTTAGAGGAAAAGGATGATTTGGAGCATAGACTGCCATTTTATTCCACTGGAGTCCCTGCCCTCCCCAGCCTCCATCCCCAAATCTCCAGGAGTTTCCCAACCTAGATCTGACAGTCCTAAGTTTCCCCACCCCCACAAGTCTGTTTGCTCTCACAATGACAAGGAGCAGACAGTTCCTCCAGGAACTGGATCGCTCTGCCCCTTTATCACGCTGAGTGTGGAAACAGAAGGTTTTCACGGAGGTTGCTTTGACCGGAGAGTCTGGACGTAGCATTGGTGCAGTAAGATAATACTCGCCCTTGAAAAACGTAGTTGTCCTTTTTAAGGCAGCACCCATTCAGAGCAAAACAGTTTATAGCAGAGGTGGCCAAAATGTGGCTTGGGAGCCACATGTGACTCTTTCACACGTATTATGTGGCTATCTAAGACCCCACCACTCCATCGGCCGGCTTGGAGAAGGCATTTCTCTCTTTAAATCACTTCTCCAAGCTAAGCCAGCCAGCAGCTTGGAGAATGCATTTAAAGTTAAACTAACTTCCTTCCTTCCTTCCTTCCTTCCTTCCTTCCTTCCTTCCTTCCTTCCTTCCTTCCTTCCTTCCTTCCTTCCTTCCTTCCTTCCTTCCTTCCTTCCTTCCTTCCTTCCTTCCTTCCCTCCCTCCCTCCCTCCCTCAAACATCTGACATTTATTCTATGTGGTCCTTCCTTCCTTCCTACATTGGATGCACATGTCTTATGGCTCTCAAATCTGACATTTATTCTGTGTGGCTCTTACTTTAAGCAAGTTTGGCTGCCCCTGGTTTATAGCAACACCTAGGCCGGACTCCCACAGTAGACCCAACCCTCTAGGGTAGGGGTTCCCAACCCCCGGTCCGTGGACAGGTATCAGTCCATGGCCTGTTAGTAACCAGGCCATCAGTTGTATAATTATTTTGTTATATATTACAATGTAGTAATAATAAGACGACGACAATGGATTTATATGGTGCCCTCCACTCAGAGTCTCAGAGTGGCTCACAATCTCCTTTATCTTCTTCCCCCACAACAGACACCCTGTGAGGTGGGTGGGGCTGAGAGGGCTCTCACAACAGCTGCCCTTTCAAGGACAACCTCTGCCAGAGCTATGGCTGACCCAAGGCCATCCAGCAGCTGCAAGTGGAGGAGTGGGGAATCAAACCCCGTTCTCCCAGATAAGAGTCCGCACACTTAACCACTACACCAAACTGGCTGTCTAACCTTTATTCACTACACCAAACTTAAAACATTTATTAGCTGCTGTTCTCCCTTGCAGCACTCAGGGTGGCTCACAGTATAAATGAATAATTATTAAAAAACACAATAAGAACAACAATTGTTTCAAAAGAAGAGGAGATTGAATTTATACCCCTGCCCTTCACTATCCACAAGAGTCTCAGAGCAGCTTACAATCCCCTTTCCCTCTCTCTCCCTACAACAGACACCCTGTGATGTAGGTGGAGCTGAGAGAGCTCTGAGCGAAACTGCTCTTGAGAGAACAGCTCCGAGAGAACTGAGACTGGCCTGAGTTCACACCAGCAGCTGCGCGTGGAGGAGTTGGGGGACTCAAACCCAGTTCTCCCAGATCAGAGTCTGCACACTTGTACTTGTTTGGTTGTAAACCGCTTTGAACAACCAGAAAAAGTGAAAGAATAAATAACTAGTGATAGTACTTTCCTGCACTTGGGATTTGGAGTCTTGTAATGGTTAAAAATTTGGCAGCGCAATCCTGTATGCGCAGAAGGAAGGCCACTGAGTTCCATGGGATTTACTCCTTCGTAAGCACGTTTAGAATAGCAACCTCAGCTACAAATCAGGAATCGGATCTCACCTCAGCCGTGGTCTTGCTACTGAGCCTCAAGACAATCTAGTCCCTCACCTGCAGTAAGACTGCTAGCCTACCTTACAAGGGTGTGAAGAAGAAGAAGATGATGATGATATTGGATTTATATCCCGCCTCTGCTCCGAAGAGTTTCAGAGCGGCTCACAATCTCCTTTCCCTTCCTCCCTGACAACAGGCACCCTGTGAGGTGGGTGGGGCCGGAGAGGGCTCTCACAGCAGCTGCCCTTTCAAGGACAACCTCTGCCAGAGCCATGGCTGACCCAAGGCCATTCCAGCAGGTGCAAGTGGAGGAGTGGGGAATCAAACCCGGTTCTCCCAGATAAGAGTCCGCACACTTAACCACTACACCAAACTGGGGTGGAATTACAGCGGGGACTCCTTTGCGTAGCCAATCCTCGAAGAGCTTACAAAAAAAAGGATTAGCTACATCAGGGGTGTGTGTGGCCTAGTATGCAAAGGAGCTCTTGCTAAAATTCCACCCCTCATGTGAAGCAGACTGGGGATGTGCAAAGGCGATGCATGTGCTTGTTGTGCCTTCAATGTGATAACAGCGTTTGAAAAAAATCACGGTTGCTTGTCATTGGGCTGTTCGGTTTTTTTTTTAAATGGATAAACAGGTAAACAATTTTCAGCAGCATGTTAGAAGAAAGAAGGAATTTATGCCTTTTGTTGCTTGTTTCAAACGAATGCTGGGATCTGCTACCGATTTCTTAGGTGCATTCGAAAGAAAGTCTGGGTTCTTGAGAAGAGGGACTTGGTCGCACGGCTCTCAGGGCCTCTCGTGTCTCTCTCGATTCAGGAGAACATCTTTTCTTGCCAATCCAAAATCTACACCTACATGAGCCCGAACAAGAATCCCGCTGTTCGACTACCCCTCCAGGAAGAAAACTCCACCACGTCTCATGAGGCAAAATGCCCAGGCAAAACTGTGAACGAGGGCTACAGGAAAGGAGAAGGTAAGAATCCGTTTCCTTTAGAAACCTGGACCCACCGCATTTGACTCAAGGTGTGTATGTGTGTGGGGGCGGTGGGATGTTCTTTCTTCAGCAAAGCCAGGAGGCCTTGCCATATTCTTAGGGATTGCTTCTCCTGGCAGAGAAAGAGAATCAGCTCGGGAAGGAAGACTGTCTCCCTGGTGAGGAGCTGTGTCTCCCCAAAACTACCCTGCCCCGGCTGATTGGAGCACGGTGCATTGTTTTGTCTGCCTCCCTGAGAACTTAAGAACATCAGAGAAGCCATGTTGGATCAGGCCAGTGGCCCATCCAGTCCAACACTCTGTGTCACATAAGAACATAAGAGAAGCCATGTTGGATCAGGCCAATGGCCCATCCAATCCAACCCTCTGTGTTACATAAGAACATAAGAGAAGCCATGTTGGATCAGGCCAATGGCCCATCCAATCCAACCCTCTGTGTTACATAAGAATATAAGAGAAGCCATGTTGGATCAGGCCAGTGGCCCATCCAGTCCAACACTCTGTGTCACATAAGAACATAAGAGAAGCCATGTTGGATCAGGCCAATGGCCCATCCAATCCAACCCTCTGTGTTACATAAGAACATAAGAGAAGCCATGTTGGATCAGGCCAATGGCCCATCCAATCCAACCCTCTGTGTTACATAAGAATATAAGAGAAGCCATGTTGGATCAGGCCAGTGGCCCATCCAGTCCAACACTCTGTGTCACATAAGAACATCAAAGAAGCCATGTTGGATCAGGCCAGTGGCCCATCCAGTCCCACACTCTGTGTCACATAAGAACATAAAAGAAGGCATGTTGGATCAGGCCAATGGCCCATCTGGTCCAACACTCTGTGTCACATAAGAACATAAGAGAAGCCATGTTGGATCAGGCCAGTGGCCCATCCAGTCCAACACTCTGTGTCACATAAGAGAAGCCATGTTGGATCAGGCCAGTGGCCCATCCAGTCCAACACTCTATGTCACATAAGAGAAGCCATGTTGGATCAGGCCAATGGCCCATCTAGTCCAACACTCTGTGTCACATAAGAGAAGCCATGTTGGATCAGGCCAGTGGCCCATCCAGTCCAACACTCTGTGTCACATAAGAACATAAGAGAAGCCATGTTGGATCAGGCCAATGGCCCATCTAGTCCAACACTCTGTGTCACATAAGAGATGCCATGTTGGATCAGGCCAATGGCCCATCCAGTCCAACACTCTGAGTCACATAAGAGCATAAGAGAAACCATGATGGATCAGGCCAATGGCCCATCTAGTCCAACACTCTGTGTCGCATAAGAACATAAGAGAAGCCATGTTGGATCAGGCCAGTGGCCCATCCAGGCATCTCCAGGGGAAGGTTTTCAGGCAACAGGAGCTGGGAGAAGCCTTTCTCTGCCTGAAGTGTTGCAGAGCTGCTGCCGATAGAATAGAAGGGGGTTCTGGCCTAACTCCAAATAAGGCAGTGATCTGTTTAATGCATCAAATAATATAACTATTCCTGATTTGTACCACTGTAGAATTTTGAATGGTTGGGGGCAGAGGTATATACTGAAAATGAGGAGCGGGATGGAATAAGGTTGGTATTCATAAGAACATAAGAGAAGCCATGTTGGATCAGGCTAGTGGCCCATCCAGTCCAACACTCTGGGTCACACAGTGGCCAGTATATGTACACACACATATACACACACACGCTGCGGCTAATAGACCTCTGCTCCATATTCCACTCCTTTTAGGTGCTTGTTTTCTGTGGGTAGGAAATTCCTTTGATTCATTCCTGTCTTTCAGGCTAAGCTCTCAACGTGGCTGAAAGAAGCATTTAATGTTTTTTTTAAGTCAAATAAAATTATAGACAGGCAAAAGTGATATGAAGACAGTTCTGTTCTGCCTTTTCAGCCTCAGCTTCCCAGGTGGCTAAAAAAAGTAATGTAAAAAAATCGAGTGGCAAAACCAACATTAAGACAATGATAACAGCAGGGGGGAAAAATAGGCCTTTTGAAAAAACTTGGAGGGGGGGAAGAAATTTGTCTTCATCTGGTATGTAAGGATAGTCAAAGTAAATACTGGCCAAATACCCCTCAGGTGAATGTTTCATAATCTGGAATAACCACCAGGTAGACCCACTTCCCTGCCTTGCCTTTGTAATAGATCAGAGAGTATGGGGAATGGTTTCTCCCTTGCTTGCCACCTCCCCTTCGGTCTGTACTTGTACAGTCCAGGCACAGAGGTATCTGTTTGCTTAGAAATCCTACCAAGAAATGTGAAGATGAAATAAAACTTGTAGAGTGTGTTCTTAGGAGGAGCTTTAAAAAAACCCTAGCTCATGGCCCCCTCCTGGGAGAAATGCAGTATTGAAGGGGAGCGACAGTGCCTCAGTAGTAGAGCATCTGCTTGGGAAGCAGAAGGTCCCAGGTTTAATCCCAGGCATCTTCAGCTAAAAAGGGTCCAGGCAAATAGGTGTGAAAAACCTCAGCTTGAGACCCTGGAGAGCCACTAAAGGGGAGTAATGGTGGCTCAGTGGTAGAGCATCTGCTTGGTAAGCAGAAGGTCCCAGGTTCAATCCCCGGCATCTTCAGCTAAAAAGGGTCCAGGCAAGTAGGCTTGAAAAACCTCAGCTTGAGACCCTGGAGAGCCGCTGCCAGTCTGAGTAGACAAGACTGACTTTGATGGACCAAGGAGGGTCTGATCCAGTATAAGGCAGCTTCATATGTTTATATGTATGCAACGTACCTGGCCTAGCTTGGTGATCCTGGATAAGAGCAGTTTTCTACTGAAGAAGCGTCCTGCGATGAAGCCGAGGAAACGCGAGGTCCTTTATGCTAGCTGGCATTAAACCCCACCCCCTTAATTATTTGCAGACAGAATCAACATTGGCAATGCAGTAGAAGGCACCGTGAAAGCCGAAGGCCAGAACGACAAGGAGAGCGAGGGGGAATCTCCGGGGTCCTTTTCGAACCAAAAGCAAGAAGCCGCAGAAACTCCGAAGCTCCCGCCTGCCGAGTCTGGCGTTGCAACGAATGCAAAACCGACGCTGAAGAAGGGAACAAAAGCGAAACCAGGTCCTAGGAGAAAGTAAGAGCCTGCGGGGCCGGTGTAGGGTGTTAGAATAGAAAAGAGTGGGGTAAAAGAAAATGCTGAAATAAAGCATACACGTGTATAAAAAAACATATTCCATCTTCCGGTTCCAATCGTAAAAAGTTATGACTTAAATCATCCTAAAATAGCTTTGTTTACCCTAGTGCTTATGTATAAGTAGAAGAAGAAGAAGAAGATATTGGATTTATATCCCGCCCTCCACTCCGAAGAGTCTCAGAGCGGCTCACACTCTCCTTTCCCTTCCTCCCCCACAACAGACACCCTGTGAGGTGGGTGGGGCTGGAGAGGGCTCTCCCAGCAGCTGCCCTTTCAAGGACAACTTCTGCCAGAGCGATGGCTGACCCAAGGCCATTCCAGCAGGTGCAAGTGGAGGAGTGGGGAATCGAACCCGGTTCTCCCAGATAAGAGTCCACACACTTAACCACTACACCAAACTGGCTCTCCTGGAGCCTAGAGCTGCCTGGAGGAACTTTGCCACAGCTTCAGTAACATCAGCAGCAGTATTCTTTAGCAGAAAAGGCCATCTGTGTGAGTCAGCTAAATCTAAAATACGGTACTACCAAGAATTGGTGATAAAATGCTATGCCATACATTGGTGTCCTGACAGCATTCTAATAGCACGGCAATAACGGGCAATAAAGCGACACCTAGTGACCATAAATAGGTATTACACCACCATTACATGGGTGGGAATGAACAAACAAATGGTGTATGTTAGGGATCCCCAGGCACCCCCTGACACCTTTCCCAGTGCCCGTCAAGTGTTTGTTTGTTTTTAAGTGGGTGGGGCCAGGTGGGTCTTTTGTCCAGGACAGCTTCTGATTGGCCACTGGAGATCTGAACGGCTGTGCATGTTTTTTAAAAAGCCGCTCTGAGACTCTGAGTGAAGGGCGGAATATAAATCCAATGTCATTGTCTTCTTCTTCTAGTTCTTGGGGCCCTTTATAGACACCTGGGGAAATGCTGACTGACACTTTGGGGTCAGGCAGCAATTCTTCTCCAGGCCAGTTTGGCCAGGGATCTTGGAGGTTTTTGCCATCTTCTGGGCAGGGGTCACTGGGAGTGTGTATGTGGGGAGATATTTGTGAAGTTGGTGCTTGGGGGGATGGGGGAACAGTGGGAGGGCTTCTAGTGCCCTGGCCCCATTGGTGAATCTCCTGATGGCATCTGTTGTTGTTGTTTTGCCACTGTGTGACACAGAGTGTTGGACCAGATGGGCCATTGGCCTGATCCAACATGGCTTCTCTGATGTTCTTATGTGACACAGAGTGTTGGACCAGATGGGCCATTGGCCTGATCCAACATGGCTTCTCTTATGTTCTTATGTGACACAGAGTGTTGGACCGGATGGGCCATTGGCCTGATCCAACATGGCTTCTCTTATGTTCTTATGTGACACAGAGTGTTGGACTGGATGGGCCATTGGCCTGATCCAACATGGCTTCTCTTGTGTTCTTATGTGATATAGAGAGTTGGACTGGATGGGCCATTGGCCTGATCCAACATGGCTTCTCTTACGTTCTTATGTGACACAGAGTGTCGGACTGGATGGGCCATTGGCCTGATCCAACATGACTTCTCTGATGTTTTTTTGTGACACAGTGTCAGACCGGATGGGCCATTGGCCTGATCCAACATGGCTTCTCTTACGTTGTTACTGGGTGGAAACGTTAAGACGAGTTTGCAATTTAACATTCAATCATTTTGCTCCTTAATTTTGATTTTTCTCGTAAGAAAGGTGACAACGGTATAAACTGACACGGTTTCAGGAGCCAAAATGGGTCCAGTGAAAAGATTTCAAGGCTTTGGTCCTGTACTGAAGCAGCATACAAATGCGGTGAAATCTTCCTGGCGTTTTCAGTAGAGAGAGTGTCCCTGTAATGATTTGAACTTATATGTGTGTGTTCCTTTAGTTGCTGGTAAGTTGAAGTGGAGAAAGGGGGGTTAAAGAGGGGGAAGGAATGAGTGGGGTGATTGGTTGCTGACTGAGAGTGTGTGTGTGGGGCTAAGATGTATTTGTGTGGAGAGAGAGAGAGAGAGAAGTCAGCTGACAGTGAGCTCAGCAGGGGATCAGCAGTTTTGAGTGTCAGTCAGCCGTCTATAAACCGGGGTGGCCAAACTTGTTTAACCTAAGAGCCAGCGGGGAATATTAAACAAAGTCTTTGGAATTAAATTTCTGGCAGCAGTAGCAGAAGCTCCTTTGCATATTCAGCCACACACCCCTGATGTAGCCAATCCCCCAAGAGCTAACAACGTGTCATGGGCTCCAACAAGGGGCCTGGCCGGGCAGAGCTGACAGGGTTAACAGACTCAGTGGAGCCAACAGCTGGCCCCTCTCGAGTGGACTGACTCGCTGCCACCGCCCAGCTGACGAGGAACGGCAGCAGGCAGACACCCCCCCCCCAGTTCACCACCTCGCCTTGCTTGCGTATGGGAAAGGCTCCGCCAGGACTTAACGACCCGGCGCAAAGAGACCAGGATGCGAGCAAGACGTTCACTCAGCCCGGAGTTTTAGCAGGCGCCAGGCTGGCCCCGCTGCCTGCTAATTGAAAACAGCCCAGTGGGCTATCTAAATTCCTGCTTCGAGCTGCATTCTCTGTGGAAGCAGCAAGTCCATCCAGTGACTTGCGACCGCTCCAGCTCCCGTTCCTTGGCTCTGTTCCTGCTCTGACTTCCTGGTTTCCTGGCTGGAACGATCCTGCTCTCAGGCCGTGATTTAGACTCGGCGACTGGTTCCCTCAATGCTCCTCTGGCTCTGACTCAGACTGAACTCGGACTTCCCCCCTTGCCTGCACCCTAGCGTGTGACACAAGGCTCTTAGTACAGGGCCGGCTGTAAGCTCCTGGAGGATTGGCTGCATCGTGCGGGTGTGGCCTAATATGTAAAGGAGCTCCTGCTACAAAATGAGTCTTGGCCGTGGCAGCATGACACACACATGAAGAGGGAAGTTGTGACAGTCCCTCTTGGAAATGCAGAGTTGCTGGAAATCCAGCAATGTTCACGTGTCTGTTCTCTCTCTTCTCTCAGAGTTCAAGGGAAGACGCAACCAAATCGGAAGGTGACAGATTATTACCCTGTTCGAAGAAGTTCTCGAAAGAGCAAAAAAGAGCTGCAGGTAACTTCTTCCTCTAGCAGCCTTGAATAAACTTCTTCCCCCCACCCCTCCCCAAATCCTTTCAGGGTAAATAGTCCACTAAGGAGTTGGGGATTCTATTGCAAAGAGTCTACTCATATGAACGTACATATGAACATATGAAGCTGCCTTCTACTGAATCAGACCCTCGGTCCATCAAAGTCAGTCTTGTCTACTCAGACTGGCAGCGGCTCTCCAGGGTCTCAAGCTGAGGTTTTTCACGCCTACCTGCCTGGACCCTTTTTAGTTGGAGATGCCGGGGATCGAACCTGGGACCTTCTGCTTACCGAGCAGATGCTCTACAACTGAGCCACCATCCCTTCCCTTTAGTGGCTCTCCAGGGTCTCAAGCTGAGGTTTTTCACGCCTATTTGCCTGGACCCTATTAAGTTGGAGATGCCAGGGATTGAACCTGGGACCTTCTGCTTACCAAGCAGATGCTCTACCACCATCCCTCCCATACTCCTGAACACAGAGAGCCAGTTTGGTGTAGTGGTGAAGTGTGCGGACTCTTATCTGGGAGAGCCTGGTTCGATTCCCCACTCCTCCACTTGCAGCTTTAAATGATGTGCAGATGGTACATGACTCCTAAACAATTGGCAAAGATGAATGCCAGATAGATGTTGGAAACGTAACAAACATGAAGGTTCTTTCTGTTATCTGACAGTGATGCTCACGTGTCCTATAGAGTCTCTTTGTTTACCCTTGCAGCTAAGAAGATAAGAGCAAGAGTAATAACAAAGGCTGGAACTTCTTGAGGTTAGGCTATCTGGGGAACTTTGAAGGTGTTAATTGAGAACTGTAGTTCGGGTTCTGTTTTGTAATGGCCAACGGCTACACACAATAAATCTTTGACTGACTGACGTTGCCTGCCTCTGCGTAGCGACCCTGGACTTCCTTGGTCTCACATCCAAATTCTGCTTAGCTTCTGAGAGCTGATGAGTTTGGGCTAGCCATCTAGGCCGGGACAGAGGCAAACAGAGGTGGTTTGCCCTTTCCTGCCTCTGCGTAGCGACCCTGGACTTCCTCGGTGGTCTCCCATCCAAGTACTGCCCCGGGCTGACCCTGCTTAGTTTCTGAGAGCTGCCAAAATCCGGCTTGCCTGGGCCGTCGCAGTCGAAGCAAAACACACACAGAGATGGTTTGCCATTTCTTGCCTTTGCATAGCGACTCTGGTGGTCTCCCATCCATGCACCAGTCAGGCTGACTAGCTTAGCTTTTGAGACCGTTAAGAGCGGTTTTTCAGTGGAACAGGCTTTCTCAGGAGGTAGTGGGCTTTCCCCTCTTGGAGGTTTTTAAGCAGAGGCTGGATGACCATCTGACAGCAATGAAGATGGTAGGACATTGTATGCGCAGCTGTGGAAGCAAGAAAAAATACCAGAGAAATGGGACTGGATTATAAAAGTTATGTCATGGAGTGAAATGGACAAACTAACAAGAAAATTAAGAGACTACGATTTGGAGCTCTTTAAGTTGGAGTGGAAGAAGTTCAGAAGATATGTAGAAAAAGAGTGGAAAATAAAAGGACATTGGACAATTTTTGAAAATGATGAAGTTTTTCATATTTTTTTAAAAAACAAAAGTATAATTTTTGGTTTTTTAATAGTTAAAGGTACCTTTTAATATTTGTTTTTTTTTTAAGTAAATAACACCGGCGGGGGTCAAATAATGGGGGGAGGGGTGGGGGAAAAGTAAGATATGGGGTAGAAGAATTTTTCTTTTTTTAAGTCTTTATAAGATGTAGATATAGTTTTGCTACCATATGTTACTAATAAAAATTGTTTATTAACAAGCAATGAAGATCCTGTGAATTCAGGGGGAGGGGTTTGTGAGTTTCCTGCATTGGGCAGGGGGTTGGACTAGATGACCCTGGAGGTCCCTTCCAACTCTTAAGATTCTATGAGTCTATGATCTGATGAGTACAAGCTAGCCTGGGATCGTCCAGTTCAGGGCCAAGGTGAACTACAAAATACGAGAAGCGATCCAATCAGACTGCAAAGACATGCACTCTTTTTAAAACAGTATTTTAATGTATTGGTTCCAAATAGACATAAATTGCCAGGGGTTTTTATACTCCACACAGGGGTAAAGAATGCAAAGCATTCCTCTTGTGCTCCTTCCAACATGGTTTCGTCTTGTTTCTTTTCAGACAGAGGAGAAGAAGCAAATCGATGAGTTAATAGAAAGTGGGAAGGAAGAAGGCATGAAGGTAATTAGCCCATTGGAGGTAACAGGGATGGCTTTGCTTTGAACCGCTGTGCATCTTTCAGCTACTAATCTCTCTGTGCAGAAAGCACATTTGTCTCCTCTCCAGAGACTAGTAGGGGATTGTCACCGAGGTGCAGTCAACTTCTCTCCGAAAAAGAATTACTTGCACACAGAACTTGCTCGTAGAAAGCTCGTGTGGCAGGCCAAAGACTAGGCTGGAACTCTTCTCCCGGAGAACTTGTTTCGGGTGTGTGTGTGTGTGTGTGTGTGTGTGCAGGGATGGCCAAACTGTGGCTCGGGAGCCACATGAGGTTCTTTCACGCGTATATTGTGTGAAAGCCTCGGCTGCCCTGTTGGCCAGCTTGGAGAAGGCATTTCTCTTTTTGAATTACTTCTCCAAGTCAAGCCAACTGGAGGTCTGGAGAATACATTAAAGTTAAAGTTGCTTTCTTTCCACCTCTCCTCCCCTCCCCCTTCCCCAGTTCTGGGCTGCCTTCTTGTGAACTCATAAGAACATCACTCCCTCCTTCCCTCCCTCCCGTCCCTCCCTCCCTTCTGTCCTTCCCTTCCTTTCCTCCCTTCCCTCCCTCCCTCCCTTCCTCACTCCCTCCCTTCTGTCCCTCCCTCCCTTCCTCACTCCCTTCCTTCCCTCCCTTCTGTCCCTCCCTCCCTTTCGTTCCCTCCCTCCCCCCTTCGTTCCCTCCCTCCCTCCTCCCTTCAGTCCCCTCCTTCCCTCCCTCCCTTCCTTCCCTCCCTCCCTTCGTTCCCTCCCTCCCTTCCTTCCTTCCCTCCCTTGTCGCTCTCAAACATCTGATGTTCATATCTTGCTCTGGGACTCTGAAGGTGGAGGTTCCCTTCAGTCACCTTGGCTGGTAGCCACTGACAGACCTCTCCTCCATGAATCTATCAGATCCCCTTTTAAAGAAGAAGACGACTACAGATTTATACCCCGCCCTTCTCTCTGAATCAGAGTCTCAGAGCGGCTCACCATCTCCTTTACCTTCCTCCCCCACAACAGACACCCTGTGAGGTGGGTGGGGCTGAGAGGGCTCTCCCAGCAGCTGCCCTTTTCAAAGACAACTCCTGCGAGACCCAAGGCCATTCCAGCAGGTTCAAATGGAGGAGTGGGGAATCAAACCTGGTTCGCGCACTTAACCACTATACCAAACTGGCTCTGTTTATTCCTGTAGCCATGCTACATTATATTGGAGGTCTTACTGGCTTTGCAGATTTTTAAAAAGTTGCTTCAGTGTTCCTTCTTTCTTTGCATGGCCTGTTAAGTCTTCTGTCTCGATACAAATGGAATTTGCTTTGACATTCAAACCGGGTACTTAAGTTGCAATTGGGGGGGGGGGCAGGGGGGCGGTTTGTCCACCAACTGGGACTCTGAATTATGGTAGTATCCTGGTTTGTAGTGGAGAAACAGGCCACAGTGTACAAAGGCTCCTGTTTAAGAAGTCATAATAGATTGCGGTTGAACTGCGGAGGTTTTCATTAGTGGCCTGCAGAAGGAACAGAGAAGGAGCAACAAAGTCAGCAGGCTTGGGAAATCTGTTATCAGACAAGCAGTGTCCTCCCAAGAGCTATCAGTTGGTGGGGACTGGCTGTTCAACAAGACAAACGTATGGAGCAACATAGGGATAAACATATGGAGCAGAGGTCCATCAGTGGCTATTAGAAGAAGAAGATGACTGCAGATTTATACCCCACCCTTCTCTCTGAATCAGAGTCTCAGAGCGGCTCACAATCTCCTTTATCTTCTCCCCCCCACAACAGACACCTTGTGAGGTGGGTGGGGCTGAGAGAGCTCTGACAAGCTGCCCTTTCAAGGACAACTCCTACAAGAGCTATGGCTGACCCAAGGCCATTCCAGCAGCTGCAAGTGGAGGGGTGGGGAATCAAACCCGTTTCTCTCAGATAAGAGTAGTGCACTTACCATACCATACCATACCAAACCTTTAATGGCATAATAGATTCAGATAAAAATACACAGAATATAAAAAATTAAACATTGGAGATAAAATCAAAATAAAACCAAGCTTACAGATGCATTCAAACATGGTCAGAATTAAATTTAAGGATGTCAGCCAGAAATTTTTGCCACAGCCTCACTAACCACCCCCTCAGTATCACTCAATAAATAATAACAGGGTGGCAGAATAGACAAAACTGGAGAAAAAGAAAGCTTGCCAAATAAATCTTTACGGAGGTTATGGTATAAAGAACAGTCAAGCAATATATGCTGGATTGAGTCAGGGGTATTTGCTCCACAGGAGCAAAGTCTGTCGGCTAAAGGGACTCGCTGATATCTCCCTTGTAGTGCACTTAACCACTACACCAACACTGACTCTCTAGCCACAAGGTACTGATGAAACTCTCTGTTTTGGGCAAGTGATGCTCTGTATTCTTGGTGCTTGGAGGGGGGCCCAGAGGGAAGGGTTCTAGCCCTACTGGTGGACCTCCTGATGGCACCTGGCTTTTTTGGCCATTCTGCGACACAGAGTGTTGGACTGGATGGGCCGCAGGCCTGATCTAACACGGCTTCTCTTACGTACAAAGTTAAAGAACTGCGACGTTGCAAGTCGTTCTTTGGCGAGGAGCTGGGATGCAACTCGAGTTTCTTCTCCTCGCCTCCGCAGATCGACTTCATCGACGGCAAAGGGAGAGGGGTCATCGCGACCAGATGTTTCAACCGGGGAGAGTTCGTGGTCGAGTATCACGGGGATCTGATAGAGATCACGGATGCCAAGAAACGAGAAGCGCTGTACGCTCAAGACCCATCCACTGGCTGCTATATGTACTACTTTCAGTACCTAAGCAAAACGTACTGGTAAGATTATTATTTTTTTGCCCTCTTTTCTTCTCTTTCCTTGCAAAGTTAAGTTTGTGGAGGATGGAGTGAAATCGCTTTCCCCCAAAACATCTGTCAACAGAGGCACAGGATTCATTTCTTTTGTGAATGGAATGGAAGAACCTGCAGTCTTTTACTTTTAGAATGATGGAAGCCGCCAATTGGAATTAGCACAGAAATAATAGTTGTTCTGGATTGACCCACTCTTAAGAAGTAGTTCTACTAAATCCACTAAATTTCTGGCTTCCAAGAATGTTTAGAACAGTGAAATTTGAATCTGGAAGCCTATTAGAGGGGGGAAGAAGACTGCATATTTATACCCCGCCCTTCTCTTAGAGCCCCGTGGGGGCAGAGTGTTAAAGCTGCAGTACTGCAGTCCTAAGCTCTGCTCACGATCTGAGTGCGATCCCCGGTAGAAGCTGGGTTTTCAGGTAGTCGGCTTGAGGTTGACTCAGCCTTCCATCCTTCCGAGGTGGGTAAAATGAGGACCCAGCTTGCTGGGGGGAAAGTGTAGATGACTGGGGAAGGCAATGGCCAACCACCCTGTAAAAAGTCTGCCGTGAAAACATTGTGAAAGCAACGTCACCCCAGAGTTGGAAACAACTGGTGCTTGCACAGGGAACCTTTCCTTTCCTTCTCTCAGAATCAGAGTCTCAAGAGTGGCTCACAATCTCCTTTACCTTCCTCCCCCACAACAGACACCCTGTGAGGTGGGTGGGGCTGGAGAGGGCTCTCACAGCAGCTGCCCTTTCAAGGACAACCTCTGTCAAAGCTATGGCTGACCCAAGGCCATTCCAGCAGCTGCAAATGGAGTAGTGGGGAATCAAACCCGGTTCTCCCAGATAAGAGGTCCGCGCACTTCACCACTACACCAAACTGGCTCTCAGGAGTTTCAGGATGTAAACTTCTAAGAATCAGAGCTTCCTTTGTCAAGGATAGTAGAACTGAAGACATGAGTCCTTTTATCCTAGTTGGAAGCTGGGAGAATAAAAGAGCAAGAGTCCAGTCGCATATTTTATAGAATAACAAAATTTGTGGCAGGGTTGGAGCTTTTTGTCAGTCACCACTCGCTTCTTCGGCCAGTGAGAGTGGTTTTGCACTTTGGCCATCTTTTACAAGTTTATCTCGATTACAGCACGTGCATCTTGATTACAGGCAGAAAATTAGCATCTGTAGTGACAAAAGTAAGAGCCCCATGGTGCAGGGTGGTAAAGCTGCAGTACTGCAGTCGGAGCTCTCTGCTCACGACCTGAGTTCGATCCAGGCAGAAGCTGGGTTCAGGTAGCCGGCTCCAGGTTGACTCAGCCTTCCATCCTTCCGAGGTCGGTAAAATGAGTACCCAGCTCGCTGGGGGGAAAGCGTAGATGACTGGGGAAGGCAATGGCAAACCACCCTGTAAAAAGTCTGCCATGAAAACATTGTGAAAGCAATGTCACCCCCATAGTCGGAAATGACTGGCGCTTGCACAGGGGACTATCTTTACCTTTAGTGAGAAAAATCCTGTGTCCCTGGGGACATAGCCCGGGGGGCAGGGTGGGTTCCATTGTTCTGAACAAGCATTCAAGATCCTTTACAAGCATTCTTCACATCACCCCTCCCGCCATCTGATTAGGATAAAAGGACCCAGATAGGCATGTCGACTCTACTGTGTCTGACAAAGGGAGATTTGACTTTCTCAAAAGCTTCTAGCCTGAAACACTCGCTGGTCTCTTAAGCTGCCCCTGGACTAAAATCTAAGTGTTGTACTGCAGAACAACACAGTTATACCTTCTGAAAGAATTTTTTAAATAATCTACTCCAGCATGATGTAACCAAATACCACCATCGGCTCACAACTTTCAGTAACTGCTCGCTTGAAGAGGATTTGTATTCGCCATAGGCAAATAAATACTGAGCTATCGGAGTAATACAGAGATAATGTATTTGACCTTACTATAAGCACCTTAAAGCACTATATAACACTGAGGAATATTTCCTATTGGCACCTGATAGATAAATAGGTCAGTTTTATCGCATAGGGCCGATGGCCGTTACAAACAATAAAATAATGCACAATAAAATACAGCGAAACTACATTATCGGCACTTGTAATTTCTTTTTTTAAACTTTTTTTACAGTTTATTGAATACAAGAACGTTACAATAGTATATTACAGTTATTCCATTCAAACAAAATAAACTCAGTGGTGTTGATAAATAAAAGGCAGTTCTTCATAAGATTAGTACAATTCCAAAAAGCACTAATAGATAGAGAGAGAGCAAGAGATGGAGAGATAGATGGAGAGAGAGAGAGATGGAGAGATAGCTGGAGAGAGAGATGGAGAGATAGATAGATGGAGAGAGAGATAAGCATCAACAAATATACATAACATGGTCTTCCTTAATACTAAATATTTTATATTTTAATAAAGAAGTTCTTGTTACATGTAACATAATCTTATCTCCTTTAAACATATAAAAATAAACTACGGTGACTAGGTAAATAGCGCTTGAAAGTGGAGATCTGCCATTCATGGTCTAAAATAGGAAACCATTTATCTAACAAATTGGAGAGCGCGCTTGTAATTTCTGAGATCCTCCAGCTTTAGTAGAGAAGCTGTCTAGCCAACTGCATTTTTGTGTCTGAAAGATGCCAACTCCACAGTTTCCGGTTTCTTTTAACGGTGAATCGAGGTTTATTCTGCTGAAGCGTCTGAGCGTCTCTCTCTCTCTCTCTGTCTCTTCTCTGCCCCCAAGAGCTCAAATCTCTTGTGTGTTTTTTTCTCTCTCCTCCTCCTCCTCTTCTGGGATCCCTGCCGCAGCGTCGACGCTACGAAAGAGACCAATCGCCTGGGGAGGCTGATCAACCACAGCAAGTGCGGGAACTGCCAGACGAAACTCCACGACATCGACGGCACCCCACACCTCATCCTGGTGGCCCTGCGCGACATCAAGGCCGGCGAAGAACTCTTGTACGACTACGGAGACCGGAGCAAAGCCTCCCTCGAAGCTCACCCGTGGCTAAAACACTAGCTCACCTCGTCCCGGGAAGAGCCTTTCTCCCCCTTCCGAGGGCGCTCGACCTGCTTTGTTTACAGCGCTCGTTGTGGAGACGCCTCCGGGGCCTGCTCCCTCATTATTTAAAAATGTCTGTCTCGAGGTCGCTTCTACCCACTCCACACTCCTGGGCAGGCTTGAAACAGACTTCTGGATAGGTTTCTCTATTGGGCTTGTCAGGATTTCGGGGGGGGGGGATCCCTTTACCTATCGACGGGTTAATCGATCAGTGTTTCCTGATTGCGGCTGTTGGGATTAGTGTAGAATTCTGTGGCGGGAACGCAGCTGTTTGGGCTGGCCGCTCTCCTGCTTCGATGAAGGGGGAAATGTCCTTTAGAGCGAGTGCCCGCAGCGTGGCGAATACCGACCGTCCCTCCTGATCATCAACAAATGGGCATCTGTTTTCTTCATGTCCAGGTGGGCGGGACTGAGGGGGCTGCATGCCCCTGCTGTGGAATTATGCTGTTCACAGTCTCTGGAAGGGGTACTTGTTTGGGGGGGGGGGGCATGGCAAACGTTTGCCCCGCTTTCTGGCATTAGCAATACGCTTTCTTGATGCCGGGGCGGGCTGCGTCACTCTCGCTCCATTCTTGCCTTGTGGAGGCGCCGTCCAGCCAAGGGGATCGAGCGGCTTTTTGAAGCCCGAATGGGGCGAGGACGACGCTTGCTCGCGAGCGCAGGGAGAGGGGAACACGGCGGCGCTAAACGGCGACGAAAGGGAGAGCCGCTTCCTCGAAACTGGGCCTTTCCAAAAGCCCGGGTCTTGCCCGGCTCCAGATTTTTTGGTCCCACCTCCGACTGTCACGTTGGGATGGCTCTTGTCATTTCCAAAGGTTTCTCTGGCCGTTTGGATCTTTGTGAGGTTCACCCGGGATTGTCAGTGTTTGTTAGTTAGAAGGAGGGGGTGGGGTGGCTGAGTTCCAGTGCAGACGACGGGCAAAGCAAGTAACTCGCCTTTGAATTCCCTTTCCTCCTGTCGCCGTGGCTTCAGGGCCTGCTTCCTCATCTCCCCCGACCGTTCGGCTAGGAGGGACCAAGTGTCACCTAATGAGCGAACCCCGATTTGGGCATCCCCTTGACTTGCTGGCTATCTGTTCTCCCGTAGGCCTGGCCTAGAGGCAACCTGGGGTTCGACTGAGCTGTAAGTCAAATTGAAAACCCCCTGCAGAAGGGTGTGGGGGCAAGGCGGCTAGCAGGCCCCAAATGGCCTGTTCCAGTTGTCGCCGGCCTGGTGTGCTTCCCCGGCAGGGCTGTTGTGTGCGGAACTTCTTTTCGGAGAGCCCGGAATGCCACCCACTGTGAAACGCTTGCACCGAGAAACGAAGCGGGAGTGTTGTGGGTCTAAGAGAGTGGCCATTGAGTCAGCTGGGGCCCCTTCTCAGGAAGGCCGCTGTTTCGTTACAGTCCCACCCGGATGGCGGGAGGAGCCTGGCCTCTTTCCGGCGTCGCTTCCCTCGCTGACGCCTTCCGCCGCCGAAGCCTTGCTCATTTTACCGAGAGAAGCTGTCCGATTTGGCTGCTATCCTTTTTGAAAGAGATGCGAACTCCACTCCAGAGACAGCTGGATTTTCCTTTTTCACGAATGGCATTTGGTCCACATAGAAATATGAAGCTGAGCTACGGTAACGTAACTGAGGGACTCTGCTTTTCCTTTCTCGAAGAGAAGGGAGCGGCGGAAGACGCCGACATTTTCCAATCCTGGTACAGCTAAGAAATCACTGCTGGAAACGAGGGACCGGCCTCCCCGCCCCTGTGCGGGACTGATGCAAGCTCTTGGCGTTGATTCAGCACTTGCAGGCAGAAGAGGAGACCTAGGAGGGCGCACCCCTTAAGCTGGCTTGAAGCGCTCTCAAGGTCTCTCAGCCGAGCTGAGAAGGAATTTGGCACCTTTGGAGGAAAGGAGGGCCTGGTTTAATGCAGTTCTGGAGCCTGCTGCTGGTGAAAAATGAGCCTGTGGCGATTGGGGGAGGGGGGGGGGGGAAGCACTGTGTCAACGTTCCTTTTTGGAAACGCTGAACTTTGGCGCTGAGCTTTGGCAACAACGTTTGGGCTGTCGGCCTGAACCCATGCATCCTGCCGTCCCCGCCACAAGAGAGAGGCAGTGAGGGGACATGGGAGGAGTTGGTGGCTTTGTATATTCCAACATGAGATCTCCTCTTTTATAGAACACACGGGGGGGGGGGGGTGCTTTGGCTCTTCCAAGGAAGATGGGTGTTTGCTTCTGAAAATCTCTGACCTCCCCACGGTTTGCTTTGAGCAAAGTTGCGGGAGAGGCGGGGAGCGGTGGAGGGAAATAGGGGGTCTGGCTTCGTATTGTATTTTTTAAAAGGAAAAAAAAAAACTTGAAGAAAATATTTCTGTGTACAAAACGAATGAAATAAAACGAGATATTTATTAACAGGGAGCTGGCTGTGGTCAAAGCCTCCGTGTTTCTCTTGTCTCGCGGCAGTCTTGTTTTTACTTCCTAAGCCCTTGGCCTGCTTAAATAGGAGTTTGAGGATCATTTTTTTAGCTTAGGGGGCAAACAACACCCCCTCCCTTCCACGTGGCAAACTGGGGTTCGTGTTCCTGCGCCTGCAAAAATCTAGGGCTTTTTTTGTAGCAGGAACTCCTTTGCATATTAAGCTACACACCCCTGATGTTGGTAGCCAATCCTCCTGGAGCTTACACAGGCCCTCCCTTCCATCCCTCCCTCCCTCCGTTCCCTCCCTCCCTCCAGGCCCTGAACTAAGAGCCCTGTAAGCTCTTGGAGGATTGGCTACATCAGGGGGTGTGTGGCCTAATATGCAGAGGAGCTCCTGCTACAAAAAAAGCCCCGCAAAAACCTATGCATAACGAATTTTCCGATGGTGCTGTTGCAGGATACGATAGCCGCTAACTTCCCTTTCTCTCTCGACAAATTCTATAATTCTAGAAAACTAGAATTATATGTAATATTCCAAGCATGTCTGCAATATAGCTCTATACTAGAGCATTCGACTAGCCAGTATTGTGTTTTCAGTCACGCAGCCCCAGCCGACCTGTTGTGTTTTCGAAGAGGTTGGTTCCCTGCTGGCTCTGCCGAGGGCTTGTTTTACTCCCAAACTGCTCAGCTACTTTGAGAGCAGGAGAAGAGAAAGTAAGAGAGGCGGGAGTAAAAGCCATTTGCCTACGAAGAAGTTTCTGGTGGGAGGGAATTGGGGTCCCTAACAAATGCTTCAGCGCTTGGCCATTTTGGTTGCCCTTTCTCTGTTTTGAGACGGGGGACTGGAATTTTACCATAGCCCGTTGTCTTCACCAGATATGGGCATCCTAGAGCAGAGGTGGCCAAGTTGTGGCTCGAGCCAGTTGTGGCACTTTCACACATATTGTGTGGCTCGCGAAGCCCCCACCAGCCCAGTGGCCAGCTTGGAAAAAGCATTTCTCTCTTTAAATCACTCCTCCTAGCAAAGCCAACTGCCAGCTTGGAGAATGCATTTAAGAAGAAGAAGATGAAGATACTGGATTTATATCCCACCCTCCACTCTGAAGAGTCTCAGAGTGGCTCACAATCTCCTTTACCTTCCTCCCCCACACAGCAGCTGCCCTTTCAAGGACAACCTCTGCCGGGGCTCTGGCTGACCCAAGGCCATTCCAGCAGCTTCAAGTGGAGGCGTGGGGAATCAAACCCGGTTCTCCCAGATAAAAGTCCGCACACTTAACCACAACACCAAACTGGCTCTCCAGCCAGTTAAAGTTGCTTTCTTTCCACCTCTCTACTCCCCCCCATCTCTGTTTTCTTTCCGCCTTTCCTGTCTTGCGGCTCTCAAACATCTGACATTTATTCTGCGTGGCTCTTCTGTTAAGCAAGTTCGGCCATCCCTGTCCTAGAGGAATGTAACCAGTCACCATAGGAAAAGGGAAGCGAGAAGACATACTCCGTGGTTGTGATTCAGCTGGGCTTCTCTTGCTTCCACCTATAGCAACTCCCCCTACTGCCTTGTGAGATTTTTAGTTTGGATTGTGGCTTTCTAAAACAAAGCAAGCGACTTCATGACTGAAAAGAGATTGATTACAATGTGGACTTTGCTGCTAGCGGATGTAGCGATGGCCACAGGAACCGGTAGCTTTGAAAGGGGGTTAGATAGTCTCACAGAGAAGTCTCGCTGTGGCTACCAGCCATGGTTGCAGAAGGGAATCTCCACATTCAGAGGCACTAATCCTCTGTATCCCAGAGCCAGGAGAGAAGGCCTTAGCCTCTATGCCTATTGTTGGCCCTCTAGGGCAGGGGTTCCCAACCCCCAAGCCGTGGACCAGTACCGGGCCGTGGCCTGTTAGCAACCGGGCCATGAGTTGTATAGTTATTATATATTACAATGTAGTGATAATAATAAGACGACATTGGATTTACATTCTGCCCTCCGCTCCGAATTTCAGAGTCTCACAGTGGCTCACAATCTCCTTTGCCTTCCCTTCCCACAACAGACACCCTGTGAGGTGGGTGAGGCTGAGAGAGCTCTCCTAGAAGCTGCCCTTTCAAGGACAACTCTGCCAAAGCCGTTCCAGCAGCTGCAAGTGGAGGAGTGGGAAATCAAACCCGGTTCTCCTAGATAAGAGTCTGCATGCTTAACCACCACACCAAACTAATAGAAATAAAGTGCACAATTGCATTATCCCAAAACCACTGCCCCCCCCGGTCCTTGGAGAAATTCTCTTCCACAAAACTGGTCCCTGGTGCCAAAAAGGTTGGAGACTGCGGCTCTAGGGGAACTGATTGGCCACTCTTTGAGGCAGGATGCTGGGCTAGAAGGACTACTGCTCTGATCCAGCGGAGCTCTTATATTCTTAGGAAGTCCTCAGACTCTCTGCCCTGTTTGTTGGATGTCCAGAGGACCTAGCTGGCCACTGTGTTTGGCAGGATGCTAAACTAGATGGACCACTGGTCTGATTCAGCAGGGCTCTTCTGATGTTCTTATGAAGACCTTGGTCTCTCTGCCCTGTTGTTGGCCCTCCATGGTAACTGTTTGGCCAGTGTGTTTGGCAGGATGCTAGACTAGATGGACCGCTGGTCTGATCCAGCAGGGCTCTTCTGATGTTCTTATGAAGACTTTGGTCTCTCTGCCCTGTTGTTGGCCCTCCATGGTAACTGTTTGGCCACTGTGTTTGGTAGGATGCTAGATTAGATGGACCACTGGTCTGATCCAGCAGGGCTCTTCTTTTCTTATGCAAGCCCTCTTCAGATCAGCATAAATATTCTGACCGTCCCGCAGCTGCCTGGGACAATCACATTTCCCCGTGGGAGGATGAAAACGAGGCCAGCAAACTATCACAAATGCTACTAAAAACAAAAGTGCATGGATTTATTTTTGTCCGTCGTAAACCAAAAGGATTTTCCAGGACTAGGTTGACCTTTGTAAGATGGGGAAATGGTCCCGCTTTCCAGAAACTGCAACACACAAATAGGGAATTAAAGTGACGTTCAGGGTATTTTTTGTTGTTGTTGTAAAAGCCCAGCTGGAACTAATTTGCATCTTAGGCCTACCCCCCTGACACCAGGCCAGCTGGAACTGCGTTGTTGTGCACTCCCGCTCAAAAAAAGCCCTGGTAAAGTTGGAAAAATCAACACATCCTGAAACATCAAGAGATCACAAAAAAACAACAATTCAGCTTGATACTGTCTTCATCTGTCCCGCTTCCCGGCCTTCTGTTTCCTTTGAGTCATGGGAAGGAAGCTCTTCATCGCGGCCTTTTAAAACCAAACCTGCAATTAAAAAGGAAGAAAGCGTGACCTGCTGAGTCCAAGAGAAGAGAGGCCCCAGAAGGCAAGCCAGCCTGCTCTGGTCAAAAACCGACGTGCTGAGTCTGGGCTGCTGGTGCCGAGAAGAGCCCAATAGTTCTTTCCTGAGCTTGGGACTTGCTTTTGCCAAAAGAAGGGAATAAAAGACGTAGTCAGTGGAACAAAGCAGGCGGGGATGAAGCAAATGGGAAAGGGAGCCCAAGGAGGAGGTGGAAATGCTGATTTCCAAAGGTTATCTGAATAGAACAGCCATGCAGGATTTTGAAGAAGAAGATGATATTGGATTTATATCCCGCCCTCCACTCCGAAGAGTCTCAGAGCGGCTCACAATCTCCTTCACCTTCCCTCACAACAGACACCCTGCGAGGTAGATGAAGATATTGGATTTATATCCCGCTCTCCACTCTGAAGAGTCTCAGAGCGGCTCACAATCTCCTTCACCTTCCTCCCTCACAACAGACACCCTGTGAGGTAGATGAAGATATTAGATTTATATCCTGCCCTCCACTCCGAAGAGTCTCAGAGCAGCTCACCATCTCCTTTATCTTCCTCCCCCACAACAGACACCCCGTGAGGTAGATGAAGATATTGGATTTCTTTCCCGCCCTCCACTCTGAAGAGTCTCAGAGTGGCTCACAATCTCCTTCACCTTCCTCCCTTACAACGGACACCCTGTGAGGAAGATGAAGATATTGGATTTATATCCCGCCCTCCACTCTGAAGAGTCTCAGAGCGGCTCACAATCTGTTTCACCTTCCTCCCTCACAACAGACACCCTGTGAGGTAGATGAAGATATTGGATTTATATCCCACCCTCCACTCCGAAGAGTCTCAGAGCGGCTCACCATCTCCTTTAACTTCCTCCCCCATAACAGACACCCTGTGAGTTAGATGAAGATATTGGATTTATATCCCGCCCTCCACTCCGAAGAGTCTCAGAGCGGCTCACAAACTCCTTTCCCTTCCTCCCCCACATCAGACACCCTGTGAGGCGGGAGGGGCTGGAGAGGGCTCTCACAGCAGCTGCCCTTTCAAGGACAACCTCTGCCAGGGCTATGGCTGACCCAAGGCCATGCTTGCAGGTGCAAGTGGAGGCATGGGGAATCAAACCCGGTTCTCCCAGATAAGAATCCGCACACTTAACCACTACACCAAACTGGGTCTCCACATCAAACTGGGCCTTGGTTAGCATCCCTTTCACAATTGTATTGAGCTACATCACCTAGGTTTTTTCCACTTGCCTGGTTTGGGGAGGGGGGAAGAAAACCTTTTAGGGGTTCTCCACAATCCACCTGGGTTATTTATTTACTTCATTTCTACCCCGCCTTTCTCCCCAATGGGGACACTTGAGCGACTGACGTCCTTCTCTCCTCCATTTTATCCCCACCATCACAACGACCCTGTGAGGGTTGGCGTATCTGCGGGCATGCCCTGGACTTGCGAGGCTTAATAATAGAAAGCAACTGTGGCGCTCTGATTTGCGCTAACCATTTACATTTATTTGCAAGTTTACAGCTACGCTGGTATACACTGACAAAGTGCTTCGCCAGACAACACGACTGAGAGCAGAGATGAACATACAGTCGATTCACAGTGATATACATTGCAGCAATACAGAAGCACCAATCAGCACTCAGTGCTGAGTCATCTTGCATAGGCACAATACTCTGGACAGAACCGGTACGAACCAGATAAGGGAAGCTGTCATGAACTGTCACAGGTCACTGGCATCTGACTCCAGCCTGATGTCTTACCAAGCAGCAAGCATATGCTGACAGTGAGCGGGGCCGGCTCACCCGCTAGGCAAACTAGGCGGTCGCCTAGGGCGCCAGGAGGGAGGGGGCTCTGAATTGGGCTTCCCCCCCTCTCGGTGCCCAAGACAACTGCCGATCTCAGCAGGTACGCTATCGATGGGTGTGGACAGCTCACCCATGTGTGGGACTGCACAGAGACCACGATGAAGATAAACAGGTTTCTTACCTGTAACTGATGATCTTCGAGTGGTCATCTGTGCAGTCACACATGCCTGCCCAGCCTTCCCCGCTGCTGGTTTTGTTGCTCGCCTTATTTACAAAATTTCTCTATACAGCGGAGTGGAGCGCCCTCTCCTCGTTCTAGGCATGCGCAGTGGATGCCTCCTCCCCAGACCGAGAGGGAGTGCGCACTAAAATTAACACATAAGATTGCTTTGAATTCGCTGAGGTCAGGTTCGATCCAGGCGGATAACCCATGTGTGTGACTGCACAGATGACCACTCGAAGATCATCAGTTACAGGTAAGAAACCTGGTTTTTGCCTCCCTCCTCCCTGCCACAGCCAGCTCCCTTCCGCGCCCCTCCCCGAAGCTTGCCCTGCCCCCCACAAAGCTCACCCTGCTGCCACCGCAGCCAGCTCCCTCCCTCCCACCCCCAAAGCTTGCCCTGCTGCCGCCAGCTCCCACCCGGCCCCCGAGAAACTCACTGCGAAGACCCCAAGCCATACCGGCTTTGAGGTCTGCGCGTGTTTTGAAGAGACCTCTGGAGCAAGTTTCTTCCCCCCTTTTCGGAAAGGAGGGGGAAGAAACTTGCTCCAGAGGTCTCTTCAAAACACGCGCAGACCTCGAAGCTGGTATGACTGGGCGTCCTCACAGAGAGTGCGAGGGGAGGGGGGGCGCCTGCCTAGGGTGCCATGCACCTTTGGGCCGGTGCTGCCTGTGAGGTAGGTGAAGCGGAGAGTTTGTGAATGGCCCAAGGTCACACAGTGAGTTTCCACGGCATGTGTGGGGATTTGAACCCAGATTCCCCAAAGCCTAGTCAAATGCTCTGCCTGCTTCACCACATGGGTCCTTCCCATCCTGAATAAGGGGTCCCTTCTCTCCTCACTCTCCTCCTCCATTCCAGATCCATGTCGGAACTCTTTCCCCAGCCGTCATGTGTTAGGGCTTAAACTCTGCCCGCCCAGGCTCCACCCCCAAATTAGAGCTGCCAATCCCCAAGTGGGGGCAGGGGACCCCCTATTTTGGAGGCCCTCCCCCTGCTTCAGGGTTATCAGAAAATGAGGGGGGGAATGCCTAATGGAGAACTGATCCCTGGGTATCTGGGGCTCTAGGGGGTAGAGGCACCAAATTTGCAACATAGCATCCAGTGCCTCTCCTCAAAACACCCTCAAACTTTCAAAAAGGTTGGACCCAGGGTTCCAATTCTATGAGCCTTCCTTCCTTCTTTCCATCACTTCTCCAAGCCAAGCCAGCTGAAGGCATGGAGAATGTATTTAAAGTTGCTTTCTTTCTACCCTCCCTCCTCCCATCTATTTTCCCTCCTTCCTTCCTTGTGGCTCTCAAAGCCCCCAAAGCCTCGTTGGTTGGCTTGGTGAAGGCATCTGTCTCTTTAAATAATTTCTCCAAGCTAAGCCAGCAGGTGGGTTTGGAGAATGCATTTTTCCCAGTTTCCTTCCTTCCTTCCTTCCTTCCTTCCTTCCTTCCTTCCTTCCTTCCTTCCTTCCTTCCTTCCTTCCTTCCTTCCTTCCTTCCCTCCTTCCTTCCCTCCTTCCTTCCCTCCTTCCCTCCCTCCTTCCCTCCTTCCTTCCTTCCTTCCCTCCCTCCTTCCCTCCCTCCTTCCCTCCTTCCTTCCTTCCTTCCCTCCTTCCTTCCTTCCTTCCTTCCTTCCTTCCCTCCCTCCTTCCTTCCTTCCTTCCTTCCCTCCCTCCCTCCTTCCTTCCTTCCTTCCTTCCTTCCTTCCTTCCTTCCTTCCTTCCTTCCTTCCTTCCTTCCTTCCTTCCTTCCTTCCTTCCTTCCTCTGCCAGTCATGTCTTATGGCTCTCAAACATCCGGCATTTATTCTCTGCGGCTCTTATGTTAAGCAAGTTTGGCCACCCCTGTTCTATGGTATTAACTGGTGGTCCCCCATTCTAATACTGATCAGGGCTGACCTGCTTTGCTTCCAAGATCCAACAGATCCAGCTTGGACTACCCAGATCAGGCGACGTTTGGTTTAGTCTCCCCCAAATCCCCAAAGATGCAACTCTGATACTCACAGTCTTTTTATCATGGTTTTCTCTTCACTTCCTGATCCAGGAGTGCTGCCTACGGTGGACTCCTTGTGGATCAGCTCGACTGGATTCTGCGTCTGGGACACAGAACTGCTTGAGAGAGAGAGAGAAGGAGAAGAATTTTTGCCCCTTCAGTATCAAAGCTATGCAAAAAAAAAATGATGTCAAAGATTTCTATTCATTGCCCAACTGTATATATAACATGTATATACCCAGCGCTTTTTTGTAGCAGGAACTCCTTTGCCTATTAGGCCACACACCCCTGTTGTAGCCAATCCTCCAAGAGCTTACAGGGCTTTTAGTTCAGGGCCTACGTAAGCTCTTGGAGGATTGGCTACAACAGGGGTGTGTGGCCTAATAGGCAAAGGAGTTCCTGTACCGAAGAAGCCCTGATTAGGCCGCACCCCCTGATGTAGCCAATCCTCCAAGAGCTTACTGGGCTCTTCTTACAGGGCCTATTGTAAGCTCTTGGAGGATTGGCTACAACAGTGGTGTGTGGCCTAATAGGCAAAGTTCCTCTACCGAAGAAGCCCTGATTAGGCCGCACCCCCTGATGTAGCCAATCCTCCAAGAGCTTACAGGACTCTTCTTACAGGGCCTACTGTAAGCTCTTGGAGGATTGGCTACAACAGAGGTGTGTGGCCTAATAGGCAAAGGAGTTCCTGCTACAAAAAAAGCCCTGTATATACCCCAGACATGTGGTCATAGTTCATGCATTCAGAGACATGGGCCCTAGTCCACCAAAACTTTAGCTGCTACCCACAGCTGGGCTAGGCTCTGTAGTCATGAGCCGGGTAATGAGGCGGCAGAGAGCGCCAAGCTGCTAGAATTGACTGTACCAATTTGGTCAGCAGGTGGAGCACCATGTTTCAGAATACTCCCTTACTTTAAAGAGGTCCTGCAAAAAGAAGCCCAGAACCGAAAGAAAAGAGAAAGTATAGAACAGGGGTGTCAAACATGCGGCCCGGGGGCTGAATCAGGCCCCTGGAGGGCTCCTATCAGGCCCTCGAGCAACTGGCTGTTGTCTGCTTCTTTTCCCCCCTCTCTCCCTTCCTTCTGCATCACAGCTTGTTTTGTCACGCTTGCTCTATCGCATAGGCGCTACAGAGCAAAACCTCTATTTTCTCCATTGGCTGAGGCTCCTCCTTTGGGGAAGAAGCAGGGGAGGAGTAGAGCTTGCTTTGCCAACCTCTCAATCGCAGAGCTACTGAGCCAAGCCTCTCTTTCTTCTATTGGCTGTGGCTCCTCTCCCTCCTGGTCCCCTGATTTTTTTTTTAAATCTTTGTGTTTGTCTGCGTCCTTTATAAAGTTTATTTCTCTGCTACCTCATCTTAAATAGGTACACACAAGGCCTGGCCCAACATGGCCCAGCCCAGTCCGACAAGGTCTCATTTATGTCAGATCTGGCCCTCATAACAAATGAGTTCAAAACCTTTGGTATAGAACCTTCCTCCCTGCTGTTAGGTTTCTGTTTGCAGAGACCATCTCATGAGAAGGAACAGTCAAAGCTGCAATCCCCTACACCAGGGGTGGCCAACGGTAGCTCTCCAGATGTTTTTTGCCTACAACTCCCATCAGCCCCAGCCAGCATGGCTGATGGCTGGGGCTGATGGGAGTTGTAGGCAAAAAAAAACATCTGAAGAGCTACCGTTGGCCATCCCTGCCTTACACCTCTCTCCGCCCAGTGAAGCATTCCATTCTTGAATGTGCAGGACATAGGGTTGCCAAGTTCCCACCGGGGGGCAGGGGATCACCTACTTTGGTAGGCCCCAACCTGCCGGCAGGGAGAAGGGCGCCGGGGGGGGAACCCTGCCCCCAAAAGCGTCCCATTGCTGCACAGTGTGTGCGGTGCCCGGGAGTGATGCATCACGCTGGTCATGTCGCATGGGGACACTCTAGGAATTTGCTGAAAACTCTATGGTTTTGTGTGGGGATGCTCTATGGCACTCTTTGTTCTAAAACTATGGTACCAAAGAGTTTCCTCAAATTGCTAGAATGTCCCCACTTGAAACCATAGAGCGTCCCCCGCGCAATGTGCCCAGTACGATACGTCGCTTCTGGGTGATGTCACCGTGCTGTGTACGCACGAAAAAGGTCCCGAGGCTGCTAGAGACTTGACAACCCTAGCAGGGCATTCTCGAACATATACAGGGCTTTTTTTGGTAGAAAAAAGCCCAGCGGGAACTCATTTGCATATCAGGCCACACCTTCTGGCATCACCATTGTTTCATATAGGGCTATTTTGTAGAAAAAGCCCAGCAGGAACTCATTTGCATATCAGGCCACACCTTTTGACATCACCATTGTTTCATATAGGGCTGTTTTGTAGGAGAAGCCCAGCAGGAACTCATTTGCATATCAGGCCACACCTTCTGGCGTCACCATTGTTTCATATGGGGCTATTTTGAAGAAAAGCCCAGCAGGAACTCATTTGCATATTAGGTCACACCCCCTGACACCAAGCCAGCCAGAACTGCGTTCCTGTGCATTCCTGCTCAAAAAAAGGCCTGGTATACAATCACACAATCACTGTTTCGTCAAGCTGCATATTGTCTACTGATTCTTTTAACTGGAGATTCCGGGGATTGAACCTAAGACTTTCTGCGTGCCAAGCAGAGGATCTACCATTGAGCCTCTTCTTCTTCCACCTCAGGGCTCTGCCACCTTATTTCCCAGCATGGATAAACCAGGTTTTAATCTTCACAGTGCAATGGTCCATTTTAAAATGCTAGATTTCTGTCCCCCAACAATCCCCTTACTGGGTGCTGAGTTTGGTGCAGGAGGCAGACTTTTCTGTGGCGCGCGGTCCCTCAGGGCACATAAATATGGAGAGACCACAGTAGCTGAGTCCCCACTCCCTGCCTGCCTGCCCCCAGTGTCTAATGAAGGACCCATGGCAAAACTCCCGATCCACTTGGCAGAGCACACATTTTGCACTGTCTGTGTTGAGAAACCCTCCTGCTGCCCATGGCGAATGGCGGTGAACTCCAGCTCTGAGGAAGCGTTCTGTCGTCCCCTCAGGGTTGCCACGTCCAATTGCAGAAATATCGGGGGACTTCAGGGACAGAGCCAGGAGACTTTGGGGATGGGGATCCCCTGCCCCCACCTGGGGATTGGCAACCCTACATCCCCTTCCTCACACACCTTTTGTAGCACTGCAGCTCCTCCTGCGCCACCATCAGCTGGGCCTTCAGCTGGTTGCGTTCCTGGAGCACTTCCCTCAGCTCCTGCAGCGTGAAGCGAGGCCGGTTGGCGTCTGTCAGGTCCACCACCAACTTGTTGGGGCCCAGGCTGACCTAGAAGGTCAGACAAGAGGAGGGGGTGTTTTCCCTCAAAAAAATCAGGATATTCTGCCCATCCCAGTGGCCTGGGAAAGGGTGACCAGATTTACCATACAATCAAAAGGGTTGTCTGCAAAAATGCTAATTGCGCAATATTGGAAAGCTGACTCTATACCTTCAAAAAGACAGTGGGTTTTGAAAATATGGGGTATCATTACTGAGGGCAAAATTGCTTCCCAGATGCAACAGACGAATTCCGATGTTGATGCCAATGATTTTGTAGAAAAATGGTTTCCTTTCTTTGATTACGTTCAAACACACCAAACTACTCCATGCAAACTTCCCAAAAAATACTTAAATTTTGCTTACTATTAATTGTTAAGTAAATCAAAATGAAGGTATGGCAGATCAGCTTCTGTTCTTTTTACTTGTTAACTGGTTTTTTTTCTCAACTTGTATTAGAAGAATACTTTGCTGACTTTGTAGACAAAAAACTAAATGTTTTCAAACTATTGTATATATTATAATAAAAATTTGAAAATTGGAGGGAAAAAAAGGATAAAATCGACACTGGAAAATATAAATGCCAGCCGTGAGGCCACAAAAGGGAAAGGGCTGTGAAATGACTTTGTCTTCAGGGATGACTGTAAATAATAAAGCTGAATATAAGGCACTTGATAGGCCTAGTCTTTAAACTTTCACACAGTCTCAACCTTATTTTGCAATAAGCCAGTTTGGTGTAGTGGTAAAGTGTGTGGCCCCTTATCTGGGAGAACCAGGTTTGATTCCCCACTCCTCCGCTTGCAGCTGCTGAAATGGCCATGGGTTGGCCATAGCTCTCGCAGAGCTGTCCTTCAAAGGGCAGCTTCTGGGAGAGCTCTCTCAGCCCCACCTACCTCACAGGGTGTCTGTTGTGGGGGAGGAAGGGAAAGGAGATGGTAAGTCCTGATTACTGCAGCTGCCACCGTGACTTGCTTATTAGGTCTATTGGTATCTGCTAGCCATTGCAACTGAGGGGGACTCAGGGGCTGCTAGCCACGGTGGCTGAGGGGAACCTCCACATTCTGAGGCACTAAACCTCTGAATCCCAGAGCCAGGAGGCAACAGCAGGGGGAAGGCCTCGGCCTCTATGCCTTGTTGCTGGACCTCCAGAGGAACTGGTTGGCTGCTGTGTGAGATGGGATGCTGGACTAGATGGACCCTCAATGATCTGATCTAGCAGGCCTCTTCTGATGTTCTTATGAAGGCCTCAGCCTCTCTGCCCTGTTGTTGGCCGTGCAGAGGAACTGGTTGGTCACTGCGTGAGATGGGATGAGGATGGACCACTGGGGGAGGTTTGGGGAATTTCCTGCATTGTGCAGGGGGTTGGACTAAATTACCTTGGAGATCCCTTCTAACTTCGTTCTGTTCTTAAGGGCTCTTCTCTTCTGTTCTTAAGAAAATCTTTATTCCTTAACTGTGCAAATGCAAGCTGATATATGTCCTATGCTGCAATATCTCCTGCTCTCTTTGATCTGGATTAGGGTTTTTCCGTACCAGAAATGACAGACACGGCAGTGTGACTGATGTGAAAGTCACCAACGCAGAACAGAAAGAAGAAGAAAAAGTATTTTGAAATCTGCGCTGAATTTCAGCAAGGTAGGTGAGCTGAGGAAACAAGGAAGGTTCGACGTGAGGTGGATGGACTCAGTCAAGGGCCCTCAGTGTGCAAGACCTGAGCAAGGCTGTGAACAGCAGGAATTCATTCATGGCCTTGGGTCAGCCATAGCTCTCGCAGAGTTGTCCTCGAAAGGGCAGCTGCTGGGAGAGCTCTCTCAGCCCCATCCACCTCACAGGGTGTCTGGTGTCGGGGAAGGAGGTAAAGGAGATGGCAAGCCACTCTGAGACTGAATCAGAGAGAAGGGCGGGGTATAAATCTGTGGTGGTCTTCTTCGTCTTCTTCCCATAAGTCTCTCTCTTGCCCACAAAGTAAATAAATCCTGGTCTGCATAGATTTTACTCCTGAATTCCTGGTACCGGAAATGCTGCCCCTCCTCAGTGCTTTCAGCACTAGAGTAGTGTAGTGGTTAAGAGCGGTGGACTCTAATTTAGAGAACCAGGTGTAATGTAGTGGTTAAGAGCGATGGACTCTAATCTAGAGAACCAGGTGTAGTATAGTGTAGTGTAGTGTAGTGGTTAAGAGCGGTGGACTCTAATCTAGAGAACCAGGTTTGATTCCCCATGCCTCCATACAGCCAGCTAGATGACCTTTGGTCAATCACAAGTTCTCTCAGAGCTCTCTCAGCCTCACCAACATCACAAGCAGGGCTCCCTCTAAGCTCTGGAGTTTTGTGAGCAAGAGTTCTACTTTGTGAGCTACTGGGATTAAAGCTGTGAGCTGCTGCATCAATTTGTTTGCTCTGGGGGCCATTTCTCCTGAGCTCAGGCAAAAAACGGGTGACGCGGAGGCTAAAAGAATGCGAGCTAGCTCACACTAACTCAGCTTAGAGGGAACACCGCTCGCAGGATGTCTGTTGCAGGGAGAGGAAGGGAAGGAGATTGTAAGCCACTCTGAGACTCCCAGGGCCGGATCTAGGGGGGTATTTGCCCCGGGCTCCGACGGAGGGGGGCGTGCCAAATTGGGTATGGAGTCCACTGTATTCTATGGGACCATAAGATAGAATGGCCCATAAGGGGGCCCCATTTTTTAATCCCCCCCCCCTCAAAAAACATGTAGATCTGGTCCTGAAGACTCCTTCAGGTAGAGAAAGACAGGGGATAACAACCAACTCTTCTTTTTTTAAAAAAAGTTGGAAAATGTATGGAATTCAGGGGTGGCCAACGGTAGCTCTCCAGATATTTTTTGCCTACAACTCCCATCAGCCCCAGCCAGCATGGCCAACGGCTGGGGCTGATGGGAGTCGTAAGCAAAAAAACATCTGAAGAGCTACCGTTGGCCACCCCTGGATGAAAGACCCCTCATGGCACTCAGCCATGACTGGTTCATTCAAACCTCTATGCAATAGGGGCGATTTTTAAACTTTATTTAATTCTTTTATAAGCCCCTCCTTTCTCCCCAATGAGAACCCAACTCTCAAACATCTGCCTTTCACGTCTTGCAGTTCTCAAACATTTATTCTACATGGTTCTTACATTACGTTCAGGGCCGGCCCTAGACTGTCTAACTTCTGGCGTCAACCCCTGCGCTGATCATGTCACCAGGGGGCCCAATTTGGTGCCCCCAGAAGGCTGGCACCCTAGGCAGCCACCTAGTTTGCCTAGTGGCAGGGCCACTGGCGTTGTGCAAGTCTGGCCACCCCTGCTTCCAAAAGCAATCATAATCGTAAGTCTACCTGTTCCGCGGTTCCGTGGGCGCCCTGTTCCCGGAGCTCCTCCACCTCCCTCTTGAGGCTGTCCCTCTCCATCTTGAGGGCCTCCACCGTCAGATTGCTGTCATTCACCAGGACCTCCAGCATCTCCAGGACGCTCACCACCTTGAACTGCAGCTGGGCCACCTGGGCCGGCATCTCCGCCCGAGGCTCGCTGCTGATCTTGTGCAGCTCTCTGCCCAGGACGTAGGACATGTCGTAGACATCCTCCACCGTCAGCTGGAAGGCGTTCTTCCTAAAGGCCCCTTCAGGCTCACAGCCACTGCCTTCCTCCTCTTCCTTCTCCTCCTGGTGCTCTGCAGCCTGCATGCCCAGCAAGGGGGATGCTCTAGAGAGGAAACGCAGGGCAGAAAGACAGGGGTGGGGGATCCGGCTGCTGCAAGCTCTGCTTCCCCTCCCTGCAGCAGCCAGACTAAGTCACGACATCCTCCTGCAACTTCCTTCCTCCTCTGAAACTTTCATCTGTGACTAAATCCCTCCCCCTCTGCCTTTCGGGGAAGCTCCAGAGGGCCCAATCAAAGGCCAGGAGGAGAGGTGGGGCTAACAGGCACAGTCGCCATGGAGCCCCAGGGGGAAGTTTGACAGCTGTGATGCCTGAGGGGCAGGCTGCCTGGGAAGACAGTGGCAAGTGCTTTTGCAAACCGTGTGGCTCCTCAGTCCTGTTGCGACCAGAGAGGCTGCAGCTACGGTCAAGGCTGCTCCAGATGTTGGATCGATGCTTACTAAAGTTTGAGGACAAAGTAGGAGTCCAGTAGCACCTTTAAGACCAACCAAGTTTTATTCAGAATGTCAGCTTTCCTATGCATGCACGCCTCTTCAGACAAGGGGACAGGCGTACAGTGGGCTGAAATACATGTAGTTGGTGGGCTAAGAGTGTAAACTGATACAAAGTTAGGATCAAATGGCAAAATAGTGTAATCAATTGGAAGACCATTTGGTCTGGATAGCAATAGTAAAGGTAAAGGCATTCCCCTGTGCAAGCGCCAGTCGTTTCCGACTCTGGGGTGACGTTGCTTTCACAACGTTTTCACGGCAGACTTTTTACAGGGTGGTTTGCCATCGCCTTCCCCAGTCATCTACGCTTTCCCCCCAGCAAGCTGGGGACTCATTTTACTGACCTGGGAAGGATGGAAGGCTGAGTCGACCTGGAGCTGGCTACTTGAACCAGCTTCCACTGGGATCGAACTCAGGTCATGAGCAGAGGGCTCCAACTGCAGTACTGCAGCTTTACCACTCTGCGCCGTGGGGCCCTTTGTGGATAGCAATAAAAGGTAATAAAAGTTGCCTGTTAATTGCTGCTGCTAAAAATCTAGGTAAAACTAAAAGACATGTATTTCCTAATTCTTATCCGCCTAATTTACTTTTTAACATCATTCTATACATTACAAACATCATTCTAGATAGATCCAAGCGGGCAGCCGTGTTGGTCTGAAGCAGCAGAACAAAGTAAGAGCCAAGTTCACCTTTAAGACCAACGAAGTTTTATTCAGAACGTACCTGTGCAAGTTTATTTGTAATAGGGTTGATGGGGTTCCATTCCATGCGGCTTAATGCGGTGCATAATTCTAGTTTGGCATTGGAAAAAGAGAATACGTAAAATGAAAATGGATTTAGTATATGTAATGAGGTGAACAGCCAATATCCCTTCTTTGACTATGTCAATCCCCCCAAAATTATTCTGATACTAGAGGGAAATGAAAGAGATACACATGGGTGCCCCCCATTCACTTTTAAACTTTTTTTTTTTGTTGAGAATTTTATTTCCACTAAGAGATTCCAGAACTCAGTTCCATTGCGTTCCTCCTGGGGGGAAAAGTTCTGCTTACAAGTAAGTCCATCTTTGCTCCATGAGCCTTAGTCCCAAATATTACTTTAAAAGCTGTTAATAAAAAGATATCGTGCCACTCTTTTTTTGTAGAGACTACAGATTGCCATGGTGGTCCAAAGAAAAGTCCATCCGCAAAAGCCACGCTGTACCTTTTACCAGGACTCAGGCAAACAACACAAAATAACACACTTTTTACTCTTTAGAATTGTCCCTCAGAAGGGAGGATTTAAAAAAAAAAAGTGTGTGTGTGTGAGTGTGAAATAATTCCACATCGCCTGCCCATATAAAAGAACTATGATGCATTCCAAATCTTTGGGGCTAATTAAAAAAAAAAATTATAGGGACCATTACAGACCACTCTTTTCATTAAACCTGCTTACTTGGCTATATAACCTGCGGCATTCTATAGGATTTCCCCCAACCTCCCTGAAAAAAAAAATGCTTACGATAATGTTAAGTCTTCTGCATTTGGCGGGAAAGAGGATATCTGTTTGTGGGACTCTTGCTCTTTCTAGCCCTAAACATATCCAGGCGGGCAGCCGTGTTGGTTGGATGTAGTAGAACAAAGTTTAAGTCCAGGGTAGGGTTGCCAATCCCCAGGTGGGGGCAGGGGATCCCCGGTTTAGAGACCCTCCCCCCGCTCAGGGTCGTCAGAAAGCGGGGGGAGGGGAGGGAAATGTCTGCTGGGAACTCTGTTATTCCCTAAGGAGATTTATTCCCATAGAAAATCATGGAGAATTGATCTGCAAATATCTGGGGCTCTGGGGGGGCTGTTTTTTGGGGTAGAGGCACCAAATTTTCAGTATAGCATCTAGTGCCTCACCCCAAAATACCCCCCAAGTTTCAAAAAGATTGGACCAGGGGGTCCAATTCTATGAGCCCCAAAAGAAGGTGCCCCTATCCTTCATTATTTCTTATGGAAGGAATTGAAAAGGTGTGCCGTCCCTTTAAATGTGATGGCCAGAACTCCCTTTGGAGTTCAATTATGCTTGTCACAGCCTTGATCTTGGCTCCACCCCTAATATCTCCTGGCTCCACCCCCAAAGTCCCCAGATATTTCTTGAATTGAATTTGGCAACCCTAGTCCAGGGTCACCTTTAAGACCAGCAAAGTTTAACTCTGGGTATGAGCTTTTGTGTGCAGCCACACGCCTTGACAAAGAAGAAAGCTTATACCTTGAACAAAGCTTTCTTGGTCTTCAAGGTGCCCCCGGACTCAAACTTTTGATCAGGTGACAATACCAATTCTGCATTCTGAACCTTCTGAATAAAACTTGGTTGGTCTTAAAGGTGAAACTTGACTCCAGCGTTGTAATACCAATATCCGTCATCAGGGGGCGCCGGTTGGGAAGCTCCTAAGCAAACGCGCCTTGGCTTTCGCGGCTGCAGATTCGCGCTCTGTTGCTCCCGGGTCGGCGTGGACCCCTTTGCTTGGTCCGAGGGCCAGGAGGGGATTTTACCTTTGCAAAAAACCTGCTTTTAAATATCCGATCTTAACAGGTCTCAGGAGTCCGTTTCTGCGGAGGAGCGTCTTTTTGGTCGCTTGAATCGTCCGCGACAGATGAGAAACTAACTGCTTTGCGGCTGGGGTAGGAAGGAGTTTGCAGCGGCGTGGTGAGCGGTGCTTTTTGCAAAGGCGCGTAAAGGTAGGAGAGGGGAGAGTGCTGGGCGGGGGTCGTGCATCGACGGGGTGGGGCTGATTTGGTGGACCTTCTTAGGGATGCCAGTCTCCAGGTGAAACCTGGGGATCCCCTAGAATGAGAGGTCATTAGGGTTGCCAGCCTCCAGGTGGGGCCTGGAGAACTCCCGCTTTTTGCAACTGATTTCCAGCTGGCAGAGATCAGCTCCCCTGGAGGAAATGGCTGCTTTGAAGTGTGGACTCTAGGACCATGCTGAGGCCCCTCCCCAAACCCCACCCTCTCCCCGATCCATCCCCAAAGTCTCCAGGTATTTTCCAACACAGATCTGGCAACCCTATCTCTTGGCTACAGAGATAGGGTTCTCCCCTGGAGAAAATGGCTGCTTTGGAGAGTGTTATCTATGGCTCTGAACCCCACTGAGGTCTCTACCCTCCCCAGGTTCCAAGTTGAAATCTTCAGGAGTTTCTAAACCTGGAACTGGCAACCCTACAACCCCAAACTCCCCCATCCGCCATCAGTAACTAGGGGGGGAGGGACCTGGCAAGCCTATCTAGACCGAAAGTGAGAGAAGCTTTTGGCTTGGGAAGAGAGGAAGTCCAAGGAGAGCCGTCAGTTTGCCAACTGACCAGTTAGCCAACTGACCCCAGCCTGCTGCTCCTTGGCTAATATAATAAAAGTTGGCATTAATATATTTCCTTTGAAATGTTGAAATTGTTTCACATATATTATCTTGGTATAAGTCTTAACAATCAGCGTTTTTAGCCCCAAGTTTTTTGGGGTTGCCACCTTCAAGAACTCCAAAATAAGACCTGATTTGAAGGTGATATCGACATGAGATTATTTCCATGGGTGTCATGTAGCCGGGAGAGCCTACGATTGCCTGCCTATTTAGGAGGATTACCCGGTCAGTCTGCATAACCCATTCTACCAACTTGGTTATATACTTGTGTGTAACTCTGCCATATGATAAATAAATAACCCAACATCAGGGTCCATCTAGTCCAGCCTTCTGTCTCACATAGCGGCCAACCAGTTCCTCTGGAGGGCCAACCACAAGGCACAGAGGCCAAATTGGGCTTGCCTGGGCTATTTGGGTCACGGCCAAAACATCCTATCACTGACAGCCTTGCTCAGGTCTTGCAAACTGAAAGCCACGCCTTCTTTGATGGAGCGAATCCATCTCAGGTTGGGCCTTCCTCTTTTCTGCTGCTTTCAGCTTTTCCTAGCATTATTGTATTTTCCAGTGATACACAGACTTTCTTTCCATCAAGGGCGTTTTTTTGTAGCAGGAACTCCTTTGCAGATTAGGCCGCACACCCCTGATGTAGCCAATCCTCCAAGAGTTTACTGGGTTCTTAGTACACGGCTTACTGTAAGCTCCAGGAGGATTGGCTACATCAGGGGTGTGTGGCTTAATATGCGAAGGAGTTTCTGCTACAAAAAAAGCCCTGCGTTCCTTCTACCCATATAACGACTCCTGTGTGAGTTGGCCCTAGTGCAAGGGTGCAGAGCTCATCCAAATAACAAACGAGATGGAACAGCGTTCTTTGACCAAAGAAATACATTTAATCTGGACCTTTGATGTGCTTTTCTCCAGACCATGAACGAGTGGGCACCCATTGCAAAAGAATATGATCCGCTCAAAGCAGGAAGCATTGATGGCACGGACGAAGAACCCCACGACCGAGCCATTTGGAGGGCGATGACAGCCCGCTATGTCCCCAATCGAGACGTCACAGGGGACCCCCACCTCACGCTTTTTGTGGCGAGGCTCAGTCTGCAGACGACAGAGGAGAAGCTGAAGGAAGTCTTTTCCCGCTACGGAGAAATCCGGCGGTTGCGCCTGGTCAGGGACTTTATCACGGGCTTCTCGAGGGGCTATGCCTTCATCGAGTACAAGGACGAGAGGGCCCTGCTGAAAGCTCACAGAGATGCCAACAAGCTGATCATCGACCAGCGTGAGATATTTGTGGACTTTGAGCTGGAGAGAACCCTGAAAGGGTGGATCCCTCGGCGGCTTGGGGGCGGCTTCGGGGGCAAAAAGGAGTCCGGGCAGCTGCGGTTTGGGGGCAGGGACAGACCTTTCCGGAAGCCCATCAACTTGCCCGCTATGAAAAGTGATTTTTACGGAGAAGGGCAAGCCGAGAAAAGAGAGAGGCCCTGGTCCCGGGACTGGAAGACAAGGGATCGAGGTCATGAGAGGAACCGAGACCAGAGGCGGCCCGAAAGGGAGTGGAGCGAAAGCAAGAGGGACCGGGAACGGCACTCCCGAGAGGAAAGAAGCTCTGGGAAAGAGGGAAGGGACAGAGATAGGAGGGACCGTAGCAGGGATCGCAGCTCCAGAAAGCCAAGGGATGAAGACCGAAACTGATGGATCAACTCTCTTGAGCTGCAGAACACCAGGCCATGATGGGAAAGCATGAATCCAGATTCCTGAATGATGTGAGTCCAGCACGTTCACGTTCAAGCCACATGGGCTCTAGGAAAGCTTTGCTTTAGGACTGGGCCATAGGGCGTAATGTGAAGCTCTCCTAAAAGGTGCTGGTAACAGCAAGGCCCAAGAATTGGCACTCTGAAGCAGGCCAGCTTCTAGTCACTCATCCCTGCTGGTTCCTTCCGATGTTTTTACTCTTCGGGCCATCTTGAGTAACAGCAGAGCAAGAAAAGTGACATTTGTAAAAATGGCACAGACCTGCCCATAATTTTTGCCTTCGTGTCTGGTTGTGAGCATTATCCGCCCCGTGGGATTTAACCTCCTTGCGTTCTGACTTAGTCTGTGGCTTTGTTTACAGCAAGGCAGATGTGTCAGTATAGCCAGTGGCTGCGTCAAAAATGCCACCGTTGGTTATTCGGAACAAGTTACTGGCCTTTGACTAGGGTTTAAATGAGCTGCATGACCCCTCTGTGAATGGGGTGAGAATTGTTATAGCTGTGACACGATCAGGGCTTTTTTTGTAGCAGGAACTCCTTTGCATATTAGGCCACACACCCCTGATGTAGCCAATCCTCCTGGAGCTTACAGTAGGCCCTATAAGAAGAGCTCTGTAAGCTCTTGGAGTATTGGCTACATTAGGGGAGTGTGGCCTAATACGCAAAGGAGTTCCTGCTACAAAAAAAGCCCCAGGCACAATAATGAGCCTGTCATACTGTTTCTGGGAGGGTGCATCTCAGAGGATGCTGTGAAATTGTCTGAGAGTATATGCCTGTTCTTGGCTTTTTCTTACTGGGCAACATTTATGGGTGCTCTGGGGATAAAAGTGGTGCGTTGCAGTGTTTAAAATGAATTGCTAGAAAATGAGAGTTTGGCTAGTAAGTATTTTTCTCCCAAAGATACAAATTACATTGAACGGACACTGGTGTCATTGTGATCTGCACTAATTTGACTCTCTGTGTACCCAAAACAGGAATCTTAACCGATTTTAAACCTAGATCCGAGTATGCCCATGCTAGGGACGTGGGATGGAGATCACAAGGGCAAGCGCTTCTCCCTGCCGTCGTCATTGAAGTCCTTACAAGAGTTTCTGTTTTCTCTCAAGGGGAGGAGGACACTCTGAGGCACTTGGGTTTATGCTCACGCTCTCCCAAGCTTTTTAAGGCATGCCTCGGAAGCTTCGTAAACATTCTAACTGCCGAAGTGGAAACCATCGGCAACTGAACGTTCGCATACAGTACGGATTCTGCTTAAGAAAGAAGTGGCGAGAGCCGGGGAAGATCTAAGACAATAACAAGAGGAGCCTGAGGTGCAGGCGGTTAAAGGAAAAGAAATAAAATAAGCAGCACGTGAGAAGTAAAGAGTCCTGAGGGAAAGAGGAGTACACGGTTGAGAAATGGAAACACCAGGGAGAAAGGCTGGGGAAATCTTACAAAAGAGCTATGTTTTGGAAGCGTTCTGAACAGGAAAGAGAATTATAGTATTTAGTGTCATGATTTGCATGTTTTTCATTTTGAATTTAGCTGCTGGTTCATCAGCAGCAGGTAGATAATAATGGTGTGTTAATAACTACGGAAGGCTTCTCGTATCATTCAGAAATAGTTTATTTAGGTTATTAAAAAGATCTACAGTTGACCCAGCCCTCTTCCCACCCGCCCCGCAAACCCCGTTTATTGCCATTTTTAAACCTTATAATATCCTGAATCTTTAAACACATTTGCTGCCTTGCGTATCCCACAATGGCATTAATTCCCTTTCCAGTACGTTAGACATCTCTAGGCAATTGTGTTGAGAGATTCCTCCTCTACAATAATTGGTTAAAGGTTAATAGTTCAGAGGCATTGAAACGCTGCCGTAGAGGGACCCGCAGGCAGGGTCTGCATATTATCGTTCCAGATGGGACTCAAATTTGGCCAAAACCTTCAGAAAAAAACCACAAAAAACCTGTGGGTATCACGGCTGCCTGTCAGTCTATGCAAGGGATCCCCCAATGCAATGCACACCAATACCTTACCCGCTGCAAGTATTCAAAAACTGGGTGGAGGGATCTGATTGGCGGTGCAGATTAAAATAAAGTTGATTCAGCGGCAGCTGCTACCATGATGTTACTTTTATTCTCTCACACACGCTCCTCTTTCCTAGCGTATTTTTAAAACTACTCTCCTCGGACTTCCTATGAGGGGAGCGTGACTCCGTCTTCTGTGGTAGCTATTCTGTGGTTGGCTCCGCCGCCCCATAGCAGCTGTTTTGCGGTTGCGGCCTCCGCCCTGTGTCCAGTGCTTCCGCTAAGCCAGAGGCGGGGAACCTTTTTGCTGCCAAGGGCCATATGGATATTTATAACATCATTCGCGGGCCATAAAAAATGATCAACTTAAAAAATGGTTCCGCCGAGGGAGAACGATTCAGGCTGGCAAAAGGTCTAGAGCTTTTTTTGTAGAAAAAGCCCAGCAGGAACTCAGTAGCATATTAGACCGCATCCCCTAATATTAGCATATTAGGTCACACACTCATTAGCATATTAGGCCACACCCTCTGGGATAATCAAGTGCAAACTGAACTGTGACAGTAACTTTTCCAGGCCCAGCAGCAATTCTGGCCAGCCAACCAGGCCCCAGGGAGGCTGCCGCACAGTACATCTGGGCCCTGTGATCCCTGCCTGGCCCTGGGGAGGCTGCTGCACAGCGCGGCTGGGCCCCATGATCCTTGCTGGCCAGCCAGGCCCCAGGGAGGCTGCCGCATGGCTCAGTTCGGCCCAGCAATCCTCGAGGGCCACACCAAGTGATCTTGAGGGTCGCATACAGCCCTCAGGACGGAGGTTCCCCACCCCTGCGCTAAGCTGAGGAGTTCTTGTGAGCAAAATTTTTACTTTGTGAACTACTGGAGTTCAAGTGGTGAATGAGCGATTTGGCTACTGCATAAATTAGTTTGGACTGGGGCCATCCTTCCTGAGCAAAGACAAAAATGTGTGAGCTGGAGGCTAAAAACCCGAGCTGGCTCACACTAACTCGGCTTAGAGGGAACGCTGCCTGTGTTGGGGGCTTATAGGCTCGAAATGGTTAGAGACCCCTCACTCATGCATTCGATTATATGAGAATTTACCTTCCTGATAATTTCAGCTGTCCATTTCTAAGGTTCCCCACCCCCCAGTGCTCATGGAAGTAAAGATCTCCTTCGTAGAAGAACAATGAGCAAGAATTCTAGCAGGCGAGAGTTTTTCTGCCCAGCTTTTTGATTTGAGGGCTTTTTGTTTAGCAGGAACGCCGTTCCAGCTGGGTTGGCGTCGGGGTGTGTGGCCTAATATGCAAATGAGTTCCTGCTGGGCTTTTTCTACAAGAAAAGCCCTGTGTGAAACGATGGTAGCGTCAGAGGGCGTAGCCTAATATACAAATGAATTCCTGTTGGGCTTTTTCTACAAGGAAAGCCCTGGATTTATTCATTGTATAAGCTTCCCTCCCCCAAAGGCTCAGGGTGATGTACAGATGCCCTCTTTGCTGCAAGGCAAGCAAAATACATTATGCCAAGTAAGAACTTGAATAATTTAGCCTAATATGTGTATTAGTCCGGATGAGAATCTCTTGTTTTAGTAGAGCTCAGCGGAACCTGAATTTCCTCAGCATTTACAGGCTGGTGAAATCTTGCTGGGCCTTGGCAGCCCATAAAACAATTATATTCCCCCTCTTCTCAAGCATCCGCATAGAGCTCCAGCGTTGACTGTCGCCCTGTTCACAGGTTACAGTGAACCCACCCGCAATCCACGTGCAGCGTGTACGCTTGATTTCTATGCGCGAGTCATTCTCATGTTACATTCAATACTTGTACAGCAGATTGTGTGACTGAAACCCCCTTTTTATTTAGGCCCTGGTTCCCTGGTGTCATTGGCAAAGTGTAGGCTCTTTCTTACAAACAAAATGTATGCACGTGCGTTCACTGTAATGTGTGAGCGGGACTATTCTTTGCCCTCAGGGGTATGCAAGACCTTTGACAAGGAACCTTTTTTGTAGCAGGAACTCCTTTGCATATTAGGCTACAGCCCCCTGATGTAGCCAAACCTCCCAAGAGCTTACAGGGCTCTTCTTACTGTAAGCTCTTGGAAGATTGAAGAAGAGGATGATGATACTGGATTTATATCCTGCCCTCCACTCTGAATCTCAAGAGTCTCAGAGCGGCTCACAATCTTCCACCCCCATAACCTTGTGAGTTGGGTGGGGCTGAGAGAGCTTTTACAGCAGCTACCCTTTCAAGGACAACTCCTATGAGAGCTATGGCTGACCCAAGGCCGTTCCAGCAGGTGCAAGTGGAAGAGTGGGGAATCAAACCTGGTTCTCCCTGATAAGAGAGCTATGGCTGACCCAAGGCCGTTCCAGCAGGTGCAAGTGGAAGAGTGGGGAATCAAACCTTGTTCTCCCAGATAAGAGAGCTATGGCTGACCCAAGGCCATTCCAGCAGGTGCAAGTGGAGGAGGGGGGAATCAAACCCGGTTCTCCCAGATAAGAGAGCTCTGGCTGACCCAAGGCCATTCCAGCAGGTGCAAGTGGAAGAGTGGGGAATCAAACCTGGTTCTCCCAGATAAGAGAGCTCTGGCTGACCCAAGGCCATTCCAGCAGGTGCAAGTGGAAGAGTGGGGAATCAAACCTGGTTCTCCCAGATAAGAGAGCTCTGGCTGACCCAAGGCCGTTCCAGCAGCTGCAAGTGGAGGAGTGGGGAATCAAACCCGATTCTCCCAGATAAGAGAGCTATGGCTGACCCAAGGCCATTCCAGCAGGTGCAAGTGGAGGAGTGGGGAATCAAGCCCGGTTCTCCCAGATAAGAGAGCTCTGGCTGACCCAAGGCCATTCCAGCAGCTGCAAGTGGAGGAGTGGGGAATCAAGCCCGGTTCTCCCACATAAGAGAGCTCTGGCTGACCCAGGGTCATTCCAGGAGGTGCAAGTGGAGGAGTGGGGAATCAAACCCTGTGAGGTGGGTGGGGCTGAGAGGACTCTCCCAGCAGCTGCCCTTTCAAGGACAACCTCTGCCAGAGCTATGGCTGACCCAAGGCCATCCCAGCAGCTGCAAGTGGAGGAGTGGGGAATCAAACCCTGTGAGGTGGGTGGGGCTGAGAGGACTCTCCCAGCAGCTGCAAGTGGGGGAGTGGGGAATCAAACCCAGTTCTCCCAGATAAGAGTCCGCTCACTTAACCACTACACCAAACTGGCTCTCATTGGCTACACCAGGGGTGTGTGGCTTAATACGCAATGGAGTTCCTGCTGCAGAAAAAGCCCTGCCTTTGACCCATGGCACGTATTCTGAGATATCTAGGTATTCAGCAAAGATCCTCTGCTTGCAACACCACAGAGAAGAAAACTGTAGAAGATAAGCACAATTGTGCCTTGGTGCCTTATTCCTCCATGTGCTCTTTAAGGATCAGAAATAACAAAAGAGGAGTGAAAAACAGCACTAACACCGATGGCGAAAAACCCCCTCTGGTATAAGCTGGAGTCAAAACAACCGTATCAAATGGTAGTGGGTGGACTGGTGAGGTGAGGACCGGTGCTACCCGCTGGTCAAGCTTTTGTGCCTTTAACCCTTTTTCTCCCCGCAGCCTCTGCCTGGAAAAGCTTCAACTGCACAGAGAGCCTTGCCAGGATCAAACCAAGCTGCCATTGCAAAATAAAGCAGCCCAACCGTAAATATACCTCAGCCTCATAAGTGGTAGTGTAAGACACACATCCCCTTGAATGGTGGAAACAGCTTCTCCTTAAGACACGGTTTGGATTAGTCTGTTATGTTCAGAAAGCTTCATCCATCTTCTCATTTGTAAAACAAATGGTACATGATGTGGCCTCCCAAACTGGAGTGCTGGTCCCTGGTGTTCGGTATTGTACACTCCTTTTTGAGCCTGTGTGAACCTTTGGAATTCTGATGCAGGGTGGTGGACACAGCCACAAAATGGCTGCCACAGCAGGAGGACGTGCCAGACACAAAATGGCTGCCACAGCTTACCTTCAGTCATGCAGTGAAGGAAGGGCCTTGCGCTGTGGTGGCAGCTTTTGCCAAAGCAATAAAAAAAAAAATCTGTATAGCCAATCAAATCTTCAGTGGTCAGTCAGAAATCTTGCCCTAGCAGGCCCTACCCACTTTTTAAAAACACTGGGGACTCCTGGTATACTCTGACTAGAAACAGCTCTCAAAGGTCTTGGGCAGTGAATAGGGTTGCCAAGTCCAATTCAATAAATATCTGGGGACATTTATGTAACAAGCATAAATGAACTCCAAAGGGAGTTTGGCCATCATACTTAAAGGGACTGCACACCTTTCAAATGCCTTCCCTCCATTTGAAATAATGATGGATAGGGGCACCTTCTTTGGTAGATAGAATTGGACCCCCTGGTCCAATCTTTTTGAAACTTCGAGGGTATTCTGAAAAGAGGCACTGAATGCTATGCTGAAATGTTGGTGCCTCTACCTCAAAAAACAGCCCCCTCCCCCAGATACCTGCAGATCTATTCACCATTATAACCTATGGGAATCGGTCTCCATAGGGAATAATGGAGCGCCCAGCAGACGTTTCCCTCCCGCCCCCAGCTTTCTGATGACCCTGAAGCGGGGGCGGGGAGGGCCTCTAAACCCAGGGATCCTCTGCCCCCAACTGGGGATTGGCAACTCTAGCAGTGAACCATCTTTCCCAACCTTGCTATTCAAGCTCCTTTTCACTGGAGAGTCCCATTCCATCAAGGAGATGTGCGTTCCAAAATCTGTGTCCCAAGTCTGAAAATCTCAGACTGCAGTAGGTCTTGCCCCCAGATGTACAAAAGAATATCTCTTATACCAAGTCAGACTAGTGGCCTACCTAACCTGCTATTGTGGTTTTTTTTCTAGCAATAGCTTTCTTTTCTAGCACCTGCTTACTAGAGATCTTTTAACAGGAATCATATGAAGCTGCCTTATACTGAATCAGGCCCTTGGTCCATCAAAGTCAGTCTTGTCTACTCAGACTGGCAGTGGCTCTCCAAGGTCTCAAGATGAGGTTTTTCACGCCTACTTGCCTCGACCCTTTTTAGTTGGAGATGCTGGGGACTGAACCTGGGACCTTCTGCTTACCAAGCAGATGCTCTACCACTGAGCCACTACCCTTCCCTTAATTACCAGGGCTTGAGCCTGAGGTCTTCTGCATGCAGAAAAGGTGCTTTGTATCAGAATCACTACCATGTCCCCAAATCAAATCCTCCTTTGGGCAGCTGCAGGGCTTTTTTTGTAGCAGGAACTCCTTTGCAGATTAGGCCACACACCCCTGATGTAGCCAATCCTCCAAGAGCTTACAGGGCTCTTCTTCCAGGGCCTACTGTAAGCTCCAGGAGGATTGGCTACATCAGGGGTGTGTGGCCTAATCTGCAAAAGAGTTCCTGCTACAAAAATAGCCCTGACAGCTGAAACCTTTTTTTCAAAACAAAATCATCAGTTGTTCAGTCACACAAGAATGCCTTTCAAACCAAAGAATTCTTCCAACCGGGACAAACGGGCCACAGGGCTGCTGCACTGAGACGTCCTCAGATGGGAGACGAGATCCAAAACAGTCTCAATGTTCTATCACCGGGCCAAGGCAGAAGGTGAGAATTCTTGGTTTGCATGTTTTTCTTGTTCCAGCTCAAGGCAGCCAAGTGAAGGTGTCTCATTCATGGGTCCCCTACAATTCCGCTGTTGTGTAAGGAAGTTCTTGAAGGGAATCTGCACTCTGTGCTTCATTAGAAACACAGTAGCAGCTTACCATCGGGGTAAGAGGGAACATATTGCTATTTAAACCCATGGAAATTCTGTGAAGTCTATGGGACTTCAAACTGAGAACATCAGAAGAGCCCTGCTAGATCAGACCAGTGGTCCATCTCATCCAGCATCCTGTCTCACACAGTGGCCAACCAGTTCCTTTGGAGACCAACAACAGGGCATGGAGGCTGAGGCCTTTCTCTAATATTGGCTCCGGGAGTCAGAGATCGACTGCTTATGAACACGGAGGTTCCCTTTGGTCACCATGGCTAGTAGCCACTGATAGACCTCCACAAATAAACTAGGTTTATTCCAAGTACTCAGCAATCACTGGGACCTAAACATGTTTTACAAAAAGGGCACTATTAGGGACGGGCATGAATGGCGAACAGAAAAAATGCAGTTCGTGACTGAACCACAAACCAAACTGAACCAGTTTGGGGGCCCGCAAACCCTGCTGAAAGGGACTACAGTCCCTTTAAACAGGATTTTCAGAAAGCCCAAAAAACAGCTGAGTGGCAGACAGCAGCCTGCTCAGCTATTTTGGGCTTTCTTGTGCAGGCCCTTTCAAAGGGACCGCACAAGAAAACTGCAAAAAACAGCTAAGCAGTGAGAAACAGGCTTCTCTCCCTTGCTCAGATGTTTTTGCAGAGAACAGAAAGCAGAGGTTTAAAGGACTCTGACTCCCTTTAAACTCCTGCTTTCTGCTCTATCCACAAACTGCCATAAACTGCTTTAAAAGTTCATGGCAGTTTATGACTGTTGACCCACCACAAACTTTAGTTCACAATCCACAAATAGGGCAAAACTCGTGATGAATTTTGCTTTGTGGTTCAATTCATGCTGATCTCTGGGGTCTGCAGTGTAACTTTAAAAAGAATCTCTATAAATCTGCTCATGAGTTATTAGTGTACAGTCCAATACTATCATTTATGTAGCGTTGTTCCAAACTCTTAAAATTGCTTTGCAGATATTCATAAACCCTTTATAACAAATCCCTAAAAGGTTAATAATCAAGAGTTTTTCCTCCTTCTATATTGCAGATTGGGGATCAAACCTGTTTTACACTTATGGGGAACGAGATGGCAGAAACCCAGGATGATAATACAGATTCTCTACTTGAGGATGCAGGTAGAGGATCACATTTTTAAACTCCCTCCTATATTTAAGAAATAAAAACTTCCTGCAAAGTGAAAACCAGCACATCAGGCAAGAAAACAAACAGACCCTGTCCGCTTGCGGTAGTTTTTCCTATTTGCATGTTTGTTTCTATGCAAAGGACTGCTCAAAAGCTGGTGGAGTCTGCTATCTACTATCCGTTCTTCCACTTTGTTCTCCTGTGTGTGTGATCCAGGCCTGACAGAAAAATGTGATGCTAAAGGGCCACGACACAAGTTCATGATTGCAAAAAGGCTCAAATGTGGGGTTTTGGTGACCACACGCTCAGCCACTGCGGCTTTCCCAGCTCTTCATGCCTATTTCCTTCTTTGCCAGCCTGCCAAAAAAACTTGCAAGCTGAGAAGCTTGGCTGATACAGACGTCAAAGCAGCATTTAATCTCCAAGGAAGCTGCGTTGGGACAGTCCAAAGTAATCTGAGTGGGTCAGGACCCACACAGCAACTCCCCCGGCCTCTACGACCCCAAGCTAGCTAGCGTGGTGTAATGGGTACAGTAGCAGACTAGGACCATGGGCGACTTGGGTTCGAATCCTCACTTCTGTCACAGAAGCTTGCTGGGTGTCCTTGGTCCTGTTGAAAACTTTCAGGCTGGCCTACCTTACAGGGCTGGATTCAAAAGACGACAGATGAGAGGGAGGACAATGTTCTAAGCTGCTTCGACTCCCAGCTATAAATAACTAAAATCAAGGCTCTTTTTTTTTGGTAGAAAAAGCCCAGCAGGAACTTATTTGCATTTTAGGCCACACCCCTTGATGTCACCATTGTTTCATACAGGGTTTTTTTTGTAGAAGCAGCCCAGTAGGAACTCACTTTCATATTAGGCCACACCTCCTGATGTCACCATTGTTTCACACAGGGTTTTTTTTTGTAGAAGCAGCCCAGCAGGAACTCACTTTCATATTAGGCCACACCTCCTGATGTCACCATTGTTTCACAAAGGGCTTTTTTTGTAGAAAAGGCCTGGCAGGAGCTCATTTGCATATTAGGCCACACACCCCGATGTCACCATTGCTTCACAGGACTTTTTGTAGGAAAAGTCCAGCAGGAACTCATTTGCATATTAGCCCACACACCCCAATGTCACCATTGTTTCGTATAGGGCCTTTTTTTGTAGAAAAAGCCCAGCAGGGACTCATTTGCATATTAGGCCACACCCCGATGCCAAGCCAGCCGAAACAGCATTCCTGCTCCAAAAAAGCCCTGACTAAAATCCAAATGCATGCTAGGATTCTCAGTAACAAACAGGCAAGTGTACTGAACCTCTTGGGATCTGGACCCCCTATCTGGTGGGAAGTGGTTTAAAAGTTGGCTGACTTTGTTCCCGAGGCCCTTGCAGAAGAGGGCAATGAAGAGAGCGGCAACTACGATGATACATCTTTTAAAAAATAGGTTAGCATGAAGTTCTACAGTTTAGTTTTCCATTAATGAGTCAGAAAAGTCTTAGCAAAACTGCAAGGCACCCTCACACCCTGTATGTGGTCACGCTTTAGGCACTATAAATAAACCCAAAAATACACGGTTCCAAGTCCGTTCGGATCCAGTTCCAGGATCTACACTGACCCTCTTTCTGAAATGGATTCCTTTGGCAAAAGGGAAGTGCCTCTAGAGGAGGGCGGGGAGGGGGGTAAAGGAGGAAAGAGCCCAGCCGCAACCCTGACACATCTTCTGCTGTGACAGGAAAGACCGAGTACCATGTCCCTTAAATTGATCATTAGCAGGAGGAGGAAGAAACGAACCGAAATCTCCGATGCTTCTCCCATCAGGCAAAGAGAGTCTTCGACAGGATTGCCGCTACAAGTCGTTCGTAACAACAGATCCTTTTCTTCTTTTTTTTTTGGTTTAAGGGAAATGTTAAGTGCAGTTAATGCAGTGATTTAAAAACCCTAAAACGAAACCCGGGAGACACCCAACAAGCTAAATCAACACACAGCCCGTGATCTAGAAGTGCGGCTACACCGAGAGTATACGAAGCCCTCCTGACGGCTCTTGCTTTTCGGCAGCAGAAAAGTAAACGCCGAGGAATCCCTTTTGGAAACCGGCCCGGGAATAAGCTCTTTAATGCCAATCGCGATGTGGCTGCGGCTGGGCGAGTTTCTCCACGCTCGTTAGCAAAGCAACCCAAGCGTCGTTTTGTTTCGGTCACAGATGCTGTAAGGCTTCCAGTCCTTGTTCGGTATACATGTCGTCTTTGTTCGAGTCGGCCCACTGGCCGAAGGAATCCTGGAAGGGGGCATTCCTCGGCGTGGCTTGCATCCGTTTCTTATCCCGGGAAAAGAAGCTAAACCTTCCAAAAGAGGGAGGGAGAAAGAGGTTAAGATGTGGCAGTGTCAAGAGACAGAAGAAGAAGAAGACTGCAGATTTATACCCCGCCCTTCTCTCTGAATCAGAGACTCAGAGCGGCTATATCTTCTCCCTCCACAACAGGCACCCTGTGAGGTAGGTGAGACTGAGAGAGCTCTCCCAGAAGCTGCCCTTTTAAGGACAACTCTTGCGAGAGCTATGGCTGACCCAAGGCCATTCCAGCAGCTGCAAGTGGAGGAGTGGGGAATCAAACCCGGTGCTCCCAGATAAGAGTCTGCGCACTTCACCACTGCACCAAACTGGCTCCCCATCTGAAAGCTTGATAGCAAGATCTCAGAATGGTCAGGCTCCGGCAAGGGGCCAATAAAAGGAATTTCCCAATGGCCTGGCTGGAAGCACCTCTTGCAGGGCTTATTCTAGCCAGTGTAGGCCAGCCAGATTTCCCCTCTTGGCTTCCAATAAGGGGGTGGGGGGCAAGGTTGCCAGATCCAGGTTGGGAAACTCCTGGAGATTTGGGGGAGGAGCCTGGGGAGGACAAGAACCTCAAAGGGATTCAATGCCACAGAGTCCACCCTCCAAAGCATTCCTTTTCTCCAGGGCTACTGATCTCCGTAGTCTGGAGATAAGCTGGAATTCTGCTCAGGTCCCACCTGGAGGCTGGCATCCCTAAGCCACTGGAAAGCTCTTGGTGACTGATAGGGTCTCATCTTTCACCAGGGCTTTTTTTTTGTAGAAAAAGCTCAGCAGGAACTCATTTGCCTATTAGGCCACACCCCCTGATGCCAAGCCAGCCAGAACTGCATTCCTGTGCGTTCCTGCTAAAAAAAAAGCCCTGTCTTTCACTCTCAGAAATCCGGGTTCAAATCAGGAACCCAATAAAGAGCCTGGCCTTCCACTGGTAAAGGGAGGGGGGAAGTTTGTGGTGAGAGTGAGACCCCTGACGCCCGAAACTGAGGACAGAGTGGGCCACCTCGGCCAAAACTCCCTCTAAGCTGTGGAGTCTTGTGAGCCAAAATTCTCCTTTGTGAGCTACTGACATTAAAGCTGTGAGCTACTGCATGAATTCGTTTGCTCTGGGGCCATTTTTCCTGAGCTAAGACACAAACGTGTAAGCTGGAGGCTATAATATTGTGAGCTAGCTCACACTAACTTAGCTTAGAGGGAACACTGATCTTGGCCCCGGCCAGGGGTCGTTTTGTAGAAAAATAGGTGGTGGAGCTCATTAGCATATCCCCCTCAAGCCAAAAGCAACCTGAGATAAGGAAGGAGAGCCCCGGGTGAGCGAGGCCTGCTTGGGCTGACTAGAGATCCAGCCAGCCCAAGCAGGCCTCGCTCACCTGGGGCCTCTCTGGGCCGTCTTCCCCCCAGTCAAAAGGTCAGGAAGCCACTCGCCGCCCAAGATCGCATAAGAAGTAGAGAAAGGGTAGCATGGGCTTCTCCAGGGGTTAACGGCAAAGCCCCTGGTGGCTGGCTGGCTGCTCGCTCTCCTAATCCAGGGATTGTTATGCAGCTGCACCTACTATTCAATGGACAAAGTAGGTAGGTGGAACCCTCAGAAAAGTTCAGGAGTTGTGCTCCTGTAAGCTCCTGCTGAATCTGAGGCTTGGCCCCAGCTGAGAGTTTTCTCTCAGTATTTATAGTTTGGGGGGGTATAGAGTGGAGGATTCAGCCTTAATCCTCGACATCTCAAAAAGTGCTTTGTCATGTGGCACGGTGTGAGGGGCATGGCTTGTTGTTTATGAAAAATGCATCCAAAACCCCTCTGCGACACATTCTTGATCCATTCTCAGGTTCTTGACCAGAGTCTGGGTTGTAAAGGCTTTAAGGCAGGGGTGTCAAACATGCGGCCCAGGGGGCCGAATCAGGCCCCTGGATGACTCCTATCAGGCCCTCGAGCGACTGGCTGTCATCTGCTTCCTTCTCCCCCTCTCTTGCTTCCTTCTGCATTTCAATTTGCTTTTCAAGGCTTGCTCAATCGCACAGGAGCAACAGAACAAAACCTCGATTTTCTCCATTGGCTGAGGCTCCTCCCCCTCCTGGTCCCCTGGGGAGGGAGGGAAAGAGCCAGCGCTTCCTTTGCCCAGTTCCCTGGATCCCATGGGAGAGATACAAAGAAAGCACCTTTAAGACCAACAAGTGCTAATGTTTTAAGTTTTTTTAAAAAAAATATTTAGTCGTGTTTGATGTGTCTTTTAAAAAGTTTGTATCTCTGCTTCCTAATCTTAAATAGGTACACATGGCCCGGCCCAACATTGCCTGCCTCGGCCCTACAAAGTCTCATTTATGTCAGATCCGGCCCTCATAGCAAATGAGTTCGACGCTCCTGCTTTAAGGGGTTAGTCTCTGGGGTATTAATCAAGCAAAGCCGGGGGGCGGGGCAAGCGGGCAGAGCCATGAGTGTGCGAAGCTGTGAGAAAGGCAGACGGCAGCGTCCCTCCGTTCTGCATTCGCTTCCGAAGTCCGGCTGCCTTCTCCGAGGCAGGTGCAATTCCAAATACCCGAAGTTAGGAGAGCAAAAGCAGAGCTGGATTTCTCGGGTATCGGGGAGCCAAAGCGACTCAAGAGAAGATTCTGCCAGCAAGGAATTTGAAATATATTTCCAGCTCTGACAGAGAGAGATAAGGGAATGGCTTCCCCATGTTCTTACTAGTAACCAGACTTCTGCCCTTCTTCATATTTGGCAGCACTGAGCACTTTCAACAGGTAGGGAACTCAGGTAATGGGTTCCAAATACTGCCCATTCACTGCTCTTGAGATTTGGGAACAATTTAAGGCTCACTAAAAACTGACATATATGAGGACAGACTATGGCCTAAATTTGGGGGAGACTGTCCGTTATTTCATGCAGAGTTGTTTGTTTTCCTTGTAGCGAATCAAATCGTAATTTTTGGAAACAAAATTGATCTGATCTTCCAGCATGAGGGCTTCAAAAGTAGGATTATACTTCATTAGTAGCTAATATGCTCATATATAATAAGGCTTCATATAAATGTCTCAGAGGTGACCACTGATTGCTCATCGAGGGCTGAGGACCATGTTGTCATGGAATGTTCACAAACATTCCAACTTCTAAGAAGACAGACTCAGGAATATAATGTGGATAAACTTCAAGCTCTGCAAAGGTAATGAAAGGTTAGCTGAGCTAGAAAGCCTGTAGGCCTGGGGTCCCCAACCTTTTTGAGCTTGTGGGCATCTTTGGTACTCTGACACAGGGTGGTTGGCGCTACCACAAAATGGCTGCCCTGGGAGGCAGGGCCAGCCCCCATCCCAGAGGAGGTTCAAGGGCAGGCAAGAAGAGGAGTAATTTTAAAAACACACCGGAAAAGGAATGGGAGAGAATAAGACCAACACTACGGTGGCACCTTCCGCCAAAGCAATGTTATTTTGACCTGCGCAGCCAATCAGACGGCATGCTAGGCATGAGCCTCATTTGGCTCCACCCACTTTCTGAAAACACTTCACAGGCAACAGGTAAACAGTTGGCGGGTGCCATGTTGCGGATCTCTACTGCAGGCTGTTGAAACTTCCATTGGACGGCCATGAGCTAAAGAACCAAACAAGAAGGCACGGCGAAGGAAGGAGAGAGAAAACAGCCAAATATTTAGCTGCGTGGCTTAGCTGACACAGATAAAGAATGACTGGTTACACATGAGACAAAAATGCAATGGAAACTGGCTTCCTGATAAATTAGTGGGTGCATCATGCGGCAAAGGACATTCTGATTGGCTACTCTTTTTTTTTTAAAGGCACATGATCCCACAATCAGCCAATGAGAATGTAACCAGCAGCGAAGGTTAAAATATGCACCTACGACATATCATGCACCAGATCTGGGGTGGGGGGAGACTCTACAGTAGCTACTAACAAAACAAAACAAAAAAAAGGAAAGGAAAACAAAAATTTTAAAAAAACCCTACAAGGGACACCAGTCTTCTTATTGGCTGTAATGTGGGATCATCGGGGATCAATCCGGCAGCCACCATGGGCATGACAGCAGTAAAGATCCTGGGTGAGAAAGTCAGACAAAAAAGAAATAAGACAGACAGCCACCAGGAAATGAAAGGTATTCAAACACACCAAACGAGAGGAGAAGAAAATGTAAAGAATGGAGAGAGGAGAAGAAAATGAAACCAAAAAAGAGACACGGGCGTTAACCAGCGTTCCCTCTAAGCTGAGTTAGCGTGAGCCAGCTCACAGGTTTTTAACCTCCAGCTCACACATTTTTGTCTTGGCTCAGGAAGGATGACCCCAGAGCACATTGATTTACGCAGCAGCTCACCACTTTAATGCCAGTTGCTCACAAAGTAGAATTTTTGCTCACAAGACTCTGCAGCTTAGAGGGAACATTGGTGTTAACTTTAGGTTATTACAAAGGGGACTTGTTATAAAGGTGAGGAAGAGAATGCCATTCGCCCCAGGAGAGTCTGGCGCAGTCTGAGGCTTAGGAACAACAGTTGCAGCAGTCTCTTTGGACTGTTAGCTGGGATTGTCATCTCCAGACTGTAAAATTCCTGGAGATTTGTGGACGGAACCTGGTAAGGGAAGTATTTGGGAAGGGGAGGGTGCTCAACAGGGTATCACGTGCTAGAGCAAGAGTGTCAAACATGCGGCCCGGGGACCAAATCAGGCCCCCAGTGGGGTCCTCTCAGGCCTGTGAGCAAATCAAAAGTAGGCTTGCAACTAACAGGCAGAAACCTGAACAGCATACTCAAGATTGCTACAGCACAGACACTGCCTCCAGATTTTGATGCAATAATTCAGAGCGAGAGGGGTCAGTCATCAGAGACTGTTAAATAAGCAAAATATTGCAAGAATGCTAATGTTTTAAGCATGTTTTATTTTAAAAATTTTAATTAAAAAACCTTTAATTGTGTTTGTCTGTGCCCACTACCTGCCTGGTAGGTAGTGACACACATGGTCCAGCCCAACAAAGTCTTATTTGTGTCAGATCCGACCCTCATAACAAATGAGCTTGACACTCCTGCCCTGGAGTCCACCCTGCAAAGCCCCGCCCCGGAAACTGACTTCTGTTGTCTGGATATCAGCTGTAATTCAGGGAGAGATCCAAGCCCCACCTGGATGCTGGAAACCCTGTTAGAAGAAACCGGGGAACGGCAGATCAGATGGGTAGATTTTGGAGAAGTACCGCTTTTGGGAAGCACCGAAGGTGTCGGAGCGTAAACTGATTCTAAACATTCTCAAGTGGAGTGAATACAGCGGGGTGGCCAAACTTGCTTAAACCTAAGAGCCACAAAGAATAAATGTCAGATGTTCGAGAGCCACAAGACATGAGCGTCAGATTTTGGAGAGCTGCAAGATGGGCAGATGGAAGGAAGGAAAAATAGACGGGGGAGGAAGGAGGGAGGGAGCGGTGGAAAGAAAGCAACTTTAATTTTTAATGCCTTCTCCAAGCTGCTGGCTGGCTTGGCTCAGAGAAGGGATATAAAGAGAGAAATGCCTTCTCCAAGCCAGCTTCAAGAGCCGCACAATACGTGTGAAAGAGCCACACGTGGCTCCCAAGACACAGTTTGGCCACCCTTGTGATACACCCTGGCTACGGCCCCGATCCCACAGCGCTGCTGTTAAGTAAGGACACTGCTGCGATCGGCCAAGCTGGTGACCTAACTCAGCTCCGAGACATTCCCGACAGAGCCGCTCTGGGGGCAGCTATTCTTGGTGTCAACAACAACGCACACAGTCATTATTATGCTCAGCGAAAGCTCAGGCTTTCTCCGGTTACACAGCTGGCCGGCTGCATCATCGCTTCACACAAGGCACGGGCTTTTGTTCCTCTTGTTTTGAACAGGCCACCCACAAACAAGAAGGGAGGGAAGCAAAAGGAGAGTCTCTGCTTGCAGCATGAATGGCAAGAGCCGGCCCTGGTGTTTAACCAAAAAAGAAAACCACTTCTCAGTGCTAAGCTTTTTAAAAATACATTTTTCTGCCTTGCATTCCAGGTACACTGTCTCTTTAAAAGTTAAAAAAAAAGATAAAGCTAGTCCCCTGTGCAAGCACCGGGTCGTTTCCGAACCATGGGTGACGTCGCATCGTGACATCATCCTGGCAGACTCTTTATGGGATGGTTTCTCATTGCTTTCCCCAGTCATCTGCACTTCCCCCCCCCCCCCCAGCTAGCTGGGCACTCATTTTACCAACCTCGGAAGGATGGAAGGCTGAGTCAACCTTGAGCTGGCTACATGAACCCAGCTTCTGCCGGGATCGAACTCAGGTTGTAAGCAAAGCTTGGACTGCAGTACTGCAGCTTTATCACTGCGCCACGGGGCTCCTACACTGTCTCTTCAGCTGACGACAACTCTGCAGTCACGTTGCCTTGCTAGCCCTCAGGAGACAAAAGCTAAGACTTGATAGTTAGAATGTTACTTACAGTCGTTTGATACCAGATTCCGGCTGAGCGGAGGGTTTTGTGTGAATGACAGGTGTAGGTTGAGGGGATCTTGTTTCTTCATCAGCCTCCTCGCTTTCCAAAACAGAAAAAGGAACAGGACAGGAAAATATAACATGCACAGCTATATACAGCTCATCAGCTCTACGGCCAATTCCCAGCACGGCTGTACACAGCCGAAAAAAGCAGAAACAGGGAGAGTAACCTGTGCTGAAATTGGCATTGGGGGGGCCTCTAAGCCCAGAAATCTTCTCCCCACAGCCCTGTTTTACACTAGCACTGCAATGAGACATGTTCTCCCATGACTGAGCCCAGGCTTGTGGCATAACATAAGAAAAGCCATGTTGGATCAGGCCAATAGCCCATCCAGTCCAACACTCTGTCACACAGTGGCCAGAAATCCAGGTGCCCTCAGGAGGTCTATCAGTGGGTCCAGGACACTAGAAGCCCTCCCACTAGGGTTGCCAATCCCCAGGTGGGGGCAGGAGATCCCCTGCTTCAGGGTCGTCAGAAAGCGGGGGGAGGGGAGGGAAATGTCTTCTGGGAACTCTATTATTCCCTATGGAGATTTATTCCCATAGAAAATCATGGAGAATTGATCTACGGGTATCTGGGGCTCTGGAAGGGCTGTTTTTTGGGGTAGATGCACCAAATTTTCAGTATAGCATCTAGTGCCTCTCCCCAAAATACTCCCCAAGTTTCAAAAAGATTGGACCAGGGGGTCCAATTCTATCAGCCCCAAAAGAAGGTGTCCCTACTCTTCATTATTTCCTATGGAAGGAAGGAATTGAAAAGGTGTGCCATCCCTTTAAATGTGATGGCCAGAACTCCCTTTGGAGTTCAATTATGCTTGTCACAGCCTTGATCTTGGCTCCACCCCCAAAGTCCCCAGATATTTCTTGAATTGGACTTGGCAACCCTACCTCCCACTGTTGCCCCTCCCAAGAATACAGAGCATCACCTGCCCCAGACAGAGAGTTCCATCTATAAGAACGTAAGAGAAGCCATGTTGGATCAGGCCAGTGGCCCATCCAGTCCAATGCTCTGTGTCACACAGTGGCCAGAAAACCCAAGTGCCATCAGGAGGTCCACCAGTGAGACTAGGAGCCCTCCCACTGTGCCCCCACAAGCACCAAGAATACAGAGCATCACTGCCCCAGACAGAGAGTTCCATCTATAAGAACATAAGAGAAGCCATGTTGGATCAGGCCAGTGGCCCACCCAGTCCAACGCTCTGTGTCACACAGTGGCCAAAAAAGACCCAGGCGCCATCAGGAGGTCCATCAGTGGGGCTAGGACACTAGAAGCCCTCCCACTGTGCCCCCCCACCCACCCCCCGCAAGCACCAAGAATACAGAACATCACTGCCCCAGACAGAGTTCCAACAATAGGCTGTGGCTAATAGCCACTGATGGACCTCTGCTCCAGATGTTTATCCAATCCCCTCTTGAAGCTGCATAACAGCTGCATCCAGTACAGCTTTAGGCACACCAGCGCCCCCCCCCCTCACTCCCAGAAAACCAATTGCCTCTGGGAACCAAAAGCTGCAAAACATCACGCCCCACCTCTTGTAATACAAAAGTTCTTCTTGGAGCAGGAAGACTTTAGACTTCAGCTCGTTTCTCTCATGCAAAACATCCCGCAACTCCTGCAAAGTAAATCTGGGCCGATTTGGGTCCTTCAAGTCCATGGCTGTCTTTTCCGATTCTGAGATGTATTCCTCATTGTTTGGCTCTTCTGCCTGGAGGGACAAACAGGTGTTGGCATTAATAGTCAGAATTCATCTTTTATTAATTGATTTTATTAGATTTGTGTCCTATCCTCCCTGCAAGTGGGCTCAGGGTCGCTTCCATCGTATGTTCATAACAATTAAAATCACAACATTTAAGACCCACAGATTAAAACATCGAAACATTCAGTATGATTCATTGAGTCTGGCTTCAAGGGCACTGTAGTGAATCAATTTGTCTTTTTAAAAAGCAAAACAAAAACATGACTACACTGTGGTGCATGTCCTGGGAACATGGAGATTGGATTACTGCAATGCACTGTACGTGGTGCTGCCCTTGAAGACTGTCCAGAAGCTACAATTAATACAGAACGCTGTGGCCAGAGCACTGATTGGAGTGGATCATAAACAACCATGTCACTCCAGTCTTGCTCTATTTATACTGGCTTCCAATTTACTTCTGGGCTCAGTTCAAGCTGCTGGCATTGCCTGGGATCAACCTAATTTAAGGTCCGTCTCCTCCCATAGAAACCTATCCCTACATTCCAGCCCTGTTTGGGTTGTCTTTTAAAAAAGATTTGGCCAATCTTGAAGGCGCATTTTATTTCTTTAAAACATTTTTAGGCTACCTTTCCACCTAAAAATGTTTTAAATAAAATGCGCCTTCAAGATTGGCCAAATCTTTTTTAAAAGCGTCTCAACATCACCACAATGCAGGATCAAGGCGGGACAAACTATTCCGTTGGCAAGACAGGCTGTGAAATTCTACACTAGGGGTGTCAAACTCATTTGCTTGAAGGGCTGGATCTGACATAAATGAGACCTTGTTGGGCCGGGCTATGTGTGTCATAAAATGTAATGCCAGGTAGCAGAGATATAAACTTTATACAGGAAACAATCAAACACAAAGATTTTGAAAAGCTTAAAATAACACATGCTTAACACGTTAGCACTTGTTGGTCTTAAAGATGCTTTCTTTGTATCTCTCCTATGCAACCCAGAGAACTGGACAAAGGAAGCTCTGGCTCTTTCCTTCCTTCCTCAGGGGACCAGGAGGGGGAGAAGCTTCAGCCAATAGAAGGAAGAGAGGCTTGGCTCAGTAGTTCTGCTGTGCGACTGAGAAAGCCTGGCAGAGCAAGCTCTCCCTTCTCCTCTTCCTCCTCAAAGGAGGAGTCTCAGCCATTGGAGAAAATAGAGGCTTTGCTCTGTAGCTCCTGTGCGATTGAGCAAGCCTTGCAAAGCAAGCTGTGATGCAGAAGGAAGCAAGAGAGAGGGAGAAGGAAGCAGATGACAGCCAGTTGCTTGGGGGGCCTGATAGGAGTGCTCCAGGGGTCTGCTTCAGCCCTCGGGTCGCATGTCTGATACCTGCACTACATGGTTGACAAGAGCTCACACCAAATTACAGAAAGTTTTAGAGAGGCAAACACCTGACCGTTCCAGCTTGTCTTTAAATAATGTCGCTCTGCATAACGTAAACTAAAAGGATTAGCATGGCAGCCACCAGGTTTGCCAAAGAGTCAACTTGCAGTGTGGATCTAGCAGCACCTCGAAGCAAAATACCAGCTTACTGGGTGGCAGAACCACTGCATCCAAAGTTCTGTTCTTTGGACCGTGCTGGCTTATTTTAGTATTTCTGCTGAATCCTGAGACAGAGCTTCATTTTTTCAGGAGTCACCTGAGGCTCACCAGAAAACGGCTATCGAGAGAGTGCGGTTATGCCTATAATTACCGCCTAACCTCATCTCTGGCCGGAAAAGCTGGGAACGGATCTAATGAGAAGAGACATTGTTGGCCTGAAAACCAAACAGTTACAAAAGCCAGCAGAAGAAAGCAGCCATTCTCTCCGACCTTTGACGCTTTCTGGCTAAGGGCCGAAGCGCTACAGGGACCCATTCACAGAAGCTGGGTCTTCCACGTTGGCTACGCGAACAACAAGTCCGTCCGTCAGTCAGCTGGCATTTAATCTATCAGGGAAACAGGAACTGGGTTTTCTTCCTGAAGAGGCCTAGAGCTGCACGGCAAAAATAGAAACACCTAGGCTACAGATCCCACCAGAGCTTTTTTGTGGTGGTTCTCACTGGTATTGAGTTCCAGCTAGGGATGCCGTCTTCCAAGTGGATCCCCGGAATGACGGCGCATCTCCAGAATATGGAGATTTATTTATTGATTTGATTTATATCCCGCCCTCCCCGCCGAAGCAGGCTCAGGGCGGCTCACAACATAAAACCCCACAAACAAGTATTAAAATTACACATTCGGTAATGAAATCAATATGCAATGATTAAAACGGTTAAAACAGAACACTGAGTTGGCGCTATTCTGGAGGCGATGGCCTGCTTCCACTTCTCTTAAATACCGGTGCCAAGTCAATTGAATGCCAGCCGGAAGAGGACAGTCTTGCAGGCCCTGCGGAACTGCACAAGGTTCTGCGAGGCCCTCACTTCATCTGGCAGTTGGTTCCACCAGCAGGGGGCTACAACTGAGAAGGCCCTGTCTCTGGTTGATTTCAATCAGGCCTCCTTCGGCCCGGAGATTACTAATAGATTTTGTGATCCCGATCTAAGTACTCTCTGGCGAACATGTGGGGAGAGATGGTCCCTAAGGTAGGCAGGTCCTAGGCCTAGATCAGTTTTCCAGGAGAAAATGGATGCTATGGAGGGCGGAATCTATGGCATTGTACCCCACTGAGGTCTCTGTCCTCCCCAAATCTCCAGAAGTTTCTTAACTTGGGTCTGGCAACCCATCCCCACCCCACCCCAATCCCTTGCCGGTGGCCAGGGGGGACCTGAAAACCAAATCAGCACCTTTTTTGGTGGTAGAAGATAGCTCTCCCAAGTCCTCAGCAAGAATTGCTGGAAATTGGTGCAAACATATATATGAGTACTCATTTACATATTAGGCCACACCCCCTGAAGCCAAGCCAGCTGGAACTGCATTCCTCTGCGTTTCTGCTTTTAAAAAAAAAACCCTGGTTTTCCTGCTTATCAGTTACGTTAGCCGCTTACTCCTGTGATGAGGAAATGTTAGAAAGTGGTGGGGAAAAGGATTTGCCCTGTTAAATGAGTTTAGGGTTCTCATTTTTAGGATTCTCAGATGCTGAGTTTCAAAGGATGGAACGTCTAGGGAGAATCAGTGAGGGGAGACGGAAGTCCTGGGTGTTCCGAGACCAATTTCAGTGGTGCAGTCACCAAGCAAGTATATATTCAAGACAAATAATTGTTTATAGAGAACAGGAGTATGGATTTTCTAAACTATGCAGACCTGAGGTCCCCAACCTTTTAGAGCCTGTGAGCACCTTTGGAATTGTGACACAGAGTGTTGGGCACAGCCACAAAATGGCTGCCACTGGAGGCAGAGCCAGCCACAAACGGACTGCTGCGCTGCAGCTTAACTGCACACTGTAAAGATCCTTGCGCTGCAGCAACGTTTTAAAAAGTCAAGGCAGCCGATCCATTCTCCAGTAGCCAATCAAAAGCCTTGCTGACAAAAGCCCCACCCACTTTCTAAAAACTCTTGGCAGGCCCCAGGAAAGGTGTTGGTGGGCTCCATGTAGGGTTGCCATTCCCCAGGTCTGGGCAGGGAATTCCCTGGTTCGGGGGCTTCTTCCCAGCACTGGACAGCTGGAAGCCCCGCCTCCAAACTGTACAGCCACCGTGCGATATCCCTGGCACGAGGACATCGTGCAGCGGTGATGTCATTGTGTCAAGGACGTTGTGTGGTGACGCTCTGGTTTTTGGGCAATACTCTATGGTTTGATGCCAATTTTGCCATAGAGATTTGCCCCAGAACCAAATCATCACCTCTGACATCACCAATGCAGTGATATCACTTCCAGATGTTCCAGCATGTTGTGCACTGTCCTGCTCACTCCCAGGATATCCCCCAAATCCCCCCGCCAGCGCAATGACGAGACCTGGCAACCCTAGCCCTCGTGGCACCCACGAGCACCATGTTTGGGGATACCTGATCTCGACTAACTGAGGCAAAGAAAGCAAGGAAAGAGAAAGCTGGAAATAATTATGTTACTCTTTCAATTCCATTCAAGGTTTAAGCAAGCTACCTTTTAAAAATCAATTAATTAATTCAGACAGAAGTAACATTAATTTTGGAATACTGTTGTTTCTGGGCAGATTTAACACTGACTCCAACAACAACAGCTGATGGACAACATGGCCAATTGTTTCAAATATCCATTGGCAGAACAGCAGATCCAATTAAATCCCCAGAATGCAAGCATTCTCCACTGAACAATGAGGTGGCGAGAGAAGGATTAAAAACGGTCCAACAACAGAGAATCAGTCACTAGAGCTGTATATATTCTTGGCTTAAAGAAGTACATGATCAAAATTCATCACAGAGAAATGCTGACTGTCTTCTGGATAAATTATGCAGATATATAAGTTTGTCTCCTTTATACAATCTGTCAAAGCTAGTTATAGAAAAGGCCAAGAAGTCAACTGGGGAATTTAAGTCTTGTCCCCTGGCTACTGGAAATCCTCCTTGCTTTCTGGCTTAAGAATGCACTGAGAATCACTGAAACTTTCAAGCTGTGTAGCCTTGAGGACTCAAATCTTGCTTTTTATAAAAAGGAGGCTGAGATGCAGGGCTTTTTTTGTAGCAGGATCTCCTTTCCATATTAGGCCACACCCCCTGATGTAGCCAATCCTCCTGCTGCTTACAGTAGGCCCTGTAAGAAGAGCCCTGTAAAACTCTTTGGAGGATTGCCTACATCAGGGGGAGTGGCCTAATATACAAAGGAGTTCCTGCTACAAAAAAAAAAAAGTCCTGCTGAGAAGTAAAGCCATACTGGATTCCGGGTAGAACTGGGTTGCCAGGACTGGGTTGGGAAATTCTGGGAGATTTTGGAGGCGGAGCCTGGGGAAGGCGTGGTTTGGGGCAGGAAGGGACCACAGTGGGGTATAAGGCCATAGAGTTCACCTTCAAAAGCACCCATTTTGTCCAGGGGAACTAATCTCTCTACCCTGGAGGTCAGTTGTGATTCCAGGAGATCTCCAGACACCACCTGGAGACCGGCAACCCTAACAGGCGCCATGCAACCCATACAGCTGGGTTACCTGCATCATATTTCCTTCTAAAACAATATCATTGGCTAATTTTTAGTATCTTAATATTTAAAGGGGTCTACTCTCTAGTCTTTGTTCAGGCGTAAACTAGGCTTCCCAATCCCCAGGTCTCAGAGGGGGATCCCCCCGTTTTACAGGCTTCCCCCCTCCCCCAGCCAGCTGGCCGGCGGGGGAAGCCCCGCCCCCAGAGCCATCATGAACCTCTATGAACAATTCCCATAGGGAATGATGGGAAATTGATCCATGGGTATCGGGGGCTCTGGGGGGGCTGTTTTTTGAGATAGAGGCACCAAATTTTCAGTATAGCATCTAGTGCCTCTCCCCAAAATACCTCCCAAGTTTCAAAAAGATTGGACCAGGGGGTCCAATTCTATGAGCCCCAAAAGAAGGTGCCCCTATCCTTCATTATTTCCTATGGAAGGAAGGCATTTAAAAATTTGTGCTGTCCCTTTAAATGTGATGGCCAGAACTTCCTTTGGAGTTCAATTATGCTTGTCACACCCTTGCTCTCGGCTCCGCCCCCAATGTCTCCTGGCTCCACCCCCAAAGACTCCTGGCTCCACCCCCAAAGTCCCCAGATATTTCTTAAATTGGACTTGGCAACCCTAGCGTAAACCTAAACCGCATTTTATGTCGTTTTATGCTTTGCTGTGCTTTCAATGGTGGGTTTTAATAACTTTCATGATGTTTTTATTGTATTTTTGGAGTTGTCTGGGGCAGGTTCCCCGGAAAAGGCGGTAAAGAAGTTTTCTGGATAAATTAAAAAGTGACCAGACGTGATTAAGGAGAGACTGTAGCAAGGAGTCATTCAGTTAGTACCAAGCCCAGTATCAAATAGGGCAGCCAGATATGGGTTGGGAAATACCTCGAGATTTGGGAGGTGGAGCCTAAGGAAAGCAGAGTTTGAGAGGGGAGGGGCCTCAGCCATCAATTATAATGGCAGGAGATCTCCAAGCCTCACCTGGAGGCTAGCAACCTTTGGTATCAGGTACAGAATTCAGAACTCTGTGAAATTTGGGCTTAAGTTCCCAGTTCTCATGGTTCTGCCAAAACCTGTGTGGCTCCTGGAATTACTAGCCATTGTCTTTTTCCTCACAGAACAAACTGCGTGAACACACAAAAATAAATTTGGCAGGAGCTCACAGGAGCACAGCTCCTGAACCATTCTGATGGTTCCCCCTCTTCTTTCCCACCTATCTTGGCCATTGAATAGTAGGTGCAGCTGCATAGCAATCCCTGGATTAGGAGAGCGGGCAGCCAGCCAGCCACCAGGGGCTTTGCCATGCCCCCAGCAGCCCTCATGAACCCCTAGAAAAGCCCACATGATCCTTTCTCCTCTTCTTATGTGATTTTGGGCGGCGGATGACTTGCTGGCCTTTTGACTGGGGAGGGGGGGGCAGCCCAGGAGAGCCCCAGGCAAGTGAGGCCTGCTTGGGCAGGCTGGATCTCTAGCCAGCCCAAGCCCGGGGCTCTCCTGTCTTGCATCGGGTTGCTTTTGGCTGCGGGGGGGGGGGGCACCAAATGTTAATGAGTTATGCTAATGAGCTCCGCGACCTATTTTTCTACAAAACAACTCCCGATAGTATTTGTAATTTATTCTAAAGTTTCTTGGTGGCAGAATCTGGATTCGTAGGAGGAAAAGATGTAGAACAAACACAGCTTTGCATTGGATCTACGTCGGTTTAATTCAAAGGGCAACTTCCCTTCGTTGTCTTGGTGGTTTCAGCTTCTGCAGCGGGTTCTATTCGGCAAGGGAGATCTGAGCTCTCCACTGGCTTTCAACTCTCAGATGTAAACATGAGAAGCAGACAGGTTTTCCCAGCCCTCATAAGCACCCCAGGGGCACAGAAGGGCAGACAGATCAAGTGAGTGCTTCAGAAACTAACACTGTAATACAAAGCCAAAGGCAGGGAGGTCTTCCCCACCCCACTTCAGCCCATGGGACAGGCTTGCTGGAGTGCAGCCAAGCGGAATCCTAAAATAGATCTAGTGTTGTTTATAATTGCTTATTTCAGTTGGAGGGGGGAAAGCCCTGAAGGAATTACATTTAACATGCAAATTATCTGCAGTTTCTTTAACAACTTAAGTATATACCTTTCAACCTTTGCACCATAAAGCACACAGTTATGTGTGACTGTTGACAATCAAAAGCAGCAAAATACAAATCTAAAAGCCAAAAATAATATAGAGGAGGCAATAAGAGGAGAAGTAGATCTCTGGAGCAATAACATATACATTTTCTAAATTGGTAGGGGACACCCAGTGTTTTTTCTTAAGAGATTTGTGTTGTTGTTCAGTTGCACAGTCAAGTCCGACTCTTTACGACCCCATTGGCAAAGTCACGTCAGGCCCTCCTGTCTTCCACCATCCTCCGAAGTCTGCTCAAATTCATGTTTGTTACATCAGTAACACTGTCCAGCCATCTCATCTTTTGCTGTTCCCTTCTGCCTTCTTTTCTTTTGCCTTCTGTCTTTCCCAGCAACAGGGTCTTCTCCAGTGAGTGCTCCCTTCTCATTTGGTGGCCAAAGTATTTGAGCTTCAGCATCTGACCTTCCAGGGAACAGTCTGGGTTGATTTCCCTTAGGACTGACTGATTTGATCTCCTTGCAGTCCAAGGGAGATTATTGAGGCTATATTGACAGCCCATTCCTATCTTTACCAAGAAGTAGGCCTCACTGGCTTCTTACTTTTAACTATGGCTTTGTTTCTAGAAAAAGAGGTGCCGGAACTCTCAGAAGGGAAATGAAAGAACACACAGGTGTCCCTCATAAGAACATAAGAGAAGCTATGTTGGATCAGGCCAATGGCCAATCCAGTCCAACACTCTGTGTCACATAAGAACATAAGAGAAGCCATGTTGGATCAGGTCAATGGCCCATCCAGTCCAACACTCTGTGTCGCATAAGAACATAAGAGAAGCCATGTTGGATCAGGCCAGTGGCCAATCCAGTCCAACACTCTGTCACATAAGAACATAAGAGAAGCCATGTTGGATCAGGTCAATGGCCCATCCAGTCCAACACTCTGTGTCACATAAGAGAAGCCATGTTGGATCAGGTCAATGGCCCATCCAGTCCAACACTCTGTGTCACATAAGAGAAGCCATGTTGGATCAGGCCAATGGTCCATCCAGTCCACTCTGTGTCACACAGTGGCCAAACAAAAAACAGGTGCCATCAGGAGGTCCATGAGTGGGGCCTTCATGAATCTGTAAACATTTTGTTGAGAATTTTGTTTCCACAAAGAGATTCCAGAACTCCATTCTGTCACATTCCCCCAGGGAAAAAAGCCCTGCTTTTAATTAAGTAAACCTAGGATTGTCCCTTCCTCCCATGGTGCCTCGTGGGCTTGAAATGACTGTCAGAGAAATACGATCAATTTTACCTTTAATAATATCATCACAGTGGATTCTAGTACAACTGCTTGCTGCGTTCCTCAGCAAATTAATTTGTATCTGACTCATTTACTGTCCTCTTCTCCTCACACTATCAGCAAGGCACGATTTGGCAGCCCTGTCCAGTTTGTTCTCTCCTACCACCTCTCTCATGGTCTCAGGGGGACCTGTGACCCTGTTCTTTTGCTCAATAGGCCAATGGTATAGCAGCATTACAGAGTCAAAGTGATCTGGACAGTCCTTCCCTCTCTCCTAGGGCTGTCAACTTCAACTCTGGTAATTTCTGGAAATTTTGGAGTGGAGCGTCTTCGGTGGGGGATAATGTCATAAAAAGCCAGAACTGATCTCTAACATCTGGAGATCCGTTGTCATTCTGGGAGATCTTCAAACTCCACCTGGAGGGTGGCAACCCTACATCTCCATAAGGAACCCTGCAAATGGCAGTGTGCGCAAGAAGCTATGCTAGGGTTGCTATCTCTAGGTTGGGAAATATCTAGAGATCCTGAGAAGGGCGGGGTTTGGGGAGGGGAGGGACTTCAGTGGGGTATAATGCCACAGAGTCCACCTTCCAAAGCGGCCATTTTCTCCAAGGGAACTGATCTCTTATTGATCTCTCTTAATACGTCCCTCTTTTTTGAAAATTGTGTAAAAAATCCATATAATTGAATCATTATATAAGTATGATATACTTTTTCACTGGAAGAGGGTTGGTGGTGTCTGAATGTCCTTCTGATATTTTTGTATAATATTTTCTTTAGTTAGTGGTCCCAGGTCTAATGAAGACTGGAAAGAAACAAGTACTTAATCGATTGGCTTGTCACCACACTACTTTGGGACTTGAATGTACATATTTTGGACATTTGGACTGGTTTCTATATACTTCTTAGTAAATTGGTCACTAGCTTCCGTTTTTTGTTGTGTTATCCATTATAGTGACCTCTCTCGGAATGTACTCTACTACCTGGAGGCTGGCAACCCCAGGCATGCAAACAGTTCCAGAATTCTCTTCCTCCCAGAATCCTTTAGAGCAAGGAGGTTGAACTCATCTGTTCTGAGGGCCAGATGTGACATAAATGAGGCTTTGTGGGGTCAGGCCACGAGTGCCATAAAATGTAATGCCAGGTAGCACAGATATAATAAACTTTATAGAGCACACAAACACAATTAGGATTTTTTTTAAAAAAAAATGCTTAAAACATTAGCACTCACTGGTCTTGAAGGTGCTTTCTTTGCATCTCTCCCATGGGATCCAGAGAACTGGGCAAAGGAAGCTCTGGCTCTTTCCTCAGGCTTCCTGTCTGAGCAGGAAACTGAACCTAGCCCAGGAAACTGAGGGAAGGTGTCTCAGCCAATAGAAGGAAGAGAAACTTGGCCCGGTAGCTCTGCTGTGCGATAGAGAGAGCCTGGCAAAGCCAACTCTCCCTCCCCCACTTCCTCCCCAAGGGAGGAGCCTCAGCCAATGGAGAAAATAGAGGCTTTGCTCCTGTGTGATTGAGCAAGCCTGGCAAAGCAAGCTATGATGCAGAAGGAAGCAAGAGAGAGGGAGAAGGAAGCAGATGACAGCTAGTTGCTCAGGGCCTGATAAGAATTCCCCCCCGGGCCTGATTCGGCCCCTGAGCCACATGTTTGACATCCCTGCTTTAGAGGGATTCACGGCAGCCAGAGCGCAGTACCAGGTTTCTCGTGCCCCAGTTCACTTTGCCAAGGTGAACCCCACTGGCTGGTTTGCAGCACCTACCGGTGCGTCTTCTCCATTCTGGCTGGGCTCCCCCTGTGTTTTTTCTCGGAGCTTCCCCAGCTCCGCCCGGAGTGCCGCCATCTCCTGTTCCTTGGTCTGCAAATACGCCTCCAGCTCCACTTTCTGCTCGATGAGAGCTTTCCCCTGAGCCTCCACCACGGTGATCCGGTGCCGAAGGTCGTGATTAATTTTCATTAGCCTGTTTTGCTGCTGCTGGAGCTGCAGGGGAGAGAAAAGGAGGCCGGGAAGCCACTGATAAGCCTTGGCAATTAAGTGACAAAACCCTTTCCTTCATTTAATAAAGAAGGGAGAGCGCAGGAGGGGGAGGAAAAACAGGAGGAGACAAGATGCTGGGTCAGGCTGTGCGGAACGATCCCTACATTTCAGAGTTATTTTTAAATGCCAAATTGAATCCTGAAGCCCGGGGGAGACTCCAGATACTTTTAATTAGCTGACACATTTCCTGTTAAGATTAGCTCTTCTGGATCAAACAAGAGGTTCATTTAGATCAGCATTTTCAGCACAGTCTTGTTGCGTGTCAACTCAGAAGCCAAGCCCCACAAGGTTCAGCGCTGCTCACTCCCCCATAAATGTGCACAGGATTGCGCCCTTAGTCATCTGCGGTCCGCAGGCCTTTTTTTGTAGCAGGAACTTCTTTGCATATTAGGCCACACACCCTCCTGATGTAGCCAATCCTCCAAGAGCTTCCAGGGCTTTTAGCACAGGGGCTAGTGTAAGCTCCAGGAGGATTGGCTACATCAAGGAGGTGTGGCCTAATATGCAAAGGAGCTCCTGCTACAAGAAAAGACTGGTGCGGTGGTCATCAGCTAGACATGGTCAGCAGGATGTATGACACAGTAGCAGGAAGAATGGGGAGAGAAGGGGGCATGGTTCAGTTTCCTGCTCAGACAGGAAGCCCACTGGCTGACTGGAGACAAGTTGCGGCCTTGCAGACCAGCTAGTTTCTCGGAGCTTCCCCAGCTCCGCCCGGAGTGCCGCCATCTCCTGTTCCTTGGTCTGCAAATACACCTCCAGCTCCACTTTCTGCTCGATGAGAGCTTTCCCCTGAGCCTCCACCATGGTGATCCGGTAGTTGTGAGAGGAAAACAGCAGGGTAGTTGTGAGAGGAAAACGGCAGAAAGGACCCTCCTATATGCTCAGCCTTGAGCTCCTCAAAGGAAGGGTGGGATAAAAATTGTGATATAGCTATTCCCAGCTGTCTGGCCCCAACAGTGACTCATCCAAGGTATACCGCTCGTAAATATGGAGGTTCCATCCCTTAATACCTTGACAAACCTAGCTTCCAATAGTCTGTTGTACAAATGTAGGGATTGGGCCGGAACATGAAGAATTACTTAGAAGCAGGGCTTTTTATGTAGAAAATGCCCAGCAGGAACTCATTTGCATATTAGGCTACACCCCCTGGTGTCACCATTGTTTTGCACACCAAGCCAGCCAGAACTGTGCTCCTGTGCATTCCTGCTCAAAAATAAAGGTCCTGCTTGGAAGAGATCGATTACAGTCTGGATCCCAACTGGATTAGGGTGTGATTACACTCACCAAATAATGCACTTTCCAGTTGGATTTTACCAGTTCACGCAGTAAAATCTAGTTGGAAAGTGCTTTGAAAGTGGATTGAAAAACAACTGAGAGGGTATAAATCAAACAACGATAGAACCAGACACGATACTAAAGATCAGGGAACAGGCCTCTAGGAAAATACAAAAAGCAGAATTCCGATTCAAATCAGAGCTGCAGCGTGGAGGGAAACTGGCCTAAAAGTCTCTCTCCCTGTGTTGCTTTGTGGACTGGAAACAACCCAGAACGGACGCAGTAATTTCTCCATGAAGGGAAAAGAGGAGAGTCTTGGAGAGGGCAACAGTACTGCCCGGGAGAAAGAGAGCGTCAGTCCCTTTTGATAGTCAAAACAGCAGGTTGGGAAACCTCTTTGCGCTGCACCCTTGAACCAAATCCAGGAGTCACGCGGCTGCTGCAAGCCCTTTAAAGCTCAAGGCAAATCTGTGCAAGCATCGCCCAGCGTCAGGTCCAGTTTTACACATTTGCATGAACTATTTTACTATTAAGTAGAGCATCTATGTTCCCATTACCCAACAAAACCATGAGATTGCGCCAGGGGAGTGGGGGGTGCATATGTTGTTACCAGTGTTCCCTCTAAGCTGAGTTAGTGTGAGCCAGCTCACAATTTTTAGCCTCTAGCTCGCACATATTGTCTTAGCTCAGGAAGGATGACCCCAGAGCACAATAATCTATGCAGTAGCTCACAACTTTAATGCCAGCGGCTCACAAAGTAGAATTCTTGCTCACAAGACTCTGCAGCTTAGAGGGAACATTGGTTGCTACTCCATTTTTTTCCTATAATGCAAAGCAAAAAAAAAAAAAGTTATAAAGACAGCTATTCTTCAATGGAAAGAGGAAGCTGAGGCCGCTTACCGCCTCCACATCCTCATTTTTCAGCCCAAGCTCTCGGTCCCTGGCTCGGATTTCGTCCCTCTGTTTATCGACCACTTCCTTCAGCTTTTTCATCACTTGCCTCTCCCTTTCCGACATTCCTGGGTTAAAAGAGAGAAAGGGAGGCCAGTCAGTAGCAGGAAATACAGAACGTTTCCTCCAGGGACAAGGCACGAGCGCCCTTTCCTTGCTAGCAGCAACGGGACAGGCAGAAATTCAAACAGTCAGCTGGTTCCAACTTGGGGAGGAATCCATTGGGAAAGCTGCACCTGAGGAACTTCAGCCTGTTATCGAACTGCTGAAGGCGTAACAGTTCTGTCTCTCACAGGTGGCAATAGCATGCACTAGTTTAGACTTTAAAAAGCATGCTGAAAACACGGCTATTGGTCTTCACATTGCAGTTATTTATTTGCGATGGGGTTTTCAAGGCAAGAGATCTTCAGAGAAGAACACAGACAAACACAACTATATATATTTTTAAAACTTAAAACATGGCCAAAACATCAGCACTTATTGGTCTTAAAGCTGCTTTCTTTATATCTCTGTGCGATTCAGGGAACTGGGCAAAGGAAGCTCGGGCTCTTTCTTTCCTTCCCTAGAGGATGGAGCAGGGGGAGCTTCAGCCAATAGAAGGAAGAGAGGCTTGGCTCAGTAGCTCTGCTGTGCGATTGAGAAAGCCTGGAAAAACAAGCCCTGCCTATCTTCTTCCTCAAAGGAGGAGCCTCAGCCATTGGAGAAAACAGATTTTGCTTTGTAGCTCCTGTGCAACTGAGCAAGCCTTGCAAAGCAAGCTGTTATGCAGAAGGAAGCAAGAGAGAGGGAGAAGGAAGCAGATGACAGCCAGTTGCTCGGGGGGGGGGGCTGATAGGAGCCCTCTGGGGGCCTGATTCGGCCCCTGAACTGCATGTTTGACACCCCTGCTCTACACTTCATTAAGCTACCTAGATGAAAGGGAAGAGGAGAATAATATGTAAATCACTTTCCTTTTGCTAAACTCATTTGCCTTTTCCCTTTCTAGTTGATTAGACTTTTTTTAAAAAAACCTAGAGGTTCAGAAAGACTATCTGTCTTCAAAAGTAAAAGTAGAAAATGCTAGTTTACTTTCCCCAGCATAAAGAAAAGATTATCTCTGTTTCAAACACTCTGCTTTAATTCTATGGCAATGTCTGCTTTCCATGGCAAAAGAGTTTTGGTTTTGGGGTGTGGAATACGGCTCTCAATTCTTCCCCTGGCTTTTAAAGGCTTTTTAAAAGGCCACTGCCTATGGTCTTCCCTCCCGCCTCCCCAATAAATAGCAGCCATTCACAAAGAACTCTGGAATCACCAATAATAAACAATAAAATTAAGAACAGGACAGACCTGAAGTGACAAAATGGGTCAAGGAAGTCGGATTCATCATCACAGTAAAAAAGCCTTCCCTTGCAGTGACCGGCCTGCCAGGTGGGTAAAGGCCTTTCTCACCAGGTGTGCAGAAATAGGTGACTCCTCCTCCTCCTTCCCCACATCAAAAGGCTGCTCCAATTGCACCTGGGCTGGGACCAAACCTCCTCACCTGCAAAGCAGCTTCTGTGGTTTTGCAAAGGTGTGTTGCTACAAAGCATGGGTTACCCTCTGGTGCGTGTCCTATGTCTGAGCTTGTTGTTCTGTTTTGGCTTTCCCCCCAAAGCACTTAAACCTGCCAAATTCAGTGATCCTTATCTAGACACTTATTTTTCTTAAGAGCCCAACCTCTATCTGCATGCACTACAGCAGGGGTGGTCAATCTTGTTTAATGCAAGAACCACATAAAATAAATGTCAGATGTTTGAGAGCCACGGGACATGAATGTCAGATGCCTGAGAGCCTCAAGACAGGAAGGAAGGAAGGGAGCTGAGAGAGACAGATGTGGGAAGGGAGGAAAGAAGACGATGACATTGGATTAATATTCTGCCCTTCACTCAGAGTGGCTCACAATCTCCTTTCTCTTCCTCCCCAACAACAGACACCCTGTGAGGTGGGTGGGGCTGAGAGGACTCTCACAGCAGCTGCCCTTCCAGGGACAACCCCTGAGAGAGCTATGGCTGACCCAAGGCCATTCCAGCAGCTGCAAGCGGAGGAGTGGGGAATCAAACCCGGTTCTCCCAGATGAGAGTCCACGCACTTAACCACTACACCAAACTGGCTCTCTGGAGGGAGAGGTGGAAAGAAAGCAACATTAACTTTAAATGCATTCTTCAAGCCGCTGGCTGGCTTGGCTTGGCGAAGCGATTTAAAGAAAGAAATGCCTTTTCTAAGTTGGCTGATGGGGCGGAGGGCACTCCGAGAGCCACACAATATGTGTGAAAGAGCCCCGTGTGGTTCCCAAGCCACCCCTGCACTACGGTGTTAGAAAACAGCTTTGTGTTTCGTGTGCTACGGATGTACATGGAGCCTCAACAGATCTGAACGGATCACTGGTTGCAGTCCTATGGCAACTTCCCTGGGAGTAAGCCCCATTGAATAACGTAAGAAATACTACTGAGTAGACCTACTTAGGACTACCACTCCCTCTAAGCGGTGGAGTCTTGTGATCAAAAATTCTACCTCATGAGCTACCGACATTAACGGTGTGAGCTACTGCATAAATTAGTTTGCTTTGGGGCCATTTTTCCTGAGCGAAGACAAAAATGTGAGCTGGAGGCGAAGGAACCATGAGCTAGCTCTCACTAACTCTGCTTCGAGGGAACACTGCTTAGGACTGCTTCATCTGTTGTCTCCCCTCTAAAATAGGCAATGATCTTTCTCACTCTCTCTTTTGGGTATTTTTGTGGGGGGGTTTCATGTGCATATGTGTGCGTACGCACCTGGAACTCATGGCGACCTCTGGTGACTGACCCCTCCTGGGGGCCTGGAGGATGTTCATGGAGGTGGCTGAATAAAGCCTGCCCATGCCTCCCAACTGCTGGTATTCCAAGGAGGTCTCGCATCCAAGTACCTGCCAGAGTTGGCCCTGCTTAGCTTCTAAGATCAGGCTTGCCTGGGCTTTCCAGGTCAGGGCGAATAGGCAATGCTGTGTCATCCCAGAAAGGGAGCCGATTCGCAGCTGAATCCTGAGTTTACTCAGAAGTAAATCCTCCAGACTGGCTACCAGGGCAATGTGCAGCCGTGAAGCCTGATTCTTCGCTTGCTACCTCGGGAGTAAGTCATGCTGGCTTCCCCAGGACTGAATCTTGGTTTTCATTCCCTTTCCTGAACATTACTATTTTTCCGGGGGTGGGGAGCAAGAAGGACTCTCTTTATTATAGCACAGTTTAAAGCAAAAGATGCTGTTTCCAGATTAAAGCTTAGTGGGACTCAATCTAATTAATGGTAGTGTGGGGTAGCAGAGTTCCCCAATGTGACACCCGCCAACTGCTTTTAGAAACTGGGTGGGGCCAGTCAGGGCCTTTGCCAGAAGGGCTTCTGATTGGCTGCTCCAGAACTGATAGGCTGTGCTGCTACCAGGGGTGGAATTTTACATGAGTTCCTTTGCATATTAGGCCATGCACCACTGATGTAGCCAATCCTCCAAGAGCTTACAAAAAAAGAGCCTTGTAAGCTCTTGGAGGATTGGCTACATCAGGGGTGTGTGGCCTAATATGCAAAGGACCTCCTGCTAGAATTCCACCCCTGGCTGCCACCGCTACACAAAGACCTTCTTTGCAGTCATGCACTGCAGCTGTGTGTAAGACAATATTATCGACGATTGTTTCATTTTTAAAGGCATCTTGTTACAACTCTTGTTAAACAGAGTTTCTGCCTGAAATGCTGAAGAGTTACTAGTAGACTTCCGCAAGATCCTGACATTTTGTAGTTGGCTCCGCCTCTCTCAGCAGCCATTTTGTGGTTGTGCCCACCAGCGTGAATCAGAACTCCAGAGGTGCCTCAAGGCTCAAAATGGCTGGGGACTTGGATTGGACTAAGGTCTGAGAAACCCAGGTTTGAATTCCTCACTCTCTCATGGGGGCTTGCTGGGTGACCCTGGGCCAGTCACACACACTCAGCCTAACCTACCTCGCAGGGCTGTTGTGATAAGGAAAAGGGAGGAGAGGAGAACATTTGATGCTTTTGTGTCCCCAATGAGGGGAAAGGCAGGGTGTTAGTGAAGTAAATAAAACCTCTGCTTGGATGGGAATATTGTGTTCAGGTTTGGGTACCGCGTTTTAAGAAGGATATAGACAAGCTGATATGAGTCCAGAAGATGGTGAGGGGTCTGGAGACCAAGTCCTATGAAGAAAGCTTGAAGGAGCTGGGCATGTTTAGCCTGGAGAGGACGCAGCTGAGAAGTGATATGATCACCATCTTCAAGTACTTGAAGGGCTGTCATATAGAAGATGGGGTGGAATTGTTTTCTGTGGCCCCAGAAGGCAGGACCAGAGCCAACAGGCTGAAATTAAATCAAAAGAGTTTCCAGCTCAACATTAGGAAGAACTTCCTGACAGTTAGAGCGATTCTTCAGTCCAACAGGCTTCCTCGGGAGGGAGGTGGTGGGCTCTCCTCCTTCCTTGGAGGTTTTTAGAGGCTAGATGGCCATCTGACAGCAATGTAGATCCTGTGAATTTAGGGGGAGGTATTTGTGAGTTTCCTAAATTGTGGGGGGGGGGGGTTGGACTAGACGACCCTGGAGGTCCCTTCCAACTCTATGATTAGAAGGAGAAGGAGAAAAATCAACAGAGGAATCCGGCTCAACATTAGGAAGAACTTCCTGACAGCTAGAGCAGTTCCTCAGTGGAACAGGCTTCCTCAGGAGGTGGTGGGCTCTCCTTCCTTGGAGGTTTTTAAACAGAGGCTAGATGGCCATCTGAGAGCCATGCTGATCCTGTGAATTTAGGGGGAGGCGTTTGTGAGTTTCCTGCATTGTGCAGGGGGTTGGATTGGATGACCCCGGAGGTCTCTTCCAACTCTATGATTCTATGAGGCTCAGAGCCTCCTTAGGAAATAAAGGATGCCTGCTGTGTGATAAATCTATTGAATGCCCTCTGCTCACCCCTGAAAAAGAGGATGAGGGCTCCGGATGCCCTGTCTGGTTGGATAGAAGGTGGGAACAGCACAGAAGAACGGCTCTTTCTCTTGGGCGGAAGGATGATCCTGGGAAAGGAATGGTTAAGTCAGCTGCGAACGTTCCGTTCTGCTCCCCTGCAGCAGCTCAGCTCCGGGAGGAATTAATTCCCCCCAGAGCAGGTGCTCCTCCCACAGCTTCCGAAGGAGGTGATGCCAAACAGAAATAGTTCTCTGTGAAATAGGAAGCTGTCTGCTTGGTCCTGCGGAGGCTTGCAAAGAGCTGCGTGAGGCACTGCCGGATGTACTGGAGTGAGCCGGTCGGCACCCTTGTCAGTTTTGGCATCCTGTCGGCTGGTACGGCCATGAGTCTCGATGCCGGGTGCCCTTCAGAGAAGGCGAGAACCCTCCCCTCCCTGTTTGAGCCGGCATGCAATTCTTTCTTAGGAGCCTTTTGATTTCCTGGCCAGCTCGCTGCTTCTATCCATAAGACACCAATGGGGAGAAAGAATTCAACAGGCCTAGATCCTAAGCCTGCATGGCAAAAGCACAAATCCCTTTGCTTTAATCCTAAACCTGCATGTCAAAAACGCAAATCCCTTTGCTTTAATCTTAAACCTGCATGTCCAAAACACAAATCCCTTTGCTTTAAGAACTGGTCTGTGATTGATATCAGGGGTGGCCAACAATGTTCCCTCTGAGCTGCAGAGTCTTGTGAGCAAAAATTCTACTTTGTGTGCTATTGGCATTCAAGTTGTCAGCTGCGGGAATTAAAGTTATGAGCTGCTGCGTCAATTAGTTTGCTCTGGGGCCATTTTTCCTGAGCTGAGGCAAAAACGTGTGAGCTGGAGGCTAGAAAATTGTGAGCTAGCTCACACTAACTCAGCTTAGAGGGAACACTGGTGGCCAAGCTTGCTTAACATAAGAGCCACACTGAATAAACATCAGATGCTTGAGAGCTGCAAGAAATTAACGTCAGATATTTGACGGAAGGAAGGAAGGAAGGAAGGAAGGAAGGAAGGAAGGAAGGAAGGAAGGAAGGAAGGAAGGAAGGAAGGAAGGAAGGAAGGAAGGAAGGAAGGAAGGAAGGAAGGAGGGAGGGAAGGAGGGAAGGAGGGAAGGAGGGAAGGAAGGAAGGAAGGAAGGAAGGAAGGAAGGAAGGAAGGAAGGAAGGAAGGAAGGAAGGAAGGAAGGAAGGAAGGAAGGAAGGAAGGAAGGAAGGAAGGAAGGAAGGAAGGAAGGAAACAGACAGGGAGGGAGCAGTGGAAAGAAAGCAACTTTGAATGCATTCTCCAAGCTGCTGGTCAATGGGGTGGTGGGGGATTTGAGAGCCACATCTACTTCAAATCTATAGATCACCGCAAAATCTTATTCTCCTGGGGTGGGGTAACGATTAAACTGGGAGTGGGGAGACTTGAATACAGGTCCCCCCTCAGGAACAAAATTCACTGATTTTCAGCCAACCCCCCTCGTCTCTCAGCCTACAGTACCTTGCAGGGCTGTTGGGAAGATAAAACGGAGCTGGGGAGACCTGCTAGCGTTGTTCTTTGATGAAAAGGCAGCATAAAAATGTGACAGTATCTTATACACACACAAATATTTGTGTGCGGGAGTATGGAAGGGAGCCCAACCAGTGTTCTAAGCTGAGTTAGCGTGAGCTAGCTCACGGATTTTTAGCCTCCAGCTCGCACATTTTTTGTCTTAGCTCAGGAAGGATGACCCCAGAGCGCACTAATTTATGCAGCAGCTCACCACTTTAATGCCAGTAGCTCACAAAGCAGAATTTTTCCTCACAAGGCTCTGCAGCTTCGAGGAAACATTGGGCCCAACATACCCAAACAAACCTCAAACACACATTTACAGACTTCAGCGGCTTTCTCCCATGTCGGAAGGCAACTGTTTGCTACAGTGGAAAACCCAGTTCCAAACAACTGCCTTGGCGCATCAAAGGGCGCATCATCCGAAGATACCTGAAAGCAGCCTAAAAAGGGAGAGACAGCCGCTAACAGTACACGGATCACACTTGCTCCAGGGAAGCGAGGCCATCGCCTCTGCTAGGGTCGTCAAGTCCAACTCAAGAAATATCTGGTGACTTTGGGGGTGGAGCCAGGAACAAGGGTGTGGCAAGCATGAATGAAGGCCGAAGGGAGTTCTGGCATCATATTTAAAGAGAGCCAGTTTGGTGTAGTAATGTGCAGACTCTTATCCGGGAGAATCGGGTTTGATTCCCCACTCCTCCACTTACAGCTGCTGGAATGGCCTTGGGTCAGCCGTAGCTCTCACAGGAGTTGTCCTTGAAAGGGCAGCTGCTGTGAGAGCCCTCTCAGCCTCACCCACCTCACAGGGTGTCTGTTGGGGGGAGAGAAGATATAGGAGATTGTAAGCTGCTCTGAGTCTCTGATTCAGAGAGAAGGGCGGGGTATAAATCTGCATTCTTCTTAAAGGGACTGTGCTCCTTTTAAATGCCTTTTATAGAAAATAATGGAAAATAGGGCACTTTCTTTGGGGACTCATAAAATTGGACCTCTTGGTTCAATCCTTCTGAAACTTGGGGGGTGTTTTGAGGAAAGGCACTGGATGCTATGCTAAAATGTTGGTGCTTCTACCTAAAAAAACAGCCCCTCTGGAGCCCCAGAAACCCACAGATCAATTCTCCATCATACCCTATGGGAATCGGTCTCCATAGGGAATAATGGAGTTCCCAGCAGACATTCCCCCCCCCCCCCCGTTTTCTGATGACCCTGAAGTGGGGGGAGAGCCTCCAAACCATGGGATCCCCTGCCCCCACCTGGGGATTGGCAACCCTAGCCTCTGCAAGGCGCAGCTACGCAAATCAGCAGGAGGCATTCGAAGAGCACACAAGGCAGTCCTTGGAGGAGCAGGGCTGTACTTGCCTTCATGTTTCTGGAACTCTTCTTCCGAGAAGTTGACATCTTTGTGAGAGAGGTTGGTCAGCAGCTGCTTGTTCTCCTCCTGCAGCTGAGCGATCTGGGTGAGCAGATCCTGGGCTTCCCCTCGCCACACGTCTTCCACCAGCTCCAGTTCCTGAGGGAAGAGCAGACCACATGCCCTCAGGGCTCTGGCACCTCTGATTCAGCAGTCGGTCTCCTACTCCGCCTTGCTTGCCCACTGCCCTCGGGGCTCAGCCTGCTGCGGCGGGGAGGGCGGGATATGAAGCCAATAAAGAGCCAGTTGGTGTAGCGGTTAAGTGTGCGGACTCTTATCTGGGAGAACCGGGTTCGATTCCCCACTCCTCCACTTGCAGCTGCTGGAATGGCCTTGGGTCAGCCATAGCTCTGGCAGAGGTTATCCTTGAAAGGGCAGCTTCTATCAGAGCTCTCTCAGCCCCACCCACCTCACAGGGTGTCTGCTGTGGGGGAGGGAGGGAAAGGAGAGTGTGAGCTGCTCTGAGACTCTTCGGAGTGGAGGGCGGGATATAAATCCAATATCTTCATCTACCTCACAGGGTGTCTGTTGTGGGGGAGGAAGGGAAAGGAGATTGTGAGCCACTCTGAGACTCTTTGGAGTGGAGGGTGGGATATAAATCCAATATCTTCATCTACCTCACAGGATGTCTGTTGTGGGGGAGGAAGGGAAAGGAGATTGTGAGCCGCTCTGAGACTCTTCGGAGTAGAGGGCGGGATATAAATCCAATATCTTCATCTACCTCACAGGGTGTCTGTTGTGGGGGAGGAAGGGAAAGGAGATTGTGAGCCGCTCTGAGACTCTTTGGAGTGGAGGGTGGGATATAAATCCAATATCTTCATCTACCTCACAGGATGTCTGTTGTGGGGGAGGAAGGGAAAAGAGTTTGTGAGCCGCTCTGAGACTCTTCGGAGTGGAGGGCGGGATATAAATCTAATATCTTCTTCCTCTTAAAATAAAATAATAAACATATAGGGTGGCCAGTGGGGTCATTTCGTAGAAAAAGATGCGCCGGATCTCATTCGCACAACTTGTTTGCATATGCCCCACGCCCCTGGCATCACTGGAAGAGGTACTCAATTAGATCCAGGGCTTTTTTTGTAGCAGGAACTCTTTTGCATATTAAGCCACACACCCTGATGTAGCCAATCCTCCAAGAGCTTACAGGCTCTTAGTACAGGGCCTGCTGTAAGCTCCAGGAGGATTGGCTACATCAGGGGTGTGTGGCCTAATATGCAAAGGAGTCCCTGCTACAAAAAAGCCCTCATTATATCAGCTCAGCATTTACCTTAAAATGCCTCTTGCATTAGAATTGTCATTATAAAACCTGACTCCCATCATACTTTATAAATGACTTTCTCCTATGTGGCCACAGTGGCATGAGGAAGATTTCCATCACTCTGCTTTATATGTTTTGGTTCTTTTCCCATTTTTTTTTTGTGTGGGGGGGATATTAGAAAATTTGTCCAATCTTAGAGTTCAGCAAAATTCTCACGGGGGGGGGGGGGTGTTGAACAATGGAGCCCAGAATCAAGTATTTGGGGGAGGGGGGAGAAAGAATGAGCACAATAACGTTTAGAGGTCCTGGAGCTCCACTCCTATGAGCTCCTGCCCAAAATGAGGCCTGCAAATCGCCCAGAATTACATATGAACACATGAAGCTTCCTTCTACTGAATCAGACCGTGAGTCCATCAAAGTCAGTATTGTCTACTCAGACTGGCAGTGGCTCTCCAGGGTCTCAAACTGAGGTTTCTCACGCCTATTTGCCTGGACCCTTCTCAGTTGGAGGGAGATGCCGGGGATTGAACCTGGGACCTTCTGCTTATCAAGCAGATGCTCTACCACTGAGCCACCATTCCTCCCCTAATTTCCACACACTGATCTCCACACGCAACACAGGCCCGTTCTTTGGAGAAAATGGCTACTTCAAAGGGTGCACTCTGTGGCATTATATCCAACTGAGATTCCTCCCCAGGTTCTACCCCCCCACCCTAATCTCCAGGAATTTCCCAAACCAGAGCTGGCAACCACAGGACACAGAGTGGGAAATCACTGTGTTGCACCTTTTGGAAGAGAGCTTGCTTGGCACTAATGTTGCCAAGTCCAATTCAAGAAATATCTGGGGACTTTGGGGGCGGAGCCGGGAGACTTTGGGGGTGGAGCCAGGAGCAAGGTTGTGACAAGCACGATTGAACTCCAAAGGGAGTTCTGGCCAATGGCCATTACATTTAAAGGGACTGCACACCTTTTCAATGCCTTCCCCCAGTTTGGAGACCCTCCCCCTGCTTCAGGGTCATCACAAAGCCGGGGGCGGGAAGAAACATCTGCTGGGCACTCCATTATTCCCTATGGAAACAGATTTCCATGCATACCGTATAATGGAGAATTGATCAGTGGTTTTCTGGGGCTTGGGGGGGGGGCTGTTTGTTGAGGTAGAGGCACCAAATTTTCAGCATAGCATCCAATGCCTCTCCTCAAAACACCCTCCAAGTTTCAAAAGGATTGGACCAGGGGGGTCCAGTTCTATGAGCCCCCAAAGAAAGTGCCCCTATCCATTATTTCCAATGGAGGAAAAGCATTTAAAAGGCGTGTGGTCCCTTTAAATGTGATGGTCAGAACTCCCTTTGGAGTTCCATTATGCTTATCACAACCTTGCTCCTGGCTCCACCCCCAAAGCCTCCTGGCTCCACCCCCAAAGTCCCCAGATATTTCTGGAATTGGACTTGGCAACCCTAGACAGGCTCAAGGTCACCCAGAAAGCTTCCATGAGAGCGGGGATTTGAGCCTGCGTCTCCAAAATAAGGTTTGTGGAGCACATATCGAGGCAAAAAGTAGGGCAGCACAGAATCTCATCCAGAATTAATTTTTAAACGCAAGAGGAAGTCTGTAATGAGTCTCTTTGCCCACCCCCAGAGCCTTCCTCATTCCATTCCCCTTTGATTTTAGGGGTCCGGCTCTCCCTGCAGTCCAGCCAATCCCCTCCCCGCCACCCCTCTCGCAGCCTCTCCCCTCTCCTGGCCCGGCTTTCAAAGTTGCTGAGCAGGAAGGAACAGCGCAGTCATTTCTGCTGAGCCAGCAGGAAGCAGCAAACCTGGGCGAAAACAGGCCAGGGAGCGGACGGGGCAGGGCTGCCCTCTATCCCTACATCCTTGTGTGACTGGAAAGAAAAACCACCAGGCTTTTCACAGCCTTGCTTGGCTCTCGAGTGACAGCACGGAGGGAATCCCATCAATAAATCTGGTTCTGCCATCTCAGAAAAAAAGATCTTTTACTAGAGCCGGGGTGACCAAAATTGCTTCATGTAGGAAAAGGAAAGGTCCCCTGTGCAAGCACCAGTCGCTTCCGACTCTGGGGTTGCTTTCACGAGGTTTTCAGGGCAGATGTTTGAGAGCTGCAAGGCATGAATGTCCGATGTTTGAGAGCTGCTAGAGGAAGGAAGGAAGGAAGGAAGGAAGGAAGGAAGGAAGGAAGGAAGGAAGGAAGGAAGGAAGGAAGGAAGGAAGGAAGGAAGGAAGGAAGGAAGGAAGGAAGGAAGGAAGGGAGGGAGGGAGGGAGGGAGGGAGGGAGGGAGGGAAGTGGAAAAAAGCAATTTTAAATGCATTCTCCAAGCAGCCAGTTGGTTTGGCTTGGCAAAGTAACTTAGAAATCCCTTCCCCAACCAGGTGGTGGGGGCTTTGAGAACCACACAATATCTGTGAAAGAGCCACATGTGGCTCCCGAGCCACAGTTTGGCCACCGCTGTACTAGAGGGTTGTCAGGTCCCGGGTGGACACTGGCAGGAGATGAGGGGTAGGGTTGCCAGATCCACTCCTGGAGATTTGGGGGTGGAGCCTGAGGAGGACAGGGACCTCAGTGGGGCACAGTGCCGTGGAACCCACCCTCCAAAGCAGCCATTTTCTCCAGGGGAACTGATCCCTGTAGTCTCGAGATGAGCTGCAATTCTAGAGGCTGCCATAACTTGTACAGCCAGAAAAGAGCAATTGACATCACCCCAGGATTGTGGTGCATTCCCTAGGAAGAAGAAGAAGATATTGGATTTATATCCCGCCCTCCACTCTGAAGAGTCTCAGAGCGGCTCACAATCTCCTTTACCTTCCTCCCCCACAACAGACACCCTGTGAGGTGGGTGGGACTGAGATGGCTCTCACAGCAGCTGCCCTTTCAAGGACAACCTCTGCCAGAGCTATGGCTGACCCAAGGCCATTCCAGCAGGTGCAAGTGGAGGAGTGGGGAATAAAACCCGGTTCTCCCAGATAAGAGTCCACACACTTAACCACTACACCAAACTGGCTCTCCTACACCAAACTAGGAGAGAAAGCTAGATTCTTGAGATTTCTGTTGAGGAAAAAAAAGTGTCCAAGGGAGGGCATGGCTCAGTGGCATGCCAAAGGTCCCAGATTCAATTCCTGACATCTCCAGTTAAGAAGTAGTAGTAGTAGTAGTAGAAGAGACTGGATTTATACTCTACCCTTTGCTACCCAAAGAAGTCTCAGAGCGGTTTACAATCTCCTTCCCCTTCCCCTCCAGACAACAGACACCCAGTGAGGCAGGTGGGGCTGAGAGAGCTCTCCCAGAATTGCTCCTGAGCAGAACAGCCTTGAGAGGACTTGTGGCTGACCCAAGGTCACTCCAGCAGCTGCAAGCGGAGGAGTGGGGAATCAAACCTGGTTCTTCCAGGCAAGAATCCACGCGCTTCACCGCTACACCAAACTGGCTCTCAGTTAGAACAACCAGGTGATAGGAAAGAACTTCACCTAATAGCCTGGAGATCTATTGCCGGTCTGAGTAGACAATATTGACTTTGAAGGACTGATGGTCCAATTCAGCGCAAGGCAGCTTTATGTGTCCCCGTATCTGTTTTGCATGCAGGCATCTCCAATTAACAGGACCAGGCAGTGGGTAATGAGAAAGACCTCTGCCGGAGGCCCCAGAGAACTGCTGTCAGTCTGAGGAGACAATACAGACCCTCATGGATCAAGTAGGAGGCAGCTTCATGGGTCTATAAAATAATTAATGCATAATTAATTCTTGGCACTCAGTACCACATTGCGGTAGGCTTTCATTTAGACGGTTTGAAAAGGATCTCAGACAAATTCATGAAAACGAGGCCCATCGATGGCTACAAGCCACGACCGCCAAACGGACCTTCCATTTCAGAGGCTGTTCCCGGGGGACCATGACAGGGGGAGGGGTTTTGCTTCTGTGCCCCTGCTTGTGGGAGCATCTCATTGGCAGCTGTAGGAGGATGCTGAACTAAAAGGGATCTTTGGTCCAATTCAGAGGTGGTCAAACTGTGGCTCGGGAGCCACATGTGGCTCTTTCACACATATTGTGTGGCTCTTGAAACCCCCAATGCCCTGTTGGCCAGCTTGGAGAAGGCATCTGTCTTTTTAAATCACTTCTCCAAGCCAAGATAGCTAAGTGGCTTGGAGAATGTGTTTAAAGTAGCTTTCTTTCCACCTCTCCCACCCTCCTTCCTACCATCTAATTCCTACCATCCCTGCCTTCCGGCTTTCAAACATCTGATGTTCATGTCTTGCGGCTCTCAAACTTAAGACTCCCGTTATACTGTCCCCCTCAGCTGCTTCATGCTAAGGACCGAAAAGGGAACATGATTCAGGAGATGTGGCTTTTCTCAGACGCAAACAGAGCCCTGCCTGAAATAATGTAAAAGAGCTCGGGGGAGGGGGCCGTCCCCTCCTCCCACACTCTCCTGTTTCATCTTTCCAGGATGTGAAGTGAAGGTTAAATTTAGCTCCGTTCCTTTTATTCATACGGCTTGTTTACAGACGCTGAGGCTCAGAGGTGATTGAGGGATTGTTAGCCCAGAACGAAACGCTCCGATTGCCGAAAAAGAAGTTCCAAATTCCTTAACGTCTTCTCTGGAGTGGTTAACACCACCTTACCAGAAATGACATCTGCCATCATACGATCCCTTGTCGTTCTGGGTGGGGCAAGTCAAGCTCCGCCCCCCTCCGCCCCATCTTTTCAGAACATGTTGACTCTTTCTTGAACCTGGTTCAAACATCTTCATTGCATAAAGAAGGATAAACAAATCCAGAGCCGTTTCTGCAGCTCTGAGAGCTTCAGTTGCAGAGTCCTGTTCTCTAGAGCAGCGGTCCCCAACTCCCGGTCCGTGAACCAGTACTGGTCCGTGGCCTGTTAGCGACCGGGCCGTGAGTTGTATAGTTACTTCATTATATATTACAATGCAATAATAGAAATAAAGTGCACAATTGTATCATCCTGAAACCAGTGTTCCATCTAAGCTGAGTTCGCGTGAGCTAGCTCACAGTTTTTTAGCCTCCAGCTCACACGTTTTTGTCTTAGCTCAGGAAGGATGGGCCCAGGGCACACTAATTTAGGCAGTAGCTCACAACTTTAATGCCAGTAGCTCAAAAAGTAGAAATTTTGCTCACAGGCCTCCACGGTTTAGAGGGAACACTGTTCCCATCATACTCTTTACATTACAGAAGAATTAGGGGGGGAAATACTGAAAAAAATTACTGAAAAATTAGGAAAAATGGCCCCAAAGCAAACTAATTTTGGCAGTAGCTCACAACTTTAATCCCAGTAGTAGCTCACAAAGTAGAATTTTTGCTCACAAGACTCCACAGCTTACAGGGAGCATTGCTTGAAACCATCCACATCTTCCCCGTCCATGGAAAAACTGTCATCCACAAAACTGGCCCCTGGTGCCAAAAAGTTGGGAACTGTTGCCCTGAAGTCCTTCCTTTCCTCCTCTTTGGGGGCTCTCTCAAATGAAGGAAAGTCCTTCACACAATGGATTATTAACACGTGGAACTCACTGCGACAATATGAAGGGATGGGCCACCAACGTCAACAGCTTTAGAAGTGGATTCCTCATTTACTAACTACTTGTAATTTTATCATGTCTTCTGGTACCTTACCCAAAACATGGAAGGAAGCGAAAGTTATTGTGATTCACAAGACAGGCAACGATAAATTAAACCCATCATCATATCGTCCAATTTCTATTTTGAATCACGATTTTAAATTTTTTTCTACCATTTTAGCTGAAAAAGATCATTGCACAGGACACTGGTAGTGACCAATCTGGCTTTATCCCGGGTCGTTCTATTAATGATAACGTTCATAGAACTCTCAATCTGATTCACTATTGCAGGTCATCTAAGAGCCCCTCGTTAATACTCTCGCTAGACGCTGAGACGTTAATACTCTCGCTCGACGTTCCCCAGAGAGTACTGAGGTCGGGAACTCAAAACCTTCTCACTATCTCCAGGCCTAAAGAAGTCCGTCTTAAGTCAACTAGAGACAGGGCCTTTTCCATAATGGCCCCTACATGGTGGAACCAGCTGCCGGAGGAGGTGAGGGCCCTGCGGGACCTTATTCAGTTCCGCAGGGCCTGTAAGACAACCCTCTTCCGGCTAGCCTACACCTAACTGGGAAGCAAATGTAGCTTACTAGACTCCTGTTAATTATATTGTATAAGATTTGATGTTAAGGTTTTAAGGTTTTTAAGGTTTTAAATGTTCTGACTTTTTAAACTGATTATATATGTAAATGTTAATTTAAATTCTGTTTTATCGTCTGCTGTGAGTCGCCCTGAGCCATCTATGGGAAGGGCGGGATACAAATCATAGAATAAATAAAAATAAAAAAATAAAGCGTTTGACAAATTGCAAATCCCCTTTTTGAAATCAGTTCTAAATTGTATGCAATTTGGTCCCAACGTTATGCGCTCCGTAGATGCCATATATAACGCGCCAAATGCCCAAATTTCTATTAAGCAATTCAGAACGGATAATTTAATTCTAGGTAGAGGTACTAGGCAGGGTTGTCCTTTGTGACATGCCGTTAGAGAAGACCCAGGAGTGGAAGGCATTGTTCTAAAAGACAGATCCCATAAAATTAGCCTCTTTGCGGATGATACTGTGTTTTATCTTAGTAATCCCCTCGTCTCCTCAAATGCATTAAAGACAATAAATTGATCAATTTAGTATTCATTCTGGATTTACAGTTAAATTTTTTAAAGTCTGAGGTATACCCTATAGTACTTTCACCCACAATGAAACAAACCGTTTTATCTCATTTTTCTTATTAGTGGGTGGAAAAGTCTTGGCAATATCTAGGGATTAATATACCGTTGAATCTTAAAGATTTAGCTCAAGCTAATTATTCTCCCCTTTTTCTTTCCATTAAGAATTCGCTTGCTGAATGGTCCAGAGGTGCCTTTTCACTGCTTGAGAAAATTGATCTTTTAAAATCTTTTTTATTACCAACATTTCTATTTTTATTTCAGAATTTGCCTATTCAAATTGATAAGAAGATGAAGATGAAGATGATATTGGATTTATATCCCGCCCTCCACTCCGAAGAGTCTCAGAGCGGCTCACAATCTCCTTTCCCTTCCTCCCCCACAACAGACACCCTGTGAGGTGGGTGGGGCTGGAGAGGGCTCTCACAGCAGCTGCCCTTTCAAGGACAACCTCTGCCAGAGCTATGGCTGACCCAAGGCCATGCTAGCAGGTGCAAGTGGAGGAGTGGGGAATCAAACCTGGTTCTCCCAGATAAGAGTCCGCACACTTAACCACTACACCAAACTGATAGATGTGATTTGTAAATGTGGCAAAAAGCCTTTATGGATTTCCCATGGAACTATAAGCACCACAGACTCTCCCTTTCTATGATATCAAAACCTACATCACTTGGAGGTTTGGGTGTTCCCCTCTTAGATAAATACTATGTAGCATCTCAACCGAAGTACATACTTTTATATGCGAATCCGTACTACAAATCGTCGTGGCTCAGTATTGAAAAAGTCTCGCTAGGCGAGGCGTTGTTACATGAGGTCATGTGGTTTGGGAAATTTGAAAGACCAAAAATGATTTTGAGCAACCCATTTTTAGAACACAATTAGTTTATGGAATAAATATAGAGAGATTTTAGCACCAGACACCTCTCCTTTTATGGCTTTTCTTGGGCAAACATTGCAACAAAACCAGTGGCAGAAAGACTGTGGAAAAGTTTTCTCGGAAGAACAATGGAACTCAGCATGGAAAAGCTCTCTATTTAAATCAAGATTCTCTTATGTTAGAATCCAGAATTTTAGAGTCTGGTCCAGATGATATTGCACAGCGTATACTATGTTTCGTAGCAAACTAATCCCAAACCCATGTTGTTAGAAAGGTTGTGGAGAAATAGCCACATTCAAACATTGTTGATAAAAGTATTTTGGAAATCTGTGCTAAAGATTGTTACGAAAATAATAGGTTGTGTTATCCCTCTAGAGCCGGAGTTGATTCTGCTGAATATATGGAATAAGAAACCGTGTTCTAAGTTGAAATTAGAACTACTTTCTATTTTATTAATGGCGGCTAAAATCAAGGTGGCACAATGTTGGAAATCTGATAAAGCTCCTAATATCCGTCAATGGTTTGATAAAGTCTGGGATCTCTTGATTCATGATAAGTTGGCATCCTGCATATTGAAATTTGAAAATCCATTATTAGCAGATAACTTTGTCAAAAAAATGGTTTGGGTTCCTTGCATACATAAATGAAAATCCGTCTTCCAGCTCATCTAATCCAACTAAATATCTGGATTACATCCTGTACTAATTGGTTCTTTAAATATGTTGCTAGTATGTAACATGAGTCAAGGTTTTGTATATGTATAATTTATTTATATTTAAGTTTTTTTCACTGTTTCTGTATGTCTTATCTCTGTTAAGTGATTTTTTTTAATTCTAAGTTAAAATAATAAAAATGTGAGTTATAAAAAAAAAAAGTGGATTCCTAAACTGATGGAGGAGAAGTTCATCTATGGCTGTTAAGCTATGAGAGTTAAATGGAAACCCCATGTTCAGAGACAGTGTATCTCGGAATGGCATTTGGGAAGTCTACCATGTGTGGCTGCTGCAGAAGATGGTGGACTCACTAGATGGATATGGCAACTGATCCTGCTGGGCTATTTTTCCACCCAGGGTTTCAGCAGAGTCTCAGTTCAGCCTCCAGGACTTCACCCCTTGAATTTGTCTTTAAAACCACAACTTAGATTCACAGTGTGTAAGAAGCCCCTTTGGTCGTGTGCAGAGTACACTTTCCCCACTGGTCTTCTAGAATTTAGGACATTTTGGAGATCATTGATTCATCAAGTTAAGAACATAAGAGAAGCCATGCTGGATCAAGCCAATGGCCCATCCAATCCAACACTCTGTGTCACACAACGGCCAAAAAACACAGGTGCCATCAGGAGGTCCATCAGTGGGACCAGGACACTAGAAGCCCTCACACTGTTGCCCCCTTCAAGCACCAGGCACCAAGAATACAGAGCATCACTGCTCCAGACAAAGAGTTCTCACAATACACTGTGGTTAATAGCCACTGATGGACCTCTGCTCCAGATGTTTAGCCAATCCCCTCCTGAAGCTGTCTATGCTTGTAGCTACCACCACCTCCTGTGGCAGTGAATTCCACGTGTTAATCACCCTTTGGGTGAAGAAGGACTTCCTTTTATCCATTCTAACCCGACTGCTCAGCAATTTCATGGAGTGCCCAAGAGTCCATGTATTGTGAGAAAGGGAGAAAAGTTCTTTCTCTGCCTTCTCTATCCCATGCATAATCTTGTAAAACTCTATCATAACCATAGAGTCAGAAGCAACCGCAAGGCACTTCACTTACACACACTTCTGGAATTCAGCTCGGGGTGGGGTGGGGGGCTTCCAGCTGGGAAGCCAACCCTGTGCATACTAGGGAGTAGAGCTCCAATGGAAATTGATGGGATTACTTCTGAGTAAAATGCATAGGGCAAGGCGGTAATGAAAGGAAGAACAAGAGACACCCAGGCACATCACATGAATGACAGCTGTATGATGCTTGGTGGTCAGTGATGAACACATGAGCCTGCCTTATACTGACTCAGACTGTCTGTCCATCAAGGTCAGTCTTGTCTACCCAGACTGGCAGCGGCTCTCCCTGGTCTCAGGCTGAGATCTTTCCCATCACCTCCTGCCTGGATCTTTCCATTGGAGAGGCTGGGGATTGAACCTGGCACCTTCAACAAGCCAAGCAGAAGAAGAAGATATTGGATTTTTATCCCGCCTTCCATTCTGAATCTCAGAGCTCCCAATCTCCTTTATCTTCCTCCCCAACAACAGACACCCTGTGAGGTGGGTGGGACTGGAGAGGGCTCTCCCAGCAGCTGCCCTTTCAAGGACAACCTCTGCCAGAGCTCTGGCTGACCCAAGGCCATTCCAGCAGGTGCAAGTGGAGGAGTGGGGAATCAAACCCGGTTCTCCCAGATAAGAGTCCGCACACTTAACCACTACACCAAACTGGCTCTCCCTCTGAGCCACAGCCACAGAAGGCATTCCATCCATGCTCAGAAACCCCCTCTTCTTTAGTGAGGTTGTGACGAGAGGTTTCAGGTCGGGAGAAACACCTCTGGAAACCCTGAATCTGCTCAAAAGGATTAGCAGAACAACGTTTGATTCCAGAGGCGCTTTTAAGACCAACAAAGTTTTATTCTGGGTATAAACTTCCGTGTGCAACCCCTGCCATGCTGTTTGTGGCAGAAATAACTCCCCCAAAAATAAAGCAAAGGCGTCTCAAAATCAGCCACCAGGTTAGGAATGACGGTGGGACTCGCTGTGCCAAAAAGTCACTAACTCATCGAGTCGACACAAATCCACAGCACTTCACTCACACACACTTCTGGAATTCAGCTGGGGGGGAATGGGGTAGGCTTCCAGCCGAGACGGCAACCCAGCGCATACTAGGGGGTAGAACTTCTATGGAAATTGATGGGATTACTTCTGACTAAAATTCGTAGGGCTAGGCAGTAAAGAAAGGAGAACAAACGACGGAGAGCATGTCACATGAGCGATGGTTGTGTGCCAAAAAGGAAGAGAACCAGAAAAACCTTGGCACGTATTCGCTCCACAAATTCCCCTTTGCTATTTGCTAGCTTGCATCCAGTCAGAATAATAAAACTTTGTGGGCCTTAAAGATGCCCCTGGACTCCAACTTTGTGCTGCTGATTCTGTCTAAGGCTTTGAATCTATACCAGGGGTGCCTCTTTCACACATATTGTGTGGCTCTCAGCTTGGAGAAGGCCCTTCTCTCTTGAAATCCCTTCTCCAAGTCAAGCCAGCCAGCGGCTTGGAGGAAGTATTGACGTTAACGTCGCTTGCTTTCCACCTCTCCCTCTTCCCCCATCCACTTGCCTGCCTGCATCACAGCTCTCAAACATCTGATGTCCTTGTCTTGCAGCTCTTGAACTTCTGACGTTTATTCCATGTGGCTCTAAGCAAGTTTTGGCCACACCTGATCTGTACCAGTTCGGTACATAAATGTCAGATGTTTGAGAGCCACAAAATAGGAGGGAAATAGATGGGGGGGAGGGAAGAGGTGGAAAGAAAGCAACTTTAACTTGAAATGCATTCTCCAATTTGCCAGCTGACTTGGCTTGGAGAAGTGATTTAAAAAGGCAAATGCTGATGGGGCAGTGGGGGGTTTTGAGAGTCACACAATATGTGTGAAACTGCCACAGCTTGGCCACTCCCGATCTATACAATCAGTTTGTGTGATCTCTGGATCTACCCAGCCAAGAAAAGGCAGGCCATCTGCCCCTGCTCAGAGGCTCTCTTCCTCTGGTCTTTCCCTCTGCCCATGCTCAGAGGCCCCCTTTCTCCAGCCTTTCCCTCTGCCCATGCTCAGAGGCCCTCTTTCTCCGGCCTTTCCCTCTGCCCATGCTCAGAGGCCCTCTTTCTCCGGCCTTTCCCTCTGCCCATGCTCAGAGGCCCCTTTTCTCCGGCCTTTCCCTCTGCCCATGCTCAGAGGCCCTCTTTCTCCGGCCTTTCCCTCTGCCCATGCTCAGAGGCCCCCTTTCTCCGGCCTTTCCCTCTGCCCATGCTCAGAGGCCCTCTTTCTCCGGCCTTTCCCTCTGCCCATGCTCAGAGGCCCCTTTTCTCCGGCCTTTCCCTCTGCCCATGCTCAGAGGCCCTCTTTCTCCGGCCTTTCCCTCTGCCCATGCTCAGAGGCCCCCTTTCTCCGGCCTTTCCCTCTGTCCATGCTCAGAGGCCCCCTTTCTCCGGCCTTTCCCTCTGCCCATGCTCAGAGGCCCCCTTTCTCCGGCCTTTCCCTCTGTCCATGCTCAGAGGCCCCCTTTCTCCGGCCTTTCCCTCTGCCCATGCTCAGAGGCCCCCTTTCTCCGGCCTTTCCCTCTGCCCCTCTTTCTCCGGCCTTTCCCTCTGCCCCTCTTTCTCCGGCCTTTCCCTCTGCCCATGCTCCGAGGCCCCCTTTCTCCGGCTCCCGTTCCCGGGCTGACCTTCTGGTGCTTCCTCTCCTTCTCGATGCGGTCGGCGCGCTCGAGGCGGAGGCGGTCGAGTTCGAGGCGGAGCTCGTCGAGCTCGGGGCTGAGGTGGCTGGCGCGGCCGACGAGGCCCTCGAGGAGCTCCAGGACGCGCACCACCTTGGGCATGAGGCGGCCCACCGCCTCGCAGCCGTGCGCGTCGATCAGCCGCTCGAACTCGTGGCCCACCAGCGAGGCCAGGTCGTAGACGTCCATCACCGTCAGCTCGGCCGCGCTCTTCTCCAGCAGCGACGGCGGCGGCGGCGACAGGGGGGGACCTCCGCCGCCCCCGCCCTCCATGGCTCCGGCGGCGGACGAGGAGCCCGGCAAGGACGAGTCCCTCATAGGCGCCCGGCCGGCCGAGCCCGACGCCGCGCAACCGGGGCCAACTCGGCGCGCTCCTGGCGATGCGCCCTCGGCGAGGCTCAGCGGCTGCGGCGCAGGCCTCGGCGAGGAGGAGAGAGAGAGAGGACACCGCAGCCAAGCCTGCCCGCCCCCCGATGCCCAACCCGCGGCGCTCGCTCCCCGCTTCCCTCCCTCCCTCCCGCTTGCCCAGCCGCGACTGCAGCTGGCGGCGCTCTGCGGAGCCTGGGAAAGGAAGGGAGGCGGGTTGGAAAAGAAGGGAAGAGGAGGGGGGAAAGGCGGGACGCACGTCCGCTGCGGCGGCGGCTGTTGCTGCTGCTGCTGCTGCTCCGGCTCAGGGATGCCTGGGCAGGGCTGGATGTACAATTAGGCCAAGTAGGCACCCTCAGGGGTGGCCCACGGTTGCTCTCCAGATGGTTTTTTTTCCTTTTGCCTACGACTCCCATCAGCCCCAGCCAGGGGAGGGACGGTGGCTCGGTGGTAGAGCATCTGCTTGGGAAGCAGAAGGTCCCCGGGTTCAATCCCCGGCATCTCCAACTAAAAAGGGTCCAGGCAAGTAGGCGTGAAGGACCTCCGCTTGAGACCCTGGAGAGCCACTAAAAGGGGAGGGACGGTGGCTCAGTGGTGGAGCATCTGCTCGGTAAGCAGAAGGTCCCAGGGTTTCTGTTCCCGGCATCTCCAACTAAAATGGGTCCAGGCAGATAGGCGTGCAAAACCTCAGCTGGAGACCATGGAGAGCCACTAAAGGGGAGGGACGGTGGCTCAGTGGTAGAGCATCTGCTCGGTAAGCGGAAGGTCCCAGGGTTTCTATTCCCGGCATCTCCAACTAAAATGGGTCCAGGCAGATAGGCGTGCAAAACCTCAGCTGGAGACCATGGAGAGCCACTAAAGGGGAGGGACAGTGGCTCAGTGGTAGAGCATCTGCTCGGTAAGCAGAAGGTCCCAGGGTTTCTATTCCCGGCATCTCCAACTAAAATGGGTCCAGGCAGATAGGCGTGCAAAACCTCAGCTGGAGACCATGGAGAGCCACTAAAGGGGAGGGACGGTGGCTCAGTGGTGGAGCATCTGCTCGGTAAGCAGAAGGTCCCAGGGTTTCTATTCCCGGCATCTCCAACTAAAATGGGTCCAGGCAGATAGGCGAGCAAAACCTCAGCTGGAGACCATGGAGAGCCACTAAAGGGGAGGGACGGTGGCTCAGTGGTGGAGCATCTGCTCGGTAAGCAGAAGGTCCCAGGGTTTCTATTCCCGGCATCTCCAACTAAAATGGGTCCAGGCAGATAGGCGTGCAAAACCTCAGCTGGAGACCATGGAGAGCCACTAAAGGGGAGGGACGGTGGCTCAGTGGTGGAGCATCTGCTCGGTAAGCAGAAGGTCCCAGGGTTTCTATTCCCGGCATCTCCAACTAAAATGGGTCCAGGCAGATAGGCGTGCAAAACCTCAGCTGGAGACCATGGAGAGCCACTAAAGGGGAGGGACGGTGGCTCAGTGGTGGAGCATCTGCTCGGTAAGCAGAAGGTCCCAGGGTTTCTATTCCCGGCATCTCCAACTAAAATGGGTCCAGGCAGATAGGCGTGCAAAACCTCAGCTGGAGACCATGGAGAGCCACTAAAGGGGAGGGACGGTGGCTCAGTGGTGGAGCATCTGCTCGGTAAGCAGAAGGTCCCAGGGTTTCTATTCCCGGCATCTCCAACTAAAATGGGTCCAGGCAGATAGGCGTGCAAAACCTCAGCTGGAGACCATGGAGAGCCACTAAAGGGGAGGGACGGTGGCTCAGTGGTGGAGCATCTGCTCGGTAAGCAGAAGGTCCCAGGGTTTCTATTCCCGGCATCTCCAACTAAAATGGGTCCAGGCAGATAGGCGTGCAAAACCTCAGCTGGAGACCATGGAGAGCCGCTAAAGGGGAGGGACGGTGGCTCAGTGGTAGAGCATCTGCTCGGTAAGCAGAAGGTCCCAGGGTTTCTATTCCCGGCATCTCCAACTAAAATGGGTCCAGGCAGATAGGCGTGCAAAACCTCAGCTGGAGACCATGGAGAGCCGCTAAAGGGGAGGGACGGTGGCTCAGTGGTAGAGCATCTGCTCGGTAAGCAGAAGGTCCCAGGGTTTCTATTCCCGGCATCTCCAACTAAAAAGGGTCCAGGCAGATAGGTGTGAAAAACCTCAGCCTGAGATCCTGGAGAGCTGCTGTCAGTCTGAGTAGACTATGCTGACTTTGAAGGACTGAGGGTCTGATTCAGTATAAGGCAGCTTCATACACACACACACACACACACATACTGGCTGTGGAGCCTTGTGAGCAGAAATTCTACTTTGTGAGCGCCAACTAGCATTAAATTGGTGAGCTGCTAGCACTAAAGTTGTGACTCTGGCTCCTGACCGCCGTCACCTTGTCCTCTCCCATCCCCAAGCGGCCCTCAACAAAGCCAAGCCGCCCCCCCTCTCCCCAGTGCGTGACTTGGCCTCCCACCTCATCCTATCCTGCCACCCTCCTTCCTGACATGGCCGGCACGCACTTATTCTCATAATTTTTTGGATAACATCACATTTTTTTTAAATACAATTAAAAATCAGTAAATTAAAAATGTGAAAAGTTTCAAGTTTGGCGCTCCAATTTCCCTAAATGTTTTAATAATGGGGAGGGGGGACGCTAGTGGGTGATTTGCCCAGGGCGCCAGAAAGCGTAGCACCGGCCCTGACGGCTCAGTTGCGGGCTGTGCATGGAGGTGGGGAGGGCTGCAAGCGAGGAGGGGGAAGGGGAAAGCCAGCCTGGGGGCCCCTAAAAGTATGGGGGCCCATAGGCCGGTGCCTACTTGGCCTAATTGTTAATCCAGCCCTGGGAACACTGGGCAGGGACCTCCGCGGGGTGCAACAATGCCAGCAAAGGGGCCACCCTCCCAAGCAGCTGTTTCCTCCAGGGGAACTGAGCTGTGGAGTTGGGAGAGGAGCCGGAATTCCAGGGGATCGCCAGGCCTGGCCTGGAAGTTGAACCAATAATGAAACAACTCAAGTACAGATAAACAATTAAACTTCATCATAGATTGCATACATCGTGTTGTCATATTTATACATTGTTTTATATATATATATATAAAACAATGTATAAATATGACAACACGATGTATGCAATCTATGATGAAGTCAGTCATGTCCAATAAGATTGCACTTTTCACTTTTGCTTGCTGGGGGGAAAGGGTAGATGACCGGGGAAGGCGATGGCCGACCAACCCGTAAGAAAGGTCTGCCGTGAAAACGTTGTGAAAGCAGCGTCACCCCAGAGTCGGAAACGACTGGTGCTTGCACAGGGGGACCTTTCCTTTCCTTGCTCTAAAAGGCAATACTACAAGTCCACAAGGCTTTCACAGTTCACTCCAGAACACGCCGCCGAGGCAACAGATCTTTTCCACAGAGCTTGCATCTTACACCAGTTCAATTCGCTTTCAGTTTTGCCGCAAAGGGCAATGATGCAATTCCACAAGGCTTTCAGGGTTCTCTCCAAAACACAGCTAGGGTTGCCAGGTGCATGCTGGAAAATACCTGGAGAGGGCGGGGTTTGGGGAAGGGAGGGGAGGGGGCCTCAGCAGGGTACAATGCCCTAGAGTCCAAGCTTCAAAGCAGCCATTTTCTCCAGGGGAGCTAATTCCTGCCAGCTGGAGAGTAGCTGTAAAAGCAGGAGACCTCCAGGCCCCACCTGGAGGCTGGCAACCCTAGGACACACTGCAAGAGGCAAGAAATCTTATCCACAGAGCTTATATGCTTACAGTCATTACTATCCGGTATGGTCAATTTCCTGGACCATTTGACCATACCGGATAGTAACGACTAAGCATATTGGGTACAAGCGATGGTTAGCATCAGCATGTAAACTGCATGAGACTTTTTGTAAGCTCGTAGAAGCCTTTGCGAAACGCGTGGCCAAGTACTGCCGCATTGCGTTCTTTTCACTGTGCCTTGCTGTAGGGAAGAGAAATTCTTGGAAGCTTTGTTCTCTGTGGACTACTTTACCTTGGGAACTCCTGCCTGCACCTCTTCCTTAAAAAAGTTTGGACATTGATTTGTTTCAAAGTGACTTCGGGTGTGGGTTTGTGGTCTCCTCGTGTATCATTTCTCATGTTAATATTGCAACATATGAACATATGAAGCTGCCCTATACTGAATCAGACCCTTGATCCATCAAAGTCAGTATTGTCTACTCAGACTGACAGCAGCTCTCCGGGGTCTCAAGCGGAGGTTTTTCGTGCCTATTTGCCTGGACCCTTTTTAGTTGGAGATGCCGAGGATTGAACCTGGGACCTTCTGCTTACCAAGCAGATGCTCCACCACTGAGCCACCGTCCCTCCCCTTTAGTGGCTCTCCAGGGTCTCAAGCTAAGGTTTTTCACACCTATTTGCCTAACCCTTTTTAGATGGAGATGCCGGGGATTGAACCTGGGACCTTCTGCTTTACCAAGCAGATGCTCTACCACTGAGCCACCATCCCTCCCCTGGAGGGACTGTTTTGATACTTTTCATATTATTTGTGTGTATTATTTAGGGTTGCCAAGTCCAATTAAAGAAATATCTGAGGACTTTGGGGGTGGAGCCAGGAGCAAGGTTGAGACAAGCACAATTGAACTCCAAAGGGAATTCTCTGGCCATCGCATTGAAAGGGACTGCGCACCTTTGAAATGCCTTCTTTCCGTAGGAAATCATGAAGGATAGGGGCTCATGGAATTGGACCCCCTGGTCCAACCTTTTTGAAACTTGGAGGGTACTTTGGGGAGAGGCACTAGATGCTATACTGAAAATCTGGTGCCTCTACCTCAAAACACAGCTCCCTCAAAGCCCCAGATACCCACAGATCAATTCTCCATTATTCTTTATGGGAATAAATCTCCACAGGGAATAATGGGGTGCCCAGCAGACATTTCCCTCCCCTCCCCCCTCTGTCTGATGACCCTGAAGTGGGGGGAGGGCTTCCAAACTGGGGTATCTCCTGCCCCCACCTGGGGATTGGCAACCCTGGTATTATTGCCTTTGGAGGCTGGTTTTCGCGGAGGTTTGTTTGACCCTCTTTTTCCTGCTCAACTGGGGATTGGCAACCCTGCTCCACCCCCAAGTCCCCAGGGATTTCCAGATCCACAGCTGGAAACTCTGTACATGCCTAGAAAACAGGGTTCCCAGTTCCCAGTTGGGAAACTGCTAGAGATTTGGAGATAGAGCCTGAAGAAGACAGGGACTTCACTAGGCTACAATGCTGTAGGGCCCACCCTCTAAAGCATCCGTCTTCTACAGGGGAACTGAGCTCTGTAGTCTGGAAATGAACCGAAATCACAGGGGATTTCCAGGTCCCGCCTGGAAGCTGGCATCTTGATTAGAAGAGAAGGAAATGCTTCGTCCTGCGGCTTGCGCAGGAACCTGCCTGCGGGGAGTCAAAGGAACAAAACTGCCCAAGTCAGTTGGGTCGATGGCGACGCTTCGTGGTTTTTCATCTTAAAAAGAGACGGATGGGATCGAAAGGAAACGCACTGGTCTATTTGTGCAGCTTGCTCAACCATGTAATGCAGTGATTTTAGATTGGCTCTCGGCTGTATAACAGGGGAAGGCGGTTCATTGAATTTCCCAAGCGGGATTTGGTTTGTCGCACGCAAAGGCTGTTTTCAGAAGGGATGCCCGATGCTCTTTGTGTTCTCTCTCATCCCAAAAGGCTACAGTGACTAGACCAGACGCTCGACTGAACAGCTTCCTTCCTCTTTGGGTCCAGGATTAACAACATCCACAAACGCTGCATTCCAGAAGGCGTCGGAGTCTATATTTAGGTGGAAGAAGACTCTGGCTTCTGTGGCCCTTTTGCTCCCAAATAACCATGCCCAAGTAATCACGCAGTCTTGTATTCACTTAGTAGTGTGCGCTGAAGCTACCAAGGAACTCCTTGAGTAAGCACAGTAAGATTAGGCAAATTGTTTTAACCAGTGATTCTCAAACTGTGTGTGTGTGGGGGGTGGGGGGGAGCTGCCTCAAGAGGAACTCATGGTAACTGAGGGGAGGGGGTTGAATATATGAACATATGAAGCTGCCTTCTCCTGAATCAGACCCTCCCCCCTCGGTCCATCAAAGTCAGTATTGTCTACTCAGACTGGCAGCGGCTCTCCAGAGTCTGAGGTTTCTCACACCTGTTTGCCTGGACCCTTTTCAGTTAGAGATGACAGGGATTGAACCTGGGACCTTCTGCTTATCAAGCAGATGCTCTACCACTGAGCCACCGTCCCTTCCCAAGAGAGGGAGGATTCTTAGGTACACTGAGCTTTGAGTGCCAAGATATCCATATGTCATGCCCCCCCCCCCCCCATTCCCAAGCAAGTTCCAGTGGCCAGGCTCTCGAGTTTATTTTCTGTTGGCCCAAGCAAGCCTGATCTTGTCACATCTCAGAAGCTAAGCAGGGCCAACTCTGGCAAGTACTTGGATGGGAGACCTCCTTGGAATACCAGCAGCTGGGAGGCATGGGCAGGCTTTATTCAGGCACCTTCCTTGATATCCTCCAGGCCCCCAATAGGGGGCAGTCACCAGAGGTCACCAGGCGCACATGCAAGAACGCACATACAGATACCCCCTCAAATAATTCCTTTTGAAACTTTTGCCAATTTTTTCCAAAATTTGTAGGGTTGCCAACTCCAGGTTGGGAAATTCCTGGCCATATTGGGGTGGAGCTCAAGGGATTCATAGTTTGGGGAGGAGACAGACCTCAGAGAGACAGAGTCCACCCTCCAAAGCAGTGATTCTCTTCAGGGGAACAGACCTCTGTCCTTTGGAAATCAGTCGCCACCTGGAGGCTGGCAATTCTAGATATCTGATTGGTTGTATTTATTTGTATTCTATACAAGCAGAGCCCACTGGGAGGCAAACTCCTAAAAGGCAGCACACATCGGAAAGCGCATTCCTTCATCTGTGGACGTGTTTGAGGCTTTCAATGTTAGTTTTAATCTGAATTTTAATCTTAATTGCACCTGTTTATGTTGCAAGCCACCCTGAGCTCTGCTTGCAGGGAAGTGTGGCATAACAAATATAAATAAATATCTATTACCTCTAATCCAGGGGTGGCCAACGGTAACTCTCCAGATGTTTTTTGCTTACAACTCCCATCAGCCCCAGCCAGCACGGCCAATGGCTGGGGCTGATGGGAGTTGTAGGCAAAAAACATCTAGAGAGCTATCATTGGCCACCCCTGCTCTAATCTGATCCTTAGAGGGACTGATTCTGCACTCTCAGGGGCTTCACTTCCAGCTAAATCACAAGTCACTAACTCATCTCACAAAGTAGGGTTGCTAATCCCCAGGTGGGGCCAGGGGACCCCCCAGTTTGGAGGCCCTTCCTCCACTTCGGGGTCATTAGAAAGTGGGGGGGAATATCTGCTGGGCACTCCATTATTCCGTATGGAGACCAATTCACAAAGGATATAATGGAGAATTGATCCATGGAAATCTGGGGCTCTAGGGGGGAGCTGGTTTTTTTTTAGGTAGATGCACCAAATTTTCCTCTTCGCATCCGGTACCTCACCTCAAAACACTCCCCAAGTTTCAAAAATATTGGGCCAGGAAGTCCAGTTCTACGAGCCCCAAAAGAAGGTGCCCCTATCCTTCATTATTTTCAGTGGAGGGAAGGGATTTAAAAGATGTGCAGTCCCTTTAAATGTGATGATCAAAACTCCCTTTGGAGTTCAATTACGCTTGTCAGAGCCCTGCTCCTGGCTGCACCCCCAAAGTCTCCTGGCTCCACCCCCAGAGTCCCCAGATATTTCTTGAATTGGACTTGGCAACTCTAACACAAGTCAAAATTGCAAAATATTTTTCCTCCTGCATCTCCGCCTCCTTTGCTCGGTTGGAGTCTCTAAGCTCTAGTGGACAGCTCAGTCAAAAACAGAGATTTCCCCCAGGCAGGAGGAGACCATCTCTTAACTGTGAACTTCCACCGATGAAACATTACCCAGCCATCTCGGAATACTGACCTACAATCTACCAAAGAAAGGCATTGTCAGCTCCCAGCAGAGAGACAAGTAGGTGGAATGTTGCCTGAAAGGGGACCTTCCCTGATCCACCTTGGAGTCTATGGGAGAAATGCTCTCTCACTGCCCCATCATCTCAGCCTGTATGGGGAACAGCTGCTGTTGTGTTCTCCTGTTCCTGAGCATGGATGCCAGACGCCTCTGGTATCGCAGATGGTCACAGAAATGTCCTGTTCCTCTTCAGAAATCAGTTGTCCCTGATCCACTGATCCTTGAACGCAAGCATGCAGCTATGCACACTGTGCCACTCTAAGCACAATTATTCTCTTCTATGTCCATTGATTCCAATGGACTTGGGTGTAACTCTGCCATGTAGGGTTGCCCAGTCCAATTCAAGAAAAATCTGGGGACTTTGGAGGTGGAGCCAGGAGACATTGGGGGTGGAGCCAGGAGACTTTGGGGGTGGAGCCAGGAGCAAGGGTGTGGAGCCAGGAGCAAGGGTGTGACAAGCATAATTGAACTCCAAGGGAGTTCTGGCCATCACATTTAAAGGGACAGCACACCTTTTTAAAGGCCTTCCTTCCATAGGAAATAATGAAGGATAGGAGCACCTTCTTTTGGGGTTCATAGAATTGGACCCTCTGGTCCAATCGTTTTGAAACTTGGGGGATATTTCGGGGAGAGGCACTAGATGCTGTACTGAAAATTTGGTGCCTCTACCTCAAAAAACAGCCCCCCCAGAGCCCCCGATACCGACGGATCAATTTCCCATTATTCCCTATGGGAATCGTTCTCCATAGGGAATAATTGCCCAGTAGACATTTCCCTCCCCACCCCCCTTTCTGATGACCCTAAAGCGGGGTGGGGAGGGCCTCCAAACCTGGGGATTGGCAACCCTCTCTCTCTCTCACACACGCACTTACTGGGTCTGGTTTCCCCATGACATCTGAAAAGAACAGGGGTACACTGCTCTCTCTCTCTCTCTCACTCACACACACACTCGCTCTCTTAGTTGCTCTGAAATGAAAGCAAACCAAACCGAGGGACTGTGTTGCTGACCTTTCCCATGAAGTACTTCCTGCTCAACTTTAAAGGCACACAGATGCACACACATTTTGAAACGGACCTGTTCGCAGGTTTCTAAACCTGACGGAGATCTAGAGGAGCATGGTGGCTGTTGGGGCGTGGCTTTCCCCACCGGCCATCTGGCTGGAGGCAGAGGGAAGCCTGTAAAACCGGGGGATCCCCCGCTGGGACCTGGGGAATGGGAAGCCTACTGCTGAGGACTGGCCAAAAAAATTCAGGTGCCAACTCAGGAGGTCCACCAGTGGGGTCAGAACTCCAGAAGCCCTCCCACTGTTGCCCCCCAAGTACCAAGAATACAGAACATCACTACCTCAGACTTTCTTCCATGGAGCCAGTTTGGTGTAGTGGTTTAGTGCACTTATCTGGGAGAACTGGGTTTGATTCCCCGCACTCCTCCACTTACAGCTGCTGGAATGGCCTTGAGTCAACTAAAACTCTCGCAGAGTTGTCCTTGAAAGGGCAGCTTCTGTGAGAACTCTCTCAGCCCCACCTACCTCACAGTGTGCCTCTTATGGGGGAGGGAGGCAAAGGAGATTGTGAACTACTCTGTGACTCTAGAGGTTCAGAGTGAAGGGTGGGGTATAAATCCAATATCTTCTTCCATGCAAACTTGAACAGGCTGTTACTTTTCCAAGCTTAGTGGCAAGAAAGGAGGAAAAGACACAAAGTTATGATCATTGTCTTCTACTGTTGCAATCAGCTTCTGCTCTTCTCTCCCCCTCCCCCTGCCCTGTAGCTTTCCCACCTGTTATCCTGGTGGATCTATAATTGTACTATGAATACATAAAAGCTGTTTTAAACAGAGTCACAAGACTGAGTCAATGCCTGCCCTGTCCAGCAGTGGCCCTCCAGGCTGTCAGGCAGAAAGACTTCCCCCCAAAACTTTTAACTAGAGATCCCTGAGGCTGACCCTCTGAATGTAAAGCGGGTGCTTTGAGAGTTTTCTCCAGCGCTAGTGCTACGTGAAGCATTTCACGTTGTTGTGAAGACTGGGCTACGTCTCTTTGACAAAAAGAATGATTTGAAACAGTATTACAGGCAGCTTTACTGTCAGAGGCTGTTGGCTACCCACTATATACAAAAAGCTCGAACAAAGAATGAAGCTTTAATGCAGCGTCTTTGAGAACGATAAGCAACCTTTGAAAAATCCAAACTGACAGCATGCAAAATACTTCGGCACTGGCACTTTAATTAACCTTCAAGTCGGAAACTGACATGATGAACGGCAATTAACTTTTAAAATGTTCTTCTTGCACGTCAACTTTCGTAATCATGAACTGTCATCTATTGCAAAGCGAGATGGTTTCGTGAAATGTTTCTTCAATAATGAATGGGCATTTATAAATTCATTTCAGTGCTTTTCGTTAATTTTCCACAGTTTTCTTAGTTTATACACAATCTGTTTCGTACTGTGGGGCTCTTGGTTTCACTTCAACCTGCAGGGGGGGTCTGGAGATCTCCCAAAATTGTAACTGATCTCCAGATGACAGAAATTAGTTCCTTTGGGGAAAGTGGCTGATTTGGAAGTTGGCCTGTATGGCATTCTACCCTGCTGAGCTCTCTCCCTTCCCAAAACCCCACCCTCTCCAGGTTTCACCTCCCCAAGATCTCCAGGTATTTCCCAATGTGGAGTTGACAACCCCACGACTCCTACTGAATTGCAACCCCTTCCTTTGGATGTTGTGCTAGCTAGGGATATACACTGGAGCAGGGCATTTTTGTAGCAGGAACTCCTTTGCACCTTAGGCCACACACCCCTGATGTAGCTAATCCTCCAAGAGCTTACAGGGCTCTTATTACAGGGTCTACTGCAAGCTCCAGGAGGATTAGCTACAGCAGGGGTGTGTGGCCTAATATGCAAAGGAGTTCCTGCTACAAAAAAAGCCCTGCACTGGAGCAATGGTGGCAATTTTTAAAAATTGTTCTGAAATATGTTCAAAAGAAGAAGAAATTAGATTCATATCCCACCCTGTACTCTGAATCTCAGAGTGGTCATAATCTCCTTTACCTCCCCACCCCCCGCAACAGATAACCCTGTGAGGTAGGTGGGTTGAGAGAGCTCTTACAGCAGCTGCCCTTTCAAGGACAACTCCTACAAGAGCTATGGCTGACCCAAGGCCATTCCAGCAGCTGCAAGTATAGGAGTGAGAAATCAAACCCGGTTCTAAATAATGAATCATCGCTTCGGTCTGCTAGGTACTTACTCTTTCAATTTCATAGCACATTTAATTCCAGTAGTCTAGTGCTAGTGTGTGTGTTTCTGCACCTGGAAGTCATGTCAAGCTCTGGTGACCAACGTCCACTGGGGGTCTGGAGGATATTAGCAGGTGACTGAATAAGCCTTCTCCTGCTTCCCGACTGGATATTTCAAGGATGGCCTCTTAGCCAGGTACTTGCCAGAACTGACCTGCTTAGCTTCTGAGATCTGACGAGATTGGGCTTGCCTGGACTATCTAGGTCAGGGTCAGGAGACCCAGTTTTGAATCCCCACTTGTGCCATGGAACCTTGCTGAGTGACCTTGGGCCAATCATATATTCTCTAAGCCTACCTCAAAGGGTTGTTGCGAGAAAAGGCGAATGACAGAAGCTGTTTTTGAACCTTGCTGGGGTGAAAGCCTGGATAGATATAAAACCCAACCAACACTACAATCATTGCACCACATTAGTGCATACTTTTTACAGCTGCAAGGTCTGTGCTGGAAAATACCTGATGGCTTTGGGGGTGGAGCCAGGAGGGGGCGGGGTTTGGGGAGGGGCCTTAGCATGGCGCAATGCCATAGAGTCTACCCTTCAAAGCAGTCATTTTCTCCAGGGGAGCTGATTTCTGCCAGCTGGAGATCAGTTGTAAAAGCGGGAGATATCCAGGCCCCACCTGGAGACTGGCAACCCTACTCATTCTACCGAAGATAGAATGGAAACTTTGGGTCGGGAAATTCCTGGAGATTGGAGGGTGGAGCCTGTGGAGACCAGGGTACACGGAGGGGCCTCACAATGCCCTAGAATCCACCTTTCAAGGCAGCCATTTTCTCCAGGGCAGCTGCCCCTCTGCCAGCTGGAGATCAGCTGTAAAAGCGGGAGATCTCCAGGCCCCACCAGGAGGCTGGCAACCCAACAGCGCTCTTAAGATTTCAGGCTGCTAAAACCTTTTCCAAGAGCCTTTTTTCCTGCTTATTCAGAAGAAAACTTCCTGGGATCTAATGCAAACTACCCCGCGCATGCGCACTGAAAGGCAACCTTCTCCCTGCAACTCCAAAGGACGCTGCTTAAGCTACCAACAGCCCTACAAGCCTTCCCCCCGCCAAACGACGGGCGGATTGACCCTCCAAGGCCGCCGTCAGCGCCCTATTTCCCCACCCCCTGTCTTTCTCCCGCCCCTTTCCGCCTCTCGCCCAATGGGAATGCGCCTCGCGGCTCGTCCGCCGCCCTTCCTCGCGCCGTTCCCCTTCAGCAGCCGCCATCGCGCTGGACGTGGCAACGAGCCTGCCGGCGGCCTATGAGAGTGGGCCCCGTGCCCCGGAAGGGGCGTGGCCTCGGCCGGAAGCCGCCCGTCCGCCGAAGTCGATTCGCCCGCTTCTTCGCGGCTGGCTCCGTCGCCTCCCTGCGCCGCTCGCTCGCTCTCTCCTCCCTTCCTTCCTTCCCTCCCCTTCCCGCCTCGCGCGGCGCTTCTCGCCCCTTCCCTTCCCTCCTGGCCGCCATGTCGCCGGTGCGGGCCGTGCTGGCGCTGCTGGCCGCGCTCTGGGCCCCGGCGGCCGGCTACTTCGTCAGCATCGACGCGCACGCGGAGGAGTGCTTCCTCGAGCGGGTCCCGTCGGGCACCAAGATGGGCCTCATCTTCGAGGTGGCCGAGGGAGGCTTCCTCGACATCGACGTGGAGGCGAGTCAGGGCGAGAGCTGGGAATGGGGGGAAGATATTTCAGCATTGGGAAAAGTGCAGAGAAGGGCAACTAGAATGATTGAAGGGCTGGAGCGCTTTCCCTATGAAGAAAGGTTGAAACGCTTGGGGCTCTTTAGCTTGGAGAAACGTCGACTGCGGCGTGACATGATAGAGGTTTACAAGATTATGCATGGGATGGAGAAAGTAGAGAAAGAAGTACTTTTCTCCCTTTCTCACAATACAAGAACTCGTGGGCATTCGATGAAATTGCTGAGCAGTCGGGTTAGAATGGATAAAAGGAGGTACTTCTTCACCCAAAGGGTGATTAACATGTGGATCTCACTGCGACAGGAGGTGGTAGCGGCTACAAGCATAGCCAGCTTTAAGAGGGGATTGGATAAAAATATGGAGCAGAGGTCCATCAGTGGCTATTAGCCACAGTGTGTGTATGTATATATATATATATATATATATGTATATGTCTGTGTGTGTGTACACACACACATACACATATTGGCCGCTGTGTGACACAGAGTGTTGGACTGGATGGGCCATTGGCCTGATCCAACATGGCTTCTTTTATGTTCTTATGTTATAAAGAGGAGGATACCCGCCAGGAGCCGGGCATGGGGGAGTGGGGAGGGGTCCTGAAGTGACTCCGTGGCTTGAGCTTGGTTTGCGCCAGGGTTCAGCCTCGCTGGCATCCCTTGTTAGGTGAGGCCAGCATGCTCCTGAGCCAGGGCAGAGGGCGTTTTTCTCACTGTTGAGTAGTAGCCAGCCTCCAGGTGGGGCCTGGGGAATCTCCTGCTTTTGCTACTGATCTCTAGTTGGCAGAGATCAGCTCCCCTGGAGAAAATGGCTGCTTGGAAGGGTGGATATGGCATTGTACCATGCTGAGAGGCCCCCTGCCCAAACCTTGCCCTCTCTCGGATCCACTCCCAAAGTTTCCAGGTGTTTTTCAGCACAGAGCTGTCCTCTCTACTGCTGAGCAGCTGCAGGGAATGTCTTCACACCTAGGAAAAGCTCTAGGCTGTGAGGAGATGCGATGGGGTGCAAATATGGGACTGTGGAGTCATTCTGTGAGAACAACGGAGAAAGCCCATTAGAAGGGTTTTGTGTCCTACCTAGGTCTCAGTTTTTCTCTTCGATGTGGGTTCATTTGCTCTCTTTGGACAACCTGTGTTCTCTATGCCCTGCTATCCTATATACACAACAAAGTGTACATGGGTTAAATCTTGTCGGGTTTTGCCCTCTAATACGTTTTCAGCACTGTGCTTTCAGAATAGGAGAAAATGTTCTTATTTGTTTTAGTACTTTTCTGCCCCACCTATTTTCTGAGGATAAGTCTACACTTTACTCTTATAACATATATCTGAGGTCGGTTTGGCTTAGAGAATGTGGTTGGTCCCACTTGGTGCTTGGGTGGAGATTTGAACTTATGTCTCTCAGATCCTAGTCTGACTGTCAAGCCTCTACACCGTATTGACTGCTAATGAAAAGTGACCTTGAACAAGTAGGGAGAGCACTCTCTACATTTTTTTAGTGGAGACAGCTCCTCATGTTCATGCACTAACAATGGGAAAGGAGACCAGAAGAGTTCTCTAGATCAGACTTTTCCAGTTTGGGGTTCCCTTGTCTTCCTTGGAAATTAAGTAGTGGTTGCAGGGTATGGAAAGAGGGGGACAACAGTAGTAGATTGGTAAGGACTGCCTTTGCTTTTAGTCTTCTAAATCACTTTTTCAAGCAAAAGAACTCAAGATGGTAGGTGAAGAAGATAGTGGGGCCAGTTTGGTGAAGTGGTTAAGTGTGCAGACTCTTATCTGGGAGAACAGGGTTTGATCCCCCACTCCTCCACTTGCAGCTGCTGGAATGACCTTGGGTTAGCCATAGCTCTGGCAGAGGTTGTCCTTGAAAGGGCAGCTGCTGTGAGAGCCCTCTCAGTCCCACCCACCTCACAGGGTGTCTGTTGTGTGGAGGAAGATAAAGGCGATTTTACGCTGCTCTGAGTCTCTGTCTCAGAGAGAAGGGTGGGGTATACGTCTGCAGTCTTCTCCACTTCTCCACATGCACCTGCTGGAATGGCTGTGGGTCAGTCATAGCTCTCGTAGGAGTTGTCCTTGAAAGGGCAGGTTCTGTCAGAGCTCTCTCAGCCCCACCCACCTCACATGGTGTGTTGTGGGGGGGGGGAGAAGATATAGGAGATTGTAAGCCTTTCTGAGTCTCTGATTCAGAGAGAAGGGTGGCGTATAAATCTGCAGTCTTGTTCTTCTTCTTATACCAGTGATGAAAATTTTATGGAAACCCACAAGTTGTTAAGAGTGGGGGAGAGAGAAAATTTTTAACTTGACAGCAACTGGTAAGAAGGAGGATGGGCAGGAGAGGGCAAAAAACATTGGGCTGGCTTATGGAAGAAAGGACTGTGAAGCATTTTGGAGTATCGGCATGAGTGGAAGAAAGAGACGCAGTGGAGGAGAAGGTTGGTGTGCAAGGTGTTTGGTAATCAGGTGTGCTTTGTTAACAAGGGCACATGGAACTTAAGATCTCCGGGTTGTTTGTTGTGCTTTGGGAGCAGGTTAGCCTTACATGACATTGACACTGAAAAGAATTTAGATGCTACACTGAGCTAAAAGGCTGGGCTTGTTTTGTTACGATTGACATAGGTGACCAAAGCTTCCCCAAGTGTCCCTGGAGTCTTTTCTCACCCCCCCCAATCTTGAATTCATTTGCTGAGCCTACTTTGGGCTTGTCTGTCATTATTCATCGGAGGGGAGGAGGCTTGAAGAAGAGAGGGAGGGCTGATTTGTGAAAGAATAGGAAGTGGGATTGTGAAACGATTGTGGGTGAACAGAGAGGAGGTTCTGCCAGGTGGCAGTTTATCTTACTGCCATGTTGTGACACTCAGGCAAGGGTTTACCTGTATGTGCCATGGAAAATTTGTCTTTGAATGAAAGAAACCGCATTAACTCTGATGTAGTAGAAAAGTTGGATTTGTGTTGGTCTGAAGCAGCAGAACAAATGTTGAGTCCAGTGGCACCTTTAAGGCCAGCAAAGAGTTCATGTGCAAACACGCTGTATCCAAGGAAGCTTCATTTGTCTTAAAGGTGCCACTGGACTCAACTTTGTAGTAGAAAAGAGCAGGAGTCCAGTAACATTTTAAAGACTAACAATTTGTGGCAGAGGGTAGCCTTTCATGGATCACTGCTCACTTCTTCACACTCATGAAAGCTCCAACCCTGCCATGGATTTTGTTAGTCTTTCAGGTGCTCCCAGACTATTGCTCTTTTCTGCTGCTACAGGCAGACTAACATGGCTGCACATCTTGATCTTAATTCTTATGTGTAGTTTTAGAAGGACAAAGCGTAGAAAAGATCCAGGGTATGTGTTGGGGGCAAGGCATGGAACAGAATGCTAATTTTTGGTGGAAGCAGCAAGACAGTTGGCCGGCATGTTGGCTATAGTTTCCTAAAATGCTCACACTTTCCCGGTTGGGATCACTTGAATTCTTTTTACCGTTGGGATTATCTGTCAGAATTGGTTTTTAAAAAGTGTCCTCCGTAACAGATTTCTGCTGCTAGTTATACTGAACAAGGAAACAAAAAGCAAAAAGCCCCACGTGAAACCAGCTTCTATATCAAATTACATAAACAAGAAAAACCATTCATATATAAATAATTGCATTTAACCCACATATATTACTTTCATCAAAACAACCATAATACTCAGTCCTGAGAACAAAAGGAAGCTCTCTGTTAAGATGTCCATTCCAGCTTGAATAAGCTCTCTACCAAGAGGTGTATTGCAGCTTGAAGAAGTTCTCCGCTAAGAGGTCTTTTATAGCTTGAAAAAGCTTTTTGCGAAACAAGGGTATTAGTACAACCTTGTCCCTTTCCTCTTTGAAAATTTGGCTGCATCCATTGAGAGACATTCATCATTTGGAAGATCACACCAGGATTACATGGAAAAGCTGGATAATTTTACCATATAAAGGAAAAGAACTCTTGGTGTAAATGCTTCCTTTTGTTCTGAGGACTGAGTATTATGGTTGTTTTGATGAAAGTAATATATGTGGGTTAAATACAATTATTTATATACGAATGGTTTTTCTTGTTTATGTAATTTGATATAGAAGCTGGTTTCACGTGGGGCTTTTTGATTCCTTGTTCCTTTCTGCCGTGATACTCTTTGCATGTTGTGCTCGTTGTACTGAAGCAGCTGAAAATTTGTGAAAAAGGCTTGAGATGTTCCGCTAGATCAAGTTTCGCAATGCTATCAGTGCTAATCTCACTGTACAGAGTGACATGGGGAGGCGCCGTGACCCTTGGCTGCATTTGCCTTGAAGGCCTTTTCCTCTAATGCTCCTCCTCTAACTCACGCACACGTTTGGGGAAATGTACAGTCTGCAGATAATTGTTGACCATGTGGGGGAACTGGAGCTTAACCGTATTGAATTTTATTATTATTATTTTTTTTGCACTACATGCGCAGCAAGTTGCTTGTCTTAAATGCCCTTTTACGTTATGTAAAACATTGGATACCAAGCTTGTAGATACATGCGCATTGAGTCCTGGCATGCAGAATAAGGTGGTATAGACAAAAGCACACTTCCTCAGATAACAGTGTGTTTGTACACAAAATCATATACCTTGAATAAAACTTTGTTGGTCTTAAAGGTGCCGCTGGACTAAATGGAGTTGGTTGGTAGAGAACTAGGTATTGCTGTTGCTGGTAGAAATAGGCATTGCTGGTCTCGTGCTAGAGACCAGAGAGCACTGAGGTCAGCAGGGAAAGACCTGTTGACTATCCCAGGGCCGAAGGAAGCAAGACTGCAGAGTACCCGCACCCGGGCCTTCTCTGTTGTGGCCCCACACCTGTGGAACCAGCTCCCAGAGGAAGTACGGGCCCTGCGGGACTTTGACCGTTTCCGCAGGGCCTGCAAGACCTTCCGCTTTAGTGAAGCCTTCACCGACTAAACACTGAGAGACTGCTTAAATGAGTCTGTTATCTGTCAGAATAGCACCAAGATGTTAATTTTATTGTTTTACTGTTTTTTAGAATTTTAATCAATTTTTATCTACTGTTAAAGTATTGTATCATTTGTTATATTGATTAATGTTGTTAGCCGCCCTGAGCCTGCCTCGGCGGGGAGGGCGGGATATAAATAAAAGGTATTATTATTATTATTATTAGAAGCAAAATCCTGACCCATGCAAGCAGAAAACTGGCACAGCAGGAAATGGGTTAAGTTGTATTTCTGTCTCCCCATCGTGCTGGTTTTTACTTATAGAGAGCTCTTTTTTTAACCTAGAGGTGCTCTCCAAAATGGTGCCTTCCAGCTGCAGACTGAAGCGGTACAGTCCTTTCTTCTTAAGCTGTTCGTGTCAGTCAGTCCCGTACTTTGTGCTCGGAGGGCTGTCGAGACTCAATATGGCGCAACACCCTGGTTATGTTATGGGCAGCCCAGGGAGATGCTTTTCTCCCTTCGGTGTCAGGCCGTTGGAAGGAGCATGTTGTAACTGAACATTTTTAAGGTCCTTCAGCTCTGGGACAGCTGCAGGCAGGATTTAGAGCAACCGCAATTAGACAACGGATTGGTTGGAAATGGAATTCTGAAGACTGCTAGCTGGGGCAGTTCCAAATACCTGCTCCGATCTCTCTGTGAGATGGCTTGGCGTTCGCTTTTTTCTGTGCGCTTGTGCACTGCCAATTAATCTGTGAAGCTGAACTGAGCCTTTGCGATACATGTTTCCTGCACAGTGTCTCTGCCCCTCATTGGAATGGTTCCTTCTGTTGCCCTTTGCTTATCAAGCAGAGCTATTTACTTGACACCTCAGTGTTAAAGCGTGCTTATTTGAGAACACGGGCCTCCGTTCAGGATTAAGGACACATGAGGAGCCCCGCTGGTTCTCAGACTCGCTTCACGCACTGGTCAGCCAGATTCTCCTGGAGCGTGACGTGGAAAGTCCAAGCGTCTTCCCTTCAACACTGATGTTCTGAAATAGACTGCGTCTGAGAACGGAGGTTCTATTAAAGTCTTCAAGTTTAATAGCCATTGATGGACCTGTCTTCTATGGGTTTGTCTTTAAAATCAGCTAAACTAGCGGTCATTACCATATCCCAAGGCAGCGGCTCCTACAGGCATTTGTACTATGTGGCAAAGCACTTTCTTTTTGTCTGACCTGAATTGCGTGCCCAGGAGTTCTAATATTACATTTTTTTGTCATTAACTCGCTGCTGACTTATGGCTTCCCTGCGGGGTTTTCAAGGCAAGTGATATTCAGAGGTGCTCTGCCATCACCAGCCTCTGTGTAGCATCCCCGGGCTTCTCTGGTGGTCTCCCATCCAACTCCTGACCTTGCCTAGCTTCTGAGATCGGGCTAGCCTAGCCTATCCGAGTTGGAGCATCTCGTATTATGGAGAGGGAGAAGAGATGTTTCTTTATCCATTCTCTTCTCCCCAATTTCATGAAATTGTATAATGCCCGATGTTGGTTGCGTTTGCTTTTTTTTTTTGGCCGGGGGGTGGGACACATGGTAGATTTAAAAAAAATAATAATCCAGTTTTAGGATTGACCTTTCCCCAAAGTTTAGATGTAAAACAATTTTTATTGGTAACATATGGTAAGAAATCTATATCTTACATCATTAAAAATTTATCTACCCCATATATTACTTTCCACCCACCCCTCTCCCCGTTACTTGACCCCCGCCAGTGTTATTTACTTAAAAAAAAAACAAATATTAAAGGTACCCTTAACTATTAAAACACAAATTTATATTCTTCTTCTTTTTAAAACTTAATCATTGTCAAAAATTGTCCAATGTCCTTTTATTTTCCACTCTTTTTCTATATATCTTCTAAACTTTTTCCACTCCGTCTTAAAAACTTCTAAATCATAGTCTCTTAATATTCTTGTTAATTTGTCCATTTCACTCCATGTCATAACTTTTATAATCCAATCCCATTTCTCTGGTATTTTTTCTTGCTTCCACAACTGCGCACAACTGCAAATTTTAGCACAACAGTTGGAGTCACTCACAGTACGCTCCTCAGGGGATGGAAGCTGCAGTCCAAGGAAGCAGACAGCAAGGAGATGCCAAAGTTCTCGCCGAAGAGGTTCTTGAACAGGGGTGGCCAAACTGTGGATCAGGAGCCACTTGAGGCTTTCACACCTATTGTGCGGCTCTTGAAGCCCCCACCATCCCACTGACCAGCTTGGAGAAGGCATTTGTTTCTTCAAATCGTTCTGCCAAGCCAGCTGGCAGCTTGGAGAATGCATTTAAAGTTAAAGTTGCTTTCTTTCAACCTCTTCCTCCACCTGTTTGCTTTCTTTCCACATTTCCTTCGTTCCTGTCTTGAGGTTCTCACACACCTGACGTCCATGTCTTGTGGCTCTTAAACATCTGACATTTATTCTGTGTGGATCTTACGCTAAGCAAGTTTGGTCCCCCGTGTTCTAGACCTTCTGGTAACTAGTGTTCTTAGAGGGTCACTTTGTTGGGGGAAGGCCAAGACTTCAGTGCTTTGGAAAAGTATTCTGGCAACTCAGCTTGCCACGAAAACCATTCCTTCTGCGTCCCACTCTTGTTTTAGATCGGCAGCTGTGGGACCAGGCGGGCATTCCTTCATGCCTGACCTTTCCCTGGCCTTCCAATTGCCAATTTCTTTCTTGAGGCTGAAAAGCCAGTGTAAGTTAGATGCAGATCAGGGCAATTGAAATCCTGCCTCTTCCCTTGTCTCAGTGCTTCTCCTTGGGGTGAGTCATGTCACAGACGCTGTAGCTGCGAAAAGGGAACAATAGAGGTCTATTTCGCTGAAGTTGCGTGGGAGGACTTGAGGACCGTCAAGCGCTGTGGGAAAGGGGCTGCTGTGCGACGCCGAAGGTGAGAGTAACCACTTCCCTCCTCTTTCTTTCAGATAACGGGCCCTGATAACAAGGGGATCTACAAAGGAGACCGAGAGTCCAGTGGGAAATACACCTTTGCTGCTCATATGGACGGGACATACAAGTTCTGCTTCAGCAACCGGATGTCCACCATGACTCCAAAGATAGTGATGTTCACTATTGACATTGGTGAAGCTCCGAAAGGACAGGATATGGAGACGGAAGGTGAGGCTGTGCAGCTCGCGTGGCTCGTTCAGTGTATCCGACTCTGAAGAAGGCAGTGTGAATGGACTGGGAAATGGATGTTTCCTTTCCGATCTGGTTCCAGCCTTTGGTTGTCCTTTCTCAGTCCCGTGGTCTGTGGAATAACTGGACTGGCAGCTCTAAATTCCAAGCAACCTTCTAGATAAACATTTGTGCAGGCTTTTAGGAGTTGGCCGTATAAGTTTTTCAGACCTCTGTAAAGTTGGCTTCTAAATGAGAGCCAGTTTTGTGTAGTGGTTAAGTGTGTGGACTCTTATCTGGGGGAACCGGGTTTGATTCCCCACTCCTCCATTTGCACCTGCTGGAATGGCCTTGGGTCAGCCATAGCTCTGGCAGAGGTTGTCCTTGAAAGGGCAGCTGCTGGGAGAGCCCTCTCCAGCCCCACCCACCTCGCAGGGTGTCTGTTGTGGGGGAGGAAGGTAAAGGAGATTGTGAGCCGCTCTGAGACTCTTTGGAGTGGAGGGTGGGATATAAATCCAATACCTTCTTCTGTCTTCTAAATGCCAACGGGTCTGTCATTTAAACTAGGTAACGGGGCACCTGACAGCATGGGGTTTCTCTCATATCTGTTCCTACAGCTGTGCCTCCCACCCCATCTGTCTCAATGTCTTCCAGCAAGTCCTGAACTGGAAGGGGAAGGTTCAGCTGCCCGCAGCTGATTGGATTGGCCAGCCTCTTTCTCCCAGCTTCTTCTTGATTGTTAAAGCATAGGGTTCCCCCTTGCTGCTCTGCTCCGCTGTTCTGTTGTTGTCAGCTCCTGATCTGGAAAAAGCACCTTTTGCTGTGGCAGGTGTGGACCATATCCCGGCCGTGGCCGCAGCCATCCAGTCGCTCGCGTGCCATCTTTCTGTAGCATTGCTGTAGATTTTCACAGATCACAGTGTGAGCAAGGAGGCATCATGCATCTTTCTTCCTGGGCCAGGATATTGCTTTCGTAGGAGAGTTCAAGCAGCGGGAGCCTGTCTGGCACCCTTTCCTGCAATTTACAGCTCCGGTTCAGTGCTTTCCACCAGCTGCCCAGGCCAAGCAAACACCCTCGGCAGCTTCCAGGTGTAAAAGATTGGCCCTGCATGAGTGACGTATTTTGCTCGTTCCTCTGTATCTCTTGCTCATTTCTCATGCTTTCCTCTAGGTGGTGGAGATACCTGGGATGGTACGTGTAATGCTCTGCTGGTGCTCGTGGGTCATGAGTTTGCTAATGGCTACCTGTGTGTGTGTGTGTGTGTTTTGCTAACCTAAGTTAATTGGCATGGCAGTATCCTACCCCAACAAAAAGTGCCCAAGCAACAACACCCCTTTCAGCTTCAAGTCCCTAAAATGTCAGCATCCAGAGCTGCTTGGGTGGAATTTCAACTCCCCCATGAATGAGCAGGCCATGCTGTGCGTCGCACTGATTCGGAAATAACCTTCCGTTTCATAAATAGTTTTCTGTTTAGCATTGAGGCTTCTGTAGGAGGAGTGCAGGTCCGGAGAAGAGAACAATTTCCAGGTACCTTTTCCATCTATTTAGTACATTTTTTTATCCTCTCCGTTTCCCATAGAGGCTAAGCCAGCTCGTAGGATTCCTCCTTTCTCTGTTCTATCCTCACAACAACCCTGTGAGGTAGGTTAGGCTGCAAGAGTGACTGGTTAAGAGTTATCTAGTAAACTTCCGTGGCAGCGTGGGGATTCAAAGCTGGGTCTCCCAGAGCCTATTATGAAACTAAGCGCTGCATCCCACTGGCTCTCCTGGATTTTGAATGTGCTGCTCTGGTTGGAAGATGGCTGCCTTAAGGTGATGCGGCTTGTCGCCAGGAGAGATACAAGCACCTCTCATGTCCTCAACACTTCCCCTTTTTGCATATTTCTGGGGTCTTTGTTCAAGAAAATCCTGGGCATTTACCCTGGGAGCCAACACTTGGGAGACTCAGCTCGCTGGATATTGGCCGGCAGTTGAAATCTAGAACCTGAGGCTGCCCTTTTCCCTCTGCCCTACAAGCCCTCTGTGATTCTTCAGGAGTCTAAATATCCACCCATCATACACTGCGTGGCAATCCCACTTTTACACATTTGACTTTGTGTGTGCGTGTAGGCCTTGGAGTATTTGAAGTGTATGTAAGGCTTTTTTAAAACGAATGGGTACCTGCATTGGATTTTTTTGAGCAGTTCTGCTCACGGTCTTGATGCAAGTGTGAAGACTCTTGTTTTTAACATTTGGTACTAGTTTCCCCACCCCCCCTCTAAAAAGAACTCCTTTGGTGTGCTTAACTGAATGTGCAGATCGTGAAGAAGCTTGTGCCTTTGTTTCCCCAAAGGGTGGGCACTGAAGAGGGTGGGAGTGGGTTTTTATCCCCTAACATGGTTCTGCACAAATGGTATATTGCAAAAAGAAAGGACTCACAACAGATATTTCTAACCTGCGTCATGGCTGGCTTATTGAAACCTCAGCAGCTCTCCCATTTTGGATCTCGGCATCCAAGGCATGTTCTGGTAGAGTTAAATAAAAAAAAAACACCTGCATTCACGTTTCCTTGTCAGAACTTCATCCAGATTTTCTTCCTTGAATTGATCGAGGAATTGATTGCCTGAGCATTCAAAGGATTGCTTGGCTTCTTAAACCAACACTCCAAACCTGGAATAACACAATTAATTTAGAGATCTTCAAGGGCAGGGATAGAGAGCAGGTCACACCTGTTTGTATATGGTGCCTGCTGCTTTAGAAGCACTGGTTATATAAAAGTTAAAATGCATACTAGCAGGGTGGAAAACAAGCCAGCCAAGTGTATAGCCTTCGTTACCCATCTTGGAGTTCTGTTTGCTCCTGACCTCTGTGTGCCTGGGAGAAGGGCAAGTAGTCTGCTCCTCCAAGAATGTTTCCATTCACACTCTTCAGTTCTTATCTAGAAAGCTGACTTGTTTCCCTCCGCCACTGAGTACTACCAGGTGCAAGGTCTCTCAGCGTCTGGAATATAGCTTTGATGATGCTATTCTTGACCCAGTAATTAAGAGTATAAGATGTTTAGCTTTAGGTTCAGGTGGGTAGCCTTGTTGAGTCCAGTGGCACCTTTAAAACCAACACAGTTTAATTCGGAGCGTCGGCTTTCTTGCACTCATATGCAAATTAAACTTTTTTGGCCTTAAAATAGGGGTGGCTAAACTTGCTTAACGTAAGAACCGCATAGAATAAATGCCAGTTGTTTGAGAGCCACAAGACGTGAACGTCTGATGCTTGAGAGCCGGTAGGTAGGTAGGTAGGTAGGTAGATAGATAGAGGATGAAGGAAGAGGTGGAAAGAAAGCAACTTTAAATGCATTCTCCAAGCCACCAGCTGGCTAGGCTTGAATAAGTAATTTAAAGAGAGAAATGCCTTTTCCAAGCTGGCTGATGGGGTGGTGGGGGCTTCGAGAGCCACACAGTATGTGTGAGAGAATCATATGTGGCTCCCGAGCCGCAGTTTGGCCACCTTTAAGACTCTTAAAGGTGGCACTGGACTCAGACTTTGTACTGGTTTTAGCTATACCGGGGGTGTCCAACGGTAGCTCTCCAGATGTTTTTTTGCCTACAACTCCCATCAGCCCCAGCCATTGGCCATGCTGGCTGGGGCTGATGGGAGTTGTAGGCAAAAAAAACTTCTGGAAAGCTACCGTCGGCCACCCCTGAGCTATACATTTCATATTGAGGCCTGACTAAATTTCACTGTGTGTTTGTCTGAGACCCAGTGGACGGACGCTTAGCTTGTTATTTCTGTGAGCTTGACGGCGGCTTCTTGAAATCTCATTGTAAGCAAACCTGTGTCAGACAGTGGAATATCAAATCAACCAGACTTTGAGTTGATACAAAGTTAAGGCTTTATTCGAAGATCCATAGCATCTGAAGGAGGGAAGATTGGAACTGATACAGTGTTGCATACTAAGACATGTCTTAAGGAATTCTACATCAAAGGTTGCTATGCAAAACCCACATTTCTAAACATTGCTGGGTCGAGGTGCAAGGTTTCACACGGTCATTCCCTCTTATCTCACTGTTGTCCCCGGCTTCTCAGGGATGGTTGAACTGCCATCCCCGGAGGCGCTTATCTTCAAAGGAAGGTGGCTTTTGTTAGTTTCAGGGAAAGGAATGTTCACACCAACTGTTAGTAACAATCTAGGTCTCTACTTTGATATGCAAGGTCTTTCTCAGGATTAGTAACGTGGGTTAGAAAATGGAGTCAGTTAGGCTAAGCATCTCATCACGTTTAGGTTGCAGTGTCTGACAACCTGGATCTTGTATTGTTTCCTTGGGATTTTTGTAAACCTGGACCTCCTGGCCAGAGTCTCAAACACCAGAGTCTGAGATAAAAGATGTCTTTACCATTTTTCTTTAAAAGTCCCAGACATTGGGGCGGGGTCCCCAGCCTTGTTGGACTCATGGTCGCTTTTGGAACTTTTAAGAACAGGTAGCAAACACCTGTGACAAAACAACAAAATGATTGCCCCCAAGGGGTGAGAGCAGTCACAGAATAACTGACATGAGAGCACAGTCCAAAAACGAAATATTGTGAGGTCCCCCCCCAAAAAAAAGATTGGATAAAATTGGATAAATATCTGGAGCAGAGATCCATCAGTGGCTATTAGCTACAGTGTATTGTTGGAACTCTGTCTGGGGCAGTGATGCTCTGTATTCTTGGTGCTTGGGGGGGCACAGTAGGAGGGCTTCTAGTGTCCTGGCCCCACTGATGGACCTCCTGGGTTTTTTGGCCACTGTGTGACACAGAGTGTTGGACTGGATGGGCCACTGGCCTGATCCAACATGGCTTCTCTTATATTCTTAAGTTAGGAGAGTGCAAGCCAAGCCTTCCCCTGTGATGGAGGCAGATGTTTCTGGATGGGTGCTTCTTGCAGATGCAGAGATTGTGCCTCCTGGGCTGTTTGAAGCACCTCTTGCTTCAAGGATGTAAAGGAAATCAGGCTTGGCTCTTTGATTGGAGGAATAAATCCTTTGGGGAAGAAGCAAACGGGCACCAAGAAAGATGTCACTGGGCCGCCACACGTCAATTAGCAGGAACACAGAATGTAATTAGTACCTAGGCACATATCTCGTAGGACAAACTGTAACAGATGTACCGTAATTACTCAAATGATTGTCACGCTGTGGAAACAGTACTTAATTTAATCAAAGCTCCTGCAGAGTTTGCAGATGGGAGCAGATACCCAGGCAAGGAAGCTCCTGTATACATGAAACCCCCTTTTCTTCACCGCCCCCCTCCATGGACTATATCTCTTTGTAGAGCATGAGCTTTGCAAGCCGAACATCTCAGATTCAGGCCTGGGATCTGTAGTGAAAAGGATCTCTGGTAGTCTCTGTAGCAAGTGAGAAGTATAGCGTCCAGATCACGTGAAGTGATGGTGTCGCTTTACTCTGCTCTGGTAAGACCTCACCTGGAGTATTGTGTTCAGTTTTGGGCACCACATTTTAAGAAGGATACAGACAAGCTGGAACGGATGGTGAGGAGTCTGGAGACCAAGTCCTGTGAGGAAAGGTTGAAGGTGCTGGGGATGTTTAGCCTGGAGAGGAGGCGGCTGAGAGGTGATATGATCACCATCTTCAAGTACTTGAAGGGCTGTCATAGAGAGGATGGTGTGGAATTGTTTTCTGTGGCCCCAGAAGGTAGAACCAGAACCATTGGGTTGAAATTAAATCAGAAGAACTTCTGGCTCAACATTAGGAAGAACATCCTGACAGTTAGAGCGGTTCCTCAGTGGAACAGGCTTCCTCAGGAGCTGGTGGGCTCTCCTTCCTTGGAGGTTTTTAAACAGAGACTAGATGGCCATCCGACAGCAGTGAGGATCCTGTGAATTTAGGGGGAGGTACTTCTGAGTTTTCTGCATTGTGCAGGGGATTGGACTAGATCAGGGATGGCCAACGGTACTCTCCAGATGTTTTTTGCCTACAACTCCCATCAGCCCCAGCCAGCATGGCCAATGGCTGGGGCTGATGGGAGTTGTAGGCAGAAAACATCTGGAGAGCTACTGTTGACCACCCCTGGACTAGATGACCCTGGAGGTCCCTTCCAACTCCATGATTCTATGAAGTGTTGGGTTAGGACTTAGGAAGGCTGCGGCCACTCACAGCGGGAGGGTTGTAGTTGAGCGGGTGAGCCACGTTCTCTGGATCCCAGACATCCTCAGGATCAGTTCCTGGTATCTCAAGGGGAAAAAAATCTTGGGTGACAGGAATGTAATCCAAAAATTGCAGACAGTCAAGCGTAAAGTGGGCAAGACAGACAGACTCGGTCTGAGGGAGCATCATGCCTTCCAAACTGCGTGGAGCTGAAGTTGGCGCTTGTGTGTGTGTGCGCACAACATGATGATGCCTTGTGTTCATACCTGCAGCTCATCAGAACAAGCTAGAAGAGATGATTAACGAATTGGCGGTGGCCATGACAGCCGTCAAGCACGAACAGGAGTACATGGAAGTGCGCGAAAGGATACACAGAGCAAGTAGGTGCCTTGGTTTGGGGCCTTCCGTTCAGCCACTGCTTGCAAATCTTTGGCTGGTTTTTAGCAATAAAAGGGGAGGAAAAGCCCCCTTTCTGTTTGAGGGTTTTAGGAAATCACTGTCTCCCCCCCCCCCCCCTTGGTATTGACTGAGTTACCCACTTAATGATGGAACGCCCATAGCTAAGCCTCTCCCAGGCTAGACTAGAAACTTTGCTCTTTAAAGGAGAAGCTGAGATTCTCAGGAAGCTGAATTCTGTGGCCAGTATCACGTTCTGTAGGTTTTCTGAACTTTTGCAGAATTGTAGAACAGACATCATCCTAGAAGTGCTTCATCTTAGCACCTCTGTTCCTTTTCCCCTCTGGTAGCAGCTGTTCTTTCTTAAGCATTGGGGCGTGTTTCCCAGGACTGGAGGGCAGGGGGAGTGCACGAAATCTTCTATTTCCTCGGCTGGGGGAGACATCTACCATTATCTGGTTCTCTCCTCCGTTGCAATTGGGGGGTGGGGAGGGGAGGCAGAATAATCAAGGTGGGCTCTTGGTCTCAAGTGGGACAAGCTGCCTGTTTCCTTTAGGTGTGGTTAGAACTTGCTGTCCCTCAATGTGGGCCGCTTCCTGAGAGCCAGTTTGGTGTCGTGGTTAAATGCACAGACCCTTAACTGGGAGAACCAGGCTTGATTCCCCACTCCTCCCCTTGCAGCTGCTGGAATGGCCTTGGGTCAGTCATAGCTCTCACAGAGTAGTCCTTGAAAGGGCAGCTTCTGGGAGAGCTCTCTCAGCCCCACCCACCTCACAGGGTGTCTGTTGTGCGGTGGGGGGAGGTAAAGGAGATTGAGACCACTCTGAGATTCAGAGTATAGGGTGGGATATAAATCCAGTATCTTCATCTTTCTTCTTTAGGGCTCACCTTGGCATACATTGATGGGAGGGTAACTCTGGCCCTAAAAGACTTTGTGACTTCTTGCCTTCCACATAACAAAGAGGTTCTCAATGCAAACAATCAGTCTTAGGATCTTAAAAAGTCAGTGAACATTATATGTGCCCTGGGTGAGATCTGCAGGGGCTTCCTTCAGTGTGAGAGGGCATGTCTTCCACTGGAAGAAGTTTAATGTTGTCAAGTCGCAGCTAACATATGGTCACCCTGCAGGGCCAGTTTGGTGTAGTGGTTAAGTATGTGGACTCTTATCTGGGAGAACCAGGTTTGATTCCCCACTCCTCCACTTTCCAAGGCAGCAGCTGATGGGAGTTGTAGGCAAAGAACATCTGGAGAGCTACCTTTGGCCACCCCTGATATAGGAGATTGTAAGCCGCTCTGAGTCTGTGATTCAGAGAAAAGGGCGGGGTATAAATCTTCACTCTTCTTCTTTCTAAGGCAGCTGGAATGGCCTTGGGTCAGCCATAGCTATTGCAGGAGTTGTCCTTGAAAGGGCAGCTGCTGTGAGAGCCCTCTCAGCCCCACCCACCTCCGAGGGTGTCTGTTGTGGTTGGAGAAGATATAGGACAGGGGTGGCCAACGGTAGCTCTCCGGATGTTTTTTTTTTTTTTTTGCCTACAACTCCCATCAGCCCCAGCCAGCACGGCCAATGGCTGGGGCTGATGGGAGTTGTAGGCAAAGAACATCTGGAGAGCTACCGTTGGCCACCCCTGATATAGGAGATGGTAAGCCGCTCTGAGTCTCTGATTCAGAGAGAAGGGCGGGGTATAAATCTTCACTCTTCTCCTTTCCAAGGCAGCAGCTGTTCTAAGGTGGTCTGCCGGGACCTGCTTCTACACAGTGACCCTGGACTTCCTTGGTGGTCTCCCATCCAAGTAGGAATCAGGGCCAACCCTGCTTAGCTTCTTAGAAGGTCTGGTGAGATCTGGCTAGCCTGGGCCATCTGGGACAGGGCTAAATAACGAAGAGCAACCAACTTGCGATAGCCGAGTAGGGTTTCCAAGGCAAGAGATGAACAGAGGTGGTTTGCCATTGCCTGTTTCTGCATAGCAACCCTGGATTTCCCTGGTGGCCTCCTATCCAGGTTTCACCAAGGAATGACCTTGCTTAGCTGTTGAGGCCTGTTGAGATGGGGCCAGGCTGAGCTACCCAGATCAGAGCATCATTGGGGATGAAACAGTTTAAAGCAGGTTTTTAGAAGATCAGAAGCGAAACAAATCATGCACAGGGAAACAGCAACAAATGCAGAACTTAAAAGAAATCCAGTAACACAGGGGTGGCCAACGGTAGTTCTCCAGATGGTTTTTTTTTTGCCTACAACTCCCATCAGCCCCAGCCAGCATGGCCATGCTGGCTGGGGCTGATGGGAGTTGTAGGCAAAAAAAAAACATCTGGAGAGTTACCATTGGGCCACCCCTGCAGTAACAGGCAGATCGATAAAAACAACCTTACTGGTGTATTTCTGTGCATACTAAATGGTTTCTTCCCGTTTCCTGTTTTCCTCCGACAGTTAACGACAACACAAACAGCCGCGTGGTGCTTTGGTCCTTCTTCGAAGCCCTCGTACTAGTTGCCATGACACTGGGACAGATCTACTACCTGAAGAGGTTTTTTGAAGTCCGGAGAGTTGTTTAATCAAACATTTGATTTCCCTTCCCCCCCCCCCCCAACACCCTCCCTCCTCTCCCTCTCCGGCGAACCCCAGATTCTCCATCCACCGTCTACCAAACAACTTGGTCGCAAAACTCGCTTCGTTTTATCCCTGCTTTCTGAACGATAAAAGTTTCTTCTTAGTTTAATTTTTTTATATATATATATATATAGAAAGAGAGAGAGAGATTAGGCAATATGTGCTGGGAGCTTTTTGCTGGAATTGGCAGTCGCGTTGCCCATCAAGCTGGCGTGAGTTCAACCAAATTGCATTGGTTTTTTTTTTTTTTAAAGCAGCACCGTGGGTTGTCTTTAAACTCTCTCCCTTGGTTCTTTTTTTCTTTTGGTAAACGGAATGCGTTTTTTGTCCAGGAGCAACGGTAGGTCCTGAGAGAATTGCTTTCCAGACCCTGTGGTAAACTCTTCACTGAAGGATTTCTTCCCTGCTTCACATGGGCTGCCAAGAAAGAAAAGGGAGGGGAAAACACCTAAAAAAAAGAAAACGGCGCTTCACCATAACAGGATCCAGCCAATGGCTTTGTTCAGGACACGCGTAGTAGGTTTGGGTAAAACCTCCCGCCTCCTTGACTGCAACCACACCGATTTGTGCACCGCATTTCTTTTAAAGAGATAAAAGACGCAGCATGCGTTCCCATCTGTTAACTAGCACTGTCTTGAGTTTGCAAATGGGCGAAAGGGGGAAGCCCCTGGGATCAAGCTGATGAAAGAGTAATCTCTCCCCCCCCCCTCCACTTGTCGCTCACTGATCCAAAGCTCCTCCCGTTTTTAGCACTACCGAAGAGCTGGGGTTCCGGAGCCCAGTTCCCGATGCCAAATTTTGGGGCTAGGGAGACGGGGAGATAGGATTATGCTATGCAGCCTGTAAGTTAACGAGCAGTCATTTGGTTATAGTTAGGATTGCTTCCGTCTTTTCTGAGGGACGTCCCTGTGCCTTTTACATGGCTGGGAGAAACACGACAGGGCTGCAGCACTTCCCTGACCGTGCATCTAGCCAGGAGCCTTTTGTGTGGCGAATAGCAGCACCGCAGGGAGATGTTCAACAGGTGCAGTTTCTTCTTGCGATGGCACTTCCAGGATGAGATTTTCCCCACCGGTTGAATTTCTCCCAAGTTGTGGTGCCATTTTTTTTTTTAAAAGCACAGGAGCCTCCTTCAAGAAAGGTGCCAGCAAGCCCCTTTTTGGCTATCACGAAAAAAACCCAACATATTTTTGTGCTTTCTCTCTGTACAGACACAACGCTGGCTTTCAGTTTTTGTACAGACTATTTTTCTCGCTTACCTGTACGATGGGTTTAAAAATCGCAGTGTCTGTTGACGGGAGCGGGTGATGATCCCAAGATTATGTTGTGGCTAATGTATATTGGACTGATGTATATTGGTTGTAATTCGGGGTGGGGGCGGGGGAATCGGGTTCTTTTCAAGATCGGGGCGAAGGGGCATTCTATTGGTTACGCCCCCGCCCCAAAAGTTTTGTACCAAATTTAATTTAATTAAAAATTGTTACAAGTTTTCACGGTCCAAGCAATCTTTTTCGGTCTCAGGCAGGCAATTTTAACAGCAGATCTTCAAATCGAGGGGGAGGGGTGTTATCTCTCCCCCCCCCCTCCCCACGTTACCGTGACTGTTGTATGCCAACTCTGTGTGCTGAAACACTTGGAAATTTGAGCTAGAAGATGTACAAGTGCTTGCAAGTTGAAATATGGCCAGATTCGGTAAATAAACACCTTCTTTTAAAAGAACGAAATAAATCGGAGCCTGATGCTTGTCTTGCATTTGAAAGGGCACACTCTCTGCGTTCCTGCACTCGCCCCCCCTCAACCGTTTTTTTAAAAGAGCAGTTTAAAGAAGAACACTGTCTGATGTTAATAATAATAATACTTTTTATTTATATCCCGCCCTCCCCGACAAAGCAGGCGCAGGGCGGCTCACAACATATTAATTCAATATACAGTAAAATCATATAATTCAATAAATACTACATTATAAAACCATTGTTGAAGGATTAAGCAAAGCCTCTTGTAATTAAGCCACTTCACAGCTGACTGAAGTTCCCACCACGAGACAGAAATCTGGAGAGCCAGTTTGGTGTAGTGGTTAAGTGTGCGGACTCTTATCTGGGAGAACCGGGTTTGATTCCCCACTCCTCCACTTGCAGCTGCTGGAATGGCCTTGGGTCAGCCAGAGCTCTGGCAGAGGTTGTCCTTGAAAGGGCAGCTGCTGTGAGAGCCCTCTCCAGCCCCACCCACCTCACGGGGTGTCTGTTGTTGGGGAGGAAGGTAAAGGAGATAGTGAGCCGCTCTGAGACTCTTCGGAGTGGAGGGCGGGATATAAATCCAATATCATCATCTTCTACAAAGTTTAATCCAAACTGAACCAGATGCTGGGATTGTTTGCGACTGGTACTCCAGATGAGTAGGAGGGCAGGATGGGTTGCATCGTGCTGAGTTCTCGTGGCCCTTTGTTACACATCCAGTGCGATTGCCACTTCAGGGTCAGGCAGCAGTTTTTCTTCGGACCAGTTTGGCCGGGGATCCTGGAGGGTTTTTTTTTTTTGCCATCTTTTTAACATGGAACAGGGGTCATTGGGGTGTGTGTGTGTGTATTTTCTGCACTGTGTATTTTGTGCAAGGCTTTTTTGTAGAAAAAGCGCAGCGGGAACTCATTTGCGTATTAGGCCACACCCCCTGACACCAAGCCAGCCGAAACTGCATTCCGGTGCATTCCTGTTTAAAAACAAACAAACAAGCTGCCTCATGAAGTGTTGAGCTCTCCTTTGAAGATTTTTAAGCAGAGGCTAGATGGCCACCTGACAGCAATGCTGATTCTCTGAACTTAAGCAGATCATGAGAAGGAAGGCAGGAGGAGAGACTTGTGAATATCCTGCATTGTGAAGGGGGTTAGATTCGATGACCCTGGAGGTCCCTTCCAACTCCATGATGCTATGTTATTTGGCCGCAAAAGCTGCTGCAATGAGCTCAATATTGACTGAAGTTGTGATGCTGAGGAATTGTGGGGGGAGCGTTGACCCTTAGCTGCTTTTTATCTTCCTGACTGCTGGTACACCCTCCCACTTTTTTCTGTACTGTAGTTTAAGGGGAGAGGTTGCATTTCTGGTTGGGAAATTCTTTTCACTAGAGCTGATTAGAATCAGATTTTTACGTTTGGAGATCTGAGCATGGGGAGCCATTGTGGTGTTAGAGTGTTGGACTAGGATCCGGAAGGCCCGGATTTGAATCCCTGCTTGGCCATCAAAGCGCACTGAGTGGCCATGGGGGCAGTCAAGCACTCTTCATAAAGCATCGGAGAAGCCACATTGGGTCAGGCCAGTGGCCTATCCAGTCCAACACTGTGTGTCACGCAGTGGCCAAAAAATCCAAGTGCCATCAGGAGGTCCATCAGTGGGGCCAGGACACTAGAAGCCCTCCCACTGTGCTCCCCCCAAGCACCAAGAATACAGAGCATCACCACTACCCTAGACATAAGAGAAGCCATGTTGGATCAGGCCAATGGCCCATCCAGTCCAACGCTCTGTGTCACACAGTGGCCAAAATCCAGGTGCCATCAGGAGGTCCATCAGTGGGGCCAGGACACTAGAAGCTCCCCCGGCACCAAGAATACAGAGCATCACCACTACCCTAGACATAAGAGAAGCCATGTTGGATCAGGCCAATGGCCCATCCAGTCCAACGCTCTGTGTCACACAGTGGCCAAAATCCAGGTGCCATCAGGAGGTCCATCAGTGGGGTCAGGGCACTAGAAGACCTCCCACTGTTGCCTTCCCCCTCAAGCACCTGCTTTGTAGGGAAGATAAACTGGAGGAGAGGTGAATGATACAAGCTGCTTTTGGGCCCCCATTGAGGGGAAAGAAAACAAGCATGCTGTCGAGCTGCATTTGACCTAGGCGATCTGGTCTGGGGGCATTCCAGGGAAGGGAGGAGCAGAAGCAGCATGCTGTTGTCTTCCTTCATATAGCAATCCCAGTCTCTTCTCTCTTTCCCCCCCATCAAGGTTATGGAAAGTAGCAGTCAACATCTTGTTGCTTTAAAGATGAGCAGACAGCTTAAAATACAAATTCCTAAACAGGTTGCCTTGGACAGGGAGAGCTGCCAGGGAGGGACGGTGGCTCAGTGGTAGAGCATCTGCTTGGGAAGCAGAAGGTCCCAGGTTCAATCCCTGGCATCTCCAAAAAAGGGTCCAGGCAAATAGGTGTGAAAAACCTCAGCTTGAGACCCTGGAGAGCCGCAGCCAGTCTGAGAAGACAATACTGACTTTGATGGATCAAAGGTCTGATTCAGTATAAGGCAGCTTCATATGTTCATATGCGTCTTCATTGGTGTTCCCTCAAAGCTGAGGGAACTAGCTCACGGTTTTTTTACCTCCGGCTGACACACTTCAATGTCCTCTGCGCTTCTTAGAGCAGGGAGGCAGAGTGTGGCTTTAATTTCAGTTGGACAGGTCTTCCATGCCCACAGTGATCCCCACAGAGAGAAAGAAAACCCACCTTAATTCTAATTGAATAAAGGGCCATGTTTGTTGTTGTTCAGTCACACTGTCGAGTCTGAGTCTTTGTGACACCGTGGACAAAGTCAAGCCAGGCCCTCCTATCTTCCACCATCCTCCGAAGTCTGCTCAAATTCGTGTTTGTTACATCAGTAACGCTGTCCAGCCATCTCGCCTTTTGCCACCCCCTTCTTCTTTTGCCTTCTGTCTTTCCCAGCATCACGGTCTTCTCCGGGGAGTGCTCCCTTCTCATTGGGTGGCCAAAGTATTTGAGCTTCAGCATCTGACCTTCCAGGGAACGGTCAGGGTTGATTTCCCTTAGGACTGACTGACTGGATCTTCTTGCAGTCTAAGGGACTCTCAAGAGTCTTCTCCAGGGAGTGCTCCCTTCTCATTGCGTGGCCAAAGTATTTGAGTTTCAGCATCTGACCTTCCAGGGAACGGTCAGGGTTGATTTCCCTTAGGACTGACTGACTGGATCTTCTTGCAGTCTAAGGGACTCTCAAGAGTCTTCTCCAGGGAGTGCTCCCTTCTCATTGGGTGGCCAAAGTATTTGAGCTTCAGGTTCAGCATCTGACCTTCCAGGGAATGGTCAGGGTTGATTTCCCTTAGGACTGACAGATTGGATCTTCTTGCTGTCCTAGGGACTCTTCAAGATTCTTCTCCAGCACCGCAGCTCAAAAGCATCTATTCTGCGCTCGGCCTTCCTTACGGTCCAACACTCACAGCCGTGCATTACTACTAGGAATACCATCGCCTTGACTATACGGACTTTTGTTGGCAGGGCGATGTCTAGGTTCTTTGGATTTCCCCCTCTGCAGCTGACCTCATTGGGGAAGGTGGCCCCTCAGAAAATACAGTCCCATCCCTGAATGTGCAAAGGGGAGAAGGCTACGGATTGCAGGGTGTTGTTGCTGCAAGAAGGATGTCTGCCCGTGGGTTTGGGGGAAGTGGTCCAAGTCTGCCTCTGGGTTTAATCTAAGAATAGCCTTTGCGCTAAAGGTAAAAGTGTGCTGTTGAGTCTCAACCGACTCACGATGACTTCATGGAATCGTTCTTATTTTATTTTTTTATTTATTTGATTCGATTTGATTTATACCCCGCCCTCCCCGCCGAAGCAGGCTCAGGGCGGCTTACAGCATAAAATCCCAGAAACAATAAAATTAATACGATTTAAAAATACACATTCGGTAATAAAATAACAATGATTAGAACAGTTAAAACAGACTATTACGTCGGTGCTATTCTGATGGCGACGGTCTTCCACAGCTCTTAAATACCGGTGCCAGTCAATTGTATGCCAGCTGGAAGAGGACAGTCTTGCAGGCCTTGCGGAACGGCACCAGGTTCCACAAGGCCCTCACTGCATCTGGTAGTTGGTTCCACCAGCAGGGGGCTATGATTGAGAAGGCCCTGTCTGTAGTTGATTTCACTCGGGCCTCCTTCAGCCCGGGGATTACTAACAGATTTTGTGATCCCGATCTAAGTACTCTCTGGGGAACATGTGGGGAGAGACATTCCCTAAGAATCATGGGATTCTCAACGCAGAGAGGGTTTAGCCTGGCTGTCCTCTGCAAAACAGCCTGTTGTCATCGGTGGTCTCTCCCCATCTTAAGTCCTGACCTTGCTTACCTTCCAAGCTCTGGTTAGTGTAGCTATTATGTCTACTGCAAACTTTGCCCTAGGTAGATCCAGGTGGGCAGCCGTGTAGGTCCGAAGCAAGAGAACAAAGTAGGAGTCCAGGAGCACTTTTAAGACCAACAAAGTTTTATTCAGAACGGAAGCTTTTGCATGCATGCAGACTTCAGACAATGAAATGGGGCACAGTGAGCAGAGCTACATGTAGCTGGTGGGCAGTGCTTAAGAAGAAGAAGATATTGGATTTATATCCCGCCCTCCATTCGGAAGAGTCTCAGAGCGGCTCACAATCTCCTTTCCCTTCCTCCCCCACAACAGACACCCTGTGAGGTAGATGAAGATATTGGATTTATATCCCGCCCTCCACTCCGAAGAGTCTCAGAGCGGCTCACAAACTCCTTTACCTTCCTCCCCCACAACAGACATCCTGTGAGGTAGATGAAGATATTGGATTTATATCCTGCCCTCCACTCCGAAGAGTCTCAGAACGGCTCACAAACTCCTTTCCCTTCCTCCCCCACAACAGACACCCTGTGAGGTGGGTGGGGCTGGAGAGGGCTCTCACAGCAGCTGCCTTTTCAAGGACAACCTCTGCCAGAGCTATGGCTGACCCAAGGCCATTCCAGCAGGTGCAGTGGAGGAGTGGGGAATCGAACCCTGTTCTCCCAGATAAGAGTCTGCACACTTAACCACTACACCAAACTGGCTCTCCACAAGAATGCAAAGTAGCACAAAGTCGGGTACCCATTCTGAGGGAGACTAGTGAATTAAAGGAGCTTGCCAAACACATTTTAGGAGATGATATGATTATCATATGGCAGTGTGTGTAATAGAGCCAGGAAAGCCTAAGATGGTCTGGCAGACAGAAGTTATAGAGCGGGGTGTCGAACTCATTTGTTATGAAGTTCAGATCTGACATAAATGAGACCTGGCCGGACTGTTGGGCCGGGCCATGTATATACTTATTTAAGATTAGGTAGCAGAGATATAAACTGTTTAAAGGACACAAACACAACTAAATATTTTTTTAAAAAAAATATGCCTAAAATATTAGCACTTGCTGGTTTTAAAAGTGCTTTATTTTTATTTCTCCCAATGGGATCCAGGGAACTAAGAAGCTCTGGCTCTTTCCCTCCCTCCCCAGTGGAGCAGGAGGGGCAGGAGCCTCAGCCAATGGAGAAAATCAAGGTTTTGCTCTGCAGCTCCTGTGCAATTGAGCAAGCCTGGCAAAACAAGCTGTGATGCAGAAGGAAGCAAGAGAGAAGGAGAAGTAAGCAGACAAGAGCCAGTTGTTCAGGGGCCTGATAGGAGCCCTCCAGGGGCCTGATTTGGCCCCCGGGGCCGCTCGTTGTACACCCCTGTTCTAGATCTTTTAGCATTATGCAGCACCAGGCAGTAAGCTAGATTTGTTTTTAAGGCAAGAGACGTTTCAAGGTGGTTTGCCATTGCCTGCGACATTAAGACTCAAGAAGAACTGAAGGTGAAATTAGATTAAAAATTCAGTTTTCTTCCAGGCCAGTCCTTACAACTATATTAAACGCAAACTTTTTAAATTTTTATTTATTTAACACTAAGCAGTAAGCAATCTAAACAAAAGAACCCCCACCCCGTGGTGACCCCCCCCCCCTTCTCTGGGTTATTTTGCTTAATGGCTAACCCAGGGCTGGCCCAGTGGGTGAAGGATGTAGGTTCGGGAAGGGATTGCTGTGCCCAGTGGCGCAGAGTGGTAAAGCTGCAGTACTGCAGTCCTAAGCTCTGCTCACGACCTGAGTTCGATCCCGGCGGAAGCTGGGTTCAAGTAGCCGGCTCGAGGTTGTCTGAACCTTCCATCCTTCCGAAGTCGGCAAAAGAAGTCCCCAGCTTGCTGTGGAGGGAAAGTGTAGATGACTGGGGAAGGCAATGGCAAACCACCCCGTAAAAAGTCTGAAAGCAACGTCACCGCAGAGTCAGAAACGACTGGTGCTTGCACAGGGGGACTACCTTTACTTTTTAAGAATGCGGAAAAGGTGTGCGTGCTGCTGCGGAACCAATGTTTCACAGCTTCCGTTTCCTGCCGGTCCCTCGACGGACGGACTACATTCCCGTGGGGGGCCTGAGAGCGACGGACACAGGTCCTCCCCGCATGTGAGTTGCCTGGGCAAGATGGAGGCGGGGACGGAGGAGTTGTGGGAGTCTCTGCCGGTCCCGCTGAGCCCCGGAGTCATGCGAGCCTTGAAGGAGCTGCGCTTTTCTCATATGACCCCCGTACAGGTAGGGCTTGGGAGGGGAGAGGAGAGGCGGGCAGAGTTGGGGCACCGACTCAGAGGCAATCTTTCTTCAGCTGCCTCCCCTTGTAAGTGGGATTCTAACTCAAGGGTGACCAAACTTGTTCAACGTAAGAGCCACATAGAATAATAAACGTCGGACGCTGGAGAACCGCAAGACAAGGGTTGCCAATCCCCAGGTGGGGGCAGGGGATCCCCAAGTTTGGAAGCCCTCCCCCCCCCCAGCTCAGGGTCATCAGAAAGCGGGGGGGGGAGGGGAAATGTCTGTTGGGTACTTCATTATTCTGTTTGGAGACCGATTCCCATAGCGTATAATGGAGAAATTATCCGTGGGGATCTGGGGGAGGGCTGTTTTTTGAGGAAGAGGCACCAAATCTTCAGCATAGCATCCAGTGCCTCTCCCCAGAATACCCTCCAAGTTTCAAAAAGATTGGACCAGAGAGTCCAATTCTATGAGCCCCCAAAGTAGGTGCCCGTATCCTTCATTATTTCCAGTGGAGGGAAGGCATTTAAAAAGTGTGTGGTCCCTTTAAATGTGATGGCCAGAACTCCCTTTGGAGTTCAATTATACTTGTCACAACCTGGCTCTCTAGAGGTTTCTTGAATTGTACTTGGCAATCCCATGCAAGACAAGGAAGGAAGGCAAATAGATGTGGGGCTGGGGAAGGGAAGCAACTTTAACTTAAATGCATCCTCTACTGGCTGGCTTGGCTTGGCTTGAAGATGTGATTTAAAGCAACAAATGCCCTCTCTCCAAGCCAGCCAATGGGGCAGTGGGGGTTTTGTGAGTCGCACAATATGTGTGAAAGAGCCATGTTTGGCCACCCCTGTTCTAGACGGCTACTAGACGGTATTGCAACTACTGGCCTGAAAAATTCAGAGTGTCAAATAACTCTTGAATGTCAGGAAAACTCTACTGCATATGCTCACCCCACCCCCACCCCCCCAAAAAAATCTGCAGGCAGAAGCAGACAGTCTTCCTCATCTAGGGTTGTTGTTGCCAATTCCAAGGTTGCCAGGTCTGTGTTGAAAAATACCTGGAGACTTTGTGGGGCGGGGGGTGGAGCTGGGATTGGTGGGGTTTGGGTAAGGGAGGGGCCTCGGCATGGTACAATGCCATCGAGTCCACCCATCCAAGCTGCCGTTTTCTCCAGGGGAGCGGATCTCTGCCAGCTGGAGATCAGTTGTAAAAGCGGGAAATCTCCAGGCCGTACCTGGAGGCCGGCATCCCTAAAGTGAAGCTTGGAAAGGAACCTCAGAGGGCATAATACTATAGAGTCCACTCTCCAGAGCAAGGAATCTCTGTAATCTGAAGATCAGTTATAATTCAAGGAGATCTCCAGGCCTCACCTGGAACTGGCAACCCAACTCCAGGTTGGGAAATTCCTGGAGATTTGGGAGCAGTTCCTGGGGCTGGTAGAGTTACCATTTTGTCCTTTGGAATTGATCTCTGTCATTTGGAGATGAAGTGGAATTCCAGGAGCACTTCAGGCTCTACCGGGAGGCTGCGTAAACCACAAGGGAAGAGCACAGGAAGTTGCAAACCAAGAAAAATGTGTTCTTTGAAAATGAATCACAACCCTTAAAGAAGACTTTCAAATTCACTAATCTTATTTATAAAGTGAAAATCGCTTAGAGAACTAAACCACTCTTTCAATAGAGCACTTAGAGTCATTCACAAAACAAATATATTTACATAAACAAAACAACAATAAAGAATACAGTATACAGTAGAAAAAGTCCATCACATAAGAGTCCATTAGGATGCCCTACTCAAAAGTAGTTTTTTTGTTGACGCGCAGACTTGTAAATTATCTCTGAGCATTGGTTCCAGATTATCGAAGTAGATTGATCAGAAGAGTTATTGATCGAAACAGTACTTCTCTTCAGTATTTGAATCCTTCTACAGAACATTCATAGCATCATTGAATATCCTATCTATTTTTGCAAGGAAAAGTCTGTGTGTCAACAAAAAACTACTTTTTTTGTTGACACGCAGAAACAGAAATAAAACATATCTTCATAGTGGTAACCCACATTGTCTACTGCAATAATTTCTCATTCAGATGTTGATCAGATCTATACTTGCCTAGCCTCAGCAGTTCTATAGTATTGGGTGTTCTTGACCAACTCATGTTTTTAAAGAAGGGACAAACCTTTAGCAGCATCCCCTGTACATCTTCAGCTTTTATAAAAGCGTGTTCTTCCTATATGGTCCCCCTTTTGAATGGTGCATTTCTCTCTTTCTTTCAGTCTGCAACTATTCCTTTATTTGTGACCAATAAGGATGTTGCTGCTGAAGCTGTGAGTATTTTGCTATTCCATTTGGCTTTGATTTTGCTCTTCTGTTACATGCACAGCTAAAAAAGTGCACAGCTAAAAAAAAAACCTTTCCTAGTGCCTCCTTTTCCTCCCCAGGTAACTGGCAGTGGAAAAACATTAGCTTTTGTAATTCCTATCATAGAAATTCTTCTCCGGCGGGAAGAAAAGCTCAAGAAAATGCAGGTAAAAATTATTTCTCTCTCTCTGCTGCTCGATACGTAGAAAAGTTGCCCAATGTGATGGATTAAACAGAGAACCATATGTAAGGCAGTTCACAGCAAAGTAGGGAGGGAAACTATGTCTGAACATACCAAAGCAAAGAAACAGTGAGACTCTGAAGCAAATGCCAGTGTTATGTAGTGGTTAAAGTGTTGGACTTGGAGCTGGGGAATCCAGGTTCAAATCCTCCCACTTGTGCCATGGAAGCTTGCTGGGTGACCTTGGTCCAATCACAACACTCTCAGCCTAACCTACCTCACAGGGTTGTTGTGTGGATAAAATGGTGGAAAGGAGAATGATGTCAGCTGCTTTGGGTTCCCACTGGGGAGAAAGGTGGACCATCCTTCCGAGGTCGGTAAAATGAGTCCCCAGCTTGCTGGGGGGAAAGCGTAGTTGACTGGGGAAGGCAATGGCATACCATTCCATAAAAAGTTTGCCGTGAAAACATTGTGAAAACAACGTCAACCCAGAGTTGAAAACGACTGGTGCTTGCACAGGGGACTACCTTTACCTTTTAACAGTGAATAAGTAAAGCAGATGCCTGACTGAATAAAAAGCTCTTTTGCCCGTTTACAAAATGAGACCATGGAAGAGCACCCAAAAAATTGCCGTTGGAAAGTTCCAAAGCAACCACACGCAAACAAGCAATCCCACCCGCTCCGGTTCCTGGTGGATGACAACTTCAGTTTCCAAAGGGGAAAAAAATCTCCTTAGCTGGGGCCTTGTGAGTAATACTTACGACCCTGGTGGGCCAGTAGTGGGAAATGTGAGCCCTGTATAGAGCTTTAAAGGTCAAAAGAGACACATTGATTTGGAACTTGAACCGAGCTGGTAGCCAGTGCAAATAATGCAGGAAGGTGTAATGCGTTCTTGTAAACTTACGTCTGCTGGTAGACTGACAGCAGCATTCTTTGCAAAGTGTCATTTCCATATAAAGAGCAGCCCCACGAAGAGCATCTTGCAGATGTTTGATCCGTAGGTCACAGAGGCATGAGTGATAGCAGCCTGCTGGGTGTTTGATCTTGGTGCTTTTTCTTTACCTCTGTGTGAGGCTGGGATTACTGGATTCTTCTAGCCACCAGCCAGACCTGAGAGCCAGTTTGGTGTGGTGGTTAGGAGCACAGACCCTAATCTGGGAGAACTGGGTTTGATTCCCCACTCCTCCACTTGCAGCTGCTGGAATGGCCTTGGGTCAGCCAGAGCTCTCTTATCTGGGAGAACTGGGTTTGATTCCCCACTCCTCCACTTGCAGCTGCTGGTATGACTTTGGGTCAGCTCAGAGCTGTTACCTTAAGAGCTCGGAGCTCTCTCAGCCCCAGGGTGTCTGTTGTGGGAGAGAAAGGGAAGGAGATTGTAAGATTCTGAGTGAAGGGCTGGTATAAATCTAATCACTTCCTCTCTCCCCCCCCCCCATGTGAACAAGAACTGTTAATGCATCATTTTAGCATTAGAATACTTTTCAAGTATCTGAAGTTGCTTAATTTACAGGCAAGGTAACAGTGATTTTCTGGCCAAGAGAGTTCTGAGATAAGCTCAGAGTTTAATCTTCTTTGCCATTCTCTGCTGCACCAGCTTTCTTACATTCCACTGAAATCTACAGGAAGAAGACGACTGCAGATTTATACCCCGCTCTTCTCTCTGAATCAGAGACTCAGAGGGGTTTACAATCTCCTACATCTTCTCCCCCCACAACAGACACCTTGTAAGGTGGGTGGGGCTGAGAGGGCTCTCACAGCAGCTGCCCTTTCAAGGACGACAACTGTGAGAGCTATGGCTGACCCGAGGCCATTCCAGCAGCAAGTGGAGGAGTGGGGAATCAAACCCGGTTCTCCCAGATAAGAGTCCACGCACTTAACCACTACACCAAGGAAGAGCATTTCTTCAGAATAGAAGTGTTGGCAGCCTCAAACCAAAGCCCTTTTGAAATCCGTTTCTCTCTTCGTCTGTTTGCTGTTGCAGGTGGGTGCGCTCGTCATCACGCCCACGAGAGAGCTTGCGACGCAGATCGATGAGGTGATCTCCCACTTCACAAAGCATTTCCCGCAGTTTAGGTAGGCGCGGCCTGATCAGTAAGACATTGGGTGCATTTGCACGCACTAATTAACGTGCTTTGCAACTGGATTTTTGCTGTGTAAGAATAGCAAAATGCGCTTGCAAACCGTCACCGTGTGAACGCATCCATTGAGCGTGCCTGTTTCTGCTTGCGGTGATTTGAGGTCATATATGTGCTATTTTTTTCAGCCAGTGCCTTTTAATTGGTGGGAAGAATCCCATGGAGGATATAGAAAAATTCAAAGAACACGGGTAAGTGACTACCGGTCAGTACTGCAGAGTGGGGCTGTTAGGCGATGGCTTTCTCTTTTGATTCTTCCTTTCTCACTCACCTACCCCACCTGTCTGGACATCCGATTATCTGCAGTCCTTGCTACTTGAATTTACTCAAAGCTTTGCTGGTTTGTACGCCCCGCATTGAACTGATCAATTCCTGTCTCAGTAGCACTCTTACTTATCTGTATCTTGAATTATTAGTTGATTATTTCTGTTTTTATCCTTCCCCTTCCCTGGCAATTAGGGCTCAGGGCAGTTAATACGAAATGTAAATAAAAACACAAATTAGGGTTTGTAGAATCTTTCGGGTTCCAGTGCCGTGTTCTACTGGAGAAAGTTTTCCTTCCAGACGTTTCGTTCTCAGCTGCGGAGAACATCCTCAGTGGCGTTGCAGCCGGAGCAGGCGCTCTGACCTTTATGGCTGCTGTGCATTGAGTGGGTGCACACTCAATTGAGTGGGTGCACACTCGATGCACAATGCACAGCAGCCAAGAAGGTCTGAGCGCCTGCTCCGGCTGCAACGCCACTGAGGATCTTCTCCGCAGCTGAGAACGAAACGTCTGGAAGGAAAACTTTCTCCAGTAGAACACGGCACTTGAGCCCGAAAGATTCTACAAACCCTAATGTCGTTACCAGCCGTGAAAACCTGAAATCTTTAAAAACACAAATATTCTGTAAAACAATGTAACGCGCTAGCAGACAGTTCGGGTGCTCAGTGTGAGTTACTCAGGCAGCGTGGGGGCATGGATGAGCATATGGATGAGTCCGTCAGGTATAGTGCACCCCCAGTTCCCTTGTGCAGCCTCCCCTCCCCAAATGGTAACAGTTGGTTTGAACCAGCTTCTGTCCCTAGGATGTAGAGCAGCAGCATAGTGCCGCTGGTCTCTTCCTGGGTCTTAGTGCTTGCCTGGCCTGGTTTTGACTTTACCCAGCTCCACACGAATAAATTTGGGATGAGTTTAATTTGCACTGGGATCCAAGGAGATAACTTCCAGCATGCTGGGGAATGCTGCGTGCTTCTGCTGACATCAGCTTTCATTAATCCCACATGCTGACAGTCCCGGGGAAAGGTTGAGAAGCCATGAGGTTTGGAAATACCTCTGTTAAATCAATCAAAAATAAAAATAGTTCTCCTTTTTTTTTTTGGCCTTGGGGCTCCTACGAAGAGGCAGCAGAATTGGGGATCCAAGGGCAGGGACGAAGGAGGGGGTGGTGGGAATGTTTGCAGAAAGAATCTGGTATTTTGTAGTTTAAAAAAATACCATTTTTTTCCCTCATGTCCAGGCCCGGTGGTAGGGGTGCCTGCGCCCCTAGGCCGGACTGCGATCCTCTGCCCCCCCCCGGTTATTTTGCATGCGCTGATGATGTCACAATGATGTCACTGCCACTCCCTCCCCCCCTACTTTGCTGAGGACTCCCGACCCTCGGGAGCCCTGGCAAAATCTGGAAGGGCCCCCAGCGCCGTTTGCAGGGAGGGCTCGAGAGGAGGAGCCCTCTATGCAAACGCTTCCCACGTCGCGGGAAGGCTGAGCAGGGCCAGATCGCTCCGTTTGCATAGAGGGCTTCTCGAGAGGAGCTCTCCATGCTAATTGCTAAACCACCTTTTTCCTCCGCCCAAATATCAGGCGGGGGAAAGAGCCGGCGCCGGGCTTCCTCTTCACTCTTGGGCTGCCTTTCCTGCAGGGGAGGCAGCCCGAGAGTGAAGCCGAGTCCTCTTTACTTTACTTTACTTTACTTTACTTCACTTCACTTCACTTCACTTCACTTCACTTCACTTCACTTCACTTCACTTCACTTCACTTCACTTCACTTCACTTCACTTTATTTGATGTATATCCCGCCCTCCCTACCGAGGCAGGCTTTCCTCTGCCCGAGTCTTGGTTGGGGGAAAGAGCTGGCACAGGGGCTCGTTCTCGCTCTTGGGCTGCCTTCCCCGCAGGAACTGGCCGAACTGCCTCTTTCCTCCGCCCAAGTTTCGGGCGGGGGAAAGAGGCAGAGCTGCGCCAGCTGGCATGTGAGGAGGGGGCGCCTTGTGGCACCCTGTAGGCCATGTGGCATCCGAGGCAGCCGCCTACATGGCCTGCTCCCACATGCCAGGCCTGCTCTTGTCATTGTTCTCCATTTCAGATTTGGGAAAAATTGGCTTATTCTCAGCCTGAGATCATGCTCTCCTATCAGACTGTCCTGAGATGCCACTTTGCTGTCCCCAACAGCGGAAACATCCTTGTAGCCACACCCGGGCGTTTGGTGGACATGTTCAAAAGGAAATCGGATGGGCTGGATTTGGCCAGATCCGTGAAATCCGTTGACGTGTTGGTCTTAGATGAAGCAGACCGGCTTCTGGACATGGGCTTTGAAGCCAGGTATTTGTTTGGGGAGCAGAGCAGACCTTCCTTGACCGGTTTGCGGGCGTTCGGTCCTCTCTTCCCGGAAAGGAAGGCAGACTGGCGGTACCTCATCTGGAAAAAAAACAAACCAGCCCCTTCCCCAGAAAACTCCCTGGGAATGGAGACGAAAGGCCATCTCATTCTGACACTTGTGTTTGCTTGCAGTTTAAATACCATTCTGGACTTTTTGCCCAAGCAGAGACGGACCGGCCTCTTCTCGGCAACTCAAACCCAAGAAGTGGAGAACCTGGTGAGAGCAGGTCTCCGGAACCCGGTCCGCATCTCGGTGAAGGAGAAGGGGGTGTCGGCGAGCAATGCCCAGAAGACCCCGACGCGGCTTCAGAACTATTACATGGTGAGGAAGGAATGTACTTCCCCCTCCTGTGCCTCTCATCCTCCGGGGTTATTCTTGACCCCATGACAGTAAAGAGTCCAGTAGCACCCCCCCCCTTTTTTTAAAAAGCTTGAAATTTTTATTTAGAAGAATCATAAGTAACATATAAACTATTCAACATAAAATGATGTTTAAATCAGTACAGAAGGAGAAATCCACAATCTTCTTCAGGGCTTTTTTTTTTTTTTTTGAGCAGGAACACACAGGAATGCAAATGAGTTCCTGCTGGGCTTTTCTAGCGCCAAAAAGCCCTGCGTGAAACAATGGTGGCATCGGGGTGTGGCCAAATATGCAAATGAGTTCCTGCTGGACTTCTTCGGCCAAAGAAGCCCTGATCGTCTTACATACAGTAGCACCCTTAAGACTAACAAATTTCATTGTGGCATAAACTTTCGAGAAACACAGCTCTCTTCGTCAGATGCATGGATACTTGAGGACGCCCTTGCCCTCTGGGTCAGACCATTAGTCTTTCTAGCCCAGCCTGGCTCCTCTGAGCTGCAGCAGCTGCTGAGTCTCAGTAAGGGAGTGGTCTTTCCATCACCCGATACCACTGAGATCTTTCCACCAGAGATGCTGGGAATTGTAGAAGATCCCAGCAAGTTCACATCACCCCCGTCCTCAGTATCTCGATCCTTTTGGAGGGTGAGAGAGAAGGGGATCCCAGAGCTGTTTGATTTCTTCCTTCACTGGGCACATATAGGATTATTTGCACGCAAAAACATCCATGCAGTCATTTATATTTATTTATTTAAGTTAGTTGACTCATATTCTGTCCTTCCCCGCGAGCGGGCTCAGAGCAGAGAACAACATAAATTTAAGTCGCAGTCGATACATACGTATTAAAACCATGAAAACAATGTCATAAAGCCATTAAAACCATAACGTGTTCTTTTGGACTGCCCTTTTTATAGCAGCCCACGTGCGAGGTATCTAGATGCACTGCTTTCTGACCATCAAGACCTTTCTGACAATGCCAAGGTTCGTTTTTTACTCCACGGGAAACACAGCTTTGTCACGACTCACGTCGCTTGCTTTTTACAGGTTGCGATCCAAAGCAGAGAGGCTTTGACTCATGCATAGCCTACTGCTATTTTATGTCATTTAACCTTTGCTGGTTTTTTCTAAGGCATTGGTCCGCCCTCTCTTGAAAAAAACGTCATCAGACCCGGCCGAATTGGCACACTACCGGCCGGTCTCAAATTTGCCCTTTTTGGGCAAAATTATCGAGAGGGCTGTGGCGGTGCAGTTACAGGAATTTCTGGAGGACGCTTCCGTCTTAGACCCATGCCAGTCCGGCTTCCGCCCGGGCCATGGGACGGAAACAGTCCTGGTCGCCCTCATGGATGACCTCCGACGACAACTGGATCGAGGCGGCTCGGCGGTACTGCTGTTGCTAGACCTATTGGCTGCGTTCGATATGGTCGACCATCGGCTGCTGACCCGTCGCCTCGCCGACGCAGGAATTCGGGGGCTAGCCTTACAGTGGCTCTCCTCCTTTCTTGACGGTCGGGGACAAAGGGTGGCAATTGGGGGGGAGCTGTCTCAGAGGCACCCACTTCATTGTGGTGTGCCCCAGGGAGCAGTTCTCTCCCCGATGTTGTTTAACATCTTTATGCGCCCCCTTGCCCAGATTGCACGGAGGTATGGGCTGGGTTGTCATCAATATGCAGATGACACCCAGCTCTATCTATTGATGGACGGCCGGGCTGGTGAGGTCCCTATAAACTTGGACCGGGCATTACAAGCCGTGGCTGACTGGCTCAGGCTGAGCGGGTTGAAGTTGAATCCGGCGAAGACTGAGGTCCTTTGCGTGGGCCGCGGCGGACCGGGAGGGGAGATTACCCTACCGGCTTTTGACGGTGCGCCACTGGTACCAGTGCGCAAAGTCAAGAGTCTGGGAGTGCTACTGGAATCCTCTCTATCAATGGAGGCCCAGATAGCCGCCACTGCTAGATCCGCCTTCTTCCATCTCAAGAGGGCGAGGCAGCTGGCTCCCTTCTTGGAGCGCAGTGACCTAGCAACTGTGATCCACGCAACGGTCACTTCGAGACTAGACTACTGCAATGCCCTCTACATGGGGCTGCCCTTATACCGAACACGGAGGCTTCAGGTAGTCCAGAACGCGGCGGCCAGGCTGCTGGAGGGACTACCACGGTGGGAACCTGCGCGGCCTGGGCTGTGGGATCTGCATTGGCTGCCGGTTGTGTACCGTGTTCGCTATAAAGTGCTGGTTATTACCTTTAAAGCCCTATATGGCCAAGGACCTGCCTACCTAAGGGACCGCCTCTCCCCATATGTGCCCCAGAGAGCACTGAGATCTAGCTCTCAGAACTTACTAACAATCCCTGGGCCAAGAGATGCTAGGTTGAAGGCTACTAGGGAGCAGGCCTTCTCGGTGATGGCCCCTCGTTGGTGGAACCACCTTCCAGAGATGGTGCGAGCCCTGCGGGACCTGAACCAATTCCGCAGGGCTTGCAAAACATTTCTTTTCCAGCTTGCCTTTGAGATGGAACCCGATTAATCTGACGTATGCACATCTAGCCATCTTATAGATATTATGATCACAGTATTTTAGCACCCATTTATATTTTATCTATTTTAAATTAATTTATTATATAATTGATATATTAAAATTGTTTACATTGTTTTATATGAATCATGGGATTTCCATGTCTGTTAGCCGCCCTGAGCCCGCTTCGGCGGGGGAGGGCGGGATATAAAAATAAAGTTATTATTATTATATTATTATTATTATATTCTATAGTGTCACTGTTGGTTTTAAAGTATACTGTATTTTTGTATTAATGCCAGTAAAGGTCTATGGCTACATAATAGCATAGGCGGCAGTTCTAATTGGGGGCGCTCCGTGGATCAATGCAGCTACGGGCCCAAAGGTGGTATTGTCAGTAGCAAGATGCTAGTATTATCCAGGGACCGCAGCCAGAATAATCTATGCCAAATACTGGAAACTACACGAAATACCAAGAAAAGAGGAGTTGTTACCTAAGCTTTTAGACTTTGCAGAGATAGATATACTATCTGCCAGACTGAGAGATGCCAGTCTCTGTGAAACTAAGAAAATACTACTGCTGTGTAAAAATATATTCTTATCTTAGTAGGAGCTTTGAGAGAGATTAATGATTATTGTGTTACTGAATGATGAGATGTATTTGCCGAGAATATTATAAGATGACTGATGATGATACGAAATGAACAATGTAGAAGTAGAAACACTACAAAATTTTAATTCCTGTACCCCACCCTTTTCCCTTTCCTTCCATTTCCCCTCCCCATTCCCTTTCACCTGAAAATCCAATAAATCTATTAAAACATGATAGTATTATCTAGGGCGCTTTTTTTGTAGCAGGAACTCGTTTGCCTATTAGGCCACACCCCGCTGGTGTAGCCAATCCCCGAAGATCTTACAGGGCTCTTAGTACAGGGTCTGTTGTAAGCTCTTGGAGGATTGGCTACATCAGGGATGTGTGGCCTAATAGGCAAAGGAGTTCCTGCTACAAAAGAAGCCCTGGTATCATCAGAGGAAGAGCGTTGGGGTTCTGCAGAGTGTCAGCAGTCCACGACAGCTTCCTGATCGCCAGAGTTCCCGTAAGGGAGGGTAGGGAAAGGCAAAGGGGGTACAGGGAGAAACAACGAGCAACGAATCGAAGGGCTGCAGCTGATGCCAGAAATTGGATGGGAAGGCATTGTGAGTGTCGGAGAAAGCCCCCCGGGAGACAGCTCAGGGCTGAAGCCTCAGGGAAAGAGTGGGTCCAATCCAGTGCCTCCTATGGCCTCCCCCCCCCCCCACTCTCGAAAGCACTCCCACGAGAGCACCTCTGCAGTTCTCTCTGTTCTCAAGTGCCAGCTCTGTGGAATTAAACAGCTCCATGCCAACTTGAGAAATGGCTGCCATGTGTAAGAACCTTCAGAATAGCAGCACAGTGTTCAGACAAGGAGGCAAAGCTTAAAAATCTACTTGTTTATTCAATCCCAGTTAACGCTATATAAAGGGGGATGTTTTTGTTCGATGAGGCCCCGTGGCGCAGAGTGTTAAAGCTGCAATACTGCAGTCCTAAGCTCTGCTCACGACCTGAGTTCAATCCTGGCAGAAGCTGGGTTCAGGTAGATGGCTCGAGGTTGACTCAGCCTTCCATCCTTCCGAGGTCGGTCAAATGAGGACTCAGCTTGCTAGGGGGATAGCGTAGATGACTGGGGAAGGCAGTGACAAACCACCCCGCAAAAACTCTGCCGTGAAAACGTTGTGAAAGCAACATCACCCCAGAGTCGGAAACGACTGGTGTTTGCACAGGGGACCTTTCCTTTCCTTTTGTTTGATATTTTAATGCTGCAAGCAAGAGGATCAGGGAGCGAAAGGGTTAAGAGAACTCTCTCATTTGGGTATGCTTGGCAGTTGGCGCCACTCGCTAATGGCTTAGATGTTATAATAATAATAATAAATTTTATTTCTATCCCGCCCTCCCCACCTCAGCAGGCTCAGGGCGGCTAACAACACTTTATAAAAACATACAATAATAATAATAAAACCTTTAAGTTTAACAATATAAAACATCAACAATAAACTTAATAACATTAAAAACCAGTTCAATAAATACAGTTATTCTGCGGTATAGTTCTTCAACCGCGTTGGCGGCTCCTTAATTTCTGATCTTCCTAACAGTCCGGGTGTGCAAATTTGAAAAGGACGGTCTTGCAGGCCCTGCGGAACCTCCTTGGTCCCTGCTAGCCTTCAGTTTCATCATTATATAGGGCCTTTCTTCTCTCTCTATCCTTGGCTTGGAGCTGTAGCAAGTTAACCTTTTTTGGAAGTTACTATTCGCAGTAAGTTAAATATATGGACATATGAAGCTGCCTTCTACTGAATCAGACCCTTGGTCCATCAAAGTCGGTATTGTCTACTCAGACTGGCAGCGGCTCTCCAGGGTTTTCCAGCTGAGGTTTTTCACGCCTATTTGCCTGGACCCTTTTAAGTTGGAGATGCCGGGGATTGAACCTGGGACCTTCTGCTTCCCAAGCAGATGCTCTACCACTGAGCCACCGTCCCTCCCCTAATACACCTTCGTGTAGGATGTGCTTCTATTTTTGCGAGTAAAATTTCTTTCTCTTTTCATCGTCGGGAGTCAGGTCATTTTCATAATTTGTTTGAACAGCGTTTCCCCCTTCCCTGGGGAAATGTGGAGGATCAGGGGCACTGTGTAAAGCTTCTGTGGCAAATTATGCCCCCCTTCCTCCACTTAATGCAATCTATTTTTGGTTTGCTCTTTTGATCGCTGCATGCTGCTGTAATGCTGCTTGGATGGCTCCCACTGTTCACAAGGCTTGGCTGCCCAAGACTTACATTTCCTGCTTTTAGTTATGTCTAAATCAGGGGTGGCCAAACTTGCTTAAGGTAAGAGCCACAGAGAATAAACATCAGATATTTGAGAGCCGCGAGACATGAACAGCGAGTGTTTGAGAGCCATGAAGGAGGGAGGGAGGGAGGAAGGAAGGCAAATAGATGGGGGGAGGGAGAGGTGAAAAGAGAGCAACTTTAAATGTCACTGGCTCCAAGCCACTGGCTGACTTGGCTTGGAGAAGTGATTTAAAGAGACAAATGTCTTCGCCAAGCCAGCCGATGGGGGGGGGGGGTGCTTCAGGAAAGGAAAGGAAAGGTCCCCTTTGCAAGCACCAGTCGTCTCCGACTCTGGGGTGACATTGCTTTCACAATGTTTTCACGGCAGACTGGTGGTTTGCCACACAAATACGCGTGAAAAGAGCCACATGTGCCTCCCGAGATGCAGTTTGGTCACCTCTGGTCTAAACCGTCTTTTCCCCTTTCATTTCCTTAAAGGTCTGTAAAGCGGATGAGAAATTCAACCAGCTGGTCCACTTCCTTCGTCACCACAAATCAGAAAAACACCTTGTCTTTTTCAGGTAATGCCTTTTCCTGGTAGAGGACCTGGTTGCGGGGGTGCCCTCTGCTAAGGCCTGGATTATCTCTGTGGCTTTGGTTCAGCGCAGGCAAATTTTATTTGTTTATTTATTTAACCTTTAGCCCTCCCTCCCCTGAAAGTGGGCTCAAGGCAGATTGGAAAGGAAAGGTCCCCTGTGTAAGCACCAGTCGTTTCCACCTCTGGGGTGACGTTGCTTTCACAACGTTTTTGCTGCAGACTTTTTACGGGGTGGTTTGCCACTGCCTTCTCCAGTCGTCTACACTTCCCCCCCAGCAAGCTGGGGACTCGTTTTACCGACCTCGGAAGGATGGAAGGCTGAGTCAACCTGGAGCCAGCTACCTGAACCAGCTTCCGCTGGGATTGAACTCAGGTCGTGAGCAGAGGGCTCCGACTGCAGTACTGCAGCTTTACTACTCTGTGCCACGGGGCTCTTACTTCAAGGCAGGTTACAACACAGTTAAAACACAAAACTGGTGACAAAGCAACGTTTTTCAAAAATCTACACATTTTTCAAAAATCTGCACTTCTGCAGTGGCCAGTTAGAAGCCTTGCTGAGCAAAAACCCCACCTGGTCCTGTTCACTTGCTAAACATATTTGGGGAGCAGGAAAGATGTTAGCAGGAGCCCACTGGAACCATGTTGGGGATCCCTGTGATAGGGGCTGATGGAGAGGTCACTTGGTGTGGCCCTCGGGGATTGCTGGGCTGAACCGAGTCATGTGGCAGCCTCCCTGGGGCCTGGCTGGCCAGCAAGGATCATGGGGCCCAGCCGCGCTGTGCAGCAGCCTCCCCAGGGCCAGGAAGGGATCACAGGGCCCAGATGTACTGTGCGGCAGCCTCCCTGGGGCCTGGCCGGCCGGCCAGCATTGCTGCAGGGCCTGCAAAAGTTACTGTCACAGTTCAGTTTGCACTTGATTATCCCAGAGGGTGTGGCCTAATATGCTAATAGTGTGGTCTAATATGCTAATGCTAAAGCCCTGGACCTATGGATTTGCCTAGGGCAGCGGGCCGGGTGTGTGCGTGCCAGCTTAGGCTCTCCCACATGACTTCAAATAGAAAAACAATTGCATTAATTTTGCTGGCCTGAATCATTCTCCCTTGGCGGAGCGCTGTTTTTTCAGTTGATAATTTTTTATGGCCCGTGAATGATGTTATAAATATCCATATGGCCCTTGGCAGAAGAAAGGTTCCCCACCCCTGCTCTAAGCTGAGTTAGCCTGAGCTAGCTCATAGAGTTTTAGCCTTCAGCTCACACATTTTTGTCTTAGCTCAAGAAAAATGGCCCCAGAGCACACTTAATTTATGCAGTAGCCAGTGTTCCCTCTAAGCTGCAGAGTCTTGTGAGCAAAAATGCTGCTGGCATTAGAGTTGTGAGCTCCAGCATAAATTAGTGTGCTCTGGGGTCAGCCTTCCTGAGCTAAGACATAAATGTGTGAGCTGGAGGCTAAAAATCTGAGCTAGCTCGCGCTGACTCAGCTTAGAGGGAACGCTGGCAGTAGCTCACAACTTTAATCCCTGTCGCTCGCAAAGTAGAATATTTGCTCCCCAGGCTCTGCGGCTTAGAGGGAACATTGGCTGTGACCAAGGTTCTGCAGCGTTTGAAGCTATGTTTTTTTTTTTTTTGAGACCTGCGTATTTTGTACTGTTGCTGGCAGAGGTCCTGTAGAACAGGAAGGAGGGGGACATTCTCTCCCACCCACAATATATCCCAAAGCCCAGCTGCCGAGAACTGAGCTTCTCTCTGTACTACATGCAAGAGCCTGGCTAATGACATTTTTGTCTTTGAGCTGTAGACTGTAACCCCCTCCCCCACAGCAGGCTTGGGGACTCCCAATTCAGATCAGGGTTAGACAGGGTGGGGTGGGGCTTTCCCTTCCTCCTCCCTTGCCGTCTTCCCAACTTCAAATAGTCCCCTGGGTCTGGTATTTGCCCTTTTTGGGGAATCATAGACAACTGCTGGTATTTTCTCTGTGTGTTTTTCCCTTTACTGGACAAATAGGAGTTCCAGATGGCTGCTGGAAGCTGGGAAAACGGCATCTGTGTGTGTGTGCTGGAACGGCACGGTTAAACTGCCTCTCTTCCTATCCAGTGTTTCTGTGGCCCTGATCTATGAGGTTTCAGTTTAGCAATAAAAAGTCACTTCCCAGACGTCTCTTCTGGGCTCTCCCAGGATCTCCTTCCCTCATTCTTTAGCCTCCAGGCCGTTGATAACATCAAACTGAGAACTCCCAATAGCTGACATCTTGCGGCGTGTCTTCTGCTTACAGCACGTGCGCTTGTGTGGAGTATTACGGGAAGGCTCTGGAATCTTTGATTAAAAATGCAACAATAATGTGCATCCACGGGAAAATGAAGCACAAGAGGAACAGGATCTTCACGGAATTCCGGGCGCTCCCAAGGTGAGGAGGCCCAGCGGGCGTGGTCTGTTCTCACAGGAGCCACAACGAGACAATAGGTTGGGCGAGAAGACTGTGTGAACCCTTGGTGCTGGGGTCCCTGGTTTTTTTTTGCAGCCTTTTCTCCCTTTCTCACAATAGGAGCACTCGTGGACATTCAATGGAATTGCTGAGCAGTTGGGTTAGAACGGATAAAAGGAAGTCCTTCTTCACCCAAAGGACGATTAACATGTGGAATTCACTGCCACAGGAGGTGGTGGCGGCTACAAGCATAGCCGGCTTTAAGAGGGGATTGGATAAGCATATGGAGCAGTAGTCCATCGGTGGCTATTAGCCACAGCGTATTGTTGGAACTCTCTGTCTGGGGCAGTGATGCTTTGTATTCTGGGTGGTTGTGGGGGCACAGCAGGAGGGGTTCTAGCGTCCTGGCCCCACTGGTGGACCTGATGGGGCCATTGGCCTGATCCAACATGGCTTCTCTTATGTTCTTATGTCTGGGGCAGTGATGCTCTGTATTCTTGGTGCTTGGGGAGGGCACAGTGGGAGGGCTTCTAGTGTCCTGGCCCCACTGATGGACCTCCCGATGGCTCTTGGTTTTTTTGGCCACTGTGTGACACAGAGTGTTGGACTGGATGGGCCATTGGCCTGATCCAACATGGCTTCTCTTATGTGACACAGAGTGTTGGATTGGTTGGGCCATTGGCCTGATCCAGCATGGCTTCTCTTATGTGACACAGAGTGATGGACTGGATGGGCCATTGGCCTGATCCAGCATGGCTTCTCTTATGTGACACAGAGTGTTGGATTGGTTGGGCCATTGGCCTGATCCAACATGGCTTCTCTTATGTGACACAGAGTGTTGGACTGGATGGGCCATTGGCCTGATCCAACATGGCTTCTCTTATGTTCTTATGTAGGAATTGTCCTTGAATGGGCAGCTGCAGCAAGAGCTCTCCCAGCTGCACCTACCTCACAGAGTGTCTGTTGTGGGGTGGGGGTGGGGGGGTGGGAAGGTAAAGGAGATTGTGACCGCTTTGAGACTCTTGAGATTCATAGTATAGGGCAGGATATAAATCCAGTATCATCATCTTCTTCCCCAAGGGAGGAGCCTCAGCCACTGGAGAAAGCAGGGAGTTTTGATCTGTAGCTCCTCTGTGATTGAGCAATCCTGGCAAAGCAACCTGTAATGCAGAAGGAAGCAAGAGAGGGAGAAGGGAGGGGGGGGGGCTTATTTGGCCCCTGGGCCACATGTTTGACATCCCTGGTCTAAAGTCTGAGACGCACTTGTATCTTAAGGCAACTGCGTCTCTTCTTCCTTAAAATATGTCAGTCCTGCCTTTTCCCCTGGCTCAAGGCAGCTCCTTAACGTTGCAATTTCTCCTTACTTCCTAGCGGTATTCTGGTATGCACCGACGTGATGGCCCGGGGCATTGACATTCCCGAAGTAAACTGGGTTTTGCAGTATGACCCCCCCAGCAATGCAAGGTATGCCTCCTTTTTCTTAAGACTGGATCTAATCCTTGAGATGCTGAGAACTTTATGGATTAAAAGAACGTAGAGATGGAGGCTTCCTAAATTACCGTGAGTAGGGGATACTTAGTTCTCCAGCATCCGGGTTTACAGGTGGGAGGTGCCAAGCCGGAGCATTTCAGATATTAATAAATTAGAGTCAGATAATGTGATAACATAGAGTCAGATAACATAGACCCAAGAGGGGTTTGGATAAGCATATGGAGCAGAGGCCCATCAGTGGCTATTGGCCACAGCTTATCCTTGGAACTCTCTGTCTGGGGCAGGGATGCTCTATATTCTGGGTGCTTGGGGGGGCGCAGTGGGAGAGCTAATCGTGTCCTGGCCCCGCTGGTGGACCTCTTGATGGCAGTTGGGTTTTTTTGGCCCCTGTGTGACACAGAGTGTTGGACTGGATGGGCCATTGGCCTGATCCAACATGGCTTCTCTTAGGTTCTTATGGGACACAGAGTGTTGGACTGGATGGGCCTTTGGCCTGATCCAACAGGGCTTCTCTGATGTTCTTATGTGACACAGAGTGTTGGACTGGATGGCCCATTGGCCTGGTCCAACATGGCTTCTCTTATGTGACACAGAGAGTAGGACTGGATGGGGCATTTGCCTGATCCAATATGACTTCCCTTATGTTCTTATGTGACACAGAGTGTTGGGCTGGATGGGCCATTGGCCTGATCCAACATGGCTTCTCTTATGTGACACAGAGTGTTGGACTGGATGGGCCATTGGCCTGATCCAACATGGCTTCTCTTATGTTCTTATGTTCTCTGTATAGGTAATATACAGTCAGATAATTAATACTAAAAGTTAAATAGTGACTCTTCTCTCTCTCTGTCCCTGGCAGACCTCCCTCTAAGCTGAGTTGGCGTGAGCTAGCTCACAGATTTTTAGCCTCCGGCTCACCCATTTTCATTTTAGATCAGGAAAAATGGCCCCAGAGCAAACTGATTTCTGCAGCAGCTCCCAACTTGAATGCCGGGAGCTCACAAAGTAGAATTTTTGCTCACAAGACCCCGCAGCTTAGAGGGGAAGTATCGGTTCCTAGTTCTCTTGAGAGGTGATACTCTCTCACAGGGCTTTTTTTTGAGCAGGAATGCACAGTAACGCAGTTCCGACTGGCTTTATGTCGGGGTGTGTGGCCTAATATGCAAATGAGTCCCTGCCGGGCTTTTCCCACAAAAAACTCTATGTGAAACAATGGTGACATCAGGAGGTGTGGCCTAATAGCCAAATGAGTTCCTGCTGGGCTTGTTCTACCAACAAAGCTCTGCTCTTTCACAGTGCTGAGCAGGGTGCCCCAGTTCTCTGACTCTGCATACAGTTGCTTAATATGGTTATCCTCTCTAGCAGTCTGTGTTGCTTGAACAATCTTCCTCTCGCTGAGATGTGTTTCCCCCACATTTTCAGTGCCTTTGTGCATCGCTGTGGCCGCACCGCCCGCATTGGCCACATGGGCAGTGCCCTTGTATTTTTGCTTCCCATGGAAGAGGCGTACGTCAGTTTCCTGTCAATTAACCAAAAGGTGAGTGGACCGTTTGCTCCTGATGGAGGCGCAGCCCAGTTTCCAGATATTACCTGTTCCAGTGACCATCTAAAAAGAGAGAATGGACTGTTTCAATTTCTCCTGCTTCTGCAGAGCTCTTGCTGGGAGTACAAATCGATGGTGCAGTCTCATTTGGAGTACTGTGTGCAGTTCTGGTCGCCACATCTCAAAAAGGATATTATAGCATTGGAGAAAGTCCAGAAAAGGGCAACCAGAATGATTAAAGGGCTGGAACACATTCCCTATGAAGAAAGGTTGAAACGCTTGGGACTCTTTAGCTTGGAGAAACGTCGACTGCAGGGTGACATGATAGAGGTTTACAAGATAATGCATGGGATGGAGAAAGTACAGAAAGAAGTACTTTTCTCCCTTTCTCACAATACAAGAACTCGTGGGCATTCGATGAAATTGCTGAGCAGACAGGTTAAAACGGATAAAAGGAAGTACTTCTTCACCCAAAGGGTGATTAACATGTGGAATTAACTGCCACAGGAGGTGGTGGCGGCCTCAAGCATAGCCACCTTCAAGAGGGGCTTAGATAAAAATATGGAGCAGAGGTCCATCAGTGGCTATTAGCCACAAAAAAAATTTGCCACTGTGTGACACAGAGTGTTGCACTTGATGGGCCATTGGCCTGATCTAACATGGCTTCTCTTATGTTCTTATGTTCCTTTCTATATGTAACCTTTTAAATTAGATCTTTAAATATCTTGAACCATCCTGTTTAATTTTTCAAAGACAGAAAATATCCTGGAATATTGTTACGACGCTTTGCTTTCTGCTCTGTCTTTGAAAAACGTATTTTTATTAATGTAACTGATTCCCCTTGTTGTATGTGGCTATTCATTAAATCTGGATTTTTTTGATTAATTTTTATTTCCTCTTTCCTCCTCTACTCAACCCTCTTTAAAGAAAATTTTAAAAAGAAATTATGCGGAGAAAACTTTGGCCTGCAGAAATGCACCTTGCAAAACGTCTTTCAGTATTGAAATGAATGCATGGGGGGGGGGTGTCACATTTCTGCTGGCTGCCTGAAGATGAGCAAACGTGTCCAGGGGCTTGTTTCAGAAGGCTGACCTTCCTCTCCTTCCGTAGTGTCCCATGCAGGAAATGAAACTGCAGCAGAACGTGGCAGACGTTCTGCCCAAACTGAAGTCTCTGAATCTGGCTGACCGAGCAGTGTATGAGAAAGGGATGAGGGCCTTCGTATCATGTGTGCAGGCCTACGCCAAACATGAATGCAGCCTCATCTTCCGGATCAAAGGTAATCCACACCTGCAGCCTGTGTGTTAGTGGCGGTTTAAAATCTGTCCTCCAGCAGAGACCGAAGTTCAATGGCAGCTGCGAGATTGCACCCTCTTCCTTTTGGTTTGGGGAAGGCTCATTCAGACAAGGCTGCTGGTAGGTTTCCCCTCCCTCTGACCAGCAGTTCCACTCCAGCAGTGCCTGTTTTTTTAAAAAAACCCTCTTCTTTCCTGGTGGGCTGTAGTAGCGGAAAGTGCCGTCAAGTTGCAGCCACCTTATGGCGTTCCTGTAGGGTTTTCAAGGCAAGGGATGCTCTGAGGTGGCTTGCTGTTGCCTGCCTCTGCGTCATGACCCTGGTGGTTCCTTGGCGGTGTCCTCCCAAACTAACTAACCAGGGCTGACCCTGCTTCTGAGATCTGACAAGACTGGGCCACTCCACTCCACTTTCCTTTTGTTGTCTGTTCTTCTAAGATTGTAAGAGAAGCCCTTTTACTTCATTAGCCACCACTTAATGAGAGCCATCAGTAGAGAACCAGTTTGGTGTAGTGGTTAAGTGTGTGGACTCTTCTCTGGGAGAACCGGGTTTGATTCCCCACTCCTCCACTTGCAGCTGCTGGAATGGCCTTGGGTCAGCCAGAGCTCTCTTATCTGGGAGAAAGGGATTTGATTCCCCACTCCTCCACTTGCAGCTGCTGGAATGGTCTTGGGTCAGCCATAGCTCTCTTATCTGGGAGAACCGGGTTTGATTCCCCACTCCTCCACTTGCAGCTGCTGGAATGGTCTTGGGTCAGCCAGAGCTCTCTTATCTGGGAGAACCGGGTTTGATTCCCCACTCCTCCACTTGCAGCTGCTGGAATGGCCTTGGGTCACCCAGAGCTCTCTTATCTGGGAGAACCGGGTTGGATTCCCCACTCCTTCACTTGCAGCTGCTGGAAAGGCCTTGGGTCAGCCATAGCTCTCTTATCTGGGAGAACAGGGTTTGATTCCCCACTCCTCCACTTGCACCTGCTGGAATGGCCTTGGGTCAGCCAGAGCTCTCTTATCTGGGAGAAAGGGATTTGATTCCCCACTCCTCCACTTGCAGCTGCTGGAATGGTCTTGGGTCAGCCATAGCTCTCTTATCTGGGAGAACCGGGTTTGATTCCCCACTCCTCCACTTGCAGCTGCTGGAATGGTCTTGGGTCAGCCAGAGCTCTCTTATCTGGGAGAACCGGGTTTGATTCCCCACTCCTCCACTTGCAGCTGCTGGAATGGCCTTGGGTCACCCAGAGCTCTCTTATCTGGGAGAACCGGGTTGGATTCCCCACTCCTTCACTTGCAGCTGCTGGAAAGGCCTTGGGTCAGCCATAGCTCTCTTATCTGGGAGAACAGGGTTTGATTCCCCACTCCTCCACTTGCACCTGCTGGAATGGCCTTGGGTCAGCCAGAGCTCTCTTATACGGGAGAACCGGGTTTGATTCCCCACTCCTCCACTTGCACCTGCTGGAATGACCCTGGGTCAGCCATAGCTCTCTTATCTGGGAGAACCGGGTTTGATTCCCGACTCCTCCACTTGCAGGTGCTGGAATGGCCTTGGGTCAGCCAGAGCTCTCTTATCTGGGAGAACGGGATTTGATTCCCCACTCCTCCACTTGCAGCTGCTGGAATGGTCTTGGGTCAGCCATAGCTCTCTTATCTGGGAGAACCGGGTTTGATTCCCCACTCCTCCACTTGCAGCTGCTGGAATGGTCTTGGGTCAGCCATAGCTCTCTTATCTGGGAGAACCGGGTTTGATTCCCCACTCCTCCACTTGCACCTGCTGGAATGGCCTTGGGTCACCCAGAGCTCTCTTATCTGGGAGAACCGGGTTTGATTCCCCACTCCTCCACTTGCAGCTGCTGGAATGGTCTTGGGTCAGCCAGAGCTCTCTTATCTGGGAGAACCGGGTTTGATTCCCCACTCCTTCACTTGCACCTGCTGGAATGGCCTTGGGTCAGCCAGAGCTCTCTTATCTGGGAAAACCAGGTTTGATTCCCCACTCCTCCACTTGCAGCTGCTGGAATGGCCTTGGGTCAGCCATAGTTCTGGCAAAGGTTGTCCTTGAAAGGGCAGCTGCTGTGAACGCTCTCAGCCCCACCCACCTCACAGGGTACCTGTTGTGGGGGAAGGAGATAAATGCGATTGTAAGCCGCTCTGAGTCTCTGATTCAGAGAGAAGGGTGGGGTATAAATCTGCAGTCTTCTTCTTTACTTATACCAGAGCATTTTTTGGTAGCAGGAACTCCTCTGCATATTAGGCCACCCGCCCCCATGTAGCCAATCCTCCTGAAGCTTACAGTAGACCCTGTACTAAGAGCTCTGTAAACTCGAAGAGGATTGGCTACATCAGGGGTGTGTGGCCTAATATGCAAAGGAGTTCCTGCTACAGATCCGATCTTTTCTCTTCATTGGGGAACCCAGAATGACCTAAAACGTTCTCCTCTCTGCCTTATCCTTACAACAGCCCTGGGAAATAGTCTGGCTGAGAGAGAACGTCTGGTTTGAGAGCTCTCAATGAGCTTCTGTGGTAGAATGGAGATTCGGACATGGGGCTCCAGGATCCTAGCCTGATGCTCTAACCTTGCTTTAAGGCTGCTTTTGGCAGCAAGCTGGTGACTAAAGGAAACCTCCACCTCTGAATCCCAGAGCCAGGAGGCAACATAAGGGGAAGGCCTTGGCCTCTACAGCCTGTTGTTGGCCACTGTGTGAGACAGGATGCTGGACTAGATGGACCCTCACTGGTCTGACCCAGCAGGGCTCTTCTGAGGGGAAGGCCTCAGCCTCTCTGCCCTGTTGCTGGCCCTCCAGAGGAACTGGGTGGCCACTGCGTGAGACAGGAGGCTGGACTAGATGGACCCTCACTGGTCTGACCCAGGAGGGCTCTTCTGAGGAGAAGGCCTCGGCCTCTCTGCCCTGTTGCTGGCCCTCCAGAGGAACTGGTTGAGGCCACTGTGTGAGACAGGATGCTGGACTAGGTGGACCCTCACTGGTCTGACCCAGCAGGGCTCTTCTGAGGGGAAGGCCTCAGCCTCTCTGCCCTGTTGTTGACCCTCCAGAGGAACTGGTTGAGGCCACTGTGTGAGACAGGATGCTGGACTAGATGGACCCTCACTGGTCTGACCCAGCAGGGCTCTTCTGAGGGGAAGGCCTCAGCCTCTCTGCCCTGTTGTTGGCCCTCCAGAGGAACTGGTTGAGGCCACTGTGTGAGACAGGATGCTGGACTAGGTGGACCCTCACTGGTCTGACCCAGCAGGGCTCTTCTGAGGGGAAGGCCTCAGCCTCTCTGCCCTGTTGTTGGCCCTCCAGAGGAACTGGTTGAGGCCACTGTGTGAGACAGGATGTTGGACTAGGTGGACCCTCACTAGTCTGACCCAGCAGGGCTCTTCTGAGGGGAAGGCCTCAGCCTCTCTGCCCTGTTGTTGGCCCTCCAGAGGAACTAGTTGAGGCCACTGTGTGAGACAGGATGCTGGACTAGATGGACCCTCACTGGTCTGACCCAGCAGGGCTCTTCTGAGGGGAAGGCCTCAGCCTCTCTGCCCTGTTGTTGGCCCTCCAGAGGAACTGGTTGAGGCCACTGTGTGAGACAGGATGCTGGACTAGGTGGACCCTCACTGGTCTGACCCAGCAGGGCTCTTCTGAGGGGAAGGCCTCAGCCTCTCTGCCCTGTTGTTGGCCCTCCAGAGGAACTGGTTGAGGCCACTGTGTGAGACAGGATGTTGGACTAGGTGGACCCTCACTGGTCTGACCCAGCAGGGCTCTTCTGAGGGGAAGGCCTCAGCCTCTCTGCCCTGTTGTTGACCCTCCAGAGGAACTGGTTGAGGCCACTGTGTGAGACAGGATGCTGGACTAGATGGACCCTCACTGGTCTGACCCAGCAGGGCTCTTCTGAGGGGAAGGCCTCAGCCTCTCTGCCCTGTTGTTGACCCTCCAGAGGAACTGGGTGGCCACTGCGTGAGACAGGATGCTGGACTAGATGGACCCTCACTGGTCTGACCCAGCAGGGCTCTTCTGAGGGGAAGGCCTCAGCCTCTCTGCCCTGTTGTTGACCCTCCAGAGGAACGGGGTGGCCACTGCGTGAGACAGGATGTTGGACTAGGTGGACCCTCACTGGTCTGACCCAGCAGGGCTCTTCTGAGGGGAAGGCCTCAGCCTCTCTGCCCTGTTGTTGACCCTCCAGAGGAACTGGTTGAGGCCACTGTGTGAGACAGGATGCTGGACTAGATGGACCCTCACTGGTCTGACCCAGCAGGGCTCTTCTGAGGGGAAGGCCTCAGCCTCTCTGCCCTGTTGCTGGCCCTCCAGAGGAACTGGTAGAGGCCACTGTGTGAGACAGGATGCTGGACTAGATGGACCCTCACTGGTCTGACCCAGCAGGGCTCTTCTTAGGGGAAGGCCTCAGCCTCTCTGCCCTGTTGCTGGCCCTCCAGAGGAACTGGTAGAGGCCACTGTGTGAGACAGGATGCTGGACTAGATGGACCCTCACTGGTCTGACCCAGCAGGGCTCTTCTGAGGGGAAGGCCTCGGCCTCTCTGCCCTGTTGCTGGCCCTCCAGAGGAACTGGTAGAGGCCACTGTGTGAGACAGGAGGCTGGACTAGATGGACCCTCACTGGTCTGACCCAGCAGGGCTCTTCTGAGGGGAAGGCCTCAGCCTCTCTGCCCTGTTGCTGGCCCTCCAGAGGAACTGGTTGAGGCCACTGTGTGAGACAGGATGCTGGACTAGATGGACCCTCACTGGTCTGACCCAGCAGGGCTCTTCTGAGGGGAAGGCCTCGGCCTCTCTGCCCTGTTGCTGGCCCTCCAGAGGAACTGGTTGAGGCCACTGTGTGAGACAGGATGCTGGACTAGATGGACCCTCACTGGTCTGACCCAGCAGGGCTCTTCTCATGTTTTTATATTGATTTTACACTGGGTGGAGATGGTCTTTTTGTTTTTCTTGAATGCGCATCTCTTTCACTGTTGGGTGACCCTGAGTTTCAGTGTTAGGAGAGGGATAACCTTCTTCCCTCTTTACCATTTGTATTTTTATGAGCCTCTCTTCCAATCTCTCATTTTCTGAATTTAAAAAGCTTTAGCCATTTATTTTTAGAATATTTACCTCCCGCCATTCTGTTGTAACTGCTCGAAGGGCAAGGGCTTCACAGAGAGCCAGCCCCGAGTTCTACCTGTGGCTTCTGATGTTTGTAGAACCCAACGGCATCGGTGTTTTTTTGCCTTCCTCCAGTCTCTCGTTTCCCATTTGCCCAGACCTGGACTTTGCCAGCCTGGCCCGAGGTTTCGCCCTGCTGAAGATGCCCCGGATGCCGGAGCTGAAAGGCAAGACTTTCCTGGACTTCGAGCCCGTGGACGTTGACACAGACTCGATTGCGTTCAAAGACAAGAACCGAGAGAAGCAGAGGCAGAAGCTGCTGGCACAGCCGAGGAAGGAGCAGGAAGGGAGGAGGAAAGGCGCCAGGAATCAGGCCTGGTCCAAGCAGAAGGCGAAGAAGGAGAAGAGGCGAAAACTGACGGCCAAGCGTCAGAGAGAGGAGGTGAGCAGCCCTCCTCTTGGCGGGGCCTTGCATGGGAGAGCCAGTTCGGTGTAGTGGTTAAGTGCGCAGACTCTTATCTGGGAGAACCGGGTTTGATTCCCCACTCCCCCACTTGCACCTCCTGGAATGGCCTTGGGTCAGCCATAGTGGTTAAGTGAGGGGACTCTTATCTGGGAGAACCGGGTTTGATTCCCCACTCCTCCATTTGCACCTGCTGGAATGGCCTTGGGTCAGCCAGAGCTCTCTTATCTGGGAGAACCGGGTTTGATTCCCCCCTCCTCCACTTGCACCTGCTGGAATGGGCTTGGGTCAGCCAGAGCTCTCTTATCTGGGAGAACCGGGTTTGATTCCCCACTCCTCCACTTGCAGCTGCTGACATGGCCTTGGGTCAGCCATAGCTCTGGCAGAGGTTGTCCTTGAAAGGGCAGCTGCTGTGAGAGCCCTCTCAGCCCCACCCACCTTACAGGGTGTCGGTTGTGGGGGAGGAAGGTAAAGGAGATTGTGAGCCGCTCTGAGACTCTTTGGAGTGGAGGGCGGGATATAAATCCAATATCTTCATCTACCTCACAGGGTGTCTGTTGTGGGTGGGGGAGGGAAAGGAGATTGTGAGCCGCTCTGACACTCTTCGGAGTGGAGGGCGGGATATAAATCCAATATCATCATCATCTTCTTCTTCTGCTGGGGGCTGTTTTATTAGCTCCTGGATCCTGCCGTTCCTCAAAGGTGCACAGTCAATATGAGACTCTGACTCCAGCTCACTCTGACTCCAACACACCCCTCACCTCTTCCCTGGCTAAAATCTAGGACCAGGTGGCCAAAGTTGCTTAATGTTAAGAGCCACGTAGAATAAATGTCAGGTGTTTGGAAGCTGAAAAACATGAATGTCAGATGTTTGAGGGGAGGGAGGGAGGGAGGAAGGAAAATAGATGGAGGGAGGGAGAGGGGAAGAAAGCAACTTTAACTTTAAACTGGAGAGCCAGTTTGGCATAGTGGTTAAGTAGGTGGACTCTTATCCAGGAGAACCGGGTTTGATTCCCCACTCCTCCACTTGCACCTGCTAGCATGGGCTTGGGTCAGCCATAGCTCTGGCAGAGGTTATTCTTGAAAGGGCAGCTGCTGTGAGAGCCCTCTCAGCCCCGCCCACCTCACAGGGTGTCTGTTGTGGGGGAGGAAGGTAAAGGAGATTGTGAGCCGCTCTGAGACTCTTCGGAGTGGAGGGCGGGATATAAATCCAATATCTTCATCTTCTTAAATGCATTCTCAAAGCTGCCGGCTGGTTTTGCTTGGAGAAGCGACTAAAAGAGACAAATGCCTCCAAGCTGCCCAATGAGGTGGGCGGGGGGGGGGAGGGACTTCGAGAGCCCACAGTATGTGTGCAAGAGTCCCACGTGGCTCCTGAGCCACAGTTCGGCCACCCCTGAGCTAGGATTTCATCTACAGTGCCAAAGCTGGCTGGCTTTCGAGATGGATGCAGTGTGGGACTCAAAGCTTTGGCTGTCTTGCATGCGGTTTCTAAACCGAGAGAAGAAGAGCCTGCTTCAATGGGGAGGGCGGGATACAAGATTATTATTATTAAAAACCAGGCAACAAAATAATCCCAGCATGAGAATAAATTTCCTTGAGCGTATGGCACTGAAGTCAGTAATTTTTGATGCTCGGTGGAATGCTTCCAGGACTGGCTTGGCAGAGAGATCTTCCGTAGGGGGGAAATACCGGGGGGGCATTTGAGAAGTCAGTGATGTGTCTGCAGGTGTCCTAAACTGTGTCACTTGGCCCCATAACATGAATGGGGGGGTTATTCCTTTGAGAAGTGGGTAGAGCCCACCTGGAGACTTTGGTTGCATTTGTCTGTCCTAGGACCAATAGTTATAGGCTAATCTAGTGGGGAGGCTGGGCTAAGACTGTCCCTTGGAGCAAGCAGATGGCTGTAAACTGACTATAAGAATGTAAGAGAAGCCATTTAGATCAGGGCAACGGTCCATCCGGTCTAACACTCTGTGTCACCCAGTGGCCCAAACCAGCAGGAAGTCCACCAGGGGGGGGCAGAACTCTAGAAGCCCTCCCCTTTCCCCCCAAGCACTAAGACGACAGAGCATCACTGCCCCAGACAGTGTTCCGTCTATGTCTTGTGGCTAATAGCCACTGATTGGGCCTCTGCTCCATGTTGTTGGAACTCTCTGTCTGGGGCAGTGATGCTCTGTATTCTTGGTGCTTGGGGGGGCACAATGGGAGGACTTCTAGCCCCAATGGTGGCCCTCCTGATGGCACTTGGGTTTTTTTGGCCACTGTGTGACACAGAGTGTTGGACTGGATGGGCCACTGGTCTGATCCAACATGGCTTCTCTGACGTTCTCCAATCCCCTCTTGAAGCTGTCTATGCTTGCAGCCCCACCACCTCCGGTGGTGGTGAGTTCCACATGTTAATTACTCTTTGGTTGAAGAAGTATTTCCATTTTTCTGTTCTAAACCCTACTGCTCCTTAATTTCATTGACTACCCGTGAGTTCTTGTATGGCGAGAAAGGGAGGAAAGCGCTTCTTTCAGTGCCTTCTCTATTGCACGCTTAATTTTGTAAAGATCTGTCACGTCACCCCTCAGTCATCGTTCCTCCAAGCCAAAGAGCCCCGACCTCTTTAACCTTTCTTCATAGGGAAGGCGTTCCCTTTAATCATTTTTGTTGCTCTTTTCTGCACTACTGAATTTCTTTCTCCCCTCCTTCCCCCCCCTAAAAAAGGGTTCAGATGTGGACGAGAAGGACCTGGAGGAGCTCCTGAATGACACCCGCCTCTTGAAGAAGCTAAAAAAGGGCAAGATTAGCGAGGAAGAGTTCGAGAAGAAACTGCTAAACAGCGAGAAGAAAGCTTGGACTGATGGTGCCACTGACTCAGAGTCTGAAGGATGAAGAAAAGGGTCTGTGACCGAGCCCCTAAGACAGACCGAAGCCCCTCGCTTTGAGACGGGTTTTTAATGCTCCGGTCTGGATTTCTGGTTTTTCCTCCCTCTGTTGCTCAGCTCTTTCCTAAGCAAGAGGACATTCCCCTGTGAAGACTTTGTAACCGTTCCACTTGTAGCTTTCCTTGCTTTTCGTTCCGCTTAGGTCTGGGGACTGTTTTGGGCTAGTGGCTCACTTGAATTTGTGCCTCTATACCAGGGGTGGCCAAACTTGCTTAACGTAAGAGCCGCGTAGAATAAACGTCAGCTGTTTGAGAGCCGCAAGACGTGAACGTCGGATGTTTGAGAGGTGGCAGGCAAGCAGATGGGGGAAGGAGGAGGGAAGAAGAGGAGGAAAGAAAGCAACTTTAACTTGAAATGCATTCTGCCAGCTGGCTCGGCTTGGATTCAAAGAGAGAAATGCCTTCTCCAAGCTAGCCAATGGGGCAATTGGGGCTTCAAGAGCTACATGATATGTGTGAAAGAGCCACACGTGGCTCCCGAGCCATGGTTTGGCCACCCCTGCTCTATACCTTGCCATCCGCCTGTCAGCACCATTTAGCACAGGAGACGAGAGTTGTTCACAGATAGAGTTTAATGAGTTCGTCGCTCACAGCAGACGGGGTCAGGACCCCGAGATCAGTGAAGAGGAGGGTGATGAGAGACGGGGAGGTGTAGTCCACGAAGGGGTGCTCCGCTGTCAGGTCCTCGCTTCTCTTTAGAGTGTCTGCTTTGTACTGGGGAAGGAAAGAGAGTCGTTTTAGCAGGGATGGTATTTTAATACGAGGCTTCCGTGACCCAGAATGGGGTGGGGGCAGGTGCCGGAGAGGACGCGACAAAGGCAGTTGCTGTCTCCTTAAAGGCAAAAAGGCGGCTGTGACAAATCCCAAGCATCTGGTTGCAGATTACACGGTCACATTTTAACTTGCTTGTTCAAATTACGAGTCTGCTTTCTAGCAAAAATGTGTCAAGACCTGGTCACACAATACAAATGCCAGTTCTCTGTGTACTCGTAGAGGGGGTCACCTCATTCAAGTCTCCCACATCAAGTCCAATATGTGCTTTTAACGGCGCAAGATAAATGTACTAGAAATAAGTTTGTTAGAAGAAGATGAAGAAGATGCTATTGGATTTAAATCCCACCCTCCACTCCGAAGTCTCAGAGTGGCTCATAATCTCCTTTCCCTTCCTCCCCCACAACAGACACCCTATGAGGTAGATGAAGATATTGGATTTATATCCTGCCCTCCACTCCGAAGAGTCTCAGAGCGGCTCACAATCTCCTTTCCCTTCCTCCCCCACAACAGACACCCTGTGATGTAGATGAAGATATTGGTTTATATCCTGCCCTCTACTCCAAAAAGTCTCAGAGCGGCTCACAATCGCCTTTCCTTTCCTCCCCCACAACAGACACCCTGTGAGGTAGATGAAGATATTGGATTTATATCCCGCCCTCCACTCCGAAGAGCCTCAGAGCGGCTCACAATTGCCTTTCCCTTCCTCCCCCACAACAGACACCCTGTGAGGTAGATGAAGATATTGGATTTATATCCCGCCCCCCACTCCGAAGAGCCTCAGAGCGGCTCACAATCTCCTTTCCCTTCCTCCCCCCCACAACAGACACCCTGTGAGGTAGATGAAGATATTGGATTTATATCCCGCCCTCCACTCCGAAGAGTCTCAGAGCGGCTCACAATCTCCTTTCCCTTCCTCCCCCCCACAACAGACACACTGTGAGGTAGATGAAGATATTGGATTTATATCCCGCCCTCCACTCCGAAGAGTCTCAGAGCGGCTCACAATCTCCTTTACCTTCCTCCCCCACAGCAGACACCCTGTGAGGTGAGTGGGGCTGAGAGGGCTCTCACAGCAGCTGCCCTTTCAAGGACAACCTCTGCCAGAGCTATGGCTGACCCAAGGCCATTCCAGCAGGTGCAAGTGGAGGAGTGGGGAATCAAACCCGGTTCTCCCAGATAAGAGAGCTATGGCTGACCCAAGGCCATTCCAGCAGCTGCAAGTGGAGGAGTGGGGAATCAAACCCGGTTCTCCCAGATAAGAGTCTGCACACTTAACCACTACACCAAACTGGCACTACACCAAACTGTTAGGACATGCCCAGTTGTCCCCACTGAAAATATGCATCAGTGAGACACACAGCCTCTCCCATTTTCATCCTTCTCTTATTTCTAGAAGCAGAGAAAAGCCTGGAGAGTTCCCCCTTCCCCATTTCATCCGCACGCCAAGCCTTATTAGCATGAGAGAATATGCCCTTGAAGCTCAATGGCGATTGGAACCCAGGTCTCCCTGGTCTCCTTTCAACAATCTGGGCTGCTCCACCATATCAGGTCTCCTTCTCCCACTCTTCCCCGAGTGAGAAAGCAATGGAGAGTTACAGCTTCAAAATGCAGAGAGTTCCAGGCCATTACTCAGCAAGAAAAAGGGGGGTCATGAATCAGCAAAAAAAAATGGGGCCAGGACCATCCTTCCCTGCCTCCCCCTGCTGCAGGCAGAGCTGTCTGGTGCCACCAACAGTGTCTGTCACACCGGGCTGCTATACAGTTTAAGCCTGCTTCCCTGTTCTTTTTGATACTGGGCAAGAATACACCACCACAGAGCAGAAAGGGCAGGGAATACCAGTAGCCCCAGGGCTTCGAAGAAACCTCCATTAACGATTTGTTTCAGATCACAAATAGAGCCCTGCTGGATCAGAGCAGCAGTCCATCTAGTCCAGCATCCTGTCTCACACAGTGGCCAACCAGTTCCTCTGAAGGGCCAGCAACAGGGCAGAGGGGCTGAGGCGTTTCTAAGAACAGAAGAGTCCTGCTGGATCAGACCAACAGTCCATCCAGTCCAGCATCCGATCTCACACAGTGGCCAGCCAGTTCCTCTGAAGGGTCAACAACAGGGCTTAGAGGCCAAGGCCCTCATAAGAACATCAGAAGAGCCTGGCTGGATCAGACCGGTGAAGGTCCACCTAGTCCAGCATCCTGTCTCACACAGTGACCAACCAGCTCCTCTGGATGGCCAACAACAGGGCAGAGAGGCTGAGGCCTTTGTAAGAACATCAGAAGAGCCCTGCTGGGTTAGACCAATAGTCCCAATAGTATTTGTGTGCTTGTGGGGAGGGGCACAGTGGAAGGGCTTCTAACCCCACTGGTGGACCTCTTGATGGCACTTGGGGTTTTTTTGGCCACTGTGTGACACAGAGTGTTGGACTGGATGGGCCACTGGCCTGACCCAACATGGCTTCTCTTATGTTCTTAGGTGACACAGAGTGTTGACTGGATGGGCCATTGGCCTGATCCAACGTGGCTTCTCTTATGTTCCATCCAGTCCAGCATCCGGTCTCACACAGTGACCAACCCGTTCCTCTGGCGTGCCAACAAGAGGGCACAGAGGCCAAGGCCTTCCCCTGATGTTGCCTCCTGGCTCTGGGGTTCAAAGGATTAGTGCTATAACCTTGTGACAAGTACAGCCTGGCCACTACGTTGCTTGAAGGTTTCTACTCGATTTCAAGCGACACATGTTGATTTCACAAAACTTGAGAGCCCTTCCTGCTGTCCCCACCCCTTTACCTTAAATTTATTAGGGACATCCTGTTGGTTGAGAGGGAAAAGTCTGACGAACTTGAAGCTCTCGGCAACCACATAGAAGGGCTTGTTCTGGGCCTTGGCGCAAACGGCCATTTGGTTGGTCCCAATCTGCAGAGGGAACAAATCAACATTTATGGTTAGGCCAAAGTTCTGAACAGTGCTGTTTTCTATCATTTTTTTTTTTTAAAGAGCCAATGAGAAAGATTTGGCGAAACTTCACACACGATCCTGTGGATTTTGGTTGGGGAGATGGTAGCCTGTGTCTTTTACTCTCGCACTGAAAGCATTTCCTGCCCCCTCACCCCCAGCTTACTTTGCTGTCTTTCAAAGGTTAATTTGGGGATGGGGGGGGGGGTGGACTGCGTAATGGAGGAGCCACATAGAATAAACTTCAGATGTTTGAGAGCTGCCAGACAGGAAGGAAGATGGACAGAAAAGCAAACAGAGGGAAGAGGGAGGGAGAGGTGGAAAGAAAGCAACTTTAAATGCATTCTCCAAACTGCTAGCCAATGGGGTGATGGGGGCTTTGAGAGCCACAATTTGTGTGAAAGAGCCATATGTGGATCCTGAACCACGGTTTGGCTACCCTGGTTTAATTGCTTCACCAGCATTTTGTTTTGAATCATGTGCACCTCTATTTTTTTTAAAAAATATAAAGGCTACATAGTCCTTAATTTTGCAAATTAAAATGTATGCTTGCTTCGAAGGAGAAGGGAGCGAGCGGTGGTTATGTTATTTGTGCATGCTAGAAACCCCACAGGATGTGAAGATGTGGTTCTGGCCACACCTAGCCCAGCTTCCTGAGAACCTCCGCTTTTGTTAGAAAGCATCAAGTATCTAGCTGCGACACCTTGCAATGGGAAGCTCAAAAAGGTTTCCAGTGTTCACTCCAATGCACTAATGGTTGACCAGGATCTGTAGTGGGGCTGAGGTGTCAGGAGCATGATTCAAAACAGCAATATAAATTATGCAAAATAGTAGAAATTATCCAAATATACTTAATGGACATCATGTATGCAGGTTGCTTTCGCAAGACTCCCTGCCCAGCAAGCAAGTTTCTAGAAATGCAACTTGATTGGGTATTTAGTTGAATCAGAATGTATTTACGTTCTAAATAAAACTTAGTTGGTCTTAAAGGTGCAATTGTCTACTGCTTTGTTCTATTGCTTCAGACCAACATGGCTGCCTACTGGGATCTGGGGATTTCGTTGTTGCTAGTGCTAGGAAAAATATTCTTGTGCTTAGGCTCTGCTTTATCACATTTGTTTCCTGTCTGGGAGCTTCCTGGAGTCATCTGTGTAGATAAGAACATCAGAGAAGCCCTGTTGGATCAGCCCAATGGCCCATCCAGTCCAACATTTTGTGTCACATAAGAACATAAGAGAAGCCATGTTGGATCAGGCCAATGGCCCATCCAGTCCAACACTCTGAGTCACATAAGAACATCAGGGAAGCCATGTTGGATCAGGCCAAAGGCCCATCCAGTCCAACACTCTGTGTCACATAAGAACATCAGGGAAGCCATGTTGGATCAGGCCAATGGCCCATCCAGTCCAACACTCTGAGTCACATAAGAACATCAGGGAAGCCATGTTGGATCAGGCCAAAGGCCCATCCAGTCCAACACTCTGTGTCACATAAGAACATCAGGGAAGCCATGTTGGATCAGGCCAAAGGCCCATCCAGTCCAACACTCTGTGTCACATAAGAACATCAGAGAAGCCATGTTGGATCAGGCCAATGGCCCATCCAGTCCAACATCCTGTGTCACATAAGAACCTAAGAAAAGCCATGTTGGATCAGGCCAGTGGCCCATCCAGACCAACACTCTGTGTCACATAAGAACATCAGAGAAGCCATGTTGGATCAGGCCAAAGGCCCATCCAGTCCAACACTCTGTGTCACATGAGAACATCAGAGAAGCCATGTTGGATCAGGCCAATGGCCCATCCAGTCCAACATCCTGTGTCACATAAGAACCTAAGAGAAGCCATGTTGGATCAGGCCAATGGCCCATCCAGTCCAACATCCTGTGTCACATAAGAACCTAAGAGAAGCCATGTTGGATCAGGCCAGTGGCCCATCCAGACCAAAACTCTGTGTCACACAGTGGCTAAATCCCCCCCCAAGTGCCCTCAGAAGGTTCACAAGTGGGTCTAGAAGCTCTTCCACTTTGCCCCCCACCCCGAAGCACCAAGAATCACTGCCCCAAACAGTTCCCATAATATGCTGTGGCTAATAGCCACTGATGGACCTCTGCTCCATATTTTTATCCAATCCCCTCTTGAAGCTGTCTATGCTTGTAGCTGCCACCACCTCCTGTGGCAGTGAATTCCACGTGTTAATCATCCTTTAGGTGAAGAAGTACTTCCTTTTATCCATTCTAACCCGACTGCTCAGCAATTTCATTGAATGCCCACGAGTTCTTGTATTGTGAGAAAGGGAGAAAAGTCCTTCTTTCTCTACTTTCTCCATCCTGTGCGTAATCTTGTCAACTTCTATCATGTCACCCCGCAGTCGACGTTTCTCCAAGCTAAAGGGCCCCAAGCATTTTAACCTTTCTTCATAGGAAAAGTATTCCAAACCTTGAATCATTTTAGTGGCCCTTTTCTGGACTTTTTCCAGTGCTATAATATCCTTTTTGAGGTGTGTTGGTGGCCAAAACTGTACACAGTATTCCAAATGAGGATGGTAAACGATGCTGGTAAAGCTGGCTGCTCTTACCAACAGCATTTTCTAGGACCAGTAAAATTCAACATTAAACACGCAAAGCTACCGGTAGAGATGCTTCACCACACTTCACCTTGTTAATGATGCCTCCGTTTTCGACAACGCCTTCTGCGCCGACTATTACCAGGTCGACCTTTTCCATAATATAGCTATTGAGGGAGAGGAGAAAGGGGAGAAAACCACAGTAATCAATTGTCAGAGTAGGGGATGGAAATCCCAGAGCCTCTCTGCTAGTGGAGGAGCTTTCCTTCAGCTGAGGAAGCCCTTCTCTGACTCAAGGCTCAGTGGGCTTCTTCCACTGGAAGGCACCGTTTCCACTAGCGGAGAGGAGCTCTGCGATCCGATCCGTGAAGTAGTTATCGTGTTTTGTCATCCCCAGAAGCCTGCATGCACGCACTGATCCTGCCCCAGATTCTACAGCTGCAAAAGAAGTCAGGGTCCGTCTTCAGTCACCAAACAGAAGGGGGTTGGGGCAACAGGGCATCAAGGCTCTTTTCTTTGTGAGTTCTCTAAGAGGTTTGGGGGCTCTTCTTTGAACAACCGACTATTCCCCTACACCAGTTCTCTCAGATGTCCTGGGATCCCTTTTTCATTGCAAAAGTTCTGTGGGAATGATGATACTAAAGATATTGGATTTATTGATGTTGGATTGAATCTTACAATCTCCTTTATCTTCCTCCCCCACAACAGACACCCTGTGGGGTGGGTGGGGCTGAGAGAGCTCTCCCAGAAGCTTCCCTTTCAAGGACAGCTCGGCGAGAGCTACGGCTGACCTAAGGCCATTCCAGCAGCTGCAAGCGGAGGAGTGGGGAATCAAACCCTGTGAGGTGGGTGGGGCTGAGAGAGCTCTCCCACAAGCTGCCCTTTCAAGGACAACTCCTACGAGAGCTATGGCTGACCCAAGGCCCTTCCAGCAGCTGCAAGCGGAGGAGTGGGGAATCAAACCCTGTGAGGTGGGTGGGGCTGAGAGAGCTCTCCCAGAAGCTGCCCTTTCAAGGACAGCTCTGCGAGAGCTATGGCTGACCCAAGGCCATTCCAGTGGCTGCAGGCGGAGTGGGGAATCAAACCCGGATCTCCCAGAGAAGAGTCCGCGAACTTCGCAACTACACCATACTGAATAAGTGTTTGCTTACCCAATAGCTGCATCCAGGATTACAGTCACATGGATACCAAGTTTAGTGAGGGCCTCTGCCATCTTTTGCCTGTGTTTAAGAAAGGAGGGGGGGGGGGGAGAGAGAGAACTCAGACATTCTGCCCAATTTCATATCTTGAAGCTATGTACGTTAAGAGCCAGTGTGGTGCAGTGGGTGGACTGTGGGACTGGGATCTTGTCGATCCAGGTTCGAAGTGCATCTCTGCCCTAGAAGGTTCCTGGGTGACCTTTGCTGCCAAGAGACTAGCTGTGCTTCATCGGGAACCCCCCGCAGAGGGAAGTGACATCCAGTTGGTCCGTTGGCACCACAAGGGCTTGGGAGGAGGCCCCTTTTCTTCCGCTTTCGTTGTGGGCTTCAGAAAAGGAACAAGCCACTCTGCTTGCTTCTTTCCAGAGCTGCAGCCCAGTGTAAAAGGAGAGAGAGACCCCTCACTTTCCTTTGAGTCTCTTGCTGCACAATCACAAATCAAGTACAAAGAGTCTGGGAATTAAATTTGCACACTGATTTTTTTTTTAAATCAGTTCTGACTATGTTAATACCAAAGAATCAGCAGTGCATTCTATACCAGGGGTGTCAAATATGTGTCCCAGGGGCTGAATCAGGCCCATGGAGGGCTCCTATCAGGCCCCCAAGTACCCTATTTTCAGTCCATAAGGCACTCCGGACCATAGGACGCACCTTCCTCCTGGGGGGCAATCCGCTGCCTCCGCCTCCGATCCTGGCGCTTCCCCCGCGCCTGCCTGCCTGGCTCCAGCTCTGCTTCCAGCAAGCGCTGGGATGGCTCCACACTGCCCCCAACGCACACCCAGCATTTCGCAAGCACCGGCTGCGGAGGGGGCAGCATGCTTCCTCCGTGCCTGTCTGCCTGGCTCCAGCTCTGACGCTTACAGCAAGCACCAGGATCGCTCCCTCCGCCCTCCGATCCCGGCACTTGCTTTAAGCATCAGATCTGGAGCCAGGCAGACAGGCACAGAGGAAGCACGCTGCCCTCTCCACAGCCGGCGCTCGCAAAGCACTGGGTTTGCGGTGGGGGCAGCGTGGAGCCATCCCAGTGCTTGCTGGAAGCAGAGCTGGAGCCAGGCAGGCAGGCGCGGGGGAAGTGCCAGGATCGGAGGCGGAGGCAGCGGATTCCCACCCCCCCGGAGGAAGGTACGTCCTATCGTCCCTTGGCTCTATAAGACGCACACACTTTTCCCCCAGTTTTTTGGGGGGGCGAAAGTGCGTCTTGTGGTCCGAAAAGTATGGTAACTGGCTGTCATCTACTTCCTTTCCCCTCTTCTCTTGCTTCCTTCTGCATAACAGTTTGCTTTGCAAGGCTTGCTCAATCACACAGGAGCAAAACCTCTATTTTCTCCATTGGCTGAGGCTTCTCCTTTGGAGATGGAGTGGGGGAGGCAAAGCTTGCTTTGCTAGGCTCTCTCAATCCCACAGTAGAGTTACTGAGCCAAGCCTCTCTTCCTTCTATTGGCTGAGGCGCCTCCCCCTCCTGGTCCCCTGGGGAAGGAAGGAAAGTGCCAGAGCTTCCTTTGTCCAGTTCCCTGGACCCTACGGGAGAAATACAAATAAAGCACCTTTAAGACCAATGACTGCTAATGTTTTAAGCATGTTTTAAGGGTTTTTAAAAATCTTTTGTTTTGTTTGCCTATGCCTTTTATAAAGTTTCTGTCTGTTACCTAATTTTAAATAGGTACACAAATGGTTCAGCCTGACATGGCCTGGTCCGAGAAGGTCTCATTTATTTCAGATTTGGCCCTTATAACAAATGTGTTTGACGCCCCTATTCTATACCAACGAAGTATTTGACTTTAGTGTTATATTGAATAGAAGTTAGTACTTGAATTCTGTGTTACATTGAATAGAAGTTCACACTGTGCCGTATTGATAGAAAAGTATGATTGTTTACGAAAGCTTCCCCCTTCCCTTTTTTAAAAAAATGTAACATTATGCCTTATTTGTATGTGCAGTTTAAAAAAGTGAAATTAATTTTTAAAAAGTTAGTTAAAAAAAAATCAGTAGAAGCCAAACCAGCCCAGTAAGTGTTACGTTGCCTGTGATCGCAGGGAGCCCTGCTAGCTGCTGAGTGAAATTCACAAAAGGGTCAGACTGTTAACTGGTTCACTAGCGAAAAAGTCAAACGTTTTCCTTATACTTGCCCTGCTTGATCTGGCTGCGATTCCGTGATGTAGACGCTAAAACGTTTCTTTGCTTCGACGGCATCTTCTAACACTTTCAGGACTACTTTGGAGTAAGCGTGTGTTAATATTCTCTGTGGAGGTAAGTCACAACGTTCCTCAGTTTATGATCTCAACTTGTTTTAAAAAAATAGTGACCACACATGCCACTAGTCCCAATTTTTTTTAAAAATGCCACTTATTTGTTTACTCAAGGAAGTTTTGTCAGAATACATGAGTTCTCTTTTCTGGGCCAGCCTCTTTTCACCACATCTTTAAGTCTCTAACAGTTTTTTGGAATCTCTGTGAATTGACTTCGCAGGCTAAATATGGCATCCAGTAGTGATTTCTGTATTACTCAATATGATATGATGATTGTGGTATTTAAAAAAAACATTCTTTTTCTTGATCCCATAAAATGGCACCTGGTTTCTTTGGCCACTGTGTGACATGGAGTGTTGGACTGGATGGATCATTGGCCTGATCCAACATGGCTTCTCTTATGTTCTTATGTGACACAGAGTGTTGGACTGGATGGGCCATTGGCCTGATCCAGCATGGCTTCTCTTATGTTCTTATGTGACACAGAGTGTTGGACTGGATGGGCCATTGGCCTGATCCAACATGGCTTCTCTTATGTTCTTATGTGACGCAGAGTGTCGGACTGGATGGGCCATTGGCCTGATCCAACATGGCTTCTCTTATGTTCTTATGTGACACAGAGTGTTGGACTGGATGGGCCATTGGCCTGATCTAACATGGCTTCTCTTATGTTCTTATGTGACACAGAGTGTTGGACTGGATGGGCCATTGGCCTGATCCAACATGGCTTCTCTTATGTGACACAGAGTGTTGGACTGGATGGATCATTGGCCTGATCCAACATGGCTTCTCTTATGTTCTAATCTGGGTTGACTTACCCCACCATCTTTGATAAAGGTGCGACAAAGTTGGGCAATTTTGTTTCTGGAAAGAGAGATTCTCCGGAGGAAAAGTTCTCCTCGTTCAATCATGATCTCTTTACATTTGGAATAATCCTGGAAAAAGAGGTAAAAGCAAGATTTGGTAGACAAAGACAGTGTCAGTACAACAGAAACGAGACAGGATGTGTATCACATGTCATGCTTAGTGTCTAAAAAGTGGAACTGTGATCAAGCCTATCTAGGAGATAGAATCATAGAATCCTAGAGTCGGAAGTGACCTCCAGGGTCATCTAGTCCAACCCCCTGCACAATGCAGGAAACTCACAAACACCTCCCCCTAAATTCACAGGATCTTTATTGCTGTCAGATGGCCACCTAGCCTCTGTTTTAAACCTCCAAGGAAGGAGAGCCCACCACCTCCTGAGATGAGTTCTCTGACCTGGAAGCCCTCCACCATTAACCCCAAATGCAAGGTATCCAGTGAGTTTCAGGTGGGCAACCCTGTTCGTCTGCAGTAGAAGAACAAAATTCAAATCCAAGGGTGCCTTAAAAGACCAACAAGGTTTTCTGGGTAGGAGCTTTTGGAAGTCAAAGTTCCCTTTGTCCGATGAAGGGAGCTTTTTGGAGAGCTTATACCCTGGAAAGCGTGTTGGTCTTTAAGATGCTCCTGGACTCAAGTGTTGTTTTGGTTTGGGTTACGTTCTTTCTAGGATGCAAGTCTAACCTCACTTCCGATATCTGATGAAAGGAGTTTTGACTGTCAAAAGCTTGTACCCTGGAATTTTTTTGTTGTTGATTTTTAAAGGTGCTGTTGGACTTGAATTTCGGTTCTGGTTACTCACTGTTGAGGGAAGGGCTCTTACAATTAGCTGAGCTGAAGCTCTGACGTTTAAAGCTTGGGAGATTCAATAAGGTGCAGTGGTTAGAATGCCAGTGGAGTGACTTGAATGCAAACCTTCGCTAATGCCATGGAACTCACTGTTGCGCTGTGCCAGTTGTTCATTCATTCATTCGCACTCTCTCTCTCTCACATACAGCTCTCCTTAACCTTACAGGATTGTCAGGAGGATATAATGGGAAAAGGAGAATCACCACGTATGCCACCCTGAACTCCTTAAGAGGAAGGATGGGATTAAAATGAGATCTGTGGGTATTAAACAATTCCTTTAGCGCAAAAGGGGTTGACGGCATTGTGTTGTACAGCCTTCCTAGCCCTACTCAACATTTCCACAGTGGCAACATTATAAGGAAGATGGTGAAATTTCCCTCCCCTCTTTTACAAGCAGCTGATAAAACTTACTGGATTCTCCAAGGAGGTGAGGCTGATGAATCTTAGAAAGAGTTCCCCTCCCGAAGAGACAGCCACTGAAGAATCAACACCAGAGAGGGTTTCTATTGCGTTTTTGAGATTTGCTCTCAGCCCCTGAATTGTTTCGCCTGACAAAAGGTGGTAAGAAAGACAATGTGTTCAAAAAGACCAAAAGATCCTTCAGTAAACCACTGAACATGAACATATGAACATATGAAGCTGCCTTATACTGAATCAGACCTTTGGTCCATCAAAGTAAGTATTGTCTTCTCAGACTGGCAGTGGCTCTCCAGGGTCTCAAGCGGAGGTTTTTCACACCTATTTACCTGGACCTTTTTTTGGAGATGCCAGGGATTGAACCTGGGACCTTCTGCTTCCCAAGCAGATGCTCTACCACTGAGCCACCATCCCTCCCCTCCACTGAATTCACTCTCACCTGCCCATCCCTTCCTCCTCAGTTCAATCCACACCACTCAGGATCACTATCCTACTTACCTTTGTCTCTCTTCAAGAACTCGAGCAAGACACGGATGGCGGCCACAGCAGAGGCAACGTCAGGATCTGTCCTCATCTGGGTTTTAAATGCTTCCACCAGCTCTGAGAAAAAGAGGGGTTGGGGGAGCAAGGATAAGAGAGAGCCTCTGAATATCAATGTAATCATTGTCCTGTCTCCCTCTAGGATTTGGCTTCTGTGCCCTGCCATCTATATTATTAACTCTGTTACACTATGATTAAAACCAAGGTCTTACAAAAGTCATAAAGCATTAAAAATGAAACTTATAATTAAAGTTAAGAAAAATCTCTCTTCGGTTCACAGAAACAAATCTGTGAAACTGTTCCAACCATTTTTATGAGAAATGTCGGATCACATCAAGGTTATCTGCAGCCTTCATTCTGAACAACCCAATTTATGAAGATACGGTCTTTTTCTAGTTCTTCCTTGGCCACCTATCTTTTTTCCTTTTGTTGAAGGTTGAATGTTTTTATGGTTTGCTTGTACTTGGATGGGCTAGCGTGTTGATTTTTTGTATGGAACTTTATATGTATTGTGTTGTTGTGCGTGGTAAATAAAAAATGGGGTGGGAGGAAAGGGTTGTCTGCAGCCTGAAGAGGAGGAAGACAGTTTTGTTTGATAAAATAAAACTGGAGCAAGTTCATACATTGGTGGGATCATTTCCTGCCCCCCAAAAGGGCAAAAAACTGATCCCCAACCCCAAGTCCAAAAGATCCCATTGGAATTACAGTGTATGAGTTGGGATTGCCAATTCCCAGGTAGGGGCAGGGATTGCCAATTCCCAGTTTGCCCCTCCCCCCACTTCAGTGTCATTATTGCAGGGCTCGGTACTGGGTCCCATGCTCTTTAACTTGTTCATAAATGATTTAGAGTTGTGAGTGAGCAGTGAAGTGGCCAAGTTTGCGGATGACACGAAATTGTTCAGGGTGGTGAGAACCAGAGAGGATTGTGAGGTACTCCAAAGGGATCTGTTGAGGCTGGGTGAGTGGGTGTCAACGTGGCAGATGCGGTTCAATGTGGCCAAGTGCAAAGTAATGCACATTGGGGCCAAGAATCCCAGCTACAAATACAAGTTGATGGGGTGTGAACTGGCAGAGACTGACCAAGAGAGAGATCTTGGGGTCGTGGTAGATAACTCACTGAAAATGTCAAGACAGTGTGCGTTTGCAATAAAAAAGGCCAACACCATGCTAGGAATTATTAGGAAGGGAATTGAAAACAAATCAGCCAGTATCATAATGCCCCTGTATAAATCGATGGTGCGGTCTCATTTGGAGTACTGTGTGCAGTTCTGGTCGCCGCACCTCAAAAAGGATATTATAGCATTGGAGAAAGTCCAGAAAAGGGCAACTAAAATGATTAAAGGGCTGGAACACTTTCCCTATGAAGAAAGGTTGAAACGCTTGGGACTCTTTAGCTTGGAGAAACGTCGACTGCGGGGTGACATGATAGAGGTTTACAAGATAATGCATGGGATGGAGAAAGTAGAGAAAGAAGTACTTTTCTCCCTTTCTCACAATACAAGAACTCGTGGGCATTTGATGAAATTGCTGAGCAGACAGGTTAAAACGGATAAAAGGAAGTACTTCTTCACCCAAAGGGTGATTAACATGTGGAATTCACTGCCACAGGAGGTGGTGGCGGCCACAAGCATACCCACCTTCAAGAGGGGTTTAGATAAAAATATGGAGCAGAGGTCCATCAGTGGCTATTAGCCACAGAGGCAAATTTTTTTTATATATATATATATATATAATTTTTTTTGCCACTGTGTGACACAGAGTGTTGGACTGGATGGGCCATTGGCCTGATCTAACATGGCTTCTCTTATGTTCTTATGAAAGCAGGGGGGGGGGGGAGGGAAATGTCTCTTGGGCACTGCATTATCCCCTATGGAGACTGATTCCCAGAGGGTATAATGGAGAATTGATCCACAGGTATCTACACCTCTGGTGGGGGCTGTTTCTTGAGATAGATGTACCAAATTTTCAGCAAAGCAGCTGGTGCCTCTCCTCAAAACACTCTCCAAGTTTCAAAAAGATTGGACCAGGGGGTTCAGTTCTATGAGTCCCCAAAGAAGGTGCCCCTATCCATTATTTCCAGTGGAGGGACAGCATTTAAAAGGCATGCGGTCCTTTTAAATGCGATGGCCAGAACTCCCTTTGGAGTTCAGTTCCAGTTGTCACAATCTTGCTCCTGGCTTCCCCTCAATGTCTCCTGGCTCCACCTCCAAACTTCCCAGATATTTCTTGAATTAGATTTGGCAATTCCAATCTGAGCTAAAGTTTGCAGTGCCTACGGTTTTAGAGACCAGCGAGATTTTCGGGGTCTCTCAGCTTTTGAGGGTCAAAGTTTCCTCCGTCAGGTGCCCTGGGAATCAATCTTATTCTCTAAAGCACTACTGGACTTGAATCTAGCTGTTCTTCTGCAGAGCAACATGGCTACTTTCTGAACCAAGTCCACATAAGTCATTGCAAGAGATACAGCAGCACCTACCTAGTAAATAAACAATACGAAGCATTTATGTTAATATCATTAATATAGGATTAAAGAAGTAATAAGCGCTGGCCAAATCTGCTCTCAGAGATGACAGACTTCTAAACCAAAGAAGCGAGGCTTTGAAACAGGCTGAGCCCTGACAACTCTTCGAGCGGAAACCAAATCCTACACAAGGGCCAAGCGAAAGCCCCCAATCTCAGACCAGCAGCAGGGGACCGCATTCCCAGGTGAGGCTCACCTGCTTCGTTCATGGTGGCAAAGAAGATGCTGCTCAAACCCTCACGCTTCCTGGGTACCTTCCTCGGAACTCTTAACACAGCGCCACGCCACCCGGACGGAACTCTTTCCGCGAGGCACCCACTTCCGGTGTATTAGCGTGAGGGGAAGCATAGAGCTAGGAAAGGCTAGAGGTAATATAAACTTCCGGTGAGGATCGAACGCCGTCGAGTCTAGGCATCGTCGGCATCTCCGCAGTGACACCTAAGTGGCGACTTCGAGCGGAGAAGACTCATTGGGAGACCGGAAATGTTATGACGTCTTGTTCTAGCTCTATGGGGGGAATGAGAGACGACCTGCTGGTGACGTCAACGGAGCGCGCCGGAGCCGTCCGTGACTTTATTAGCGAGCGACGGCTCCCTGGGATTGTGGGTGCAGCTGGGCACCATGAGTGGGGGTGAGTGGGGGGCGCCGGGCGAGGGATGGCGGTTAATTTCCAGTCGTTTTTTTTTAAATGGCGGAGAACAATATGAGTGACAAGAGTGACTGAGGACCAGTGTTCCCTCTAAGCTGCAGTCTTCTGAGCAAAAATTCTACTTTGTGAGCAACTGGCATTAAAGTTGGGAGCTCCTACATAAATTTTGTTGCTTTCGCATGCTCATGCTACTCAGATCAAGGGTTTGCTCAATTTGTTAATTTTACTATTCTGTCATTGTACCATTTTGCATTCTAAACCACTGCCTACCAGATAATTTTACTTCACTGTCATTGGTTCCTAAATCTGTACCATGTTGCATTCTGGGCCACTGCCTACCAGCTCTGTATGGCTTTGCTCAGCTTTGCTCACTGTGCTGGATTCCTTGTCTGATGAAGTGTGCTTAAGAGCACACGAAAGCTTACGTTATAAATAAAAATTGGTTGGCCTTAAAGGTGCAACTTGACTCCTGCTTTGTCCTACATAAATCAGTTTTCTCTAGGGCCATTTTTCCTGAGCTAAGACAAAAATGTGTGAGCTGGAGGCTAAAACTCTGAGCTAACTCAGCTTAGAGGGAACACTGCTGATTTCGTAGTTGAAGAGAGCATAGCTTATCCATTAGAAGCTAAATATCTGTTTATTTAGACCAAGGGTGGCCAAATTTGCTTAATGTAATTAATGTCGGATGTTTGAGAACCACGAGACGCAAACATCAGATGCTTAAGAGCCGCAAGACAAAGGAAGAAAAACATATGAGGAGGGAGGGAGATGTAGAAAGTAAACAACTTTAAGTGCATTATCTAAGCCACCAGCTGGCTTGGCTTGGTAAGTGATTTAAAGAAAGAACTGCCTTCTCCAAGTTGGCTGACAGGATGGTGGGGGCTTCAAGAGCTGCACAGTATTTGTCTGAAAGAGCCACATGTGGCTCCTGAGCCACAGTTTGGCCACCCCTGATTTATACCTTCGATTTCTAACCCACCTTCCCTTCTTGTAAAAACAGATTTAGATTAAAAGGCTTTCCAGATAATGCATTTCCTGCCAGCACTATTTTGGATGCTGCCCATAGACATGGATTAAAAAATCGCCAGCTAAACTGAGATGGGATAAAACAGTCCAGGGTCTCCTTTGAGACCAACAAAATTTAATTCAGGCTATGAGCTTTTGAGTGCACGCACACTTCTTCATATGTATCCAGGTACGTGTGCATTTGCGTGAAAGCTTTATACCCAGAATTAAACTTTTGTTGGTTTTAAAGGTGCCCCTGGACTCAAGCTTTGTTCTATTGCAGGGGTGGCCAGCGGTAGTTCTCCAGATGTTTTTGCTTACAACTCCCATCAGCTCTAGCCATTGGCCATGCTGACTGGGGCTGATGGGAGTTGTGGGCAAAAAACATCTGGAGAGCTACCGTTGGCCACCTCTTTTCTATTGCTTCAGACCAACATGGTGACCTACCTGAATCAGATATGGGATAAATCGTGGATCAAAGCTCCCATAGAGCCCTGCGTACTTCCCTGGCTTTTAATTAAAAAGGTATTTTTTGGTGTATAGAAAGGAACAGTATGGCTATTGAGAATCCCACCCAGGTTTTAAGATGTCTCAGAATAGCTAATCCAAGAGCAGTGTGAGAAAGTAGAACGCGCAGAGCTGCCTTAAACTAAAGGAGACCTTCGGTCCATCAAGGTCAGTAATGTCTACTCAGATCGGCAGCAGCAGCTCTCCAAAGGCTCAAGCCTTTCTTACTGCCTGGTCCTTTTAACTGGAGGTGCCAGGGAATGAACCTGGGACCGTCTGCATTTCAAACAACAGCTTTATGACTGCACCATGGCCTCTCGCCACATAACATCTCAAAGAGATGTCCAAATTATTTTTGATATGTTTGGATTTCCCCCCCCCCCCCCCCGGATACTGCTTTAAGCCAGATGTGGCTCCTAAGAGTACACTTGTGCCGCCTTGAAGATGACGTTGGTAACAGCCACGGTGTACATGCCTTTTGTTTGGCTTAGATTGGTGGTATTTACTCCATGGCTCGCAAAGAGCCACATTGGCACTGATTCTCAACTAGCAGAGCCATTTGCCTCTGAAGCCACCTCAATCGCACGAGTCCAAGAATATGTGATACAGCTGCGTGTGCATAAAATGTCGTTGAGTCAAAGCCAACTTAACAGCAACCCTGTAGGGTTTTCAAGGCAAGAGATGAACACCGATAGTTCACCATTGCCTGCCTCTATGTGGAGACCCTGGACTTCCTTAGTTACCTCTCATCCAAATACTGCCCAGGAATGACCTGGCTTAGCTTCTGAGTTCTGATTAAGTCAGGTTAGCTTGGCCACCCAGGTCAGGACATAAGATGCAGCCAATAATATGAAATGTATCATTTCAACTTTTAATAATGAGATCACTTCTGAACTTGCAGGGTTGTCTCTCCCCGCTACTGCTGAACCTGGGGAAGGGCCTTCCCTCTCTGCCTTCTCAGTGTGTTCTCAGCATGAGGCTCAGCAGCCGGACCCTGAGATTGCAAAGGCTTCCAAAGGAGAGCAAGCGGGCTCTGGAGAAAAGGCAGTAAGCCACCCCACACATCCCAACTGTAGTCATTTTGCTCATTTCCAGGGTGATTGCTACTACAGGGGTCCCCTGCCACCTGACCGTGGACCAGTCCTGGCCCGTGGCCTGCTAGCAACTGGGTCGCATAGCAAGGCAGAGCAGCCCCTCTGCCCACCTGGGACCTGGGCGGACGAAAGAGGTCTTGCTCTGAGGCAGGGAGGCAGTGGAAGTGAGTTCCAGGCTGGCGGAAGGGGCAGTGCTGCTGCAACCTTAACCTACCCCTCATTTATCGACCCGTCCTTAAATGAGAGGGGGCGGCAGATTGGCCTTCTGCCACCTGGCCACCTAGCGGGGAGGCAGCAGTAACAGCCCCAGTCTCCCCCCACCCATTTAAAGACCCCCATGGGGGGCAAAGACAGGGTATGGGGGGCAGCTTGGGGCAGCAACCCCCCCTCCACCGGTCCGTGGAAAAATCGTCTTCCATGAAACTGGTCCCTGGTGCCAAAAAGGTCGAGGGCCATTGTGCTACTATGATGGCTTTTCTATCCTCTGCGTTTCAATTTGCTGTCTTCTCAACAGCTGCTGGAGTGCTGGGATAGGAGTGTGAAGGTTGCTGGGGAAGGTGGGCCTTTAATTTCCATCCCCAGAGGTCCACAGCGTGGGGAGATTTTACCCTCCCTCCAGTTCCTCTGGCAGCAGCCGTTTCAATGTAGGAACCACCTGCCAGCCGCAGGCCCTGCTGGGCAATGGCTTTGTTGCCTACTACCCTGTGTCAAGACTCCAGCAGTTCAAAGAGCACAAACAGTCCACTTCATAAATGGTTGTTTATTGACGCATGACAGCATGTGTATAGGCAGGACCGACTTTGCAAAGACTGGCAAGGCGGGCTTTTTGCCCTGTTATACAGGGTATCTTAAACCGTTACATTTTCAAAAGAAAGAGGGAAGCCAGAAAGCGGGAAGCAGCAATCCCTCCCCTGAAGACATTCCCAGGCCTTTTTCGCAGATGCTCCTAATCTGGAGGCGTGACCTTGGTTTCCCTCTCAGACCAGTGTGAAGGAATTTTGATAATTGTTGCAAGGAGATAGACGCAGCAGAAGTGAAGAGACAAAAGTGAAAGCACTCTTACCAAACAGAAAAAAATGGCAAGGCACTTGACACCCCGAAACATGTGACAAGCAGTGTTCCCTCTAAGCTGAGTTAGCGTGAGCTAGCTCAACGTTTTTTAGCCTCCGGCTCACACCTTTTTGCCTTAGCTCAGGAAAAATGTCCCCAGAGCAAACTAGTTTATGCAGTGACCCACAACTTGGATGCCAGTAGCATTTTTGCTCACAAGACTCCACAGCTTAGGGGGAGTATTGGTGGCAAGTGCCCCATTGGGTGATGGAAGAGGCAATGGTGGCTGCTGCTGGTCAGTCGGCTGTCAGTAGATCAGATCTTTCAACCCACCGGTGATTGGAGGCAGAAGAACAAATATGACTTTTCTTTATAGGCAGTAATTGTTCACCTGCCTATTTTATTATTTATTTATTTATTTATTTATGATTTGTATCCCGCCCTTCCCACAAAGATGGCTCAGGGCGGCTCACAACAGATAATAAAACAAAATTTAAATTAACATTTACATAAATAAGCAGTTAAAATAGTCAAACCATTTAAAACCTTAAAACATCAAATCTTATAACAGTATCAGTAGCAAGAATCTAATAAGCTACATTTGTTTCCCATCTCAGTTTAGGTGTAAGCTAGCCGGAAGAGGGTTGTCTTACAGGCCCTGCGGAACTGAGTAAGGTCCCGCAGGGCCCTCACCTCCTCCGGTAGCTGGTTCCACCATGTAGGGGCCATAACAGAAAAAGCCCTGTCTCTAGTTGATTGAAGGGGGGCTTCTTTTGACCCAGGGATAGCTTGAAGGTTTTGAGTTCCCGACCTCAGTACTCTCTGGGGAACATGTGGGGAGAGACGGTCCTTCAGGTAGGCAGGTCCCAGGCTATATAGGGCTTTAAAGGTAATAACCAGCACCTTGTACCGGACTCAGTATGTTATGCCTATACGGAAGCCATTGACCTGTGTTTTCTGATGTGCACGTCTTTTGTTTTTCCAGAGGACGAACTGAATCTGCTGGTCATTATAGTGGACACCAACCCCATCTGGTGGGGAAAGCAGGCGATAGCGGGATCTGAGGTAGGGCCACACAATATTTGGGTCTCATAAGGCTGTTGACTATGCTGGGTTTCTTCATAACTCATGACCCTCCTGACTGTCCCACTGATCAAAGAAGCTGAACTGGCGTGAAAATGAAGGATGGCCTTTTCAGTGGCAGCCCCGCAGTTATGGAGCAGCCTCCCCAGGGAGGTTTGCCTGACCCGCCTCATTTTCAAGTATTTAGGAAGCAGCTGAAGACAGTTTTATTTAGGATTGCATTTGACTAGCTTAGTTTTTATTTCTTGGTAGTCCCAGGACTGGAATTCTAGCAGGAGCTCCTTTGCACATTAGGCCACACACCCCTGATGTAGCCAATCCCCCGAGAGCTTACAAGGCTCTTTTTTGTAAGCTCTCGGGGGATTGGCTACATCAGGGGGTGTGGCCTAATATGCAAAGGAGTTCCTGTTAGAATTCCACCCCCTGGGCAGTCCTAAGACAGATTTTAAACTGGTCTTTTTATTTTGAATAATAAGTTGTTTTGTTTGTATGGTAAGCTTTCATTGAGTTCTGCAAGGTAGAAAGGCAGCTAATACATGCATTAAATAAACAGACAACTGGATTTAGATGTGACAGTCCTAGTGGAACTTGAAATTTACTTTTATGATGTCTCTGCTGCTTTCAGAGTAACTTCCTTGTAGGGATGTAGTCCTAAGCACACTTACTTGGAAAATATGTCTTCCTGCACACTTGGAACTGATTTCTGGGTACACCTGGATACAGTTGAGCTGCTGGGGGTGCTTCGGAATTGCGGAAGGCACCCTGACCTGGATAGTCCAGGCAAGCCTGGTCTTGTCAGATCTTGGGAACTGTGGTTAGTACTTGGGTGGGAGACTGTCCTTGAAATACCCAGTCGGGAGGTGGGAGCAGGCCTTTTTGAGCCCCTTCCCTGAATATCCTCCAGCCCCACCAGAGATTGATATGACTTTTGGGTGCAGACGCACACATAAAAAAAAGAAAGAAGAATACAAAAAGAAAAGAAAGAAAGGAATTGAGGAAGTCTGTTTCCCACGCAGAGAGCCCGTTTGCACATGCAGCCTGGTCAGAATGAAATGTAGGGAGAGTGAAAGAAAATCTTCGCATAAATTCACAGCTCTGCAACTAGTGATCACTACACAGATGCTCGTGGTTCCTTAAAATAGAATGAGTCTCTTAAAAATTGTAATCTATCTTTAAAATATATACAAGTTGCAAGATGCTCTCTTTTTTTTTACCATCTCCGTGTGTTTTGCTCCCGTTAATCTATTTGTTTTCTTTTCTTGCAGTTTACGTTGTCAAAATGCCTCGACGCCGTCATGGTTTTGGGCAACTGCCACTTATTTATGAACCGTAACAACAAGCTTGCTGTGATAGCCAGTCACATACAAGAAAGGTATTGCAGTGTTTTGGGTTACAATAGGGTGGGCCCCCGGGACATAGCCTGGGGAGCAGGGGAGAGATGCGTGGCTGGGGGAGAGCAGATATAGTTAAGAGGGAGAAATTTCGGACTCCGATGCTCTATATTGTTGTGGCTGCCCAGGGCTTTTTTTTGTAGAAAAAGCCCAGCGGGAACTCATTTGCATATTAGGCCACAAACCCTGGTGCCAAGCCAGCCAGAACTGCATTCCTGCTTAAAAAAAAAAGCGCCGAAGTATATTAAAAAAAAACAAACCCAAATGATAACTCTGAATGCCAGATTCTAGGGAAGGCAGTGTATTGCACACTGCATAAGGAGGAACATCTTTTGAAAACAGAATGTGAAAGTAGGTGGGTCTTCAGTCCATTTCAGCAAGACAGTTGCTGGAGTTTGACTGCAGCCTTGCTGGTGTTCTCCCAAGATAATCCTATAAACTTGTGTAGCCGGCCTAACCTACCTCACAGGTTTATTTATTTGCCCCGTACATTGTCTGTCTTGTTTACGGAGACTTAGACTGGAATACGCAGCTTAAGTCAATGCATTCAATACGATGAGACATCTAATAAGCAATGGGCTACGATTACAGAAATCTGAACAAGCACAGACTATTAGGTTTCACTGAATGCAGCTATGATGCAGGAAAGTGGTGTTACGTCAGAAGACAAGAATGCAGGCGACAGCAGGTAATACGTGCAGCAAACAGAAATTTTATCTGGGGACGATGATATGTAGAAATGAACGGCACGCTCTCTCTGAAATACCTGTTGTTTCTCCGGAATCTGATTTCCCCATAAATATGTATGGTGAAGTTCTTTATCACTAAATGTACCTCGGTTTTCTGTTTCTCGCAGTCGCTTCTTGTTCCCGGGAAAACGCTGGGCAGCTGCCGATCTCTTTGGGGAGGCTGCAGGGAACACTCTGGAATCCAACATTTCCGGCAGCAAAGACGGGAAGTATGAGTTGTTGACCACCATCAATGAAACCATTGCGGTGGAGATAAAGGACCTCATAACCACAAGTGAGATGACTTTCTGGTTCAATGAGAGCCAGTTTATCCCGACCTTCTGCATCTCTTTCTTGCTTTCCTGGTTTTTTAGACTCCTCTTTGGGCAGGCTTCTCTAGCTGCCCAGGTGGTTTACCTGTGGACATCATGACGAGCAACAGAAGATGGCTTTGTGGCCCAAGGGAGGGGAAACAGCGCTGTTAGCAAGTGTGCAGTATTCAAGCCAAGGAATGAACTTATAACAGTTCTTTTCTTTTCTCTCCCTTTAATTGCAGCTGAACTTAAAGGCCAGCAAACAGAGACGTTACTTGCGGGGTCCCTTGCCAAAGCACTCTGCTGTATCCTTCCAATTTCCCAGATATTTTCATTCTTCAATGCACGAAGCTGTTCTCTGCAATTACTCTCGGCTGTAGGGAGTTTAGATAATATTTAATTTGTGAATCTCACAATGGTTCAGAATTTCATAAGAAAATAGTGTGGTGTGAGAGAGTCTTCTGCCCCCGGGGAGCTTATAGTCTAAATTTCCACAGCGGAGAAGAGAACTTGCCTTGTTGTGTTAGATGGCGCCAGAATAGAAGAAAAAGAATTGCAGATTTATATCCCGCCCTTCTCTCTGAATCAGAGTCTAAGAGCGGCTCACAATCTCCTTCTTCCCCTACAACAGACACCTTGTGAGGCAGGTGGGGCTGAGAGCTTTCACAGCAGCTGCCCTTTCAAGGGCAACTCTTACGAGAGCTATGACTGACCCAAGGCCATTCCAGCAGGTGCAAGTGGAGGAGGGGGGAATCAAACCCTGTTCTCCCAGATAAGAGTCTACACACTTAACCACTACACCAAACTGGCTTTCAGTTCTTCTACTTCGGTATTTACTCTGAAGTTCTTCTACTTTGATATTTACTCTGATAGGAGTTCTTCTGCTTCAGTATTTACTCTGATGGGCTTTCCATGGTCTCAGGTGGAGAAAGGTCTTTTCCTCCTTGAGATTAGGGAAGGGGCCGTGGCTCAGTGGAAGAAGAAGAAGATATTGGATTTATATCCCGCCCTCCACTCCGAAGAGTCTCAGAGCGGCTAACAATCTCCTTTCCCTTCCTCCCCCACAAGAGACACCCTGTGAGGTGGGTGGGGCTGGAGAGGGCTCTTACAGCAGCTGCCCTTTCAAGGACAACCTCTGCCAGAGCTATGGCTGACCCAAGGCCATTCCAGCAGGTGCAAGTGGAGGAGTGGGGAATCAAACCCGGTTCTCCCAGATAAGAGTCCGCACACAACCACTACACCAAACTGGCTTGTGCTTGGCATGCAGAAGGTCCCAGGTTCAATCCCTGGCATTTCCAGTTGAAAGGAGGTATTTCCAGTTGATAGGAGGTATGAAAGACCTCTGCCCGAGATCCTGGAGACCCACTGCCAGTCTGAGTAGACTATACTGACCTCAGTGGGCCAGCTGTCTGTTTCAGTGTAAGGCTGCCTCTTGTCTATTCCTGCCTGTGTCTGCTCTTTAGCTGGCGATGTTGGGGAATGAACCTGGGGGAACATAAGAGAAGCCAAGTTGGATCAGGCCAATGGCCCTTCCAGTCCAACGCTGTGTCACACAGTGGCCATAGAAACCAGGTGCCTTCAGGAGGTCCATCAGTGGGGCCAGGATACCAGAAGCCTTCCCACTGTCCCCCCCCCTCCCCCGCCAACACCAAGATTACAGAGCATCACTGCCCCAGACAGAGAGTTCCATCTATACTTTGTAGGTTATAGCCACTGGTGGACCTCTTTTCCAGATGTTTATCCAATCCCCTCTTGAAGCTGTCTATGCTTGTAGCTGCCACGACTTCCTGCAGCAGTGAATTCCACGTATTAATTACTCTTTGGGTGAAGAAGTACTTTTTAAAAAATCTGTTCTAAACCTAGTGCTTGTTAATTTCATAGAGTTCTTGCATTGTGAGAGAGGAGGAAAAGTGCTTCTTTCTATCTTCTCTGTCCCATGCATAATTTAATCTTAGTCTCCCCAGCACTGAATCAGGAAGGAAGTGGGCTAACCATTTCGACTGGGTTTCATTTGATATTTATTTAGAACCTTTTAATGCTGCCTCTCTAAGAACATGCCAGAGGAAGCTCACAAAGGACAAAGGGTTTCTGTTGGATCACGTTTTTGCCTGTTTACAAGGCAGTGATTAGTAACATCGACTTCTGAGGGAGAAAGGAAAAATGGTTACATCACATCTGTTAGGGAATGCAAGTAACTAATTTTCTTTCCGCAACAATGCTCCCAAGCGCAGGAGGCCCTGCTGTGATGTTCCTCAGATGTTCTCAAAAGTATCATCAAAACTTTGATTCCTGAACGTTGTGCGCCTCAGATATTCACAGAATAACTAAAGAGGGAAAAGGTACTGTGACTTTTAAATTGTCGCTGCGCTTTTGGAAATGGGAGCAAACGGAGAGACTTCTGCTCTCAACATTTTCCCGTGGTTTTTGGGGAGGGGGATGGTCAGTGTTGTCATAGTGATTCTGGGTCCCTGGGCAAAGCTCAAAGATGGCCTCTCAGAATCACCAGCCGCGGGGGTATTTTTCTTTTTCTTTGACCATTCTTTATTTCGGTTTGCTCACTTATTGTGATACTGCATTTAGCCTTGTATTGCGATGGCCGTTGGCCGCATACAATAAATTGGTTGCTGATGTTTTGCACCAGCTGTGGGAGTAGACTCACCTGCATTCCTCCCCCCGTGGGTCCATCGTCGCCCACTGCTGTGAGATGGGAGGGACTTGCTTGGAGCCGGCAAGTCTGAGCCAAGCTGTTCTCCGTTTCTCCTCCTCATTGGCCAACTGCAACTCCAGAGGGTGATGCCGGCCATGGCTGGAGGCTCCATGCGTTCGCATCTTCGCCTCACCTGTCACGGAGCCCGTTTCCCCTGCTTGAAGCTGGGGGGGTGGGGGGTCCACCTACCAAGTTTTCTGCCCACCTGCTCTTTCTCCCTCCACTGTGCGGGGGACAGGGCTGCCCCAACTCCAGAACTGGTGGTTGGATGGGAACTCCGTTCCTTGACATCTTTCTGGGAAGTCACAGAGTGCAAGAATTTTCTTTCTATTGGTCGTTAGGGGAGGGCATGGCTGTGGCTGCCACTATTCCAGAGGCGATGCCCATCCTTCACTGTCTTTGCTTCTTGAAGCTGTAGCATTACCAGGGCTTTTTTTGTAGCAGGAGCTCCTTTGCCTATTAGGCCGCACATCCCTGATGTAGCCAACACTCCTGGAGGTTACAGTAGGCCCTGCACTAAGAGCCCTCTAAGCTCCAGGAGGATTGGCTACATCAGGGGTGTGTGGCCTAATCAGGGCTTCTTTTGTAGCAGGAGCTCCTTTGCATATTAGGCTGCACATCCCTGATGTAGCCAATCCTCCTGGAGCTTATGGTAGGCCCTGTACTAAGAGCCCTGTAAACTCATGGAGGATTGGCTACGCCAGGGGTGTGTGTCCTAATCAGGGCTTTTTTTGTAGCAGGAACTCCTTTACATATTAGGCCGCACACCCCTGATGTAGCCAATCCTCCTGGAGCTTACAGTAGGCTGTGGAAGAAGAGCCCTGTAAGCTCTTGGAGGATTGGCTACATCAGGGGTGTGTGTCTTAATCAGGGTTTCTTTTGTAGCAGGAACTCCTTTGCCTATTAGGCCACCCACCCCTGATGTAGCTAATCCAGCTGGAGCTTACAGTAGGCCATGGAAGAAGAACCCTGTAAGCTCCTGGAGGATGAGCTACATCAGGGGTGTGTGGCCTAAAATGCAAAGGAATTCCTGCTACAAAAAAAAAGCCTTGTGCTTCACTAATAATAATAATAATAATAACAACAATATTTAATTTATATCCCGCCCTCCCCACCGTAGCAGGCTTAGGGCGGCTCACAGCATAAAAACTTCCAACAATCACAATACGTGTGATAGATCATTAATACATATTATAAATCATGCATTAAAATCATATATTACAAGTCAAACATTAAAACCATTTAAATCGGTTTGGAATGAAGGCGGCTGAAGGCTTCTACACCCATCACTTTAGGTGACTGGCCGAGGGGGCCCCCTCACTCCACTGAGAGAAGCAGGCAGGGTGGGACGGGGTCGCAAGGTAGTCTGAGAGGACGATTGTCTCAGCAGCGGTCAGGAAGGAGCAGCCAGCAAAGCCTTCACCCCCAGAACGGGACCCAGTGTAGAACTGTTCCTGTTTTTTCTCTTTCGGTAGCAAAATACCCATACATGAGTTAACCACGGTTAGTTCCCCGCGTGGGTTAAACTTGGCGAGGCCCCAAAATGTAGAGTGAAACCAGGGCCTTTTTTGGTCGCAGGAACAACTTTTGCATATTAGGCCACACCCCTGATGTAGCCAATCCTCCAGGGGCTTACAGGGCTCTTCTTCCAGGGCCTACTGCAAGCTCCAGGAGGATTGGCTACATCAGGGGCGTGTGGCCTAATAGGCAAAGGAGTTCCTGCTACAAAAGAAGTCCTGATTAGGACACACACCCCCTGATGTAGCCAGTCCTCCAAGGGCTTAAAGGGCTCTTTGTACAAGCTCCAGGAGGGTTGGCTACATCAGGGGCGTGTGGCCTAATAGGCAAAGGAGTTCCTGCTACAAAAGAAGTCCTGATTAGGCCACACACCCCTGATGTAGCCAATCCCTCAAGGGCTTAAAGGGCTCTTCGTACAGGGCCTACTGCAAGCTCCAGGAGGGTTGGCTACATCAGGGGTGGGTGGCCTAATATGCAAAGGAGGTCCTGCTAGAATTCCTTACAGGGCTCTTGGTACAGGGCCTACTGTAAACTCCAGGAGGATTGGCTACATCAGGGGGGTGTGGCCTAATAGGCAAAGGAGGTCCTGCTAGAATTCCTTACAGGGCTCTTCGTACAGGGCCTACTGTAAGCTCCAGGAGGGTTGGCTACATCAGGGGTGGGTGGCCTAATATGCAAAGGAGTTCCTGCTACAAAAAAAGCCCTGAGTGAAGCCATAGCCTAGCTTGCCAGACTGAACTCTTGAAGGCATGTGAGGGTGGCATCAGTGAGACCTAGTTGGTACCCTGCAGGCAGAGATGCTGAGGAGAGGGCAAAATTGACTTTAGCATCATCTGTTTGGTGCCTATCTGGCATTTAATGTGGTTGATGCTGACCAGGTTCTTAAAACCACGGTTTCACATCTTGGTTTGCAGCTAGTTCTGATCTAGGTATTTAGACATACCAGTTTAACCAGGGAAGAAGAAGAAGATGATATTGGATTTATATCCCGCCCTATACTCTGAATCTTAGAGTCTCAGAGAGGTCGCAATCTCCTTTACCTTCCTCCCCCACAAGAGACACCCTGTGAGGTAGGTTGGGCTGAGAGAGCTCTTACAGCTGCTGCCCTTTAATGCCCTTTGATGGACCAACAGTCTGATTCAGTATAAGGCAGCTTCATCTGAGAGCTATGGCTGACCCAAGGCAATTCCAGCAGCTGCAAGTGGAGGCGTGGGGAATCAAACCCGGTTCTCCCAGATAAGAGTCCGCGCACTTCACCACTACACTGAACTGGCTCTCCAGCCATGGTTACAAGTTCCAGTGTTCCTTCTAAGCTGAGTTAGTGTGAGCTAGCTCACAGATTTTTAGTCTTCAGCTCACACTTTTTTGTCTTAGCTCAGGAAGGAGGACCCCAGAGCATGCTAATTTATGCAGTCGCTCACAACTTTCATGCCAGTAGCTCACAACATTAATTCCAGTGGCTCACAGCTTTAATGCCAGTAGCTCACAGGTTTAATGCCAGAAGCTCACAGGTTTAATGCCAGTAGCTCGCAGGTTTAATGCCAGTAGCTCACAGGTTTAATGCCAGTAGCTCATAACTTTAATGCCAGTAGCTCACAGGTTTAATGCCAGTAGTTCACAGGTTTAATGCCAGTAGCTCACAACTTTAATGCCAGTAGCTCACAGGTTTAATGCCAGTAGCTCACAACTTTAATGCCAGTAGCTTACAGGTTTAAAGCCAGTAGCTCACAACTTTAATGCCTGTAGCCCACAAAGTAGAATTTTTGCTCACTAGACTCTGCAGCCTAGAGGGAGCACAACCATGGTTACATCTCCATACGACTTTAGTGGACAGAATGATTCCAGAGGATACTCTGTGGAATGGCTTGGAAGCGCTAACGTTCTCTTTTCTTTTCTTCTCCATTGTTTAGCCAGCCAAGAAATTAAGTCAAGGATTTTGGTAAGATGCTCCGCTTCCACCCCCAGTTCCCATAACAAATCTTGGCAACCTGCCGTCTCGGCTGAGCAGAGCACACGGACTAACGGCCGCCGCGTGTCTTTCTTAGGTCATAAAAGCCGCAGAGGACAGCGCCTTCCAGTACATGAACTTCATGAACGTCATCTTCGCGGCCCAGAAGCAGGTGATTTCCCCGGGCTGATTATACCCGCTGCCCGTAAACGCCCTCTTTCATCCTGAAGAGTTTCGCTGAACTTCATCCTGGAGTACCTGGGTCTAGTTATTTAAAATGATATTAACGTCATGCGGTCAGAGGAGGGTCGCTAGTGGAGTCAGGGGGTCTGGGAAACTGGCCTTACTGGAGAGCCAGTTTGGTGTAGTGGTTAAGTGCACGGACTCTTACCTGGGAGAACCGGGTTTGATTCCCCACTCCTCCACTTGCACCTGCTAGCATGGCCTTGGGTCAGCCATAGCTCTGGCAGAGGTTGTCCTTGAAAGGGCAGCTGCTGTGAGAGCCCTCTCCAGCCCCGCCCACCTCACAGGGTGTCTGTTGTGGGGGAGGAAGGGAAAGGAGATTGTGAGCCGCTCTGAGACTCTTCGGAGTGGAGGGCGGGATATAAATCCAATATCTTCATCTACCTCACAGGGTGTCTGTTGTGGGGGAGGAAGGGAAAGGAGATTGTGAGCCGCTCTGAGACTCTTCGGAGTGGAGGGCGGGATATAAATCCAATATCATCTTCTTCATCTCACAAGGAACGGTTGAAGAAACTGGAGATGTTGAACCTTGATGAGGGTGGCGGGGAGAGGCACGGCTCTATTCAGGGGTGGCCAAACTGTGGCTCTTTCACACATATTGTGTGGCTCTTGGAGCCCCCGCCACCTCAACGGCTGGCTTGGAAAAGGCATTTGTCTCTTTGAAGCGCTCCTCCAAGCCAAGCCGGCTGACAGCCCAGAGAAAGCATTTAAAGTCACTTTTTTTTCACTGCTCCTTTCCCCCATCTATTTGCCTGCCTGCCTTCACTCCCTCCCCCCCTCTCTCCCTCCCTCCCAGCTCTCAAAACATCTGATTTTCATGTCTTGTAGCTCTTAAACATCTGAGTGTTCATATCTTGTGGCTCTCAAACATCTGATGTTTAATCGATGTGGCTCTTACATTAAGCAAGTTTGGCCACCTCTGGCTATATTCATCAACTGTCTGGAGGGCTGCCCCATAGAAGAGGGCGAGGGCTTGTCCTCTGCTGCTCCAGAGAGGATTAGACCTAGTGGGCTTGATTGAGTGTTAGGTGTTGATTGAGCATTAGGAGAAACTCCCTAAGGGTAAGGGCAGTTTGAGTAACTAGCTAGGTGGACTGTCCCTTCCTGCAGGTCTTGGAGCGGAGGTTGGGCAACCATTTATCAGGGATGTTCTGATTTTGGATTTTCTGCAGTGATCAAAGCCAGATGGGTGTAGTGGTGAAGTGCACGGACTCTTATCGGGGAGAACCAGGTTTGATTCCCCACTCCTCCACTTACAGCTGCTTGAATGGCCTTGGGTCAGCCATAGCTCTCAGCCCCACCCACCTCACAGAGTGTCTGTAGTGGAGGAAAGAAATAAAGGAGATTGTAAGCCTCTCTGAGACTCTGATTCAGAGAGAAGGGTAGGGTATAAATCTGCAGTCTTCTTCTTCTTCTTCCAGCCAGTTTGGTGTAGTGGAGAGAGGCAGTTGGGTGTAGTGGTGAAGTGCGCGGACTCTTATCTGGGAGAACCGGGTTTGATTCCCCACTCCTTCACTTACAGCTGCTGGAATGGCCTTGGGTCAGCCATAGCTCTCAGCCCCACCCACCTCACAGAGTGTCTGTAGTGGAGGAAAGAAATAAAGGAGATTGTAAGCCTCTCTGAGACTCTGATTCAGAGAGAAGGGTAGGGTATAAATCTGCAGTCTTCTTCTTCCAGCCAGTTTGGTGTAGTGGAGAGAGGCAGTTTGGTGAAGTGGTTAAGTGCGTGGACTCTTATCTGGGAGAACTGGGTTTGATTCCCCACTCCTCCACCTGCAGCTGCTGGAATGGCGTTGGGTCAGCCATAGCTCTGGCAGAGGTTGTCCTTGAAAGGGCAGCTGCTGGGAGAGCCCTCTCAGCCCCACCCACCTCTGTCTCCTGAGAGCCAGTTTGGTGTAGTGGTTAAGTGCGTGGACTCTTATCTGGGAGAATCAGGTTTGATTCCCCACTCCTCCACCTGCAGTTGCTGGAATGGCCTTGGGTCAGCCATAGCTCTTGCAGAGGTATCCTTGAAAGGGCAGCTTCTGGGAGAGCTCTCTCAGCCCCATCCACCTCCCAGGGTGTCTGTCATGGCGGAGGAAGGGAAAGGAGATTGAAGGGTGTGGTATAAATCCAATATCATCTTATTTTCTATTGGGACCAGAAGGCCTGAGAGGCCGCTTCCACCTCTTAAGACTTGGTGGTGTACTTTGGTCTTAAGGAGAATTACAAACGTTTCTTCCAGACGGAGAATTGAACTCCCTTTGAACCCAGGTCTCCCCAGTGAGAGCGTCCTGTTGCCTCCCACTCAGCTGAACGAAACAGGAAGCCCTCCTCCCAGCCTAAGAACCTTTCTCCAACTTTAAGCGCTTTGTCACCGGAGGAAGAGCTGCTTCAGCTGGAGGAAGAACAAGACCTGTCAAGCAGCTCCTTGAAGACCAGCAAGGTTTTAAAGGTGTAAGCTTTTGAGAGTCAAAGAGACGTGTCCCTTGAAAATTTATACCCAGGAAATCTTGCTGGTGTCTGAAATGCTGCAGGACTTGAAGCTTCCTCTTTTACTGCAGAGCCGCTCCCTTGAAATTAAATTGAAGGAATGCTCATTAAGTAGGAAGGAGGCGTCAAACTTTGCTGAGCGAACGGATGGAAGACAGGCCACTCTGACTACTACCCAACACTAAATCAGACCGTCGGTTTATCTAATGTAGCATCGTCGGTTCCAATAATGACTGTCTCTTTCTAAGTGGAGGCATCATAGAGGCAAAGAATTGGAAGGCACCTCCAGGGTGTAGTCCAACCCCCTGCAAATGCAGGAAACTCACAAATACCACCCCCTAAATTCACAGGATCTTTGCGGTCAGATGGCCATCTAGCCTCTGTTTAAAAACCTCCAAGGAAGGAGAGCCCACCACCTCCCGAGGAAGCCTGTTCCACTGAGGAACTGCTCTAACGGTCAGGAAGTTCTTCCTAATGTTGAGCCGGAAACTCTTTTGATTTCACTTCAACCTGTTGGGTCTGGTCCTACCTTCTGAGGTCACAGAAAACAATCCCACACCATCCTCTATAGGACAGACCTTCAAGTGCTTAGATGGTGATCCTATCACCTCTCAGTTGCCTCCTCTCCAGGCTAAACATACCCACCTCCTTCAGCCTTTCTTCATAGGACTTATATGAACATATGAAGCTGCCTTATACTGAATCAGACCCTCAGTTCATCAACGCCAGTCTTGTCTACTTAGACTGGCAGCGGCTCTCCAGGGTCTCAAGCTGAGGTTTTTCACACCTATTTGCCTGGACTCTTTTTTGGAGATGCCGGGGATTGAAGCTGGGACCTTCTGCTTACCAAGCAGATGCTCTACCACTGAGCCAGCATCTCTCCCCTAGACTTGGTCTTCAGACCCCTCACCATCAATCATAGATTGGACCTGAAAGGGTGCATGCAAGGGAGTCTAAGCTTGACCGATTGGACTAGTGAGTATAGACGTGAGGAGAAATCTGTCTTGCCCCTGTGTTCTGATCAACTCACCTGCCTGCCTGCCCTTCCTGGGGATGCAAGCAAGAGAAGGAACCTTCCTTTTTTCCAGAGAAACAGAACAAACAACCAAGTGTATCCTAGACGGTGCCAAACAGAGAATGACTCTAGCAAAGATTTCAGGTTTTCACGGCTGGTAACATCATTAGGGTTTGTAGAATCTTTCGGGCTCAAGTGCCGTGTTCTACTGGAGAAAGTTTTCCTTCCAGACGTTTCCTTCTCAGCTGCAAAGAACATCCTCAGTGGCGTTGCAGCCGGAGCAGGCGCTCTGACCCTCTTGGCTGCTGTGCATTGAGTGATGCAGCCAAGAAGGTCAGAGCGCCCGCCAAGCTGCAACGCCACTGAGGATGTTCTCCGCAGCTGAGAACAAAACGTCTGGAAGGAAAACTTTCTCCAGTAGAACACGGCACTTGAGCCCGAAAGATTCTACAAACCCTAGAGAATGACTCTGTTGTGTTATATTACTGTCCACCGCCCCACACACACCTGCTCCCTTCTATAAAGTTAAATTTTTTTTTTTTTTTTTTGTTCATTTGCGTTTTCAGAGCATTTTGATTGACGCCTGCGTTTTGGACTCCGATTCAGGGCTCTTGCAGCAGGTATGATCTATGTTTGGTTGCTTGTTCATCTTCTTTTCACGCCTCGAGGAAAGAACGGAGCTGGGGGAAGGTGGTGGGGTGATTTGCAAAGCTAAGAACAGTACGAAGCCGCCCTGTCACGTCAACAGAAGCACCGCGGGTCGTTAAAAAAGAAAAACCAGCATAAAACTTCAAGACAGCAGGAAAACCAGCGCAGAAGAGTTTAAAAGCCAATAAGAGCAAGCCACCAGGAGGAAGAGATTTTAAAAACAGGAGGACAGTCAGCAAAGAGCAGCAGGGAACAGAACTGTTAGAGGCTCCCCCTTCACCCATCCCTGAAACACCTAAAGCCAGGGGTGTTTCACCCATCCCTGAAACACCTTGATCACTTCCGCAGGGCCTGCAAGACTACCCCTCTTCAAACAAGCATATATCGACTGCTGAATTGTTGTTAATTAAGGATCCGTCAACACGGTCCTGTCCAAGGACCTATGTCAACATGGAACCAATCAAATTGGCAGAAACTAGCATCAGAATGCCACCGCTGCTGCCGGATGAATTTAAATTATGAATTTTAAATACATTAACTGGTTTTTAAATGATGTTAAATTTAAGTTTTGTCGTTAAATTTAAAGTTTTTATATTGATTATTGTATATGTATGAGATGTTGTTAGCCGCCCTGAGCCTGCCTAGGCGGGGAGGGCGGGATACAAATAAAATTTTACTTACTTGCTTACTTACCTAAAGCAGGGGTGGCCAATGGTAGCTCTCCAGATGTTTTTTGCCTATACCTCCCATCAGCCCCAGCCAGCATGGCCAATGGTTGGGGCTGATGGGAGTTGTAGGCAAAAAAACATCTGGAGAGCTACCGTTGGCCACCCCTGAGTCCTAAAGCAAAGGAGCCTAGTGGGTTTCCCTTGGGGTGGAGGGAGAGTTTGCAACTGCACCCAGCATTGCATCTTGCTCCAAAAGCGTCACAAAACGCATCTATATTTGGAGAGTCGTTCTGAATGGAAGATGCTAATTAATATTCTTTAGCTTTGCCTATTTCTAGCACGCTCCATGAGAATCTTGAGATAAGCTTCTAGACATCAAAACGTTTCCTGGTAGCTGAGTTTGTTATCCTTCAGTTTTTGATTTTTGTTCACAATCGTGGGATCTAGGAGCTTGCAAAGTGGCATGTTGACGCCTAGCCCTGTTGGTGTGGTGCTGCCATTTTTTAAAAAAGAGGACCTGTTTTCCAGGCTTGCGATATTACTGGCGGGATTTACTTGAAGGTGCCTCACGTGCCATCTCTTCTGCAGTATTTGCTGGTGAGTGTCTCTTTCAACCCACTTTTATAACTGCGGCTGTTCAGAATTGCTAGACGGAAATTTAAAGAAACGTCGTTGAGCTGACGAGTACAGTTTTGTCGAAAACAGATCCAGGCGGGCAGCCGTGTCAGTCGGAAGCAGCAGAACAATGTTTCAGTCCAGGGGCACCTTGAAGGCCAACAAAGTTTCCTGCGTTTATTTGATTTCACTCATCAACGTTTTCTTTTGTTCGTCTCAAGAAGTGTGCAAGCACACGAAACCTTATACCTTGAGTAAAACGTTGTTGGTCTTAAAAGTGCCACCAGACTCAAAACTTTGTTTTGTTGAAAACAGCTAAAGCAGCGGTGTCAAACGTGGCTTGGGGGCCTGATTTGGGCTCCTATCAGGCCCCTGAGCAACTGGCTGTCATCTGCTTCCGTCTTCCTCTCTCTTGCTTCCTTCAGCTTGCTTTGCCAAGCTTGCTCGATCACGCAGGAGCTACAGAGCAAAACCTCTATTTTCTCCATTGGCTGAGGCTCCTCCCTTGGGGAAGAAGGGGAGGAAGGATAGCTTGCTTTGCCAGGCTCTCTCAGTTGCACAGCAGAGCTACAGAGCCAAGCCCCTCTTCCTTCTGTTGGCTAAGGCTCCTCCCCCTCTTCATCCCCTGGGGAAGGAAGGAAAGAGCCAGAGCTTCCGTTGCCAAGCTCCCTGGATCCCACGGGAGAAATACAAAGAAAGCACCGTTAAAACCAACAAGTGCTAATGTTTTAAGCATGTTTTAAGATTTTTTAAAAAAACTTTAATTGTGTCTGTGTCCTTTATAAAGTTTATATCTCTGCTACCTAATCTTTAATCGGCACACACATGGCCAGTCCGACACGGCCCGGCCAGACAAGGTCTCGTTTATGTTAGATTCGGCCCTCATAACAAATGAGTTCGACAGCCCTAAGTTAAAGTATGTTGAAACGGAGGGTTTTTTGCTCTTTAACAGTGGGGATATGGAAATAAAGTAGCCAGACCTTCCTAGCCAGACATTCTGGACGATTGACATTTAACCACTATGTCATTATGAGAAAGCTCAGTACAATCAATCATAACCACCCCCCAAGTAAAGAAAAAGAATTGGCAAAGGGCTTGTATCTGGATGGCTTTGCATGCAAAATGCTTGCTGTCTAGCACAGAAGGATCGCAAGAAAAGGGAGCTGGAAAGGCCTTTCTCTGCCTGGGAGTCACTGCCATAAAGTATAGAAGGTGCTGAGTGAGCTGAACCAAGGATTTGACTCTGTATAAGACCATCTTGTTCAAATCAGCCACAAACTATTAGCAACATCAGTTTTCATGTAAATCGGTAAGTTTATTTCGTTCTAATATTTTGAAGAAGATGATGATGATGATGGATGATATTGGATTTATACCCCTCCCTTCTCTCTGAATCAGAGACTCGGAGCAGCTTATGATCTCTTTTATCTTCCTCCCCCGCAACATACACCCTGTGAGGTGGGTGGGGCTGAGAGGGCTCTCACAACATTTAGAAGATGATGATGATATTGGATTTATATCCCGCCCTGCACTCCGAAGCGTCTCAGAGCGGCTCACAATCTCCTTTCCCTTCCTCCTCCACAACAGACACCCTGTGAGGTGGGTGGGATTCAGAGGGCTCTCACAGCAGTTGCCCTTTCAAGGACAACCTCTTCGAGAGCTCTGGCTGACCCAAGGCCATTCCAGCAGGTGCAAGTGGAGAAGTGGGGAATCAAACCCGATTTTCCTGGATAAGAGTCCGTGCACTTAACCACTACACCAAACTGGCTCTCCATTTACCCTTTCAAGGACAACTCTTACAAGAGCTATGGCTGACCGAAGGCCATTCCAGCAGCTGCAAGTGGAGGAGGGAAGATTCAAACCCGGTTTTTCCAGATAAGAGTCCGCACACTTAACCACTACACCAAACTGACACTCTGTGGTTGGTCTTCATTTTCATGGAGTATCCATGAAAATCTGTTCATGTCCCTTAGCTAAATGGAACTTCCATGTTCAACAGCAGTATATCAGCTGCTGGGGGCAAGCAACAGAGGACAGCTAGGCTCCCACAGCATCTGTTTGGCTGCTGTTGAAGATCATGAAGTGCTGGGCTGGCTGGACCCTCTGGCCTGTTCCGGTGACACAGCCCTTACAGGTCCTCTATCCAGTGACTGCCTCCCCAATCCTAAAAAAACCCCGTTTCCTGATTGCAGTGGGTGTACCTGCCTGACCAAGAGCAACGATCCCAGCTGATCCTGCCGCCCTCCGTCCACGTGGACTACCGGGCTGCCTGCTTCTGCCACAGGAACCTCATCGAAATCGGCTACGTCTGCTCCGTGTGCCTCTCGAGTGAGTTGATCCAGCTGCGTTTACGGGGCTTTGCTTGAGTAGTGAGCTTGACGTGAACGACCTGAACCAAACTTCCCTTGTTTTTTTTTTGCTTCTTTTCTAGTCTTCTGCAGCTTCAGCCCCATTTGCACCACCTGCGAGTAAGTGTCCCAAAGAGTCTGTGAGATGTCAAGAGTCTGTGATTGTGTGAACTCAGGCGGATTATGAAAAGGAGGGCAGGAAGGGTTGTATCAGTGCTGTGTTCTTGTGGGTCTTCCTTACACCCCCAGGGAAATGCTGCTTGCCACTTTGAAGTCAGTCAGTAACTTTTTCCCCAGGCCAGATTGCCAAGGGGCCCTGGAAGTTTTTGCCATCTTCTGGGCATGGAGCAGGGATCACTGGGGATGTATATGCGTGTGTGAGGAGAAAGTATTTGTGAGTTTCCTGCATTATGCAGAGGGTTGGACTTAGATGCCTTTGGAGGTCCCTTCCAACTCTATGATGCTTTGATTCTATGAATCCATCGATAGTTGGGTTTGGTACAAGTTTTATGGGTGGAACAGCCAATAGAACAGGCTTCCTCGGGAGGTGGCGGGCTCTCCTTCTTTGGAGGTTTTTCAACAGAGGCTGCATGGCCATCTGACAGCGATGCTGATGCTGTGAATTAGACAGATCATGAAAAGGAGGGCAGGAAGGGTTGCATCAGTGCTTAGCTCTCGTGGCCCTTTCTTACGCCCCCCCAAGGAAATGCTAATTGCCATTTTGAGATCAGGCAGTTGTTTCTAGGCCAGTTTGGCCAGGGATCCCTGGAGGTTTCTTTGCCATCGAGCAGAGATCACTGGGGGTGGGCGTTCCCTCTAAGCTGAGTTAGTGTGAGCGCGCTCACAGATTCTTAGCCTCCAGCTCACACATTTTTGTCTTAGCTCAGGAAGAATGACCCCAGAGCATAATAATTTATGCAGTAGCTCACAGCTTTAGCAGCGGCCCCGTGGCACAGAGTGGTAAAGCAGCAGTACTGCAGTACTGTGATCTGAACTCTCTGCTCACGAACTGAGTTCAATTCCAGCAGAAGCTGGATTCAGGCAGCCGGCCTAATGTTTGACTCAGCCTTCCATCCTTCCGAGGTCGGTCAAATGAGTACCCAGCTTGCTGGGGGGAAAGCGTAGATGACTGGGGAAGGCAATGGCAAACCACCCCGTCAAAAGTCTGCCGTGAAAACATCGTGAAAGCAACGTCACCCCAGAGTCGGAAGTGACTGGTGCTTGCACAGGGGACCTTTCCTTTAATGCCAGTAGGCCACAAAGTAGAAGTTTTGCTCACAAGACTCTGCAGCTTGGAACATTGCTGGGGGTGGGGGTGGGGGCAGTGAATTTCCTGCATTCTGAATGTCCTGAATTGTGCAGAGAGTTGGACTAGATTACCCCGGAGGTCCTTCCAACTCTATGACGCTATGAAGTAAAGGGCTGTGTCTGTTCTGTGTATCTGTAATCCTGCTCGGTATCCTGTCCATCTCCACTTGATAAAAGCAACACAGGTTGCTGGCCCTCAGTGTTAATGGCAAGAGGTACAGGAATGCCTTGATGCCCTCTAGATCCCACAGTCTTCTCCCCTGTCTTTTTGGCCCTGCAAGGAACTTAACTGCTCCCTCCAGACCCTCTTTTCCATTCCCTTTTGGATTGCCTTTTCACCTTGGCAGTCCTTAAAAATTCTAACCCCCTAGAACCTGGCTAAATGAGCTCTGAGAAATCTCTGATCAGCTTGTCCAGCATTAAGATTAAAAAGATGATGATACAGGATTTATATCCCCCCCTATACTCTGAATCTCAGAGCGGTCACAATCTCCTTTACCTTCCACCTCCCCCAAAATAGACACCATGTGAGGAGGGTGGGGCTGAGAGAGCTCTTAGAGCAGCTGCCCCTTCAAGGACAACTCCTACGAGAGCTATGGCTGACCCAAGGCCATTCCAGCAGCTGCAAGTGGAGGAGTGGGGAATCAAACCCTGCAAGGTAGGTGGGGCTGAGAGAGCTCTTAGAGCAGCTGCCCCTTCAAGGACAACCCCTATGAGAGCTATGGCTGACCCAAGGCCATTCCAGCAGCTGTAAGTGGAGGAGTGGGGAATCAAACCCTGCGGTGGGGCTGAGAGAGCTCTGACAGAAGCTGCCCTTTCAAGGACAACTCCTGCAAAAGCTCTGGCTGACCCACGGCCATTCCAGCAGCTGCAAGTGGAGGAGTGGGGAATCAAACCCTGTGAGGTAGATGGGTCTGAGAAAGCTCTCCCAGAAGCTGCTCTTTCAAGGACAACTCCTAGGAGAGCTATGGCTGACCCAAGGCCATTCCAGCAGCTGCAAGTGGAGGAGTGGGGGAATCAAACCCTGTGAGGTAGGTGGGTCTGAGAAAGCTCTCCCAGAAGCTGCCCTTTCAAGGACAACTCCTACGAGAGCTATGGCTGACCCAAGGTCATTTCAGCAACTGCAAGTGGAGGAGTGGGGAATCAAGCCCGGTTCTCCCAGATAAGAGTCCTCCCACTTAACCACTACACCACACTGGCTCTCTACAACAAACACACACCTGCCGCAGGTACAGTATTCAACCTGTTGTGTCCCCTTTTAGCTGATTTCTACTGAAAGAATGGCAGGGAGAAAGGTTTCATTTCCTCTCCACCACAAACCCCAAGGAAATCCCCCCCCACCCCCCAACACATTTTACTCTTAAAAGTATAATGAAAGGCAGTCACAGGTCTGCGTACTCTTAAAAACCAGTTTTAGAGGCAGCGTTATAAATTACACAGTTTTCTTTGATGGAGAGTTTTGGGGCACATGGAATAAATGCATGCCTGTGGGAAGCAGTAACCCATCCGACACCTCTTTTCTTTTAAACTCATTCCAGGACTGCCTTCAAGATTTCACTGCCGGCTGTCATGAAGTCGAAGAAAAAGAAGTTGAAATTAGCCATTTGATGGACGGATCATTGCCACGGAGGGCCGTCTGCCATGGGGCATTTTGCCGTGGCAAAGCTACGAGTGGTGTTTGCGGGATTCTGAAAAAAAGAGCAGACCCTGAGTTAAAATAGACCTACAGAGAGCTCAAGCTTTCGGGAGACTCGTGTAAGTTGGGTGCAGTTCATCTGCTCGACGCCCGGTGGGTTGAATCCTGCTGGGCCGTGCCATTAATGGCAGCACACAGAGGCCTTCTGCTAAGGGGTTGGATCCTTGCATGTCTGTACAGTTAACAGCGGGCCCCCCCCCCCTGCCCCCAGCACATGGAGTGTTGCAGGTACCTCTTACAACAAGACTCTTTGCGTTGGGGGAGACACCGCTGTTGGGGGAACAGACCGGTGGGGTCCTACCCAGGTGCTAGTCATAACTTGAGTCGTAAAATCATAGGGTTGAATCTTATAGCTGTTCTGCTGATGGGAGGAGAGACCGTCTTATCTGACTCTTTTCCTCGCTGAAGCCTCTTGGCCGGTGATTTTTCAAGCCCTTAGCAGTGATTTCCTTTCCTTTCCTCAGCAGGGCTGCTGAGGAAAGGAAAGGAAAGGTGGGGAAAGGTCCACTTCTGCTAGCAGGACAACTGCAGGATCCAGCCCGAATCTGCAGCTAGTTGAAATGAGAAGACACATATGAAGCCAGGGGCACAGGCCGGTGCTCCTCTGACATCGCATCCTTGGACTGACGGTTTAAATGATTACATCCTCATTCCCTCCCCTCCCAAGCCCTCTCCCCCTCCCCGTTTATTTAAGCAGAACTCTTAATATTTTCCAGAGTTCAGGCTCTTGAGCTGGTCCTGCTGAGCTCCTACGTGAATTAAGAGAACCATGGAGTTTTCAAAACTGGGCAACTGTGAGCTCATCCAGTATGGCTAGCAATCCCATCTTTCCATTTCACTCTCAATAGCAATAACTATATTTTGTTTGGGTGTGTTTTCTACTCTCCTAAACAAGTAGTCCAGTCATCCAGGTCTTTCGTTCACCCAAACCAGTAAGCTGAACCAATCCTAGGTTAATATCCTGAGACCATCAGAATCCACTGTGGTGTAAAACACCCTAATAATGATGATAGCTTATGCCACAAAAAGCCTTCCATGGGTCTCCCTTCCCGGACGCATTGGAAGATTTCTCTGCTTTCTAGCTGGTTCTGGAAAGGGCTCTGGAGTGCACTGGTTTTTAAGATTGCGTTTTGAAAATTGGAAACAGTTCGGTCTTCCCCTGACATTTCATACTGTATAGCTAACCCTGTCTCCTGTCTGGCTGATTATAAGGAAGGATCAGCCTGGATCTTGTGTGTACCTCCAAAAAGGAAAATGTGAGTTTCTTCAAACACTGACTTGTCTTCAACAGCGCCAAAGCGCTTGTCCTGTCTTCCCTGGAAAGACCGCCTCAGTCTGTTCTGCTTCCCGACTCTGAATCCAAAGGGATTCTGTTTGGTGGCCCCGTGGAACTGTTGCTTCCTAGAGACTATATATTATTAACCGGATACAATCTGTTTTCTTTAAGTCGTTAGTACTCTACCAACTCCTTCACTGTTTTCTAGCTAAATCCCATTTTGTTTCAGCACCATTTTGTAACTTAATAAACTGTTACTAAGAAAATCGATGAGTGAGTTGAAAAAGAAAAAAAAAATTCTTGTGTCCAAGGGCACTCTAGGCATCTTTATCGAAGGCTGAGAAGACTTGATATTTTTTTATTCACGGCGAATAAGCAGGGGTGCAGTTCTAACAGGAGCTCCTTTGCATATTAGGCCACACACCCCTGATGTAGCCAGTCCTTCCCTTGTAAACTCTTGGAGGATTGGCTACGTCATGGGGTATGGCCTAATATGCCAAGGAGCTCCTGCTAGAATTCCACCCCTGAGAATAAGTCCATCGATCAGCAGCCATAGCAACAGAGGAGAACCTCCACATCCAGAGGCACTAATCCTCTGAATCCCAGAGTCAGGAGGCAGCATAAGGGGAAGGCCTCAGCCTCCATGCTCTGTTGTTGGCCCTCCGGAGGAACTGGTTGGCCTCTGTGTGGGACAGGATGTTGGTCTGATCCTACAGGGCTCTTCCTGTGTTTTTGGCCTCTATGCCCCATTGCAGACAATCCAGAGGAACTGGTTGGCCCCTGTGTGAGAAAATGGTGCTGGACTAGATGGACTACTGGTCTGATCCAGCACGGCTTTTCTTGTATTCTTATCGGGGAAGGCCTTGGCCACTGTGCCCTGTTGTTGGTTGTACATAGGAACTGATTGGCCACTGTGTGAGACAGGATGCTGGACTAGATGGACCACTACTCTGACCCATCAGGGCTCATGTACTTATTAGAGAAAGGCCTCAGCCTCTGTGTCCTGTAGTTGGCCCTCCAGAAGAACTGGTTGGCCACTGTGTGAGACAGGATGCTGGACTAGATAGACCACTGCTCTGATCCAGCAGGGAAGGCTTTTATCTCTTTGCCTTGTTGTTGGCCCTCTGGAGGAACTGGTTGGCCACTGTGTGAGACAGGCTACTGGAACAGATGGACCATTGGTCTGATCCAGCAGGGGTCTTCTTAAGTTCTTACATGTTCTTACGTATTGCACTTTGGGCTTGGCATTCCTGAACACTAAGAAGATGGAACGTTCCATTGCTAGAAGAGGTTAATAGCGGAGAGGTAGCACAGCTCTTTTAACATGGCTTCCCATTTCACTTGCAGACAATTAACAGGATTCTGTACCCAAAAGAACACCCTCCCACACATACAAAGTACTGGCATCAAGGGTTATCTGGCAATCAATGCCAAATACACAAAGTTACCTTCAGATTTCAAGCTGTTGATTCCCTGGACTGGCTGCTGCACTGAGGGGTGTGCAGAGAGCCCGTCTGACCGAGAAGAGGCAGGTTGTTTATCCTTCTGGTCAGCTTCTGCTTGCTGTGTAGATACAGGGGTATGTTGGGTGGCCCAACACTTTGGAAAGAAAGGTCCAATACCTGTGGTTTAAAAACACAACAGGGCAGGGTTCAGATGTTCGCCTTGGTGGGCTAGGCCCCAGAGATGAAGCCACCCTTGCCTTGTTGGGACTAATTGGGGGGGAACCCATAAACCCATAAGAACTTCTAGAACCCTCTTGCTAAGCGGGTCTGTGTTTATTTTAGTGCCCATGAATTGTTAGCACGTTCCATTTAGATAGATAGATAGATAGATAGATAGATAGATAGATAGATAGATAGATAGATAGATAGATAGATAGATAGATAGATAGATAGATTTATTGTCATTGTTCTCAAAAAAGAAAAATGAGAGCAACGAAATGAGGTGCTCTTCCACAAACATACCAACACATCAACACCCACAAAAGGACATATACATAAACCATTTAAATACATCTAAAAACACATAACCATTCATAACCCTGCATTTAGCTTAACCACGGCACTTGGATAGAAGCTGCCCTTGAATCTATTTGTCTTTGCCTTCAACACTCTATATCGCCTACCTGACGGTAAAATCTCAAATAGCAAGTGGCCCGGATGTGAAGGGTCCCTTAAGATCATTTGTATCTTCCTTCTACATCCCATATCATACAGATCCACCAATGAGGGGAGAGAACATCCACAAATCTTCTGTGCTCTCACCATCACTCTTTGGAGCACCCTTCTCTCTGCTTCCGTGCAGCTCCCAAACCACACGCAGAGGCAATAAGATAAAATGCTCTCAATGGAACTACGATAAAAGGCAACCAGCAGACTCCCTGACAGTTGTTGTGATCTTAAGAGTCTTAAATAGTATAGTCGTTGCTGGGCCTTTTCCTCTAGAGCTAAAGTATTTGCTCCCCATGTTAGATCCTGTTTCATAGTAATTCCCAAAGAACACTTGGAAATCCAGAGTCTTTAACTTAACAGTGATCACAGTGCTTACAAAGTAAGTTCCATAAATTAACCTGGAGTCGCCAACGTGGTGCTCACAACCATCTTGTTTTTTCGAAAGTGAGTGGGCCAAGTGGGGCTCTTGCCTAGCAGGGCCTTCTGATTGGCCACCGAAGATCCAATCAGCTGTGCTGATGAAAACTCTGCCGCCCAGTGCAGCCATTTTGTGATTGTGCCCACCACCTTGTGTCAGAATTCTAAAGGTGCCCGCAGGCTCAACAAGGTTAGGGACTCCTTAGTTAGCCCTTAGACATTTTAAACACTTTTCTAGCCTTACACTCAGGCTAGCTAATGGGGGGATCCTCTTAATTAGTGAAGGATCCTTCAGTATTGGAATGACTGAAAATGCCACCTAAGCCAGGGGAAGTATAGGCAGACAGAAGCGGGTGAGTTAGATAGAGTTTGAAGCACGTCTCCTTTTAGGATACTTTTGCCAACCTCCAGGTGGGAGCTGGAATAGGGGAGAGACGGTGGCTCAGTGGTTAGAGCATCTGCTTGGTAAGCAGAAGGTCCCAGGTTCAATCCCCAGCATCTCCAACTAAAATGGTCCAGGCAAATAGGTGTGAAAAACCTCAGCTTGAGACCCTGGAGAGCCGCTGCCAGTCTGAGTAGACAATACTGACTTTGATGGACCGAGGGTCTGATTCAGTATAAGGCAGCTTCATATGTCCATATGTCCTGGGATTACAACTGATCACCTGGAGAAAATGGCCACTTTGGAAAGCAGGCTCTGTGACATTATACCCCATTGAAGTCCCTCTCTCAAACCCCACCTCCCTCAGGCTCCACCCCCAAAATCTCCAAAATTTCCCAACCTGCAGCTAGTAAGCCTAGGAGGCAACAGCTCTCACAGGTAATTTTTCTTAATCCAGTAGTTGTTCTGTCAATCTAAGAAGTTTTATTTCTGGGGAAATTCTTCCGTGAGGCAAATCAGGGCACCCTCTAGCCCCACTGTGGATACAGCTTTGGGATGCGCACGCCTACCGATGAATGGCCGCCCAGTTTTGGAGTCATCTTTCCCACAAGTGCCTGAGGGATGCTTAATAGGACATAATAGCTTCAAAGTTACCTCGGGTTCTCCCTTTTTTTGGTGGGGCAAAGGCTTTTGAGAAGGCGCCCTTTGCTTTCCCTGGAACGCTAAAAGCGTGAATGTCTTGACTTGCCTCAGGTACTGAATTCACTTTGCAGAACTTCGAAATCCTGCTTGCGGGGAGCTCTTGGGTGACAGCAGAAGGAAAGCCGACGGCTGCTTTGGAACCGGACTTAGCTCCTGTGCTGTTCCTACCGCTCTTACTCGAAGCGAGAGAAGAAAATTTGATGCTGGAGTAAATTCTTTGGGAGCCTCTTTCCGTGGGCAGGGATGACCCTCTTCTGGCAGAAACTGTGGGGGCAAGCCGTTTCTTCATCAGGAGGCTAAATTGCCTTTTCTCTTCGTTGAGTTGCCTCAACCGGGTCAACTTCTGATGTTCTAGTTTCTTTATTGTCTGGGGAAGAGAGAATAGCATCCTTTTTAAAAGTTTCAGGCTTCGAAGTGGCAGAAATTCTGTGTCATAATTATATCAATTTAAAAACAAACACTAGATGCTTATTTGAACAAGGGTGCCAGCCCCCAGGTAGCCCAAAAAACAAATACTGTGATATACTGGCTAATAATGTTTAGAGCCCCGTGGCACAGAGTGTTAAAGCTGCAGTACTGCAGTCCTAAGCTCTGCTCACGACCTGAGTTCGATCCCCGGCGGAAGCTGGGTTTTCAGGTAGCCGGCTCCCGGTTGACTCAGCCTTCCATCCTTCCGAGGTCGGTAAAATGAGTACCCGGCTTGCTGGGAGGAAAGTGTAGTTGACTGGGGAAGGCAATGGCAAACCATCCTGTAAAAAGTATGCTGTGAAAACGTTGTGAAAACAATGTCACCCCAGAGTCGGAAACGACTGGTGCTCGCACAGGGGACCTTTCCTTTTCCTTTCTAATGTTTAGAAAAAACTTTTTAAAAGTCATATAATCTTTTGTACACATGGTAAAGAAGTACAATATTACAGGAAAGGTCTGTCCAATGAGCACCTGGATATAGGCTCATTTTGTCAAAAAACTTTCTCAGGATTATTCCTAATTCAGGTTTATCAGACTCATGTTACAATTCAGTATTAATGCCCCCCGCAACGTCCTTTATTTTCTTCAAAATCTCTCATTCTGGAATAAACCATCACACAAAGGAAGTGGATAATTCTTAAGTTTTTTAATGAATGCTTTTAAAAAATATTGTTAATTGTTGTTAAGAACGTACCTCTCAGTACCACTTAAGTGCTTGTATTTATATTAGGAGCAAGCTAGTCCTGAATTTCTTCTCTAACCAGATGCAAAAGCCTTCTGGATTTTGCTGGCAAAGTGCCCTCTACAATATTTTTATTAGGAGCAAGCCATTCCTGATTGACGGCAAAATGCTCTCAATGTCATTTAAGTGTATAGTTTAGGAACAAGCCAGTCCTGTACCTCTTCTCTAACCAGCTGCAGAAGGCTTCTGAATTATGCTGGCAAATGCTGTCTTCAAGAAACTTGGAAACTGATATCCTGCACACAGCTGCATGGAATTACCTAGAATAGGTTTCTTTAAGTAGAGTCAGTTTCCAAGTTTTTTGTAGAGAACACCTGGCTTAGAATGGTAATGTGAAAGGGGCCATTGTGTCTTCTCCTTTGTAGTACAGACCATAGTTCTTTTTGCAGCTCTAACCAAGTTGTGTGTGTTTTATACTAAATGTCCGCTATCTCCTTCATAAGAGCATAGAAGAGCCCTGCAAGATTAGATCCATGGTCCATCTAGTCCAGCATCCTGTCTCACACAGGGGCCAACTAGTTCCTCTGGAGGGCCAACAACAGGGTAGAGAGGCTGAGGCTTCCCCTGAGAAGAACATCAGAAGAGCCCTTCTGAGTCAGACCAGTGAGGGTCCATCAAGTCCAGCCTCCTGTCTCACAAAATGGCCAGTTGGTTCCTCTGGAGGGCCAACAACAGGGCAGGGAGGCCAAGGCCTTTCTCTGAGAAGACCATCGGAAGAGCTCTGCTGGATCAGACCAGTGAGGGTCCCTCTAGTCCACCATCTTGTCTCACCAGTTCCTCTGGAGGGCCAACAACAGGGCAGGGAGGCCAAGGCCTTTCTCTGAGAAGACCATCGGAAGAGCTCTGCTGGATCAGACCAGTGAGGGTCCCCCTAGTCCACCATCTTGTCTCACCAGTTTCCTCTGGAGGGCCAACAACAGGGCAGGGAGGCCAAGGCCTTCCCCTGATGTTGCCTCTTGTTACTGGGATTCAGACTGTGACCCTGTGATTTCAGTCGGCACTGGGATTCAGAGGCTGACTGCCTCTGAATACAGAGGGTCCCCTCAGTCACCATAGCTAGTAGCCACTGACAGACTTCCCCTCAGGCCACAGGGGGGCCTGGGGAGGGCACTGCCCCCTGACTTCTAGGGGGCTCTCCAGGGTGTACCTTTTTTTTTTGTCATGAGTGGCAGCCAGAGCAGGGAGAGCTGAGCAGGGCACAGTGCACTGAAGCAGCAAAACAGCAGGTGGAGAGGAAGAAGGCAGAGGAGGGAGGTGGACAAAGCCATGTGGAATGGGCTGGGGGAGAGCAAGATGGAAGAAGCCCCCTCCCCACCCCCAGTCCCTTCTCGACTCCAGAGTTTTAGGGGTGGCTGCCTTGACTTGGTCACTTTCAAAGCCTCCAGCTTTTGCCCCTACCCTAGAAAGCTTCTGTGAGGCGGCAAACTCAACAGTGGATAAGAAAGGGTGCGCCCCCGGCTTTTTAAAAAGCCCCCTGACTTTTAAAATCCTGGCTACAGCCCTGCTTCCCTTCCATGAAACTGTCTAATCTTTTAAAGCTGTCTTTTTTCCTTTGGGCATCATTGCATCCTCGGGCAGCGAATCCCACATTTTAATCGCTTCAAAGCCAAAAAATCAAACAATCTGCGTGCTGGTTGTTAATTCGGTTGTTACCGTTGATTCCCTGCCTGTAATGTTGAAAAGAAGCCTGAATAAGTTCCGATGCTTCATTGAACATCCCCGATTACATGTTTGGCCAGCTAGCCGTTTCTCTCGCCGTCGGTAACCCTAGACAAACGATTAGGAAGCACTGAGAGCCATATCAGTGATCCCAACAGAATGAATTATTTGCTAGGCTATCTCCTGTTACCATTTATGGCTCTTTGCACCATGCCACGGGCAGGGTCACCTGTGATTGTGCTGCGGGGTAATTCTGCCAGACAACGAGAGCGGTCCTCTTACCGTTGTGAGGTTCTTCTGCTCCTTGAGAAACTTGTTCTGGACCCTTTGCGGCGCCGCCATCAAGTCAGACAGGCAGAGCGAATAGAAAGGGTCGTTCTTGTACAAGAAGGACAAGCGGATCCTCGGATCGGCATCCATGCTCCTTCCTCTGTTCGCCTGCTTGTTTGTTTGTTCCCTCTTTGTGTGTCTGTGAAAGGGACATAAAACTTCACCAGGCTAGCGATGCCAGCACATTCCTGCTCCGGGAACGGGGCGGAAGGACTGACGATTCCCGTCCTTTGGAGCCACTGAATGGGCTCGATGTAATTGCTTGGCAAAACAGAGCTCTCTTGTAGAGGGACGGGATGCGGCTTCACTGGTTTAAACCAGCGGAGTGGATCGCTTTCGGTCGGCGCTACATCAGCTAAACATTGATTTGGCCTTCTCAGAGGGAAGGTCAAGTGAGTGACCTCTAATGTCTCAGAACAAAACACAGATTCCTGGCCCATGAAGGATGCAAGGCACAAATATATATATATATATATTTGATGTTTTCTGCACTTGTGAATTCCTGTTCTTTTTTCTGTTCCACTTGAAGCAAATCAAATAGGATTGAAGCAAATCAAATAGGATTGGCCACTTTTTGTCATTCCTAGGCAACGTCCCGCATATAGATACAACAGTTTCCAAACTCCTGCCTGAAAGAAGAGCACCTGGGAAGGAAAGCATGCATTTCCTGGGTATATCTTTAACTTGTCTCTACAAACTGGTGTACTCTAGTTGGACATTAGTTTGGGTCTGTGACCCTGTGACCATATTCATCACCCATACTGCAGTGCGTGACTGCAGGAGGTAATAATACCGTCTGTCATGGTTGAACAGCCAAGATCACATATCCTTAAGAAACCAAGAATGTTAAAGTGAATTTCCTGGGCTGTTTTTCTCTTATCAGCTTAGCACTGAAGATCTTTAGACGTAGGTCCGGAATTGTTGAAGGCTCTGGCTAACATTGTTTTTGACATTGGAACGATGAGGTTGAGAAACTTTAAGGGCAGTATCAAAAACATGTATGTGTTTTATTTGGGGGTCGAATAATGAAGGTTTGATGAACCTGTGCTCCGTGAGTTTGCCTCGACCCTTTTGAAAAGCTCTACCTGTTGCTATAAAAACATTTACAAGAATCAGTCCCGGTTTTTTTATACCTACCTGTTAAATCACTGTCCTCGTTTCATCTCTTTTTTTTTGGGTCCTCTGTGAATTCCTCGTTTAAAATTTCGCTAGTGTGAAGGGCTGCAACTGCCCTTCTATTTATGTCCTGCACATACTTCTTTTCTTACAGAAATTCAAGGTCTTTCTGAGGTTCCGTTCTGCTATAACAACCCAGTCCTTTTCTTATCGGGTCGAGGCAAACAACCCAGTCCTTTTCTTATCGGGTCGAGGCAAACAACCCAGTCCTTTTCTTATCGGGTCGAGGCAAACAACCCAGTCCTTTTCTTATCGGGGTCGAGGCAAACTCACGAAGCACATGCTCCTTTGTTGGGCAGCCTAGCCACCCTAGCTGCTCACATCACCGCCACCAACAACTATGGCATGTGTGTGGTTTGTGGGGAGGGCAGTGGATGGTGGTGGTTCCAGCTGCCCACTTCTGGTGAATAGGGACACTCCTTTATGTGCATCTCTTAGGTAGGAATTTAAAACCCTCCCCTTTCAATTTCCTTTGCACTTTTCCCAGCAAACCTGGTATCATCCAGGTCTCCACAAGAATGCCCCTATCTTGAACTTAGCTCCATCTTCTTGTCTTTTCTATATATATGGGGGTAGATTCAGAATGACGTAACCCAGACACCCATTCTACATGCTGGGATATTTGGAACTGCTGGTATTGTATCACGCTCACGTTTTTCTAGAACAAAGTTTGAGTCCAGTGGCACCTTTAAGACCAACAAAGTTTAATTCATTATTTAATTATGAACATATGAAGCTGCCTTCTACTGAATCAGACCCTCGGTCCATCAAAGTCAGTCTTGTCTACTCAGACTGGCAGCGGCTCTCCAGGGTCTCAAACTGAGGTTTTTCACACCTATTTGCCCTGGACCCTTTTTAGTTGAGATGCCGGGGATTGAACCTGGGACCTTCTGCTTCCCAAGCAGATGCTCTACCACTGAGCCACCATCCCTCCCCAAAGTATGCTTAACATATATATGAACATATGAAGCTGCCTTCTACTGAATCAGACTCTCGTTCCATCAAAGTCAGTATTGTCTACTCAGACTGGCAGCGGCTCTCCAAGGTTTCAAGCTGAGGTTTTTCACACTTATTTGCCTGGACCCTTTTTAGTTGGAGATGCCGGGGATTGAACCTGGGACCTTTTGCTCACCAAGGAGATGCTCTACCACTGAGCCACCATCCCTCCCCAAAGTATGCTTACATATATATGAACATACGAAGCTGCCTTCTCCTGAATCAGACCTTCGGTCCATCAAAGTCAGTATTGTCTACTCAGATTGGCAGCAGCTCTCCAGGGTCTCAAGCTGAGGTTTTTCATGCCTGTTTACCTGGACCTTTTTAGTTGGAGATGCCGGGGATTGAACCTGGGACCTTCTGCTTACCAAGCAGATGCTCTACCACTGAGCCACCGTCCCTCCCTTCACGTTGGTATTAAAGGTTGCCACTGGACTCAAACTTTGTTCTGTTACTTCAGACCAACATGGCGATCCACCTGAATCTATCTTTGTGCTTTTCTAGTATATATTTAAGTAAACGAACAAATACCTCTGGTTCCAGCAGAGTAAATCAGGGGTGTCAGTCATGCAGCCCAGGGCCAAATCAGGCTCCTGGAGGGTTCCTATCAGGCCCCTGAGCAACTGGCTGTTGTCTCCTTCCTTCCCCCTCTCTCTTGGTTCCTTCTGTATAACAGTTTGCTTTGCAAGGCTTGCTCAATTGCACAAGAGCTACAGAACAAAACCTCTATTTTCTCCATTGGCTGAGGCTCCTCCCTTGGAGTGAAAGGGAGGAGAGGTATAGCTTTCTTTGCCAGGCTCTCTCAGTCGCACAGCAGAGCTACTGAGCCAAGCCCCACTTCCTTCTATTGGCTGAGGCTCCTCTCCCTCCTGGTCCCTTGGGGAAGGAAGGAGAAAGCCAGAGTTTCCTTTGCCTAGTTCCCTCGATCCCATGGGAGAAATACAAAGAAAACACCTTTAAGACCAGCACGTGCTAATGTTTTAAGTATGCTTTATTTTACGTTTTTAAACAAAATCTTTGTATTTGTGTCATTTATAAAGTTTATATCTCTGCTACCTAATCTTAGCAGCCCTGTGGCGCAAAGTGGTAAAGCTGCAGTACTGCAGTCCGAGTTCTCTGCTCATGATTTGGGTTTGATCCCGGCGGAAGCTGGGCTCAGGTAGCCAACTCAAGGCTGACAGCCTTCCATCTTTCCAAGTTCGGTGAAATGAGTACCCAGCTTGCTGGGAGAAAAGTGTAGATGACTGGGGAAGGTAATGGCAAACCACCTGCCATGAAAACATCGCATCGTGTCACCCCAGAGTCAGAAACAACTTGGTGCTTGCACAGGGGACTATCTTTACCTTTTACCTAATTTTAAATACACACACACACACATGGCCTGGCCTGGCCTAACATAGCTTGGCTCCACAAGGTCTTAATTTTTGTCAGTTCCGGCCGTCATAACGAATGAGTTTGACATCCCTGCTTTAAACTATGATCTCTCTCTCTCTCTCTCTCTCTCTCTCTCTCTCTCTCTCTCTCTCTCTCTCTCTCTCTCTCTCTCTCTCTCGGCTACTCTAACTAGGATATTCCTCAACTTCCAACCCCAAAAGAGGCTATTTGCATCAGTTTAAAAAAAAAAAAAAACAGCCCAGAAGAAGATGGGCACCAAAAAGAGTGAATGTCCTCTACTAAAAGGACATCAGTGATGTAACCCTAAACTAGCTCCTTCTGCAGGTGTAAACTCTGCTTAAACGCTGGGAGTTAGCAATCCACTTCAGATGGCATTGAGGGAGCCTGGGGAGCCTTCAGAGCTTCTGTGCTGCGATTGGCTAGAAATGACGCATCTCCCGATAAACGCAGCAGCCGGCCAACCCAAAGGAGCTTTTAATTTCATGCTGGCCAATCGGATTCATTTACTCCACTTGGTGCCGCCCTGCGGAGAGGCATTCTGGGAGTTGTAGGAGAACGCGAAAACGGCGCCTGCTCCACTGGAACAGCTGGGGGGGGGGCGATGCTAATTTTGTCATCTCGTGTAACTTTATTTCCAACAAACACACCACCACCCAGCCTTAAATGTGATTAGAATAGGGGAAAAGCACATCGGGCTTGTTTTTTAAGCTTTTTTCTTTTGCTCTTGGAGTCGATAACCTTGTTTTGGTCCCTGCCTCCCCCCCTCCGGCCGTCGTTTCCATAGCAACCGAGAGCCTGTTGTCAAGATGGCGGCGGCTGCGTCTTTAGCGGGCCTTTTCCCGCCCTGCAGCGCCTTTTAGCGGCGACGCTGCCCTGCTATGGGCTTTAGGGGGCTGCTTTGGGGGCTGCTGATGCTCTCCGGGGCTCGGGCCCAGGATGGGAATCCCGGTGGGTGACGGTGGGCTAAAGAGCTGCCCACCCTTTTTTGCCTCCCGTATCTTTCATAACCTTTGGACAGGCAGAAATGCAACAGGCGGAGCTGCTCCCAGCGGTGCATCCCTGTGCCTGGAAGAGCTTAGCCCAGGGGTGGCCAAACTGTGGCTCAGAGAATGCATTTAAAGTTAAAGTTGTTTTCTTTCCATCTCTCCCAGTCCCTCCCTCTCCCATCTTATTTCCTTCCTTCCCTTTCCCCATCTTCTTTCCTTCTATCTTTGTTCCTTCCTTCAGTTTCCTTCCCCATCTATCTTTATTCCTTCCTTCCTTTTTCTTCCCCATCTTCCTTCCTTCACCCTGGCTTAGTCTGTTTTATTCCTGTCTGTTGCATTGGCTTTCTGAGAGAAACTAGTAGTAGTTTCCGCTTTGTGGGAATGACATCTAGGATTACTCTCCCCTGTGCCTTTAATGACCACGAGGCAGGCAGAAATCCAATAGGTGCATTTTCCCCGAGTCTTGCATCTCCACATGAGGCACAAAGTGCAAGAGGCCTGCCAAGGAGGCAGAAGGTGATGATAACAACTTTCCAACCAAAAGTACCTCTTGTTTTGTACCTGCAGTGCTCCTGGGCATATAAAGGACTGAGTGAACATATGAAGCTGCCTTATACTGAATCAGACCTTCGGTTCATCAAAGTCAGTATTGTCTTCTCAGACTGGCAGCGGCTCTCCACGGTCTCAAGCTGAGGTTTTTCACACGTATTTGCCTGGACCCTTTTTTGGAGATGCCGGGGATTGAACCTGGGACCTTCTGCTTTCCAAGCAGATGCTCTACCACTGAGCCACCGTCCCTCCCCAAGATGGATAAATGGGATTCAGTTTTGGCTAGCTTAGTTTTTACCAAAAGTCTTGTGGTTTCAGGTGGGTTTGGACAGAATGTGGCCTGTTTCTTAAGGAAGGATGGTGCTTGTGATTCAAATCTAATATCTAATTCCAGGAATTCTGCACAACATCACATTTCAGATGCACGTGGCAGGAGTGAATGCCATGTCCCTTACATCTTCTGTCAATCTGGTTTCGGTTGCTGCTACTTGTTGAGCTGTGTGGACATGTGGAATGACACACGCTTGGCCTTATTGCCAACTCTTGAGTTATCATGTATAACAGACAATAAAATATTTCATATTCTCAAATATTTCCCTAAACCAAACCATCGTTGTAACTCTGAAAGCAGAAAAGAAACTGAAGAACAGCTGCCAGTCTGAGCAGAATCTATTTCTAGCACGGTCTGAAATGGAAATGTATGAGGCCGAAATATGCTTTGTATAGATGGGTGTATTTGAAATGTAATGCCGGTTTGTTCTTTCAGGTTTTCAGCCTTCATTTATCTACATGTCTGGGCCCGTGGTCACTGCCACTTTTGTTGGCAGCCCTGGAGATATTTTTTCTCTTTCTGTAGCAAACAATGAAACAGGTAAGATTGTTTAGAAACTGCTATTAAATGTGGGTGGAAATGGTTCAACTGCTTTTTTGCCTTAAAGGTCACTTATTTATTTAGAACAGGGGTGTCAAACATGCGTTCCGGGGGCCAAATCAGGCCCCCAAGCAACTGGCTGTCATCTGCTTCCTTCTCCCTATATTTTGCTTTTCTGCATAACAGCTTGCTTTGTAAGGCTTGCTCAACTGCACAACAGAGCTACTGAGCCAAGCCTCTCTTCCTTCTATTGGCTGAGGCTCCCCCCTCCCCCATCCCCTGGGGAAGGAAGGAAAGAACCACAGCTTCCTCTGCCCGGTTCCCTGAATCCCGTGGGAGAAATACAAAGAAAAGCACCTTAAATGAGTGCTAACATTTTAAGTTTTTAAAAAAAATATATTTAATTGTGTTTGTGTCTTTTATAAAGTTTATATCTCTGCTACCTAAATAGATACACACATGGCCTGGTCCAACCGGACACGGGCCAGCCCAACAAGGTCTCATTTATGTCAGACCTGGTCCTCATAACAAATGAGTTTCACTCCTGATTTAGAACATTTTTATGCCGCCTCTTCAGAAACCTAAGGTGGTTTACAAACTAAAAATATTAAAAACGGAATACTGAAAGATAAAGTAGTTAAAATCCAGCATTTAAAAATGCTCCATCCTAGCATAAAAAAATAGGAAATAAAAATAGACTACAAGCAATTAAAAAAACCCCTTGGTTCCAGCCTAAAATAGTTTTAGAAATCAACCTTTTAACAGTGAGTTGCTCGTGGGCCTAAGTAAAAAGATGTGTTTAAGCCTGATGCCTAAAAGAAAGCTAAGTAGGTACCAAGTGAACCTCAATGGGGCGGACATTCCAAAGGCAAGGTGCCACCACAGACAATGCCCTGCCTCTAAGCTCCACCCACCACACCTCTGAAGGCAGGAACACACAGTGTAGAGCTTGAAAGACAGATCTTAAGTGGTGGGCTGGATAGTATGGAAGGAGACAGTCCTTCAAGTACCCTGTCCCCCAGCCATTTAGGGCAGGGGTGTCAAACTCATTTGTTATGTGGGCCGAAACTAACATAAATGAGACCTTGTCAGGCCGGGCCAGGTGTGTCATAAAACGTAATTCCAGATAGTGGAGATATAAACTCTATAAGGAACACAAACACAATTTTTTACAAAAAATTTAAATAAGACATGCTTAAAACTTTTGCAATATTTTGTTTAACAGTCTCTGATAATTGACACCTCTTGCTCTGACATTGCATCAAAATATTTAGACTATGTCTGTGCTGTAGCAAACTTGAGTATGCTGTACAGGTGTTGTTCAGGTGTGTATCTGTAAGTTGCAAACCGACTTTTGATTTACTGACGCTCATTACAGAAATCTCACGGTCAGTGCTTTGAGCCTAAGACCCAGAAGAAAATACGAAATGGCTGGGCATTGCAAGCTTTTGTACATAAGTTGCTTCACGTGCTAGTCAACCAATGGAGAAAATAAAGGCTTTGCTCTGTAGCTTGATTGTGCAAGCCTGGCAAAACAAGCTGTGATGCAGATGGAAGCAAGAGAGGGAGAAGGAAGCAGGCAACAGTGAGTTGCTCGTGGGCCTGATAGGAGCCCTCCGGGGGCCTGATCTGGTCCCCGGGCTGCATGTTTGACACCCCTGATTTAGGGTCTCAAAGGTGACAAACAGTGCTTTGAACTGTGGCTAGAAACAGCCAGTACAGGGGAGCTATGATCCCTGTATCCCACCCCTGACAGTAGCCTGGCTGCTGCATGTTAGACAAGCTGAAGTTTCTGGACTGTTTTCCAAGGAATCCCTGACATAAAGAGCATTACCTACTCTGGATCACTGTGGTCAGATCACACTTTTCGAGGAACGGCTGTGGCTGTCGTGTCAGCTGAATCTGAGAGAAGGGACTATATGCCACAGAGAACTGGGCCTCCAAATATAGCCAGGACCCTGTAATGCCTCCATGTTCCTTCCGGGAGACTGTCGCTCCCTCCAGGATAGGCTGACTCAGTCCTCTAGCAGCTTTGTCGATAACCAGCAGCAGCGCCCCTGTCTTGTCTGGATTGAGCTTTAGTTTATTGGCCATCTCACTACCGTCTTCAGGCACCTATTCAGGACTTCCACAGACCCACCTGACTTAGTTGTTATGGAGAAGCAGAAGAAGAGGAAGATGATGATATTGGATTTATATCCCGCCCTCCACTTCGAAGAGTCTCAGAGCGGCTCACGATCTCCTTTACCTTCCTCCCTCGCAACAGACACCCTGTGAGGTAGATGAAGATATTGGATTTATATCCCACCCTCCACTCCACAGAGTCTCAGAGCAGCTCACAGTCTCCTTTACCTTCCTCCCCCCCACAACAGACACCTTGTGAGGTAGATGAAGATATTGGATTTATATCCTGCCCTCCACTCCGAAGAGTCTCAGAGCGGCTCACAATCTCCTTTACCTTCCTCCCCCCCACAACAGACACCCTGTGAGGTAGATGAAGATATTGGATTTATATCCCACCCTCCACTCCGAAGAGTCTCAGAGCGGCTCACAATCTCTTTTACCTTCCTCCCCCCCCACAACAGACACCCTGTGAGGTAGATGAAGATATTGGATTTATATCCCGCCCTCCACTCCGAAGAGTCTCAGAGCGGCTCACAATCTCCTTTACCTTCCTCCCCCCCACAGCAGAAACCCTGTGAGGTAGATGAAGATATTGGATTTATATTCCACCCTCCACTCTGAAGAGTCTCAGAGCGGCTCACAATCTCCTTTACCTCCCTCCCCCACAACAGACACCCTGTGAGGTAGATGAAGATATTGGATTTATATCCCACCCTCCACTCTGAAGAGTCTCAGAGTGGCTCATGATCTCCTTTACCTTCCTCCCCCACAACAGACACCCTGTGAGGTGGGTGGGGCTGGAGAGGGCTCTCACAGCAGCTGCCCTTTCAAGGACAACTCCTGCCATAGCTATGGCTGACCCAAGGCCATTCCAGCAGGTGCAAGTGGAGGAGTGGGGAATCAAACCCGGTTCTCCCAGATAAGAGGCCTTACACTTAAGCACTTCACCAAACTGGCTCTCCAGTTTGAGTGTGTGTCATCCAAGTAGAGCTGGGTTTGAGTGTGTGTCATCCAATGGCAAAGATAGAAACCTTCCTGGATGGTAATGTCTCCTAGTTACTACTCGGGTGAAAGCATGAGAGAAGATAACAGATTTAAAAGCATGCATTGTTTGATCTTTGCTTTCCTTCAGGGGTGTTACCTCTTGAAGACTGTTGTGAAAGAAACAGGACTGGTGATTGGAGTTTGAACGTCACATTTAAAGGGGTTAGTAAAAAACTGGTCTTTTTGTGCAAGTTAAACATGCTTGTATGTATTTCTTAAGTGCCCTCTTTGAACCAAAGTAGTTAGGGCAGGAGTGTCAGACACGCAGCTTGTGGGCCACTGGCAGGATCAGGTCACCGGAGGGCTTCTGTCAGACTTACAAACAAATCTGCTTCCTTCTCCCTCTCTCTTGCTTCTTTCTGCATCACAGCTTGCTTTGCCAGGATTTCTCAATTGCACAGAAGCTACAGAGCAAAGCCTCTATTTTATCCATTGGCTGAGGTGCCTCTCTTGGGGAGGAAGCTGTGGGGGAGGGACATATGAAGCTGCCTTCTACTGAATCAGACCCTGGGTCCGTCAAAGTCAGTATTGCCTACTCAGACTGGCAGCTGCTCTCCAGGGTCTCAAGCTGAGGTTTTTCACGCCTACATGCTGGACCCTTTTGAGATGCCGAGGATTGAACCTGGGACCTTCTGCTTATCCAGCAGATGCTCTAACACTGAACCACCATCCCTCACCTTTAGTGGCTCTCAAGGGTCTCAAGCTGAGGTTTTTCACGCCTACTTGCCTAGACCCTTTTGGTTGGAGATGCCAGGGATTGAACCTGGGACCTTCTGCTTACCAAGCAGATGCTCTACCACTGAGCCACCGTCCCTCCCCTTTAGTGGCTCTCCAGGATCTCAAGCTGAGGTCTTTCACACCTACTTGCCTGGACCCTTTTTGGTTGGAGATGCCGGGGATTGAACCTAGAACCTTCTGCTTACCAAGCAGATGCTCTACCACTGAGCCACCGTCCCTCCCCTTTAGTGGCTCTCCAGGGTCTCAAGCTGAGGTCTTTCACACCTACTTGCCTGGACCCTTTTTAGTTGGAGATGCCGGGGATTGAACCTGGGACCTTCTGCTTACCAAGGAGATACTCTACCACTGAGCCACCGTCCCTCACCGTCTTTAGGGAGAGCTTGCTTTGATACTCACCACGGTATTGCAAGAGTGCTAATACTTTAAGCATGTTTTATTTTAGTTTTTTTAAAAAAAATCTTTGTGTTTGTCTGTGTCTTTTATAAAGTTTATACCTCTGCTACCTGGCACAGGTTGCACTGTGAATATAGCGAGTATAGAGAGGCAGTGCGGTGCAGTGGTTAGAGCTACAAACTAGGACTGGTGAGATCAGTCCCTACTTTGCCACGAAGCTCACTTGGTGACCAGTTATCTCCTTTGAGCCTAGCCTGCCTCGCAGGATTGGTAGGAGGCTATGTGGAGAAACGCCACTTTAGTCAGTGGTGGTGCTTCATTTGGCAGGGGTCAGTAAATCCCTCAGCAAGCTTTGTAGCCTTCCCCTCACTCCCCCCCTCCCTTCCAGAGCCAAACCAACAACGCTAGGGGGAAAATCTCCTAGAGAGGCAGGAAGTGCTGTTGTTCCTTGCATGTGTTAGGCAGGAAGAGAAGGCAGATTTGAACGGGGGCTCGAGCGAGCATGTGGTGAGCAATGGAGGCTCCTGCCTGGGAGGGCCCAGGCAGGCAGACTAAGTAAGTAATTCACAAGACAGGGCAAGTTTAGATCAGGGCCAGCAGGACGCGTTTATAATCAACTTTTCTTTGTTATGCTGTTTGCTGTGGTGTGCTGTGCTGTGCTAATTTTGTAAATGCAACTGTTTTTGGTTTGTTTTTCTTTTCCTATCATTTTTACTGTTTAAATAAATATATTTTTACTGTTTAAATGCTGGCAGTCAATCTCTGTACCACCTAGATCCCCAGACCGCTTGAGACCACGCTGTGTTGAGAAGGGGGCCCCGGGGAAGGGGGAAGGCATGCAGTTGGATAAGGTGCCAATCCTCCAGGGGTGCCCCAAAGAAGCGCTGAGGTCTCTGTGAAACCCAAGTGCAGGGTGGCAGAGGACCTTGAGGCCTGGCCTCACAGCTGGAGAGGGGGATTGGGAGTCCTGTTCCTCTCAATCTGAACCCCGGGACTGAGCAGGTGGTGGCAGCGCGCCCAAGGGGCAGGAGGAGAAATAGCTCCCTCCAGGAGTTGGCGACTCCATAGGGAGCTGACGGGACCGGGCCTGAAGGCAGAATCGGGCCGGTTCCGCCACAGGCTAAAACAGGCTGGGAAGAATTGTGCACCACTGACCTGAATTACAAGAAGAATGGAATTAAAATGTGGAACACAGATGTGTATGTACAGTGGCAGCCAACTTACAGCCAACTCTACATGGTTTTTCCTTTCCCTTTTCTGTTATATGAAACTTAATACAACTTTTAGTTGGGTTTTCAAGGCGAGCGATTGAGCAGAGATGGTTGGCTACTGCCTTCCTCTGCAGCGTCTCCCTTGGCGGTCTCCCATCCACGTGTCAACCTTGCTTTAGCTTCTAAGATCTAACAAGATCATACCATCCCACGTCCCAGGAAGTGCAGAGAAGGGCAACTGGAATGATTAAAGGGTTGGAACACTTCCCCTCTAAAGAAAGATCAAAATATTTGAGACTCTTTAGCTTGGAGAAATTTCAACTGGGGGATGACATGGTAGAGGTTTACAAGATTATGCATGGGACAGAGAAGATAGAGAAAGAAGCACTTTTCTCCCTTTCTCACAATACGAGAACTTGTGGACGTTCAGTGAAATTGCTGAGCAGTCGGGTTAGAACGGATAAAAGGAAGTACTTCTTCACCCAAAGGGTGATTAACACACGGAATTCACTGCCACGAGAGGTGGCGGTGGCTACAAGCATAACGGGGATTGGATAAACTTATGGAGCAGAGGTCCATCAGTGGCTATTAGCCACAGCTTATCATTGGAACTCTCTGTCTGGGGCAAGTGATGCTCTGTATTCTTGGTGTTTTGGGGGCGGGGCACAGTGGGAGGGCTTTTAATGTCCTGGCTCTGCTGGTGGACCTCCGGATGGCGCCTGGGTTTTCTGACCTCTGTGTGACACAGAGCGTTGGACTGGATGGTCCACTGGCCTGATCCAACACGGCTTCTCTCATGTTCAGATAGGCAGTCCCATTTATAATTCCAAATAACTTCTTGCTGTCGCTGGGGACTGTGCAGCCCTTTGCCTACCTCGATGCCACAAGAGGTCAGATGTTTGGACATGAAGAAGGCATGTGCTCTTCAGAATACTGCTGTTGCAATGTGAGGGTGAGGGGAGCGGGGGAAACAATGAATCCATCCGCAAAAGCAAATTCCTGTATTACAGACGGTAGAAGAGTCGCTAGCTGGTGTTGAAAGTCATTTCCGAGAAAGCAGTGCGATGCTTAGGGTGTGCCTAAACCATGCGATGCTTAGGGTGTGCCTAAACGATTTCCTTTCAGAATGTTTCCAGAGTGACCGTGCTCTTGACCAGGAACCTGCAGCTCTGCGCTCCTAACCGCACCGGCTGTTGCACGGAGGCCCCCTGCTTGGTCGCTGCTCTGCAGGTTTCTGCGTGTCGAAACTCCACGGTGGTGGCTCGTCTGTCGATCCAAGCAGAGATCTATGCCAACACGTCCTTGGGGAATGGGACGGGGAAACCGGAAACCTTCGGTATTTGGATCTCTTGAGCTTATTTGGGCTTGATTGTGTTTGCGGCATGGTGGCTGTGCTCCGGCGGAGTCCGTAGGAGTGGGGTTTTTTTGGACCCGATGCTCTTTATGAAGCTAAGGCAGAATGGACATGGACCGAGAGGAAAGCCCAGGCCCCTACCCCCAGTTGCTCCTCCTTCCGCATGCCCCTAGCTGTGTATTGGTTACCCCCATCAGCTACCTGCCTCACGCTGATACGAACATATGAAGCTGCCTTATATTGAATCAGACCGTCGGTCCATCAGGGTCAGTATTCGTTACTCAGCCTGGCAGTGCTCTCCAGGGTCATAGTAATAGTCATATTTATGATGATGATGATGATATTGGATTTCTATCCCGCCCTCCACTCCGAAGAGTCTCAGAGCGGCTCACAATCTCCTTTCCCTTCCTCCCCCACAACAGACACCCTCTGAGGTGGGTGAGGCTGAGAGGACTCTCACAGCGGCTGCCCTTTCAAGGACAACCTCTGCCAGATCTAGGGCTGACCCAAGGCCACGCTAGCAGGTGCAAGTGGAGGAGTGGGGAATCAAACCCGGTTCTCCCAGATAAGAGTCCGCACACTTACCCACTACACCAAACTGGCTGTCTTACCATCACCTTCTCTTCCTCCCCCACAACAGACACCCTGTAAGGTGGGTGGGGCTGGAGAGGGCTCTCACAGCAGCTGCCCTTTCAAGGACAACCTCTGCCAGAGCTACGGCTGACCCAAGGCCATTCCAGCAGGTGCAAGTGGAGGAGTGGGGAATCAAACCCGGTCCTCCCAGATAAGAGGAGGCGCACTTACCCACTACACCAAACTGGCTCTTCTTTATTACAGTCATTAGACCATCCATGTACAGAAGATTAAAAAAAAATACAAAACAAAAGTTAAAAATTAAAAGTATGCATTCTTATATACAAGCAGAGAGAGATGAAGCATACCAATTATTCAAGTCCGGTATTCAAACCTGGTTAATGTACATCTTCCGCAGCCTCATAATCAACACACAGAACCTGGCAACTTGATAGGTGATTTTAGGGTTTATGTCCAGGGTCCTAAGCAGAGGTCTTTCACATCACCACCGCCTGGGGCTTTTTTAACTAGGGGTGCTGGGGATTGAACTTGAGACCTTCTGCATGCCTAGCAGAGGCTCTGCCACTCAGCCGTGGCCCCTCCTGCTCCTCTCGTTCCATGTTGCTTCGTAGACTTAACCAAATCCTTCTTTTCTGTGTAAACCAGACAACGCAACGATCATCCCCAATCAAGTGTATCAGCCGTTGGGCTCTTGTCCTTGCAATCTGACTGCTGCCGCCTGCGATATCCGTTGCTGCTGTGACCAGGTATTAATTCTATGCGTAGGGTTTAAAGCTTGGTTAGAAAACTTTATTTTAAAAAAAATATTAAACATCCTTAGGGAAAGTCTCCTCAAGCGCTCATGAAATAATTCGTTAGAAAACTGCGGTTGCCTTTTCCGTAGCCTTGGGGAAAGGAACAAAGCACTTTAATACAGTCGTCGTCGTTCAGTCGCACGATCAAGTCCAACTCTTAGCGATCCCGATGGACCACATCATGCCATGCCCTTCCACCGTCCTCCTGTTTGCTCAAATTCATGTTCGTTGCAGCAATGACACTGTCTAACCATCTCACCCTTTGCCATCCCCTTTTACCCTCTGTCTTTCCCGGCATCAGGGTCTTCTCCAGGGAGTGCTCCCTTCTCATTTGGTGGCCAGAGTATTTGAGCTTCAGCTTCAGCATCTGACCTTCCAGGGAACAGTCTGGGTTTATTTCCCTTAGGACTGACTGACTGGATCTTCTTGCAGGCCAAGGGACTCTCAAGAGTCTTCTCCAGCACCACAGCTCAAAAGCATCTATTCTTCTGCGCTCGGCCTTCCTTATGGTCCAGCTCTCACAGCCATACATTATTATTTGTTGTTGTCCAGTCGCACAGTCGAGTCCGACTCTTTGCGGCCCCGTGGACCAAGTCACCCCAGGTCCTCCTGTCTTCCACCATCCTCCGAAGTCTGCCTTAATTCGTGTTTGTTAAATCAGTAACAGTGTCCAGCCGTCTCCTCTTTTGCCGTCCCCTTCTTCTTTTGCCTTCTGTCTTTCCCAGCATCAGGGTCTTCTCCAGGGAGTGCTCCCTTCTCATTGGGTGGCCCAAGGATTTGAGCTTCAGCTTCAGCATCTGACCTTCCAGGGAACAGTCTGGGTCGGTTTCCCTTAGGACTGACTGATTTGATCGCCTTGCAGTCCAAGGCACTCTCAAGAGTCTTCTCCAGCACCGCCGTTCGAAAGCATCTATTCTTCGGTGCTTGACCTTTAATACAGATGGGCTTATAACATTAGCGCTGTGCCCTAATAAATTGACATCTGGAAATATGTAAAGATGGGGCAAGCAAGTGGAGCCACCTTCCCAGTGTCACTCTGTTTGCCCCGTTTTGTCTTAGTTAAGAAGCATGTGTTGGCTTTGCTCCTGATGCCTCTGAAACGCTTGGGGCTCTTTAGCTTGGAGAAACGTCGACTGCGGGGTGACATGATAGAGGTTTACAAGATAATGCATGCAATGGAGAAAGTAGAGAAAGAAGCCCTTTTCTCCCTTTCTCACAATACAAGAACTCGTGGGCATTCGATGAAATTGCTGAGCAGACAGGTTAGAACGGATAAAAGGAAGTCCTTCTTCACCCAAAGGGTGATTAACATGTGGAATTCACTGCCACAGGAAGTGGTGGCGTCCACAAGCATAGCCACCTTCAAGAAGGGGTTAGATAAAAATATGGAGCAGAGGTCCATCAGTGGCTATTAGCCACAGTGTGTGTGTGTGTGTGTGTGTATATATGTATATATATATATATATATATATATATATATATATATATATATATATATATATATATATTTGGCCGCTGTGTGACACAGAATGTTGGACTGGATGGGCCATTGGCCTGATCCAACATGGCTTCTCTTATGTTCTTTTGTGACACAGAATGTTGGACTGGATGGGCCACTGGCCTGATCCAACATGGCTTCTCTTATGTTCTTTTGTGACACAGAATGTTGGACTGGATGGGCCACTGGCCTGATCTAACATGGCTTCTCTTATGTTCTTTTGTGACACAGAATGTTGGACTGGATGGGCCATTGGCCTGATCCAACATGGCTTCTCTTATGTTCTTTTGTGACACAGAATGTTGGACTGGATGGGCCACTGGCCTGATCTAACATGGCTTCTCTTATGTTCTTTTGTGACACAGAATGTTGGACTGGATGGGCCATTGGCCTGATCCAACATGGCTTCTCTTATGTTCTTTTGTGACACAGAATGTTGGACTGGATGGGCCACTGGCCTGATCTAACATGGCTTCTCTTATGTTCTTTTGTGACACAGAATGTTGGACTGGATGGGCCATTGGCCTGATCCAACATGGCTTCTCTTATGTTCTTTTGTGACACAGAATGTTGGACTGGATGGGCCATTGGCCTGATCCAACATAGCTTCTCTTATGTTCTTATGTGACACAGAATGTTGGACTGGATGGGCCATTGGCCTGATCTAACATGGCTTCTCTTATGTTCTTATGTTCTTATGCTCCTCTCTGTTTGTGTGATTAATCCCTTTGTGTTTGTTTTTCCTTTTGAAGGAATGTACGCCAGAAATGAAAGACCTGTTCAGCGGATCGTGTTTTAGTGGCGTGTTTGGCGGGGACGTCAATCCGCCTTTTGACCAGCTGTGCTCTGTCCAAACTGGAATCAACACCCCAGACTGGTTTCCCTTCTTATGTGTGCACTCTTCCCTGGACAATACGCCTTTCCTGGGTTATTTTTACCACGGCTCTATGTAAGTATGGAAGCTCATCTGGGACAAGCGTGCGGGCATGCGGTTTTTAGTCTGAACCGTGCAGCGGCAGCGTGAATCCTTCCTCCCGCTCCAGAGCTGGAATGCTCTTTTAGGAATATGATATTTTGATCTTACCTGGGAGCAGGGTGGAATTCTAGCAGGAGCTGCTTTGTATATTAGGCCATACACCCCTGACATAGCCAAGAGTTTACAAAAAAAGAGCCTTGTAAGCTCTGGGAGGATTGGCTGCATCAGTGGGGTGTGGCCTAATATGCAAAGGGGCTCCTGCTAGAATTCCACCCCTGCCTAGGAGTAAGATTTTTAATGACCAGAGCAACTTAGCTTCAGGAATTCTGTAGCATCAGTTGCTCCGAAAGGATCTACTATGGTCCTATCCCTCATTTTCATTTTTTCACCAGAGGCTGAGTATTTCTGTTTGGTGATGGAGGATATCCAAACGGGTTTTGTTTTTGTTTTGTTAAAGGTTTGGATGGGGAGGAAGTGGTAAGAGAACAGCATTGTAGCTGCCTTCCCCATCAAGTCTCTTACTCCCTTGTGATCCCTCTCCCATATGCAGAAGATGACCAAAAAAACCCCCCTCCAGAATCCCTGGCTAAACTGGCCTGGAGAAAAATTGCTGGCTGACCCCAAAGTGGCGACCAGCATTTCCCTGGGCGTTGTAAGAAGGGGTCACAAGAACTTAGCACTGCTGCAACCCTTCCATGCTCTCCCTCTCATTATCTGCCTAATTCACAGGATCTGCATTGCTGCATTGGAGAGCCAGTTTGGTGTAGTGGTGAAGTGTGCGGACTCTAATCTGGAAGAACCGGGTTTGATTCCCCACTCTTCCACTTGCACTTGCTGGAATGGCCTTGGGTGAGCTGTAGTTCTCATAGGAGTTGTCCTTGAAACGGCAGCTTCTGGGAGAGCACCCTCAGCCCCACCCACCTCACAGGGTTTGATTCCCCACTCCTCCACTTGCACCTGCTGGAATGGCCTTGGGTCAACCACAGCTCTGGCAGCGGTTGTCCTTGAAAGGGCAGCTGCTGTGAGAACCTCTCCAGCCCCACCCACCTCACAGGGTGTCTGTTGTGGGGGAGGAAGGTAAAGGAGATTGTGAGCCGCTCTAAGACTCTTCGGAGTGAAGGGCGGGATATAAATCCAATATCTTCTTCTTCTGTCAGATGGCGATCTGACAGAGTTTGGTGTAGTGGTTAAGTGTGCAGATTCTTATCTGGGAGAACCCAGTTTGATTTCCCACTCCTCCACTTGCAGCTGCTGGAATGGCCTTGGTTAAGCCATAGCTCTTGTAGGAGTTGTAGGAGTCCTTGAACGGGCAGCTTCTGGGAGAGCTCTCTCAGCCGCACCCACCTCACAGGGTGTCTGTTGTGGAGGAAAGAGATAAATGAGATTGTAAGCCGCTCTGAGACTCTGATTCAGAGAGAAGGGCGGGGTATAAATCTGCGGTCTTCTTCTTCGTCTAGCCTCTGTTTAAAAACCTCCAAAGAAGGAGAGCCCACCACCTCCCAAGGAAGCCACTGAGGAACCGCTCTGTCAGGAAGTTCAGACAACAGAGATCAGTTCTTCTGGAGAAAATGGCTGTCTTGGCAGATGGTCTGTATGGTCTTTTGCCCTGCTGAGATCCCTCCTCTACCCAGTTTTTTCTAGCCTCCAGCGCTCCCATTTTTGTCTTAGGAAAAATGGCCCCAAGAGCAAACTAATTAAGGCAGGAGCTCCCAACTTGAATGCCAGTCGCTCACAAAGTTGAATTTCTGCTCACAAGGCTCCGCAGCTTAGAGGGAGTATTGCCGGTGCCCCCTCTTCCCATGCCCAGAAGATGGCCAAAAAAACTCTCTATGAAGAAAGGTTAAGGTGGTTAACAAGGAGGCGAGGACATTGGATTTATATTCCACCCTCCACTCCAAATCTCAGCGTCTCAGACTCACAATCTCCTTTACCTTTCTCCCCCACAACACCCTGTGAGATGGTTGGGAGAGCTCTCACAGAAGCTGCCTTTTCAAGGACAACTCCTGCAAGAGCTCTGGCTGACCCAAGGCCATTCCAGCAGCTGCAAGTGGAGGAGTGGGGAATCAAATCCAGTTCTCCCACATAAGAGTCTAAGCACTTAACCCTTACACCAAACTGGCTCTCTGGTTAAGGGTCTTTAGCTTGCAGAAATGACGACTAACCCTGCTGCCTCTGCAGTGTTTGCAGTGTTACATGCTTTGCTGCTTCTGGATCTGTCTAAAGTCACTCTTTCTGTATTTCACCAGTGTGCTTTGAAAATGTATTTGCAGCACATCCTCTGAAGCGTCTTCATTTAAGATTCCATTTCAGACCCTCCCAGGGAAAGTTACTGGTGGTTACAGACAAGGAGATCCAATTATGACCATGCAAGACGAGTATTTTTCAGTTCCTCAGGTGATAAGATCTTCTTTGCATGAACAGTCCCTCTGCTTCTTGTGGGGACTTGCTTTTAATACCTGGGAGAGAGAAGCTGCATGGAGATAAATTCCTGAAATTAATCCAATTGCAGCCATTCCTCTCTGGGCAGTGTGCGAGGGACGCCCCCGTTGCATTCCTTCAGGACTTTGCCGTTGAGTGTCTGGTTACTTCCAAAGATGAGAGGACCCTGCTTCCCAGCGTGCCCATAAACAGCGGCACTGGAGGTACGTTGCGTTCTGACAATACTAGAACTCGTGGACACTCAATGCAATTGCTGAGCAGTCGGGTTAGAACGGATAAAAGGAAGTACTTCTTCACCCAAAGGATGATTAACACGTGAAATTCACTGCCAAAGAAGGTGGTGGTCGCTGCAAGCATAGATAGCTTCAAGAGGGAGTTGGATAAACATACGGAGCAGAGGTCCATCAGTGGCTATTAGCCGCAGCGTATTGTTGAAACTCTCTATCTGGGGCAGTGATGCTCTGTATTCTTGGTGCTGGGGGGGGCACAGTGGGAGGGCTTCTAATGTCCTGGCCCCACTAATGGACCTGATGGCGCCTGGTTTTTTTTGGCTGCTGTGTGACACAGAGTGTTGGACTGGATGTGCCATTGGCCTGATCCAGCATGGCTTCTCTTATGTTCTTATGTGACACAGAGTGTTGGACTGGATGGGCCATTGGCCTAATCTAACATGGCTTCTCTTTTGTTCTTATGGCCAAGTGTGGCTGGATTGCTAGAAAGGGTTCTGTGATATTTTCAGACACATGAAGCTGCCTTACATTGAATCAGACCAATGATTCATCAAATGTATTTTATTTATTTACCATATTTTTCGGTCCATTGGACGCTCCGGACCATTAGACGCAGGTGCCTGGCTGGGGGACAAGCGGCGAGATCGCTCCCTCCGCCCCCACCGCAAACCCAGCACTTCGCAGGGAGCGATCTCGCCACTTGTCTCCCAGCCAGGCACGCAGGCACAGAGGAAGCACCCGCCCCCTCCGCAAACCCAGTGCTTCGCAAAGCGCTGGGCTGTGGAGTGGGCGGCATGCTTTCCCCCTGCCTGCCTGGCTTCAGCTGATGCTTACAGCAAGCGCCAGGATCACTCCCTCCACCCTCCGATCCCAGCGCTTGCTGAAAGCAGCAGCTGAAGCCAGGCAGAGGAAGCACCCGCCCCCTCCGCAAACCCAGCGCTTCGCGAGCGCCGGCTGTGGAGAGGGCGGCGTGCTTTCTCCCTGCCTGTTTGCATGGCTTCAGCGCTGATGCTTAAAGCCAGCGCTGGGATCGGAGGGCGGAGGGAGCGATCCTGGCGCTTGCTGTAAGCGTCAGAGCTGGAGCCAGGCAGGCAGGCGCGGGGAAGCGCCGGGACGGAGGCAGCGGATCGCCCCCCCCCCGGAGGAAGGTACATACGCTACCTTCGCTCCATAAGACGCACACACTTTTTACCCCACTTTTTTGGGGGGGGGAAAGTGCGTCTTATGGTGCGAAAAATATGGTATTTACTTTAGTTTTGTATCTAGCTCTCTCCACAAGGGCAGCTAATAACAGCTAAAAATTACATTAAACATCTAAAAATTACATTTACTAACAGAGCTTACATTAAAATGGCTAACAATGTAAAACTAAAAGCATAATACGTCACCATGATGCTGATCACAACTTCCGTGGTGGTTCAAGAGAGCCAATTTGGTGTAGTGGTTAAGTGTGCGGACTCTTATCTGGGAGAACCGGGTTTGATTCCCCACTCCTCCACTTGCACCTGCTAGCATGGCCTTGGGTCAGCCATAGCTCTGGCAGAGGTTGTCCTTGAAAGGGCAGCTGCTGGGAGAGCCCTCTCCAGCTCCACCCACTTCACAGGGTGTCTGTTGTGGGGGAGGAGGGGAAAGGAGATTGTGAGCCGCTCTGAGACTCTTCGGAGTGGAGGGCGGGATATAAATCCAATATCTTCATCTACCTCACAGGGTGTCTGTTGTGGGGGAGGAGGGGAAAGGAGATTGTGAGCCGCTCTGAGACTCTTCGGAGTAGAGGGCGGGATATAAATCCAATATCTTCATCTACCTCACAGGGTGTCTGTTGTGGAGGGGGGGGAAGGTAAAGGAGATTGTGAGCCGCTCTGAGACTCTTGGGAGTGGAGGGCGGGATATAAATTCAATATCTTCATCTACCTCACAGGGTGTCTGTTGTGGGGGAGGAAGGGAAAGGAGATTGTGAGCCGCTCTGAGACTCTTCGGAGTGGAGGGCGGGATATAAATCCAATATCTTCTTCTTCTTCTTCAAAGTCAATACTGTCTACTTAGGCCAAGCAGAGGCTCTACTACTCAGAGGTCTTTTCCAACACCTGCTTCCTGGTGCTTTTAACTGGAGATGCCAGGAATTGAACCTGGGACCTTCTGCATGCAAAGCAGAGGCTCTACTTCTGAGCCACAGCCCCTCACTAAATCTCAGTCTCTGTGTGGTCTCAGGCATATGTTGTTGGCTTTATTCTAAGGAGGAAGCTCCCCCAAGCTCTGTGGGAACTTGTGACTGACTCAAGGTCACATCAGCAGCTGCAAGCGGAGGAGTGGAGACTCAAACCTGGTTCTCCCAAATTAGAGTCTGCACACTTAACCACTACACCAAACTGGATCTACGCTGCTTTTAGGGAGGGACAGTGGCTCAGTGGTAGAGCATCTGTATGGTAAGCAGAAGGTCCCAGGTTCAATCCCCGGCATCTCCAAAAAAGGGTCCAGGCAAGTAGGCGTGAAAAACCTCAGCCTGATCCTTGGAGAGCCGCTGCCAGTCTGAGTAGACAATACTGACTTTGATGGACCCAGGGTCTGTTTCAGTATAAGGCAGCTTCATATCTTCATACACTTTAGTTGACTGTAAGAGAGAAGCAATACAAAGAAAAGAAAAAGCCTGGCTGCGCTTCAGAACTGTGTTAGATTTAGGTTTGGTTTAGGCTAAGAGTTTGCATGGACACACCTGTCAACCATGTGGTCTGCCCTGAGAACACCAGGGACTTCCCAAGGGATTAGATAGGGCTGCATTTAGTATCCGTATCCTTCCCCTTCTGCCTGCCTCTTCACCTGATTAGGTACCCGATGCGAAAAGACGCAGGAATTTGGCAGCCGCACAAATTTCCACATGTAGTCCCCAGCGCAGGAGAATCGTGGAGCGAGGCATGTTTTTGTTGTTTCAGCGCAAGCCTCTTCATTTTGCATTCACAATTTCTTTTTCTTGTCAGATTCCATCAGTCCGCTTGTGACGTACGAGAACAAGACAACAGATATAGGAAGCTGTGCCGGCAGTGGTAAATATGTGGTTAATATAAGTGTAAAAATATGCACAGAGATGTGAAACCGCACATTCCATGTGAACCGTATCTTGTTTTCAGAACCCGAAAGTGTGATATTTGCAGGAGTTTATACAGTCATATGGGAAGGTAGGAGAATAACGGACTTGGAGGTCTCCATCCTTTATGGAAAGATCTGCCCAGAAGGTACCTTTGTATGTCTTATGTATGCTTAGACAGATTTCCTTTTTCTAGCGCAGGAGTGGCCAAACTGCAGCTTGGGAAACACATGTTCATTTATTGATTTGATTTGATTTTTTTAGCCCGCCCTTCCCATAGAACAGGCTCAGGGCGGGTGTGTGGCTCTCAAAGTCACCACTGCTCCGTTGGCCAACTAGGAAAAGGCATTTCTCTCTCTAAATCACTTCGCCAAGCCAGCTGGCAGCTTGGAGATGAAGCAGAGAAATAACGAGGTCCGCACATTGCTGTGTTGAAACGAATTTACTTTGGCACCAAAGCAGAACTTAGCTGGCCATAAGCCTCCAAAATGACTAAGTTAAAGTTATTTTCATACAGACCGTTTTTATTCATATAGGCACTGGCTTATCTCACTCAACATTCTCCACCCTCCTGTCTCCATGCATTATCAGCTTTAACAAGAAGCTTCTCGGAGGCCTCTTTGTTATCTACTTTACAACCTTGAATTCACACCAATTCGGGCTGTATGGGCTCTAACGAACATTGCATCAGACATTCTCTTTTTGAAGGCATAAGCATGCTTTTATTCATTATTATAGGGGTATTCATTAATTATTCAGGGATCCCCCTTCAGAGAAGAAGAAGAAGATATTGGATTTATATCCCGCCCTCCACTCCAAAGAGTCTCAGAGAGGCTCACAATCTCCTTTACCTTCCTCCCCCACAGCAGACACCCTGTGAGGTGGGTGAGGCTGAGAAGGCTCTCACAGCAGCTGCCCTTTCAAGGACAACCTCCGCCAGAGCTTTGGCTGACCCAAGGCCATTCCAGCAGCTGCAAGTGGAGGCATGGGGAATCAAACCCGGTTCTCCCAGATAAGAGTCCGCACACTTAACCACTCCACCAAACTGGCATTTAAAGTTGCTTTCTTTCCACACCTCCCTCCCCCATCTATTTTCCTCCCTCCCTCCCACATCTGACGCCCTCCAACATCTGATGTTTATCCTATGCGGCTCTTACATTAAGTAAGTTTGGCCGCCCCTGTTCTGGCATGCACATTGTATTGCCTTGACCTGGATGGCTCAAGGGAGCCCGATCTCATCAGACCTCAGAATCTAAGCAGGATCAGCTGTCGTTGGTGCTTTGATGGGAGATCACTGAGGTTGTCCAGGGCTGCTGTATAGAGGCAGCCAATGGCAAATCGCCTCTTAACGTTTTCTACCTTGAAACTTGCAGGTTTGCCATCAGTTAGCTGTGACTTGACAGCCCTTCACGCACACACACACACACACACACACACACACTCACTTTATTGAAATGACGCTTTGGAATGATCAAATTGTTCAATGGGTGGGGTTAAAGGACGTGTCGTCGCTACAAAGCGCACAGCTGAATGCACGCGTGGTGGTAGCAGGGATTGCAAAAGCAACAATGGTATTCGTGTTTTTATTAAATGTTGACTGCATTTTTCCCCTCTAGACACCCTGAGGCAGAGGTTCACAGTAAACTTTGTGAGCGTGAATGCGACCAGCACAGAAGAATTGTCCGGGAATCCAGGTGAAATCTCTTGTTGGCTCATGTTGGAACAAAACGTCATGTTGATGTTCAGCAGTTTCCCCCCCTTTATTTATTTATTTATTTGGTAATACCAGCATCTGTTCAGTTGTTCCCTGCCGTATCTGCTTGTTAATGAGTGAACTGTTCTCTTTAGTTTTGACTGGAGTCCAGAATACCTTTAGAGTGTCATTGTGGGAGCTCCAATACAATTGGTCGGCGGCATCGCTAGTAGGAACGGATGACATTCTATACAATCCCACACCATGTTCTCTTTGTTTAATCAGGTTATCAAGTTGGAAAACCAGTCAGAGCTGCAAGCCTGAATTCTTCAGTTACCACTTTAAACCTCTGGAAGCCAGGTATGACTATTTTTTTTTTTTACATTGAATATTAGATATTCCCTAAGCATGCCTTAGAGTAAGGCTGACTGCTGCCACAGTAGTTTTAGCCTTCTGTTTATCTGGGTATGGTGAGACAATCCGGCCAGCAGTAAGATATGATTTATTAAGTGCAACTTTAAAATACGCTGCCTAACTTTTACCTGTGCGACCTATGAAGAATAAAAGGGCAATCAGAACAGATGGCTGTCCTGCATCTTCTTCAAAGACTATAGCAAACAAGCTCGCAACCCAATTACTAAGAAAAACTTCTTAATCATTAACCATAAATAATTTGCTCAAGTTTATATGTCTCTTTCTGTGTAAAAACACCACAAATCTTCAAAAATACATAAATGCGACAACAATGTCCGCACTTCAGCCCGTTTCCCTTCTGCTTCCTCAGATACCGCAACAAAAGATCATTTACAATTCACCGTCCAATATAAATATCAAAACTTCTCGAGTCAAAATCTCTGCTGACTTCTTCAGACTGCATCTTCTTCAGGCATTTGTTTATTTCAGGGCTTTTTAAAAATCAGGATGCACAGGAACGCAGTTTCAGCTGGCGCGGCTTCTGGGTGTGTGGCCTGATATGCAAATGAGTTCCTGCTGGACTTTTTCTACAGAAAAACTCTGTATGAAACAATGACAATGTCAGGGGGTGTGGACCAATATGCAAATAAGTTCCTGCTGGGCTTTTTCTACCCCCCCCCCCCCCGGTTTATTTCATGGCAAAAATGTGGGTCCTTCCTTTCTGGCCTTACAAGGGCCACCAAAGCAGCTAACAAAAACATGTGATGAAATCACATTTTAAAACCACTCAAATCAACACACATTGTTAGAACAACTAAAAACAGAGTTAAACTACATACAGGACAGAGTTTAAATATGCACAAACGGTTTTTCTCCAGTAGATCCAGGAGAGAAAAGCTGAGCATTTAAAACTTTTCCCAGCATGAGAATATTGTTTTAGATCTCCGTTAAGCTGGATTATGGCCACTCGGGTCACCTCAAGCGGAGCAGCAAAAGCTAAATTAAACCTCTCTCAGTATATGTTGGATTAATGGAGCAGAATCATATTTAGGTATCGTTATTGTTCATTTGAGTGCTTTCATTAAATATTGTGTGTAAAGCTGCAAGCTAGAAGAGACCAGGCTGCTACAAGGTTTTCTTTATTATAGATGGCCGCGGTCTTTGTGCGTCAGCAGATCTCACTCCCGTTTTGTTTGGACTGAATGCTGTTTCCGGATGCATTTTAGAAGTTGATCTCAAGGAGAACTGCAGTCAGTTAAGGTGAGCCGTGGCCACTTCTCTTTCCTCATTTGTGGCATATTTGAAGGGATGCTAGAACTCAAGTCCCCACACTGCGGGTAAGAGATCCGCCTCCTTAATTAGTAAGTGGCAAAGAGGTCCTTCATCTCCTTCTGCATTTTACTTGGGGCCAAAGTAGACAAGACCCTGGAGGAGGGATCACCCATGTCTTTATTTATTCTTCTCTAAATAATGGCCTTACTGGGGCGAACAGTACTCCAGGAGTTGCTGGAGGCCTGATTTAAATGCGATGCTGGGAAGCCAAAAGACCTCGCCCATGGGACTCTGCATTCACACAGTGCTCTGTTTCCACTGGGCTGCTGCCTGTGCCTTGTTTCAGGAAACGGATGCAAAGGGAAAGTTTAATTCTGTCTTCCTAGCCCAGCACTTTGGTCCTGATCCGAAATGAGGGAGAGGCCTTTTTTTTTTTTTTGCATAACTGTGCCCTTGAAATAAATAAGATTTCCAAGCCGGGTGGTGAAAGTTAGCTGTGCTGTGTCCAAGTGATTCTAACTTTGTGTCCTTTCTCCTCTCATTTCCTATTCGGGTGGAAGGAGCTCTTATTTCCCCTCCCCCAGAAAAATCTCGCAAGTGGTACCTAGGAGTGTCTGCAGTAGAAGCCACCACCCTGCCAATTATACAATTTCACAGAAATGCTTTCTTTGTTGTATTCCCCGGAGTCCTGTTTTAACACATTCACCTTTTGCAGGGAGAATGTGGCCGACAGACTGAATTCCTTGGTGCCGGCGAACCTGGTCGGGAAAAGAGGCAATTCCAATTCCAGCATCCCCGATGACTGGGTGGAAATCATACGTGAGTAGCAGCAGTAAAAGGACAGGTCCTCTTGTGGATCAAAAACTGGCTGAGTAATAGGAAGCAGAGAGTGAGTATAAATGGGCAGTCTTCGCAGTGGAGGACGGTAAGCAGTGGGGTGCCGCAGGGCTCGGTACTGGGTCCCATGCTCTTTAACTTGTTCATAAATGATTTAGAGTTGGGAGTGAGCAGTGAAGTGGCCAAGTTTGCGGATGACACTAAATTGTTCAGGGTGGTGAGAACCAGAGAGGATTGTGAGGAACTCCAAAGGGATCTGTTGAGGCTGGGTGAGTGGGCGTCAACGTGGCAGATGCGGTTCAATGTGGCCAAGTGCAAAGTAATGCACATTGGGGCTAAGAATCCCAGCTACAAATACAAGTTGATGGGGTGTGAACTGGCAGAGACTGATCAAGAGAGAGATCTTGGGGTCATGATAGATAACTCACTGAAAGTGTCAAGACAGTGTGCGTTTGCAATAAAAAAGGCCAATGCCATGCTGGGAATTATTAGGAAGGGAATTGAAAACAAATCAGCCAGTATCATAATGCCCCTGTATAAATCGATGGTGCGGTCTCATTTGGAGTACTGTGTGCAGTTCTGGTCGCCGCACCTCAAAAAGGATATTATAGCTTTAGAGAAGGTGCAGAGAAGGGCAACTAGAATGATTAAAGGGCTGGAGCACTTTCCCTATGAAGAAAGGTTGAAACGCTTGGGACTCTTTAGCTTGGAGAAACGTCGACTGCGGGGTGACATGATAGAGGTTTACAAGATAATGCATGGAATGGAGAAAGTAGAGAAAGAAGTACTTTTCTCCCTTTCTCACAATACAAGAACTCGTGGGCATTCGATGAAATTGCTGAGCAGACAGGTTAAAACGGATAAAAGGAAGTACTTCTTCACCCAAAGGGTGATTAACATGTGGAATTCACTGCCACAGGAGGTGGTGGCGGCCACAAGTATAGCCACCTTCAAGAGGGGTTTAGATAAAAATATGGAGCAGAGGTCCATCAGTGGCTATTAGCCACAGTGTATGTGTGTATATAACATTTTTTTCCACTGTGTGACACAGAGTGTTGGACTTGATGGGCCGTTGGCCTGATCAAACATGGCTTCTCTTATGTTCTTATGTTCTTACTTTCCTAGCATAGGTTGCTAGAACTGAGGTAGAAAAGAGAAAGAGTCCAATATCACCTTAAAGTAGGGGTGCCGAACATGTGGCCCGGAGGCCAAATCAGGCCCCTGGAGGGCTCCTATCAGGCCTCCGAGCAACTGGCTGTCATCTGCTTCCTTCTCCCTCTCTCTTGTTTCTTTCTGCATAGTAGCTAGCTTTGCAAGGCTTGCTCAATTACACAGGAGCTACAGAGCAAAACCTCTGAGGCTGAGGCTCCTCCCTTGGGGAGGAAGGGCCGGGGAGAAGGCAGAGCTTGTTTTTCTAGGCTCTTTCAAGCACACAGCAGAACTACTGAGCCAAGCCTCTCTTCCTTCTGTTGGCTGAGGCTCCTCCCCCTCCTGGTCCTCTAGGGAAGGAAAGATAGAGCCAGAGCTTCCTTTGCCCAGTTCCCTGAATCCCAAGGGAGAGATACAAACGAAGCACCTTTAACACCAAGTGCTAACATTTTAAGCATGTTTTAAGTTTAAAAAAAAAAATTCTGTGTCCTTTATAAAGTTTATATCTCTGCTACCTTATCTTAAATAGGTATACACATGGCCTGGCCCAACGTGACCTGGCCCAACCTGACATGGCCCGGCCCAACAAGGTCTCATTTATGTCAGATTCGGCCCTCATAACAAATGAGTTTGACACCCCTGCCTTAAAGACTGACGAGATTTGTAGCAGGAGATGAGTTCACTTTTTCAGCAGTGACTCACGAAAGCTCCTTCCCCACCACAAATGTTGTTAGCCTTCAAAGCGCTGCTGGACTCCTCTTTTCCGCTGCTACAGACAGACTGACACGGTGACCCACCTCGATCTAGAGCTGAAGTGTATCCCACCATGTTTCCTTTGTAAGAAGAGAATTAGCTACTGATGTTAACTTCTGCTGCAGCCATTTTCTCAGAGTAACATTCTCCCGTTTCTTCCTTATAACAGGCTCAGATACTTTTAACTCCAGCTCAAACGCAAGTGCTGGGATCTTCAAAGGCCTGTGCCCAAGAGTTCCTGCTCACTTGAATATCCACATTCTTACAGCTGTTGTGGGCGCAGTAGAAGGAATTCCACAGCAGGAAATACTGGGAGTGCAAATCGGGTATGGCAACTTCATATCACATGATAGCGATGTTAGACCAAGTTACTGTCATAACTTTTTGAACCCTCTCAAGGTTGCCTGTTCCAAAGAAGGCTCTAGTCCACAAAGCTTACCCTAAAGTAAAAGTTCGTTAGTCTTTAAGGTGCCCCAAAAATTCCTATTTATACCTCTTTTGTAATTTCCTTTGTAAGAAGAAGATGATGATGATATTGGATTTATATCCCGCCCTCCACTCAGAGTCTCAGAGCGGCTCACAATCTCCTTTCCCTTCCTCCCCCACAACAGACACCCTGTGAGGTAGATGAAGATATTGGATTTATATCCCGCCCTCCACTCCGAAGAGTCTCAGAGCGGCTCACAATCTCCTTTCCCTTCCTCCCCCACAACAGACACCCTGTGAGGAAGATGAAGATATTGGATTTATATCCCGCCCTCCACTCCGAAAAGTCTCAGAGCGGCTCACAATCTCCTTTCCCTTCCTCCCCCACAACAGACACCCTGTGAGGTAGATGAAGATATTGGATTTATATCCCGCCCTCCACTCCGAAGAGTCTCAGAGCAGCTCACAATCTCCTTTCCCTTCCTCCCCCACAACAGAAACCCTGTGAGGTAGATGAAGATATTGGATTTATATCCCGCCCTCCACTCAGAGTCTCAGAGCAGCTCACAATCTCCTTTCCCTTCCTCCCCCACAACAGACACTCTGTGAGGTGGGTGGGGTTGAGAGAGCAAGGACTACTCCTGCAAGACATATGGCTGACCCAAGGCCATTCCAGCAGGTGCAAGTGGAGGAATGGGGAATCAAACCCAGTTCTCCCAGATAAGAGAGCTCTGGCTGACCCAAGGCCATTCCAGCAGGTGCAAGTGGAGGAGTGGGGAATCAAACCCGGTTCTCCCAGGTAAGAGAGCTATGGCTGACCCAAGGCCAGTTCTCCCAGGTAAAAGTCTGCACACTTCACCACTACACCAGACTGGCTGATTATAGTAATCAGTTGCTGGTTGAGGTTTCCTTTTTAGAATAATACAGTTAATTCTCTTCCACACTTCAGTTTTTCAACAATAACTTGGCAAGTTCAGTGTCCACTTACCTTTGAAGAGGAAGCTGGCTTTCTTCCTATCTCAGCCTCAGTCCAGTTCATCAAAATACCTGCGCAGCCCCCTGTTCCAAAGACAAGGTAACCCTCGGATGCATGCAAGTGTTATAGTTCTGTTATAAAGATGTGCTGGTAATGGTATAAATAGAAAGGTGGGTTTGATAGGCTGAAAAAACAAGTAAGGTCATGAGTAGATTGGGACTACATAGGCATCACCAGCATGAGAACCAGTGTGATTTAGTGGCTAGGATCTGGGAGACCTCTGCCATGGAAATTTGCTCCAGTCGCTTTCTGGAGGGGAGAATTTGCAAGCTACTTTGCGTCCCTGTTGGGGGGAAAAGTGGGGTGTGTGTGAAGCAGATAAGAAACAAAAATTACCAGGCTCTTGCCAAGTGAATGCTGTCCCTTTTAGTTGTCCTGTCATTGATACTCTGGTCTGTTCTTAAGATTTAGTTTTGAACTGGGTTTTTTGCAGATTTCAGATCAATTACACAGAATTTGACTGCAGGAGAAATGACGTTTGCTGGCCAGAACTCTTTTATCCCCTCACACGCTTCTACACAGGTAAAAAACAAAACTATAATGGAAGTGAGATCTTGCTAGAGATTCAAATGGTTTATCTGTGGCTTGGGCAGAAGAATCTATGGGAAGTGCAGGGCTTTTTTCGTAGCAGGAACTCCTTTGCATATTAGGCCACACACCCCTGATGTTGCCAATCTTCCCAGAGCTTACAGTAGGCCCCGTAAGAAGAGTTCTGAAAGCTCTTAGAGGATTGGCTACATCAGGTGGGGTGGCCTAATATGCAAAGGAGCTCCTGCTACAAAAAAAGCTCTGGGGAAGTGTTCTAATCAGGGAGCTTGACCCATCTTACAACTTCGTTGTTTTTGAGATCCAGAGCTCCGACTGAAGTCGATGGGTAGTGGATTCAGGCCAGGCAACAGAAAGCACTCTTTCATATAATGCACAGTTCACTTAAAAACTCACTGCTGTAGGATGTGGTGACAACCACTAGCTTAGTGGGAATTAAAAGGGAAGAGAGGTCCATCAATGCAGGCTAAATGCAGGGGGCAGATTGGGAGGGGAGAAAGGCCCTGCCCCTACCCACTCAGTGGCCTGCCCCACCAAAGGAGGGAATGAGCACCTGCCTGGCGGATCCCAAGCAGGAGGTACCCTCTCTTGGCTGGCATACTGGAGCCATGCACAGAGAGGGATGGGCCAGGTGCTTTCTTTGCTGCTTTGGGTGTAGCCAGACCTAGGTGCCTCCCCCACATCTCTGGCTTGCGGTGCTGGCATATAGCAGGGGCGGCCAACGGTAGCTCTCCAGATGTTTTTTTTCTACAACTCCCATCAGCATGACCAATGGCATATAGGGCTGGAATGGCAGGGGGAGGCAGCCCCCTAAATCATCAGACCATCATGACTTTTTCCAGTGGCTTTAATGACCCATTTTCCTGTGTTGTAAGGGGGCACGATCTATATGAGCTACAATGCTACATTACAATGATCCAAATGAGACTTCTGTATCTGTATGAAGAATACCTCTGAATCCCAGTTCCTTGAGGGCACACCATTCCCCTACTGTGGGCTTCCTGGGGCGTTTGGTTGGCCACTAGGAAACAGGATGCTGAACCATCTGGACCTGTTGTTGGTCTGATACTGTAGTATTGCTGTTACGGTCTTAGGCAGAGGTCTCTCATATCACAGACTATCTGATTTTTAAAAACTGGGGATAACAAGGAATTGTACTTGGAAACTTCTACATGAAAATCAGATGCTTCACCACTGAGCCACAGCCCCTTCCCTAAATCACATCAAAGAATTCAAGTGTCCTGCTGCTAATCTCTGTTTCAAACTCTTGTCAGGTGAACCCTACTCCCATTCTCTCGCCAAAGGCCTGGTCCTGGTGTTCCTCATCTTAATTGCCGTCTTGCTGAGTGATCCTGGGAGAAGAATCTGTGGAGTATGGAATAAAACATAAATCTTCAACATAAAAAGAACTGTTTTGATACTGAGGGTTTTTTAGTATTGAATAAGTGGTACTGAATTTGTAAAGAAAGAGGATGTGTATAGTTTTATGAGTTTTTTTAATAACTGCAAATAATTGTAAAATAAAAAGGTTATGTATTTAAATGTCTCAGTCTTTGTGATACCACAATATTTCTTTTTTTGTTTATTTAAGAAAGGTCCAGGAAATTGGGGGGTGGGATTTCAACAGCAATATTGCCCAAGTATTTTTTTTAGACTTCTCATATAGATGGTAAATGTCTTTTAAGTAACTGTTCTGCTATTAATTTTATTCTGCGGAGCTCTTAATTGTAATTTTCTGGATTATTAGTCTACTGCTTTTAAGCTTCTACTGTCCTACTGTATTTTTAATGTTTTTAGTCCTTCAATTACTGGTTTTTACTAATTTTATTTATTTGTACCATAAGTTGTCCAGATGGTTTCTTGAATAGAAAGCTGGGGTACAGTTGATCTAAAGTAGAAACAAATTGTATTTAACACGTTAGACAAACACACACACACACTACATGTGGCCTGTTTGAGATGGTTCAGGGATTTGGCATGCAGAACTGCAAGATCTTGCGTCCAGAATACTTCTCATCCTTCACAGGCCTGGTTCGCACATGCTGGAGAATGAGATGGTAGGCTCCCGAGCTGCTAGCTTGGGCTGTCCCAGTTAAGGGGGATAGCAGAGGATTCCATTTTGGAATTCTTCCCAATGTTAAAAACTCCCAGCAAATAGAAAAACAAGACAGCCCTGGCCCCACTCAATGCACAGCAGCCAAGAAGGTCTGAGCGCCTGCTCCGGCTGCAACGCCACTGAGGATGTTCTCCGCAGCTGAGAACGAAACGTCTGGAAGGAAAACTTTCTCCAGTAGAACACGGCACTTGAGCCCGAAAGATTCTACAAACCCTAAAAACAAGACAGCAAGCTAAGTAGGTGTGTAGCAGGGTAGAATTTTTTTCTACCTGCTTTGCTAGCCTTCTTGCCTCAGGAAATTTACTATTGCAAAGGAAAAGTCCAAGCCGGAGCAGCGTAGTCCTCTCTATCATCCTGGGGTTTTGCCGTTTCAGTCTGCAGCATATGGTTGCCAACTGGGAGTTGTAAAATTCTTGGGAGATTTTGGGGTGAAACCTCAGGGAGGGCTCTTACCAGGATATAATACCATGGACTCTGCCCTCCAAAGTAGTAATTTTCCTCTGCTGTCTGGAGATCAGTTTTAATTCTGGGAGATTTCCAGGTCCAACCTGGAGGGAGCTGGCCAGGCCACTTCTTGCTCTTCCTGTTTAATTTAATTAAGTCCTGTGTAATAATTAAGAGGGCGGGGTTTTGGATGCCACCTGTGCCCAACTTGGACTTTCTATCTCTAACACACAAGATTTGTGCATCTTTGATTGGATGCTAACTAAACCAGGTTTGAGTCCAGGAGCTGTTTTACAACCAATGGAATTTAAGTCTGGGTATCAGCTTTCACGTGCATCCCACACATCCACCTTCAGATACATCTAAACAGGCTTCGTCCACCATTACATTCGTCCACTTTTTTTTGTATCAGGAACTTCTTTGCATATTAAGTTACAACCCCCCTGATGTCGCCAATCCTCCCAAGAGCTTACAGGGCCAACTGTAAGCTCTTGGAGCATTGGTTACATCAGGGATTGCAGCCTAATATGCAAAGGAGTTCCTGCTACAAAAAAAGCCCTGCATATAGGTGGTGGTGGGGGTTTAGTTGCCAGTAAGGGGTAACTGGAATTAAGATGCATTAGCCCTTCCTGGCAACCAACTCCCACCCTTCACGTAATGGCTGGCAAAGTCTGTCTCAATGTATCTGGAGAAGAATAGCTGTTCACAATACCTTATACCCAGCATAAAACGTTGTTGGGCTTAAAGGTGCAACGCTGGACTCCAACTCTGTTAACATAATACCATTTACTTAATGGCAGCGTGGACGTTCCATTCTCAAGAACTTGTCCCTGTTTTTAAAAACCAAAGCTGGGCATTCATATAAAACCAATTGTGGTGCAGAAGGAAAAAGTCCAGGAAACGTGGGATTCCGCCTCTCCCTAGGAGCGCGCTGGCTCCATCCCCCAGAGAGCACGAGACAAGCCGGGGTGCCTTCCGGTAGACTCGAAAGTCGCCCATTGGTCGGTCTTCCTCAGCGTCTCCATGGCGACAGCCTCACTGTTGGCATAGGGCCGGAAGGAAGCAATCACCGACCGGAAGTGCCATATGCCTGAGGCGTCGCGTAGCTCTAAATACACTTCCGGTTGCCACCTCTATGGTCTTTTAAATAACTGTTCTGTTATTAACTTTGTTCTACGGAGCTCTTCGTTGTAATTTTATGGATTATTAGTCTGCTTTTAAGCTTCTACTGTCTTACTGTATTTCTAATGTTTTCAGTCCTTCAATTACTGGTTTTTACTAATTTTATTTATTTGTACCATAATTAAGTCCTGTGTAATAATTAAGAGGGCGAGGTTTTGGATGCCACCTGTGCCCAACATGAACTTTCTACCTCTCTGGCAAGGCCGGAAGTGCCCTATGCCTGAGGCGTCGCGTAGCTCTAAGGACACTTCCGGTTGCCACCTCTATGGTTTGGCCCGGTGGCCGCCTCCTTCCGGCTCGAAGGGCTTCTGAGGAAAAGCCCGCAGGAGCGGCTGCGGCGGGTCGGCGGCCGGTTCCGCCGATGGACCCCGGCAGGGAGGACCCCGCCAGCCCCCGCGGGTGGCGCCAGAGGAGCCGGGCGACGAGGAGGCGGTGACCAGAGGGCCGGGGAAGCGAGCTCCGCCATGGGGTCCCTCTTCCGCAGCGAGACGATGTGCCTGGCCCAGCTCTTCCTCCAGGCCGGCTCGGCCTACGAGTGCCTCAGCGCCCTGGGAGAGCGCGGCCTGGCCCACTTCCGAGACGTGAGTGGGGCGGAGGGGCGGGGGTGGCTCCGTCAGTCAGCGCTCGCGTTTCGGTTCAGACGTGACGTGGCTGCTCAACTCGTGTTGAGCGCTCGCTGGTTCGTGCTCGGCCTGATGGCTGTTCACGGGTCGCCGCCCTGTCGAAGGAGTTGCGGATTGTGTAGTAACAGGTAGTCAGTCCCCTGTGCAAGCACCAGTCGTTTCGGACTCTGGGGTGACGCTGCTTTCACAACGTTTTCACGGCAGACTTTTTACGGGGTGGTTTGCCATTGCCTTCCCCGGTCCTCTACACTTTCCCTCCAGCAAGGAAAGGAAAGGTCCCCTGTGCAAGCACCAGCCGTTTCCGACTCTGGGGTGATGTTGCTTTCACACTGTTTTCACGACAGACTTTTTACGGGGTGGTTTGACATTGCCTTCCTCAGTCATCTACGCTTCCCCCCAGCAAGCTGGGGACTCATTTTACCGACCTCAAGAATGGAAGGCTGAGTCAACCTCGAGCCGGCTAGCTCTTGATAAAAAAAAAGGGTAAAGGTAGCCCCCTGTGCAAGCACCAGTCGTTTCCGACTCTGGGGTGACATTGCTTTCACGTTTCCACGGCAGACTTTTTACGGGGTGGTTTGCCATTGCCTTCCTCAGTCATCTACACTTTCCCCCCAGCAAGGAAAGGAAAGGTCCCCTGTGCAAGCACCAGTCGTTTCCGACTCTGTGGTGACATTGCTTCAACAATATTTTCACGACAGACCTTTTACAGGATGGTTTGCCATTGCCTTCCCCAGTCATCTACGCTTCCCCCCAGCAAGCTGGGGACTCATTTTACTGACCTCGGAAGGATGGAAGGCTGAGTCAACCTCCAGCCGGCTAGCTCTTGATTAAAAAAACAAAAGGTAAAGGTAGTCCCCTGTGCAAGCACCAGTCGTTTCCGACTCTGGGGTGACGTTGCTTTCACGTTTTCACTGCAGACCTTTTATGGGGTGGTTTGCCATTGCCTTCCCCAGTCATCTACGCTTCCCCCCAGCAAGCTGGGGACTCATTTGACCAACCTTGGAAGGATGGAAGGCTGAGTCAACCTCCAGCCGGCTAGCTCTTGATTAAAAAAAAAAAAGGTAAAGGTAGTCCCCTGTGCAAGCACCAGTTGTTTCCGACTCTGAGGTGATGTTGCTTTCACGTTTTCACTGCAGACTTTTTATGGGGTGGTTTGCCATTGCCTTCCTCCGTCATCTACTCTTCCCCCCCAGCAAGCTGGGTACTCATTTTACCGACCTCGGAAGAATGGAAGGCTGAGTCAACCTCGAGCTGGCTATCTGAACCCAGCTTCCACTGGGATCGAACTCAGGTCGTGAGCAGAGAGTTCAGACTGCAGTACTGCAGCTTTACCACTCTGCGGCACGGGGCTCCCTATTATGTAGAGGGGGACAGATGTGTGGGGGGAGCCCGAACCTGGTCCTCTGCCCCGAGAATGGTACAGTGTAAATCAAGGGTTGCTAAACTGTGGCTTGGGAGCCACATGCTGCTCTTCCACACACATTGTGTGGCTCTCAAAGCCACCACTGCCACATTGGCTGGCTTGGAGAAGACATTTCTCTTTAAATCACTTTACCAAGCCAGCCAGCAGCTTGGAGAATGGATATAAAGTTAAAGTTGCTTTCCTTCCTGCCTGCCTGCCTACCTACCTCCAGCTGACATTCATGTCTTGCAGCTTTCAAACTTCTGACGGTTATTTTATGTGGCTCTTACATTAAGCAAGTATAAATAGACAGCAGAGGGGGGGCATGAATGATTACATGCCTTTGCCCTCGGGTAGTGCTTTCAAGCGTTCCGAGCTGTTTACAGACTTAATCTTCTTATGTTTTGTACTGTAGCCTATTTATTTGACAGCGTTTTCCATTTAGTATTTGACAGCACCCGCTTTTCTCAACGAGGATTACAACTCTTTGAGTTAGATCAGTATGGGAGGTAGTGGTGGGATAGAGCTGAGAGAGAGTTGTTATTGCGAAGCTCCCTGATGAATCTGTAGCCAAGGAGAGATTCAAGGTGTGGAGTTTAGCCCTGCCATTATACCCCATTTTATGATGTAGTGTATAGGGATTAAGATGGTGAGAGGTCACAAGGAGGCCCAGCTTGTTTTAGTGGTTAGAGTGTTGGACTAAGGCAGGGGTGTCTCAAGCTTGTTCAATGTAAGAGCCACACAAAATAAACATCAGATGTTTGAGAGCTGCAAGACATGAATGTCAGATGTTTGAAAGAAGGAAGGAAGAGGAAGAAAACTGCAGATTTATACCCCACCCTTCTCTCTGAATCAGAGACTCAGAGCAGCTTACAATCTCCTATATCTTCTTCCCCCACAGCAGACACCCTATGAGGTTGGGTGGGGCTGAGAGAGCTCTCACAGCAGCTGCCCTTTCCAGGATAACTCCTGCAATAACTATGGCTGACCCAAGGCCATTCCAGCAGGTGCAAGCGGAGGAGTGGGGAATCAAACCCGGTTCTCCCAGATAAAAGTCTGCACACTTAACCACTACACCAAAATGGCTCTCCGGAAGGCTGGGGAGGAAAGGAGAAGTGGAAAGAAAGCAATTTTAACTTTAAATGCATTCTCTGAGCTGCTGGCTGGCGTGGCTTGAAGAAGTGATTTCTCCAAGTCAGCAAACGGGGCGGTGGGGGCTTCAAGAGCTGCACAATATGTATGAAAGAGCCACATGTGGCTCCCAAGCCTCAGTTTGGCCACCACTGGACTAGGGTCTGAGGGAGGCTAGACTAGACCGACATTCTGTCTAACCAGTCTTACAGTGGCTGTGAGGATAAAATAGGAGGGATAGCTCTGTGTGCTGCCCTCAGCTCCTTGGTGGATGGTTGGATAAAAATGGGCTAGACTGGTAGGTAGAAGGGAAAGTTTGGCTTTTGTGGCAAGAATGGAGGAGGCGTTTTGCAGACGTTGTGCCAGTGTGGTCCAGGCTGGAGGATGAAAGAATGGCTGGAGCCATTTCAGAGAGTGAAAGCCCTTTGGCTTACTGGGAATGAGGGTGAGAGGAGCGGAAGCGAGAGGTGTGGCAAGGATGTTTATATGTACACATTGCTTAATTTCCGTAAACCAGATGGTTGGCAGCTGATGTGTGAAAAGCGTCACAGCTCAAATAAAATAGCGTAGAGCTGTGGAGTGGCCTCATTTGGACTACTGTGTGCAGTTCTGGTTGCTGTATTTTAAAAAAGGATATTGCAGAAACAGCTGCCTTCCCTTAAAATCTGTCATTTATTCTATGTGACTCTTATGTTAAGTGAGTTTGGCCACCCGTGCGATAGAAGAGTGAGGTGCTTTCTGACCTCATGAGACAGGCCACTTCACCAGCCTGGCGACACAACAGAGAATGCCGGGGGCATGGACAGCAAAGCTGTCTCAGAGAAGCGTCTCGAGAGCAGCGATTCTGTAGATGCGTGACTCTCTAATAACCAGCTCCTTTAATTGTATTTGTAAACCTTTTAAGGATATGAAATAGAAACAAAAAAAACCTTTTTAGCACTTACAGTTTTGAAAATGATCTTGAATGGGATTGTACTGTGCGCTCTAGATGTTCAAGTACCAGAAGATGAATTTTTGAAAAAAAAAACACCATTAAATGCAGCTGGTGACCTTTGAGCAGCATGCTGGCACTCAGACCTTTGCGACTACTCGTCATAATGTCTTTAATTATAGTTTCTGGACAAACTGGGTTGGCTGTGTCCCCTTATTTCCACACCTTCTGCTTAGAGCCAGGTCTTAGGGCAGCAGCTTCTGCTTACACAAATGAATAATTCAATGTGGTTTTTAGTTTTCATCGCACTGTAAGGCTGTACTTCTAAGCATACTTGCCTAAAAGTAAGCCTTATGAATGTCAGCAGAAATTCTGATAAGACCAGAATGTAAGTGCACAGGCTGATAATTAGGTGTTGGTTGGGATCTGAGGTAGCATCTAGCTAGCTCCACCCACCTGTGAATCCAACATCTTGAGTGTATCATTTTTGTTCTAATGATGGATGTATCCCTTAAAATGTGGATGTATGGTACTTTTACCATACTTTTATCTTCAGGAGGGTAGCTGTGTTGGTCTGAAACAAAAGAACAAAGTTTGAGTCCAGTGGCACCTTTTAAGACCAACCGAATTTAATTTTGGGTATAAGCTTTCCTGTGCATGCTCAGTCAAATGATGTGTGCATGCACACAAAAGCTAATACCCAGCATTAAATTTAGTTGGTCTTAAATGTGCCACTGGACTCAAACTTTGTTCTATACTTTATTTGTTGGTTAAGCAAGGGCTTAGACTAGAGGATGTTAGAATTAGTGTGCTGTAGTGGATTGAAGTTTTGAAATATAGGTGTTCATTTCAGTTCTAATCTGATATAGAAATATCGGATTAGAAGAAGAAGATGATATTGGATTTATATCCCGCCCTCCACTCCGAAGAGTCTCAGAGCGGCTCACAATCTCCTTTACCTTCCTCCCCCACAACAAACACCCTGTGAGGTGGGTTGGGCTGGAGAGGGCTCTCCCAGCAGCTGCCCTTTCAAGGACAACCTCTGCCAGGGCTATGGCTGACCCAAGGCCATTCCAGCTGGTGCAAGTGGAGGAGTGGGGAATCAAACCCGGTTCTCCCAGATAAGAGAGCTATGACTGACCCAAGGCCATTCTAGCAGGTGCAAGTGGAGGAGTGGGGAATCAAACCTGGTTCTCCCAGATAAGAGTCCGTACACTTAACCACTACACCAAACTGGCTCTAGAATTTAAATGAGCACTTTTTCTTTTCTTGGATATCCCTTTTTCTACATCCCTTATATCCAATTTTAGATTGTGAACACCTTGGGTCAGGGATCTCTCTAGTGTTCTTTAAATCATACATGCCCCAGTGAACATTATGGTCTAGCACTCAACATCTGCTGACCGTCCCTGGCCCGAAGGACGTCCGACTAACCTCAACTAGGGCCAGGGCCTTTTCGTGCTTGGCCCCAGCCTGGTGGAATCAGCTCCCCTCAGAGATCCAGGCCCTTACTGAATTGTTATTTTTTTCGTAGGGCCTGTAAGACTGAGCTATTCCACCAGGCATTTGGTGGAGGCAGCGGGCGTCCTATCCCATCGGCTGACCTTATGCTGCGATACCACCTCTACTGAAATACTGATTTTATACTATCTGATGTTCAGTATGTTATGATGTGCCCAACTGAGCCGCCCAATTGTAGTGTCTACTTTTATTGGTTTGAATTGCTGTTTTACTGTTTTAGAATGTTGTTATCCACCCTGAGCCCGTTTGGGAAAGGGTAGAATATAAATTATCAAAATAAATTAAAAAAAAAATAAAAATAAAGTGCCAGACATGCTAAGTATTGTATAAAGAAAAAAAAAAGATAAATATAAGCAAATGTTTTCTTGAGCATTAATGTCATGAATGTGTCCACTGTTCAGAAAGCTAGTTTGGTGTAGTGGTTAAGTGCACAGAAACATATCTGAGAGAATTGGGTTCGAGTCCCTGCTCCTCCACACGCACCTGCTGGTATGACCTCGGATCGGTCACAAGTTCTCACAGGGCTATTCCTCTCAAACAGTTTCTGTCAGAGCTCTCTCAGTTCTGCCTACCTCAGAGGGTTTCTTTTATGGGGAGGAAGGGAAAGGAGATTGTAAGCCGCTCTGAGACTCCTTCGGGTAGCGAAGGGTGGGATATGTATCCAATCTCTTCTTCAGTGTGTGTAACCCACAGTTACGTGCACAGGTTTGCGAACAGTGGGGAAGCGGACAGCTCCCACTTTTAAATTCAGAACACTGTTTGTTCTGTGTTTTACCGTGTAATTTGCAAATGAAAGCTAAATCTAAAATTAAAATGTTTCAAACCTTTCACTCACACACGTCTTGATTTTTCTGCCATAATCAAGGTCTCTTGCCACAGTACAAAGAGCCATACATTTTGTTCCATTTGCCCATGTAGACTGTGAGCTGCTTTTGTGGACAGTAACCCCTTCCCCCCCCCCCCCACCCAATGCCATGCTGCAGTCCAGTTTTGAAACTGAGAGCAGTTTCCAAAGTAGTTCCTAATGCTGTGGAGGTGAGGCCTTGCTGTTCACAGGGAGAAAGCAAGCACTTGTGTCCTCAAGTATTCCCAGAGTCGCTCTTACATTTACAAATTCCCAAGTGCAGGAAGAAGTATTTCTCTTGGCAGGAAGAGCGAGGGGGCCAGTATCAGAATCCGGATGCCTTGCTTGTTCTTGTGCATCACCCAGCTCTGCATCTGTCAGAGTGAGTTCTCATTCACAAAAGTTTATGCTAGAAGAAATACTCGTCAGTCTCTGAGGGGGTCGTAAGATTCCTGTGCGTTGTTTTGGTCCTAGCCGGAACAGAATTTTTGTATCCAGAATGACTCCTGTTAAGCTTAACAGAAAGGAACTTGAGCTGGGATGAGTAATGCATCTCCTTCTTTTCAGCTCAATCCAAGCACCAGTGTGTTCCAGAGGAAATATGTGGGTGAAGTGAAGAAGTGTGAAGAAATGGAAAGGATACTCGGTAGGTGCATGCGCGTTTCCCCTGCTCCCTCATGTGCTCAACAGGCTGAAAGATGATGGGGGCTTCCCCACCAGTGGCCTTAGCTGACTTAGAGGTGGCCCTCGGGGCTGTTTTACATATGGCAGGGGTGGCCATATTTTTTTTTGCCTACAACTCCCATCAGCCCCAGCCAGCATGGTCAATGGCTGGGGCTGATGGGAGTTGTAGGCAAAAAAAAAACAGCTAGAGAGCTACCGTTGGCCACCCCTGACATATGGCGTTTTTTCCCACACTGAAAATTTCAGTAGAGGGTGGGGGGAAGTATGTCTTTCCCTTGCCTTCCAGCATGGTTCTGAGCCAGTGGGAGAGCGACTTGAGCTAGATTGCTCAGTAAATGCATGGCTGGAGTACGATTTAAACTAGAGATCCAGCGTGCGATCCACCAAACCACACACAGTTCAGGTTCTGCCTTGCTTCTGTGCAGCTTTCCAACCTTTAAGAAATCTGACCTGGATTCACTTTATTTACTTCAAAAAAAATATTACTACACCCTGCCATCTCCTAACCAGTGTTCCCTCTAGGCTGAGTTAGCAGGAGCTAGCTCACAGATTTTTAGCCTCCAGCTCACACATTTTTGTCTTAGTTTACTCTGGGGCCATTTTCCCTGAGCTAATTGATGCAGGAGCTCACAACATTTAACGCCAGTAGCTCACAAAGTAGAATTTTTGCTCAATAGTCTCTGCAGCTTAGAGGGAATGTTGCTCCTAACTGAATCTTCTGGGCTGAATTCATCTCTCTCGCTGTCTGGAGTCGTGCCTTGCCGCACCCCCCAGAAGTGAGACGTTCCTGTTGACACGGAATGACTGGAAAAGCTTGAACTCTGTGGCTCTGCCAAAAATTAATAATAATACAGCGGTATGTTGATTGCCTGTGCCTCTTTCCGGGGACAAACTGTTACTCTGACAGGAGTCAGTAAACAAGACCTTCCGTTTTGGGAGGACATGCGATCTATGGTGATAAATTGTAGATAACTACTTCCTTACCCTCTTATCGCTGAAATATTATCACAAAGCCTGAGAGACAAAATGCTGAACCCTCCCCAGCCAAGCCTCTCTTCATCTCTGATGTGGGGAGTGAGATGATTGGAAAAGAAGTGCCTGAGTGGTGGGGCAATAAGGTGCAGGAAGGTTCAGTTCCCTTCTGCTGCAGGCCCTCTTGAGACTAAGATCATGCACACGCCTCTCTCAAATTCATGATAAAGATGGCGCCATCTATTAGTCCATTAACTGAGAGCCAGTTTGGTGTAGTGGTTAAGTGCGCGGAGTCTTATCTGGGAGAACCGGGTTTGATTCTCCACTCCTCCACTTGCACCTCCTGGAATGACCCTGGGTCAGCCATAGCTCTCTTATGTGGGAGAACCGGGTCTGATTCCCCACTCCTCCACTTGCAGCTGCTGCAATGGCCTTGGGTCAGCCATAGCTCTCTTATGTGGGAGAACCGGGTTTGATTCCCCACTCCTTCCCTTGCAGCTACTGGAATGGCCGTGAGTCAGCCAGAGCTCTCTTATCTGGGAGAACCGGGTTTGATTCCCCACTCCTCCACTAGCAGCTGCTGGAATGGCCTTGGGTCAGCCATAGGTCTCTTATCTGGAAGAACCAGGTTTGATTCCCCACTCCTCCACTTGCAGCTGCTGGAATGGCCTTGGGTCAGCCATAGCTCTCTTATGTGGGAGAACCGGGTTTGATTCCCCACTCCTCCACTTGCAGCTGCTGCAATGGCCTTGGGTCAGCCATAGCTCTCTTATGTGGGAGAACCGGGTTTGATTCCCCACTCCTTCCCTTGCAGCTACTGGAATGGCCGTGGGTCAGCCAGAGCTCTCTTATCTGGGAGAACCGGGTTTGATTCCCCACTCCTTCACTTGCAGCTGCTGGAATGGCCTTGGGTCAGCCATAGGTCTCTTATCTGGAAGAACCAGGTTTGATTCCCCACTCCTCCACTTGCAGCTGCTGGAATGGCCTTGGGTCAGCCATAGCTCTCTTATGTGGGAGAACCGGGTTTGATTCCCCACTCCTCCACTTGCAGCTGCTGGAATGGCCGTGGGTCAGCCAGAGCTCTCTTATCTGGGAGAACCGGGTTTGATTCCCCACTCCTCCACTTGCAGCTGCTGGAATGGCCTTGGGTCAGCCATAGCTCTCTAATCTGGGAGAACCGGGTTTGATTCCCCCCTCCTCCAATTGCAGCTGCTGGAATGGCCTTGGGTCAGCCATAGCTCTCTTATGTGGGAGAACCGGGTTTGATTCCCCCCTCCTCCACTTGCAGCTGCTGGAATGGCCGTGGGTCAGCCAGAGCTCTCTTATCTGGGAGAACCGGGTTTGATTCCCCACTCCTCCACTTGCAGCTGCTGGAATGGCCTTGGGTCAGCCATAGCTCTCTTATCTGGGAGAACCGGGTTTGATTCCCCCCTCCTCCACTTGCAGCTGCTGGAATGGCCGTGGGTCAGCCAGAGCTCTCTTATCTGGGAGAACCGGGTTTGATTCCCCACTCCTCCACTTGCAGCTGCTGGAATGGCCGTGGGTCAGCCAGAGCTCTTTTATGTGGGAGAACCGGGTTTGATTCCCCACTCCTCACTTGCAGCTGCTGGAATGGCCGTGGGTCAGCCAGAGCTCTCTTATCTGGGAGAACCGGGTTTGATTCCCCACTCCTCCGCTTGCAGCTGCTGGAATGGCCGTGGGTCAGCCAGAGCTCTCTTATCTGGGAGAACCGGGTTTGATTCCCCACTCCTCCACTTGCAGCTGCTGGAATGGCCTTGGGTCAGCCATAGGTCTCTTATCTGGGAGAACCGGGTTTGATTCCCCACACCTCCACTTGCAGCTGCTGGAGTGGCCTTGGGTCAGCCATAGCTCTCTTATGTGGGAGAACCGGGTTTGATTCCCCACTCCTCCACTTGCAGCTGCTGGAATGGCTGTGGGTCAGCCAGAGCTCTCTTATCTGGGAGAACCGGGTTTGATTCCCCCACACCTCCACTTGCAGCTGCTGGAATGGCCTTGGGTCAGCCATAGGTCTCTTATCTGGGAGAACCGGGTTTGATTCCCCACTCCTCCACTTGCAGCTGCTGGAATGGCCTTGGGTCAGCCATAGCTCTCTTATGTGGGAGAACCGGGTTTGATTCCCCACTCCTCTACTTGCAGCTGCTGGAATGGCCTTGGGTCAGCCATAGGTCTCTTATGTGGGAGAACCGCGTTTGATTCCCCACTCCTCCCCTTGCAGCTGCTGGAATGGCCTTGGGTCAGCCATAGCTCTCGCACAACTGTCCTTGAAAGGGCAGCTTCTGTCAGAGCTCTCTCAGCCCCATTCACCTCACAGTGTGTCTATTGTGTGTGTGTGGGGGGGGAAGGTAAAGGAGATTGTGAGCCGCTCTGAGATTTGGAGTGGAGGGCAGGATATAAGTCCAATAAAGAAAGAGAAAGGAAAGAAGAAAGATTAAGAAGAACTGGGGCTTGGTGGTAGAACATCTGCTTGGCATGCAGAAGGTTCCAGGTTTAATCCCAGCATCTCCAGTTAAAGGACTAGGCAGTGGGTGATGTGAAAGACCTCTGTGTGAGACTCTGGTGGGCTGCTGCCAGCTGAGCAGACAGTACTAATTTTGATGGACCAAAAAGTCTAACTCCTTATAAGGAAGCTTCCAGGTGTCCAAACCTTTCTCCTGTCTTTTCTTCAAGGAGCTTGGGGCAGCGTACCTAGTTCTCCCCTCCTCCCTTTAGCCAGTTTGGTGTAATGGTTAAATGTGCAGTCTCTTATCTGAGAGAACCGGGTTTGATTCCCCACTCCTCCACTTGCAGCTGCTGGAATGGCCTTGGGTCAGCCATAGCTCTCTTATCTGAGAGAACTGGGTTTGATTCCCCACTCCTCCACTTACACCTGCTGGAATGGCCTTGGGTCAGCCAGAGCTCTCACAGAGCTGTCCTTGAAAGGGCAGCTGCTGTGAGGGCCCTCTCAGCCCCACCCACCTCATTGGGTGTCTGTTGTGGAAGGGAAAAGATATAGATAATAAGCCACTCTGAGACTCTGATTCAGAGAGAAGGGCAGGGTATAAATCTACAATCTTCTTCTTTTGCCCCCCCCTCCCCCCAACAGCTCTGAAATGGAGAAAGCAACTGATCCAAGATCCTCCGATCACCTTCATGGCTGAATGTGGATTTGAACTTGGGTCTCCCAGGGGCATCTGCTTGGCCACTGTGTGAAACAGCATGCTGGATCAGATGGACCTTTGTTGTTGTCTAGTTCTTTTTCATTGCATAGAAGTGTATCCCTTGAGTTAGGATTATTATTTATTTTTTATTTTTTAAAAAAAGGTTCTCTGCTATGTTTTTTTCCAGGATACCTGGTCCAAGAAATTAAGAAGGCAGACATTCCTCTTCCTGAAGGAGAAGCTACACCTCCCGCCCCTCTGCTTAAGCAGATGTTGGAGATGCAGGTAACTTCGGAGAACAGGAATATTTGGAAACAGGAGGAGCAGGGCACTTCTTTTCCTGTATTTGGCGGGCAATCTAGAGAGCTTGGCAGGCTCTGTGTTGTGCAGTTTTTCACTCCCCTTAGGAAGCTTAAAATTAGCATGTTAAGCTCATGGTGACCCAAATGAGGCAGGAGCGGCTGAGAAATGGCAGCTGTCCTTGTGGTCTTCATAGCTGAGCCGAGGCTTCCTGGTTGCCCAGCAGAGCAAATAGATCCATTTAGAAATATTTGCTCCATTACGGTTATCTTTTATTTGTGTTTATTTATACTATTCATAGTCTTTCTCAGAGGGGCTTTGTCAAGTCCCCAAGTCCTTCAATAAAAGAGGCTCTTCGTAATTTCAGATAAGCATTTTAATGGAAGGCCGCATGGTATACTTCAGACACTAGGTCGGTGAAGAAACTGACCTAATTGAACATATGGACATATGAAGCTGCCTTCTACTGAATCAGACCTTTGGTCCATCAAAGTCAGTCTTGTCTTCTCAGACTGGCAGCGGCTCTCCACGGTCTCAAGCTGAGGTTTTTCACACCTATTTGCCTGGACCCCTTTTTGGAGATGCCGGGGATCGAACCTGGGAACTTCTGCTTCCCAAGCAGATGCTCTACCCACTGAGCCACCGTCCCTCCCCCAAATATGGCACAGGTTATATAGGCAGTTAATAGCGCGCATGTAAATCTGAGCGCACAAGCATTTCAAACTACAGGGGTTAAACAATTACATCAACAAGCCTAGTGAGGTACAAAAAGAGATAGGGGTATTCGGAGGTGGGAGTCGTTGGCCTTGAAGTGGGTACAGCTTTAGGTTTCATTTCTCGCAGCTACATTCCAGCAGAGACGCATAACAGACTACAGCAGTAAATAAGGGACTTGACGGGCTTAAGGCAGTTTACACGGAGCAAGACACTACAGTCGACAAAATGGGACAATCAGTAACCCACGCATTAGGACAGGGGTGTCGAACTCATTTGTTATGAGGGTCAGATCTGACATAAATGAGACCTTGTCGGACCGGGCCATGTGTGTCGCAAAATGTAATGCCAGGTAATGGATATGTAAACTTTATAAAAGACCCAGACAAATGCAATAAGATTTTTTAAAAAAAAAAAACTTAAGACATGCTTAAAAGATTAGCACTGTTACAATATTTTGTTTTTGATAACTGACCCCTCTTGCTCTGAATTATTGCATCAAAATTTGGAGACAATGTCGGTGCTGTAGAAATCTTAAGCATGCTGTTCAGGTGTTGTTCAAGTGTGTATCTGTAAGATGCAAGCCTGCTTTTGATTTATTCACATTCATTACAGAAGTCTCATGGTCAATGCTTTGAGCCTGAGACCCAGCGGAAAACATGAAATGGCTGGGCACTGTGAGCTTTTGTACCTAAGTTGCTTCCTGTGCTGGTCAGCCAATGGAGAAAACAGAGGCTTTGCTCTGTAGCTCCTGTGTGATTGAGCAAGCCCGGCAAAACAAGCTGTGATGCAGAAGGAAGCAAGAGAGAGAGAGAGAGAAGGAAGCAGATGGCAGTGAGTTGCTTGCAGGAACCATTCGGGGGCCTGATCCGGCCCTTGGGCCACACATCTGACATGCCTGCATTAGGATTTTAGAAGTTTGGAACTGCCAGAAAGAACTGAAGCACAGCATAAGTATTCATACAGCACATTAAGCGGCACAGAAATTACACAAATAGGGTCCTGTTTGCCATAAGCTATACATAGACCACTGTTCTTAATCATTTATCCAAGCAAGTTTGTAAAAGCATTTTGTGCAGTGCACTTGAGCAGAAAAGCCCTCCTGAATAGCTCAGTTTTGCACAGCCTATGGAGAGTCAGGAGAGTAGAAGCCCTGGTGCTTATTATCTTGCAGCCAAATAACGATTTGAATTCAAGGGCTAGCTGTTGAATGCTGTCCGGCACTTCCTTGTAAGGAAAGGGTTTGCCAAAGTACAGCCCCAGGTTAGAAACGATGACTGTGAGACCTTACTGTCTTCCTTTGCTGCAGGAGCAGCTGCAGAAGCTGGAGGCGGAGTTGAGAGAAGTGACGAAAAACAAAGAGAAGCTGAGGAAGAACCTGCTGGAGCTGACAGAATATACCCACATGCTCCATGTGACGCAGTCCTTTGTCAGAAGAACGGAGGTGCTGCATGTGTATAGCTCTGTCCTGTTCATAACTCTTTACATTTGAGGGGAAGAGGCTTGGCTGTAGGCTGCTGGTCAGCTAAAAGGGAACCGTCTTGTTCCCAGGGTTCCCGGAGAGGGTGTTGTGCTACAGAGACTTTGACCTGACCCTACCTGGCGTTGCTGGTGTTCTTCAACAGGTGCTCAGACTCAGGGTCTCTGTATTGTGACTTTATTTGTTTAAGAATTTATAGGCCGCTTCTCCAGTTAAAGGCTCCAAAGTGTGCATATAGCAGAAAACCAAATCGTTACAATGAAAAAAACTGAAATAACGAAGACATACAACCAATATCCAATGACAGGTGAAACAGTGGGCGTTTTCGCACTGACCTTAATCGGCAGCGACGTCCCTCTTCACCACGCAGGATCTGCGCGGATTTCGCACCAATTGCTGCGGAGCACCCGGAAAAGCCGCAAAGTCCCGCGGCTTTTGCGTCGCAAATGTAAACCGCCAAAAAACAGTTTACATTTGCGACGCAAAAACCGCGGGACTTTGCGGCTTTTCCGGGTGCTCCGCAGCAATTGGTGCGAAATCCGCACAGATCCTGCGCGGTGAAGAGGGACGTCGCTGCCAATTAAGGTCAGTGCGAAAACGCCCAGTGAAAGGGGCAGATGCTGAAACGGCAAATGGAAATCAAAGTTATCGCAGCTTTGCTTGCCGTAAGGACTGCGGCCACACGGTTCTGGGGGGAGGAGTGGCTGTTCACATGATTCAGTTTCCTGTTGTGTTTGGTTCAGTGAGTTCATTCGTTTTATTCCTTTTTTTTTTTTGTCCTTGAGGTCCTTCCTTTAAGGAATTCAGCGCAGATGGTTCCTGCTAAGCCATCTAGTGGCCAGTATGGAAAATCAAACTTTTACTGCTTATCATGAGGCATCAGGCAAGGAATTAATAGACAATGTAATTAAACAGAAGACTGGAAGAGTCTGAATCGGGAAATTATGTTTTCTCAAAGAGAAGTTGAGAGCAATTAATAGAAGAATATGTATATAGTTAGAAGATGGGATAAAGATACGATAAATGGGAATGGAAAACGGGAATTGAACTGTTAAAGCCAATGGATTAGCTAGGAGGTGGTGGGTGTGCCCTCCCAAGACCTCCGACTGTAGAGATTTTGCTGTAATGGAGGTAACACTGTCCAGCTTTCTTTTGCAGGCACGAGAGAAGATAGTTAAAGTTTTAAAAAATTAAGTGTGAAAAGTGTGTGTGGAGAGCCAATTTGGTGTAGTGGTTAAGTGTGCGGACTCATCTGGGAGAACCAGGTTTGATTCCCCACTCCTCCACTTGCACCTACTGGCATGGCCTTGGGTCAGCCATAGCTCTGGCAGAGGTTGTCCTTGAAAGGGCAGCTGCTGGAACAGCCCTCTTCGCCCCACCCACCTCACAGGTTGTCTGTTGTGGGGGAGGAAGGTAAAGGAGATTGTGAGCCGCTCTGAGACTCTTCGGAGTGAAGAGCGGGATATAAATCCAATATCTTCATCTACCTCACAGGGTGTCTGTTGTGGGGTAAGAAGGGAAAGGAGATTGTGAGCCGCTCTGAGACTCTTGGGAGTGGAGGGCGGGATATAAATCCAATATCTTCATCTACCTCACAGGGTGTCTGTTGTGGGGGAGGAAGGTAAAGGAGATTGTGAGCCGCTCTGAGACTCTTCGGAGTGAAGAGCGGGATATAAATCCAATATCTTCATCTACCTCACAGGGTGTCTGTTGTGGGGTAAGAAGGGAAAGGAGATTGTGAGCCGCTCTGAGACTCTTGGGAGTGGAGGGCGGGATATAAATCCAATATCTTCATCTACCTTACATGGTGTCTGTTGTGGGGGGAAAGGTAAAGGAGATTGTGAGCCGCTCTGAGACTTCGGAGTGGAGGGCAGGGTATAAATCCAATATCATCATCTTCTTCTAAAGATGGTAGTCTGTGAAAGAAGTAAAGAAGTTTTGGAAACAAAAAAGAATATAATTATGATTAAAACAAGAATTAGGATAAGTGGTATGGGGATCGGGTGAGATCGGGTAAAGAAAGGAAATAAGATAAAGAGGAAGGCGTTTATTTATCTGTTGTTAGTATTCAGTTTGATTGGTAGAAGACAACAAAAAAATGAAGTGCGTTTATATGAGATGTATAAATATGTTGATAGATGCACACTTAATAAAAATATTTTTAAAAAAATTAATTTGAGTCCTTCTAGTAACAGATCTCTAAATTCTCAATTAATTGTAGGCATCTGTTTGTGGTTTTTATACCATGGTAGCCAATATAGGTAAATAAATAAAGCCAGTAAAGGTAACTGAACTGCACTATACCATGGTAGCATTGGTTTGGCTCGGAATGGAACGATGTGGCCTGTAGTCCTGTGAACATGGTATTAAATTCAAAAAACATTAACCATCGATGCACACTCCATGTGATGGAAGGAACCTAAATTCTCCGTCACCCTCCCAGTTGCAAAATATTAGTCCTGGAGTTGCAGGTTCCCAAATGGACATTGCAAAAGCAAAGAATAGCTGGATGCTGTTCTACTTCTGGCACATTATTTATTTAACTCATGTGTGCCCCACCTTTCTCCCCAGTGAAACCCAAAGCCGTTTCCTCTCCTCCCTTTTATCCTCACAGCCACCCTGTGAGGTAGGTTAGACTGAGAGTGTGCGACTGGCCCAAAGTCTCCCAGTGAGCTTCCGTGGCACAAATGGAGATTCGAACCTGGGTCTTCCAGATACTTAACTACTACATCACACTAGTTTTGTTTATCTGCACAAAGTGGTGGTGATGGGGATGATATTGGATTTATATCCTGCCCTATACTCTGAATCTCAGAGCAGCTCACAATCTCCTTGTCCTTCCTCCCCCACAACAGACACCCTGTGAGGTGGGTGGGGCTGAGAGAGCTCTGACAGAAGCTACCCTTTCAAGGATAACTCTGTGAGAGCTATCGCTGACCCAAGGCCATTCCAGCAGCTGCAAGTGGAGGAGTGAGGAATCAAACCCGGTTCTCCCAGATAAGAGTCTGCCCACTTAACCACTACACCAAAGTGGTCTGGATGGTGCTGCCTCCTTTTCTAAGCTAGAGGTGTTTTTAATGTCCCAGGTGCTTTTCTGCTTCAGATGTACAGGAAAAGTTTCCTCCCAGTTCTGCTGTTTATGTCTGAAGGCTGGCGAATTCAGTAGCGCTAGATTTATTTCCAGTATTCTGCTTCGATTGAGCATTCTGAAAATGCGATTTCTTTTTACTTCAACTTTTAGTTTGAGTCCTGTTTACAGACCAATTATGAAGAATTCCCGTCTTTAGAAAATGATCCTTTGTTGGACTACAACTGCATGCACAGGCTTGGCGCGAAACTGGGGTAGGTGATGATTGAGCACGAAGCAGAATAGAACTGTTGGGCACAGCTGGAAATCAGCACGATGCATTCTTATACGCTTGGCTTATTTGTTCGCTTCTGGCATTTTGATGTAAGAAGAGATCTGGCCCCCTTTTGGTTTTAAAAAAGGGATCGTTTCTTGGAATACGTAGGATTGTTAGTTTCCCATACTTCAGATGAGAAAAGGAATCTGTTTAAATCCTATTTAATTGAGGGGGACTCCACGCATATTTGTGTATATGCATGGATGTAGGTTATTTTGCTGGAAAGTTTTAGGACTTCAGATTAACAGCATCTCAGTACAGATAAGTGACACGTTAACTTTTAAATTCAGAAAAGAGTATGAGTCCAGTAGCACCTTAAAAGCTAACAACATTTGTGGCAGGTTATGAACTTTTGTAGTTGAAGAAGCAAGCGGTGACTCATGAAAGCGCACATGCTGCCACAAATTTTGTTAGCCTTTAGGGGGCTCCTAGACTCTTGCTCTTTTCTGCTGCTACAGACAGGCTAACACGGCTACCCATCTTGTTTAAATACAGTTCCATGTGTTGTTGGTGCTTGTTAACTGGGAATGCTTCCTCCTAATTAGTGTTATTAAACGGGAGGAAGGGAGAATAATATTTTAAAGATTCTTCTATAAATGCTGGGATCTTTTAGTCCCCTGGGAATAATTTATGTGATTTGAATGGCTTCGTTTTCAGAGGGAAGCCATGTTGGCCTGCAGTAGAAAAGTTAGATTTGAGTCCTTAGAGCACCTTAGAGACCAACAAGAGTTTCAGGGTGTCAGTGAGGCCTACGGGCTCCGGGGAAGCCTCAATCAGAGTAGCTACGGGGCCTACATTTCCCAGGAGCCTCGGCGGGAGGGTGGGATATAAATCTAATAAACTAACTAACTAACTTCTGTCCCTCTGATTGGATGGGCAGCAGTTTTGGAGGGAAAACTGGTGGGACCTGGAAGAAGAAGAACATTTCATATTTATACCCCGCCCTTCTCTCTGAATCAGAGAGTCAGAGCGGCTTACAATCTCCTGTATCTTCTCCCCCCATAACAGACACCCTGTGAGGTAGGTGGGGCTGGGAGGACTCTCACAGCAGCTGCCCTTTCAAGGACAACTCTTGCAAGAGCTATGACTAACCCAAGGCCCTTCCAGCAGCTGTAAGTGGAGGAGTGGAGAATCATACACCAACAACACATGGAACTGTATTTAAACTATATTGAAGGAAGGAAATAAAAGGCCCAGCTAGAGAGGGAGGGTTGTTCTCTCTGGAATGGCTGAGCTGGAGAGAGGCTGCAGCAGGAGAGTTCCCTCATCCAAAGAGGGGTGAGTCAGTTGAAATCAGAAGGAAGAGAGTGTATAGTTAGTCACATCAGGGCTTTTATTTTCTTTGCACCGCCTTTTCTTTTTCACTGTTGCACTAATAATTAGAACCACTTTTTGTTCTTGAGCACTTAAAATACACTTATTATTGTTATACTGCCTGAATCTTCATGTCTCTTTGGTCCCAGCTAAAAGGTGCTTGCTGAGAAGGAAGACGAGGGGTTGGGTGGGCGCTCTGGGCCCTCCCAGACAGACCTGTATCCAAGTGAGGGCAGCCAGTAGAGGCCCTCCCTGGTCCCTCGCTTGTGACAAAGGTAGCAGCTTTCGAGAGTTGTCTGACAAAGGGAGCTTTGGCTCTTGAAACCCTGAAATGATTGTTGGTCTCTTAAGGTGCTCCTGGACTCAGATCTAACTGTCGAATTGCTTTGGCAGTGTAGCATCGATATGTATCAGTGCCCTCAAAATATTTTAGCTTGCAAATAGTCTTTTGATCGTCTACCCATCCTCACCCAGTTCAGATTTTTCTTACAAACAAAGTAAATAAATCAAAGATTTCAGGTTTTCACGGCTGGTAACATCATTAGGGTTTGTAGAATCTTTCGGGCTCAAGTGCCGTGTTCTACTGGAGAAAGTTTTTCTTCCAGACATTTCGTTCTCGGCTACGGAGAACATCCTCAGTGGCGTTGCAGTCGGAGCAAGCGCTCTGACCTTCTTGACCTTCACTCAATGCACAGCAGCCAAGAAGGTCAGAGCGCCTGCTCCGGCTGCAACGCCACTGAGGATGTTCTCCGTAGCCGAGAACGAAACGCCTGGAAGGAAAACTTTCTCCAGTAGAACACGGCACTGGAGCCCGAAAGATTCTACAAACCCTAAAGTAAATAAATAATTGGAAGAACTGAGTGAACTTCGGGAGAGAGTTCCTTATCCAATAAAAATCCAAGTATTTAACTAATCACATTTCAGGGTTGCATCTGTATTATATTTTGGCTTTTTTAAAATGCAGATTTGTATCTGGCTTAATTCACCGAACAAAAATTGAAGCCTTTGAAAAGATGCTGTGGAGAGTCTGCAAAGGATACACGATTCTTTCTTACTCTGAACTGGAAGAGTGTCTTGATGATCCAGATACGGTGAGTAACCATGACAGATGAATAACGCAACGGTTCTATGAGGGACTGAGCCCTCCCTGCTTAGAAAATGTCTGATGGCTGCACATGTGTTCCTATGTGGATCTAATGGTTAACTGTTGTTAGTTTTCTTTTATTATGGCGAAGCTTTGCGCTGGAATGCCTAACCATGGCTCAGTATTAACTGAAGCCAGGGTATGAAACTGTGATCCAAGGGTTTGCATATCTATCTCTCGTTAGTGTTTAACTCTCGTTAGCGTTTAAGTAAGTAAGCACAAAAGTAGGCTTGAAACTCAACATCAAAAAAACTAAGATCATAGCATCCAGCCCCATCATACCTTGGCAAATAGAAGGAAAAGACATGGAAGTCGGGACAGACTTCAAATTTCTGGGATCCAAGATCACTGCAGATGGTGACTGTAGCCTTGAAATTAAAAGACGTTTGTTCCTTGGGAGGACAGCTATGGCGAACCTGGGCAGTATATCAAAAAGTAGAGACATCACCCTGCCAACAAAAGTCTGTATAGTCAAAGCGATAGTATTCCCAGTAGTAACGTTTGGCTGTGAGAGCTGGACCATAAGGAGGGCTGAGCGCAGAAGAATAGATGCTTTTGAAATGTGGTGCTGGAGAGGAATCTTGAGAGTCCCTTGGACTGCAAGAAGGTCGAATCAGTCAGTCCTAAGGGAAATCAACCCAGACTGTTCCCTGGAAGGTCAGATGCTGAAGCTGAAGCTCAAATCCTTTGGCCACCAAATGAGAAGGGAGCACTCCCTGGAGAAGACCCTGATGCTGGGAAAGACAGAAGGCAAAAGAAGAAGGGGACGGCAAAAGATGAGAAGGCTGGACAGCGTTACTGATGTAACAAGAATTTGAGCAGACTTCGGAGGATGGTGGAAGACAGGAGTTCCTGGCGTGACTTTGTCCATGGAGTCGCAAAGAGTCGGACTCGGCTGTGCGACTGAACAACAACAACAGTGTTAAATCTGCAAAGGCCAGATCGCAGGTATTTATTCATTCATTCAATTTATATCCTGCACTCCCCGCAAGTGAACTCATGGCGGCTAGCTAAGGGAATTTGCCTTGCCTCGCTAGTTTGCTTGACCATAAGATCTGTTTGGTGTGAGTCAGAGTACCCATTCAGGAGGCGGGACTTAGCTCAGGCACTTAAACCAGGTCACACCCCTGGCTTGTGTATAAAATGTGTGTGAGTGTATGCGACTGACATGTCTCTACAAAGGTCAAAAGGCCTGCCCTCTGTTTTCCTAAGCATCTCAAAACCCATGTGTCATGTGCATACTTGTGCTGTGCTTCAGTTTTTCTTTCTTTCTGGTGTTTCCAGACTTCTGGAATCCTAATGGCGTTTAGTGCATGTCCCATTCTGTCAATTGCATTGGCTCGCTCTGTGTAATCCACCTTGAGTCCCTGTGAGAATGGCAGACTGCCACTGACATAAGCTTTAAAACATAAGAGACCAGGGGCACTTTAAGACCAACCTTTATTCAAAGTACAAGCTTTCATGTTCATGCACACTTCCTCAGAGGTGCACAAAAGCTCACACTTTAAATTAAGCTTGGTTGGTCTTAAGTGCCCCAGGACTCACACTTTGTTCTGCTGGTTCAGACCAACATGACAGTCCACCTGGATAAATAAAAAAAGTTAATGGAAGAAGAAGAAGACAAGAAGATACTGGATTTATATCCCGCCCTATACTCTGAATCTCAAGAGTCTCAGAGCGGCTTACAATCTCCTTTACCTTCCCCCCCCACCACCACAACAGACACCCTGTGAGGAGGGTGGGGCTGAGAGAGCTCTCCCAGAAGCTGCCCTTTCAAGGACAACCTCTGCCAGAGCTTTGGCTGACCCAAGACCATTGCAGCAGGTGGAGTGGGGAATCAAAACCCGTTTCTCCCAGATAAGACTCCGCGCATTTAACCACTACACCAAACTGGCTCTTATTTGCCTAAATAAAAACTTTAGGAAAATCCTTTAAAACCACGTGTATCAACTACGTACGAGCAGTTGTTCCATCAAACGTTAGTAGATTCAGTAGCGGAGTTGTAAATCAGAGTTCAGCGCTGACAATTTGTTCACATTCCAGGGAGAACCTACCAGGTGGATTTGTTTCTTAATATCTTACTGGGGTGAACAGATCGGCCAGAAAGTTAAGAAGATATGCGACTGGTAAGAGTCAACATGTATTTAACCGTAGATATCGTACTTACTCATGTTCTGTGTCTTTAGCCTTACAGAGATTTTGTTGTTAGCTTAAACACTGAAAAAATTTGTTGTTGCCTTCAAGATCAAAAAGTGACATGAGCAGTGCTGATGGGGTACAGCCTCTGCCTATTCTAGAGAGAGGGCCTTGTGTGAGACACCCTGTGTCCTACTGACCCCTGAGAGCCAATTCACACATTGCATATTTAGGTACACACTTGAAATATTCGTTGCACGCCCCACAAATGTAACATGTGGATAATGTAAAACAAAGCAATTCTGGAATGGTGTGTTTCGTATCAGTAGAAAAGAGCAAGAGTCCAGGAGCACCTGAAAGTCTAACAAAATTCATGGCAGGGTGTGAGCTTTTGTGAGTCACTGCTCACTTCTTCAGATGCAGCTTGAGTGTGAGCCTGTTTGTCATATATTGAAATAAAAGAAGACTGCATATTTATACTATAATCAGAGACTCAGAGCAGCTTACAATCTCCTTGATCTTCTCCCCTCACAACAGACATCCTATGAGGTGGGTGGGGCTGGAGAGGGCTCTCACAGCAGCTGGCCTTGCAAGGACAACCTCTGCGATAGCTATGGCTAACCCATTCCAGCAGGTGCAAGTGGAGGAGGCAAATGACAATAGAAGGGGGTGACTGGATTAGGTGTGATATACAGAGAGAAAATAGGCATGGAGAAATCAGCATTGGTAATGAGACAGGAAACCAAGGTCTCGATTCAGTCCAGGTGGGTGCATTGTCTTGAGCTTCATTATCAGTTGCAATTCAGCAGTGTTTCATATTCATCAGACTGCTGTCTTGGCTTCTGGTCTCCATCAAGTATACACACATTCTCTGTTGGGTTTGCTGCCAAGTGTGTGGAAAAACTCAACATGCAGTTGAGATGGCTTTCTCAGCTGAAATGCTGAGAAAATGTGTGATGCTTTCTTTTTTAAGCCTAGCGAATGGTCTGCACACATGGGTTTTAGATTCCCTCCGGGCACTGGCTGCATTGCCACGCTTCCTGGAAGGCAGAGGCAAGCCTCTCTTTGCTCTTTTTATATTGTGGACAGTATGTGTGGGAAACGAAGAACTGGTCCATACTTCATTGAGGCCTTTTTGGTTCTGTGCGTCTGGTGTGCGTTTTGGTTCTCTGCCACTGGTGTGACTTGAATAATCTTTTTTCCTCTTTCTGGGTTTTCTCTAAGCATCAACTGCCAAACATTGTTGCACTGGTTTGTGTGACCTCTCAGGATACGTAAATGGAGGCTTTAGTTAGAGTCCCCATGTCAGCTCCAGATCTGATCCACCAGCAGTAAAAATACAGATTCTCTCTTTTGCTGGTTTTTCAGACATTCTTCTCTCCAGGAATGCTATCCACTCTGACTTAAATCTCCTATGGAATTTCCTAATACAGAAGATTTGGGGGCATGTTTGAGATGTCACGCTTAGATTAGTGTGGACCGATGAACTGAGTGTGCATGGTACAATACCCCTCCAGTGTAGTGGTGAAGTGTGCGGACTCTTATATGGGAGAACCGGGTTTGATTCCCCACTCCTTCACTTGCACCTGCTGGAAAGGCCTTGGGTCAGCCATAGCTCTCACAGAGGTTGTCCTTGAAAGGCAGCTGCTGTGAGAGCCCTCTCAGCCCCACCCACCTCACAGGGTGTCTGTTGTGGGGGGAGAAGATATGGGAGATTGGAAGCCGCTCTGAGTCTCTGATTCAGAGAGAAGGACGGGGTATAAATCTGCAATTCTTCTTCTCTTCCATAAATACGTATGGAAAGGGAAAGTTGGGAGTGGTAATATTTCATATTTGTCTACCATTATTCATCCTAAGGAAACACTGGCCTTCAAAGGCAACCCAGAGAGCAGCCTGAAAAGCATCGCACCAGCCTTCCCGGGCCCAATATCCAGCAAGGTTGATTTGTTTGTTTCCAAGGCACTAACTTGTCTTGTGGGCCCACTACAGGAACCGAGAGTTGCTTTCTTTCAATGAACATATGAAGCTGCCTTCTACTGAATCAGACCCTCGGTCCATCAAAGTCAGTTGTCTACTCAGACTGGCAGTGGCTCTCCAGGGTCTCAAGCTGAGGTTTTTCATGCCTGGACCCTTTTTAGTTGGAGATGCCGGGGACTGAACCTGGTACCTTCTGCTTACCAAGCAGATGCTCTACCACTGAGCCACCATCCCTCCCCTTAGGCCTATGAACATATATGAACATATGAAGCTGTCTTCTACTGAATCAGACCGTGAGTCCATCAAAGTCAGTATTGTCTACTCAGACTGGCAGCAGTTCTCCAGGGTCTCAAGCTGAGGTTTTTCACACCTATTTGCCTGGACCCTTTTTAGTTGGAGATGCCGGGGATTGAACTTGGGACCTTCTGCTTACCAAGCAGATGCTCTAACACTGAGCCACCATCCCTCCCCTTCAGTGGCTCTCCAGGATCTCAAGCTGAGGTTTTTCACACCTACTTGCCTGGGCCCTTTTTAGTTGGAGATGCCGGGGATTGAACCTGGAACCTTCTGCTTACTAAGCAGATGCTCTACCCCTGAGCCACCGTCCCTCGCCTTAGGCCTATGAACATATGAAGCTGTCTTATACAGAATCAGACCCTCGGTCCATCAAAGTCAGTCTTGTCTACTCAGACTGGCAGCGGCTCTCCAGGGTCTCAAGCCGAGGTTTTTCATGCCTTTTTGCCTGGAGCATCCTTTATCAGGGGATTCCGTGTGATCCAAGCCCTAGCTTTGCAGCACTGTGTTTTATTTCCTTGCTTTTCTTTTTTCAAAATCAACCACTCCCCCTACCTGTGCTTTCTCCATTGTGGCTCCTGGCTAGTGGAATGACCTGAACAGGGGGGGTGGTCAGGAAAGCTCCCACTCTCCTGGCCTTATGCAAACGATGCAGAAGTAATAGGGTTTTCTGCACAAGTAATAGGGTTGCACTGCACAAAAGGGATTTACAGATGTGCTTGGATAAATGGTTAGGGACTGTGGTACGTACTTCTCTGCTAGCTTATTATAAGTAAGAACATCACAAGAGCCCTGCTGGATGAGACCAGTAGCCCATCTAGTTCAGTCTCCTGTCTCACCCAGTGGCCAACCAGTTCCTCTGGAGGCCTTCATAAGAACATCAGAAGAGCCCTGTTGGATCTGAGCAGTGGTCCTTCTAGTCCAGCCTCCTGTCTCACACAGTGGCCAACCAGTTCCTCTGGAGGGCCGACAATAGGGCAGAGAGGCTGAGACCTTCATAAGAACATCAGAAGAGCCCTACTGAATCAGACCCCAGTGGTCCTTCTAGTCCAGCATCCTGTCTCACGCATTGGCCACCGAGTTACTTTTGAGGGCCAGCAACAGGACATAGGGGCTGAGGCCTTCCCCTGATGTTGCCTCCTGGCTCTGGCCCTTTTAAAGCTGTTTTTAGAATCCTGTTATGTAATTTCTGTCCCACTTAATGTGTCATATGAATTCTTATGGCAATTGAATGTCTCTTTTTTGCGATTGTACTGGCTTGCTCTGTAATCCGCCTTAAGACCATGCGAGAAAAGCAGCCTATAAATAGCATAAATAAAATATATGCATGTATATTTTTGCCAGCTACCACTGTCACATCTACCCTTATCCTAACACACCCGAGGACCACCAGACAGTTATGGAAGGACTCCAAGTTCGTATTCAGGATCTGCACATTGTGAGTAGGAAGTCTGTAGCTGTTCCTTATTTTTCAGCTGGAGAAGCCACAGAACATATATGTACATATGAAGCTGCCTTCTGCTGAATCAGACCCTCAGTCCATCAAAGTCAGTCTTGTCTACTCAGACTGGCAGCGGCTCTCCAGGGTCCCAAGCTGAGGTTTTTCACACCTATTTGCCTGGACCCTTTTTAGTTGGAGATGCCGGGGATTGAACCTGGGACCTTCTGTTTACCAAGCAGATGCTCTACCACTGAGCCACCATCCCTCCCCTTAGGCCTATGAACATATATGAACATATGAAGCTGCCTTCGACTGAATCATACCCTCGGTCCATCAAAGTCAGTCTTGTCTACTCAGACTGGCAGCAGCTCTCCAGGGTCTCAAGCTGAGGTTTTTCACGCCTACTTGCCTGGACCCTTTTTAGTTGGAGATTCCGGGGATTGAACCTGGGACCTTCTGCTTACCAGGCAGATGCTGTACAACTGAGCCACCGTCCCTCCCCAATGTCCACTTTCGTGGAAGACTATGCCTGTAAACTTCCTTTATTCTGCCTGCCAGTCTGTCAGACGGAAAGGGCTTTTCCTGACTCTGCTAGAAACTGCTTTCATCAAAATGGGCTTTCATGTAAGCCGGAGATGTTCACTCTCTGTATTCTTGGGATGAAAGTGGTCACTTCACATCCGGGCCACATCTGTCCTGACAATGTTTTACGTATATATGTGTATTAAATGCAAATGAAATGTAATATTAAAGAGTGGAATGGCTTCCTTCTTACCTTGTGGAGCCACATTCCAGGGGCTAGGCAAAGGCCACCATTTGCCCGTTCCTGATACTAGAACTAGTTAGAATGCAAAACCTGGTTAGAATACAAATAATGGGAGACTCTCGCATGGCTGGCTGCTGTGAATTTGCCCTTTATGGAGACAGTGTCCTTCTGCACTGTGTGATTTATTTAAAATATTTATATTTCACCTTTCTACATTGCCCAGGGCAGCTTGCGAATTATACAAATATTATACACGTGCTTTCTATCTAGGTGCATAAGTTATGCGGAATATTACCAGCCTATATGTAGTTTTATGCCTGGTAGCCAATGACATGGATCCTGCTTTTTGATATAATCTAATAATCCTGTGATTATGATATCGTTTTGCTTGGATGTGGTTTATTTAATGTAAAGTTTTTAATGTTTAAGCCGCCCTGAGCCCGCTTGCGGGATAGGGCGGGGTATAAAGCGAAAAATTAAATTAAATACGTTTTAAAACATAGATTAAATATATAAATCAAGTTTAACCTGCAACAAATATCCCTACTAGCTGCCAATCAGAGGTACTCCATTAGTTACTTCTGCCAAAGGCTCATTGCAACAATTCCACATTGCACCTTTTACGGCAGAGAGCGAGTGTGTACTGTATCTAGTGGGCTATTCCAAAGTTTGGGTGTGGCCACATTTTAAATCCTTTAAAAAAATCTTGTTTCACTTTTTTTTAAAACCAAAAAATCCCAAAGGTGCTGCATAAAACGGAAGATTACTTACGGCAAGTTTTGTGTAAAGCGTCTGAATCCATCTATACCTGGGACGTCCAAGTGAAGAAGATGAAAGCCATTTATCATGTGCTTAACCTGTGCAGCTTTGATGTTACCAACAAATGCCTCATCGCTGAGGTCTGGTGCCCAGTCGCAGATCTGCCTAACATGCGTCGAGCCCTTGAGGAAGGATCTGTAAGTCAATTAATTAGCTTGCGGGGTGGCTGTGTGGACATAGAGTTATGTTCCAGGAGTTCATGTCATGTGAATGTTGGATATATTTGCAGCAGAGGTAAAGGAAGTGTTGAGTGATTCACATGGATAGATTTGGTTGAAGCAGAAGAACAGCAAGGATGAAAGAGGGTTGACTGTAGTGCTGTGCAGACACTGGGAATGCATGTTAAGTGGAGGATTGGGGTCATAAGAACATAAGAGCCTGGCTGGATCAGACCAATGGGCTGTCTAGCCCAGAGGACCAGCAACAGGACAGAGGGGCCAAGGCCTTCCCCTGATGTTGCCTCCTGGCTCCATGTCTCAGAGGATAACAAGAGCCCTCCTGGATCAAGTAGTGGTCCATCTAGTCCTGCATCTTGTCTCACATAGTAGTCCCTCTGGAGGGTCAACCAGAGGGCTTAGAGGCCAAGGCCTTCCCCTGATGTTGCCTCCTGGCTCTGGAGTTCAGAGGATAAGAAAAGCCTTGCTGGATCAGACCAGTGGTCCCTTTAGTCCAGCATCCTGCCTCACACAGTGGTCAGACAGTTCCTCTAGAGGGCCAACAACTGGGCACAGAGGTCAAGGCCTTCCCCTGAGGTTGCTTCCTGGCTCTGGGGATTCATTGATAGACTTCTCCTCCTTGAACTACTCTCTAAAGGTGCTTATTCCTGTGGACATCATTACATCATGCTACAGCTGTGATGGTTTCCCTGTTTCCACAGGGGCACGTACACTTAGCATTCTGATCTGTTCATTGCAAAGCAAAAGTGTAGAGAGAATACTTTTCTGGCCTCTGTTGTGTTCAAGAAGGCTGTGGTCCAGATGTGAAAGTTGATCTGAGAACGATGCAGAAGTGTCTGATGGAGAGGGCCAAGGTGCTGGCATCCTGCTTGCTTGTAGTGTGTACGCACAGGACATCTGCATGGGATTGACATTTGGATGACAGAATGTGGAAAAGCAACTTATTTCCCCAGTTTGCAAACATTAATCTGTGTTGTTGTCGTTCATTCCAAAATCAGAGAGAAAGTGGAGCATCTGTTCCGTCATTCATCAACACGATACCAACGACGGAGACTCCTCCAACTTTGATACGCACCAATAAGTTTACTGTGGGGTTCCAAAACATTGTTGATGCGTATGGGATTGGGAACTACCGGGAAGTCAATCCAGGTAGGTGTCGTTGCATGTAGACAAGTATTTATTGAGAAGCAAGGTATACCTGGAACCACCTACCTGGTTCCTCCTGCCTTTCCAAATGCGTAAAATAGTCTTTTCCAAAAATGTTATGTTGCATCACAAAAGTATATTCGTTCAGCACTGCCACTGCGTATTTTATTACAATATTTTTTATACTAGCCTTTCTGCAAAGACCAGAAGTCAGCTTTCATGCTTCTCCCCAACCCCTTTCTATTTTATCCTCAATCAACCCTCTGAGGGTTAACTAGGCTGACAGACTAACTAGCCCAAGGTCACCCAGTGTGCTTTGTGGCCCAGTGTGGATTTGAACTGGTATCTCCCTAATCTCAGTCCAAACTTGCTTCGTGTGAGACCCACATAGAATAAACATCAGATGTTTGAGAGCCGCAAGACAGGGAGGCAGGCAAATAGATAGGGGAGGGAGAGGTGGAAAGAAAGCAACTTTAAATGCTTTCTCCAAACCTCCGGTTGGCTTGGCACGGAGAAGTGATTTAAAGAGACAAATGCCTGCTCCGAACTGGCCAATGTGGGGCAGGGGGGCTTCAAGAGCCACATGATGTGTGTGAAAGAGCCACAGGTGGCTCCTGAGCTGCAGTTTGCCTCAGTCTGACAATTTAATGTGATTTAATCATTAGACTTACAGCTTGCCCTTCCCTGCATTGCCAGTTTGGTGTAGTGGTTAAGTGTGCGGACTCTTATCTGGGAGAACCGGGTTTGATTCCCCACTCCTCCACTTACACCTGCTGGCATGGCCTTGGGTCAGCCATAGCTCTGGCAGAGGTTGTCCTTGAAAGGGCAGCTGCTGGGAGAGCCCTCTCCAGCCCCACCCACCTCACAGGGTGTCTGTTGTGGGGGAGGAAGGTGAAGGAGATTGTGAGCCGCTCTGAGACTCTTCGGAGTGGAGGGCGGGATATAAATCCAATATCTTCATCTACCTCACAGGGTGCCTGTTGTGGGGGAGGAAGGGAAAGGAGATTGGGAGCCGCTCTGAGACTCTTCGGAGCGGAGGGCGGGATATAAATCCAATATCTTCATCTACCTCACAGGGTGTCTGTTGTGGGGGAGGAAGGGAAAGGAGATTGTAAGCCGCTCTGAGACTCTTCGGAGTGGAGGGCGGGATATAAATCCAATATCTTCATCTACCTCACAGGGTGTCTGTTGTGGGGGAGGAAGGGAAAGGAGATTGTGAGCCGCTCTGAGACTCTTCAGAGTGGAGGGCGGGATATAAATCCAATATCATCATCTTCTTCATCATCTTCTTCTTCTTCTTTTTCTTCTTCTTCTTCTTCATAGCGAGGCTCGGGTTTAAAACGCCTTAATTTAAAACATCTCGCAGCCATCTTACACAGTTATCAAATTATCATGTCGACGCACATGAAACTCATACAGCATAAATATCATCAGTAACCCTGGCGTCCCCTGAAGCAAAAATAACTCCTGGCACCAGAGGTTTAGTTGTTTGCATTATAGAAACAGAACGCGGGGAGGCAGGGAAGAGTTCCCCAGTCTGCCAAGGGAGGAGTGGGATTGGGGAGAACCAGCTTATGCTGGAAGCCGCAGGTATGAGGCAAAGCTCAAGTAGTTCAGGGAATGGTCCGGCTCCAGGGTAAGACTTGGAGTAGCAGGAATGCGGTCGGCTCAGATCTTTCAAGCACACGTGACCTCAAGCAGGGATGCAGCCTGCAGCGCGAATAAATGCTGTTAAAACAGTTTTTACAGTGGACGAGGGGGACTTAGCTGAAAATAAAGATTTCCAGGCAGGCTGCTGTGAAGACCACACACCAGTGCTGATGCACATTCTCCTCTGTGTGTTTTATCTGTTTTGCACATCTGCGTGTGTCTTTCACTGAGCACTTCCTCAGTTATCAGTCACCTGGCTGGACCCCTTATTGAGCAGCTCCAAGGGGAGTTTCTCTGAGGAGGAGGGAGAGGGAGGCTACAGTTACCTGTTGTAGGAAACCACCTGGGGTTTTTTTGGCCACTGTGTGACACAGAGTGTTGGACTGGATGGGCCTTTGGCCTGATCCAGCATGGCTTCTCTTATGTTCTTATGTGACACAGAGTGTTGGACTGGATGGGCCTTTGGCCTGATCCAGCATGGCTTCTCTTATGTTCTTATGTGACACAGAGTGTTGGACTGGATGGGCCTTTGGCCTGATCCAGCATGGCTTCTCTTATGTTCTTATGTGACACAGAGTGTTGGACTGGATGGGCCTTTGGCCTGATCCAGCATGGCTTCTCTTATGTTCTTATGTGACACAGAGTGTTGGACTGGAGGGGTCATTGGCCTGATCCAACATGGCTTCTCTTATGTTCTTATGTGACACAGAGTGTTGGACTGGATGGGCCACTGGCCTGATCCAACATGGCTTCTCTTATGTTCTTATGTGACACAGAGTGTTGGACTGGATGGGCCACTGGCCTGATCCAACATGGCTTCTCTTATGTTCTTATGTGACACAGAGTGTTGGACTGGATGTGCCATTGACCTGATCCAACATGGCTTCTCTTATGTTCTTATGTGACACAGAGTGTTGGACTGGATGGGCCTTTGGCCTGATCCAGCATGGCTTCTCTTATGTTCTTATGTGACACAGAGTGTTGGACTGGATGGGCCTTTGGCCTGATCCAGCATGGCTTCTCTTATGTTCTTATGTGACACAGAGTGTTGGACTGGATGGGCCTTTGGCCTGATCCAGCATGGCTTCTCTTATGTTCTTATGTGACACAGAGTGTTGGACTGGAGGGGTCATTGGCCTGATCCAACATGGCTTCTCTTATGTTCTTATGTGACACAGAGTGTTGGACTGGATGGGCCTTTGGCCTGATCCAGCATGGCTTCTCTTATGTTCTTATGTGACACAGAGTGTTGGACTGGATGGGCCTTTGGCCTGATCCAGCATGGCTTCTCTTATGTTCTTATGTGACACAGAGTGTTGGACTGGAGGGGTCATTGGCCTGATCCAACATGGCTTCTCTTATGTTCTTATGTGACACAGAGTGTTGGACTGGATGGGCCTTTGGCCTGATCCAGCATGGCTTCTCTTATGTTCTTATGTGACACAGAGTGTTGGACTGGAGGGGTCATTGGCCTGATCCAACATGGCTTCTCTTATGTTCTTATGTGACACAGAGTGTTGGACTGGATGGGCCTTTGGCCTGATCCAGCATGGCTTCTCTTATGTTCTTATGTGACACAGAGTGTTGGACTGGATGGACTATTGGCCTGATCCAGCATGGCTTCTCTTATGTTCTTATGTGACACAGAGTGTTGGACTGGATGGGCCTTTGGCCTGATGCAACATGGCTTCTCTTATGTTCTTATGTGACACAGAGTGTTGGACTGGATGGGCCTTTGGCCTGATCCAACATGGCTTCTCTTATGTTCTTATGTGACACAGAGTGTTGGACTGGATGGGCCTTTGGCCTGATCCAACATGGCTTCTCTTATGTTCTTATGTGACACAGAGTGTTGGACTGGATGGGCCTTTGGCCTGATCCAACATGGCTTCTCTTATGTTCTTATGTGACACAGAGTGTTGGACTGGATGGGCCTTTGGCCTGATCCAGCATGGCTTCTCTTATGTTCTTATGTGACTCAGAGGGTTGGACTGGCTGGGCCATTGGCCTGATCCAACATGGCTTCTCTTATGTTCTTATGTGACACAGAGTGTTGGTCTGGATGGGCCTTTGGCCTGATCCAACATGGCTTCTCTTATATTCTTATGCCCCAAAGCCTGCTTGTGTTCCTTAGCAACTGGGCTGCATTGAGCCAAAAAACAAAAGCACTTTGTCAGTGTCTTAAATAACGAAGTAGGAGTCCAGGAGCACCTTTAAAACCAACAAAATGTTATGCAGAATATAAGCTTTCAGATGCATTCATACTTCAGACAAAGAAATGGGGTACAGCGAGCAGAGCTGCATATAGCTGGTGGGCAGTGGTTAAGAATGCAAAGTGGTACAAAGTTAGAATCCAATGGCAAAAAAGTGAATTAACAAACTGAAAGAACATTTGGTCTGGATGGCGTTTGCGTGGGAAACCAATAAAACGGTAACATGTCAGAATGGGAGAATGACGGTGAGACCATCGTAAGGCAATAAATTGCTCAACGCGGCTGCCCCCGTGGATTTTAAATAACAAAGGATCCAGTAAGACCTTAAAGACTGACAAAATTAGCGGCAGGGCATGAGCTTTCATGAAGAGCAAGAGTCCCCCAGAGCCAAAGTCCCATTGGTGAAGAGCAAGAGTCCCTTTAGATTACTCATGAATCTTATACATGCCACAAACGTTAGTCTTCAAGGTGCTACCGGACTGTGGCTTTTTTTTCTCCTGTTTGGTGTAGTGGTTAAGTGTGTGGACTCTTATCTGGGAGAACCGGGTTTGATTCCCCACTCCTCCACTTGCACCTGCTAGCATGGCCTTGGGTCAGCCATAGCTCTGGCAGAGGTTGTCCTTGAAAGGGCAGCTGCTGGGAGAGCCCTCTCCAGCCCCACCCACCTCACAGGGTGTCTGTTGTGGGGGAGGAAGGGAAAGGAGATTGTGAGCCGCTCTGAGACTCTTCGGAGTGGAGGGCGGGATATGAATCCAGTATCTTCATCTACCTCACAGGGTGTCTGTTGTGGGGGAGGAAGGGAAAGGAGATTGTGAGCCGCTCTGAGACTCTTTGGAGTGGAGGGCGGGATATAAATCCAATATCTTCTTCTTCTTCTTCTGTTGCAGACACACTAACACAGCTGCCCATCATAAATAGCAAAGGTTGCCTTCTGTAGAATTCTGATTTAGCACATATCAAAATAGCTGTTCTGATTCCCCCCCCCCTCTCTCTCTAATTTTGAAGCTCTTTTCACCATCATCACCTTCCCGTTTATATTTGCCGTCATGTTTGGAGACTGCGGCCACGGCTTCCTGATGTCCCTCTTTGCTCTGTTACTGGTCGTGTTTGAGAAACACCCACGACTGATGCGATCGCAGGACGAGGTGAGGAAGGCTCGCTGTGGGTTTACAACCGATGTTTCTGTTTCTGGGCTTCCTGCGAGCGGGAATCTTGCTCCCCCACTCTTACCTGGAGAGCCTGTTTGCGAGGCTGTAGAACAGAGGAAGAGAGTTTGGTACCTCGGCCCATGTTTGGAGAAAGAGTTCCCACTTGCAGTGGTGATGCATGAACTGTATGGGGGAAGGTGGGTGGGGGGAGATTTCTCTCGATACTGGAACGTGGGCTCACCCACTGAAATCCAGGACAGGCAGAGAAGAAAGGAATTCGAGAACAGAAATCAGGAGCAGAGGTGTACACACAGAGATAATAATAATAATAAAATTTTATTTATACCCCGCCCTCTCCGCCAAGGCAGGCTCAGGGCGGCTTACAGGCATGGCAAAGCCATTGAACAATAAAACAGTTATACAATTCAATAAAATTACAATTTACTATTAAATTTTTACATAATCTAAAACAATCTAAAAACAGTCTAAAATATCTCGGTGTTATCTCAGTTATTAATATTTGTGATGGTGTGATGTTTATTTCAAGCTCCATCTTGAAGGGCTAGCCGGAAGAGGGCGGTTTTGCACGCCCTACGGAATTGACTAAAGGTAAAGGTAGTCCCCCTGTGCAAGCACCAGTCGTTTCTCGACTCTGGGGTGACGTTGCTTTCACCACGTTTTCATGACAGACATTTTGCGGGGTGGTTTGCCATTGCCTTCCCCAGTTTTCTACACTCCCCCCCCCCCAGCAAGCTGGGTACTCATTTTACCGACCTCGGAAGGATGGAAGGCTGAGTCAACCTGGAGCCGGCTGCCTGAACTAGCTTTCGCTGGGATCAAGCTCAGGTCGTGAGCAGAGGGCTCCGACTGCAGTACTGCAGCTTTACCACTCTGCGCCACGGGGCATGCACGGTACACAGAGATAGACACACACAAATTATAAATACTGAAGACACATGAAAGAGCCAGTTTGGTGTAGTGGTTAAGTGTGCAGACTCTTATCTGGGAGACCTGAGTTTGATTCCCCACTCCTCCACTCGCACCTGCTGGAATGGCCTTGGGTCAGCCATAGCTCTTGTAGGAGTTGTCCTTGAAAGGGCAGCTTCTGTCAGAGCTCACTCAGCCCCACCCACCTCACAGGGTGTCTGTTGTGTGTGTGTGGGTGGGGGGAAGTAGAGAAGACTGTGACCGCTCTGAGACGCTGAGATTCAGAGTATAGGGCAGGATATAAATCCAATATCATTATCATCTTATACTGAATCAGAGCCAGGGCTTTTTCCCCTTGGGGGAACGTAGGGGAACAGAGTTCCAGAACCTCTTTGTGGAAACAGAATTCTCAAATGTTTAAAAGTGCATGGGGGGCACTGGTGTATTTCTCAATTTCCCTCTTGAGAGTTCCGGGGGGGAAAAGCCCTGAATCAGACTGTCGGTCCTTCAAGGTCTACTCAGGCTGGCAGTGGCTCTGCAGGATCTCAGGCTGAAGTCTTTCACGTCACCTACTGCCTGAGCCCCTTTAGCTGGAGATGCCAGGGATTAAACCTGGGGCCTTCTGCATGCCAAGCAGATGCTCTTTCACCATGCCCCCCCAACCCCCCAACCCCCATGTTTGTTATGAAATATATATCCTTTTTAGGGTGCCATTAGTGGTGGAAAGTGCTGTCGAGCCACAGCCAACTTATGACCGCCCTGTAGGGTTTTCAAGGCAAGAGACGTTCAAAGGTGGTTTGCCTTTGCCTGCTTCTGCGTAGCGACCCAGGGACTTCCTTGGTGGCCTCCCATCCAAACGCCGACCCTGCTTAGCTTCTGAGATCTGACAAGATCAGGCTAGCCCAGGGCCATCTTGCATCGCTGAGTGCCAGAGCTGGTTTACAATAACCAAGTTATGTACATGCACACGAGGATACAGTTCATGCAGCTGTGGTCGTCAAGCCCTACTTGTAAGCTGCTGAGAGTCATATGGTTTATAGAGAGCTGGAAGAGTGTCTTTCTCGCTGTCTAGTTCAAACCTTCCCCCCTCCATTGCAGGAAATTTGAAGCTGTCACCTCCTTGACTGATGGCTGCCCAACTTGTTCCCTGGTAAGCCCCAGGGAGGGAGTGTCCCCCTCTGCTCCGTTATTGGTTCCGTTGTCAATCGTCCTTTACCATGTCACACAAAGGGTCTGGTATCTACTGCTTCAGAGTCAAGTACTCTACATCTGCTTGGTTAGTGTCGCTGAAAGGGCTCTGGTCTGGTCTGGTCCAGCAGACCAGCTCTTGTGTTTTTAAGCCCCAGGCACCCTGTGTCATCGAAAGTGGGGTTGCCCCTGCTTGCACAGACTTGTATACCAGATCGCCAGGGAGCCCCCAAGCTGCGGCGCAACAAATGCTGCGCATTAAACATCAGTTTCTTGTCAATTGGGAACGAATTCAAAGCTTACGTATCGAACAGAATTGGAGTCCAGTAGCACCTTCAAGGCCAAGTGTTTTATTGCGAATGTAAGCTGTTGTAAGTGTGTAAAAACATACTTCATCAGACAACAGTATGGGATGGAATGAGCAGTCCCACATATAGAGAGAGTGGGCAGTGAATTAGTATGCAAGATAGCGAGAATGTTTTTAGTAGACTGAAAGAATGACGAGTTGGGGGTCCGGCAATCTTCGGTTTGGGTTGACTGGGCAGAAAAGAAGAAGAAGAAGAAGATATTGCGTTTATATCCCACCCTCCACTCCGAAGAGTCTCAGAGCAGCTCACAATCTCCTTTACCTTCCTCCCCCACAACAGACACCCTGTGAGGTGGGTGGGGCTGGAGAGGTTCTCACAGCAGCTGCCCTTTCGAGGACAACCTCTGCCAGAGCTATGGCTGACCCAAGGCCATGCTAGCAGGTGCAAGTGGAGGAGTGGGGAATCAAACCCGGTTCTCCCAGATAAGAGTCCACACACTTAACCACTACACCAAACTGACTCTCCACACCAAACTGACTGAAAAAACAGCAAAGGTTGAATTGGAGACTGGTGTCAATGTCATTAGGTCTCTTCATTGTGAAGAATAATCAATTAGAGTCTGCTATAACGTTCCATCAGTCTCTAAGGCATGGGTTAAAATCACAGCATTTTCCTAAATCAAATGTTCTCGTCTTTAAAGTTCACCTGACCCTGACAGGTCCCGTGCTTTACTGTTTGCAGATCATGAAAATGTTCTTCGAAGGGCGATATATCATCTTGCTGATGGGCTTGTTTTCAGTGTACACTGGCTTGATATACAATGACTGCTTTTCAAAGTCGCTGAATATCTTCGGCTCCCACTGGAACGTTTCGCAGATGTTTGAACAGAAGGCGTGGAAGTAAGTGACTCTTGCGTAGTCCAACCTGGTATTGAAGCAGCCCGCTGTCTTTGGATAGGAAGCTGTTGACTGCATATGTGTGTGGAGCGCCTTATCCTTGCCCTGGCACACATATACACTGATTATATAGTTGCCGTTCCAGTGATTCATTTGACTTCTCAGTCCCTTAGAAGAGGAAGAAGACAACTGCAGATCTTCTTCGTGGTCTCTGTGCATTCACACATATGGGTAATCCGCAGGATTGGCCCCGACCTCGGAGAGTTCAAAGCAATCTTGATCGTAGATCTGGCGCGCCTCCCACTTGTCCTGGGAGGAGACAGCTACTGCGCATGCCTGGACAAGGGGGAGGTGCTTAGCCACTCAGTTTCTTCCTTACCGCCGACCGGATCGCATGCCTTGGAGAGGCACACCGTCCAGACTCCTGCGTGCACTGCAGCCAATTTGGTAAACAGGCCCGCAAGAACCGCGCCGCGAGACTCAAGAGCCACCTCATGGAAACCTCACTCCGACCGGCCATGCCGCGTGGCGGACAACAACAACCCGCGCCATCTTCCCCACACCTCGTGGGAGAGGCGCAGTCGGCAGCTTCCGTGGCACAGACTCCCTGTAAGCCTAAGACCGGCAAGCACTCTAAGAAGTCGGACGACCCCAAAAAGCGCCGCCACTCCGATTCCGCCCACTCGGACCCGACGGGTAGCACTAGCTCAAAAAAGCATAAGACCCGCCCTCTCGACTCGGCCTCGAACCCGACCACCAAACCGAAGGCCCCGAACCCGACCGCCACTGCCTCCGGATCGATGCCGAAGACTCCGACGTCGAAGTCGACGGCAACACCGTCAATCACTCCGTTGGAAATCATCCGCATCTCATCAAAGTCGCCGTCCATTCCGAATTCCCCACCAGACCAGCTGCTGGATTCGCACTCTACCGCATCCGTTAGGACCCACACTCTCGACCCCACTAAATTCATAGATCTCTCACAGCCGATAGACGCCCACGCGCTCACCAGAGAACCCTCGACCCCGAGAGATCCCCTGACTAGACCTCGATCTCACAGTCGCAGACGCACCAGGTCCCGCAGTCGCCGACACACCAGGTCCCGCAGTCGCCGCCGTACCAGGTCCCGCAGTCGCCGCCGCACCAGGTCCCGCAGTCGCCGCCGCACCAGGTCCCGCAGCCGCCGACGCTCTCGCAGCCACCGCAGGGGGAGACACTACTATTACTCCCCATCGAGATCTAGGTCTCCATCCCCACGGCACCGAAGACGGCACCGACGATCACCATCCCACGATCGCCATTACCACAGCTACCAAGAGTCTCCGCGCTACCGAGATCGCACACACAGACTCCAAACTGCATCGATCGAATCGCTTCACCACCATGACGACCCTACGGACCTCGGCGCCGAACCGAAGCTCCCGTCACCACTAGAATCCCTACACACGGCTCCCAAGACAACACCTCAGCCCGACCTACCTCAAGGAACCGACGACGGATCCGAGGAGGAACTCTCCGACTCCGACCACTCTTCGGGTTCGGACCTACAATCCCCAGACTCCGACATAGCCAAGCCAGCAGACTTATCACCGTCTGAAGGCCCAAGATCCTACCTCGACCTTGTAGCAAACATGGCAAGCTCGCTAAATCTAAAGCTCAATACAGACGCTCCCAGAGTCTCGGACGTCGTTTTTGATCTAGTCCACGCGGATCTTCCATCCAGCTCTTCTCTCCCAATGCTCCCCGTTCTACTAGAAACACTCAAAGAGGCATGGGACAAACCGGCATCGGTACCGCCAACATCCAAGAGGGTTGAAGCGCTGTACAAGATACACGCACCTGATTCCAAGTTCCTGTTCACCCACCCGGCTCCGAACTCGATCATTGTACATTCGTCCTCGAAGTCGAAGCAGACTAGACACCCGGTACCACCAGAACGGGAGGGCAAAAAACTCGACACGATCGGAAGAAAGATTTACGCCCTCACTACAGCCACAACCAAAATCCTCAACTACATGGCATGCTTCTCCGCATACACCCACAACCTGACCACCTCCCTCGCCGCATTGGTACCATCCCTGCCCGAGGCATCCCAAAAGTCAGCCACCACCACCCTGCAGGAGATGGCCAGAGTAACCAAACAGCAAATCAACACTGCCCGTCACGCTGCACAGTGTTCCTCCAGAACCTTGGCCTCAGCCATAGCACTCCGCAGACACGCGTGGCTCAGGTCCTCCTCCCTCCAACCAGACATCAAATACAAAGTTGAAGATTTGCCCTTTGATGGCCTTGGCCTGTTTAGCTCCTCTACAGATGACATCCTCACATCTGTAGACGATGGCAGGAAGAGGGCAAGACGACTGGGAGTCTCCCAACCTCTGACCCAAACCAATCGACAAAGGAACTGGAGGTCCAACCAATACAAAGGGAACAGATCCCCACGGCAACAGGAACCATGGAAGCGCAAACCACCGCAGTCCAAACCTTCCTTTCAACACAGACGCCAAACAACCAAGAAACCTTCAACCACACCCAAACCGTCTCTCTGACCTCCCTGCCCCGAGCCGTCCAGTCTCCCTCCATCAGCCAAACCCATCAACACGACTACAACCATTCTACACTGCCTGGAGGACCATAACATCGGACGCCTGGGTCCTCGCCATCATTCAAAGAGGCTACCTAATAGAGTTTACGTCCACTCCAAAGCACCACCGGTTCCTCACCACACCCCCGTCCGCACCCCTGCAGACGGAAATCGCGTCTCTGCTGGACAAAGGCGCGATAGAACCAGTCCCACCCCAATACCATCGCACCGGCTTCTACTCCCGGTACTTCCTGGTGCCAAAAAAGGACGGAGGACTCCGACCCATTCTCGACCTCCGCAAACTCAACCTACACATAACCTACAAGAAATTCCGTATGGTCACGCTTCAGGCAATCCTCCCGCTCATCCCAGAACGAGCATGGATGGCGTCCATAGACCTCCAGGACGCCTACTTCCACATTACAATCAACCATCATCACAGAAGATTCCTCAGGTTCGCCATAGGGAAGCAGCACTTCCAGTTCTGCTCCCTTCCCTTCGGTCTCTCCACAGCACCAAGGGTCTTCACCAAGTGCATGGCAGTAGTAGCAGCCACATTACGCCAGCAGCAGATATCAATCTTCCCGTACATAGACGACTGGCTGATCGTCGCCCATTCCAGGGAGCAACTACAACTGGACGTCTCGACCACCCTCTCCACCCTGGCCACCTTAGGCCTCCTAGTCAACCTCTCAAAATCCAAACTAGTCCCTACCCAGAGGATCCAATTCATAGGAGCAGACATCTCCACGCTCTCGCAAACGGCTTTCCTACCTCAGGACAGGGCACTCGCCATAATGTCACTGGCCAACACTATCATCGCCCAGCGCTCCCAAACAGCGCTCACCTTCCAGAGAATGCTAGGCCTCATGGCAGCAACCACAGCAGTTCTGCGGTTTGCGAAGCTGCACATGCGTCCCCTCCAAATGTGGTTCGTAAGAACTTTCCGCCCTCACACACAACATCAATCCACACTGCTCACCCTTCCACTACACATTGTACCATCCCTCAAATGGTGGACCAAGGAACGTCACCTCTACAAGGGCATGCCATTCAAGCAGACACCGCCCTCGGTGATTGTAACCACAGATGCCTCCAACTGGGGATGGGGAGCCCACTTGGAAGACCTCACGGTGCAGGGCCAGTGGACAGACTACGAACGCTCTCTCCACATAAACTGCCTGGAGCTCATCGCAGTGCACAAGGCTTTGCGGTCCTTCCTCCCATCGCTAAGGAACCAGCACGTCCAGATCACCTCCGACAACATCGCCACAGTCTTTTACATCAACAGGCAGGGCGGCACCGCCTCCGTCAGACTCTGCAAGAGAGCCCTAGCCCTGTGGCATTGGAGCATAAGCCAGGGCATCTTCCTCACGGCCGTACACCTACCAGGGGCCGAGAACACCCAGGCAGACGCCCTGAGCCGCCACTCCACCAACAACCACGAGTGGTCTATCAACAGCCGATACATCAGACAGATATTCAGCATCTTCGGACAACCGAAGATAGATGTATTTGCTTCACCGTCAAATGCCCAATGCACCCGCTTCTACATGAGAGGTCCTCCATCCCACCTCTCCAGGGGGGATGCCTTCATACAAACTTGGAAAGGAACACTCCACTACCTCTTTCCGCCCATTCCACTTATCACCAGAGTTCTACAGAAGATTCAGGTAGACCACACAAACTGCATCCTCATAACTCCATGGTGGCCGCGCCAACCCTGGTTTACGACCTTGCTGCTCCTGTCCAACAATACCTTCATCCAGCTCCCTCAAACACGGGATCTCCTCTCTCAACAGGGCGGCAGGGTCCTTCACCACAACCCGGCATCGCTCAAATTAACAGCCTGGAGAATCAGTTTCTAGACTTCCCTCCGGAGGTCCGTCAGGTCCTAGTGAACTCCAGAAAACCATCTACTAGGAAATCCTATCTATTTAAGTGGAAACGCTTCTCACACTATGCCTCACAGCACAACTTCGACCCCAACCTCGCCACTATACCTCAGGTACTAACTTACACCCTAACGCTCTCCAGAGCGGGTCTGTCGTATTCTTCCCTGAAGGTACACCTGGCAGCCATCTCTGCCTTCCACCCCCGCATCGATGGCACAACGGTATTCTCTCACCACGCGACCAGAGCTTTCCTCAAGGGCATCATTCGCCTACACCCACCAATCAAACAAGTTCTACCCACCTGGAGCCTGTCCCTAGTCCTGAGCCAACTCATGAAACCACCCTTCGAGCCCATGGCCTCCATCCCACTACACCTGCTGTCATGGAAGACGGCACTACTTACGGCCCTCACCACAGGCAAGAGGGCCAGTGACATCTGCGCATTCAGAGCAGACCCACCGTATACGATATTTCATAACAGTACGGTGGTCCTCCGACCTGACCCGACCTTCCTACCCAAGGTCGTCTCTACCTTTCACCTAGGAAGACAGTCCACTATACCAGCCTTCTTCCAGCACCCCGCGGACGCGGGACAAAGGGCACTCCACAACCTGGATGCACGGAGAGCCCTAGCCTTCTACATAGACAGAACCCGCCAAATCCGTAAAGACCCTAGACTCTTTGTCACCTACGCTACCCATAATAAGGGCAGCAGAATATCTACTCAGAGACTCTCCAAATGGATTGTTGCTGCCATCGAACTCTGCTACCAGCTGGCAAAACAACCAATCCCTCAACATATACGAGCCCACTCAACCAGAGCCGTGGCTACCTCGTCTGCCTTCATGAAAGGCATCCCTATAGAGGACATATGCGCTGCAGCCGTCTGGTCCTCCACATCTACCTTCGCCTCGCACTACGCTCTCGACGTCCGTGCCCGGCGAGATGCCTCCTTCGGACAAGCAGTGCTACGATCGATCTTCGACTAACCACTGTGAGTACCACTATCATTACGTTACGCTCTAACCCTTCATGTTCTTACAGGTCCAGCACCCACCTCCGAAGAAATGGCTCGCTAATCACCCATATGTGTGAATGCACAGAGACCACGAAGAAGATGGACAGGTTTCTTACCTGTAACTGGTGATCTTCGAGTGGTCATCTGTGCAATCACACAGACCCACCCAGCCTTCCCCGCTGCTGGAAGCTAGTAAGCACAGTTATTTCCACCTATCCGGCGGCGGGAAGAAACTGAGTGGCTAAGCACCTCCCCCTTGTCCAGGCATGCGCAGTAGCTGTCTCCTCCCAGGACAAGTGGGAGGCGCGCCAGATCTACGATCAAGATTGCTTTGAACTCTCCGAGGTCGGGGCCAATCCTGCGGATTACCCATATGTGTGATTGCACAGATGACCACTCGAAGATCACCAGTTACAGGTAAGAAACCTGTCCATTTATACCCTGCCCTTCTCTCTTAATCAGAGACTCAGATATCTTCTGAATGCATGCATAAGTTTTCCCACAAGGCAGAAAGGTAGTTAGCAAGGCATCTTCTGAATGCATGCAAAATCAAGACTGGTTTACTGGAAAATAAACTTTGACTGACATTGTAAGACACAATATGCATTAGTGGAATGGTGTCCTATCAGAATATGAAGCAAAGTCCACGAAGTACAGATGGAGCACTGTCTGGAGCAGTGCTGCTCTGTCTTCTTGGTCCTTGGGGAGCCACAGTGGGAGGGCTTCTGGAGTTCCGGCCTTGCTGGTGGATCTCTTGATGGCGCCTGGTTTTTGGCCACTGTGTGACACAGAGGGCTGGACTGGATGGGCCATTGGCCTGATCCCACATGGCTTCTCCTGTGTTCTTAACTGTGCTTTATCAGAACAGAATGGTAACTAGTCACAATAGTGATCTGCGATTATGGGTTTTGCTTAGTCTGGCCACTTCTGCACATTAAACATCATCTAATCTCCTGGTTTAAAAAATGAACTCTGTGTATGTCTTCTCTAGCATTTATCTTACTCACATCTTAAACCAGCCAGGATAGTCTTTCTCTGTAGCCTCTCATTCATTACAATGTATGATTGCTCTTCTGTTTACTGGCAGTTTTAAGTTACCAATTGTAACTAGTGGCTTTTGTGTATTGTATTTTATCATTTGCACTGTAATCCATCTTGGCAGCTGATAAATGTTTTAAATAAATTTATGGAAACAAGATCTGAGACCATGGAGCTGGGCCCTTCTCTTGTGCTCACTCTGTGTAACTCCCCATCCAGTGAGATCTGCCAAGCTTTAGACCTTAATTTAGTTTCCACTGAGAGATGAAGATGCCCGTGTTCTTGAGAGTCTTCCCCCCTGAATTCAGAGGGTGGCCCTAAAAGTTTCACCTCTTTACTGTCCTTGTTTGATGTAGTGGTTAAGTGGACAGACTCTTATCTGAGAGAACCGGGTTTGATTCCCCACTCCTCCACTTGCACCTGCTGGAATGGCTTTGGGTCAGCTGTAGCTCTCACAGAGCTGTGCTTGAAAGGGCAACTTCTGGGAGAGCTCTCTCAGCCCCACCAACCTCACAGGGTGTCTGTTGTGAGGGAAGAAGATACAGGAGATTGTGAGCCGCTCTGAGACTGATTCAGAGAGAAGGGCAGGGTATAAATACGTCTTCTTATTTTTATTATTATTGATGTTAATATTCTCGATTAAAACAATTTTTATTTGGTAACATATGGTAGTTATATCCAATACTAATTAAATATTAATAAACACTTATTACCTTCCCCATACATTACTCTTTTTCATCCACCCCTCCCCCCATATCTTGACCCCCGCCAGTGTCAATTAAAATACTATTATCAAAAGGTAACCTTAACTTTAAAAGAATCTTAATAATAATAAAAAAACTATATATCATTTTTCAAAAAGATACACTTTTCATATTCTTAAATAAACCCAACTCAGTTATTATAGTTCATCTTCGTTCTTCTTCTAAAACTTAATTATTATCAAAAATCACCCAATGTCCTTTTACTTTCCATTCTTTTTCTATATATCTTCTGAATTTATCCCAGTCCATTTTAAATCCTTCTAAATCATGGTCTTTTAAGATTCTTATAAGTCTATCCATTTCACTCCATGACATAACTTTTTTCAAGCCAGACCCATTTTTCTGGTATTTTATCTTGCTTCCATAACTGCGCATACAATGTCCTAGCAGCTGAAAGCAAGTACCATATTATAGTTATATCTTCTTTTGGAAATTTTTCCATTTGTAATCCCAATAGGAAAGTCTCTGGAACTCTCTTGAATTCATATCCCAAGATTCTAGAAATTTCTTGTTGAATCATTTGCCAAAACTGTTTTACTCTTTCACAAGTCCACCACATATGGTAGAAAAAACCTTCATGTTTTTTACATTTCCAACATCTATCTGGCATCTTATTATTCATTTTTGCCAATTTTTTAGGAGTCATGTACCATCTATACATCATTTTAAAACAATTTTCTTTAATATTATAACATGTCGAAATTTTCATAGAGTTCTTCCACAAGTGTTCCCATGTTTCCATCTGTATTTCTTTATTTACATTAATTGCCCATTTTATCATTTGAGATTTTACTACTTCATCTTCAGTAGACCATTTCAATAATAATTTATATAGTTTTATTATTGATGTCAATATTGAATCTTCTTCTGTGTTCTCGCTATATATTTTAGTAAGCTATCGTTATTCTAGCTTTGAATATTTTAGTAAGAAAACAACTTGTTAAACATAAAATGAGAGGAACGTTTTGTGGTAAAGTGTTAAATAAACGCCTCTTAAGTCCTGTTTGTGACTTTTATTGTTTTGTAGACCTGAGGATTTGAAGAATCATCATTTGATGCTGAATTCAGCTGTGGCTGGAGTGTTCAAAGGAGCGTATCCTTTTGGGATAGACCCGGTGAGTGTTTGTTTTGACAGTTCTATTTCTGCTGCCAATGAGCCTGTGAGGTTGTCTCCAAGGTCCCAGTGAACCGAATGAACTTCAGAAGGGAGTTCTCCCCTGCCTTCCCCACAGCAGCCTCCTGTGCCCCCAGAATGCTGCGGTGAAGGACTAAGAAGATCCACCAGAACAGCAGACCATGGAGGAGGAGGAGGAGAAGACTGTAGATTTATACCCCGCCCTTCTCTCTGAATCAGAGTCTCAGAGCGGCTCACAATCTCCTTTATCTTTCCCCCCCACAACAGACACCCTGTGAGGTGGGTGGGGCTGAGAGAGCTCTCAGTCACTGGTCTAGAGCCTCTCTTTCAAGGACAACTCCTGTGATAGCTATGGCTGACCCAAGGCCATTCCAGCAGGTGCAAGTGGAGGAGTGGGGAATCAAACCCAGGTCTCCCAGATAAGAGTCTGTGCCCTTAACCACTACACCAAACTGGCTCTCATCTTCAGTCAGTTCACCCTTCTTGCTGCAGCCCCCTGCTGTGGGCCATATTTTTACAGAGGGTCCCCCAGCCCTCAAAGAGTAGATTGTGAGGAAGGTGGGCTAAGCTGTGTTTCTACATCTTTTTTCCTGTCACGGGAAGCTTTGATTTAATCCTTTGTGATTTTTTAAAATAACTGTCTCTTTAAGTTTTTAAAGCCACCCCTGCCTTAGAGGCAGCTGGTTTTGGTGATAGCCTTCCTGCAGATCCCCACCAGCTGAGAGAAGAAGGTGAAGCGCTTACTTTAAATGTTGCTGTGTCCCCCTTACAGATTTAACAGTTTCCCCCCAGGGAGGTTCCAATTCAGATTCTCCTCGCTGCCTCCGGTGTAGCCAGATTGGCCTTTCTGTTCTTTCAGGGGTACAGCTGAGGGTGCCAAAAGCTTCTGCTCTGTAAGAGAGGCTCTAGACCAGTGGCTCTCCACTGTTGTGTGTTCTGGCAGCACCCGCTCGCTTCTTCCCCAAAGCAAGGAGCCTGTCTTGGAGAGCCAGTTTGGTGTAGTGGTTAAGTGTGCGGACTCTTATCTGGAAGAACCGGGTTTGATTCCCCACTCCTCCACTTGCACCTGCTAGCATGGCCTTGGGTCAGCCATAGCTCTGGCAGAGGTTGTCCTTGAAAGGGCAGCTGCTGTGAGAGTCCTCTCCAGCCCCACCCACCTCACAGGGTGTCTGTTGTGGGGGAGGAAGGTAAAGGAGATTGTGAGCCGCTCTGAGACTCTTCGGAGTGGAGGACGGGATATAAATCCAGTATCTTCTTCTTCTTCTTCATCATCTTCTTCTTTGTTCCGCTTCAGTGGAACAGAAGGTGGTTTGAAAGACCTTGGGAGGCATCACCTTTGTGGTTGCAGGGAACACCCATTCAGAAATATTTATTTTACTTCTTTCGTACTCTTCCTTTCTCCCTAGTGGGGACCCAAAGAAGTCCCCTTACCAGGGCTTTTCTTGCAAAAAAAAAAAAAAGCCCAGAAGGAACTAATTTGCATATTAGGCCACACCCCTGACATCACCGTTGTTTCATACAGGGCTTTTTGGGTAGGAAATGCCCAGCAGGAACTCATTTGTGTATTAGGCCACGCCCCCTGGTGTCACTATTGTTTCACATGGGGCTTTTTAATAGAAAAGGCCCAGCAGGAACTTATTTGCATACTAGGCCACGCCCCCTGACACCAAGCCAGCCGGAACTGCATTCCTGTGCATTCCTGCCCCCCCAAAGCCCTGCCCCTTACACTGTTTTCCTTCCTCCATTTTATTTTCCAAACAGCTCTGTGAGGGAGGTTAGGCTGAAAGAATGTAACTGGCCCAAGGTCACCTAGTGAGCTTTTGTGACGCAAGCGAGGATTTGAACCCGTGTCTCCCAGATACCAGTCCAGCGCTCCTAACCCCCACACCGCATTGACTCTCCCAAGAGACAGCTGCCTCACAATAACAGGATGGATCCTCCAAAGATTTTGTGAATAACCCCCATCCCAACATGGCAGCCCCTTTCTCAAAACTGAAAAAAATTCTTCGGGCTCAACTAGGTTTGAGTATCTCTGCTATAGAGTATTTGTGGAAAAGCTGCACAGAGTGCGAGAGCCGCTGCCACCTTCAAATTCTTGGCTATGGTTAAAATCCGCCTTCAGGACTGATGTCCAAGACAAAGGGATAACCTTGAATGTACATGTGCGCTTTCCCTTCCAGATCTGGAGCCTGGCAAGCAATCGGCTCAGTTTCTTAAATTCCTTCAAGATGAAAATGTCTATAATTCTTGGAGTGATCCACATGACTTTTGGAGTTGTCTTGGGGGGATTTAACCACTTGTAAGTATGGAAGCAGGCCCATACAATTGCAGCAATGCTTTGTGTGCCTTCTCTTTTTGTTTGGGGTGGGAATGGCTTGAAATTGCTGTAGGAGAAACGCAGCAAAGGCTGCACATTTTCACATGAGGTTTGTTGAGCATGTGGTCTTCCTGCTTCCCCCGCCCCTCCATAAGAGATACTGAGATCTAGTTATCAGTCAGCCACTCCTGATACAGCATGAGCATTCACATGACACATTAAACAGGACAGAAATTACACTAATAGGATCCTACTTAAAATAACCTATGCACAGCAGTATAGGCGAGTGCCATCCAAGTAAGTAGTAATCCATTTTGAGCAGTGCAGCCTGAACTACCTGGGCAGAAAAGCTTGGAGAATTGTCAACTGAAGGGTGACATGATAAGAGGTTGACAAGATTATGCATGGGATAGAGAAGGTGGAGAAAAGAACGAAATTGCTGAGCAGTCGGGTTAAAACAGATAAAAGGAAGTACTTCTTCACTCAAAGGGTGATTAACATGTGGAATTCACTGCCACGGGAGGTGGTGGCGGCCTCAAGCATAACCTGCTTCAAGAGGGGATTGGATCAACATATGGAGCAGAGGTCCATCAGTGGCTATTAACCACAGCGTATTGATGGAACTCTGTCTGGGGCAAGTGATGCTCTGTATTTTTGGTGCTTGGAGGGGCAACAGGGGAAGGACTTCTGGTCACACTGGTGGACTCCCTGCTGGTACCTGGTTGTTTGTTTGTTTTTTGGCCACTGTGTGACCCAGAGTATTGGACTGGATGGGCCATTGGCCTGGTCCAACATGGCTTCTCTTATGTTCTTATGTGACACAGAGTGTTGGACTGGATGGGCCATTGGCCTGATCCAACATGGCTTCTCTTATGTTCTTATGAATAGTTCAGCTTTCATAACAAATCCCAAGAAGACTGAGAGATTTCCCGACCTCTTTGGGCAGGCCATTCCCCAGGGCCAGAGCCACAACGGAGAAATGAGGTCTATGGGCAGTGGTTGGTTTTTGTCTGGTTGCAGATTGGCTTCCTCCAGAAGTCTCTGCCGACATGATTAAAGTTGTTGTGGCAGATCATAGAGAGAGAGAGAGCCATTGGCATATAAGAGGGGCCAAGGCCATGAAGGGTTTTGTATGTGATAGCCAACACCTTAAATTACTGAATATGAGAAATGCATTTCTGCTATGATTAAAGCAAAAAGTCTTCAAACTTTTCCTTTCTCTTTTTTGCCATCAGGTATTTCAAGCAGAAGTACAATATGTATTTGGTTTTCATCCCTCAACTTCTGTTCCTGCTGTCCATCTTTGGGTACCTTGTGTTTTTGATCATCTTTAAATGGCTGGCTTGTACCGCCAGCGACCCGGAGCCTGCTCCAAGCATTCTCATTCACTTCATCAACATGTTCTTGTTTCCTGCTGCGGAAGAAAAGCATCTTTTTTTCCAAGGACAGGTTGGTAATCATTACGATCTGAAAGGCAGCGTTCTCAGACATCATTCTTTCCTTTTGCCCATCTCGATTCTTAATAGTTCATGATTTACTGAAGGGGAAAGTTCACTGCTTTGGCTTCCATTTCAGCCGGAGCATTAAACGAGTGCTTAAATTTCTCCTCTTAAAAGGGTCTAATTTTGCACATGGTTGATACTTGTTTTTAGGAACGGGGTGGCAGCAGAGAGAGAAGTGAAGTGGGGACAAGGCATTCATAACTATGGTAGTACTTAGGGTTACCAGATGTTCTGGTATGAATGTGTCTGCTTTTTTGGTGTCCATCCTTATCTGGGCCCTTTTAGAAAACTGACGAAAATGTCCTCTTTTTGGGTTAGAAAGTTAGGAATGTTCCTAGTTAATAGTGATTCTCACAGCTTAAATAATGAGTGTATTTAAAATGAGATTTGTCACAGCGATCACTTGTTTGAAGTAGAAGATGATGATGATATTGGATTTATATCCCACCCTCCACTCCGAAGAGTCTCAGAGCGGCTCACAATCTCCTTTACCTTCTTCCCCCACAACAGACACCCTGTGAGGTGGGTGGGGCTGAGAGGGCTCTCACAGCAGCTGCCCTTTCAAGGACAACCTCTGCCAGAGCTATGGCTGACCCAAGGCCATTCCAGCAGGTGCAAGTGGAGGAGTGGGGAATCAAACCCGGTTCTCCCAGATAAGAGACCTCTGGCTGACCCCAAGGCCATTCCAGCAGGTGCAAGTGGACGAGGGGGGATTCAAACCCGGTTCTCCCAGATAAAAGTCCGCACACTTAACCACTACACCAAACGCAACAGAGCTGGGAAATATGTCCTCTTTGTTGCTTTTCAAAAGATGGCACCCTAGTAGTATTCTAGTCGGCTTCATGTTTATGCCATGTATTGAAACAATAAAGTCAAGGTAATCAAGCTGATAAGTCAGCCAGTTGTTATGCAGGGTTCCCGTTCTGCTAAGAATCCACACATATCTGATTCCTGCTGTGTAACTTGAGATTATCGTGTGCTGAGATATTTTCGTTGCATCCATTGGTTCTAGGGAGGAAAAGCAGAGGGGTACACCTTCCTGATGGATGTTTGGTGTTTTCTGACCATCCCTGGCCCAAAGGACGTCCGGCTTGCCTCGACCAGGGCCAGGGCTTTTTCAGCCCTGGCCCCAGCCTGGTGGAACCAGCTCCCTACAGAGGTTCGGGCCCTGCCGGATCTGTTGCCGTTCCGGAGGGCCTGTAAGACAGAGCTGTTCCGCCAGGCCTATGGCTCAGGCAGACGGACGTCCTCATTCTATTACCATCAAATTGGCCTCCCAACACTATTGCTTAAATCGGGACAATACAGCTGACATTATTGGACACCAAAGCTGTACTTAAATGATGTGTCCACACCATTCCATGCCTCTCTAAGTCAACTCTGAGCTAATGGAGAGCCAGTTTGGTGTAGTGGTGAAGTGTGCGGACTCTTATCTGGGAGAACTGGGTTTGATTTCCCACTCCTCCACTTGCACCTGCTGGAATGGCCTTGGGTCAGCCAGAGCTCTCTTATCTGGGAGAACCGGGTTTGATTCCCCATTCCTCCACTTGCATCTGCTAGCATGGCCTTGGGTCAGCCATAGCTCTGGCAGAGGTTGTCCTTGAAAGGGCATCTGCTGTGAGAGCCCTCTCAGCCCCACCCACCACAGAGGGTTCTGTTGTGGGGGAGGAAGGGAAAGGAGATTGTGAGCTGCTCTGAGACTCTTTCGAATGGAGGGCGGGATATAAATCCAATATCTTCATCTACCTCACAGGGTGTCTGTTGTGGGGGAGGAAGGGAAAGGAGATTGTGAGCCGCTCTGAGACTCTTCGGAGTGGAGGGCGGGATATAAATACAATAACATCATCATCATAATGGCTTAATTAGTTTAAATCTTAATCTGTTTTAACTGCTCGGTTGTTTTATTGTTTATTTGTTGACTGTTTTACTGCTGGTTTGATTGTTTCATTGTGTTGGAACCTGCCCTGAGCCCATTATGGGAAAGGGCGGGCTATAAATTAACAGAAATAAGTAATTAAATAGTGTTTGCAGGAAACTAATTTTAAAAGTTTTTTTCCTTTCATTTTCCCTTCCTGCCTTTCTGAAACAGCTGATTGTACAGAGACTCCTGCTTGCCATTGCTGTGCTTTCAGTACCTGTGCTGCTTTTTGGAAAACCACTTTACTTATACTGGTTGAACCACGGACGCAGAGGATTTGGACCGTACAGAGTACGTATCGGGATGAAACAAGCAGCAGCAGTTGGGTCCTGGGTTGGCGGGAAAATCTCCTTTTAAAAATAGGGCCAAATTCTGCAATCGCCAATAAACAGTTAGAAACAGATTGCAATTAAAAGGAAAGACACCGCAGTTTGAAGCCCTGGTAGCCCTGCAAGATGGCTCTGTAAGCCGAAAAGCAGGTATTAGTGCGTAATAATAACGTTTTCTATGCCGCCCCGTGGCACAGAGTGGTAAAGCTGCAGTACTGCAGTCCAAGCTCTCTGCTCGCGACCTGTGTTCGATCCTGGCAGAAGCTGGGTTCAGGCAGCCAGCTCGAGGTTGACTCAGCCTTCCACCCTTCCGAGGTCGGTAAAATGAGGACTCAGCTTGCTGGGGGGAAAGCGTAGAGGACTGGGGAAGGCAGTGGCAAACCACCCCGTAAAAAGGTCTGCCGTCAAAAGGTTGTGAAAGCAACGTCACCCCAGAGTCGGAAACGACTGGTGCTTGCACAGGGGAACTACCTTGACCTTTTACCCAAGAGCCCCGTGGCGCAGAGTGTTAAAGCTGCAGTATTGCAGTCCTAAGCTCTGCTCCCAACCTGAGTTTGATCCTGGTGGAAGCTGGGTTCAGGTAGCCAGCCCAAGGTTGACTCAGCCTTCCATCCTTCCGAGGTCGGTAAAACGAGTATCCAGCTTGCTGACAGGAAAGCGTAGATGACTGGGGAAGGCAATGGCAAACCACCTCGTAAAAAGTCTGCCATGAAAACGTGAGAGCAACATCACCCCAGGGTGGGAAACGACTGGTGCTTGCACAGGGGAACTACCTTGATCTTTTTACCTTCAATATGTTTTCTGCAGCAGCAGATGCAAAGTGTCATGTTCATGTTTGTACCTTTAGGCCTGAACTCACCCCGTAGTCACACTGTTTTAGATGGATGGCCGGCCTTCCGAGATGAATTAAGGCTAGGAGCGGTTGGTCCTTCCTATTACTAGGAGCTCTGTGCTCTGCAGAGTAGCCTTTGGCAGGCGTTCGTGACGGTCAGGAAGCCACCGCCCTTCCACTTCCCCGTCTGGCTGTGCAGCTTGCCGATTGGCTGCCGCTCAAGGCAGTCATTATGCCTTTAAGTATATATTTTTTCCTAAACTGCCTTGGGGCTACTATGGAGAGAAAAAGAAGTTCCTAAATATTTTAATTAATTAATCACAAATTAGTATGCTGCTTAGGATATTTAAAAAAAAAACTACAGATAAAAATCTTGTAAAGTTGTTACTTTAAAGATTGATTGATTGATTGGATTTAATCCCGCCCTCCTCGCCGTAGCAGGCTCAGGGCGGCTCGCAACAATAAAAACATTTAGAATTCTAAACTTTAACAGTTAAAACATTGAACAGATTAAACAGTAAGCAATTAAAACAGATTAAAACAATTTGGTGCTAGTGGCGTTAATTTCCAGTGTCTTCAGCCCTCTTGGGGATCCTCATATACTACTATCAGTTGAAGGCGAGTAGAAACAGAGTTGTCTTACAGGCCTTGAGGAACTGGGCAAGATCCCGCAAGGCTCTTACTTCTTCCGGGAGTTGGTTCCACCAATAGGGAGTTGCTATAGAGAAGGCTCTCTCTGGTGGTCTTCAATCTTGCCTCCCTCAGCCCCGGGATCAATAACAGGTTCTGTATCCCAGATCTAAGTACCCTCTGGGGAACATATGGGGAGATGCTTGATGACTCATGCAGAAAGGCAGCAGGTAGCCTCCTCTGAGGGTGGCGGATTCCCTGTTCCTGCGTATTTTAAGAGCAAACCTTTAGAGTTACGAGAGGAACAATGTTTAATTTGTAAACCAAAGCATCTTCTGCCTATCTGAAGTTTGGGAGACACCAACATTAGCACACAGGTATAAGCGCTGGAGAGTTTGAACAGATTGTATATCATATATAACGGGTGGCCAACGGTAGCTCTCCAGATGTCTTTTTGCCTACAACTCCCACCAGCCCCAGCCAGCATGGCCAATGGCTGGGGCTGATGGGAGTTGTAGGCAAAAAAACATCCGGAGAGCTACCGTTGGCCACCCCTGACATATAAGTTCTTGATTGGGCTATATTCCTCAGGGGGTAGATCACGTACTACATTTCCCTCCTATATTTCCTCCAAAGCAATGCATGTGATTCCTCACATTTTATCTCATGGGAGTCCTGTCTGCGAGTACCTGGCTCACAACATCACCCAGTGTGCTCTGTGACTTGAGCAGGGATTTGAGCTTTGCTTTATCAGCCCTAACCGGGCGCTAACTACTGTACATTCATGTATCATGTGCAGTGTTCCCTCTAAGCTGAGTCAGCGTGAGCTGGCTTGCAGATTTTTAGCCTCCAGCTCATACGTGTTTGTCTTAGCTCAGGAAAAAATGGCCCCAGAGCAAACTAATGTATGCAGTCGCTCACGATTTTAATGCCAGTAGCTCACGACTTTAATGCCAGTAGCCAGGGCCGGCGCTGGGGTTTTTGCCGCCCCAGGCAAGGCTCCTCCCGCCACCCTCCAGTGTGGGAAGGCCTCCAGAATTGGCCCAAATTGGGCCCTGTTTGCACGGAGGGCTCCTCTTGAAGCAAACGCCCCTCCCTGCTTGACCCTCCCGCAGTGTGGGAAGGCCAAGCGGGGACAGATCACTTGAACCTTCCCTTCCCCAGCACCCTCGGAGGACGCTGGGGAAGGGAAACGCTGCTCGGGGGAACTCCTCCAATCCCTCGGAGCCAAGAAAAAATGAACTCAGGGACGGTGTGAATAGGGAGGGCTGGTTCACCCGCCTAGTTCTCCAACTCTCACGCGCCGGCCCTGCCAGTAGCTCCCCACTTGAATGCCAGCAGCTCACAAAGTAGAATTTTGGCTCACAAGACTCTGCAGCGTAGCGGGAACATTGGTCCTGAGGACGCGATGCTCGTGAGCATTTCCGTAACCGATTGACTGCACCCGCCGCGATCCGCCTTCGTTCAGCTCTTGTGAGGGGACGAGTTTTGCAGCGCAAACCAAAATAAATGGACCGAGCGACGAGGCGACCGCTGCTCCCCAGGCGCTTAGAGGTCACCGCTTAACCTTCTCTTCCCCCAGAATGGTTACCAGTTGGTTCGAAAAGAAAGCGAAGAAGAGCTCGCTCTTTTGAGGACTCACGATATCGAAGAGGGAGCCAGCTCTCTGGACAGCAGGCACAAAGAGGAGGAGAAGAAAGAGGTAAAGGCAGGGAGGGGCGGCATTTGTTTTTGCCCCAGCTGCCTGCAGTTCAGGGGGAAGTCAAAGGAGTCTTATTATAAACGTCACTTCAGTGGGTAGTGTGTTAGTCTGCAACTCTGGAGGGCCAGTTTGTTGTAATGGTTAAGTGAGCAGACTCTTATCTGGGAGAACCGGGTTTGATTCCCCCACTCCTCCACCTGCAGCTGCTGGAATGGCCTTCAGTCAGCTATAGCTTCCATAGGAGTTATCCTTGAAAGGACAGCTTCTGGGAGAGCTCTCTCAGCCCCCCCCCTCCCCCTCACAGGGTGTCTGTTGTGCATGGGGAAGGTCAGGAAGATTGTGACCGCTCTGAGACTGAGATTCAGGGTAAAGGGCGGGATATAAATCCAATTTCTTCTGAGAGACAGTTTGGTGTAGCGGTGAAGTGCGCGGACTCTTATCTGGGATAACCGGGTTTGATTCTGCACTCCTCCACTTAACAGCTGCTGGAATCGCCTTGGGTCAGCCATAGCTGTTGCAGGAGTTGTCCTTGAAAGGGCAGCTGCTGTGAGAGCCCTCTCAGCCCCACACACCTCACAGGATGTCTATTGTGGGGGGAGGAAGATAGAGGCGATTGTAAACCCCTCTGTCCTTGAAAGGGGCAGCTTCTGGGAGAGCCCTCTGTCCCACCCACCTCACAGGATGTCTATTGTGGGGGGAGGAAGATAGAGGCGATTGTAAGCACCTCTGTCCTTGAAAGGGGCAGCTTCTGGGAGAGCCCTCTCAGCCCCACCCACCTCACAGGGTGTCTGTTCTGGGGGGAAGAAGATATAGGAGATTGTAAGCCCCTCTGTCCTTGAAAGGGGCAGCTTCTGGGAGAGCCCTCTGTCCCACCCACCTCACAGGATGTCTATTGTGGGGGGAGGAAGATAGAGGCGATTGTAAGCACCTCTGTCCTTGAAAGGGGCAGCTTCTGGGAGAGCCCTCTCAGCCCCACCCACCTCACAGGATGTCTATTGTGGGGGGAGGAAGATAGAGGCGATTGTAAGCACCTCTGTCCTTGAAAGGGGCAGCTTCTGGGAGAGCCCTCTCAGCCCCACCCACCTCACAGGGTGTCTGTTCTGGGGGGAAGAAGATAGAGGCGATTGTAAACCCCTCTGTCCTTGAAAGGGGCAGCTTCTGGGAGAGCCCTCTCAGCCCCACCCACCTCACAGGGTGTCTGTTCTGGGGGGAAGAAGATAGAGGCGATTGTAAACCCCTCTGTCCTTGAAAGGGGCAGCTTCTGGGAGAGCCCTCTCAGCCCCACCCACCTCACAGGGTGTCTGTTCTGGGGGGAAGAAGATATAGGAGATTGTAAGCCCCTCTGTCCTTGAAAGGGCAGCTTCTGGGAGAGCCCTCTCAGTCCCATCCACCTCACAGGGTGTCTGTTGTGGGGGGAGGAAGATAGAGGCGATTGTAAGCCCCTCTGTCCTTGAAAGGGGCAGCTTCTGGGAGAGCCCTCTCAGCCCCACCCACCTCACAGGGTGTCTGTTCTGGGGGGAAGAAGATATAGGAGATTGTAAGCCCCTCTGTCCTTGAAAGGGGCAGCTTCTGGGAGAGCCCTCTGTCCCACCCACCTCACAGGATGTCTATTGTGGGGGGAGGAAGATAGAGGCGATTGTAAGCACCTCTGTCCTTGAAAGGGGCAGCTTCTGGGAGAGCCCTCTCAGCCCCACCCACCTCACAGGGTGTCTGTTCTGGGGGGAAGAAGATATATGCGATTGTAAGCCCCTCTGTCCTTGAAAGGGGCAGCTTCTGGGAGAGCCCTCTGTGCCACCCACCTCACAGGATGTCTATTGTGGGGGGAGGAAGATAGAGGCGATTGTAAGCACCTCTGTCCTTGAAAGGGGCAGCTTCTGGGAGAGCCCTCTCAGCCCCACCCACCTCACAGGGTGTCTGTTCTGGGGGGAAGAAGATAGAGGCGATTGTAAACCCCTCTGTCCTTGAAAGGGGCAGCTTCTGGGAGAGCCCTCTCAGCCCCACCCACCTCACAGGGTGTCTGTTCTGGGGGGAAGAAGATATAGGAGATTGTAAACCCCTCTGTCCTTGAAAGGGGCAGCTTCTGGGAGAGCCCTCTGTCCCACCCACCTCACAGGATGTCTATTGTGGGGGGGAGGAAGATAGAGGCGATTGTAAGCACCTCTGTCCTTGAAAGGGGCAGCTTCTGGGAGAGCCCTCTCAGCCCCACCCACCTCACAGGGTGTCTGTTCTGGGGGGAAGAAGATATATGCGATTGTAAGCCCCTCTGTCCTTGAAAGGGGCAGCTTCTGGGAGAGCCCTCTGTCCCACCCACCTCACAGGATGTCTATTGTGGGGGGAGGAAGATAGAGGCGATTGTAAGCACCTCTGTCCTTGAAAGGGGCAGCTTCTGGAGAGCCCTCTCAGCCCCACCCACCTCACAGGGTGTCTGTTCTGGGGGGAAGAAGATAGAGGCGATTGTAAACCCCTCTGTCCTTGAAAGGGGCAGCTTCTGGGAGAGCCCTCTCAGCCCCACCCACCTCACAGGGTGTCTGTTCTGGGGGGAAGAAGATAGAGGCGATTGTAAACCCCTCTGTCCTTGAAAGGGGCAGCTTCTGGGAGAGCCCTCTCAGCCCTACCCACCTCACAGGGTGTCTGTTCTGGGGGGAAGAAGATATAGGAGATTGTAAGCCTCTCTGTCCTTGAAAGGGGCAGCTTCTGGGAGAGCCCTCTCAGCCCCACCCACCTCACAGGGTGTCTGTTCTGGGGGGAAGAAGATAGAGGCGATTGTAAACCCCTCTGTCCTTGAAAGGGGCAGCTTCTGGGAGAGCCCTCTCAGCCCCACCCACCTCACAGGGTGTCTGTTCTGGGGGGAAGAAGATATAGGAGATTGTAAACCCCTCTGTCCTTGAAAGGGGCAGCTTCTGGGAGAGCCCTCTCAGCCCCACCCACCTCACAGGGTGTCTGTTGTGGGGGGAGGAAGACATAGGAGATTGTAAGCCGCTGTGAGTCTCTGATTCAGAGAGAAGGGCGGGGTATAAGTCTGCAAGTCTTCTTCTTCTTAGGTGCTACTGGACTTGACTCTGTGGTGTAGCTTGTTAAACTCTTTGGGATTTTCAGGCAGGCAGCTATGCCGGTCTGAAGCAACCAAACAAAATTTGAGTCCAGTGGCACCTTAGTCCAGAGAAGTTTTATTCAAGATACGGACTGTTGTGTGCATGCACACTTAGCCTTCGATACTTCGTGGTTTGTAATTTGTAAATATATTTCCTTCCCTGTATTTCCCTTTGGAATCCAACGGAAAGAAATGGCAGCCGTATAAACCAAGCTTGTTATTTCCTGTTTGGTTCTTGACTCTGTGAAATATCCTCGTTGTGCGGCATGCTAACTTGCTGCTCACCAGTGTTCCCTCGAAGCTGAGTCAGTGTGAGCTGCCTCGCAGTTGTTTAGCTTCCGGCGTGCCCATTTTTGTCTTAACTCAGGAAGCATGGCCCCAGCACGCACTAATTTATGTAACAGCCAAATCACTCACTCACAACTTCCTCGCCCATTCCAGCAAATCATTTTTTGTGTGTGTGTTGCAGAGGGCAAGGGTGGCTCGAAGAATACACAACAAGACTTCCACATGGCTGCAAATAGTTGCAGGGCAAAATGTTTGCCTTTTCTGTAATTCTCTAGCAGGCAAGAAGCTTTCAATTCCACCCCAGTCCTCTGCTCGGGGTTTAACACAGGGGTGGCCAAACTGGGAGCCGCGTGTGGCTCTTTTGCACGTATTGTGTGGCTCTCAAAGCCCCCACCACCCCGTCGGCCATTTTGGAGAAGGTATTCCTCTCTTTAAATCACTTCTTCGAGCAGGGCTCACCCTGCCATTAGGCAAACTTGGCAATTTCCTGGGGCATCAGCCTTGAATTGGGCCACCCCCCCATGCGACTTGGTGACATTATCAGTGCCCGGGGAGGGGGGGCGCCTGAGGTCAGCCTTGCCTAGGGTGCCAGACAGTCTAGGGCCAGCCCTGTCTCCAGGCCACGCCAGCCAGCAGTTTGGAGAATGCATTTAAGTCAAAGTTGCTTTCTTTTCACCTCCACACTCCTTCCCCATCTATTTGCCTGCCTGCCTGCCTGCCTTCCCTCCCTCCCTCCTACATGTGGCATTCATGTCTTGTGGCTCTCAAACACCTGACGTTTGTTCTTTGTGGCTCTTAACGTTAAGCAAGTTTGGTCATCCCTGGTTTATCGCTTATAAGGCTCACTTACACGTTCTCTTGTTTCAGTTCATCTTTATAGATGTGTTCATGGATCAAACTATCCATACCATCGAGTACTGTCTCGGGTGCATCTCCAACACTGCTTCGTACCTGAGGCTCTGGGCTCTCAGTCTGGCCCATGCCGTAAGTATCCCCCAGAAGACCTTGGGCTTTGTTTGGAGCGGGTGGAGTCTTTTCAGAAACGTTTTCTGCTGATTGTTGAATGCACAGAGTAATATATGATGTATTCTGCCCAGAAGCATGAAACCTCCTCCCGCATATACTGCTCTGGAAAGAAGTGGTTTCACTGTCCACTTACAGCAGTGCACATGTGGTTGAGGAAGGGAGCGTTCCTTCCATTTTATACCAGCCCTCAATATTCTTTATTCGCTAATATTTATTAATATTATCTATAGTCCACCTTTCTCACCGGGACTCAAGGCAGCTTACACAGAATAAGTCACTAGGAGTGTGCCCCCCCCCCCCCAAATCAGTATTTTGTGGGTTCAGGTATATTGGACCTGGAAAATATCAGTATTTGCTGATATTGGTAAATACTTGGGATCAGTGTTCCCTCTAAGCTGAGTTAGTGTGAGCTAGATCGCAGATTTTTAGCCTCCAGCTCACACATATTTGTCTTAGCTCAGGAAGGATGACCCCAGAGCACACTAATTTACGCAGCAGCTCACAACTTGAATGCCAGCAGCTCACAAAGTAGAATTTTTGCTCACAAGACTCTGCAGCTTTGAGGGAACATTGCTTAGGATTGCCATTTGTTTTTTTGGCTCCACTATACCCTGGAGAGACCATAGTCAATGGTCCCCGTAGGCCATCATAGAGAATCATCCAGGGATATCTGGGCTCAGGGGGAGGGGCTGTTTTTGAGACAGAGGCAACGGATTTGCAGCATAGCTGCTGGTGCTTCTTCCCCCACAAACTACCCAAGCTTCAAAGAGATTGGAACAGCAGAAGGTGACCCCATCCTCCATTGTTTCCATTGGAGGGGGGAAAGGTGTTTAAAGGGATGTGGTCCCTTTAAATACCTTCTCTAAGCTATGGTGTGCCTCTGTGCTGCAGTGAGTGAACTCCAAATGCATATAAAGGGATTGTAGCCCACTTAAATGCCTGAGGGTTCACTCTGAAGGCATTTAAAGGGACTGAGTGCCCTTTAAATGCCCTGTAACTGTGGCTATGCAGTGGCTGCAAATAATTCTTAATTTTTTTTGGGGGGGGGAGGTTCTTGGCAGCTGTTTTTGGATAGCCAAATCACCAGCCCTCTTGGTGATCAGCTGGGAAAAAAGCTATATTTATTGGGTATTTTTTTCAGCTCGGTTTATACTTATCCCTATAAGTCAGTACCATCAACCAGGTGGAACTTCCAATAGATAGTTCCATAGGATGGGACACGTAGAAATCTGGATGCAACCAAAGGTGAAGCAAAGCATTAGCATTAACAAGACACATTAAAGGAATGCAAAATGACGTTGTAAGAGCCTCCTTACAGCAACAGAGTACGGTTTATACGCAGCAGTATAGTCTGTCCCTAGCCCTTTACCCCAGGCTCCTTCACGAACAACATTGTTACAGTTCAGTCCTGTTTTCTATACTAAAGAGAGCATAGTTTGGTGAGAGCCAGTTTGGTGTAGTGGTTAAGTGTGCGGACTCTTATCTGAGAGACTCGGGTTTGATTCCCCACTCCTCCACTTGCAGCTGCTGGAATGGCCTTGGGTAAGCCACCGTTCTCGCAGGAGTTGTCCTTGAAAGGGCAGCTGCTGTGAGAGCCCTCTCAGCCTCACCCACCTCACAGGGTGTCTGTTGTGGGGGAGGAAGATAAAAGAGATTGTGAGCCGCTCTGAGACTCTTGAGTGGAGGGATCATCATCATCATCATCTTGAATAAAACAGGAGAGGGGGGACCTTTCCTGACCTCATCAGGCAAGGCTGTTCCATAAAGCGGGGCACCACAGAGAACGCACCTGTACGAGTAGCTGTAGATTCTGCCCAGGGAGCAAAGCTGTTGCAGCAGGCCAGTGGCGGGGAGGAGGTCCTGCAGATATGAAGGATGAAGGCTGCAAGGGGCTTTGCATGGGATAGCTAGTCCCTTAAATTGAGCCCGACAATTGATGGTTGGCTCGCCCACTAGGCAAACTAGGCGGTTGCCTAGGGCGCCAGGAGGGTGGGGACACCACATTGAGCTCCCTCCCTCCCAGAGCCCCAGGCAAGCGCCTAGTTTGCCGGTCCCACCCACCCCTCCTTTTCCTTCCTTTCTCTTCCCGTCCCTTCACCTCCCCCCTACCCCCGGCGTGATCACAGTGCACCGCGCTTGGGCCCTGCTGGCCGTGACGTGGCGTACATCTTATCTTCCAAAGGACGCTCGGCTCCCCTTCTGCATCACGGCTGGAAGGGCCCAGGTGTGGCGTGCTGTGATCGCACAGGGGGGTGCGACAGGAAGGAGGGGCGCCTTGGGAGGGGGATGGAACGTGGTGCTGCATTGGGCCAGCAGTAGGAGTAATATGCCATGTGCTTGCATAGCATGACAAAGCAGATGGACTGCTTAGAGCAGGGGTGTCAAACTCATTTGTTATGAGGGCCGGATCTGACACAAATGAGACCTTGAGGGGCCAGGCCATGTCGGGTTGGGCCGAGCCATGTTGGGCTGGGCCATGTGTGTACCTATTTAACATTAGGTAGAAGAGAGATAAATTTTATAAAGAACACAAACACAAATATATTTTTAAAAAAACTTAAAACACTCTTAAAACATTCAGCACTCATTAGTCTTAAAGGTGCTTTCTTTGTATTTCTCCCATGGGATCCAAGGAACTGGGCAAAGGAAGCTCTGGCTCTTTCCTTCCTTCCCCAGGAACTTGGAGGGGGGGAGCCTCAGCCAATAGAAGGAAGAGAGGCTTGGCTCAGTAGCTCTGCTGTGCAATTGAGAGAGCCTGGCAAAACAAGCTATTATGCAGAAGGAAGCAAGAGAGAAGGAGAAGGAAGTAGATGACAGCCAGTTGCTCAGGGGCCTGATAGGAGCCCTCCGGGGGCCTGATTCGGCCCCCAAACTGCATGTTTGACACCCCTGGCTTAGAGTTCACTAAAATCAGTGTTCTAAAAACCTTTTTTTCCAGAGCTCTCTGAAGTGCTGTGGGCCATGATAATGCGGGTGGGCCTCCGCGTGGACGCCTCTTACGGGATCCTTCTCCTGATTCCGGTTTCAGCTTTATTTATGGTTTTAACAATATTTATCCTTCTGGTCATGGAGGGTCTCTCAGCTTTTCTACACGCCATTCGACTTCACTGGTATGTATTTCTTTCTGGTTTATAATCGTGAAAAAAGGGTGGCATACAACAAAAGCTTCGGGTCTTTCGTGCAATATTTAAATTTGGTGTAATGGTTAAGTAGGGCCCCATAGCGCAGAATGGTAATGCTACAGTAGTGCAGTCAGAGTCCTCTGCTCATGACTTGAGTTCGATCCCAGCAGTAGCTGGCTCCAGGTTGATTTAGCCTTCCATCCTTCCAGGGTCGGTAAAATGAGTACCTAGCTTGCAGGGGGGAAAGTGTAGATGACTGGGGAAGGCAATGGCAAACCACCCTGTAAAAAGTCTGCCATGAAAACATTGTGAAAGCAACATCACCCCAGAGTCGAAAACAGCTGGTGCTTGCACAGGGGATTACCTTTACCTTTTTTAGTGGCTAAGTATGCGGACTCTCATCTGGGAGAACCGGGTTTGATTCCCCACTCCTCCACTTGCATCTGCTGGAATGGCCTTGGGTCAGCCATAGCTCTTGCAGAGTTGTCCTTGAAAGGGCAGCTTTTGGGGGACCTCGCTCAGCTCACAGGGTGTCTATTGTGGGGGAGGGGGAGGTAAAGGAGATTGTGACCACTCTGAGACTCTGAGATTCAGAGTATAGGTGTGGGATATAAATCCAATATCAAAAGAAAAACTAGACATATTTTATAATGCAAGAATTTTTCCATAGCATATTTTTTAGAGATGGTTTGAAACTTTCCATTTTGTGTAGGTTCTGTATATTTATTTACTTCATTTCTCCTCCATGAGGACCCAAAGCCACTTACATCCTCCTCTCCTCCGTTTATAGTTTATCGCAGAATTGATTGTACATAAAATTTAGAGCAGGGGTCCTCAAACTTTTTAAATAGGGGGCCAGTTCACTGTCCCTCAGACTGTTGGAGGGCCGGACTGCCATTACTGTACAAGGCCGCGGGCCGTCAGTTCTCCGTCTTCTGCATCTCTCTCCCTTCCCCACACCACACACCCCGGCCTGGGAACTCACCTCACCTCGGTATCGCCTCACACTCTGTCTCCGCCGCCTCAGCCCAGTGCCGGAAGTGTGTGTTGCTAACGCGAGTTTAGGTCGAACGTCACTTCCGGTCTGATTTTGCCATAACCCGGCGGGCCACATAAACGTCCTCAGCGGGCCGCATCTGGCCCGCGGGCCGTAGTTTGAGGACCCCTGATTTAGAGCATGTTTGCGTGGCAATTTTGGTGGAGGAAGGATGTGCGTGCATGACTCCCTTTATTTCTAATGCGTCTTTTCGTTTGTCTTCTTTACAGGGTAGAGTTTCAGAACAAGTTCTACAAAGGTGAAGGATACAAGTTCACACCTTTCTCTTTCCAAGGCATTTCTTTACATTTTAATAAAGAGATTACATAATTTCCGTGCTGTAGGCACTCAGTCTGTTGTCTGTAAAAACTATCATGTACCTAGATATCATTCTTGTACAGCCCACTGTAGAAAATCGCATTTTCCCCATTGATTGCCTTATAATGCAGCCAAATACCTTTGTAATATGAATATACCTCTTTCACTTGAATTTTGCAAGTATGGGACCTCTTGTGAGCGGGCACAAAATATTAACTTATTCTCCCCCCCTCCCCCTCCCCCTCCCCACAAGCACGCACAAATTAACTTAAAAACATCTCTCTGTTAAGCATCCAATTGCTGCTCCTAAAAATACTATAGGTACTTTAAAGAGTGGCTTAGTGTCTTGAATAAACCTTTTCTCTCAGTACCACTAACATTACAGCACCTTTGTGAAAGATCATAGCTAAGCAAATCTGGAAGCAGTTTAGAAAGTAGTGTATGTTTTCAGTGTTTTCTAGGGAATTCCTAAGACTTTTCGTTATAGCATCTTAAAAGTTGGTATATTTTTCTGTTCAGACTTCCCTCTGATATGAACAAGAATTCAGTTTTGACACTGCACATTTTTGGCACTGAAAGATGGGAAAGTTGCCCTGTGTTTTCTGTAAAGAGCTTGAAATTTTTGGCCCTGGTTCTCTTTACGAGATGCCTGCTTGCTAGAATATAGGAAAATATCGATTCTGGGACCAATGCCCGAGATTTTCTTGCAGAGTGTTAAAGATTTTAGTCAAAAGATTCTAGTTGTAATTCTAGACACTTGCTTAGCTGTCAGTCATTTTCTTGAAATGAAGCAGATGCTTCAGTATTCCCCTCCCCCCCAGTATTACAGCTTAGATTTCTAGCATCTTGTTTGCTGAATTCAAATGGCAAGACTACTTGAATTAGAATAGGTTTTCTTAAGACACTCCTTTTGTACACACATCATTCCACCAACGGAAGTTGATATTTGCAAAATCGAGTTCTGATTTTTAATTTGCATGTTGACACGGCAGCCGATTTGGTTGCATATGAAACTTGTCTATGCTCAGTGAAGATAAGGACCCTTTAAGGGTTTTTTTTTAAGTATCAACTAAAACAGAGGTATTTTGCCATAAACAATCTTATGTAAGTGCCAACAGAATAATTTTGATCCTGTTTCTTTTGTACTCATCTTAAATAAAAGCTAACTCCTTACCTGAGAACAAATAACTCGGCATGTTTCATTACATCTCCTAATGAAGTCAGTTTGCGCTCTCGTGCTGGTGAAACACCAGAGGATGAAGGTGGGAGGGGGCACACAGAAGAGGGTTGTAGTGGAACAAATGACGAAAAAACTGTATGTGAACGGATGAAGGAGAATCGGTTGCAAGAACTTTTGGGTAGGGAGTGGAGGTAATCAGGGATTGTTTTGTAAAAAAAAATAGGTGGTAGAGCTTATTAGCATAACTCATTAACATATGCCACTCCCCCCCCCCCAACCTGATGCAAGAAAGGAGAGCCCCAGGAGAGTGAGGCCTGCTTGGGCTGGCTAGACATCCAGCCAGCCCAAGCAGGCCTCGCTCACCTAGTGCTCTCCTTGGTGTCCCCCCCCAACAGCCAAAAGGCCAGCAAGCCACCCGCCGCCCAAAATCACATAAGAAAGGGTGGCACAGGCTTCTCCAGGGGTTAATGAGGGCTGCTGGGGGCATGGCAAAGCTCCTGGTGGCTGCCTGCTGTCCTAATCCAGGGATTGTTACACAGCTGCATCTACTATTCGATGGAAAAGGTACAGGTAGGAGGGGAGGAGGGCTGTCAGAAAGGTTCAGGAGCTGAGCTCCTGTGAGTTCCTGCTGAATTCAAGGCTTGGAGGTAATGATCATGACAAGGTATAATAGTGCAAACTGAAAAGGGGAGCGGCTGTGGCTCAGGGGCAGAGTCATCAGCTTGGTATGCAGAAGGTCCCAGGTTCAATTCTCCCTCTACGCTGTGGACTCTTGTGAGCAAAAATTCTTCTTTCTGAGCCACAGGCATTAAAGTTGTGAACAAGCGATTTGACTACTGCACAAATTAGTTTGCTCTGGGGCCATCCTTCCTGAGCTAAGACAAAAATGTGGAGGTTAAGGAAGATGATGATGATATTGGATTTATATCCCACCCTCCACTCCAAAGAGTCTCAGAGCGGCTCACAATCTCCTTTCCCTTCCTCCCCCACAACAGACACCCTGTGAGCTGGGTGGGGCTGAGACAGCTCTCACAGCAGCTGCCCTTTCAAGGACAACCTCTGCCAGAGCTACGGCTGATCCAAGGCCATTCCAGCAGCTGCAAGTGGAGGAGTGGGGAATCAAACCCGGTTCTCCCAGATAAGAGTCCGCACATTTCACCACTACACCAAACTGGCTCTCCCTGTGAACTAGCTCACACTAACTCAGCTTACAGGGAACAACGTCCTGGTTCAGTCCCTGGTATCTCCAGTATAAAAGATGTAGTGATAGGGGATGAGAAAGACCTCTGCCTGAGACCTTGGAGTGCCGCAGCCAGTCTAAGTAGACAATAGTGACTTTGATGGACCAAAGGCCTGATTCAGTATAAGAGGTTTGTCTCTCTCGGCTTGACTTCGCGAACGAAGATTTAAGAAAGGTGCAGTAGTCCATGTCTGCTGCAGGCTCGCTGGTGGCTGACAAGCCCAATGCGGGACAGGCAGGTCCAGCCACAGTGGCTGCAGGGAAAAAAGAGGTTTGTAAGAGGGAGTTAAGGGGCCATACACTGTGAGGAGAGAGATCAGGGTGAGGATTCATTCCCTCTGCTATATTATGCCTGTTTGGGCAAACGTCATATTTGCAAATGTCATATTTACCTCCTTTCTTCTTGGTGGTGTTAACCACCACTTGAAAGTTAAAAAAAAAAAGGTAAAGGTAGTCCCCTGTGCAAGTACCAGTCATTTCTGACTCTGGGGTGACATTGCATCACGAGGCTTTTATGGGGTGGTTTGCCCTTGCCTTCTCCAGTCATCTACACTTTCCCCCCAGCAAGCTGGGGACTCATTTTACCGACCTCGGAAGGATGGAAGGCTGAGTCAACCTGGAGCCGGCTACCTGAACCAGCTTCTGCTGGGATCGAACTCAGCTCGTTTGGAGAAGTTGTCTCTCTTTAAATCTCTTCACCAAGCCAAGGCTTGGGGGAATGCATATAAAGTTAAAGTTGTTTTCTTTCTTTCTCTCCCTTCTTACTCCATCTATTCCTTCCTTCCCTCCTTCCTCTCCCCAAACATCTGATGTTTATGTCTTGCAGCTCTCAAACATCTGACATTTATTCTATGTGGCTCTTACATTAAATAAGTTTGGCCACCCCATTTTATGTACTTAATTCTGGGTCTAAGGTTGGAGCAAGAGAGCCAGTTTGGTGTAGTGGTTAACCGTTAAGTGTACAGAGAACCAGGTTTGATTCCCCACTCCTCCACTTGCAGCTGCTGGAATGACTTTGGGTCAGCCATAGCTCTCCCAGGAATTGTCCTTGAAAGGGCAGTTGCTGTGAAAACTCTCAGCCCCACCCACCTCACAGGGTGTCTGTTGTGGGGGGAGAAGATGTAGAAGATTGTAAACCACTCTGAGTCTCTGATTCAGCGAGAAGAAAGGAAAGGTCCCCTGTACAAGCACCAGTCGTTTCCGACTCTGGGGTGACGTTGCTTTCACAATGTTTTCATGGCAGACTTTTTATGGGGTGGTTTGCCATTGCCTAGCAGCCCCGTGGCGTAGAGTGGTAAAACAGCAGTACTGCAGTACTGTGGTCTGAACTCTGCTCACGACTTGAGTTCGATTCCGGTGGAAGCTGGATTCAGGTAGCCAGCCCAAGGCTGACTCAGCCTTCCATAAGAACATAAGAGAAGCCATGCTGGATCAGGCCAGTGGCCCATCCAGTCCAACACTCTGTGTCACATAAGAACATAAGAGAAGCCATGTTGGATCAGGCCAATGGCCCATCCAATCCAACCCTCTGTGTCACATAAGAACATAAGAGAAGCCATGTTGGATCAGGCCAGTGGCCCATCCAGTCCAACACTCTGTGTCACATAAGAACATAAGAGAAGCCATGTTGGATCAGGCCAATGGCCCATCCAGTCCAACACTCTGTGTCACATAAGAACATAAGAGAAGCCATGTTGGATCAGGCCAATGGCCCATCCAATCCAACCCTCTGTGTCACATAAGAATATAAGAGAAGCCATGTTGGATCAGGCCAGTAGCCCATCCAGTCCAACCCTCTGTGTCACATAAGAACATAAGAGAAGCCATGTTGGATCAGGCCAGTGGCCCATCCAGTCCAACACTCTGTGTCACATAAGAACATAAGAGAAGCCATGTAGGATCAGGCCAACAGCCCATCCAGTCCAACACTCTGTGTCACATAAGAACATAAGAGAAGCCATGTTGGATCAGGCCAATGGCCCATCTAGTCCAACACTCTGTGTCACATAAGAACATAAGAGAAGCCATGTAGGATCAGGCCAGTGGCCCATCCAGTCCAACACTCTGTGTCACATAAGAACATAAGAGAAGCCATGTAGGATCAGGCCAGTGGCCCATCCAGTCCAACACTCTGTGTCACATAAGAACATAAGAGAAGCCATGTTGGATCAGGCCAGTGGCCCATCCAGTCCAACACTCTGTGTCACATAAGAACATAAGAGAAGCCATGTAGGATCAGGCCAATGGCCCATCCAGTCCAACACTCTGTGTCACATAAGAACATAAGAGAAGCCCTGTTGGATCAGGTCAGTGGCCCATCCAGTCCAACACTCTGTGTCACATAAGAACATAAGAGAAGCCATGTAGGATCAGGCCAACGGCCCATCCAGTCCAACACTCTGTGTCACATAAGAACATAAGAGAAGCCATGTAGGATCAGGCCAATGGCCCATCCAGTCCAACACTCTGTGTTACACAGTGGCCAATATATGTGCGTGTATATGTGTATATATATACACATACACACACACATATATATACTGTGGCTAACAGCCACTGATGGACCTCTGCTCTGTATTTTTAAAAGCTGGCTATGCTTGTAGCTGCCACCACCTCCTGTCTTGCAGCCAGCTCGAGTGACTCAGCCTTCCATCCTAACGAGGTCGGTCAAATGAATCCCCAGCTTGCTGGGGGGAAAGTGTAGATGACCGGGGAAGGCAATGGCAAACCACCCCGTAATAAAGTCTGCCATGAAAACGTCGTGAAAGCAACGTCACCCCAGAGTCGGAAACGACTGGTGCTTGCACAGGGGACCTTTCCTTTTCCCTGCCTTCCCCAGTCATCTACACTCCCCCCCCCCCCCCCCCAGCAAGCTGGGGACTAATTTTACCGACCTCGGAAGGATGGAAGGCTGCGTCAACCTCGAGCCGGCTACCTGAAAGTCCAGGGAAAGAGCGGGGTATCAAAACCTGCAGCCGCCTCCTCCTTCAACCGCAGGCTGTTGCAATTCCTTCCTTGCCGCGGGAGGCGCTCGCGGCGTATCCGGGCTCGAGGTGGTCGCCATGGCGACGGGCGAGCGTCGGTTAGGCCGGGCCCGGGCCTACTGCTGCCGCCGCCGCTGAGGGGAAGGCATGGACGACGTGCGGGTGGAGTGGCTGGGAGAGCGGCTGCGGGCGACGCTGAACGTGGCGGAGGCGAAGCCCTTCGAGGAGCTGCTGAGCCGCGACGACGGCGAGCAGGCCGACACCCTCCTGCGCTTCCTCAACCGGCGCGCCGCCGCCGACGAGGGCGAGGCCTCCGCCCTCCTCCTCCGCCAGGAGCAGCGCCTCGACGAGATCGAGGTCGAAATCGGTGCGGCCGCCTCCTCAGCTCGGCTCGGGCCTGTTTCGTGGCAAGCGGAGGCCGCGGAGCATGGGCAGAGCGCCGCCCCCGTCCCCCTCTCTCGCTCCCGGGGTGGGGGAGTGCTGCCTCTGAGCATGGGCAGAGCGCTTTAGCTGCTGCTGGGCCGGGCGGTTAGCCCCCTTGCTCGGCCTCGCTGCCCGCTGAGCGTTGGAGCATGGGCAGAGCAACGTTCCTTCTAAGCTGCGGGGTCTTGTGAGCAAAAATTCTACTTTGTGAGCTACTGGCATTAAAGCTGTGAGCCACTGGCATTGAAGTGGTGAGCTGATGCAGAAATTAGTGTCATCCTTCCTGAGCAAAAATGTGTGAGCTGGAGGCCAGTTTGATGTCGTGGTTAAGTGAGTGGACTCTTATCTGGGAGAACCAGGTTTGACTCCCCACTCCTCCACTTGCAGCTGCTGGAACGGCCTTGGGTCAGCCAGAGCTCTCTTATCTGGGAGAACCAGGTTGGATTCCCCATTCCTCCACTTGCACCTGCTGGAATGGCCTTGGGTCAGCCAGAGCTCTCTTATCTGGGAGAACCAGGTTTGACTCCCCACTCCTCCACTTGCAGCTGCTGGAACGGCCTTGGGTCAGCCAGAGCTCTCTTATCTGGGAGAACCGGGTTGGATTCCCCATTCCTCCACTCGCACCTGCTGGAATGGCCTTGGGTCAGCCAGAGCTCTCTTATCTGGGAGAACCGGGTTTGATTCCCCACTCCTCCACTTGCAGCTGCTGGAATGGCCTTGGGTCAGCCATAGCTCTCTTATCTGGGAGAACGGGTGTGATTTCCCACTCTCCACTTGCATCTGCTGGAACGGCCTTGAGTCAGCCAGAGCTCTCTTATCTGGGAGAACCGGGTTTGATTCCCCACACCTCCACTTGCAGCTGCTGGAATGGCCTTGGGTCAGCCAGAGCTCTCTTATCTGGGAGAACCGGGCTTGATTCCCCACTCCTCCACTTGCACCTGCTGGAATGGCCTTGGGTCAGCCAGAGCTCTCTTATCTGGGAGAACCGGGTTGGATTCCCCACTCCTCCACTTGCACCTGCTGGAATGGCCTTGGGTCAGCCATAGCTCTCTTATCTGGGAGAACCGGGTTTGACTCCCCACTCCTCCACTTGCACCTGCTGGAATGGCCTTGGGTCTGCCAGAGCTCTCTTATCTGGGAGAACCGGGTTTGATTCCCCACTCCTCCACTTGCACCTGCTGGAACGGCCTTGAGTCAGCCAGAGCTCTCTTATCTGGGAGAACGGGTGTGATTTCCCACTCTCCACTTGCACCTGCTGGAACGGCCTTGAGTCAGCCAGAGCTCTCTTATCTGGGAGAACCGGGTTTGATTCCCCACTCCTCCACTTGCACCTGCTGGAACGGCCTTGGGTCAGCCATAGATCTCTTATCTGGGAGAACCGGGTTTGATTCCCCACCTCCACTTGCAGCTGCTGGAATGGCCTTGGGTAAGCCATAGCTCTCTTATCTGGGAGAACCGGGCTTGATTCCCCACTCCTCCACTTGCACCTGCTGGAACGGCCTTGGGTCAGCCATAGCTCTCTTATCTGGGAGAACGGGTGTGATTTCCCACTCTCCACTTGCACCTGCTGGAACGGCCTTGAGTCAGCCAGAGCTCTCATATCTGGGAGAACCGGGCTTGATTCCCCACTCCTCCACTTGCACCTGCTGGAACGGCCTTGGGTCAGCCATAGCTCTCTTATCTGGGAGAACCGGGTTTGATTCCCCACTCCTCCACTTGCACCTGCTGGAACGGCCTTGGGTCAGCCATAGCTCTCTTATCTGGGAGAACCGGGTTTGATTCCCCACACCTCCACTTGCAGCTGCTGGAATGGCCTTGGGTCAGCCAGAGCTCTCTTATCTGGGAGAACCGGGCTTGATTCCCCACTCCTCCACTTGCTGCTGCTGGAGTGGCCTTGGGTTAGCCTTAGCTCTCTTATCTGGGAGAACCGGGTTTGATTCCCCACTCCTCCACTTGCACCTGCTAGCATGGCCTTGGATCAGCCATAGCTCTGGCAGAGGTTGTCCTTGAAAGGGCAGCTGCTGTGAAGAAGAAGATATTGGATTTATATCCTGCCCTCCGCTCCGAAGAGTCTCAGAGCGGCTCACAATCTCCTTTACCTTCCTCCCCCACAACAGACACCCTGTGAGGTGGGTGGGGCTGAGAGGGCTCTCACAGCAGCTGCCCTTTCAAGGACAACCTCTGCCAGAGCTATGGCTGACCCAAGGCCATTCTAGCAGGTGCAAGTGGAGGAGTGGGGAATCAAACCCGGTTCTCCCAGATAAGAGTCCACTCACTTAACCACTACACCAAACTGGAGAGCCCTTTCCAGCCCCAACCACCTCACAGGGTGTCTGTTGTGGGGGGGGGAAGGTAAAGGAGATTGTGAGCTGCTCTGAGACTCTTCGGAGTGGAGGGCAGGATATAAATCCAATATCATCATCATCATCATCATCATCATCATCATCATCATCATCATCATCATCATCATCATCATCATCATCTTCTAAAAAATTGTGAGCTAGCTCACACTAACTCAGCTTAGAGGCACAAAGCAGGAGTCAAGTTGCACCTTTAAGACCTACCAAGTTTTATTTAGAAGGTGAACTTTCATGTGCTCTCTAAGCACCCAATCTGGACTACAACTAGGATATACGTGTCCTTTTGTGATTTAGCTAGATTTGCAGAAACACCATTTGGCAGGGAATTTTATTACCTTTTGTGGCTATCCAGACCAAATGGCCAAGCCAAGCCGTTTCATGTGACCATGTGATCCGTTAGTTTGCCCTCTTAATCAACAAACTGCATGTATTCCAGGCACAGTACCTGATCCCCTTGTCGGATGAAATATGCTTAGAGAGCACACAAAAGCTGACGTTCTAAGTAAAACTTGGTTGGTCTTAAAGGTGCCACTTGACTCGTGCTTTGTTCAACTGCTTCCGACCAACACGGCTGCCCGCCTGGACCTATCATCTTAGAGGGAACTCTGGTGCAGACTATCTCCTAGTGTGCCGTAACATTGTCTCTGTGACCTGCCTTGAATTACAGGAAGTAACGAGAAGGGTGTCTGTGGCAGCAGTGGCCACACTGCTGCTCGGGTGTCACGTGTGGCTCACACATATTGGGCACTTTCACACACACGAAATAACACACTCCCAATCCACTTTCAGTGCACTTTGCAACTGGATTGGACTGTGTGAAATGGCAGAATCCACTTGCGAATGGACACTGAAGTGGATTGAAACTGAAATATTCAGCATGTGTGAAAGTGCCCATTATGCGGCTCTCGAAGCCCCCACTACCCCGCCGGCCAGCTTGGAGAAGGCTTTTCTCTCTTTAAATTCTCCATGCCAAGCCAACTGGCAGCTTGCAGAATTCATTTAAAATGCTTTCTTTATACTTCTCTCATCCTCCTTCATCCCCCATCTATTTGCTTTCCTTCCTTCCAGCTTTCAAACTTATGACGCTCGTGTCTTGCGGCTCTCAAAACATCTGACATTTATTACGTTAAGCAAGTTTGGCCAACCCTTGTCTATGAGCATGAACTGAGAGCCCCGTTACGAAAGCCTTAGCTACAATATACTTCAAACACGTTACAAGGTTTATTCACGCAACTTTTTACCAACACGCTTGTGTCCTTGTAAGTTTTTTCAGTCTTTCAAAGTCCATTTCATTCCAAAAAAATCCATTCCTGGATGCCAAATTTGATGAAAGGTACCAACTCTTGCTGGCCGGTATAGCTTCTACTCGCAGGAAGTGCCGTTGCGTGCAGATTGTGAGTGGAGCGTGAAGCCAATGAGAGCGGTTGCCTGAGCACGGGTTCCTAGTACAATAACGCAGCCTGTTGAAGTATAAATGAAACATGGGAACAGCCGGAATCGTGTTGATGCCCCGGGTAGACAGCGGACTGCTGCCTGAAGAAATTTGATCTACGGTACTTCCTGCGAGTAGAAGCTATACCGGACAGCAGGAGTTGGTACCTTTCATCGAATTTGGCATCCAGGAATGGATTTTTTTGGGGGGGGGAATGAAATGGACTTTGAAAGAATCTGAAAAAACTTACAAGGACACAAGTGTGTTGGTAAAAAGTTGCGTGAATAAACGTTGTAACGTAAGTGTTTGAAGTATATCGTACAAAGCTGTGGTTCTGTGTGTTTAATTATCTGTAAGCTGTGGTTTCCTGTGATATTTGCTCAATCCCCAGTTGGAGGCAGGGGATCCCCTGTTTGGAGGCCCTCCCCCTCTTTCAGGGTTATCAGAAAGCGGCTGGAGGGGGGAGGGGAATAATGTTCGCCGGGCACTCCATTATACCCTATGGAGACCAGTTCCCAGAGGGTATAATGGAGAATCCATCTTTGTGTCTCTGGGGCTCAGGGGCCCCCTGTTTTTTGAGGCAGGGGCACCAGATTTTCAGCGTAGCATCTGGGGCCTCTCCTCAAAACATCCCCTGCCCAAGTTTCAAAAAGACTGGAACAGGGGGTTCAATTTTATGAGCCCCCCCAAAAAGGTACCCCTGTCCTCCATTATTTCCATTTGAGGGAAAGCGTTTAAAAGGCTTGCCATATCTTTAAATGTGATGGCCAAAACTCCCTTCAGAGTTCAGTTGTGCTTGTCACACCCTCGCTCCTGGCTCCACCCCCAAAGTCCCCAGATATTTCTTCAGTCAGACCTGGCAACCCTAGGAACTGATCTTTGTATTCCGGAGATTAGCTGTAATTCAGGGAGATCTCCAGGCCCCCCGTTATTGTGGAATAATGAAAGAGGGAATACATTGGAGCACCTACAGAGTGCCTTGCCTTCTTCATATGTAACCGATTTTGCCTCCTCCTTCCCCAAACCCTTGCCTGAAATTCTCACCATACACTGAGGAAGAAGAGTGCCTCTGGAAATACTCAATGTGGCCAAACTGCAGCTCGGGAGCCACATGTGACCCTTTCACACGTATTGTGTGGCTCTCAAAGCCCCCACCATCCCGTCGGTTGGCTTGCAGAAGGCATTTCTCTCTTTAAATCACTTCTCCAAGCCAAGCCAGCTTGGCAGCTTGGAGAATGCATTTAAAGTTAAAGTTGCTTTCTTCCCATCTCTCCCTCCCTTTCCTCATCTATTTCCCTTCCTTTTTCCTTTTCAACTCTCGAACATCTGACATTCATGTCTTGTGGCTCTCAAACATCGGATATTTATTCCGCTTGGCTCTTAACGTTAAGCAAGCTTGGCCGCCTCCGTTCCATGTGATGTGGGTTTTCAGATAAATTTTTGAAGGGAAAAATCCAAACTTAAATTACGTTAGCAAAGCATTTTGAGTAATGGTAGCAAAAAAAAAAGAGGCAAGCACAGCCAGGATGAAGAGCTGGGCTTCGACTGTGCTTTATATCCTACCTTAAGAACCTCTGGCATGACTGACGGGGAGTAGAGGGAAACGGTAGGCATGGGCAGAAAGGTAGCGAGACTTGCAAAAATGTGCACCATCACGGCTACAAGGCGACATATTGTCGGTGGGAACACGTGTGGCCTAGGCTGCGGGAACTGCACCGGCTGCCAATTGTATACCGAGTTCATTACAAGGTGCTGGTTATTACCTTTAAAGCCCTATATGGCCGAGGACCTGCCTACCTTAGGGACCGCCTCTCTCCATATGTTCCCCAGAGAGCACTACGATCCAGCTCACAAAATCTTCTGGAAGTACCTGGGCCAAAGGAGGCCAAATTAAAAACAACTAGAGAACAGGCCTTCTCTATAAAGGCTCCCCAATGGTGGAACCAGCTGCCGGAAGAGGTGCGGGCCCTACGGGATTTTAATCAGTTCCTTAGGGCGTGCAAAACCGCCCTCTTCCAACTAGCCTTCTAAGATGGAACCTGGCATAAGCATCTCGCCATCTTTAACACAACTGAGATAGTAGCACCACTAAATTGTATTCTTTTAGACTGTTTTTAGATTATTTAATGTTAATTGTGAATTGTATTTAATTGTATTATCCTGTTTTTATTGTTATAACATGGCTTATGCCATGTCCTGTAAGCCGTCCTGAGCCTGCCTCGGCGGGGAGGGCGGGGTATAAATAAAATTTATTGTTATTATTATTATCTTAAGATCTTGCCAAAACAAATTTGGGAAGGAGTACAGCAAAGCAGGGAAAGCCATGGGAAATTATGTTTGGGGCAAACCCTTCATGTGGAAGCAGCCCAAGGGAAAGCGAAAGATGTTACAAAGAATATTATTAAGAAGTTTGAAAATACCGTTACATGACAGTGTTGAGGACGTGAGAAAATGTTTGTCACTGTTTTAGATAAATGTGACTCCCAAGTATAGTACAAATTGCCGTTTATCCAGAAAGGGATTTTGCGTGTCTTTAGCTTTGTTTAACAAGAGCCCCCCGTGGCGCAGTGTTAAAGCTGCAGTACTGCAGTCCTAAGCTCTGCTCACAACCTGAGTTCAATCCCCGGTGGAAGCTGGGTTTTCAGGTAGCCAGCTCAAGGTTGACTCAGCCTTCCATCCTTCCGAGGTCGGTAAAATGAGTCCCCAGCTTGCTGGGGGGAAAGTGTAGATGACTGGGGGAGGCAGTGGCAAACCACCTCGTAAAAAGTCTGCCGTGAAAACATTGTGAAAGCAGTGTCTCCCCAGAGTTGGAAACGACTGGTGCTTGCACAGGGGACCTTTCCTTTCCTAACTTTATTTGGTCTCAAGTTTTGTGGGTTTTTTAATTGACTCTGAGATGATCCTCCACTGATTTCACCCACCTTGCATGGTTGGAAGAGGCATGCTTTTTCATTGGGCTGCTGTGTAACTGAGGTCTGATCTCCCTCTCTGCATCTTCCCATAACAGAAGTACCATATGAAGAAGAGGAAGAGGAAGAGGAGCAGCTTGGGGCGACTTCCTCCATCTCCCTGGCATCTGGAAGTGAGTATGGAAGGAGCCTGATGAGAGCTGGCGTGGTTAGAGGGTCAGATTAGGATCTTGGGAGACCCTGGTCTGAATCCCCACTTCTATCGTGAAAGCTCCTTGGGGGACCTTGGGTCTCTCACAGATATTCAGCCTGGCCTTCCTCACAGGGTTGTTGTTGTGAGAGACTAGGGGAAGGGGGAAACAGTGTTGTGGGCCGCTTGGAGTCCCAGCGGGGGAGAAAAGTGGCATATAAATAAGCAAATGCAGGAAATCCAGTGCGGTGAGGAAAAACCTTTCTAGTAGCTTGGGATCCGTATATGGAAATAATAAGAAGGGCCCTACAGATGGAGAGTTGGTTTTTGTTGTGTTGTTATTTTGAGGCTCAGAAGCCGGCCTGATCCTCGCAAGCCACTTGAGGGACAGTGCGAATCCCTCTGTTGCTTGCTGCTACTCCAACCAAGTTTTATTCAGAATGGAAGTTTTCATATGCACGTGTACTTCATCAGGCGATGGAATGGGGTGCAGTGAGCAGAGCTACATAGATCTGGTGGGCAGTGGTTAAGGATGCAACGTGGTACAAAGTTAGACTCCCGTGGCAAAATAGTGAAATTAACAAATTGAAAGAACATTTGGTCCGGATAGCATTGGCGTGGGAAACCAATAAAATGGTAACATGTCTGAATGGGAGAATGAGGCAATCAGTACTGTCTGCTAATGGCTCTATTGCTTGCAAGTCTGAGTTAAACTGAGGACACGTCCCTCCCAGAGGTGTTCCTGTACTCATATGACAGCTTCCGTTCTGAATAAAACTTTTGTTGGTCTTAAAGGTGCTCCGGGACTCCTACTTTGTTCTGTTGCTTCAGACCGACACGGCTGCCCACCTGGATCTTGCTAGCTAAGAATGGAAGCCGGTGGCAAGAGGGCCATCTGCCTCGTGGTGCCAGAGAAGGGCATAAGCATTGTGTGAGACAGGTCTGAAGGAAGGAAGTTCCTTGTAGAAAACAATCTACACTTCAAAGGGATAGAGGCAGAAGAGCATATGTGTATGAAGGAAGGGTCAGTGTGACTCTCTAGCTATCTGCTCTGTCCCCACAACGTGTGGAGGCTGATACAAGGGACAGCACCTTCACTTCCAACATGTGAACATATATGAACATATGAAGCTGCCTTATACTGAATCAGACCCTCGGTCCATCAAAGTCAGTATTGTCTTCTCAGACTGGCAGCGGCTCTCCAGGGTCTCAAGCTGAGGTTTTTCACACCTATTTGCCTGGACCCTTTTTTGGAGATGCCAGGGATTGAACCTGGGACCTTCTGCTTCCCAAGCAGATGCTCTACCACTGAGCCACCGTCCCTCCCATGTTGGACCCACAGCTGCTATTGACTCCTTACTCTGAGGCTGTTTTTTTTTAAACTTTTCCACAACTTTATTGAAAATACACAAAATACAACTATAGACAATTTGTCAGTAAATCAATAGATTAGCATAAATACGCTCCCTTTGCAGGGTAAATATCACAAAAGAAAAGAAAAAGGATTATAAGGAGCTTATTTGAATACGTACAAAATACCCAAGATAACCAAGGTAGCACAGTTAATTATAATTGTTTTGAGGTATAATTTATAGTTCGTACTTCCGTTCCTTCGATCTCTTTACCATAAGTGTAAAGCCGAAATAATATCAGGAATTTCACTTTGTTCTTGACGGTATTTCAAGATAGGAAACCACAATGCCACAAATAAATTTGAATCTGGATCCTCATAACTTTTAGACAGGTCCGTTAGTTTAGCCATAGTGTATAAATTCCAACTCTGAGGTTTTTTTGTAGCACCTTTCTGTAGCACCTTTCTCTTCAGTTGCAGGCACAGGCTGGCAGCCTCCACCTGCACTGGGTGGCCTTCCTCTGCCCCCGCTCCCTCTGGGGAACTGGGACTAAGAGCTGAGCCCTTTTCCCAGGCTGTTTTGGCCCAAATGACCACAGCAGGGAAGAAGACCCAGACATCAATGCCTTATTCTGGAGAACCAGTTTAATGTAGTGGTTAAGTGCGCGGACTCTTATCTGGGAGAACCGGGTTTGATTCCCCACTCCTCCACTTGCAGCTGCTGGAATGGCCTTGGGTCAGCCATAGTTATCACAGAGCTTGCCCTTGAAAGAGCAGCTGCTGTGAGAGCCCTCTCAGCCCCACCCACCTCACAGTGTGTCTGTTGTGGGGGAGGAAGCTAGATTGTGAGCCGCTCTGAGACTCTGAGATTCAGGGTGGAGGGCGGAATATAAATCCAATGTCGTCTTCTTTTTTTTGTCAGAGAGAGATCGGAAAAGCAAAGCATCTCTGGCTGAAACTGTGGGGAAACGCCAGTCTTCAGTGGCCTCCGTTCAACCCAGCTTGGCTGATATAGAGCGCGAGCTGGCCACGGGGATCTCCGCAGTTCAGACATACAAAGTAAGTGGTTAAGGGCACAGACTCTTATCCGGGAGAACCGGGTTTGATTCTCCACTCCTCTACATGCACCTGCTGTTGTGACCTTGAGTCAGTCATAAGGTGTTCATCTCAGCAGCAGTTTCTGTTCAAGCTCACAGGGTATCTGTTGTGGGGAGGGGAAGGAGATTGTAAGCCGCTCTGAGACTCTTTTGGGTAGTGAAGGACGGGGTATAAATCCAGTCTCCTCCTCCTCCTCTTCCTCCCTGGGTGTAGGCATCTTTTGTGGGTATCAGATGATTGCCAAAACGGGATTACCTGTCAGGCACATCATCTTCCTGAGGCTATCTCAGGTGGATATGCTCTCCCTTGCAGGTCTGAGAGCAGAAAGCTGGCTGAAACTAGCCACACATCCTTTTTCTTTCTGAGGCTGTGAATTTTGTTCTTGTCTATTTCAGCAAATAATAAAGCAGGAAGTTTATAACCTGTATTATCATGTGGCTTTGGATGACGTCCCAGAAGAATTTGTGGAGACTGAGACGGTGTTCTTTCTCAGGGACACTGCAGGTATTTTGCATGGTGATTTATGATGGAGTATTTCCACTAAAAACCGCTATGAGCTAGGGGTGTGTGTGTGTGTGTTTGTGTGTGTAGAGGGGGGCTTTTTCAAGATAGGCTCAAAGATTACCACAGAGGCCTGGAAACCAATTCCACGCCTTGATTTTCCAGTACAGCAATTCAAGATTTGCACTGGTAGCTCCAAGAACTTTTGGAAGAAAGAAGGGGACATGTTTGTGGAGATGGAGATGGAAATTCTTGCATCATGCAGTGTCTTTCCCCCCCCCCCCCCGCCCTCCTTCAGTCCTATTTCTGTTCTCAGACTCCCAGTCCTGGCTGACGGCCATTCCTTCTCCTGTTCGCACCAGCATGGTGCAGTTGCTAAGAGTGTCAAAGTAGGATCTGGGAGATCCAGGTTCAAATCCTTATTTGTGCCATGGAAGCTCACTGGGGGACCTTGGGCCACTCTCTCAGCCTAACCTGCCTCACAGGGTTGTTGTGAGGATAAATTGGAGGAGAGGAGAACTAGGAGGTAAATGGCTTTGGCTGCTTATCAAGGAGAGTTAACTAAATAAATAAAATGCACCCAGCATCATGTAATCCACCTTGAGTCTCAGCAAGCCAGTGTGGTGTAGTGGTGAAGTGTGTGGACTCATATCTGGGAGAACCGGGTTTGATTCCCAACTTCTCCACTTGCAGCTGCTGGAATGACCTTGGATCAGCCATAGCTTTCACAGGAGTTGTCCTTGAAAGAGCAGCTGCTGTGAGAGCCCTCTCAGCCCCACCCACCTCACAGGGTGTCTGTTGTGGGGGGAGGAAGATATAGGAGATTGTAAGCTGCTCTGAGTCGCTGATTCAGAGAGAAGAGCAGGGTATAAATCTGCAGTCTTCTTCTTCTTCAAGTGAATAAATATGTCCTTTCCTCCCTTTTCTTTTCTCAGTCCCCCAGTCTTTATCCAATAAAAATGCCCGCCGTCCAGCTTCCTGTGTGTTATCAGCTGCAGCGGTTAAAGTGTCAGGCACAGATCTGGAAGACCCAGGTTCAAATGCCCATTCTGCCAAGGGAGGCTTGCCGGGTGATCTCAAGTTAGTCACCCCCTCTCAGCATCCTCTTTTGCACAGTGGTCAACAACAGGACATGGAGGTCTTCATAATATGAGAAGAGCCCTCTGCTGGATCAGAGCAGTGATCCATCTAGTCCAGCATCCTGTCTCACACAGTGGCCAGCCAGTTCCTCTGGAGGGCCAACCACAGGACAGAGAGGCCAAGGCCTTCTTAAGAACATAAGAAGAGCCCTGTTGGATCAGATCAATGATCCATCTAGTCCAGCATCTTGTCCCAACCAGTTCCTCTGGAGGGCCAGCAACAGGTTAGAGAGCCCAAGGCCTTCCCCTGATGTTGCCTCCTGGCTCTGGGATTCAGAGGATCAGTGCCTCTGATTGTGGAGGTTCCCCTCCATCACCATGGCTAGGAGCTACTGACAGTTTTATCCCTCCATGAATCTATCTATAAGAACATAAGGAGAGCCCCGTTGGATCAGGCCAATGACCCATCTAGTCCAGCGTCTCGCCTCACAGAAGGGCCAACCAGTTCCTCTGGAGGGCCAACAACAGGGCAGAGAGGCCAAGGCCTTCCCCTGATGTTGCCTCCCGGCTCTGGGATTCAGAGGATCAGTGCCTCTGAATGTGAAGGTTCTCCTCAGCCGCCATGGCTAGTAGCCACTGATAGACTTACCCTCCTTGAATCTATCCAATCCACCTCGAAAGCTGTTTATCCCTGTGGCCATCAGTGCATCCTCTGGCAGCAAATCCTCCGTTTTAGTCACTCTTTGAGTGAAGCCGCGTTTCCTTTTGTCCGCCTTGAACCTACTGCCCATCAGCTTCCTGGGATGCCCTCGAGTTCGAGTCTTCCGGGAGAGGCAGCGACAAACCACCTCTGCTTTTCTCTCTTATTTTGAAAGCCCCTTAGTAGGCATCGCGATAAGCTGGCTTATTCATTTATTTCACTGACGTTATAGTGTGACTTGAATGCACTTAAACCCCTTCCAGACCTCCCAGCAATTAACACAGAACACAGAACAATGGTCACATTCAACAGCCAGTTTCCTTATCACTACCCTTCCAGGAAGCTCCACCAAACAACGGGCACATCCACAAACCAATTGCCCTTTCATCACACCCCCTCCAGCCTAGAAATAGCAGCTCTCCAGCAGCCCTGGCCCCACTCAATGCACAGCAGCCAAGAAGGTCAGAGCGCCTGCTCCAGCTGCAACGCCACTGAGGATGTTCTCCGCAGCTGAGAACGAAACATCTGGAAGGAAAACTTTCTCCAGTAGAACACGGCACTTGATCCCGAAAGATTCTACAAATCCTAATGAATGCACTTAATTCGCTTTCGTTCAGAAGCGCTGGGCTAGAATACCTCTTTAAGTAAACGTTTTTGTTTTTTTTTTACTGCTCAGAAACCGTTACTGAGCCTAACGACTTGACTGAAGCTAACGATGTCCTGCCAGAATTACTGGAATATGGCATCCTGAACGGTAATACCCTGGTGATGCTCAAGCAGATCTTCGCACTGGTGAGAGTTGAGGTTTTTTGTTTCTTTAAATCACACCTCAAAATGGGGTTTCTTTGTTGACCCAGGCTCTGCGAGTTCAGAGGCACAGAAACCACAGGCCTTTAGCTTATTCGGAGGGCAACTGGCTGCAGCCGTGAGAATCACTCTGAGCAGGGACTCAGGAGTTATCCTTAGGGGGAGGTTCAAGAGAAGCTCAAGCGGGAAAAACCATTGAAGAAGAAGATGAAGATATTGGATTTATATCCCGCCCTCCACTCCGAAGAGTCTCAGAGCGGCTCACAATCTCCTTTCCCTTCCTCCCCCACAACAGACACCTTGTGAGGTGGGTGGGACTGAGAGGGCTCTCCCAGCAGCTGCCCTTTCAAGGACAACCTCTGCCAGAGCTATGGCTGACCCAAGGCCATGCTAGCAGGTGCAAGCGGAGGAGTGGGGAATCAAACCCGGTTCTCCCAGATAAGAGTCCGCACACTTAACCACTACACCAAACTGATTGGCTTTATTTGTAGCAGAATGCAGAAATAGTGATTGTTTATAGCCAAAGGCCATCACAAAAAAAAAATAAAGAACTTGATGATTAAAAAAAGACTAAAAGCCTCGTAAAAAGAAAAATCAGTCGCAAGATAAGATATAAAAGCAAGTAATATTAAATTACAGAAATGCAATTACCATTAGGCCCTAATTAATTAAAAATATCAATATACGATAAAAGTATGGTCCTCTAAAATAAAACCAGTTAGTCATAAGATTTACTTACTGAAACTGGGAGCAGTGGCTCCCAGCCTTTTTAGCACCAGGGACCGGTTTCGTGGAAGACAATTTTCCCACAGACTGGGGGGAGCAGCACTGAGTTTTTTGCCGCCCCAGGCCACCCCCCCCCCCCCGCCTGCACCCTGCTCCTGGGGCTGCTTCTACTACCTCCCCACTAGGTAGGCAAAGGGGTAGGCGAAGGTTGCTGCCGCGTTGCCCCTTCCACCCGCACGGGACCCAAGCGGATGAAAGAGGTGGCGTGGCCTTGCTCTGAGGCAAGGGGAGGCAGCTTCGGGGTGAGGCCATGCTGCCTTTTTCATCCACCCGGGTCCCGTGTGGGCAGGGTCAGCCCTAGCTAGCATTTGGATGGGAGACCTCCAAGGGAGTCCAGAGTCGTGGCCTGGGGGCAGACAGTGGCAACCCCCCTCTGAGCGTCTCTTGCCTTGAAGACCCCGCAGGGTCACCGTAAAGTCAGCTGTGACTTGACAGCACTTCCCACCACAACTGGATATCATGTCAAAGGTGGCCCCTTTTTAAAAACACTTGAGCGAGGCTCTGCTCTCAGAAGCTGCACAACCGTAAAGCTGTATTTAAAGTTCTGAGCGCTTTTAGGAGGCAGAGATGAAATGGAAGGAGGAAAAAAAAATCTGTTTGTCTTTCAGGTTTATTTGCCTGCCATGTCCTACAACCCATACGAGGCAGAGTCTGTTTCTCACCCAGAAGCCAAAAAGGGCGAGGGTGACGATGCTCCTGTTGTCGCAAAGAAGAAAGAGAGGCCGGTAGAACTAGAAAGCTTCCAGATCCTCAGGAATGAGTTCCTAATGAATATGCAGAAATTCCTAGACCACATTCAGAGAACCATACAACAGATTGAAGGCAAGCTGACAGATTTCATGCCCGAGGCCATCTCCTCCCAGTGTTTCTCTTGGTAGAACATATGGCTAAATTTAAAACAACGACCGCACTTTCTTCCAACAGGGGAGATAAAGTTAGAAATGCCAACCATTCTCCTTGACGATGATGTGAACGACCTGGCTGCTGATCAGGAAGTGATTGAAGTACTGGAGCAGCTGGCAACAAACTGGCTTCTTCTCATATCCTCAGCAGATGAGGAGCTACAGAAGAAGGTCCCCCAGGTAATATCACTAGCACGGGGGTGGCCAAACTTGCTTAACTCAAGAGCCACATAGAATAGATGTGGAATGCCTGAGAGCTAAAAGACATGAACATCAGATGTTGGAGGGGAGGGAGAGGGGGAGAGAGAGAGAGAAAAAGAAAGAAAGAAAGAAAGAAAGAAAGAAAGAAAGAAAGAAAGAAAGAAAGAAAGAAAGAAAGAAAGAAAGAAAGAAAGAAAGAGAAAGAAAGAAAGAAAAAAAGAGAGAGAGAGAGAGCGAAAGAAAGAAAGAGAGAGAAAGAGAAAGAGAGAGAGAAAGGAAGAGAGAGGAAGGAAGGAAAGAAGGAAAGAAGGAAGGAAAGAAAGAAAGAAAGAGAAAGAGAGAGAGAAAGGAAGAGAGAGGAAGGAAGGAAAGAAAGAAAGAGAAAGAAAGAAAAAAAGAAAGAAAGAGAGAGAGAAAGGAAGAGAGAGGAAGGAAAGAAGGAAGGAAAGAAAGAGAGAGAAAGAAAGAAAGAGAGAAAGAGAGAGAGAAAGAGAGTGAGAAAGGAAGAGAGAGGAAGGAAGGAAGGAAAGAAGGAAAGAAAGAAAGAGAAAGAAAGAAAGAGAGAAAGAGAGAGAAAGGAAGAGAGAGGAAGGAAGGAAAGAAGGAAGGAAAGAAAGAGAAAGAAAGAAAGTAAGAAAGAAAGAAAGAAAGAAAGAGAGAGAGAGAGAGAAAGGAAGAGAGAGGAAGGAAGGAAGGAAAGAAGGAAGGAAAGAAAGAAAGAGAAAGAAAGAAAGAAAAAAAGAAAGAGAGAGAGAAAGAAAGAAAGAGAGAAAGAGAGAGAGGAAGGAAGAGAGAGGAAGGAAGGAAGGAAAGAAGGAAGGAAAGAAAGAAAGAAAGAGAAAGAAAGAAAGAAAGAAAGAAAGAAAGAAAGAAAGAAAGAAAGAAAGAAAGAAAGAAAGAAAGAAAGAAAGAAAGAAACTTTAAATTTGTGATTGAGCAAACCTGGCAAAGCAAGCTGTGATGCAGAAAGAAGCAAGAGAGAGAGAAGGAAGCAGATGATATTGAGTTGTCTGATAAGAACCCTCTGGGGGTCTGATCCAGCCTTCAGGCCGCATGTTTGACACCCCTGCTCTAGTTGCTTCCTAGTCTCCTTGTCCTCCCCCATGCCTCTCCTTTCTCTTGCTCTCTGTCTCAGACTGTTAACAGTATCAAGCAAAGACACACGTACATATAAAAGTCAACACAAGTAAATCAGCTGCAGAAATTCAAAAAGGAAGAAAGGAGTTGGACAGAAGCTCTGATCGATATTATTACACATTATTAGTGCAGAGGATATAAAAGAATAATACATCCATTAAAACCAATTAAACAATTTTAATCCCATTAAGGAGGAGACTGGAGAAACCAAATTGAGCATCTTTAGTACTAGCATGTATGGGACTCCAAAATTCCTTAAATCTCTTCAAATTACTTCCATGATTGTTGGCTCTTATCCACCCGTCTTCTACCCAGAGATACTAAGAACTTGTTTGTCAGTCTATCTGGTACACTTGTATCCCGCATGTATAATTCTCATTGGTGCCGCCATTTTATTCTGGTTTTTACTGAACTTTGTCAAACCCCATTTCCATTACCTAGTTCTTCAGGCTAGGTATGTTCCTGGCTTTCCAGTACCTAGAAATTCTAGCTTCCGCAATTATGTGCAAAAAGCTATTGTTTATTTCGGCACCTATTTTTAAAAAGCTAGTTAATAAAAATGTGGCTCAAAAGGTATCCTCTCTGCCAAAATGACATTGTCGTGTTCAAAATGCATCCTCAAAAACTCTTCACCAAAGGGCAAGACCGTCGGCGATAAATTAAATCTGCATCAATCCATGTGCAGCAGACAGCCGCATGCAAAAGCGGTTTGGTTTACAGGTTGGTGGAAAGAGATCAGGTGGCTGCCCAAGCACCGTCTCTGGGCAGGGGTGTCATCCTTCCTTCCAAGAGCGTCTCATGCCGCTTCCTGTCGCTTGCAGGGGAATGGGCCGCTGGCGGAGATTGACCTGTGGCGCGAGAGAAACGCTACCCTGAGCGCCTTGACCGAGCAAGTCAAACTGCCCACAGTCAAAAAAGTCTTGCAAGTGCTGGACATCGCCAACTCCGGGACGGTCGAAAGCTTGCAGGTCGCAATCAACGAGCTCTGCAAGCACCATGTGGAGGCAAACGACAACGTGCGGTTCCTTTCTACCCTCCAGCGACACTTAAAGGTATGTTTTGCTTGGCCTTAGAACTTTTGGTCCCTGACCTTTTGGGGCCTGTGGGATTCTAGCGGGAGCTCCTTTGGATATTAGGCCACGCACCCCTGATGTAGCCAATCCTCCAAGAAGTTACAAGGCTCTTTTTTGTAAGCTCTTGAAGGATTGGCTACCTCAGGGGTGCGTGGCCTAATATGCAAAGGAGCTCCTGTTAGAATTCCGCCCCCGAAGGTGCCCATGGGGACTCTGCTGTAGATGCAGTCTTTTAGAAGGAGGAGGTCAGGACTCAGCAAGGTCCAGAGTCCCGTTCTTGGACACACAGAGCTTAATCACCAAAAAAGCTGTGCTTTTTTTAAAACATAAAAATATACTTTATTTAGTAATAAAGCATCATAACAATGAAAAGAAAAAAAGAATGCAATACAGTACAACAACCCCAAAATTGTGTACCGGGTTCATTACAAGGTGCTGGTTATCACCTTTAAACTGCTATATGGCCGAGGACCTGCCTACTTTAGGGACTGTCTCTCCCCATATGTTCCCCAGAGAGTACTGAGATCTAGCTCACAAAATCTGCTGACCATCCCTGGGCCGAAGGAGGCCAAATTGAAAGCTATGAGGGAGAGGGCCTTCTCGATTACAGCTCCCCACTGGTGGAACCAGAAGAGGTACGGGCCTTGCGGAGCCTCAGCCAGTTCCGCCGGGCCTGCAAGACCATCCTCTTCCAGTTGGCTTTTTAATGTGGAATTATTGTACCATCGCCATGAAAACTATGTTCTATATCAAGATGGTAGCACCAAATCAAATTGGGGTTTTAAACGGATAGTTTAATTGCTGTTTTAAATGTAATTGTATATTTAATTGTTATGAAATTGGGGTATTTTGTTGTTGTATTACTGTAACGTCGTATTTTATGCTATGTAAGCTGCCCTGAGCCTGCTTCGACAGGGAGGGCAGGATATAAATTAAAAATTATTATTATTATTAAAAAAGGCAAATGCATAAATAGCAAATGGGACAAGTTTACAAATATTAATAACCTTGAGCGAGAAGGAGAGGAATATTGTCACAAGAATCAATGCCAGTGAAAACAAACCAATAACCTCTTTGAGGCCCCATAAGAATAAATACATACCTAAAAAAATAAGAGACCACATGCTCAGCAGTGGGAGATCCTGAGCCAAAAAAAAGGGGGGGGGGAGGGAAGGGAGATAGGAAAATTAAAAATATAACCGAGAATTATGTGTATAGTTAAAACCTGTACCGTTACATATTCCTTATGCAGCTCAACCCTGCAACAAATTGAGAACAGACAGGAAACTGTCATAAGGGAAGAGCTAACGGGGGCAAACTTAGATCCAGGTGGGCAGCCGTGTTGGTCTGAAGCAGTTGAACAAAGTAGGAGTCAAGTGACCTTTAAGACCAACCAAGTTTTATTCAGAACAAAAGCTTCCGCGTGCTCTCTAAGCACACTTCAGCAGACGAGGGGATCAGGTGTTGTGGCTTAGTATATAGACAGACTTCGTATATAGGCAAATGGCTAAACAACCACCAGTTTCAGGGTATTTCAGCATTTGAACAACTGAGGGATGAGGGTGGAGCAAAAAGACCTGAGAAAGATGCAGAAGAAACAGTCATCACCTTTGTGGCGATTCATATTGCTCTTGGCACGCATCTCTGGTACATTTAGTCCATTACTGCTTATAGCCAACCTTAGCTAAACGGCTCAGGAGGTGGCTTTGATAAGGGAACAGGATTGTCGTCTTTTCTGCTCTCTGCATTCCTCCTCCTTTCCAAACCTGCGCGAGGCATGCTTCCTCTTCCTCGGTCTGCAGCAGATCCCTGCTCAGGGCTAGCTCCTCCACTCCACCCTTTCGCCCAACCAGGAAGCGTCCTGGAGCTCTGCCTCAGGCACTGCTACCTCCTGGGCTGTCCCTTCCCCTGGGTAGAGCTTATAAGAACATCACAGAAGCCACATTGGATGGGGCCAGTGGCCCATTCAGTCCAGCCCTGTGTGTCACCCAGTGGCCTGAATCCAGCTCCACCTACCTGTCAGACTCAAGTTTCTCTCCTGCTCAGAGGCTGAAGCTTTACCTGGCCTGTTTTGGGTGCATCCTGGCTGGGTTGAAGCAGGTGGCTTGCCTCAGCTGAGACAAGCTGCAGTGGCAAGTCTGGGGGGCTCGTGTCGCTGGGCATCCGCTCGGTGTCTCAGCGAGGAAGTTGGGCTAGAAATGAAGTCAAAACTTAAACCTCTGGCATAAAAAGTTTTGGAGTACTTACATAATGACAAAGATCTCTGATAACATCAATCAACTTGAACGTCCTCTCTTATCTTTTACTTTCTCTGCTATCTGGTTTCCTATTTCAGAATATCTCATGTCGCGAGAATCTGTTCCTAATATAATCAATGACCTTTCCTTATGGTAAAATTTTATCTCATCTCTGCTGTTAGCACTTACAGTATGGCTTCCTTTAGTTCGTAGTCAATAAGTTCAAATATATGGTATATGTACATTTTCATATGAAGGCTAAAACTGCGTAATCAGTTTTAATGAGTAAACTACGGTATTTATTACTTATTATATGTTTGGTGCATGATCGTACTACATAATATGTATGACCTGTGTATCTGATTATTTAAATGCGATAAAATATATCTGAAAGTAAAGAAATGAAGTCAAAATAAACACAACAAAACAAAAGTGTCCGGAGGGTGGGCCAGCCCAGGTGACCAGCCCAGGGGGCCTTGCCCCTCTCTCAGCTTCGGGGCTGTACCTGTCTTTGCGGTCCATCACCCAAACCTCCTGCTCCCACCTGCTAACCTTCCTTCGCTCTCTTTGCCACTCGCCCAACAGAACTTGGCCCATGGCACTGGCTTCCAGATCGTCTTGGATACGATCCCTTCACTGATGAACGCCTTGAGGATGGTGTGGATCATCTCACGGCACTACAACAAAGACGAGCGCATGATCCCCCTCATGGAACGGATTGCCTGGGAAATTTCAGCCCGGGTCTGCAAAGCTGTGGACCTGCGGACTTTGTTCAGGTGGGCGGCGTTTCCCTATCGAAGTTAAGACACGGGGGACGTTCTGTCATCTTCCTGGGTGGGGGCTTTGTAGTGGTGGTTGTGACACGGTGCTTAGACCGCTTGGACGTAGTGGTTAAGTGCACAGACTCTTATCTGGGAGAACCGGGTTTGATTCCCCACTTCTCCACTTGCACCTGCTGGAATGGCCTTGGATCAGCCCGAGCTCTCTTATCTGGGAGAACCGGGTTTGATTCCCCACTCCTCCACTTGCACCTGCTGGAATGGCCTTGGGTCAGCCAGAGCTCTCTTATCTTGGAGAACTGGGTTTGATTCCCCACTCCTCCACTTGCAGCTGCTGGAATGGACTTGGGTCAGCCATAGCTCTCTTATCTGGGAGAACCGGGTTTGATTCCTCACTCCTCCACTTGCACCTGCTGGAATGGCCTTGGGTCAACCAGAGCTCTCTTATCTGGGAGAACTGGGTTTGATTCCCCACTCCTCCACTTGCAGCTGCTGGAATGGCCTTGGATCAGCCAGAGCTCTCTTATCTGGGAGAACCGGGTTTGATTCCCCACTCCTCCACTTGCATCTGCTGGAATGGCCTTGGGTCAGCCAGAGCTCTCGTAGGAGGTATCCTTGAAAGGGCAGCTGCTGTGAGAGCTCTCTCAGCTGCACTTACCTCACAGGGTGTTTGTTGTGGGGGGGGGAGATAAAGGAGATTGTGACCGCTCTGAGACTCTGAGATTCAGAGTATAGGGCGGGATACAAATCCAAGATCTTCTGCCTTTCCTGCATACCAAGTGGGAGCCAGCCTCAGACATACATGCTCCCCTATCCCTCCCCTCTGGCATGAATTCCCCATTCCTCCCCTTGTCCACTTTAACCATGATCCACAACAAAGGTATTAAGCATGCTCCTTCTGTGCAGTTTCTGCGTCATTTAATGTGTCCTGCTTTGTTTCAGCTCTCTTTTCAGATTTCTGCTTGCTTTCGCGTTTCTCTAATCCGAATCCCATCGCATCACTTATTAGGAAGTCTCGTGCCGTTAATCAAATTCAGGGCTTTGTTTGTAGCAGGAGCTCCTTTGCATATTAGGCTCCACCCCCCTGATGTAGCTAATCCTCCAAGAGCTTACAGTAGGCCCTGCAAGAAGAGCCCTGAAAGCTCTTGGAGGATTGGTTACATTAGAGGGGTGTGGCCTAATAGGCAAAGGAGTTCCTGCTACAACAAAAGCACTGATCGCATTGATTGACGCGGTGTAATCTGCCTTTATGCTCGGTGAAAAAGATGGATTGTAAACAACATACTTTTCAAAGAAAAGATAAATAAATAACATGGAGCCCAATATAGTTTCTTGATCGTCTTGTTCTGGAGTTCCTCTGATGTAAAGCCACCTTCGACTCAGAATATATTGGGTTTTTAAAGTATTGGGATATTTCTTTTCTTTTCTTGCATTGTGAATAAATTTGTCCCTGTGCTCTTTTTAGAGAAGACAGGCATATGGCAAAAGCCAAAATGATCGATGCCAAACGGACCCTCGAAACCTGGAAGGCATCTTACTTCGACATCCGTGCCAAAATCGAAGCTTCGGGAAGGGATGCGCGGTGGGAATTTGACAGGAAGCGGTTGTTTGAGAAAACAGACTATATGGCCGGCATCTGCCAAGACTTCTATGATGTGTTACAGGTGACAGCGTGGAAAGAAGACTATTTGTGGTCTTCGCCTAGTTCCTTGGGATTAATATGTATATGGGAATGCAGTGCAGCAAAACTAAGCAAAACCAGAATGCACTACATATAATTATGCCACCTTGAATATTGTAGTATGTTACTTAATTCAAACCTTTGTCTCATGGGCAATGCTCACGATCCCCAATAATTTTCAATAGCATCAAAGATCAGCTCATACACCATAGACCAAGCTCTCCTGATGTGGCTGAAACACAGGTGGAGACGCTCAGAAAACTGTCCTCACAGTCCCAGTCTTCTAATCAGTAGACAAAAAAAAAAATTCCAACGGGACTGTAAATGAGATATCAGTGATGTCCAATATGGTAGCAAATGACAAAGTGTATCCAGACTTTAGCCCTGTTTCTTAAATCTTCTTCCCGGTCCTGCTTGTTTCCCATGTTCAACTGGAGATAGATCGAGATGGGTAGCCACAGGGATGGAATTCTAGCAGGAGCTCATTTGCATATTAGGCCACACCCTCTTGAAGTAGCCAATCCTCCGAGAGCTTACAAGGTTCTTTTTTTGTAAGCTCTTGGAGGATTGGCTGCATCAGGGGGTGTGGCCTATTATTCAAAGCTCCTGCTAGAATTCTACCCCTTGGTAGCCATGCTGGCCTGTCTGTGGCAGTAGAAAAGAGCCGGAGTCCAGCAACACCTTTAAGACTAACAAAATTTTATGCCTGGGTATGAGCTTTTGCGAGTCTGAAGAAGTAAGCAGTTTTTTGTTCATCTTTAAGGTACCACTGAACTCTTGCTCTCTTCTTCCGGCACCACTGGGCTTCAAGGGGCAATTTTCCTCCCCAGCCAAAACAACTTCAGGAGGAGCCAGGTTACTTTCTTCAGCTGCTTTACGGCTTTTCCTCAATCCCAGACTCCCTAAACTTTTTAGCTGTTTTCAGTTACCGCCTCCGGGATTCCTTTTGGGGTCTGTCTCAAAAATAAAGCAGACGTTTAAAAACCTAGTAAAATAGCATCTGCTTCCGCGTGAATAACATTTTCTGGCCCCCACAGGTCATACAGGAATTTTACAACATCTTTGGTCCTGAGCTGAAAGCCGTCACCGGGGATCCGAAGCGCATCGACGAGGTCTTGCGTCGAGTCGATGGCCTGGTCACCCCTATGGAGATCCTGATTTTCGAGCCTTTCAACATAAGATGCTCAACTCAGTGGAGACTTGTCATGGAAAGCTTTAAAGCAGAAGTTCTGGTAAGGGGGCCAGATGGGGCCATGGAGGACGGCTCCCTCAATAGCTAATAGCCATCAATGTTCCCTCTAAGCTGTGGAGTCTTGTGAGCAAAAATTCTACTTTGTGAACTAGAATCATAGCATCATAGAGTTGGAAGGGACCTCCGGAGTCATCTAGTCCAACCCCCTGCACAATGCAGGAAACTCACAAACACCGCCCCCTAAATTCACAGGACCCTCATTGCTGTCAGACGGCCATCTGGCCTCTGTTTAAAAACCTCCAAGGTAGGAGAGCCCACCACCTCCCAAGGAAGCCTATTCCACTGAGGAACTGCTCTAACGGTCTGAAAGTTCTTCCTAATGTTGAGCCGGAAACTCTTTTGATTTAATTTTAACCCCTTGGTTCTGGTCCTACCTTCTGGGGCCACAGAAAACAATTCCACACCATCCTCTATAGGACAGCTCTTTAAGTACTTGAAGATGGTGATCCTATCACCTCTCAGCCGCCTCCTCTCCAGGCTAAATGTCCCCAGCTCCTTCAACCTTTCCTCATAGGACTTTGTCTCCAGACCCCTCACCATCTTCGTCGCCCTCCTCTGGACCCGTTCCAGCTTGTCTACATTGACCATGAGACAAACTACTGGCTTTAAAGTTGCGAGTGGGCAATTTGGCTACTGCATGAATTAGTTTGCTCTGGGGCCGTCCTTCCTGAGCTAAGACAAAACTGTGTGAGCCAGAGGCTAAAAAACTGTGAGCTAGTTCACACTAACTCAACTTAGAGGGAACACTGCTAGTCATGATGACTAAAGGGAACCTCCACGGTCAGAGGCCGTAAGCCTTGGAAGCTTGAGCAGCATCAGCAGGGAAGGACATCGGCCACTGTGCCCTGTTGGTTGACCCTCCAGGGCAACTGGTTGGCCACTGTCTAAACCAGCATGCTGGAACAGACGGTCCACTGCTCTGATCCAGAGGGCTCTTCTTATGTTCTTAAGCAGCAATTGATTCATTTGTACTTTTATAAGTTCTGACTAGACTCACATTTCTTTCTTCTGGCTTAAACTTTTGTACATTAAGCCCTACCTACAGTCTTCATCCATTCCATTGGCCTGTTAAAAGACAGAAATGTGTGCCTTGGTGTTGTGGAGGAGAGAACAGTTATATAGTCAAAACCCTTGGAGAAGCTTGGAGGCTATTTAAAACTACAATCCTAGAAGCTTGGATAAAATATATACCACAAGTTAGGAAAGGCACAAACAGGTATAAGAAAAGGCCTGCATGGTTAACAAACAAAGTAATAGAAGCTGTAAAAGGTAAGAAAGACTCCTTTAAGCGGTGGAAAGCTAGTCCAAGTGAGATTAATAAAAGGGAACACAGGCTGTGGCAAATCAAATGCAAGACTGTGATCAGGCAGGCAAAAAGGGACTATGAGGAGCATATTGCAAAAAACATAAAGACCAACAATAAAAATTTCTTCAAATATATTAGAAGCAGGAAACCAGCCAGGGAGGATTGTGAGGCACTCCAAAGGGATCTGTTGAGGCTGGGTAAGTGGGTGTCAACGTGACAGATGAGGTTCAATGTGGCCAAATGCAAAGGAATGCACATTGGGGCCAAGAATCCCAGCTACAAATACAAGTTGATGGAGTGTGAACTTGCAGAGACTGACCATGAGAGAGATCTTGGGGTCGTGGTAGGTAACTCACTGAAAATGTCAAGACAGTGTGCAATTGCAATAAAAAAGGCCAACGCCATGCTGGGAATTATTAGGAAGGGAATTGAAAACAAATCAGCCAGTATCATAATGCCCCTGTATAAATCGATGGTGCGGTCTCATTTGGAATACTGTACAATTCTGGTCACCGCACCTCAAAAAGGATGTTATAGCATTGGAAAAAGTTCAGAAAAGGGCAACTAGAATGATTAAAGGTTTGGAACACTTTCCCTATGAAGAAAGGTTAAAACGCTTGGGGCTCTTTAGTTTGGAGAAATGTTCTGTGGGGTGACATGATAGAGGTTTACAAGATAATGCATGGGATGGGGAAGGTAGAGAAAGAAGTACTTTTCTCCCTTTCTCACAATACAAGAACTCGTGGGCATTCAATGAAATTGCTGAGCAGTCAGGTTAAAATGGATAAAAGGAAGTACTTCTTCACCCAAAGGGTGATTAACATATGGAATTCACTGCCACAGGAAGTGGTGGTGGCTACAAGCATAGCCAGCTTCGAGAGGGGATTGGAAAAAAATATGGAGCACAGGTCCATCAGTGGCTATTAGCCACAGTGTGTGTGTGTATGTATATATATTGGCCACTGTGTGACACAGAGTGTTGGACTGGATGGGCCACTGGCCTGATCCAGCATGGCTTCTCTTATGTTCTTATTGCCTTCCTGTGCTACTGATTAGTGAAAAGGAGTGTCCCTTAATAACTCCCATGTCTCCCCCCTCCCACTTACATTATGTGATTTTTAGGATATAGAAAAAGAAGCAAAGAACTTCATCGATGAGTCTTTCAAGACTCTCCGTTCTGCAGAAGCTGCTTTTGACATGCTCTTAAACTTCAAGCACATCCGCTCTCGAGAGGCCATTAACAAGCAGATGATGATGAAGTTCAATGACATCCTGACACAGTATTGCAAAGAGGTATTTTTCAGGCGCCCTTAGACATTTGGAGGCTCTGCGTGGGAAATAGGAGCACACATTCCGGTTTCTCCCTGAGTTCCTGGCGCACCATCCTGCCTTGCTTGTTGAGGCGTCCTTTCCATTAATTGTACCGGTCAGCTGCATTCTGCTAAGGGCTGCTCCTAGTAGTGAAGTTGACCAGCTTCCGTGATTAACAGTTGGTGCAACCTTTACGTTGTACTCACAGGGAAGTGACTCATGCTTCAAAAGGCTAAACCAGAGGTGGCCAAACTGTGGCTTAAGAGCCACATGTGGCTCTTTCACACATATTGTGTGGCTCTCAAAGCCCCCCTGCCCCATCAGCTGACTTGGCGAAGGCTTTTTAAATCACTTATCCGAGCCAAGCCAGCTGGTAGCTTGGAGAATGTATTTAAAGTTAAATGCATTTAAAGTTGCTTTCTTTCCACCTCTCCCTCCTTTCCCCCATCTATTTCCCTCCCTCCCTCCCTTCTGGCTGTGAAACATCTAATGTTTATTCCATGTGGCTCTTACTTTAAGCAAGTTTGGCCATCCACTAAACCGTCCACTCCTGAATCCCGTTAAACACTTCTGAAAGCTAGAAATCAAACATGTGAATATAGCAGGTGCTAACTCTTGTACTTGGCATTACAGACACCGTCTAATAGGTCTTGTAAAAGAGAGCTGTGTTACAAATCCTCCATTCCAGTAACCTCAAGACAAGAGCTGGGGGGAGAATTCTTTGCAGAACAAAAAAATAATAATCATCTTGAATTCTGGAAAAAGCTGTTGTCCCAAAACAGCGGCACAACCTGAGGGGAAATAGCAAGTCTGAATCCCACACACCATCGAGGGATTTCCTTCTTTCCTTCCTAACTTGCATCCATCTTGGTCTTTGAGCCATCTACATAATCCAGGACTTTTGTATGAGAAGCGTGTGACACAGGGGCAGTTCTGTGAACATTCCTACAATCTCAGAATTGGGCAGTCTTATCATAGGGCCTGGTGTTATGGACCAAATATTCATTCTGGAAGTCAGGCCTCTAGGCAGAAAATTCTGGGTGGAGGGGTCCCCAAGGTAAAAAATTTGGTGGTGGTGAGGTGGGGGGGCCGCGGGGCCAGATGGCCCCGTTTGCATGGAGGGCTCCTCTTGAGGAGCCCTTCATGCAAACTCCACCCCTGCTGGGCTTTACCGTGGCGCGGGAAAGGCCAGCAAGGCCAGAAGAAGAAGATGTTGGATTTATATCCTGCCCTCCACCCCAAAGAGTCTCAGAGCGGCTCACAATCTCCTTTACCTTCCCCCCCCCACAGCAGACACCCCGTGAGGTAGATGAAGGTATTGGATTTATATCCCGCCCTCCACTCCAAAGAGTCTCAGAGCGGCTCACAATCTCCTTTACCTTCCCCCCCCCCCACAACAGACACCCCGTGAGGTAGATGAAGGTATTGGATTTATATCCCGCCCTCCACTCCAAAGAGTCTCAGAGCAGCTCACAATCTCCTTTACCTTCCCCCCCCCCACAACAGACACCCCGTGAGGTAGATGAAGGTATTGGATTTATATCCCGCCCTCCACTCCAAAGAGTCTCAGAGCGGCCCACAATCTCCTTTACCTTCCTCCCCCACAACAGACACCCCGTGAGGTAGATGAAGATATTGGATTTATATCCCGCCCTCCACTCCAAAGAGTCTCAGAGCGGCTCACAATCACCTTTACCTTCCTCCCCCACAACAGACACCCTGTGAGGTAGATGAAGATATTGGATTTATATCCCGCCCTCCACTCCAAAGAGTCTCAGAGCAGCTCACAATCTCCTTTACCTCCCCCCCCCCACAACAGACACCCCGTGAGGTAGATGAAGGTATTGGATTTATATCCCGCCCTCCACTCCAAAGAGTCTCAGAACAGCTCACAATCTCCTTTACCTTCCTCCCCCACAGCAGACACCCTGTGACGTGGGTGGGGCTGGAGAGGGCTCTCACAGCAGCTGCCCTTTCAAGGACAACCTCTGCCAGAGCTATGGCTGACCCAAGGCCATTTCAGCAGCTGCAAGTGAAGGAATGGGGAATCAAACCCGGCTCTCCCAGATAAGAGTCTGCACACTTAACCACTACAACAAACTGGCCCTGTTTGCACTGAGGTCATGCAAACGCCACCCCCCTGAGCAGCAGCAGCCCTGGAGGCCCTCCAATGGAGGGGCCCTACAGGGGGAAGGAGGTTTTTCAATAGCGGGGCCATGCCTCCCTCCTCTCCATGGCGACGGGCCTGCTGGAAGTAATATTTCTGATAAGATGATACAGAAGTACGCTTGTTTGTTTGCAGCTCGATCAGATCAACACCATATTTGTCAATAACCTCGCCAACCCTCCTCTGTGCAAGAACCACCCTCCGGCGGCTGGAGCAATTTATTGGGCACGATCCCTTTTCTTCCGCATCAAGCACACCATTGTGCGATTCCAGGAAGTAGAGGAGCTGTTGGCCAGTGACCGCGGAAAAGAGGTAGCTCGGAGTTTCATTGCTTCTTAATAATAAGCATTAGAATATTGGTAACTGAGACCGATTTCCCACTAGCCTCATGCCTCTCTCACTCTCCTCTTCTCCACAGGGCCTCTGTCGGATTTCACACTGTCTGCCCCCGGGGCTGCAACTCACCCCGCCTCTTTCACGCAGCAGACAAGATCCTCTAAAAAAAAGCAGTTTCTGTTTGTCGCGCGAGAAAGGCAAAGCTGGTTGCAGCCCCGGGGCAGATAGTGCGAAATCCGACGGAAGCCTTGCGGAGAAGAGGAGCGTGAGAGCGGCGTGAGGCTAGTGGGGAATCGGTCTGAGCGTTTCATTGGAGTGGGAAAATCTCAGGGCAATTTTCCCGTTAATTTATATGAAAAACCACAGGGACTTTGGAGGATCTGGAATAACGTCGTTTTAGAGCGGGAAGAAGCTAAATACTTTCTGTGCGTTTGAAGAACGAAACATTGAGGACACAGAATAGTGTAACGCAGGGGTCGCCCAGCTTTTTGAGCTAGCAGGCGCCACTGGAATGATGACCCCGCCGTGCTGTTTTGGCATCTGCCGCAGCTTTAAAAAAGCCCGCCACATCGATCAGATCTCCAGGGGCCGATGAGGGAACATTAACTCGTTGCTTCAGAAGTGGTGTTTCCAGCTTGACTTTATTTATTTCAGGTGAGACACAGATACCTTGAGGTGGCAAAGAGGATGAAGGAATACGAGGATATGAAGTATGACCAGTGGAGAGAGACAACGGAAGAGAGCCTCCCTATCCTGTTGAAAAAAACCCTGCTTGCTAAAATTCACGCTTCCGGAGCTATTATTCAGAGTAACCCAGAGGGCTACGATCCGGTAATTATAAAACCTAACCCAGAGGTGTCGAACTCATTTGTTATGAGGGCTGGATCTGACATAAATGAGACCTTGCCGGTCCGGGCCGTGGGTGTCATAAAATGTAATGCCAGGAAGCAGAGATACAAACTTTATAAGGGACACAGACAAACAGAGAGATTTTTTTTAAAAATAAAACAAGATTAAAACATTAGTACTCGTTGGTCTTAAAGGTGCTTTCTTTGTATCTCTCCCATGGGATCCAGGGAACTGGGCAAAGGAAGCTCTGGCTCGTTCCTTCCTTCCCCAGGGGACCAGGAGGGGGAGGAGCCTCAGCCAATAGAAGGAAGAGAAGCTTGGCTCAGTAGCTCCGCTGTGCAATTGAGAGAGCCTAGCAAAGCAAGCTTTTCCTTCCCCCTTCCTCCCCAAGGGAGGAGCCTTAGCCAATGGAGAAAAATGGTTTTGCTCTGTAGCTCCTGTGCAATTGAGCAAGCCTGGCAAAGCAAGCTGTGATGCAGAAGGAAGCAAGAGAGAGGGAGAAGGAAGCAGATGACAGCCAGTTGCTCGGGGCCTAATAGGAGCCTGATTCATCCCCCGGGCTGCATGTTTGACACCCCTGAAACCCATCTCAGACTTTTGTCTGTCCTTGGGAACAGATGCGTGTAATAGAAAATGTTTTAAGTTTCATGAATCTGTGTATCCTTTGATGACGTCCTTCTCGTTTTGTCGGTTTGACACGTTGCCCTCCTTTCCATTGCGGTTGGCTTCGCGGGATGTAGACGACACGTGCCGACGACATGGCAGAGAAAAATGCACGTTTCACAGTCAACTTTTCCCCCAAGCTTCGAGGGATCATCAATGAGACAAAATACATGGAGCAGCTGGGGTTCCCGATTCCCGAAATAGCGAGGAACGTGGCATTGCAAGAGGACAAATTCCTTAGGTGAGCCTTTGGTGTGAATTTGCTCCGACCTGAAAGAGATGTCATGGGAAGCTACTGGCGTGCCATGCTGCTTTGTGGGATGGGAGTGCTATGACTGGGCTGTTGTGCCAGTCCTAAGGAGGGGAGGGGGGAGTGAGAACTAACTGGCCCAGCCAAGCTGTGGCCTCAGGCAGTGGCAAACAAGATGATACTGAACTAAGATAAAAACCAAGCAGTTTCTGACAGCTCTCAAAGAGCAGAGGTCCATCAGATCTGCTCACGACCTGAGTTTGATCCCCAGCAGAAGCTGGGTTCAGGTAACCGGCTCGAGGTTGACTCAGCCTTCTATCCTTCCGAGGTCGGTAAAATGAGTCCCCAGCTTGCTGGGGGGGCGGGAAAGCATAGATGACTGGGCAAGGCAATGGCAAACCACCCCACAAAAAGTCTGCCATTGAAACACTGTGAAAGCAACGTCACCCCAGAGTCGGAAACGACTGGTGCTTGCACAGGGGACTACCTTTACCTTTATAGATGGAACCAGGGGTCGTTTTGTAGAAAAATAGGTGGTGGAGCTCATCCTGCAGTTGTTATGCAGCTGCACATGCTATTCGATGGACAAGGAGGTGGAACTCTTAGAAGGAGAAGGTGGAACTCTCAGAAAGTTTCAGGAGCTGCGCTCCTGTGAGCTCCCGCTGAATCTGAGGCCTGGATGGAACACTCTGCCTTGGGCAGTGATGCTCTGTATTCTTGGTGCTGGAGAGAGCAACTGTGGGAGTTCTGCCCCACTGGTGGACTTCCTGATGGCCCCTGGGTTTTGGCCGCTGTGTGACACAGAGTGTTGGACAGGATAGGCCATTGGCCTGGTCCAACATATGAACATATGAAGCTGCCTTATACTGAATCAGACCCTCGGTCCATCAAAGTCAGTATTGTCTTCTCAGACTGGCAGCGGCTCTCCAGGGTCTCAAGCTGAGGTTTTTCACACCTATTTGCCTGGACCCTTTTCTGGAGATGCCAGGGATTGAACCTGGGACCTTCTGCTTCCCAAGCAGATGCTCTACCACTGAGCCACCGTCCCTCCCCCACGGCTTCTCTTATATTCTAGTGTTCTTAGGAACCAAAGCCGAGCCAAGCTATACAGGACCTGGACAGCTCCCAGTCCAAAAACCCAGGAGATGGACATTGCCTTAACAAACTGAGTATCTCAACAGTGCAAGCCGCTGACAGTTTAATCCTATGAAGAATTATTCATAGAAGAGTTAAAAGCATAGACAGCTTCAAGAGGGGATTGGACAAACATATGGAACAGAGGTCCATCAGTGGCTAGTAGCCATAGTGTATTGCTGGAACTCTCTGTCTGGGGCAGTGATGCTCTGTATTCTTGGTGCTTGGTGCTTGTGGGGGGCAACAGTGGGAGGGCTTCTAGTGTCCTGGCCCCACTGATGGACCTCCTGATGGCACCTGGGTTTTTTTGGCCACTGTGTGACACAGAGTGCTGGACTGGATGGGCCATTGGCCTGATCCAACATGGCTTCTCTTATGTTCTTATGTCTGCGGCAGTGATGCTCTGTATTCTTGGTGCTTGGGGGGGGGCAACAGTGGGAAGGCTTCTAGTGTCCTGGCCTCACTGATGGACCTCCTGATGGCACCTGGTTTTTTGTGAGTGTTTTTTTGGCCACTGTGTGACAGAGTGTTGGACTGGGTAGGCCATTGGCCTGATCCAACATGGCTTCTCTTATGTTCTCTCTGTGCCCATTAACTTCAATGCATTAGACTGGCACAACTCTGAGTAGGGATGCACTATGAATGTCCAGCCAGGCTTTTCCCCTTTGCTGAGAACTACATAGAACTGAGTGGCAGAGCCCTCATTTGGAGCCTTGAATGCTGGAATTACTGCAGATGGCCTTCAGATACACACTCTGCTGAAAGCCTGGAATGAAGTGAAGGGCAGATGGGAGAAGTGACAGAGACATAGATTCTGTTCCTCGCTTGACTTCGAGGACAGAGTCAGAAGTTGACGCCTTTTCTTCTGGCTGGCCTCTGGGGTGCTCTTCAGGTTGGACCATAACCTGGCCTGAGGTTCTGTGGGATTTGAGAGGCGGAGTTCAACTGTGGGCCCACATCTGTATCTTGGTTACGATCGAGTTGTTTTGTAGAAAAAAAGGTGGTGGAGCTCATCCAGGGATTGTTATGCAGCTGCCCCTAACTATTCCGTGGACAAGGTGGGAAGGAGGATGCGGAACTGTCAGAAAGGTTCAGGAGCTGCATTCCTGTGAGCTCCCGCTGAATCTGAGGCCTGGTTACGATACTCCTGCTTTTTGACCTGCCAAACGCAGGCGGTTGATCAAGTCAGACACATTAAATCAACTGCTGGTTGCAGTGGCTCTTAGTGGTTTCCTTGTGCCACTCTCTTGCCTTAGATATACTGATGGCATAAAGCAGATGTTGGAGCACTATCACAGATTAATATCAAAACTGAATGAAGCAGAGTCCCAGCTTCTGGATGAACAGATACAAGACCTTTGGCGAGTTTTCAGGTCTGGCTATAAGAGGCTCAACTGGAACTCATTAGGTAAGAGAGCTTATGTTATAAACATTTTTTCAAGCAGTCTTTGTGATTGGAAACCTTCCAAAGTATGTCACGTCACCCTCTTTTATTATTCCATCCCATGAAAGCAGGTGTGCAGTTATTCTAGTCCAGACCATAATTCATGTTGCATTTCTTTCCAGTTTTGTTCCTCAGTTTCCTACTTCTAGTCTTCGTGCTTTTCCTAGATGTACACGCCTTCCGTTCCCAGTATTACACACCCAGTTTTTTTTATTTTTTTCCTTGTCCTTTAAACAATACTGAATTTGCTGGACTGCACATGTGAGAGTTGTCCTTGAAAGGGCAGCTGCTGTGAGAGCCCTCTCAGCCCCACCTACCTCACAGGGTGTCTGTGGGGGGAAGAAGATATAGGAGATTGTAAGCCGCTCTGAGTCTCTGATTCAGAGAGAAGGAAGGAAAGGAAAGGTCCCCTGGGCAAGCACTAGTCGTTTCCGACTCTGGGATGACGTTGCTTTCACAACGTTTTCACGGCAGACTTTTTACGAGGTGGTTTGCCATCGCCTTCCCCAGTCTTTTACACTTTCCCCCCAGGAAGCTGGGTACTCATTTTACCGACCTCGGGAAGGATGGAAAGCTGAGTCGGCCTTGGGCCGGCTACCTGAACCAGCTTTCGCTGGGATCGAACTCAGGTCGTGAGCGGGGCGTTCAGACCACAGTACTGCAGCACTGCTGCTTTACCACTCTGCAGCACGGGGCTGCTTCAGAGAGAAGGGTGGGGTATAAATCTGCAGTCGTCGTCGTCTTCTTTCTTCTCCCTTGTAGATTTAACCCCAAGAGATGCATTAAGGAGACGGTGCACAGACCGGTTTACCTGATCAGTGAACAAATTAACAGTTAAAAAAGAAATAGTGACCCTGGGTCTCTTTGCTCCTCGCAGGTATCGGCGACTATATTATCCGGTGCACGCAAGCCATCGGGAAGTTTGAATCCCTCGTCCATCAGATTCACAAGAATGCTGAAGACATGACCAATAAGCTTCTCTTAATAGAATCAACCAATCTGTTCAAAAGCCCTCCTTCCACTGGCGAAGATACGCTTCCTGGTATATTTTAGTAATTACAGTGTACATATATTGTACATATCACTGGCAGCATGCAGTAGATACTAAATGTAAATACAGATTTGCATTTCCTCCAGGGGAGCGGAGTCCTGCCAGCTGGAGATCAGTTGTAAAAGCGGGAGATCCCCCAGGCCCCACCTGGAGGCTGGCAACCCTAAATACGACATGAATTTTAGCTGCATTACAGTAATATTGGAACTTCTATTATATTTTCAAGCTGCTAAGAGGTCGTTAACATTTTTAACGTATTGCCGAATGTTTAAGGTGGGGGCCCGCTTGCCATTGGGCAAGCTGACACCCTGGCTAGTCCGCCACTGTTGATCTGGTCCAGCAGGGCTTCTCTTGTGTTCGTTAAAGCATGAACAGAAAACCATTCGTTTGCTCTCTGATGGGGGATAACGATTAAATGAACAAGGTTTCTGTGTTTGTCCCGAGAACGTGAATTTGGCTCACGTAATGTGCAATGGATTACTCACAAGGAGCAGCAATGTTAGCCTCCATCCCAGCCCCATAGCTAGGGGCCACAGGAGGAGAGGTCAGAGGGGGGCCATTGGGGAGGGGCCCATGGGGGTTACCGTAAGTGCAGGAAGCTGGAGAGGCTGGGGGCTATCTCTCTCCCTTCTGTGTGATTTAAAGAGCCTGTCGATCAGCTGATTGGCGGGCCCTTTAAATGGCACGGGAGAGGCAGGGGCGCAATTTAAATCTCACAGGAGAGGGTGGCCATGGGAAGGGGGTGAGGGGCCCCCAAAACCTGTCAGGGGGCCAGGCCTTGTGGGCCCTCGATTAACTATGGGCCTGCTCCATCCTGCTGCTCCATCGAGCTAACAAGTGCCAACCCTTCCAATCTGTTGGGGAGAGAATTGGGACTTTTGCTATTGTATTTTTTTGTTTTTTGCTTGGTATCCTTGAACCACAAGGAAAGGTGGGATACAAATGTTTTAATAAAGACAGTATTTTCATTGCAAAACCGCGATGACTTCTTGTTGTTGAAAGCAGTGCTGGCCTTGCTATAACCATAACACAAGAGAAGCCATGTTAGATCAGGCCAGTGGCCCATCCAGTCCAGCACGCTGTGTCACACAGTGGCCAGAAAACCCAAGTGCCATCAGGAGGTCCACCAGTGAGACTAGAAGCCCTCCCACTGTGCCCCCGCAAGCACCAAGAATACAGAGCATCACTGCCCCAGACAGAGAGTTCCAACGATAAGCTGTGGCTAAGAGCGACTGATGTGGCTAAGTGCCACTGCTCCATATGCTTATCCAATCCCCTCTTGAAGCTGTCTGTGCTTGTAGCCGCCGCCACCTCCTGTGGCAGCGAATTCCATGTGTTAATCGCTCTTTGGGCGAAGAAGGCCTTCCTTTTATCGGTTCTAACCTGACTGCTCAGCAATTTCGTTAATCTCGCTGCCCACCTTAACAGGCGTGAAGGAGTACTTCCAGTATGTCAAGCACGAGAGATCCAGGGACGTGGAGCACATGGTCCGCAAGTACATCGCCATTGGGCCGCTGCTCACAAAAATGGAGGGGCTTGTCTTGAACACCAACTCGGGCAGATCCCCGAGGCTGGCTCATTACTACGCCTACTGGGAAAATAAAGTTTATCAGAGCTTGACCAACCTAGTCCTCAAGTAAGTCTGTTTCAGCACCATTCCCCCCTCCCCCCCCGATCTTTAGCATACTTTTTATTGCAGTGTATTGTTTCCTGTTTGTTTATTTATTGTTCTTGCATTTTTTTGTAATTTTTATTTTGCCTTGGAACCCTATTAGGGAGATAAGCAGGGTAAGAAGCGCCTGAATAAATTGAAGAACAAAAGAATTTGTCTGTTCTGTGCTCCGAGGAAACCGATTTGATTGCCTCTTCTCCTTTCTGCAGAAATCTGCAGTCTTTCAATGCGGCGGTGTTGGGGAACACCCCACTGTTCCAAGCCGAAACGATTCTGTCTGCTCCTGAAATCATTCTGCAGCCGAACGCGGGTGAAATTGAAAAATTGTGTGTCCACAGCATCCGAGATTGTGTGGAAATTACTAAGGTGAGAATTCCACTTTTGCTTGTTACCAGATCTGGGGAGAATGTCTGTTCCCTCAGTTCATGCACAGATAAGTGGGGTCTACTTATGATTATTATTTGCATAGTGTATTAGGAATGTTACTGAAAGATGGTCCATCTCTGCATGCCTGCGTTCTACATCATTGCAGTCTAAATGCAAACTTGAAGCAGCTGGAGCTCATCGAGCTATAGATTTCCAGCTCAGAAGAAGTCGTATCAACATGTGAAGTTGCGTTGTGCCGTTGGTCCAACAGTGTGTGATTTGGAAGGCCGTACTCTCACTCAGCCACCATTCCTCAGTGCTCCAACTCCCCTCAGATAGGGAGAGGGGGAGGTGATGGCCATCTCCTGGGCAGTGCTCCCTCTAAGCTGTGGAGTTTTATGAGCAAAGATTCTACTTCATTATGAGCAAAAATTCTACTGGCATTAAAGCTGTAAGCTGCAGCATCAGCTAGTTTGCTCTGGGGCCATCCTTCCTGAGCTAAGACAAAAAAATGGGTGAGCCAGAAGCTAAAAAAATGACGCGCTAGCTCCAGGGTCGGTTCACCCACTAGGCAAACTAGGCGGTCGCCTAGGGTGCCAGAAGGGTGGGGGTGCCGAATTGGGCTCCCCCCTTCTGGTGGCCAAGACAACTGCCTAGTTTGCCTTTCCCCCCCTCCCTTCCCTTCCGCCATGCTCCGCCCACCCCCCGAAGCTCGCCGTGACGAGGCCGGGCCCTGCTTTCAGAGGGTGTGGACGATGGAGCATAGCGCTGCAGAGGGAGGGCAGGGGGCACCGGGGGGGGAGCGCTGGGCAGGGAGCCTGCCTGGGGCACCATGCACCCTAGGGCTGACACTGGCTAGTGTGGCTAGCTCACACTAACTCAGCTTGGAGGGGACATTGCTCCTGGATCCTCCTCCACTCTGCTCCTCACGCTCCCGATTCGCTCTCTGCCCCCACTCCGGAGGGGTATATAGCAACCAAACAGAGTGACGTGAAAAGGTAGAGCAGGAAGAGAGAGCCACACAGGCATTCACGTTTAATCAACCTCAAATCCTTAGAAATTCAGTTATTTATATAACAAATCATTCATAGAAAATACAGCGTATCACAAAGTGCAAAGATAAACTACTCCCGAAACAACCAGTCCTATATTGATGTCCGACAGTTTGTTCCTTGAGAATGGAGTCGGGAAGTGGCGTGCAATGCCGTGGAAACAGAGTCCAGTGCTCCAGTTCTTCTCCGTTAGCCAATATCTGGACGGAATGCAGCAAGGCAGTAAGACGCAACAGGGATGCGCTAAATGTCCCGTTTCGCGCGAGGCTTTGACGAGCTGCATAGATAAAAGTTAAAAATCACTAATACATAAATTCTGCAATTTCTGAAAATGGCATACATAATACTTGTAAATATGAATGATTTTGTTATATAAATATTTGCATTTTTAAGGATTTGAGGTTGATTTAACGTGAGTGCCTGCGTGGCTCTCTTCTCCTGCTCCACTCCGGAGGAGAGCAGGCGTGACACCTTCTCGTCAGCCTCTGTCTGGGGAGGATTAAGTAGCTCTCAGGAAATGAGAGCAGCAGTTCAGGAGCCTCTGTGCAAAAGCCCCCAAAGAGGTGGAAAGACAAGAAAAAGGTGGCTCAGGAGCATGAGGAGGAGGGGGGGAGCAGGCGGTGAGGAATTAGCAGAGCCTTGCAGGAGCTTCCCTCCTTCCCTGAGTTGCTGATACCGCTGACCAGTGTTTCCTCTAAGCTGAGTTAGTGTGAGCTAGTTCAGTTTTTTAGCCTCTGGCTCACACATTTTTGTCTTAGCTCAGCAAGGATAGGCCCAGAGCAGTGTTCCCCCTAAGCTGAGTTAGCGTGAGCCGGCTCGCAGGTTGTTAGCCTCCAGGTCACTCTTTTTTGTCTTAGCTCAGGAAGGATGAGCCCAGAGCACACCATGCGGTAGCTCACAGCTTTAATACCCGTCACTCACACAGTAGAATTTTTGCTCACAAGACTCTGCAACTTAGAGGGAGCGTTGAGCAAACTAATTAATGCAGTAGCCAAATTGCTCGTTCACAGCTTTAATGCCGGGAGCTCACAAAGTCGATGTTGTGCTCACAAAACTCCATAGCTTAGAGGGAGCACCTGCCCCTCCTTGCAGTCCCCATCCCCCTCTCCCAGTCCCCTGTTCAGCCAGCGTCTGCAACTCCACCACCCCCCCCGCCCAACGGTGCTCACTGACGCCTTTTCGCCCGCCCCGCAGCAATTTGTCCGCTGGATGCACGGCACCTGCGTCGACTGCCCGCCGCAGCACACCGACGACGAGGAGCTCATTGTGGTGAGCTTCTTCAACGACATCTCCCAGAACGCCCAGGTCATCGAGCAGGCCATCCTCATCACCCAAAACATGCACAAGCTGATGATCTCGCTCACCAAGTACCTCAACCGCTGGAAGAGGTACCGGCCCCTGTGGAAGCTCGACAAGGCCATCGTCATGGAGAGGTTTGCCGCCAAGAAGCCGGCCTGCGTCCTCTTTGACGACAAGCTGCAGTTCTACATGAGGATCTCCCAGGAGGTGGTGCAGCAGCCGCTGGTCAAGGACGAGCAGTGCATCCGGCTGCTGCTCGGGCCCCTGGCCTGCACTGTGCAGCAGAACGCCAAAGGCTGGATGATGTCGCTCGGGAGGCTGCTCAACGAGTCAGCCCGAGAGGCCCTCTACAGCCTCCAGGAGGACATCGAGGTAGGTGGCGACGCCTTGGGGCAGGGAACTGTTGGCCTTGAGCAAGTTCCCTTCCCTGAAGTCGTGAGGTAATAACTTGATTTGTTTGTGCACGCTGACGCCTTAGGTAGCTTAAGGTTACTGACCAATAGATCGGTCAGCATGTATTTCCCGCCAGAGCTGGGCGAGAGTATGCATCGTTAGCTTGTATTGGGATGCTTCGATTGACCATAAGAGAAGCCATGTTGGGTCAGGCCAGTGGCCCCTCCAGTCCAACACTCTGTGTCACATAAGAACATAAGAGAAGCCCTGTTGGATCAGGCCAGTGGCCCATCCAGTCCAACGCTCTGTGTCACATAAGAGAAGCCATGTTGGATCAGGCCAGTGGCCCATCCAGTCCAACGCTCTGTCACACAGTGACTAAAAAACCAGGTGCCATCAGAAGAAGATGATATTGGATTTATATCCCGCCCTCCGCTCCAAATCTCAGAGTCTCAGAGTGGCTCACAATCTCCTTTTTCTTCCTCCCCCGCAACAGACACCCTCTGAGGTGGGTGGGGGGGCTGAGAGGGCTTTCACAACAGCTGCCCTTTCAAGGACAACCTCTGCCAGAGCTATGGCTGACCCAAGGCCATTCCAGCAGCAGCAAGTGGAGGAGTGGGGAATCAAACCCGGTTCTCCCAGATAAGAGTCCGCACACTTAATCACTACACCAAACTGGCTCAGGAGGTCCACTAGTGGGGCCGGGACACCAGAAGCTCTTCCACTGTTGCCCCCCTTCCCAAGCACCAAGAATACAGAGCATCACTTGCCCCAGACAGAGAGTTCCATCTATACCCTGTGACTAATAGCCACTGATGGGCCTTTGCTCCATATATTTATCCGATCACCTCTTGAAGCCATCTGTTGGGTAAGCAATACATTGGGGCTGGACTGCAGATCAAGGACTGAGTTGCCTTTTATGGTGTTGGAGAATCTCTAGTCTTTCCTCACTTGAGGTTTAGAAGTCTGAACATGAAGGTGGAGAGTAGCCAGACAGGATATTTTCCTGCATCATATTGTTTGTTATTTTCAACTCCAAGTAAACCCTCCCTTTATTAGAAAGTAAAGCTGTCGTTTAAAAGCCAATACGTTTGCTTTGCTGCGTTTTTTAAGTCTTTGCTACATTTACTTTTAACCCTAATGGGAACTTGACATGTGTTCTATTGGTCACTTAATATCATTCTAAATCATGTCTGGTGTTCTATGCTTGTTTCAGATGTCTGTAATCCTAGTCCCAGGGTCACCATCTTGGTGTTTGCTGACACCTTTCCTGGTTTTCCTGGTTTCTTGGTCCATTGGTGGACCTCCTAATGGCACCTGTTCTTTTTGGCCACTGTGTGACACAGAACGTTGGACTTGGTGGACCATTAGCCTGATCCAACATGTCTTCTCTTATGTTCTTATGTAACACAGAGTATTGGACTGAATGGGCCATTGGCCTGATCCAACATGGCTTCTCTTAGGTTCTTATGTGACACAGACTGTTGGACTGGATGGGCCACTGGCCTGATCCAACATGGCTTCTCTTAGGTTCTTATGTAACACAGAATGTTGGACTGGATGGGCCACTGGCCTGATCCAACATGGCTTCTCTTACGTTCTTATGTGACACAGAGTGTTGGACTGGATGGGCCACTGGCCTGATCCAACATGGCTTCTCTTATGTTCTTATGTGACACAGAGTGTTGGACTGGATGGGCCACTGGCCTGATCCAACATGGCTTCTCTTACGTTCTTATGTGACATAGACTGTTGGACTGGATGGGCCACTGGCCTGATCCAACATGGCTTCTCTTATATTCTTATGTGACACATAATGTTGGACTGGATGGGCCACTGGCCTGATCCAACATGGCTTCTCTTATGTTCTTATGTGACGCAGAGTGTTGGACTGGATGGCCCATTGGCCTGATCCAACATGGCTTCTCTTATGTTCTTATGTGACACAGAGTGTAGGACTGGATGGGCCATTGGTCTGATCCAACATGGCTTCTCTTATGTTCTCTTATGTTCTTATGCCAGGTGGGGCTTTTGCTCAGCAAGGCTTCTGATTGGCCATTGGGGATTTGATCGGCTGCACAGACGTTTTAAAATGCTTTGGCAACAGTGGCCACCACAGCACGAGAATCATCATAAAGTAAGCTGTGGCGGCCATTCTGCGTCCGGCTCTGCTTTCTGTGGCAGCCGTTTTGTGCTGTTCCAAAATTCCAGAAGTGCCCACAGCCTCAAAAAATTGGGGGACCCCCTCCTACTTCTAGTACACTATTTATTACTGCTCTCATCCTGGCAATCACCTCAGCTCACTCAGTGCAATCCACTTTGAGTCTCTGCGTATGAAAAAGGTGCAGCTAGTCCCCTGATGAAGGGAGCACTGATTCTGGAAAACTCATACCTCCAAAACTGTGCTGATCTCTAAGGTGCTACCAGATCTGAATTCAGCCCTTCTTCTGTAGACCATCACAACTTTCCCTTCTGAAACTATGAGAAATGTGGCCTCGGAAGAGTTTCATTTGCATCTTGTTCGGCGTTTCTGAAGTCCTAGGGTTACTCCTGTACAAATGAATAGTTAAGTAAAAACACAGACCGTGGAAATATTAACCACTAAGCCTTCCTCTTAAAAACGAACGCTTCTTTCTAGAGATTGACCCAGAACCTCAGGACATCTCCCAGCACACTAGAGGACCTCAAATTTGTCCTGGGTACTATTGCAGAGATTAAACGCATGTCTCTAGAAGTGGAACTCAAGTACCTGGATATTCAAGAGCGATACCGAACCCTCACAATGTACAACATTTCCGTAAGTGAATTTTTTTTAAGTCTGAGGGTTCGTTTGAGGTAGAACAGAACTTCCCGGAATCCCTCCTGTAGGGTTTCTTTCTTTTAGTTGGTTTGTTTGAAAACAAATCAGCCAGTATCATAATGCCTCTGTATAAATCGATGGTGCGGTCTCATTTGGAGTACTGTGTGCAGTTCTGGTCGCCGCACCTCAAAAAGGATATTATAGCATTGGAGAAAGTTCAGAAAAGGGCAACTAAAATGATTAAAGGGCTGGAACACCTTCCCTATGAAGAAAGGTTGAAACGCTTAGGGCTCTTTAGCTTGGAGAAACGTCGACTGAGGGGTGACATGATAGAAGTTTGCAAGATAATGCATGGGATGGAGAAAGTAGAGAAAGAAGTACTTTTCTCCCTTTCTCACAATACAAGAACTCGTGGGCATTCGATGAAATTGCTGAACAGACAGGTTAAAACGGATAAAAGGAAGTACTTCTTCACCCAAAGGGTGATTAACATGTGGAATTCACTGCCACAGGAGGTGGTGGCGTCCACAAGCATGGCCACCTTCAAGAAGGGGTTAGATAAAAATATGGAGCAGAGGTCCATCAGTGGCTATTAGCCACAGTGTGTGTGTGTGTGTATGTATATATATATATATATATATATATTTGGCCGCTGTGTGACACAGAATGTTGGACTGGATGGGCCATTGGCCTGATCTAACATGGCTTCTCTTATGTTCTTATGTTCTTACGAAATCAAACCTGGTTTGCTCTTAATCACCACATCATGCTGGCTCTCTCAAGGCAGGGGTGGGGGAACCTTTTCTCCTGCAAGGGCCATATGGAAATTTATAACATCATTCGTGGGCCATAAAAAATCACCAGCTTAAAAAAACAGTGCTCCATTGAGGGAGAATGATTCAGGCCAGCAAAATTAATGCAAATAATTGTTTTTCTATCTGAAGTCGTGGGGACAGCCTAATCTGGCGCACGCACGCACCTGGCCCGCCCCCCTAGGCAAGTGCATAGCTCCAGGGGTTTTTTGTAGAAAAAGCCCAGCAGAAACTCAGTAGCATATTAGACCACATCCCCTAATATTAGCATATTAGGCCACACCCTCTGGGATAATCAAGTGCAAACTGAACTGTGACAGTAACTTTTCCAGGCCCTGCAGCAATTCTGGCCATCCAACCAGGCCCCAGGGAGGCTGCGGCACAGTACATCTGGGCCCTGTGATCCCTGCCTGGCCCTGGGGAGGCTGCTGCACAGTGCGGCTGGGCCCCACGATCCTCGCTGGCCAGCCGGGCCCCAGAGAGACTGCCACATGGCTCGGTTCGGCCCAGCAATCCTCGAGGGCCACACCAAGTGACCTCGAGGGCCGTACGCAGCCCTCAGGACAGAGGTTCCCCACCCCTGCTCTAAGGCGTCTAACAAAAAAGGGAGTGGAAGCCATCAATAAAAGAATGTAAAAAATGTTTCAATATTGCTTCTTGTAGCATATCAGGGTTTTGTACTGTTTGAAAGCCCGTCACGGACCTAATACGCTGTCAGATGCATACTGGGGTGTGTGTGTAGGGCTTGCTCTGGGTTACACTCGGCTCAAAACCTGGCCCTTCGGATGACAGGCTAATACGCTGTCAGATACATGCTGGAGTGTATGTGTAGAGCAGGGGCGTCGAACTCCTTTGTTATGAGGGCCAGATCTGACACAAATGAGACCTTGAGGGGCCAGGCCATGTCGGGCTGGGCCATGTGTGTCCCTATTTAAGGTTAGGTAGCAGCAGGGCTTGAATTCAGCAGGAGATCACAGGAGCACAGCTGCTGAACCCTCCAGCCAGGGTCTGCATGCAGTGGGGAGTTCTCTCCCCATTGCACACAGATCCCAGGGCATATGCCAATGAGATATACTACTGAGCTCCTGCACCTTTTCCCCTACAAAATGACCCCTGGATAGCAGAGAGATGCATTTTATAAAGAACACAAGGAAAGGAAAGGTCCCCTGTGCAAGCATCAGTCATTTCCGACTCTGGGGTGATGTTGCTTTCACAACATTTTTACGGCAGACTTTTTATGAGGTGGTTTGCCCTTGCCTTCCCCAGTCATCTACGCTGCCCCCCCCCCCCCAGCAAGCTGGGGACTCATTTTACCGACCTCAGAAGGATGGAAGGCTGAGTCAACCTTGGGCTGGCTACCTGAACCAGCTTTTGCTGGGATAGAATTCAGTTCGTGAGCAGAGAGTTCAGATCACAGTAGTGCAGTACTGCTGCTTTATCACTCTGTGCCATGGGGCAAACACAAATATATATTGTTTAAAAAACTTAAAATATGCTTAAAACATTAGCACTCATTGGTCTTAAAGGTGCTTTCTTTGTATTACTCCCCTGGGATCCAGGGAACTGGGAACAGGAAGCTCTGGCTCTTTCCTTCCTTCCCCAGGGACTGGGGGTGGGGAGCCTCAGTCAATAGAAGGAAGAGAGGTTTGGCTCAGTAGTGATTGAGAGAGCCTGGCAAAGCAAGCTATTCCTCCCCCCCTTCCTCCCCAAGGGATGAGCCTCAGCCATTGGAGAAAATAGAGGTTTTGCTCTGTAGCTGCTGTACAGTTGAGCAAGCCTAGCAAAGCAAACTGTTATGGAGAAGGAGCAAGAAAGAGGGAGAAGGAAGCAGATGACAGCTAGTTGCTTGGGAGCCTGATAGGAGCCCTCCAAGGGCCTGATTTGGCCCCCGAACTGCATGTTTGACACCCTTGGTAGAGCTTGATCTGGGTTAGACTTGGCTCAAAACCTGGTCTTTTGGATGTTGGGCTTGGTGAAACGCCTACTGGCTGAGCTGTCATCCAGGTCTGGTGAGAGGCAGACTGAACCCTTTTTCGACTTTTTCAACTTGGCCTAGTGGCCCAACCACTACGTTGGGAAGGGGCTGCAGTTCACTGGCAGAGCATCTGCTCGACATGCAGAAGATCCAGGTTTCAGTCCCTGGCATCTCCAGTTCAAAGATCTGCCTGTAGGTGATAGAATCATAGGGAGGAATCCCAGGGTCATCTAGTCCAACCCCCTGCGCAATGCAGGAAATTCACAAATCCCTCCCTCCCCCACACCCAGTGGCCCCTACTCCATGTCCAGATGATGGCAAAAACCCTCCAGGATCTCTGGGCCAAGCTGGCCTGGAGAAAAATTGCAGCCTGACCCCAAAGTGGTGAACAGCTTTTCCCTGGGTGTGTAAGAAAGGGAAAGACCTCTGCCTGCAACCCTGGGGAGCTGCTGCCAGTCTGAATCAGTGTTCCCTCTAAGCTGAGTTAGCGTGAGCTAGCTCACAGATTTTTAGCCTCCAGCTCACACATTTTTTGCCTTAGCTCAGGAAAGATGACCCCAGAGCACACTAATTTATGCAGCAGCTCACAACTTTCATGCCAGTAGCTCACAAAGTAAACTTGTTGCTCACAAAACTCTGCAGCTTAAAGGGAACAGTGGTCTGAATGGTCTGAATGACTTTGATGGGCCAAGGGTCTCATTCAGTATAAGGCAGCATCGTATGTTCAACCACCTTGGAGTCCTTGGAGACTGACGGGCCAGCTGTGGAGTGAGATGTTACACGGTAGACATGTGTCTCCTCCCCCTTTTTTTTAAATGAAAAGCAACCCTGAGAGGGTACAGGTGTGAGCAGTGGAATGGATTGAGGGGAAAAGAGGAAGAGACTGCTTAATCCCTCCCTCTGCTAATTTTTCTGCGCCCCCCCCATTGATTCTCCATTCTTAAGATAAACTTCTCTGCATTTTTGTCAGTCTTCTGCTCTAAATCACAGACTCCCGTGACAACTTTTTCCTTTTAAAAAAACCATTAGAAGGTTGTTAAATGTACACGCGCCGTGTTCTGAACAGTTCACACGATTTAACTGTAGACAACAGAAGAAGAACGGAACCTGGTGAATATTATCAAGGAAAAGTGGGAAAACCTTTTCACCGAAGCGGCCGTGGTTGATCACAGCCTCTGGGGGATCAAAAGGACGTTTACTGAGGTATCAACATTTTTATTGTGATCGTTAAGTGCTGTCAAGTCACAACTGACTTATGCAGCAGCTCCTCGAGGAGTTGTTACTCACATGCACTGGAGAAGGAAATCCCAAGCTAACTTGGGTCCTGTTCCCTTTAGATCACAAGGGAGCAAATTGCAAACTACAGTAAGGAGATTGCAGATTTCTACCACAGGTTTGTTACAGAAGGGCCAGGCTCCGTTGGCGAGAATCTCGATAAAGGTAAGAATAGAGTTGCCAGGTGGGACCATCATGCCGATTGGGGGGAGGGAGGGGTGTTCCAGGAGTGGGCAGTGATTTCATTGTGTTGGTGACTTTGGGGGGGGGGGGGGCGGCAACGCTTCCTAGGCAAAACTCTATGGTGAAATTGGCATCAAACCATAGAGTTTTGCTCCAAAACCAGAGTGTCACTGTGTGACATCCCTGACATGACGACTCACGTCCACATGACATCGGTGTGTTGGGGATGTTGTGTGGCAACGTTGCTGTTTGGGGGGCTGGGTTTTCTCTGCCGGCCAGGTGGCCGGTGGCAGGCAGAAGACCCCAAAACTAGGGGATCCCCCACCCGGAATTGGGGAGCGGCCAGTGGCCACCCTAGGTAAGAAGGTGTGTGCTTGGTGCTTATTTCACTTTGAAGAAACGATGGAAAGCATTTCTCAAATGGAACTAAGATAGGGTTTCCAACTCCAGGTTTGGAAATACCTGGAGATTCGAGGGCGGAGTCTGGGAGGGTGGGGTTTAAGGAGGACAGGGGCCTTGGTAGGGTATAACCCATCTTCCAAAGCAGTGATTTTCTCCAGGAGGGATGGAATAAATGTTTAAATAAACAATAAAGAAATAAGCAATCAGTATAGTCTGGAAGAGCTGTAATACCTGGAGGCTGGCAACCCTAGGTAAGAAACATGTGGCTTTTCAAACCCTCTCCTTTGAGGAGGCAAATGTCATTTGGATCAGCTGTATATACAGCAATGAAACTCATCGTTCTGGTTTGCCTCTTTGTCTCCTGCTGTTCTCAGTTCTAGCCACTTTTCTAAGCCAATTCCAGTCCCCTTAAAGGTTTCTCTTATGGGGAATTGGGTTCTCTAGATCTTAGAACGAGCTTTGATTGTCTTTATTCACTGCTGTCTTGGTTGTGAGTGTTCATTGCTGCCATCTGCAGGAGTAGAGCTGATGGTCGTTTTTGAAAAAGAACTGGAGAAACATGAGAAGAATCGCCAGGAGCTGGCGAATGCTGAAAAGCTGTTTGACCTTCCAATCACCATGTACCCTGATCTAATGAAAATCCAGAAGGAGATGAAAGGCCTGAGGCAGATTTATGATATCCATAAGATGCAAAAAGTAAGTCAAAGACAAGTCTTTCCTCCCTCCCAAACAGTCTTCTTTCTAAGCTGTTAGTGCGAGCTAGCTCGCAGTTTTTTAGCCTTTGGCTCACACATTTTTTGTCTTTGCTCAGGAAAGATGCCTCCAGAGCTGCATTTTTCGGACCATAAGGCGCTCCGGACCATAGGACGCACCTTCCTCCTGGGGGGCGATCCACTGCCTCCACCTCCGATCCTGGCGCTTGCTTTAAGCATCAGAGTTGGAGCCAGGCAGACAGGCACGGAGGAAACACCCGCCCCCTCTGCAAACCCAGCGCTTCGCGAGCGCCGGCTGTGGAGGGGGTGGCGTGCTTCCTTCGTGCCTGTCTGCCTGGCTCCAGCTCTGATGCTTAAAGCAAGCGCTGGGATCGGAGGGAGTGATCCTGGCGCTTGCTGTAAGCATCAGAGCTGGAGCCAGGCAGACAGGCACGGAGGAAGCACGCTGCCCCCTCCACAGCCGGCGCTCGCAAAGCGCTGGGTTTGCGGAGGGAGCGGGTGCTTCCTCTGTGCCTGTCTGCCTGGCTCCAGCTCTGATGCTTAAAGCAAGCGCTGGGATCGGAGGGCAGAGGGAGCGATCCTGGCGCTTGCTGTAAGCGTCAGAGCTGGAGCCAGGCAGACAGGCACGGAAGAAGCAAGCTGCCCTCTCCGCAGCCGGCGCTCGCGAAGCGCTGGGTTTGCGATGGGGGCAGCGTGGAGTGATCCCAGCGCTTGCTGGAAGAAGCTGGAGCCAGGCAGGCAGGCGCGGGGGAAGCGCCGGGATCAGAGGCGGAGGCAACGGATCGCCCCCCCCCCCCCGAGGAAGGTACCTTCACTCCATAAGACGCACACACTTTCCCCCCCACTTTTTTGGGGGGGAAAGTGCGTCTTATGGTCCGAAAAATACGGTACTTTATGCAATAGCCAAATCACTCGCTCACAACTTTAATGCCAGGAGCTCACAAAGTAGAATTTTTGCTCACGAGACTCCGCAGCTTCATTTCATTTTATTTGATTTATATCCCGCCCTACGCCACCGAGGCGGGCTCAGGGCGGCTCACAACACAGAAATTCTAACAATAGGATCTAAGAATTAAAATACATAATAATTTACATAATTAAAACACTAAAATCAATTGACGATCAATGTCAGTGTGCTATCTTCCAATCTTCCTTCAGAATATTTCAATGCCGGTCAGTTATAAGCCAACCGGAAGAGGACAGTCTTACAGGCCCTGCGGAACTGTCCAAAGTCCCGCAGGGCCCTGACCCCCTCCGGTAACTGGTTCCACCAGCAAGAGACTGAGATTGAGAAGGCCCTATCCCTAGTTGACTTCAGCCGGGCCTCCTTTGGCCCAGGGATTACAAGCAGATTTTGAGAGCCGGATCGCAGCACTCTCTGGGGAGCATATGGGAAGAGACGGTCCCTAAGGTAGGCAGGTCCTAGGCCATATAGGGCTTTAAAGGTAATAACCAGCACCTTGTACCGAACTTGGTATATTATTGGCAGCCAGTGCAGTCTCCAGAGCCCCGGCTGAATGTGCTCCCGTCTAGGGAGCCCTAATAACAGCCGAGCTGCGGCGTTCTGCACTAGCTGCAACTTCCGAGCTTAGAGGGAGCATTGCTCCCAAACCCTCCCTTTCTCTCTCTCTCTCTCTTTCTGTCTCCCCCACTCCCTCCCTCCCCCTCTGTCTCCCTCTCCCCATCAATGCGGGCTTGTTCCTGTTCCCCCCTGTTGTGCCCTTTCATTGATCGGAGTACACAGGGCTTTTTTTGGTAGAGAAAGCCCAACAGGAAGTCATTTGCATATTACACCACACCCCCTGATGCCAAGCCAGTCAGAACTGTGTCCCTGTGCCTTCCTGCTTTAAAAAAAAGCACTGGGAGTATATGAAGTGGATAAGCTGGGAAGTGAAGGAAAGAGAGGCTGGGAAAAGGATTAAAAGTCTCCACCCCTTTCCTGTCCATCAAATTTGGTGGCTAGTCCAGTATCAATGAGTTGCATGAAACTAACTTCTGCATGTGCATCACCAGACAAAAAAATGTGGGGTGCAATTTGTTTGTTTGTTCCTGCTTGTTCCATTTCTTCTTCTTGTCGTTGGAACTTATGACGGAAGTGGTCAGCCTCAGCCATATGTCACCTATAATTTTTTTGCTCAGGTGAGCAAAGAGGATGTTTTGGTGTTGTGTAATATTCACCTGGGCCAGAGTGGCTGATACCTGCTGGGCTTTTTCCCCCTAAGTTGTTTTAACCTTGCTTTCCAGTCCGTTTGCGCATTTGGTAAAGATGTTTCTCGCGGTCTGTTTCCTTGTTCCAGGATGCTAAAGAGGAATGGTCTCAGACTCTGTGGGTGAACCTCAATGTACAGGTTCTGCAGGAGGGCATCGATGGGCTTCTGAAATCCCTGAGGAAGCTACCCAAATATGTCCGCAGCAGTCCTGTCGCTTATCACCTGGAAATGAATATGAAGGCCTTTAAGGAGTCCATTCCTTTGCTGCTGGATTTGAAGAATGAGGCATTAAGAGAGAGGTTTGATTCTGGGTTTCTCACATATGGTTTTGGAGTAAAGCTAAAAAAATGTCACTAATGTGAACCTACGCAAGATTGTAGAACAAACTTTGAGTCCCGTCTACCTCTAAGACCAGCGTTTTTATTCCAAGTATAAGCTTTCATATACAAGCACCCTTCTTCAGATACAAACCGTGGAATAAAATGTTCGAAGAAGTGTGCTTGCACACGCAAGATTATACTTGGAATAAAACTATGCTGGTTGTAAAGCTGCTACTGGACGCTAACTTTGTTCTGCTGCTTCAGACCCACACGGCTGCCCACCCAGATCTGTTTATCTTGCTGATGTTCTGTTCTGTGGTATCCTATGAAGGTGTAGGTAAAGCTGCCCAAATGCTCTCTCCTTCCTCCCCCTGCCCTCAATGCAGGCTCCTTCCCATTCTCCCCTGTTGTGCCCTTTCATTGATTGGAGTATACAGGGCCTTTTTTTGTAGCACTCACCTTCTAGCTTTTCCCCTCTTGTCTTCTTAAGGATGGCCAATGCATGTTATGATTCACATGGAAATAAAAGCATTCTTCATGCAAAAAAACCTCCATGATGGCTTGCACTCGGGGCTTTTTTGGTAGCAGGAACTCCTGTGCATATTAGGCCACCCACCCCCCCCGATGTAGCCAATCCTCCAAGAGCTTACAGTGCTGTTAGTACAGGGCCTGCTGTGAGCTCCAGGAGAACTGGCTACACCAGGGGTGTATGATCTAATATGCAAAGGAGTTCCTACTACAAATAAAGCCCTGCTTACACTTAATGGCTAATATCACTCGAAAGCCATGGGAGGGAGATTGGCTTATGCCTTTCCTAGGCGTGTCAAACCGGTAACCATGGTGACCCCAATGGGGGCAAGCATCACCTTCCCCCAGTCCATGTCAAGTCAGTAAAACATCATGGGGAAAGGGCTTAAGCACCCTCTCCCTGCAGTACTCCTCCCCACCAGTTCTCTTCCACAGATGTTCTCTTTGCTCCTGCCTTTGTATGGCTTGCTGGGTTTGGGACCATACAGTTGCCAAGGAAGCATGTAGATCTTCTTCGTGGTCTCTGTGCTCAGCCACGACCCCTAGCTCGGAGAATTCAAAAGCTTGCCTCAGGCATTTTTTCCAGCGCATTCCTCGCCCGTCCTGGGGAGTAGACATGCTCTGCACGTGCCTGGGACGGGGGAGGAGCGAGCCACCCACTCAGTTTCTTCTTTACCACCGCTCCGTCAACACCGCTTCTCGTTGAGCTCCATCTTTCATTATTCCCTCAGGCCTTCCCTTCCTCTTCGCCTGGTATTGTTCTGTTCCTCCTTCTTCTTGGATCTTTCTAAAAAAAAAAAAAAGGACTTGTTTTTTTCTACTTTGGATTCCCCCCCCCCTTTTTTCCTCCCCCCACTCGGCCCTCCAGGACGGGCTTATGGAAGGAAAGGACAAGATCACTTTTAAAAAGTGCCTTAGGTGTGGGACTAAGATCCCTTTGACTGATGGACACTGTTTTTGCTTGTTTTGTTTGGGGGAGTCCCATCGTGTAGAGACTTGTGTGCATTGCAGTAGTTTTGGGAAACAAGCTAGAAAAAACCGCGCGGCTAGACTGAGAAGCCATCTTCTAGAATCTTCCCTTCGCCCTGATATGTCCCACGGGTCCGACTCCGGCACCTCAATACCAGTTGTAACGGACTCGGCCTTGTCGGTTGCTTCAGTGGCTTCGGCTCCTAGGAAGCATAAATCCGACAAACATTCGAAGCGGGCTACGGACACTCAGCAGACTCCATCCAAGAAATCTAACAAGTGCTCGGACTGCTCCTGATTCACGCCCTTTGGGTTCTACTTCCACTTCTTCGACTCGAATCCAAACACCTTCCGCGACGGCAGTACCCTCAGGTTCGATCTCTGCCTCCTCGACCGGAGACCGAACACCTTCCGCAAAAACGGTGCCCTCGGGTCCGAAGTCGAGCTCCTTGGGTTTGAAGTACGGGTCCGCGGTTCCAAGCCAGTCCATGATGGCATCCATGCCAACATTACCGCTGGAACTTTCAATTCCAACTGACGTGATCTCTGACACTACTTCATCCGCTGTAATTAAAATCCCTTCAAGATCACCATCCATCCATCCGGATCTTCCTGAGGAGATTCTTGAACTCATACCAAGTGACTCGTCCCAATCTCAGAGTTGAGTCTTCAATTTGAATATCCTCGACACCCACAGTTTTTGAGACATGGCAATCTCTCCGCGTTATAGGGAGTCATCAGTGCTGGTCTCCAGGGGTTTTCAACCCTGTTGGTCTCATTCTCCACAGCACCAATACCCTCTGGCTTACAGAGACATGACCACCGGCGTTCGTTCTCGGTCCCAGGTTCGATAATCTCTTTCACATGATGCGGGCTACGTACCTCGTTGGTACCATGGTTCACCTCAATTCCTCCATGATCATTGGCAAGCCGATAGCCCATCCCCATCTAGGTCTCCATCTCCTAGAGCGCATGGCCGTCGACACCATCACCGCTATTTCTCCCGCTCTCCATTCTCGGAAGGGTATTATTCGTCATTGTATCTTCAGTACTACCCTCGGTATCATGGTAGTCCATCTCGATACCAGCACAGTCCAGCGAGACTGCCTCTAATGAGATGTCGTTCTCTACTTAAGCATCGGTCACCTGGTTCAGCTCCGGAGCCTGTGAATCCACCTCGACTTTCTCCAGTTCAACCTAGTTTTTCTCTGGTTCAACCTACCTTACTGGCTCAACCCGTTGAACCTCTGGACAAGCACCCTGAGGACAAACACCCTGAGGATGCATATTTACCGGATCCTCATTTTAGTAATCCTCAGGCCCCAGATGAGTCCGACACTGATTAATCAGATCGCTAATCGGAAGATGAGGCCCCAGCCTCTCCTACTTCAGATGTTGTTCCCCCTTCGGATTTCTCACCATCTGAAGGCTACAAAGCATATCTTGACCTGATCTCTAATATGGCCAATGCTCTCAACATTAAGCTGTCTACAGATCTGCCCAAGGTATCCGGCATTGTCCATGACCTTGTTCAAGCAGACCTTCCTGCTGGCTCTCATTTGCCAATGTTGCCGGTACACTTGGACGGTTTCTGAGAGGCCTGGGACAAGCCTGCCTCCATCCCTCCCAATGCTCATCGCTTGGAATCCCTGTATAGCAGGGGTGGGGAACCTCTGTCCTGAGGGCCATATGCGGCCCTCGAGGTCACTTGGTGTGGCCCTCAGGGATTGCTGGGCTGAACTGAGCCATGTGGCAGCCTCCCCAGGACCAGGCAGGGATCACAGGGCCTAGATGTGCTGTGCGGCAGCCTCCCTGGGGCCTGGCTAGCCAGCCAGAATTGCTGCAGGGCCTGGAAAAGTTACTGCCACAGATCAGTTTGCACTTGATTATCGTAGATGTTGTGGCCTAATATGCTAATGAGTGTGTGACCTTATATGCTAATATTAGGGGATGTGGTCTAATATGCTACTGAGTTCCTGCTGGGCTTTTTCTACAAAAAAGCCTGGAACTATGCATTTGCCTAGGGCTACGGGCCATGTGTGTGTGTGTGTGTGTGTGTCACATTAGGCTCTCCCCACATGACTTCAAATCAAAAAACAATTATTTGCATTAATTTTGCCAGCCTGAATTGTTCTCCCTTGGTGGAGCACTGTTTTTTAAGTAGATAATTTTTATGGCCTGCGAATGATGTTATAAATATCCATATGGCCCTTGGCAGAAAAAAGGTTCCCCACCCCTGCTGTACAGGATTCACACACCAGATTCAAAATTCCTTTTTACCCACCCACCACCTAACTCAGTGATTGTCCATTCAGCTTCAGAGTCTAAGCAAACAAGACATACTGCTCCTCCTGACTGGGAAGGGAAAAAGTTGGACACTCTGAGTCGTAAGCTCTACTCTGTGACTACTACAACTGCAAAAATTCACAATTACCTTGCTTATTTCTCCGCCTATGCTTTCAATCTGACCAGCCAGCTGACCTCTCTTGTTCCATCTCTTCCTGAGTCCTCCCAGAAATCCACGGCACGTCTTCTGCACGAACTCTCCAGAGTGAGTAAGCAGCAGATAAATTCAGTATGCCATGCCATATTCTGCTCATCTCGTTCCATGGCCGTGGCGGTCGCTCTTTGTCGCCATGTGTGGTTACGCAGCACATCCTTACAACAAGATATCAAACACAAGATAGAAGACTTACCCTTTGATGCTCTAGGTCTATTCAGTACCACAACCGATGAGATCCTTACATCTGTGGATGACAGCAGGAAATGTGCGAAGCGCCTGGGAGTGTCACAGCAACCTTCACAACAACAGTATCGTTCCCGTAACTGGAAACTGTCCTATTTCAAATGCCCTAGATCTCCAAAACAATCCAAGTTTTGGAAGCGCAAGACCCCCACCTGCCAAGCAGGCTTTCCAACACAAGCCTCAGTCACATTCGTCTAAGAAATCTACTCAGACTCCTAAACAGTCCTTTTGACTCATCCGACACCTTCCCTTCGACAAGACTTCACCCCTACGTGTAAGCTTGGGAATCCATCACCACAGATACGTGGTCCTGAAGGTCATAAAGCACGGATATGCCATAGTTTGATTCACCCCCTCGATTTCATCATTTCGTTCGAACTCCTGCTTCTCCTTTACTGGACACAGAGCTCCAGAATCTAGAGCCTGTTCCCAGCTACCACTGCAGAACAGGATTCTATTCCAAGTATTTCTTGGTCCCAAAGAGAGACGGTACTCTGCATCCTATAATGGATCTTCGAAAACTCAACACCTTCATCCCACACAGAAAGTTCTGTATGAGAAGAAGAAGAAGATATTGGATTTATATCCCGCCCTCCACTCCAAAGAGTCTCAGAGTGGTTCACAATAACCTTGCAGTCGATACTTCCTCTCATCCCTCAGAGATCATGGCTAGCGTCCTTAGACCTTCAGGTGCCTACTTCCATGTGACAATTTGCCAGCATCACAGAAAGTTTCTAAGATTTGCCATCGGTCGTCGCCATTTTCAGTTCAGAGCTCTTCCCATTTGGTTTATCGACCGCCCCGTGTTTTCATGACGTGTATGACTGCAGTCGCTGCCATTCTCCGTCAACAAAGAATTTCTGTCTTTCCTTACACAGACGATTGGCTCCTGACCACTCTGTCTCCATATCGGCTGAAGAAGGACATTTCATTCACCCTGGAACTTCTGGGTTCCCTGGGCCTTTGCGTGAACTGGACAAAATCGAAACTCGTGGCCTCTCAAGAAGTTCATAGGGGCTCGCCTGTGTACGGTTCCACATCTGGCATTCCTTCTGGCAGACCGCAGTCTTCAGTTGAAATCCCGGGCAAGGTCTATCATCTCTTCTCCAGCACAACCAGCCCTAGCAATACTGAAAATGCTAGGCCTTATGGCAGCGACCACCTCGGTTCTCAAATATGCTAGGCTCCGAATGCGGCCTCTTCAAATGTGGTTTTTACATACCTTTCGACTACATCGTCATCACCAACTGTCGACTCTGCATGTTCCACTCAAAGTCAGAGACTCCCTACTCCGGTGGACAGAGGATGCCAATTTGATCTCAGGCAAACCTTTTCTACCGTCTTCCCCCACAGCAATAGTGACGACGAACGCTTCAAAGCAGGGTTGAGAAGCTCACTTCGAAGATCTTACTGTCCAAGGCACTTGGACAACCAGGGAGAGCTCACTCAACATCAACTGCTTGGAGCTATTGACAGTAGACCGGGCTCTACTCTCCTTCCTCCCGTCTATTCGGGGATTGCACGTTCAAGTAGCATCTGACAATCTCACAACAGTCTTCTACATCAACAAGCAAGGGGGGACAGTATCGGCGACTCTCTGCGACCTAGCAATCTCCCTGTGGACCTGGTGTATTGAGAACGGTATCTTCCTCACAGCCATCCATCTACCTGGTGTTGACAGCGTTTGGGTAGACGCTCTCAATCGGTCCTCCACAGACAACCACGAATGGTCTCTGAATCGCAAGTACCTCCTTCCTGAATTTTGGTACTCCTCTAGTGGATGTCTTTGCCTCACCAGCCAATGCGAAGTGTTACAGCAAAGTTTTACAGCAGAGGTTTTCAAGATGTCTTTCTCCGCAAATGGTTGGGCAGTCTGCTTTACATTTATCCGCCAATACCCCTCCTCACCAGGACCCTTCAGAAAATTCTTCACGATTGGTAACACCATGGTGGCCTCGGCAGCCATGGTTCACCAGACTACTCGTTCTCTCTCGCAACCTCCATTACCAGTTCCCTCTGACCAAGGATCTGTTGTCCCAACAGAACGGGAAAGTGCTTCATCACAATCTGGCCATGTTGAAACTGACAGCCTGGAAGATCCACTTCTGATACCTCCTCCTTCAGTTCGAGAGGTTATTATCAGTGCGAGGAAGCTGTCTACTCGCTGCTCCTACCATTATAAATGGAAGTACTTCTCTATTTCTGCCTCCCTACACCATTTTGTGCCCCAGTCTGCATCGATTTCGAACATACTGCATCAATTTCGGACATATTCTGACTCTCTGCGACTGGTCTAGGATTTTCCTCACTCAAAGTCCATCTGTCTGCCATATCAGCCTATCACCCTCCTATTAATGGGCAGACTGTTTTCTCTAATTCCATTACCAAGTCATTTTTGAAATGATTACTTCATGTACATCCTCCAGTTAGAAACTTCCTTCCTTCCTGGAGTTTGTCCTTGGTTCTCTCACGCCTTATGCAGCCTTCATTTGAGCCTATGGCCTCTATTTCTCTTCAGTTACTTACTTGGAAGATTGCATTGTTGGTAGCCCTAACTTAGGGGAAGCGGGCTAGTTACATTTGCGCTTTCTGCGCAGACCCACCATATACCGTCTTTCATAGAGACAAGGTGGTTTTACGCCCAGATCCTACCTTTCTCCCTAAAGTTGTATCATCGTTTCATTTGTCTAATTCTACAGTTCTACCCTCCTTCTTTCAGGATTCTAAGGAAGTAGGCCAAAAGGCGTTACATAACTTAGATGCCCGCAGAGCGTTAGCCTTCTATCTGTCTGGGACTCGCCCTTTCTGGAAGGTACCCAATCTTTTTGTGGCCCGAGGGAAACCCAATGAGGGCACAAAAATATCAACACAACGCCTCTCCAAGTGGGTATCGTCTGCGATTTCACTATGCTACAAGCTCGCTAAACAGCCCTTACCTTATCCTCTGAAAGCTCACTACACTAGGGCTGTGGCCTCTTCGTCAGCTCTCCTTCATGGGGCATCTTTAGAGGACATTTGCGCAGCTGCCGTGTAGTCCTCCCCATCGACATTCATCTCACATTATGCACTGGACGTTCGTACAAGACGAGAGATGCCTCTTTCGACCAAGCAGTTCTTCGTTCTGTTTTCCATTAAAGCCTTGTTCAAAAAGGTCTCCTACGGGTATGATATTTTGGAGTTGGGTTATTTCATGCCAGCACCCTCCAGCCTACTACTAGAGACAGCTTGCTAATCACCCATGTGTGGGACTGCACAGAGACCACGAAGAAAATAAACAGGTTGTTTACCTGTAACTGATGATCTTCGAGTGGTCGTCTGCAGTCACACATGTCCACCCAGCCTTCCCCGCTGCTGGCTCAGTTTATTCTCTCTGCGTTCAACCCGTTTGAACCTTTCTGCCTACCTTATTCTCTTGTCAGTAGCGGCTGGAAGAAACTGAGTGGGCGGCTCGCTCCTCCCCCTGTCCCAGGCATGCGCAGAGCATGTCTACTCCCCAAGATGGGCGAGGAACATGCTGGAAAAAACACCTGAGGCAAGCTTTTGAATTCTCCGAGCTAGGGGTTGTGACTGAGCACAGTACCCATGTGTGTGACTGCACAGATGACCACTCGAAGATCATCAGTTACAGGTAAGGAACCTGTTTTTATGCCTTCAAGCAGTGAACCAAAAGTCTCTTATTGTCAACCCGTCAATTAATTTCAGGCACTGGAAAGAACTGATGAACCGAACCGGGACCCATTTTGAAATGACAACCGAAACGTTCACCCTTGAGAACATGTTTGCCATGGAGCTGCACAAGCATTCTGACGTTATCAACGAGATTGTGAGCTCTGCTGTCAAAGAGCTCAGTATTGAGAAGGTAAATTCTCTCTCTGCCGGCAGCCAGGCCCAACTGTCGCAAATTTAGATTGGAGTCCCTTCGCACCTTAGAGACCGAGCAGAGTTTTGGCAAAGTTTTCGAGCTTTGCTGAAGGCAACTCTTAACTGTTCTGCTGCAGACCAACACAGCTCTGAAATGATCACTCTTAATACACTGACAGCCAGAATCAGAATGATGAATTTGAGAATATAACCCTTAGAGATGCTGAACGTTCTTTTTGCCTTTTTAAAATTCCGTCATAGGGCGTGAAGGAAATAGTAGAAACCTGGGAGAGTATGAAGTTTACGGTGCACAGGTACTTCAAAGGCACCCAAGAACGGGGCTTCATTTTGGGCTCCGTCGATGACATCGTTCAGATCCTGGACGACAATGCCGTCAACCTCCAGAGCATTTCCGGGAGCAGATTTGTAGGGCCATTCCTGGCGACTGTCCACAACTGGGAGAAAACCCTCTCCTTGATCGGCGAAGTAATCGAGGTAGAGAAGAGGACGGGGGTCTGCTGAGCTTGCGGTTTTGTGGTCCGCTCGGTTTAATTCACCCGCCCTTCACTGGAATTCTGTTTCCCTTCCTCAGGTCTGGATGATGGTTCAGCGGAAATGGATGTACTTGGAGAGTATCTTTATCGGGGGAGACATCAGATCTCAGCTGCCTGACGAAGCGAAAAAATTCGACAACATCGACAGGATTTTCAAAAGGGCAAGTTGCTGGCCTGAGTTTTGATAGTTTTGAGAGCTAGCTTGGTGTAGTGGTTAAGTGTGCAGACTCTTATCTGGGAGAACCACGTTTGATTCCCCACTCCTCCACTCGCAGCTGCTGGCATGGCCTTGGGTCAGCCATAGCTCTCACAAGAGTTGTCCTTGAAAGGGCAGCTACTGTGAGAGCTCTCTCAGCCCCACCCATCTCACAGGAGGGTGTCTGTTGCGAGGGAGGAAGATAAAGGAGATTGAGAGCTGCTCTGAGACTCTTGAGATTCGGAGTGGAGAGTGGGATATAAATCCAGTATCATCATCATAGGGGCTTTGGGAGAAGTGCAGAGTGATGATCGCATAACACTTATTACATTTGGGAGCACCTTTCGGTATTTCAGTCTAAAATAACCGACACATCATTGAAAATATGGTCTGATCAATAAAATTTAAAAGCCTAAATAAAACCATGCAAAGCAAGTCAGATTATTTTTGTTTTCAAATGATTTGTATCAGATAAATGTTTTTTTCCTTCTTTTGAGAAACATCAAGTGATGGGGAAGCCTAGCAGGCAGGCAATCTGTTATTTTGGGGCAACCCATGAAAAAGCCCTGCTCCCGGCAGATAGTTAGTTTATTCAATTTATATCCCGCCCGCCCTGCTCAAGCAGGCTTAGGGTGGCTCACAATTTATAATAAAACAACAATATAAACACATTAGGTTAAAATGACAGTCAGGTGCTAACTATGATACAATTAAGGAAAGGAAAGGTCCCCTGTGCAAGCACCAGTCGTTTCTGACTCTGGGGTGACGTTGCTTTCACGACGTTTTCACGGTAGACTTTTTACGGGGTGGTTTGCCATTGCCTTCCCCAGTCATCTACACTTTCCCCCCAGCAAGCTGGGTCCTCATTTTACCGACCTCGGAAGGATGGAAGGCTCAGTCCACCTTGGGCTGGCTACCTGAACCAGCTTCCATGGGATCGAACTCAGGTCGTGAGCAGAGAGTTCAGATCACAATATTGCAGTACTGCTGCTTTACCACTCTGCGCCATGGGGCCATTAGATACAATTAAACAATATAGTAAATAGATACACAGATGGCATTCAGTGGTCTTAAAAGATATCCATTCAGATCTAATGTCTTCGGAGATAGCAGCCATTTCATTTCATTCTAGTTGACAACTAACTGTCAGACGCAAGCTGAAATAGCACTGTCTTACAGGCTTTGCGGAACTGGGCAAGGTCCCGCAAAGCTCTGACATCCTCTGGAAGTTGGTTCCACCAATGAGGGGTGACAACTGAGAAGGCTCTTTCGTGCATTGTTTTGAGTCTTGCCTCCTTTGGCCCGGGGCTCGATAGCAAATTTTGAGTTCCCAGTTGAAGTTCTTTCTGGGGAATGTGGGGAGAGGCAGTCCCTAAAGTAGACAGGTCCTTCAGCTGCCCTGAGCCTGCTTTGGATACAAGTCTAGTTAATAATAACAATAATAATAACAAATAAATAAAGATAGACAGATAGCAGTCCAGCATACATTAAAAGTGGTGCCTCAGCCTATAGGCAGATCCTAAAGCGCGCGCAATTCAGAGCACACCACCCTACCGTTAACAGGATAATTCATGATCAGTACTCCCTCAACTCCATGCCCTTTTGCCTGCAGATAATGGCGGAAACAGTCAAAGAGCCGGTGATAAAGAAGTGCTGCGAAGCTCAAAACCGCCTCTCAGACCTACAGAATATAAGCGATGGCCTGGAGAAGTGCCAGAAAAGCTTGAACGACTACCTGGACTCCAAGAGAAATGCTTTCCCCAGATTCTTCTTTATATCAGATGACGAACTGCTCAGCATTCTGGGCAGCAGCGACCCACTCTGCGTACAGGAGCACATGATAAAGGTATCCTTCTGTAACCACATTTGACCCCTTCCGCTTCCTTCTTTTCCGTGTCAGTGGGCAGTCTCTGCACCTAGGGCCTTCCTTGAGATGCAGTGCAGCTGTCGCCTTCTGGTATCCGAGGGAGCAAGAAAATTACCCAGCATCCTCAGTTCTTCAGAGGGGCTGTAGCTTAGCAGCAGAGTGTCAGTTTTGCAGACGGAAGTTCCCAAGTTCAATCCCCGGTGTCTCCATTTAACAGGATCCAGTAGTAGCGGACGTGAAAACTCCACTGGAAACCATGGAAAGACATTGCCAGTCAGAGTATAGGAGAAATACCTTAGTAGATCCAAATTCTGCGCTAGACCTTTAATCCTGGTTCAGCCCTGTCCCAAAACTGATTTTCTACACTAGAATCATAGACTCACAAGAGTTGGTTTCTACGATTCTAGTGTTGAATGTCAGTTTGAGGACAGGGCTGAACCAGAACTACAGGTCTAGTGCCGAATTGGCCCAATAGTTTAACTCAGACCAATTTCCCACTAGCCTTATGCCCCTCTCACGCTCCTCTTCTCTGCAGGGCTTCCGTTGGATTTCACACCATCTGCCCCGGGGCCTTTTTCACATGGCAAACAGAAACTGGTTCTTAGAGGATCTTGTTTGCTGTGCGAAAGAGGCAGAGCGAGTTGCAGCCCCGGGGCAGTTAGTGTGAAATCCGACCGAAGCCCTGCGGAGAAAAGGAGAGTGAGAGCGGCATAAAGCAAGTGGGAAACTGGTCTCAGTCTAAGGCAGCTTCCAGTGTCTGTATGTCCTACTTTAAGCAAACAGTAAGTGAATTTAAGTGAGCCGTAATTAACTAAATATTTTGCCCAGATATTGACTAAAGTCGTGTGTGAGAAATGGTGACATATATGAGGACATTATTCCTATTAAAGCTATTCCAAATGCTTATGCCCACTGTGTTTGCAAATATTGGCCCCTGCAACAGCTGTGTTAGACAAACCATTTCCCCCCTTGAGTCTAGTGGCACATTTAAAACCAACAAGCTGTAATCTTCCTGACGTTTTGTGGCTGGGCCCACCTCCTCTGGCAGCCGTTTTGTGATCGAGCCCACCACCCTGAATCCATTACCCCCTCCCCCCCCTTGTTATACCCTAAGTTTGCAAACAGCGTACATTTCCTCTCCTTGTTGATAGATCCAGGTGGGCAGCCGTGTTGGTCTGAAGCAGTAGAACAAAGGAGGAGTCAATTGGCACCTTTAAGACCAACAAAGTTTTATTCCGAAGGTAAACTTCCTTGTGCTCCAAGCACACTTCATCAGATGAGGAATCAGGTACAGTGAGCAGAGCTACATATAGCTGGTAGGCAGTGGTTTAGAATGTTTAGCATTCTTACCTTCTGATTAAAACTTTGTTGGTCTTAAAGGCGCAACGACTCCTAGTTTGTTTCCTCTCCTTGTTATACACCACCACTGGTGGAGAAGGGTTACCAGTCACTCTGTAGGAAGGGCCGTACTCAGTTTAGTAGGGTCTTCCCGTTTCTGGTGGGAGGCCAGCAGCCAGACCCTACACGGCCTGCTGCGCGGAAAGAGGTTTTGTAAGTTCTGCTCTTCTTAAATGTTAAGAGCTGGTGATGCAGGAGTCCTTAGTGATTAAGACCATGCTTAAGTCTTCTCCTTTCGTGATGTATCTCAGATGTACGACAACATTGCTTCTCTCCGGTTTCACGAAGACGACAACGGCACGAAGATCGCTTCCGCCATGATCTCCGCCGAAGGCGAAGTGATGGAGTTCCGCAGATCCGTAGCAGCCGAGGGTCGAGTGGAGAACTGGATGACTGCTGTGCTCGCTGAAATGAGGAGGACCAACAGGCTGGTCACGAAAGAAGCCATCTTTCGGTACTGCGAGGACCGGAGCAGGTGAGGTAGTCAAACGCAGCATGTTAGGCAGGCAGCAGATTGGATGGAGTTGTCGCTCAAAGAGATTTTTTTTTCCATACCAGCTCTCAAGACTGTGCTAGTTCACCACCCACCTGCATTTCCAAGCAGAATCAGCTTGGGACATTTAGCCCGGGTTATTGTAGAAGAAGAAGAAGAAGATATTGGATTTATATCCCGCCCTCCACTCCGAAGAGTCTCAGAGTGGCTCACAATCTCCTTTACCTTCCTCCCCCACAACAAACACCCTGTGAGGTGGGTGGGGCTGAGAGGGCTCTCACAGCAGCTGCCCTTTCAAGGACAACCTCTGCCAGAGCTATGGCTGATCCAAGGCCATTCCAGCAGGTGCAAGTGGAGGAGTGGGGAATCAAACCCGGTTCTCCCAGATAAGAGTCCACACACTTAACCACTACACCAAACTGGCTCTCACAGTGCTGGAGGAAAGCGCTGCCAAGTCCCAGCCCATTAAAGCAACCCCTTAGGGTTGCCGAGGCAAGTTGAAGAAGACTGCAGATTTATGCCCCACCCTTCCTTCTGAATCAGAGACTCTGAGTGGCTTACAATCTCCTGTATCTTCTCCCCCCACAACAGACACCCTGTGAGGTGGGTGGGGCTGAGAGGGCTCTCACAGCAGCTGCCCTTTCAAGGACAACTCCTGCAATAGCTATGGCTAACTCAAGGCCATTCCAGCAGCTGTAAGTGGAGTAGAGATGAACAGAAGTGGTTTGCCATTGCCAGGACTTTTTTTGTAGCAGGAACTCTTTTGCATATTAGGTCACACACCCCTGATGGAGCCAATCCTCCAAGAAAAGAAGAAGATGAAGAAGATACTGGATTTATACCCAACCCTGTACTCTGAATCTCAGCGTCTCAGCGTCTTACAGTCTCCTTTACCTTTCCCCCTCCTCACAACAGACACCCTGTGAGGTAGGTGGGGCTGAGAGAGCTCTCCCAGAAGCTGCCCTTTCAAGGACAACCTCTGCAAGAGCTATGGCTGACCGAAGATCATTCCAGCAGCTGCAAGTGGAGGAGTGGGGAATCAAACCCAGTTCTCCCATATAGGAGCCCATGCACGTAACCATTACACCAAACTGGCTCTCAGGGCTTACAAGGCTTTTAGTACAGGGCTACTGTAAGCTCCAGAAAGATTGGCTATATCTGGAGTGTGTGGCCTAATATGCAAAGGAGTTCCTGCTACAAAAAAAGCCTACCATCACCTGCCTAAGAACATAAGAGAAGCCATGTTGGATCAGGCCAGTGGCCCATCCAGTCCAACACTCTGTGTCACACAGTGGCCCAAAACCCCAGGTGCCATCAGGAGGTCCATCAGTGGGGCCAGGACACTAGAAGTCCTCACACTTACCCTTCCCAAGCACCAAGAATACAGAGCATCACTTGCTTTGTCAGCTCTATGCCTCTATGTGGTAACCCTGGACTTCCTTGGTGGTCTCCCATCCAAGTACTAACCAAGGCTGACAGTGTTGGGCTTCCAAGAGCTGATGAGTTCGGACTCGCCGGGGCCATCCAGGTCAGGGCTATAAACACCACAAGGGTATATATGCGGTGGTGGTGGAGGAGAGAACCATCAGTCGCAACCGACTATGCCGACCCCATAGGGTTTTCAAGGCAAAGGACATGCAGTGGTGGTTTGCCCTTGCCTGCTTCTGCGTGGCGACCCTGGGCTTCCTCGGTGGGCTCCCTTCCAAATACTGATCAGGGCTGATCCTGCTTAGCTTCTGAGAGCTGCTAACTCCTGTTCAGTGTATGGTCCACTAAGACCCCTAGATCCTTTTCACACATACAGCTGCCAAGACAAGTTTCCCCAATCCTATAATGATGCGCTGGATTTTTCCTACCTAAATGAAGAACTTTACATTTGTTGTTGTTGTTCAGTCGCACAGTCGAGTCCCAACTCTTTCCGACCATTAACATTTTTTTAATTTGTCTTAGCCCAGTTTTCTAGCCTGTCGAGATCAACCTGTGTCCTGTCCTTGACTTCTGCTTGTATTTTGGCCTCCCTCCCAATTTAGTATCATCTGCAAATCTAATAAGCGTTCCCTCATCCAAAACATCCATCCATCTTCCACTCATGGTGGATACCCTAAGCAGTCCATATAGCTCCAGTCCATATATCTCCGGACGACTGAATACTGCAAGCGTAACCCAGATTGAAATTTTCAGACATGAAATGTCCTACTACGCTTAGTTCTGCATCGGTGAGACACTCTTTTTCCTTAGAGTTGACTGGATGCTGATGTATCAAGGCATGATGGTGCTGGCTGCCAATCAAGTGTGGTGGACTTGGGAAGTGGAAGATGTCTTTCGGAAAGTGAAGAGGGGAGAAAAACAAGCCATGAAGAATTACGCCAAGAAAATGCACCAGCAAATCGACTCACTGGTCACGCGAATCACCAAACCTCTAAACAGGAACGACCGGAAGAAATACAATACGGTTCTCATCATTGATGTCCACGCGAGGGATATAGTTGACACATTTGTAAGAGACAGGTAATCGCAAGTCAGTTTTATTGCACAGTAGAGAATCAATGACACTCTTGTAGAATCTGGTGTAAAGCAGAAATTCCTGGGGTCCCAAATAAGGTCCTATCAGTGCTGATCCTCCTAATTTTTCTGCCTGTCTCCTGTTCATCTTTTCCTCTGTGCTCTCTGCTTGTGCTGCTTCTCTCACCACCATTGATAGCATGCTCTGTTGACATAAGCTTCACAGACGTCTGCATACTGTTGCTGGATTTATTTTGTACCCTCAGCAACACAAACCCCAAACCCAGAAACTTTACCCTATTTTACTCAACTTTACCCTCGTTTCTGTCTGCTCTCCTGACCTAGATTCTCAACTTATACTGCTAGCTGAGAGCTTATGCTGTTAGCTGAGAGCAATATGGATGCAGAAGAGCTTAGAACTCTTGTTGTCGGTTTCATAAAGAGGGCCAACCCAAGAAAAAAATCCTGCCACACATACTTTGTACCCAAGACATGAAAGCCCGTCGCTTGTTCCCGCTTGTTCCTGGGAGCTCCTGCAGCCTCCTTTCTCTCTCTCTCTCTTTTTAGCATAATGGATGCCCGTGAGTTCGAATGGGAAAGCCAACTGCGTTTTTATTGGGACAGAGAGCCCGATGAACTCAACGTGCGGCAATGCACCGGCACCTTTTCCTATGGTTACGAGTACATGGGCTTGAATGGGCGGCTAGTCATCACACCGCTCACGGATCGCATCTATCTAACACTCACGCAGGTAAACTGTGAGCTTTTCCTGTGAATTAAGTGTCCTTGAACAAGCAGATTAAAAGCCTGGAATGCCTAAAGCAAAGTTCTGCCTCCTGCTTCCTTCACTGAGCACCTTGGCACCAAACACGGAATCTCCTCGTGCCTTAACAGAGAGGTTTTATATGATTTCTTATGTGCAGTCTTTATACCTTTAAATCCAATATATAATTGGTATAAATCCAATTTCTTCTCTTCTTCCTCTTGAACGTATGAGCATACGAAGCTGCCTTATACTGAATCAGACCCTCGGTCCATCAAAGTCAGTATTGTCTACTCAGACTGGCAGCGGCTCTCCAGGGTCTCAAGCTGAGGATTTTCACGCCTACTTGCCTAGACCCTTTTTGGAGATGCCAGGGATTGAACCTGGGACCTTTTGCTTACCAAGCAGATGCTCTGCCACTGAGCCACCGTCCCTCCTCTTTTTTATCTGTTTCTTCTAAGTAGTTTTTAAAAAACCTCTGGTTTTACATTGTTTTTGCTTATATCTTTCTGCCTCTCAGAGTTTGGAATAATTTCCTTTAAAAAACTTCTGTTGCATTTAAAGTTAATATACTGCGCTTCATTTGCTTTTTGCAGTATTTAAGCATTAATTGATTAATTGTTAATGGGCTGCAGTATTTAATTATTAATTAATTGCCGTATTTAAGTATCAATTGATTAATTGTTAATTGGTTGCAGTATTTAAGTATTGGTTAATTAATTGCAGTGTGCAACTATTAATTGATTGATTATTATCTGGTTGAGAGCCAGTTTGGTGTAGTGGTTAAGCGCACGGATTCTTATCAGGAAGAACCAGGTTTGATTCCCCACTTCTCCACATACACCTGCCGATGCGATCTTGGGTCAGCCACAAGTTCTCTCAGGGCTGTTCTGTTCAAGAGCAGTTCTAGGAGAGCTCTCTCAGCCCCACCTACCTCACAGCCAGTGTTCCCTCTAAGCTGAGTTAGTGTGAGCAAGCTCACTGTTCTTAGCCTCCAGCTCACACACTTTTGTCTCAGCTCAGGGAAAATGGCCCCAGAGCAAACTAATTTATGCCGCAGCTCACAATTTTAATGCCAGTTGCTCACAAAGTAGAATTTTTGCTTAAGTGACCCCACAGCTGAAAGGGAACATTGCTCACAGGGTGTCTGTTGTGGGGAGGGGAAGGAAAAGGAGATTTGTAAGCCACTCTGAGACTCCTCTGGCTAGCAAAGGGCGGGGTATAAATCTGATTTCTTCTCTTCTTCTTCCTCTTCTTTATCTGTTTCTTCTAAGTAGCCCTGGGTATTCTTTGAAGCTGGAGGGTGAAGCGGAAATTGCCCAGTGGATAGATAGATGCCTGACACAGAATTCTTGCTCCTAAGCTAGCAAGACAAGCAACCAGTACACATTGGGAAGCAACAAGGGGAGCCACCCCATTGTGCTTCTCCTCTGGAGAGCCAGTTTGGTGTAGTGGTGAAGTGTGTGGACTCTTATCTGGGAGAACCGGATTTGATTCCCCACTCCTCCACTCGCAGCTCCTGGAATGGCCTTGGGTCAGCCGTAGCTCTGGCAGAGGTTGTCCTTGAAAGGGCAGCTGCTGTGAGAGCCCTCTTCAGCCCCACCCACCTCACAGGGTGCCTGTTGTGGGGGAGGAAGGTAAAGGAGATTGTGAGCCGCTCTGAGACTCTTTGGAGTGGAGGGCGGGATAGAAATCCAATATCTTCATCTACCTCACAGGGTGTCTGTTGTGGGGGAAGAAGGTAAAGGAGATTGTGAGCTGCTCTGAGACTCTTCGGAGTGGAGGGCGGGATATAAATCCAATATCCTCATCTACCTCACAGGGTGTCTGTTGGGGAGGAAGTTAAAGGAGATTGTGAGCCGCTCTGAGACTCTTCGGAGTGGAGGGCGGGATATAAATCCAATATCTTCATCTACCTCACAGGGTGTCTGTTGGGGGGTGGGGAGGAAGGGAAAGGAGATTGTGAGCTGCTGTGAGACTCTTCGGAGTGGAGGGCGGGATATAAATCCAATATCTTCTTCTTTTTCCTTTCGAGCAGAACCCATACCAAGTATCCCGAGCCCAAATCAGGAATTGGGAAGCCTGAAGATAGATAATAGCCCTTCCATAGACCCCAAGGCAGTCTGGAAAAGGGAAAACGACTCCTGGTGTGTTGCTGTGCCCACCTGCACCACTAAAGTAATAATAGATAAAGTAGTAATAGATAGGCAGACAGGCAGGCAGGCAGTTTGTTAGGTCGCTTCAAAAGCTTGCTGAACCTGTTTGACCAGAGGCAGCGGAGGGAGAAAAGGAGAGCCACAAGAAATTTTTCTCCCTGATACTAGGACCTGAGAGCATCCAGTGAAGCTGATGAGCAGCAGGTTCAGGACAGACAAAACTTTACCCAGAGGGTGCTTGAAATGTCTGATTCGCTGCCAGAGGATTTAGCGGTGGCCAAAGGAATAAACAGCTTCAGAAGAGGATTTGATAGATTCGTGGAGGATACCAGTGGCTCCTAGCCGTGGTGATTGAGGGGAACCTCCACATTCAGAGGCACTGATCCTCTGAATTCCAAAGCCCAGGAGGCAGCATCAGGAGAAGGACTAGAACTCCTTGCCCTGTTGTGGATCCTCCAGAGGCCAGTGGTTGACCGCTGTGTGAGACAGGATGCTGGACTAGAAGGACGATTGATCTAATCCGGCAGGATTCTCATAAGACAAAACTTCCCCAAGCCGAGTGCTTTCTCAAATCTCTTTAAAATTTGTTATCCTTGGTTGATGGAGAAGCAGAGCAGCTCTTTCTTTCCTAGCCTCATTGGATTATTTTCCTCCAAAGGCTTTGTCCATGTACTTGGGTGGAGCCCCGGCAGGCCCGGCAGGAACAGGGAAGACAGAGACCACCAAAGATCTCGCCAAAGCCCTGGGCTTGCTTTGCATAGTCACCAACTGCGGAGAAGGCATGGATTTCAAGGTAAGGACCTCGGCGCTGCCTTTTCCGCGGCGCCCTTTTTGTTGCGATAGGAAGGTGCCAGCCAGCTGTCCTGTCACTTACGAGATGCAACAGACAAGAGCGGGGCCTTGACCATCCTGTGACTCTTGACCACTCCCCTAAAAGAACAATATGGCATCACTATTCAGAAATCCAATGCTTTGAATTCTCCTTTTGCCTTTTAGGCAGTGGGCAAAATTTTTTCCGGCCTCGCCCAGTGCGGCGCTTGGGGTTGCTTTGATGAATTTAACCGGATCGACGCCTCCGTGCTTTCGGTCATTTCCTCGCAGATCCAGACCATCCGGAACGCTCTGATGAACCAACTGAAAACGTTTCAGGTACAAAAAAGCAGAAAGCTGGCTTTGGATGCGAGGCATGAAGAGTTGGGGTTGCGTTTATTCACGTGCACAAAGACATGGGTCACGGGGAAGGGCTGGGGCTCAGCAGCGGAGTGTCTCCTTGGCATGCAGGAAGTCCCAGGTTCAGTCCCCAACACCTTCTGTTAAAAGGACTAGACAGGTGACGAGAAAGACCTCTGCCAGGGACCTTGCAGAGCCCCTGCCAGTCTGAGTAGACGATACAGACATGGATGGACCACTGGTCTGATTCAGGATCAGGAAGCTTCTTGTGTCCCTGGGATGTTCTTTGTGGCATGCCTCCATGCAGGGACCATTTTGTAGAAAAATAGGTGGTGGAGCTCATTAGCATAACTCATTAGCATATGCCCTTCCCCCCCCCAGCCAAAAGCAACCCAATGCAAGAAAGGAGAGCCTCAGATGAGCGAGGTCTGCTTGGGCTGGCTAGAGATAAGAAGAAGATGATGATATTGGATTTATATCCCGCCCTATACTCTGAATCTCAGAGTCTCAGAGCAGTCACAATCTCCTTTATCTTCCCCCCCTCCCCAACAGATAACCTGTGAGGTAGGTGGGGCTGAGAGAGCTCTCACAGAAGCTGCCCTTTCAAGGTCTGCGAGAGCTATGGCTGACCCAAGGCCATTCCAGCAGGTGCAAGTGGAGGAGTGAGGAATCAAACCCGGTTCTCCCAGATAAGAGTCCATGCATTTAACCACTACAACAAACTGGCTCTCAAAAAGCCAGCCCAAGCAGGCCTCGCTCGCCTGGGACTCTCCTGGGCTACCCCCGCCCCCGTCAAAAGGCCAGCAAGGCACCCACCACACAAAATCCCATCAGAAGTGGAGAAAGGGTGGTGTGGGCTTCTCCAGGGGTTAATGAGGGCTGCTGGGGGCGTGGCAAAACTCCTGGTGGCCGGCTGGCTGCCCAGCGCTCCTGTGAGCTCCTGCTGAATTTGAGGCCTACCTCTGTGTGACGTTGACTTGAGTCTGTGTTTCAGTTTGAAGGGCAAGAAATTTCTCTGGATCCTCGAATGGGCATTTTTATCACAATGAATCCTGGCTACGCCGGCCGTACCGAGCTCCCCGAATCCGTAAAAGCTCTGTTCAGACCCGTGGTTGTGATTGTGCCTGATCTCCAGCAAATCTGTGAAATCATGCTTTTTTCTGAGGGGTTTCTTTTGGCAAAGGTAGGCATCGCAGAGGGCTTACTCACACATCCCTTGATTATTCTATACTCCAGTACTGGCACATGGGATTTGGAAGCTGGATTGCACTGGAAAATACTGTGCTCAGGGTAGTATAAAATTCAGTGGAAGTACGGAGATTGTCCAAGATCTTTCCAAAATGTTGGGCTTGCCTTGTACCCAGGGCCGGCTCTATAGGGCATAGCGCTCCAGGCAGCCTTGCTGCCCGTCATCGCCCTCCATCCCCGGCGGCGCTGCGTTGCATCTGCCCCCTCCCAGCACCACCTCTTCCTCCCTCCCTCCCTCTCTATTTTAATGCCCGGAACCACGGTAAAGCACCGCATTTTAGGGTTCTTGAAAGGCCTCTCCCCCTCCGATGATCAACTGATTGGCTGGTCAAAGTGCGCCGGAGGCTGGCGGCTCCTATGCCACCCCTCTGGCGCGCTCACGATCAAGAGCCCCGGAACACGGCGCTTTACAATGGTTCCAGGCATTAAAATAGAGAGGGAGGGAGGAGGCGGCTGGGGAAGCAAATAGGCATTTGCCTAGGGGGCAAGGCGGGGTTTTGGTGCCCCCGGCCTCCCGGCGCCCTAGGCAATTGCCTAGTTTGCCTAGTGGGCAAGCCGGCCCTGCTCGTACCAGCACCAGCTGTGTGCGCAGCATGGATTCATACATGCATTGTGTGGCACACATGTGGGGATCAACACATATTGCATTTAAGAACCGCTAACTTATATTACTGTAGAACTAAGTTTGTCCAGTGGTACCTTTAAGACCAACAAAGTTTTATTCAAGCGATCAGCTTTTGTGTGGATGCGCACTTCCTCAGATATATTGAAATGGAAGTTACCAGTCTACACACAGAGGCAGAGAGGGAGCAGCAAATTAGCAATAGCATAATAAAACGTGTTTGACAGATGAAAGGACCAAACTGGAATAACAAGCAGTTCATATGGTCATAATTTGTTTGGGTTTAATTCCCAGGGGGGTGGGGGCATAGTGAAGTAAATTAATATATCAAAATCAGAGATGGATGGTCAGATGTACCCTTTTCAAATGTAACTGTGTCTTTTATTTTAAAGAAGTTTCCGTGCTTTTTTTTGTGCACCAGATCCTGGCCAAAAAGATGACAGTGCTATACAAGTTAGCAAGAGAGCAGCTTTCTAAACAGCACCACTATGATTTCGGGCTTCGAGCTTTGAAATCGGTATTGGTGATGGCTGGAGAACTAAAGAGAGGATCGGCAGATCTCAGTGAGGTACGCCCTGTTCTGATCCATCACCCTGGAAAACCAGAAAATGGTGATGCTGAGGCCCTGTTCCCATTGATGTGACCCAAAAACCAGCCCAGGTCCCACAGACACCAGATTACTCTACTACAGAACGGCCTCACTGGCGTTTAGCCGGCAACATTGTGCCTGTTGTAACATTGCAATGTGATTAAGGTGTGAGCAGGGCTTTTTTTGTAGCAGGAGCTCCTTTGCATATTAGGCCACAAACACACACACCCCGATGTAGCCAGTCCTCCAAGAGCTTACAGTAGGCCCTTTACGAAGAGCCCTGTGAGCTCTTACAGGATTGGCTGCATCAGTGGGGTGTGGCCTAATATGCAAAGGAGTTCCTGCTCCAAAAAAAGCCCTGGGTGTGAGACATGAGATGAAGTTATCATGTCCAAAGATAATGTGGAAGATCCATGATCAGGATCTCCCATGTTAGTTTGTTTGTTTGCAAAGCACCTGCATTGAAATGCTAATTTGATCAAGGGGACAACATTTGAGAAGGCAGTGGTTTCTTCACTTTTTACTTTCCGGGGAGTTTTTAACATAGAAAAATGAGTAGGGATGGTGCAAATTTATCAGCAAATTTGTTCACCTGTCAGATTTACCTTATTTGACACAATCGACCTGTGAGCCAATCAAGGATAAGTTGAACCATTGCCAAACAAATTTGTAATGGCCTGTTGTTCAGAAACTGATTCACATCTGATTGAGAGATCAGATGGGAGCTAGGTTCTGATTCACCACCCCCAAATAGCTACATCGTGAAGTTTCAACAAAGAAGAGGAGAGAGAGTTTCGCTTCCCTTTCCTCCAAGCTGAGTGGGGACAGATGCAGTGTTTTTAAACTCTGCATTGCAAAAGGGAGGAGAGAAAGAGCTGATTTCTCTTCCTCCCTCTGAGCTGCTCAGGAACAGAAGCAATGCTTTTGATTTTTGCATTGCAAAGGAGAAGCTGGACAGGTACCGAAGCTTTTAACCTCTGTATTGCAAAACAGGAGCAAGAAATGTTTTCTGTCTTTTTCTCTGTTTCCATTGCTATTGAAAATTTGATAATACAACTGTAAAATATAACTGATGGGCAACATGAGGCCAGGCCCGTAGCCAGAAAATTTTAGGGGGGGGGGGCGGCGGCCCTGGGGCCCAGAATGAGGTCACATGCTTTTAAAAAATATAAATAAAAAGGAGAGCAGCAGCAGCAGGCGCGCTCCACCGCTCTCCTCCACAGGCTGCCACCCCTTCTGCAAACTTAGTTGAGAATAAAAGTCACAATTATAAATCTTAGGACACCTTAACGACAGACTAGCCCACTTAGTTTGGCATAAGCATTTGGGAGCCAACCACGAGAGCCGTGGGGGCCGCGAGAGCAGCGGCAAGAGCAGGGCAGCGAGAGTGATGGGGAGAGCAGCAGCGGCAGGTAGAGCAGTGGTGGCAAGAGGTGCAGGGAGAGCAGTGCGGCCAGAGCAGCTGGTGGCGGGGAGAGCTGCAGGGAGAGCAGGGCGGCCAGGCCCCCCTGTAGCTATGGGCCTGCATGAGGCTCAACCAGTAGAGTTTTTCTTCAGAAAGTAAATTTAATTAATGAAAACAATATTAACATATGTCTTTTTTAAAAAAAAAACACAAGGATGTGGTCCTGATGAGAGCCCTGCGAGACATGAATCTCCCTAAGTTTGTCTTTGAAGACGTTCCTCTTTTCCTTGGGCTGATCTCCGACCTGTTTCCTGGACTGGACTGCCCTCGAGTGCGTTATCCTAAATTTAACGATGCCGTCGAGCAGGTGTTGGATGAAGGAGGTTACATCGTCCTGCCGATCCAGGTACCCAAAAGAGGGGAAGGATCCTACACGCACAGCTAGAGCAGTTCCTCAGTGGAACAGGCTTCCTCGGGAGGTGGTGGGCTCTCCTTCCTTGGAGGCTTTTAAATAGAGGCTAGAGGGCCATCTGACGGCAATGGTGATTCTGTGAACTTAAGGACGGTATTTGTGAAGGGCAGCATTGTGCAGTGGATTGTGGACTAGGTGACCCTAGAGGTCTCTCTATAATTCTGTGATTCTATGAATGAGGTAGAATGGCATCTTGAAAGTCAGGCTGTGACTCCTTGGCATGTTCTGTGCTGCCCAGACAGCAAGCCTCAGTGTTAAGTGAGCATCATATTAGTTGACAGAGGGATGGAGTTTGACCTCCTTCCATATGGGGTTTTGCTCAAATATCTGTGTTGTACAGTCTCACCAACCCAACTGTATGCTGCTCTCCTATACCTTGGACTTCCTTGTCTGTGCCCTTAGTATGTAGCTACGTTGCTGCCGAGGGCTGTTAAGCTTAAACTAGGAGCCTCAGAGCTTGAGGACCAGAAAGATCTTCTTCGTGGTCTCTGTGCAGTCCCACACATGGGTTTTCCCGTCAGGACGAACCCTACCTCGGAGATTTTAAAAGCTAGCCTAGGCGTTATTTTTGGCGCGCACTCCCTCTCGCTCTGGGGAGCAGGCATCCACTGCGCATGCCTGTAGCGCGAGGGAGGCGCCCCACCCACTCAGTTTCTTTCCAACCGCCGCCCGGGATAGTCTTACCTCGCTGCGCTCCTCTTTTACCTCAAATATCTAGCCTCCGTTTCTTCAAGTTCCCTCTTTATTCCATTCTCTCGCTATTTTCTTATATTCTTATCTTCTCCTGAAAAAAAAAAAAAAAATATATATATATATATATAAATATCTTCCCCGCTTTTACCTCAGACCTCCCTTCCCCCCCCCCCCCGGGCGTATGGAAGGAAGAGACAGTAAAATAACCTTTAAAAGGTGTTCGCGTTGTAGGGCGAAAATCCCTACATCGGACGGGCATTCGCTTTGCCTATTCTGTTTGGGAGAAACCCATAAAGTGGACGCCTGTGCGCATTGCCTTCAATTCGGCAAACAGGCGCGCAAAAACAGGGCCGCTAGACTAAGAAGCCACCTAATGGAGTCTGTGCTTCACCCTCAAATGTCACAATCTTCGTCAGCAAGTAAGTCGCCCCCCCTACTTACTCCCCAAGGGGACGGCGCACGGTCGGCAGCTTCAGTGGCCATTGTTCCCAGCAAGCATAAGTCCGGCGATGCCGCGAAAGCCGGCGACGGCGCAAGAACGTCAGAACAAACGGCCGCGGCGACTAAACCGAAAGGTGGGAAGCACACTAAGAAACACAAGCACTCCGACCCGAAGGGCACGAAGGATTCGAGAAAACCGTCCGATCCGAAGGCCCCGCGTAAACCGACCGATCCGAAGGACCCGAAGAACACGAGCGACTCGAGGAAATCTTCGGAACAACAGAACGAGCCTGACAGACAATGTGAACCCTCCACACCCGGATCCGATACCCATGAGGTGGCCACCCCGGCTACGGAGTCACCGCACCAGCAGATGGAAGAAGTTATTCCGATTCCGTCCCGATCTCCCTCCCTGCAAGGATCCATACCAGACCCTCCGCTGGAGCCGATTCGAGACCCGCTGCAGTGGACTCGACAGCACATCAACCCTAGATCGTTCCGCGATATGTCGAACCCCATCCAGTACAAACATGACGCCTACAGGTATTTTGATACGCATCGGTTCCCAGCCAGATCACCCAGCATCGAGAGACATCGGTACCATCATACACGGTTCCCGGAGAGATCCCCTAGTAGAGGGAGGGATCGCTACCGCTACAACCCGAGATCTCGGTCTCCATCCATGTCCCCGAGGAGACGCCATTATGCTTCAAGATCTCCTTCTATGGATTCCCATGCATGTTGCGGCTACCACCACTCTCGGTACCGTGACGATTACCACAGGAACCAATCCAAGGAAGCGACTCCTGCCCAACGGAGCAAGCAACTAACAAAACAGCCATCTCCGACTCCTTCCACTTCGACTTCTAAGCTTAAAGGTACGACTCCGACGAGACCTAAAAGCACGACTCCAACCAGACCGGACCCACCTGAACCCGAACCTGATTCTGATGCCGAATCCGACGCACAATCATCGGACTCGATACAGTCGATGTCCCCTGGGTCCCCTGCCTCGGATATAGCCAAACCCGCGGATTTGTCACCTTCCGAAGGGGCAAAGACATACCTGGACTTAATTGCCAACATGGCCTCTGCACTCAACGTTACCCTTACCTCGGATGCACCCAAGGTAACAGACGTGGTACACGACTTGGTGCACTCAGATTTACCTGCTGGTTCCTTTCTGCCGATGTTACCGGTCCACCTAGAAGCCATCAAAGAAGCTTGGGACAACCCAGCCTCCATTCCCCCAACTTCAAAACGAATTGAATCCCTGTACAGGATCCAAGCACCGGATTCGAAGTTTTTATTTACCCATCCAGCACCGAACTCTCTGATAGTTCATTCTTCCTCCAAGTCTAAACAGACCCGCCACCCGGTACCTCCTGAGAAGGAAGGCAGGAAATTAGACACCCTAGGAAGGAAAATGTATTCCATCTCTACGGCAAACGCCAAAATCAACAATTACCTGGCATACTTCGCCGCATATTCCCACAACATCTCCTCACAACTGAATACGCTCGTCTCTGCCCTGCCTGAACCCTCCCAGAAGCAAGCCTGCAAGCTGCTTCAGGAACTGAACAGGATCTCAAAACAACAGATAAATACCATCCGCCACTCTGTGGGGTGCACTTCAAAGGCGATGGCTGCCTCAATTGCCCTAAGGCGACACGCTTGGCTTCGATCCTCTTCGTTGCAACCCGATCTTAAATTCAAAATCGAAGACCTTCCCTTCGATGGCCAAGGTCTCTTTAATGCCACAACGGACGATATACTGTCCACCGTAGACGACAGCCGCAAACGAGCAAAAAGGCTCGGGGTAGCGCAACAACAACAACAACAGCAGAGCTATAAGCCCAGACCATGGAAACCAACGCCTTTCAAACGTTCCAGATCTCCTCGACAATCTGAATACTGGAAACGTAAGGCTCCTCCTCCAAAGCAATCCTTTCACCAGAGACAGCAGAGGCCACAACCACCTAAAAAGGCTGCGTCTTCATCAAAGCAGTCTCTTTGACTTTCTACCAATTCAACACGTCTCCAGACTTCTTCCATTTCACGACAATTGGCGACAAATAACCACGGACAAATGGGTTCTGAACATCATTTTGAGAGGTTACTCCATAGAGTTTCAAACACCACCAACAAAACACCATTTTATTTCCACCCCCCCATCCCCTTCCCTTCAGGAAGAAATAGACACCTTAACAGCCAAAGCGGCTATAGAGCCTGTCCCAAACCAGTACCATCGGACAGGATTTTATTCTCGGTACTTCCTAGTCCCGAAAAGGGATGGGGGACAGCGTCCGATTCTGGATCTAAGAGCCCTAAACAAATTTATCCGTCACAGAAAATTCAGAATGATCACTTTACAATCGATTCTGCCATTAATCCCCAGAAACTCTTGGATGGCACTGGTAGATTTACAGGACGCATACTTCCACCTGACAATACACCAATGCCACAGAAAGTTTCTGCGCTTCGCCGTGGGCAACAACCACTACCAATTCCGAGCTCTACCCTTCGGACTCTCCACGGCACCACGGACATTCACGAAATGTATGGCGGTAATTGCAGCATACCTCAGACAACGCGGAGTTGCAACCTACCCATACATAGACGATTGGCTCCTCGTGGGAGCTTCAAGGGCACAGTTGATAAAGGACATTTCAATGACACTTGCGCTCCTAGCAGAACTGGGCCTCCAGGTCAATCAACAAAAGTCACACCTTACCCCGACTCAAGACATCCAATTTATAGGGGCTCGCTTGTGCACCAGGGACCACAAAGCGTACCTTCCCGTAGACAGGATATCCTCCATTCAGACGCTGGCCGCACAAATAATCCAACAACCCAAACAAACGGCTTTCAACATTCAGCGCATGTTAGGACTTATGGCAGCCACGACAGCAGTTCTGACTCATGCAAGACTACACATGAGAACCCTACAAATCTGGTTCGTCCGTGCATTTCGACCCCAACGCCAATCTCAAGGAACAGTCCTCACTGTTCCAAATCACATCCTCCCTTCACTCGAATGGTGGACAGTACGAGCTCACCTGCTTGCAGGAATGCCATTTTTACGGCCAAGCCCATCAGCAGTAGTTACAACAGACGCCTCGAGGTGGGGCTGGGGAGCCCATCTCGACATACTCACTGTCCAGGGGCAATGGACACCGTACGAACAGTCGCTCCACATCAATTGTTTAGAGCTACTAGCTGTTCACAGAGCGTTAAAGTCGTTTCTTCCATCGCTTCAAGGCCGACATGTGCAAATCGCCTCAGACAATGTGGCGACGGTTTTTTATATAAACAGGCAAGGCGGAACTGCATCCACCCGCCTTTGCAAAAGAGCAATGCACCTTTGGCACTGGAGTATTGCTCACAAGATCCACCTCACTGCGGTACATCTTCCTGGCGTACAGAATGTTCAAGCGGACAGGCTGAGCAGATATCCCATCAACGTCCACGAGTGGTCACTCCACAGGTCATACCTTCTGCCAGTATTCCGGAAATTCGGAACTCCCTCAATAGATGCGTTTGCTGCACCCGACAATGCGCAATGTGCCATCTTTTTTATGAGAGGTCCGCCCTCACAACAGTCTGCGGGGGATGCCTTCATACAGACATGGACCGGTCCACTACACTTCCTCTTCCCTCCTTTCCCGCTGATAACACGGTGCATACAGAAACTTCAACTGGACAACACAGATTGCATTCTAGTGACGCCATGGTGGCCACGCCAGCCGTGGTTCACAACCCTCCTCTCTCTGTCAAAAAACACTTACCATCACTTCCCTCTGGCCCACAACCTCCTGTCCCAGCAGAACGGCAGGGTCCTCCATCACGACCCGAACAGGCTTCGCTTAACGGCTTGGAGGATATGTTCTCAGACTTTCCTGAAGGAGTAAGACACGTCCTCCTGAATGCAAGGAAACCATCAACAAGAAAGTCATACTCCATGAAATGGAAAAGGTTTTCCATTTACGCTACCAAGCATAACTTCAGACCTTCCTCGGCTTCCATACCTCAAATCTTGGCATATACACTGCATTTGTCAGAAAAGGGCCTCACGTACTCCTCTCTAAAGGTGCACCTTGCAGCAATCTCAGCTTTTCACCCACATGTACAGGGTCGAACTGTCTTCTCACACCCTGCTGCGAAATCCTTCTTAAAAGGAATCTTACATTTGCACCCACCATTACGGCAAATGTACCCTAACTGGAGTTTATCACTAGTGCTCAGCCAACTAGTAAAACCCCCTTTCGAACCTATGGCTACAATACCACTTCACCTCCTTTCATGGAAAACGGCACTATTAGTCGCACTCACCTCTGCTAAGAGAGCAAGTGACATTTGTGCGTTCAGAGCAGACCCACCTTACACCATCTTTCACCACGATAAGGTGGTGTTACGGCCAGATCCTGCTTTCTTACCCAAGGTGGTTTCCGCATTTCATTTGCAAAGAGTCACTACCTTACCTGCTTTTTTCCAACGGCCCGCAGACAAGGGCCAAGAAGCTCTACACTGTCTAGATGTGAGAAGAGCACTCGCTTACTATATAGATAGAACGGCATCGTTCCGTACGGACTCAAGACTTTTTGTCGCCTACGGCCGCCTTCATAAAGGAAAAAAGATATCTACACAGAGACTGTCAAAATGGTTGGTTGCTGCTATAGAACTGTGCTACAGACTCGCAAAGCAACCAGTCCCATCTGCCATACGAGCTCATTCTACGAGAGCTTTGTCAACGTCATCTGCCCTTGCCAGGGGTGTATCCATGGAGGACATTTGCGCTGCTGCCGCTTGGTCCTCCCCTTCGACCTTCGCCATGCACTACGCTTTGGACGTCCGTGCTAGGCGAGATGCATCCTTCGGACAGGCAGTACTCCGCTCCATCTTTGACTAAGGAGCCGGTCCCAGCCCGGTGAGTACTTGCTTACCGTATAGCCTGTTATGTGCTGACTGTGTTGCACTAACCTTTGCATTATTCTTTTCTCCAACTCTAGTGCCAGCACCCACCACCTTGCAGGTCAGCTTATCAGTCACCCATGTGTGGGACTGCACAGAGACCACGAAGAAGATAAACAGGTTACTCACCTGTAATTGATGATCTTTGAGTGGTCATCTGTGCAGTCACACACGCCCGCCCAGCCTATCCCCGCTGCTGGCTACTCGTCTTATATAACCGCTCACATACTATGTCAGCGGCGGGGAAAGAAACTGAGTGGGTGGGGCGCCTCCCTCGCGCTACAGGCATGCGCAGTGGATGCCTGCTCCCCAGAGCGAGAGGGAGTGCGCGCCAAAAATAACGCCTAGGCTAGCTTTTAAAATCTCCGAGGTAGGGTTCGTCCTGACGGGAAAACCCATGTGTGTGACTGCACAGATGACCACTCGAAGATCATCAATTACAGGTGAGTAACCTGTTTTTACTTGGGGTGGTTCGTGCTCAAGACTGTTGGACGTTGATTCAGATTTGCATTAGAGCACGGACAGAGTGCCAAATAGAATTGCACTAATCCTGATCATTTGCACTAACCTGCCTTAACAAAGTATTATATATGTGTTCAAAGGATCATGTTTGCGGTGTTATATTTGCTGAGCTCACCTTAAGAGTATTATAGGGCCTTTTCTATGATTTTGGTTCCAAAGTCCTAACCAGGAACAATGGGCTACTGTTAGATACGAGAGGAAGTCTCCCCTTTAGCAGAGACTCGTTATCTCCATTTTGTTCTGTGAACATCTTTCGGTGGAAAGTAAGCTATCTTTCTACCTCCGGGAGTCACCGGGAGCCTATCTCTTGGAGAAGGTCAAATCTCCCTGCTACAGCAGGAGCTCTGCGCTTACTCATCCTGGAATTGGGCCAGGAGGCCTACATTGGAGTCGAACAGGGAAGGGGGTGAAACCGCAGATATGAAGTATGGGGAAGTGGGGCATGGGGGTCCAGATTAGTGGCCCCCGGGTCATATCTATTCATCTCTCGCTTCTAAGTTGGGATATGAGACTTATTTGACCAATGAATGTAATCAGAATGTCAAAGGTGAAGACCGGTGTAGCCAGTCTGTGAGTTGGCCTTTGTTTACAGAAAGGTATAAGATGTTGTGACTATGGGGAAGAATTTTGAAGGAGAACGGAGAAGGGGGTTAAGGGTTTGTTTCTCCTTCCCACATTCAGTGTGAGAAAAAACAGTAAAAGGAATCTGCAAATCAACTCTTCTGTGCCTCTGTCATTTGGAAAAGCCCCTCGATTGGAGAGGAGGGGGTTTCGTCCATTTGCAACAAGACCCAGAGCCCTTTTCTGGCACAGAAGGGCACTGAAGTGTGCCACTATTCCATGCAGTTGGCAGACATTATGAAGCCCCTAGATTGGCCTGGCCTGCTATATATATTAGAAGTCTTTCTGGCTGACAGAGCAGTATGCAGGACCATCGTCACGGTGGGGCATCTCATGGTCACACTCCCAACTTTCTAGCCACATCCCACAAGTTTTCATTCAAGAAAACCCAGTGAGCTCTTGCCTCTTGGACAATCAGATAGGCATGGGAGGGGGGAGGTCCTTTTCTTGCAGAAGTGTGTGTGTGTGTGGGGGGAGACAGTGAGCTCATGCCTCTTTAACACACCTCTCAGAGAGGTAAGGGGAGCCAGAGAAGTCTTCTTTTATCATCCCCCCCAGATTTCCAAACACCCCACCACCCAAAATTATCTGGCCTATGCCCCTTGCAGTATGTTCTACCCCAGGGGTGTTAAACTCTTAGTTATAAGGGGCCGGATCTGACATAAATGAGACCTTGTCAGGCCGGGCCATGCGTACCTATTTAAGATTAGGTATCAGAGATATAAACTTCTTAAAGGACACAGACAAACATGACTAAAGATTTTTAAAAAAAAAACTTAAAACATTAGCACTTGTTGGTCTTAAAGGTGCTTCTTTTTGTATTTCTCCCATGGGATCCAGGGAACTGGGCAAAGGAAGCTCTGGCTCTTTCCCTCCCTCTCCAGGGGACCAGGAGGGGGAGGAGCCTCAACCAATGGAGAAAACAGAGGTTTTGTTCTGTAGCTCCTTTGCGATTGAGCAAGCCTTGCAAATCAAATTGAGATGCAGAAGGAAGCAAGAGAGAGGGAGAAGGAAGCAGACAAGAGCCAGTTGCTCGAGGGCCTGATAGGAGCCCTCTGGCGGTCTGATTCAACCCCCGGGCTGCATGTTTGATACCCCTGTACCCACTGCACTTTGCCACTGGCTTAGGGATTCGTGGCTGGAAAACATTCTTCTGCAATCTGGATTCTAGTGCAGCCATACACAGCTCTGCTTTGGCCCCAACAACTACTGTTACACAGTCTAAAAGCTAGCTAGGCTTTTAGAAAGGCACTACAGAGGTGTTCAGAGACCCTTTCTGAGACACGTCAGAACCTGTCACTTCCCATAAATACAGCTGACTTCCAAGTCTGGGAAACTTTCAAACCCTTTTTGAGCTCTTTTAATGGCAGTGAGAGGTCCTCAGTCTTTTATGCTCCACTCAGTTACACTCTCAGTCCTTCTTCCTCTGAAGAAACAGGGCTGAGGTGTGGGGTCTTTTAAAGGATGTACAGAAAATTAATGCCGTGGCAGTTATGGAATTAAGACCTCATCCAAGTTGACTTCTAGGCCCATGACCTCTTTGTACCTTAGCACATGCTGAAAGAATCTATAACTCACTTGTAAGTAACTAGCTCTTTGCAAGCATTTTACAGGAGATGGAAACATTGATTTTGAGATATAACCATTGTGTTTGATGGATACGCAGAAAATCAGTGGGTCACCTCTGGTCTTACCTCCTATGAAACGAAGCTTTCTCAATTCCTGGTAGACAAATTTACAGCCAGTCAGTTTAGCAAACAGAAGTATATTTTGACGGCAGGTGGACAAAGTCGTCCAGATGTACGAAACGATGCTGACACGTCACACCACTATGGTAGTAGGACCCACAGGAGGAGGCAAGTCTGTGGTCATCAATACCCTGTGCCTAGCTCAGACAAAGTGAGTACACATCATGAATGCCAGTTGTAATGTGCTTATTGTACACTACTGTTCTCTGCAAGGCCAGAGTCTCACCAAAACAACTGGAGAATGAGGAGACACTGCTCTACTTGGCCATCATCCTTCTTAACTGAACCAACGTGAGAGCCAGCACAGTGTAGCGGTTAGAGTGTCGAACTAGGATCGGGGAGACACAAATTCTGGTCCCCACTCTACCATGGAAAGTTGCTGAGTAACCTTGGACCAGTCACCCACTCTTTGCCTAACCACCCTCATAGGGTTGTAGATCAAGATAAGCATACCATAAGAACATAAGAGAAGCCATGTTGGATCAGGCCAATGGCCCATCCAGTCCAACACTCTGTGTCACATAAGAACATAAGAGAAGCCATGTTGGATCAGGCCAGTGGCCCATCCAGTCCAACACTCTGTGTCACAGAAGAACATAAGAGAAGCCATGTTGGATCAGGCCAATGGCCCATCCAGTCCAACACTCTTTGTCACATAAGAACATAAGAGAAGCCATGTTGGATCAGGCCAGTGGCCCATCCAGTCCAACACTCTGTGTCACAGAAGAACATAAGAGAAGCCATGTTGGATCAGGCCAATGGCCCATCCAGTCCAACACTCTGTCACACGGTGGCCAAAAAACCTAGGTGCCATCAGGAGGTCTACCAGTGGTGTCAGGACACTAGAAGCCCTCCCACTGTCTCCCCCCCCCAAACACGCAGGTGGTTTGGTCTGATGTAAGCACTGCTTCCCCAAATCTTTGTGCACTCTGCTAACTAAAGAAGGATCTAGACCACCAGAACCAGTAACCTTCCCAAGACTCCTGGGCCCTTGCGCTTTGCAAAAGCTCATGCCCTGCCATGGATTTTCTTAGTCTTTAAGTTGTACCTGGACTCTGGCTCTTTTTTGTTGCCATAAGAGTTGTTACAAGGGTAAAATGGAGGAACGGAGAATGCTATCAGTCCCCAATCAGGGAGAAAGGCGGGATACAAATGAATTAAATAGATGTTGCGATTTGCTATGCAGCGTATCTGTTTGTATTGGATAAAGGTGGATGGATTATTTTGCAAGGGTTTCTGTTCCTAATTGCACCTCTGATGTTCCATTAGACTAGGGTTACTGACCAAGCTTTACACACTGAACCCCAAAGCCATGAGCGTCATTGAGCTGTACGGTATCCTAGACCCCACGACGCGAGACTGGACAGATGGAGTTTTATCCAATATTTTCAGAGAAATCAACAAGCCCACCGACAAGAAGGAGAGGAGGTAATTTGTGAAGGCTCAAACGTGGCATTTGCAGGGCTTTGATAGCTTTCGATCTTCTTCGTGGTCTCTGTGCAGTCCCACACATGGGTTTTCCCGTCAGGACGAACCCTACCTCGGAGATTTTAAAAGCTAGCCTAGGCGTTATTTTTGGCGCGCACTCCCTTTCGCTCTGGGGAGCAGGCATCCACTGCGCATGCCTGGAGCGAGAGGGAGGCGCCCCACCCACTCAGTTTCTTTCCAACCGCCGCCCGGGATAGTCTTACCTCGCTGCGCTCCTCGTTTACCTCAAACGTCTAGCCTCCGTTTTTCTTCACTTTTCCCCTTTATTCTATTTCCCTCGCTATTTTTCTTATATTCTTATACTCTCTAAAAAAAAAAAAGCATAAATATCTTCCCCGCTTTTACCTCAGACCTCCCTTCCCCCACCCCACCCCCGGGCGTATGGAAGGAAGAGACAGTAAAATAACCTTTAAAAGGTGTTCGCGTTGTAGGGCGAAAATCCCTACCTCAGACGGACATTCGCTTTGCCTATTCTGCTTGGGAGAAACCCATAAAGTGGACGCCTGTGCGCATTGCCTTCAATTCGGCAAACAGGCGCGCAAAAACAGAGCCGCTAGACTAAGAAGCCATCTTATGGAGTCTGTGCTTCACCCTGAAATGTCTCAATCTTCTTCTGTGAGTAAGTCGCCTCCCCTCCTGACTCCCCAAGGAGACGGCGCACGGTCGGCAGCTTCAGTGGCCATTGTTCCCAGCAAGCATAAGCCCGGCGATGCCGCGAAAGTCGGCGACGGCGCGAGAACGTCAGAGCTAACGGCCGCGTCTACTAAAACGAAAAGTGGGAAGCACACTAAGAAACACAAGCACTCCGATCCGAAGGGCCAGAAGGATTCGAGGAAACCTACCGATCCGAAGGACCCGAAAAAATCTACCGACCCGAAGGACTCGAGAAAACCTACCGACTCGAACAAATCTTCGGAACAACAAACAGCCCACGAGCCTGACAGACAATGTGAGCCCTCCACACCTGGAACCGATACCCAGGAAGTGACCACTCCGATTACGGAATCACCGCATCAGCAGACGGAAGAGGTTATTCCGATTCCGTCCCGATCCCCTTCTCTACAAGGATCCATACCAGACCCTTCGCTGGAGAAGATCCGAGACCCGCTGCAGTGGACTCAACAGCACATCAATCCTAGATCGTTCCGCGATATGTCGAATCCCATCCAATACAGACATGACGCTTATAGGTACTTTGATACCCATCGGTTCCCAGCCAGGTCTCCCAGCATCGAGAGACATCGGTACCATCGTACGCGTTTCCCGGAGAGATCCCCTAGTAGGGGGAGGGACCGCTATCGCTACAACCCGAGGTCTCGGTCTCCATCTATGTCCCCGAGACGACGCCACTACGCTTCGAGGTCTCCATCAATGGATTCCCATGCTTGTTGCGGCTACCACCACTCTCGGTACCGTACCGATTACCACAGGAACCAATCCAAGGAAGTGACTCCTGTCCAACGGAGTAAGCAACTAACAAAACAGCCATCTCCGACTCCTTCCACTTCGACTTCTAAGCTTAAAGGCACGAGTCCAACCAGACCTAAAAGCACGACTCCAACCAGACCGGACCCACCGGCACCCGAACCTGACTCGGATGCCGAATCCGACGCACAATCATCGGACTCGATACAATCAATGTCCCCTGGATCCCCTGCCTCGGATATCGCCAAGCCCGCGGATTTGTCACCTTCCGAAGGGGCAAAGACATACTTGGACTTGATTGCCAACATGGCCTCTGCACTTAACGTTACCCTCACCTCAGATGCACCCAAGGTAACAGACGTGGTACACGACTTGGTGCACTCAGATTTACCTGCTGGGTCCTTTCTGCCGATGTTACCGGTACACCTAGAGGCCATCAAAGAAGCTTGGGACAACCCAGCATCTATTCCCCCGACTTCAAAACGAATTGAATCTCTTTACAGGATCCAAGCAATGGAGTCGAAATTTCTATTTAGCCATCCAGCCCCGAACTCTCTGATAGTTCATTCTTCTTCTAAATCGAAACAGACTCGTCACCCTGTACCTCCTGAGAAGGAAGGCAGGAAATTAGACACCCTGGGAAGGAAAATGTATTCAATTTCTACGGCAAATGCCAAAATCAACAATTATTTAGCATACTTCGCCGCGTATACCCACAATATCTCCTCCCAACTAAATACGCTCGTCTCTGCCCTACCTGAACCTTCCCAGAAACAAGCCTGCAAGCTGCTACAGGAGCTCAACAGGGTTTCAAAGCAACAGATAAATACTATCCGCCACTCTGTGGGGTGCACTTCAAAGGCGATGGCTGCCTCAATTGCCCTAAGACGACACGCTTGGCTTCGGTCCTCTTCGTTGCAACCTGATCTTAAGTTTAAAATCGAAGACCTTCCCTTCGACGGCCAAGGTCTCTTTAATGCAACGACAGACGATATATTGACCACCGTGGACGACAGCCGCAAACGAGCAAAAAGGCTCGGAGTAGCGCAACAACAACAACAGCAGAGCTATAAGCCCAGACCATGGAAACCAACGCCGTTTAAACGTTCCAGATCTCCTCGACAATCTGAATACTGGAAACGTAAGGCTCCTCCTCCGAAGCAATCTTTTAACCAGAGACAGCAGAGACCACAACCACCTAAAAAGGCTGCGTCTTCATCAAAGCAGTCTCTTTGACTTCCTACCTTTACCAATTCAACACATTTCCAGACTTCTTCCATTTCACGAGAACTGGCAACAAATAACCACGGACAAATGGGTTTTAAACATCATTTTGAGAGGCTACTCGATAGAGTTTCAAACACCACCAACAAAACATCATTTTGTCTCAACTCCACCATCCCCTTCCCTTCAGGAAGAAATAGACACCTTAACTGCCAAAGCGGCTATAGAGCCTGTCCCAGAACAGTACCATCGGACCGGATTTTATTCCCGGTACTTTCTAGTTCCCAAAAGGGATGGGGGACAGCGTCCGATTCTGGATCTAAGAGCCCTAAACAAATTCATCCGTCACAGAAAATTCAGGATGATCACCTTACAATCGATTCTGCCCTTAATCCCCCGAAACTCTTGGATGGCACTGGTAGATTTACAGAACGCATACTTCCACCTGACAATACACCAATGCCACAGAAAGTTCCTGCGTTTCGCCGTGGGCAGCAACCACTACCAGTTCCGAGCCCTACCCTTCGGACTCTCCACAGCACCACGGACATTCACGAAATGTATGGCGGTAATTGCGGCATACCTCAGACAACGCGGAATTGCAACCTACCCATACATAGACGATTGGCTCCTCGTGGGAGCTTCAAAGGCACAGTTGATGAAGGACATTTCTATGACACTTGCGCTCTTAGCAGAACTGGGCCTCCAGGTCAATCATCAAAAGTCACACCTGACCCCAACTCAAGACATCCATTTTATAGGGGCTCGCTTGTGCACCACGGACCACAAGGCATACCTTCCTGTAGACAGGATATCTTCCATTCAGACACTGGCCACACAAATAATACAACAACCCAAACAAACGGCCTTCAACATTCAGCGCATGTTAGGACTTATGGCAGCGACGACTGCAGTTTTAACACACGCGAGACTACGCATGCGAACCCTGCAAATCTGGTTCGTCCGTGCGTTTCGGCCCCAACGCCAGTCTCAAAGAACCATCCTCACTGTTCCAAACCACATCCTCCCCTCACTCGAATGGTGGACAGTACGAGCTCACCTGCTTGCAGGAATGCCATTTTTAAGGCCAAGCCCATCAGCAGTAGTTACAACAGATGCCTCGAGGTGGGGCTGGGGAGCCCATCTCGACATACTCACTGTCCAGGGGCAATGGACACCGTACGAACAGTCGCTCCACATCAATTGTTTAGAGCTTCTAGCTGTTCACAGAGCTTTAAAATCGTCTCTCCCATCTCTTCAAGGCCGGCATGTACACATTGCCTCAGACAATGTGGCGACGGTTTTTTATATAAACAGGCAAGGAGGGACTGCTTCCACCCGTCTTTGCAAAAGAGCAATGCACCTTTGGCACTGGAGTATTGCTCACCAGATCCATCTCACTGCGGTACATCTTCCTGGCGTCCAGAATGCTCAAGCGGACAGGCTGAGCAGATATCTCATCAACGACCACGAGTGGTTCCTCCAAAGGTCATATCTTCTGCCAGTATTCCGGAAATTCGGAACCCCCTCAATAGATGCGTTTGCTGCACCAGACAATGCACAGTGTGCTATCTTTTTTATGAGAGGTCCGCCCTCACAACAGTCTGCGGGGGATGCCTTCATACAGACATGGACCGGTCCACTACACTTCCTCTTCCCTCCTTTCCCGCTGATAACACGGTGCATACAGAAACTTCAACTGGACAACACAGATTGCATTCTAGTGACGCCATGGTGGCCACGCCAGCCGTGGTTCACAACCCTCCTCTCTCTGTCAAAAAACACTTACCATCACTTCCCTCTGGCCCACAACCTCCTGTCCCAGCAGAACGGCAGGGTCCTCCATCACGACCCGAACAGGCTTCGCTTAACGGCTTGGAGGATATGTTCTCAGACTTTCCTGAAGGAGTAAGACATGTTCTCTTAAATGCGAGGAAACCATCAACGAGAAAGTCATACTCCATGAAATGGAAAAGATTTTCCATCTATGCTACCAAGCATAACTTCAGACCTTTATCGGCTTCCATACCTCAAATCTTGGCATATACACTGCATTTGTCAGAAAAGGGCCTTACGTACTCATCTTTAAAGGTGCACCTTGCAGCAATCTCAGCTTTTCACCCGCATGTACAGGGTCGGACTGTCTTTTCACACCCTGCTGCGAAATCCTTCTTAAAAGGAATCTTACATTTGCACCCACCATTGCGGCAAATGTATCCTAGCTGGAGTTTATCGCTAGTGCTAAGCCAACTAGTAAAACCGCCTTTCGAACCTATGGCTACGATACCGCTTCACCTTCTCTCATGGAAAACGGCACTATTAGTCGCACTCACCTCTGCTAAGAGAGCAAGTGATATTTGTGCGTTCAGAGCAGACTCACCTTACACCATTTTTCACCACGATAGGGTGGTGTTGCGGCCAGACCCTGCCTTCTTACCCAAGGTAGTTTCCGCATTTCATTTACACAGAATCACAACCTTACCTGCCTTTTTCCAACGTCCTACGGACAAGGGGCAAGAAGCTCTACACTGTCTAGATGTTAGAAGAGCACTCGCTTACTATATAGATAGAACAGCATCGTTCCGTACGGACTCCAGACTTTTTGTGGCCTACGGCCGCCTTAATAAGGGCAAAAAGATATCTACACAGAGACTGTCAAAATGGTTGGTTGCTGCTATAGAGCTGTGCTACAAACTCGCAAAGCAACCAGTCCCATCTGCCATACGAGCTCATTCCACAAGAGCTTTGTCAACGTCATCTGCCCTTGCCAGGGTGTATCCATGGAGGACTTTGCGCCACTGCCGCCTGGTCTTCCCCTTCGACCTTCGCCACGCACTACGCTTTGACGTTCGTGCTAGGCGAGATGCATCCTTCGGACAGGCAGTGCTCCGCTCCATCTTTGACTAAGGAGGCGGTCTCGGCTTGGTGAGTAATTGCTTGCCTTGTAGCCTGTTATGTGCTGACTGTGTTGCACTAACCTTTGTGTTATTCTTTTCTCCAACTCTAGTGCCAGCACCCACCACCTTGCAGGTCAGCTTATCAGTCACCCATGTGTGGGACTGCACAGAGACCACGAAGAAGATAAACAGGTTACTCACCTGTAATTGATGATCTTCGAGTGGTCATCTGTGCAGTCACACACGCCCGCCCAGCCGTCCCCGCTGCTGGCTACTGGTCCTATACTACCGCTCATCTACTATGTCAGCGGCGGGGAAAGAAACTGAGTGGGTGGGGCGCCTCCCTCTCGCTCCAGGCATGCGCAGTGGATGCCTGCTCCCCAGAGCGAAAGGGAGTGCGCGCCAAAAATAACGCCTAGGCTAGCTTTTAAAATCTCCGAGGTAGGGTTCGTCCTGACGGGAAAACCCATGTGTGTGACTGCACAGATGACCACTCGAAGATCATCAATTACAGGTGAGTAACCTGTTTTTTCCTTCTCCCCCGGTTTTCGTCCATGTCTCCCGGTAACAACCCCTGATCCAGCAGCCTAGGAGCGTTTTGGGGACGCATCACTGGGCAAGAAGTGTTTATGCTGACTTTTGCGCACAGGTACATTTTGTTTGATGGCGATGTGGATGCTCTCTGGGTCGAAAACATGAATTCGGTGATGGACGATAACAAGCTGCTGACCTTGGCGAATGGAGAGCGAATCAGGCTCCAGACTCACTGTGCCCTCTTGTTTGAGGTAAGAAAGCCCCATGGCCGGTGGGGAAACCAGAAAATGTGACTCTCTAGAGCAGGAGTGGTCAAACTGTGGCTCAGGAGGCACGTGTGACTCTTTCACACATGTTGGGTGGCTCTCAAAGCCCCCATCCACCCCGTCAGCCAGCTTGGAGAAGGCATTTCTCTCTTTAAACCACTTTGCCAAGCCAGCTGGAGGCTTGGAGAATGTGTTTAAAGTTGCTTTCTTTCCCCCCTCCACTCCATTTATTTTCCTTCCTTCCTTCCTTCCTTCCTTGCTCTCTTCCCTCCGTCCCTTTCTTCCTCCCTCCCTTCCTCCCTCCCTTCCTTCCATCCTTCCTTCCTTCCTTCCTTCCTTCCTTCCTTCCTTCCTTCCTTCCTTCCTTCCTTCCTTCCACCCTCCCTTCCTTCCTCTCTTCCCTCCGTCCCTTTCTTCCTTCCTTCCTTCCTTCCTTCCTTCCTTCCTTCCTTCCTTCCTTCCTTCCTTCCTTCCTTCCTTCCTCTCTTCCCTCCGTCCCTTTCTTCCTCCCTCCCTCCCTCCCTCCCTTCCTTTCTTCCTTCCTTCCTTCCTCCTCCCTCCCTTCCTTTCTTCCTTCCTTCCTTCCTTCCTCCCTCCCTCCCTCCCTCCCTTCCTTTCTTCCTTCCTTCCTTCCTTCCTTCCTTCCTTCCTTCCTTCCTCCCTCCCTCCCTTCCTTCCTCCTTCCTTCCTCTCTTCCTCCATCCCTTTCTTCCTCCCTCCCTTCCTTCCTTCCTTCCACCCTCCCTTCCTTCCTTCCTCTCTTCCCGCCGTCCCTTCCTTCCTTCCTTCCTTCCTTCCTTCCTTCCTTCCTTCCTTCCTTCCTTCCTTCCTTCCATCCATCCATCCATCCATCCATCCAAACATCTGACATTCATGTCTTGCAGCTCTCAAACATCTGACATTTATTCTGTGCAGCTCTTACGTTAAACAAGTTTAGCCACCCCTGGTCCAGAGGGACCTGCCTCCATTTTGGTCTTGGAGGGTGTGGTGGTTGTAGCTCCTTTTTCCTCTTACATATTTATTTTGTTAACCTTAGGACAGGTCCTTCTGTTACATATGGGTCCAGGTAGTCATCCTTCCAGGTAGCTTATGGTGTCCCACCTGCTTAGTGTGAACCATATTCCGTACTTCCATATCCCTGCAGGGGTGGAGGCTGTCCTGGTGCAGGTTACTCCTCTCACAATTCCATTTTTAGTCCATTCCCAGTTGGAAACCACAATCTCTGGGCTGGCCTGCTCTGAAGCAGCAGAAGGTTCCCAGATACCTGCTGCCAGGAGATGGTGGCACCAACTCACAACTGAAGGTCTGATGATCTCCCTCAACGGGAGAATGTGTCAATATCCTTAAGTTGCTATAACTTCCTGGTAGGCAGGAACAAGCCACTGCAAGGGTCCTGAATGAGACTTGGCCCAGGAGAACAGGTCTGTACAATCTGGTGAAAGGGTGAGAGGTTTCAAATCCTCACTGCCACGAAGCTCACTGGCTAGTCTCCTGGCCTAACCTCCCCTGCAGGGCAGTTTTGGGGAATGAATGCATAGACTAATATATTCCTTCCTGATCTCCTCGGAGGAAGTGAGGGGTGTGAATGGGAAATGTCACAGGATCAATGGGTCTCCCCTGAGAAAAGTTCACTACACCAAAGCAATGCAGATGTGTCGGGTTGGTGGGAGCTCGCTATTTCTGTGGGCAGAACATTTTTTTTGGGGGGGGATCCAAAAGCAGACTGGCTGAAATACTGATTTCGCACTCACCTTACGCCACTGTCACGTTTGTCTTCTCAGCACGGCTCCCTTCTGATTTCACACTATCTGCCCTGGGGCTGCAGCAAGCGCTGGTGTTTTTGCACAGCAAACAGAAACTGGCTTTTAGCGGTTTCTGTTTGCTGCATGAAAAAGCCGACGCTTGCTGCAGCCCTGGGGCAGATAATGTGAAATTGGAAGGAAGCCCCGCTGAGAAGACGAATGTGAGAGCGGCAGAAGAAGAAGATGATACTGGATTTATATCCTGCCCTCCATTCTGAAGAGTCTCAGAGTGGCTCAGAATCTCCTTTACCTTCCTCCCCCACAACAGACACCCTGCGAGGTGGGTGGGGCTGGAGAGGGCTCTCACAGCAGCTGCCCTTTCAAGGACAGCCTCTGCCAGAGCTATGGCTGACCCAAGGCCATCCCAGCAGCTTCAAATGAGTGCGAAATCAGTACAAGTGTTAGACCAGGGAAGGAGGAGTTGGCAGAGTGGCAAGCACTGACATTTCAGTGGCTGCTGATCTTTCCTTTGCACTGCAGACTGGCTGCGGTGGGGGTGTCAGCAGAAGCAAGGGACAGGTTGTAGTCTTCAGGGATTAGTTCAAGTTGAACGAGCGTTTCCGATCCCTGCAAGACGTGCACATAAAGATCTTGGGTCTTTTGTGTTGCGTTTGGCATTGATACCCGAAACCACTCATTAGCAGCACAGGATTTCTTGCAAACTTGCACAATTTCCTTTTTAGGTTGGAGATTTGCAGTACGCCTCACCTGCAACAGTATCGCGCTGTGGGATGGTCTTTGTGGACCCCAAGAATTTGAAATATAAACCTTTTTGGCAGAAGTGGCTGAACCAAAGGAGCAGCAAAGTAGGGAACGGCTGCTTACTCTGATCTTTGTGCGTGTGTGTGTTTGCATGTGTGTGCCTGGAAGTCATGGCAGACTTCTGGTGTCCCCTTCTAGGGCTGGGGGGGGAAGGACATTCAGGGAGTTGACTTGCTGCCTGCAAGTAGAAACAGATTGGGCCCCTGATGCCAAAATCTGGAGGGGACAGGAACAGGGAGGGACAAATCCATGGCTTTTTTTCAGCAGGAATGCACAGGAATGCAGTTCTGGCTGGCTTGGTGTCAGGGGGTGTGGCCTAATAGTCAAAAGAATTCCTGCTGGGCTTTTTCTACCCCCCCCCCCCCCCAAAAAAAAGAGAGCCCTGGATAAATCAGCTCAGAACTTTGGGATTCTTTCTGTTTTGTTTCTCAGCAAGAGCAGCTTTTGCTAGATCGGCTGTTCGGGAAATATATCCCCTACCTGATTGACATGATTGTAGAAGGAATCGTTGACGGTCGGCAAGGGAAGAAACTGAAGACCATCGTTCCACAGACAGACCTGAATATGGTAAGAGAGCCTGATTTTGCAGAAATACAACGCATTTGAAGTAAGTAATTCCATATCTTTAGTAAGGACTTCAAAAAATGTTAAGATTTTCTGCAAGCAAAATAGGTGTTGGGAAAACTCATACAGAGAAGTGAGATTTGAGATCAGGTCCCCAGGCATGAACCCATTTAAAAAATTTTACAGGAAGAGCAGGATTCGAGACACAAAGAAACACAGCCCCAGTTACCTAGGAAATCCACCTCAGCTCGGGATGGTGTATGTGGTTCTCCCTTTTGTCATTTTTGTCCTCACAACAACCTTGTGAAGTGGGGTGGATTCTGGGCCTAGGCAGTCACAGGGAACCTTTCCTTGCCCATTTCTCCCCTTGCTTGAGACCTGAAAGGAGGTTCTTACTGGGTGACAAATTGCAGCGGCTGTGTGAAAACCCATGAATCTTCTTCGTGGTCTCTGTGCAGTCCCACACATGGGTTTTCCCGTCAGGACGAACCCTACCTCGGAGATTTTAAAAGCTAGCCTAGGCGTTATTTTTGGCGCGCACTCCCTTTCGCTCTGGGGAGCAGGCATCCACTGCGCATGCCTGGAGCGAGAGGGAGGCGCCCCACCCACTCAGTTTCTTTCCAACCGCCGCCCGGGATAGTCTTACCTTCGCTGCGCTCCTCGTTTACCTCAAACGTCTAGCCTCCGTTTTTCTTCACTTTTCCTCTTCATTCTATTTCCCTCGCTATTTTTTCTTATATTCTTATACTCTCTAAAAAAAAAAAAAAAAAGCATAAATATCTTCCCCGCTTTTACCTCAGACCTCCCTTCCCTCACCCCCCCCCCCCCGGGCGTATGGAAGGAAGAGACAGTAAAATAACCTTTAAAAGGTGTTCGCGTTGTAGGGCGAAAATCCCTACCTCAGACGGACATTCGCTTTGCCTATTCTGCTTGGGAGAAACCCATAAAGTGGACGCCTGTGCGCATTGCCTTCAATTCGGCAAACAGGCGCGCAAAAACAGAGCCGCTAGACTAAGAAGCCATCTTATGGAGTCTGTGCTTCACCCTGAAATGTCTCAATCTTCTTCTGTGAGTAAGTCGCCTCCCCTCCTGACTCCCCAAGGAGACGGCGCACGGTCGGCAGCTTCAGTGGCCATTGTTCCCAGCAAGCATAAGCCCGGCGATGCCGCGAAAGTCGGCGACAGCGCGAGAACGTCAGAGCTAACGGCCGCGTCTACTAAAACGAAAAGTGGGAAGCACACTAAGAAGCACAAGCACTCCGATCCGAAGGGCCAGAAGGATTCGAGGAAACCTACCGATCCGAAGGACCCGAAAAAATCTACCGACCCGAAGGACTCGAGAAAACCTACCGACTCGAACAAATCTTCGGAACAACAAACAGCCCACGAGCCTGACAGACAATGTGAGCCCTCCACACCTGGAACCGATACCCAGGAAGTGACCACTCCGATTACGGAATCACCGCATCAACAGACGGAAGAGGTTATTCCGATTCCGTCCCGATCCCCTTCTCTACAAGGATCCATACCAGACCCTTCGCTGGAGAAGATCCGAGACCCGCTGCAGTGGACTCAACAGCACATCAACCCTAGATCGTTTCGCGATATGTCGAATCCCATCCAATACAGACATGACGCTTACAGGTACTTTGATACCCATCGGTTCCCAGCCAGGTCTCCCAGCATCGAGAGACATCGGTACCATCGTACGCGTTTCCCGGAGAGATCCCCTAGTAGGGGGAGGGACCGCTATCGCTACAACCCGAGGTCTCGGTCTCCATCTATGTCCCCGAGACGACGCCACTACGCTTCGAGGTCTCCATCAATGGATTCCCATGCTTGTTGCGGCTACCACCATTCTCGGTACCGTACCGATTACCACAGGAACCAATCCAAGGAAGTGACTCCTGTCCAACGGAGTAAGCAACTAACAAAACAGCCATCTCCGACTCCTTCCACTTCGACTTCTAAGCTTAAAGGCACGAGTCCAACCAGACCTAAAAGCACGACTCCAACCAGACCGGACCCACCGGCACCCGAACCTGACTCGGATGCCGAATCCGACGCACAATCATCGGACTCGATACAATCGATGTCCCCTGGATCCCCTGCCTCGGATATCGCCAAGCCCGCGGATTTGTCACCTTCCGAAGGGGCAAAGACATACTTGGACTTGATTGCCAACATGGCCTCTGCACTTAACGTTACCCTCACCTCAGATGCACCCAAGGTAACAGACGTGGTACACGACTTGGTGCACTCAGATTTACCTGCTGGGTCCTTTCTGCCGATGTTACCGGTACACCTAGAGGCCATCAAAGAAGCTTGGGACAACCCAGCATCTATTCCCCCGACTTCAAAACGAATTGAATCTCTTTACAGGATCCAAGCAATGGAGTCGAAATTTCTATTTAGCCATCCAGCCCCGAACTCTCTGATAGTTCATTCTTCTTCTAAATCGAAACAGACTCGTCACCCTGTACCTCCTGAGAAGGAAGGCAGGAAATTAGACACCCTGGGAAGGAAAATGTATTCAATTTCTACGGCAAATGCCAAAATCAACAATTATTTAGCATACTTCGCCGCGTATACCCACAATATCTCCTCCCAACTAAATACGCTCGTCTCTGCCCTACCTGAACCTTCCCAGAAACAAGCCTGCAAGCTGCTATAGGAGCTCAACAGGGTTTCAAAGCAACAGATAAATACTATCCGCCACTCTGTGGGGTGCACTTCAAAGGCGATGGCTGCCTCAATTGCCCTAAGACGACACGCTTGGCTTCGGTCCTCTTCATTGCAGCCTGATCTTAAGTTTAAAATCGAAGACCTTCCCTTCGACGGCCAAGGTCTCTTTAATGCAACGACAGACGATATATTGACCACCGTGGACGACAGCCGCAAACGAGCAAAAAGGCTCGGAGTAGCGCAACAACAACAACAGCAGAGCTATAAGCCCAGACCATGGAAACCAACGCCGTTTAAACGTTCCAGATCTCCTCGACAATCTGAATACTGGAAACGTAAGGCTCCTCCTCCGAAGCAATCTTTTAACCAGAGACAGCAGAGACCACAACCACCTAAAAAGGCTGCGTCTTCATCAAAGCAGTCTCTTTGACTTCCTACCTTTACCAATTCAACACATTTCCAGACTTCTTCCATTTCACGAGAACTGGCAACAAATAACCACGGACAAATGGGTTTTAAACATCATTTTGAGAGGCTACTCGATAGAGTTTCAAACACCACCAACAAAACATCATTTTGTCTCAACTCCTCCATCCCCTTCCCTTCAGGAAGAAATAGACATCTTAACTGCCAAAGCGGCTATAGAGCCTGTCCCAGACCAGTACCATCGGACCGGATTTTATTCCCGGTACTTTCTAGTTCCCAAAAGGGATGGGGGACAGCGTCCGATTCTGGATCTAAGAGCCCTAAACAAATTCATCCGCCACAGAAAATTCAGAATGATCACCTTACAATCGATTCTGCCCTTAATCCCCCGAAACTCTTGGATGGCACTGGTAGATTTACAGGACGCATACTTCACCTGACAATACACCAATGCCACAGAAAGTTCCTGCGTTTCGCCGTGGGCAACAGCCACTACCAGTTCCGAGCCCTACCCTTCGGACTCTCCACAGCACCACGGACATTCACGAAATGTATGGCGGTAATTGCGGCATACCTCAGACAACGCGGAATTGCAACCTACCCATACATAGACGATTGGCTCCTCGTGGGAGCTTCAAAGGCACAGTTGATGAAGGACATTTCTATGACACTTGCGCTCTTAGCAGAACTGGGCCTCCAGGTCAATCATCAAAAGTCACACCTGACCCCAACTCAAGACATCCATTTTATAGGGGCTCGCTTGTGCACCACGGACCACAAGGCATACCTTCCTGTAGACAGGATATCTTCCATTCAGACACTGGCCACACAAATAATACAACAACCCAAACAAACGGCCTTCAACATTCAGCGCATGTTAGGACTTATGGCAGCGACGACTGCAGTTTTAACACACGCGAGACTACGCATGCGAACCCTGCAAATCTGGTTCGTCCGTGCGTTTCGGCCCCAACGCCAGTCTCAAAGAACCATCCTCACTGTTCCAAACCACATCCTCCCCTCACTCGAATGGTGGACAGTACGACCTCACCTGCTTGCAGGAATGCCATTTTTAAGGCCAAGCCCATCAGCAGTAGTTACAACAGATGCCTCGAGGTGGGGCTGGGGAGCCCATCTCGACATACTCACTGTCCAGGGGCAATGGACACCGTACGAACAGTCGCTCCACATCAATTGTTTAGAGCTTCTAGCTGTTCACAGAGCTTTAAAATCGTTTCTCCCATCTCTTCAAGGCCGGCATGTACAAATTGCCTCAGACAATGTGGCGACAGTTTTTTATATAAACAGGCAAGGAGGGACTGCTTCCACCCGTCTTTGCAAAAGAGCAATGCACCTTTGGCACTGGAGTATTGCTCACCAGATCCATCTCACTGCGGTACATCTTCCTGGCGTCCAGAATGCTCAAGCGGACAGGCTGAGCAGATATCTCATCAACGACCACGAGTGGTCCCTCCACAGGTCATATCTTCTGCCAGTATTCCGGAAATTTGGAACCCCCTCAATAGATGCGTTTGCTGCACCAGACAATGCACAGTGTGCTATCTTTTTTATGAGAGGTCCGCCCTCACAACAGTCTGCAGGGGATGCCTTCATACAGACATGGACCGGTCCACTACACTTCCTCTTCCCACCCTTCCCACTGATAACACGATGCATACAGAAAATTCAACTAGACAACACAGATTGCATTTTAGTGACGCCATGGTGGCCACGCCAACCATGGTTCACAACCCTCCTCTTTCTGTCGAAAAATACTTACCATCACTTTCCTCCAGCACAGAACCTCCTGTCTCAGCAGAACGGCAGGGTTCTCCATCACGACCCGAACAGGCTTCGCTTAACGGCTTGGAGGATATGTTCTCAGACTTTCCTGAAGGAGTAAGACATGTTCTCTTAAATGCGAGGAAACCATCAACGAGAAAGTCATACTCCATGAAGTGGAAAAGATTTTCCATCTATGCTACCAAGCATAACTTCAGACCTTTATCGGCTTCCATACCTCAAATCTTGGCATATACACTGCATTTGTCAGAAAAGGGCCTTACGTACTCATCTTTAAAGGTGCACCTTGCAGCAATCTCAGCTTTTCACCCGCATGTACAGGGTCGGACTGTCTTTTCACACCCTGCTGCGAAAGCCTTCTTAAAAGGAATCTTACATTTGCACCCACCATTGCGGCAAATGTATCCTAGCTGGAGTTTATCGCTAGTGCTAAGCCAACTAGTAAAACCGCCTTTCGAACCTATGGCTACGATACCGCTTCACCTTCTCTCATGGAAAACGGCACTATTAGTCGCACTCACCTCTGCTAAGAGAGCAAGTGATATTTGTGCGTTCAGAGCAGACTCACCTTACACCATTTTTCACCACGATAGGGTGGTGTTGCGGCCAGACCCTGCCTTCTTACCCAAGGTAGTTTCCGCATTTCATTTACACAGAATCACAACCTTACCTGCCTTTTTCCAACGTCCTACGGACAAGGGGCAAGAAGCTCTACACTGTCTAGATGTTAGAAGAGCACTCGCTTACTATATAGATAGAACAGCATCGTTCCGTACGGACTCCAGACTTTTTGTGGCCTACGGCCGCCTTAATAAGGGCAAAAAGATATCTACACAGAGACTGTTAAAATGGTTGGTTGCTGCTATAGAGCTGTGCTACAAACTCGCAAAGCAACCAGTCCCATCTGCCATACGAGCTCATTCCACAAGAGCTTTGTCAACGTCATCTGCCCTTGCCAGGGGTGTATCCATGGAGGACATTTGCGCCGCTGCCGCCTGGTCTTCCCCTTCGACCTTCGCCACGCACTACGCTTTGGACGTTCGTGCTAGGCGAGATGCATCCTTCGGACAGGCAGTGCTCCGCTCCATCTTTGACTAAGGAGGCGGTCTCGGCTTGGTGAGTAATTGCTTGCCTTGTAGCCTGTTATGTGCTGACTGTGTTGCACTAACCTTTGTGTTATTCTTTTCTCCAACTCTAGTGCCAGCACCCACCACCTTGCAGGTCAGCTTATCAGTCACCCATGTGTGGGACTGCACAGAGACCACGAAGAAGATAAACAGGTTACTCACCTGTAATTGATGATCTTCGAGTGGTCATCTGTGCAGTCACACACGCCCGCCCAGCCGTCCCCGCTGCTGGCTACTGGTCCTATACTACCGCTCATCTACTATGTCAGCGGCGGGGAAAGAAACTGAGTGGGTGGGGCGCCTCCCTCTCGCTCCAGGCATGCGCAGTGGATGCCTGCTCCCCAGAGCGAAAGGGAGTGCGCGCCAAAAATAACGCCTAGGCTAGCTTTTAAAATCTCCGAGGTAGGGTTCGTCCTGACGGGAAAACCCATGTGTGTGACTGCACAGATGACCACTCGAAGATCATCAATTACAGGTGAGTAACCTGTTTTTTTTCCTTGGTTTCTCGCCCATCTCAAAGCGTGTGTGTTTGTTGAGTGCAGTCAAGTCACTCCTGACTTGCGGTGACCCTATGAATTAACAAACTTCAAAACAGCCTATTGTTTCATTTTGGATTGTCCCATTAGAGGGTTTTCAAGGTATGAGGTTATCAGAAGAGCTTCATCATAACCTTTTTTCTGCACAGTACCAGCCAGGGTTAGCTGAAGCGACACTGCTGTTGTCTACCATAGATCCTCCACAAGGGTCACCTTCCAATACTCCTGCCGTCCTGTAGCTTCTCTCATCAACATTGGAAGCATTCAGGGCATTTTTGAGCAAGAACCCACAGGAATGTAGTTCTGGCTGGCTTGGCATCAGGCCAATGATATGCAAATGAGTTCCTGCTGGGCTTTTTCTACAATAAAAGCCCTGTTTGAAACAGTGGTGATGTCAGGAGGTATGCAAATGAGTTCCCGGTGGGCTTTTTCTGAAAAAAAAAGTGCTGTGTGAAACAATGTCAGGGGGTGTGGCCTGATATGCAAATGAGTTCTTGCTGGGCTTTTTCTGCCCAAAAAACCCTGAAAGCATTTGCTCTCTTCTGCTGATGTGGTCACTGATGGTGGTAGATGTGTCTGCGTCTGGTTTTTTTCAACTATGACAGTTCCACTTTGCTAGGATTTTAGCCTACCTACAGAGTCTAATCCAGGGGAGTCAAACATGCAGTTCAGGGGCTGAATCAGGCTCCTGGAGGGCTCCTATCAGGCCCCTGAGCAACTGGCTGCCATCTGCTTCCTTCTCCCTGTATCTTGCTTCCTTGCGCATAACAGCTTGCTTTGCAAGGCTTGCTCAATTGCACAGGAGCTACAGAACAAAACCTCTGTTTTCTCCATTGGCTGAGGCTCCTCCCTTGGGGAGGAATAGCTTGCTTTGCCAGGCTCTCCCAATCGCACAGCAGAGCTACTGAGCCAAGCCTCTCTTCCTTCTATTGGCTGAGGTTCCTTCCCCCCAAGTCCCTGTGGAAGGAAGGAAAGAGCCAGTTCCCTGGATCCCATGGGAGAAATACAAAGAAAGCACCTTTAAGACCAATGAGTACCAACGTTTTAAGCATGTTTTTAAGTTTTTAAAAATATATTTGTGTTTGTCTGTGTTCTTTATATTTATATTATAAATATCTTTGCTACCTAATCTTAAATAGGTACACACATGGCCTGGCCCGAAATGGCTCGGCCCAGCCAGACACGGCCTGGCCCAACAAGGTCTCTTTTATGTCACATCCGGCCCTCATAACAAATGAGTTCGACACCTCTGGTCTAATCTCCTTAATGGAACCCCCTTCCCACATGAAGATGGGCTTTCAAGAGGAGCAGGGTTGGTCACAGCCCATTCTCAGTATATTTTTCTTGGGACTCAGATAGTGAGTTGCACTCTTCTACCCAGAAGAAGAGTCAGGCTGTAAGCCTGATAATATACTTCTTCCAAGCCCTTCTTTGCCACAGTCCTATGGACTCGCCGGAGTTCAGTGCTGCTTTCGATATGACAACACTTATGACCGACACTAGGCAATTTTTGAATATTAATTTCCACGCTGAAGTTCTGTTAGCCCATGAAGTCCAGACGAAGACCCTGGGTGCTTTCTATTTCTCCGTTTCAATTTTTAGAAGTCTTCGACAGTGGCATAAGCTTCAAAATTGTATTTGGATGCTAAATACATCCAAATTTGGCATCCAATTTGGCGGCAGCCAGGCTGTTATTGGGTTTCTCTATGCGGGACCAAATACAGCCGGGGCTGCGGAGGCTGCACTGGCTGCCAATAGTATTCCAGATTCGCTACAAGGTTCTGGTTATTACCTTTAGAGCCCTATATGGCCGAGGACCTGCCTACCTTAGGGACCGTCTCTCCCCACATGTTCCCCGGAGGGTACTTAGATCTGGATTGCAAAACCTATTGTCAATCCTCAGGCCTAGGGAGGCGAGATTGAAGGCTACCAGAAAAAGAGCCTTCTCAATTGCGGCCCCCCACTGGTGGAACCAACTCCCAGAAGATGTCAGGGCCTTGCGGGACCTCGCCCACTTCTGCAAAGCCTGCAAAACAACATTATTTGGCCTTCAGCCAAACTACATAGATGCCCGATATTACTGAATGCACTGTATTAATTTTAGCGTCAAAAATTGTTTTAAAATTGTATTAATTCTTTTAAACTATTTTAAATTGTTTTAACTGCTTAATTGATAATTGATTGTTGTAATTGCTTGTTTACTGTTTTATTGTTTAATGTTAAAATGTTGTTAGCCACCCTGAGCCTGCTTCGGCGGGGAGGGTGGGATATAAGTACGTAAAATAAATAAAAAATAAATTAAAAAAGGAGGAACAATGCCAGCTACAGTTAATGCTATTACTTCCTTTCCAAAATCTCTAAATTCTCCCACGGATTCCAGTCTTATATCTAACCGAAAAGCACCCGGGATCTTCATCTGGGCTTCATGGGCTAACAGAACTTCAGTGTGGAGATTAATATTCCAAAATTGCCTAGTGTCGGTCATAATTGTTGTTGAATTGCATACACCATCACTCCATTGCTATTGCATTGTATTGTTCCAGTGCTGCTCTCAGCCAGGTGTTTCTTTTATCAGCTCACAGACTTCATAGCAGCACGTCTGGGAAATAATATGTTTGCCTCAGGGGGGCTGATGATTCCTCTGTGCTTTCAAAACACAGGTGACGCAGTTGACTAGGATGCTTGATGCCCTCATAGAGCAAGAAATAGATGACCCTGACGTGCTCGAGTGCTACTTCTTGGAAGCTTTGTATTCCTCCTTAGGAGCCGCCCTCCTGGACGCAGGAAGAGCAAAATTTGACGATTTTGTGAAGCGTCTCTCCTCTATGTCAACTGTGAACGATGAGATGACTCTAGCCAGACCTGGGGAGCTGCCAGGTATGGTAGTGCCAATGCTGAAAGGGCAGGGTTTATTTTTGGGAGGGACCCTTGAACTTTCACCCACTCCATGATGGACTAACAGACCTTCCTACTGCAGTGACCCGTCTCTTCAGTCAAGTTTTGTCTCCTCTTCGGGACAGGAGCAGTTTGATTGGTGTTCCTCAAGGAAGGAAGTAGTCTCCCCCCCCAGCCCCAAAGCATCCTGTCTCCAGCAAAGAAGGAAGCTTCTCAGCAGTTCTCTTGAAACCCAGGAATGCAAATCAGTCTCAAGATTACATGTATCATAAAAGTCTCCAAAGACTAAATCCAGTGTCTCCATAAATTTTGCCCCATGATAATGCACAGAACGCTTTGCTTCTGGCCATCCTGCTTTAGATCTTGGTTAGTGCTCACCTCCAGCGGCTCATCTGCCACCCTTCATTTATTTCTAATTTGTCTTTCAGGGCAGCTACCAACTTTGTATGACTTCCATTTTGAAGGAAAGATGAAGAAATGGGTGCCTTGGAGCAAACTGGTCCCTGAATACGTTCACTCACCCGAAGTGAAATTTATTGACATCCTGGGTAAGCGTGAATTAAGCTGGCATACTTTGGAGGGAGTAGCCAATTGAAACTTTTGAGCACAGCATGTCCTTTCTGAGGCAGGGTGCCTAGAAGCCTTGCTGTGCGGCTTTATGGGCCAAAAACCCCAGGTGGACCGGTGGCCTTCTCCGTCAAAGGGTGGGAGTCATTGGTGTGACCTCAGGGCCAAAGTAACAGCTGATGTTACCCCAGGAGCAAAAGAGATTTCAGTGTCTTTCTAAGAGTTTTATTGTCTTCCAGAGTTTTTTGTCTTGTTGAATAATTCCTTGAGTACTCTGTTTGAAGGACTGTTGTTTTGTACTTATTTAGTGAGATGTGGATTGAGTAACTTACCAGTACTTTGCTACTGCTGGAGATATAGGATTTGAACGTTTTGTATTAACAGAGCAACTGTGTATAACTTCACATTTACTGTTGTACAATATATATAAAGTTCACTGTGAAATAAGATATTGAATTGTATGAGGAGTGCATTTTCCTGTGTTTTATATAAAGGTAGGTAAAGGTAGTCCCCCGTGCAAGCACCAGTCGTTTTCGACTCTGGAGTGACGTTGCTTTCACAATGCTTTCACGGCAGACTTTTTACGGGGTAGTTTGCCATTGCCTTCTCCAGTCATCTACATGTTCCCCCCAGCAAGCTGGGGACTCATTTGACCGACCTCGGAAGGATGGAAGGCTGAGTCAACTTGGAGCCGGCTACCTGAACCAGCTTCTCCTGGGATCGAACTCAGGTCATGAGCAGAGGACTCCGACTGCAGTACTGCAGCTTTACCATTCTGTGCCAAGGGGCTTTTCCAGTGTTTTATATAGCTGTGTAGTATCTTGACACAGGAGCCCATTTTTGCTATTAAGAACAAGGCCCCATTTCTGTATCCTTCATTTTCACCTTTTTCATTCCTGCAGGTATGTAAACATTAAGTAACGTGTATTCACACTCTCTCCCTCTTGCAAATTTCCTCCCCTTTCAGTTCCTACAGTGGACACAACCCGCACAAACTGGCTGCTGGGTCAGATGGTCAAAATCAAACACCCCGTCGTCCTGGTTGGAGAATCGGGTACTTCCAAGACAGCGACGACACAAAACTTCCTCAAGAATCTAAACCCAGACACAAACGTAAGGGTCCAGATTTTTAAACCTAAGCAAGCTGCCATGTTCTCAGATGGAGAAAGGTCCTCGTGTGAAAACACCCTTTTGCCATTCGTGGCGTTATCTGTGAATATTCTAAATGACGATCAGGTCTTCAACAACAGCTGGTTTTTCTTGTCCTCTACTAAAATTCATTTGATTTGAGAATTAGTCTGTTTGTCGCAATCTGCTGCATCTTGTCACAGTCTGCTGTCGCGTACAAGCTGGTGTATCAACTCCGGGGGCTGCTACCAGGAAGGCCCCGCCAAGCTGCCACGTATCAACAGTGCATTTATTGAAGTGTTTATATTCCACCTTTTCTTGTGGTTTAAGGCAGCTCACAATAATAAGCATCCGCGTTGCTGCGTCGGAAGGCCTTGCTATCAAAAATCACCTTTCCTTTTCAGGTGCTGCTGATCATTAACTTCTCCTCTCGCACAACCTCCATGGACATTCAGCGAAACATGGAAGCAAACGTGGAGAAGCGGACGAAAGAAACCTACGGGCCCCCCATGGGGAAGCGCCTCCTTGTCTTTATGGATGACATGAACATGCCCAGGGTAAGGCCTCAACCCGGCTGCATCCTGGAGTGTATTTTTTATGTCTCAAGAGAGTAAGTGACTAGAGAAAGGGAATGCCAGGTACATGCCAGGAATATAAGAACCAATGTTCTGGATTAGAGCAAGGGTTCATCTAGGTTCAGCACCGTTTCCAACAGTGCCCCAGTGTATGTCATGGGATGTTCACAGGCAGGACATGATGCCCAGTCTTTGACCCCAGAGTTATACCACTACTCCCCAGCTTGTCTGAGCTAAAGCAGTTGTCTTTCATTAACACGTCAAATCTCTTTTTAAAAAGCTGAGCTGGTAGCTATCCCTACATGTCATGGAATTCATTACGAGAAGTCATTGTATGTATAGTGTGAGGCTTTCCTTCTGCCTTTCTGTCCTGTCTGCCGGACAGGTGCAAGACAGGATTCAATAACTTACTGCTGTCCTTCATTTCCACCCTCGGGTCTTCTGCATTCCCTCGGGTCTTCTGCTGAATCAGCCACAAGCTCTCACAGAGCTGTTCCTCTCAAGAGCAGTTTCTGTCAGAGCTCTCTCGGCTCCTCCTGCCTCACAGGGTGTCTGTTGGGTGGAGGGATAGGGAAAGGAGATTGTAAACCACTCTGAGGCTCTTTTGGGTAGTGAAGGATGGGGTATAAATCCTCCTCCTCCTCCTCCTCCTCCTCTTCTTCTTCTTCTTCTTCTTCTTCTTCTTCTTCTTCTTCTTCTTCTTCTTCTTCTCTGACTAAACAAAGCAGCTGAGATTATTGTACTGTTACTTATATTGTGAATGGTTTTGCCAGCGCTACTGTTTTGATGGGTGTGGTCCTTGTTGACATGAGCCACTTCCACCTGGGAATTTTCGTCCTTTGTGGCCAACCGGGTGCACCTGCGCGGGGCAGGGAGGAGCTTCCGCATGATGTCATTCTTCTTCTGTTGCTCCAACACAGCTCTGAAGTGGCTGTGGGCAAACCAACCATGTGGGGAGGAAGTGGAGCTACGCATCACTTTCAGAATGGTGCTATTCAGTTTCATGTCTCTTTAAGGCAGGGGTGTCGAACTCATTTGTCATGAGGGCCGGATCTGACATGAATGAGAACTTGTTGGGCCAGGCCATGTCCGGCTGGGCCATGTGTGTACTTATTTAAGATTAGGTAGCAGAGATAGAAACTTTATAAAGGACACAAACAAATTAAATATATATATATTTAAAAACTTAAAACATGCTTAAAACTTTAGCACTCGTTGGTCTTAAAGGTGCTCTCTTTGTATTTCTCCCATGGGATCCAGAGAACTGGGCAAGAAGCTCTGTTTGTTTCCTTCCTTCCTTCCTTCCTTCCTTCCTTCCTTCCTTCCTTCCTTCCTTCCTTCCTTCCTTCCTTCCTTCCTTCCTTCCTTCCTTCCCCAGGGGACTGGGGGGTGGGGAGCCTCAGCCAATAGAAGGAAGAAAGGCTTGGCTCAGTGGCTCTGCTGTGTGATTCAGCAAGCCTGGCAAAGCAAGCTGTTATGCAGAAGGAAGCAAGAGATAGGGAGAAGGAAGCAGATGACAGCCAGTTGCTTGGGGGCCTGATAGGAACCCTCTGGGGGGCCTGATTTGGCCCCCAGACCACATGTTTGACACCCCTGCTTTAAGGCCCTTTGTGGGCTTCCCCCCACTTCACAGCTGAACCACGGTGCTTTGGACACTGGATTAGCTGTGAAGGAGGAAAGGGGGTTGTGCAGTGTTGGGGAGGGGCATGATGGGTGTCAAGGAGGAGGGGAGAGGCAGGGAGCGTTGCATGCAGCCTACGAATGGTGCACGCAGATGCTGTCCCTGCTCATTGTTTGCTCCCACTTCTACAGTGGTCATGGTTTTAATTAGGTTTTTAAAAAATGCCTTTGCGGGGGGTGGGGGGGAGGGAGAAAGCAGATTTAATGTTCAAATAAATAGTATGACATTCAAATCGGAGGAAAAGTGAGGAGACAGAATTGGGTAAATGTACCCCGACCCCCTTCCAGTGATGCAAGCCAGTAGCAGAGGAAGGAGAAGGATATGATTTTACTGGATCCTCCGGTGGGCACGGCTGCAGTGCCCCTTGCTATCATGGTGTTTGTGGGTGAGTCTCTCCCGACCCCCCCAGGAGGGCTTTCAGAGCAAACAACAGGCTTCTGTGGAGGTGGGAAAAGATACGCTCCATCAGCTCCTTCCTTGCTGGATTCATAGAATCATAGAGTTGGAAGGGACCTCCAAGGTCATCTAGCCCAACCCCCTGCACAATGCAGGAAGCTCACCAACCCCTCCCCCTAAATTCACAGGATCTTCATTGCTGTCAGAGGGCCATCTAGCCTCTGTTGAAAAACCTCCAAGGAAGGAGAGCCCACCACCTCCCGAGAAAGCCTGTTCCACTGAGGAACTGCTCTAACAGTTCAATCGATTCAGTCACATTCTTCATAATAACGTGGCAGCGTGTTGGCAGTCCTGTCTCCTGTGTCCACATGTTTACTTCCCTTTTTGTCCAAAGGTTGATGAATACGGCACCCAGCAGCCAATTGCCCTGTTGAAGTTGCTCTTAGAGAAAGGCGCTCTCTACGACCGGGGCAAGGAGATGACCTGCAAATACCTTCGTGACCTCGGCTTCATGGCTGCCATGGGCAAAGCTGGGGGAGGTCGGAATGAAGTGGACCCAAGATTCATTTCGCTCTTCAGCGTTTTCAACGTTCCTTTTCCTTCTGAGGCATCCCTGCATTTGATATATGCCTCCATTCTAAAAGGCCACACTTCGGTAATCTAAAGCGTTGATCTAGATAGATGGGTGCAGGGCTTTTTATGAGCAGGAACGCACAGGAACACAGTTCCAGCTCGCTTGGTGTCAGGGAGTGTGGCCTAATATGCGAATGAGCTTCTGCTTGGCTTTTTCTACAAAACAAAGCCCCAGATGGGTAGATAAAATCATTGTACTTTCTGCTGTTAAACCACAGAATATCCATCTCCTTTAATAGAGACAGAACGTACCTTTACTCATTGGTGCTTGTTACTTAAGAGAATGAATCTCTTGTTCTTTAAGAACATGAGAACATAGCAAGGGCCCTACTGAATGAGAGCAGTGGTCCATCTAGTCCAGCATCCTGTGTCACCCAGTGGCCAACCAGTTCTGGAGGGCCAACAACACGGCAGAGAGGCTGAGGCCTTCCCCTCAGAAGAGCCCTGCTGGGTCAGACCAGTGAGGGTCCATCTAGTCCAGCATCCTGCCTCACACAGTGGCCTCAACCAGTTCCTCTGGAGGGCCAACAACAGGGCAGAGAGGCTGAGGCCATCCCCTCAGAAGAGCCCTGCTGGGTCAGACCAGTGAGGGTCCATCCAGTCCAGCATCCTGTCTCACACAGTGGCCTCAACCAGTTCCTCTGGAGGGCCAACAACAGGGCAGAGAGGCTGAGGCCATCCCCTCAGAAGAGCCCTGCTGGGTCAGACCAGTGAGGGTCCATCTAGTCCAGCATCCTGTCTCACACAGTGGCCTCAACCAGTTCCTCTGGAGGGCCAACAACAGGGCAGAGAGCTGAGGCCTTCCCCTCAGAAGAGCCCTGCTGGGTCAGACCAGTGAGGGTCCATCTAGTCCAGCATCCTGCCTCACACAGTGGCCTCAACCAGTTCCTCTGGAGGGCCAACAACAGGGCAGAGAGGCTGAGGCCATCCCCTCAGAAGAGCTCTGCTGGGTCAGACCAGTGAGGGTCCATCCAGTCCAGCATCCTGTCTCACACAGTGGCCTCAACCAGTTCCTCTGGAGGGCCAACAACAGGGCAGAGAGGCTGAGGCCATCCCCTCAGAAGAGCCCTGCTGGGTCAGACCAGTGAGGGTCCATCTAGTCTAGCATCCTGCCTCACACAGTGGCCTCAACCAGTTCTGGAGGGCCAACAACAGGGCAGAGAGGCTGAGGCCTTCCCCTGATGTTGCCTCCTGGCTCTGAGAGTCAGAGGATTAGTGCCTCTGGACGTGGAGATTCCCCTCAGTCTCCATGACTAGTATCCATTGACAGACTTTTCCACAAATCTATCTAATCCCTGTTTAAAGCTGCGTTTTCCTATGGCTGTCACTACATCCTCTGGCAGTGCCTGCCACATTTTAATTCTCTCTGTGTCAAGTATCTGAAGAAATTAGCAGTAATTCACCACAAAGCTACCACAAATTTTGTTAGTCTTTAAGGTGCTCCTGGACACTTACTTTTCCACTTAGCATTTGCCATCTTGACCCTACTGTCCAGCAGCTTAATTGGATGCCCTTTAATTCTAGTATTTGGGGAGAGGGAGAAAGATATCTTTTTGTCAACATGCAGAATTTTATAAACTTAACATAAGAACATCAGAGAAGCCATGTTGGATCAGGCCAGTGGCTCATCCAGTCCAACACTCTGTGTCACGTAAGAACATCAGAGAAGCCATGTTGGATCAGGCCAGTGGCCCATCCAGTCCAACACTCTGTGTCACATAAGAACATAAGAGAAGCCCTGTTGGATCAGGCCATTGGCCCATCTAGTCCAACACTCTGTGTCACATAAGAACATCAGAGAAGCCATGTTGGATCAGGCCAGTGGCCCATCCAGTCCAACACTCTGTGTCACATAAGAACATAAGAGAAGCCATGTTGGATCAGGCCATTGGCCCATCTAGTCCAAACACTCTGTGTCACAGAAGAATGTAAGAGAAGCCATGTTGGATCAGGCCAATGGTCCATCCAGTCCAACACTCTGTGTCACATAAGAACATCAGAGAAGCCATGTTGGATCAGGCCAATGGCCCATCCAGTCCAACACTCTGTGTCGCATAAGAACATAAGAGAAGCCATGTTGGATCAGGCCACTGGCCCATCTAGTCCAACACTCTGTGTCACAGAAGAATGTAAGAGAAGCCATGTTGGATCAGGCCAATGGCCCATCCAGTCCAACACTCTGTGTCACATAAGAACATAGGGAAGCCATGCTGGATCAGGCCAATGGGCCCATCCAGTCCAACACTCTGTGTCACAATGGCCCATCCAGTCAACACTCTGTGTCTGGCCAAAAAAACCCAGGTGCCATCAGGAGGTCCACGAATGGGGCCAGGACACCAGAAGCTCTCCCACTGTTGCCCCTCCCAAGCACCAAGAACACAGAGCATCACTGCCCCAAACAGAGTTCCATCAATATCCTGTGGCTAGTAGCCACTGATGGACCTCTGCTCCATATGTTTATCCAATCCCCTCTTGAAGTTGTCTATGCTTGTAGCTGCCACCACCTCCTGTGGTGGTGAATTCTATAAGCTTCTATAATGTTTCCCCTTAGTAGTCATTTTTCTAAATTGGAAAGTCCCAGACTCTTCAGCCTTTCTCATAGGGAACATGTTCCAGCCCCGTCCCTCATCTTGGTTGCCCTCCTCTGTTCTTTTTCCAACTCTGCAATGTCGTTTTTGAGATACATGGACCGGAACTCTGAGGTTAGGTAATCGGTTTTAATCGCTGCCTGCGACAACTGTCCAAAAGTAACTGTGTCTGAATGCTGGATTAATTGGGACAGATGTTTCAGGCAAGCATTTGAGATCCTCCCTGTCTTGTGTTTGCAGTCTTTTAACGAATCAATCGCTGCGATCGCTGAGAAGTTGACAGCCTGCACTTTGGCACTCTATGACATGATAGTCCGGGATCTTCCTCCGACTCCTTCCAAATTCCATTACATTTTCAACTTGCGGGATCTCTCCAGGGTTTTACAATGGGCTTGTTCAGACCACCTCGGAACGGTGAGTGTGTTGGGATGGGGCCTGTTGCTGGCTTGTTGCTGTACTCCCAGGTGTTTCATTTGATTAGAGCAGGGGACCCCAGCGTAGCATCCACGGGTGCTATAGCCCTCACCAGCATTTTCTCCTGGTGCCCACCAACTGTTTTTAGAAGGTGGGCAGGGCCAGATGGGGCTTTTGCCCAGGGGGGGCTGCTAATTGGCTACCAGGGAGGTGATTGACAGATTTTAAAAAGGTCGCTTCAGCAGCAGCTGCACCACTGCACAAGGATCTTCACAGCGTGACTGAACGCAAGCAGGGCATATGCAAGAAAACATTTTTAAGCATCTTCATTTTAAAAGGTATTCTGTTAAACAGTGCCTCTATCTGAAAAGTTGACGAGTTACTATTAGAGTTAGGCGTGACCTCACTCTTGGACATTTTGTGGTTGCATCTGCCATCCTGTGTCAGAATCCCAAAGGTGTACTGGCAGGCACAAAAAGGTTGGGGACTCCCAAATTAGAGGATGCTGGCTCAAAAGACATTATTCGCAGATTAGAGGGGGCAAACAGTTCGCAGATTCTGACCTCGGTATCCCATGTAATCAGGGCCGGCTCGCCCACTAGGCAAACTAGGTGATTGCCTAGGGTGCCAGAAGGGGGGGTTCCAAATTGGACACCCCCCCCGGTGGTCAAGACAACCGCCTAGTTTGCTTCTCCTCCCCCACTGCTGCTCCTGCTGCTGCCACCACCAGCCCCCTCTCTTCTGCCACGCTTCCCCCCCCTCGGCTTGCCGCAACGAGGCTGGTCCCTAGTGGCTTCAAGGCAGTCGTGTGTTTTTTGAAGCCAGCGCTGGAGGAGGCTTCGCTCCCCCTCACTTCCAGTTCCGGAAAGGAGTGGGGGGAGAAGCCTCCTCTCATGCTGGCTTCAAAAAACGCGCAGCTGCTTCGAAACTGGTAGAGCCCAGCCTCGTCGTGGCGAGCTTCAGGGAGGGGAGCGCGGTGAAGGGAGGGTGGGGGCGGGGAGGTGCCGGGCAGGGAGCCTGACTGGGGTGCCATGCGCCCTAGGGCCGGCACTGCACATAATCTTATAAGTTGCTTGGCTGTTTTCATTCCATCGTTGTTCCAATGCAGGTTCCAGACAGTGACCCAGATGGTGAGAGCCTGGAGGAATGAGTGTCTCCGGGTTTTCCACGACAGACTGATCAACGAAACAGACAAAATCTGGCGAGTCCCTTTCTTTCTGGTTCTCGTAGCTTATTATTAGTTGGGTTGGTTAAAGGCAACTGCGTTCTCAGTTGTTTCTCACCAGCAGTGACACTGTAGGCCCAGCTGGCACCTCTTCTGCTTTGGTTTCCTTCTTTCCATCCAAGGGACTCTGCAGTTTTGCACTCGCAGGTAGTTGCTGAAGCATCTTTGCTTGCAGAATTCGAAAGGTGGAGAGAAAGTGGTTGCTTCCATTGGTTAGGCAAAAAAATAGGACCCAAAGGACATGGAGAAGAAGAGTAGGCTTTTATGTACCGCTTTTCTAAAGGACTCAAGGTGGCTTACAGTTGCCTTGCCTTCCTCTCCCCATAGCAAGCCCCATGTGAGGTAGGTGGGGCCGAGAGAGTTCTGAGAGAACTGCTGAGGAAGAGCTGGTTTTTGTACCCCCCGCTTTTCTCTACCTTGAGGACTTTCAAAGCGGCTTACTATCTCCTTCCCTTCCTCTTCCCACAACAGGCACCTTGTGCAGTTGGTGGGACTAAGAGAGAGCACTGAGAGAACTGTGACGGACCCAAGGTCACCCAGAAGGTTTCATGTGGAGGAGGAAGGGCTGCTTCTGCTTCTCTGGTTTTCTATTTCCAGGGAGCTGTCTGGCATGCCACTGTCCATTCTGCTCCCTTTTACCCCCACCTTATTTGCCTGCATTGTGTCGATCGGGCTTCAGCTAAAGGGAAAAAAGGGGGAGGGGAAATTAGCTTACAGAAGCCTATGGAAGTTTATAGAATCCTGGAATGGGTGATGTTGGGAGTGGCGTGATTTCCAAATTGGTCGATCCATCCTGTGATTTCTTGCAGGCCCCCACCTTATAACTGTTATAATTTCAGACGATGTGTTAGTTGTAGAATCTCCATTGAACACTCTCATCGTCACTGAACAATCTTGCTTGCTGTGACTCCGCTACCCTAGAAAACCAGTTTGGCATAGTGGTTAAGTGTGCGCACTCTTATCTGGGAGAACGGGGTTTGATTCCCCCACTCCTCCACTTGCAGCTGCTGGAATGGCCTTGGGTCAGCCATAGCTCTGGCAGAGGTTGTCCTTGAAAAGGCAGCGGCTGGGAGAGCCCTCTCCAGCCCACCCACTTCACAGGGTGTCTCTGTTGTGGGGGAGGAAGATAAAGGAGATTGTGAGCCACTCTGATTCAGAGAGAAGAGCGGGGTATAAATCTGCAGTCTTCTTCTTCTAAACAGTATTTGGAGACTTCAACAAATCTGGCAAGGCTCTAGCTTCATGGCAGAATGATTTGATACAGACGGTCCCAGGTTCAAGTCCCAGCACCTCCAGAAACAGGTTTTAGGTACCAGGACAGGGGAAAGTTTCAGCCGATACTGACATTGCTGTGCGAGTTGGACCGATGATTTTATTTGGGGCCAGGAAGCTTTTTTTGCGCTCTTATGTTTGTGAGGGTGAATTCAGCAGATGTTTGTTCAAGAGCTCTTGCTGAGCCAGAATGGACAGGATCGATCCTAAATGTGAGACTTACGTTGCATGAGTTGACAATTCCATTCTTTCGCCATCTCAAAAGGTCCAGGGCCACATAAAGAGCTTAGTCGAAGATAATTTCAATGATGACGTCGAGCAGGTTATGAGAGACCCTATCCTCTTTGGAGACTTCAGAATGGCCCTGAACGAAAGCGAGCCTCGTGTCTATGAAGACGTCCAGGACTACGATGCAGCCAAAGCTCTCTTCCAGGTACTGAGTACAAATCACAGGGAAGGGTGTTCATTCTGTGCATAACAGAAGAAGATCTGGATTTATATCCCGCCCTCCACTCAGAGTGGCTCACAATCTCCTTTATCTTCCTCCTCCACAACAGACACCCTGTGAGGTGGGTGGGGCTGAGAGGGCTCTCCCAGCAGCTGCCCTTTCAAAGACAACCTCTGTGAGAGCTATGGCTGACCCAAGTCCAACCCAGCAGGTGCAAGTGGAGGAACGGGGAATCAAACCCGGTTCTCCCAGATAAGAGTCCGCGCACTTCACCACTACACGAAACTGAAGGCTTGAGTGGACTTTGAGCCTGCGGATAGTCAAGTGTGCTTGGTAACTGTGAGAATGAGAAACCTTTACTGTAAATAATACTAGTTTCCAGTGGGCAGCCATGTTGGTCTGAGGTAGCGGAACAAAGTTTGAGTCCAGGGCACCTTTAAGAACAACGAAGTTTTATTTAAGGTATAAGCTTTTGTGTGCACACTTCTTCAGATACAGCGAAACAAGTTGTCCTCAACATATAGGTAGAGAGAGGGTGAGATGGAGGGTTAGTTGCCAGGAAAGGCTGGTTAAGTTAGACACAAGATGCATGAGTAATTGGGTGATTATAGCTGAGGCTGGATTAAAGTGGTTGGTAAAATTGCGGCTAGCGGTGAATTGGCATACGAGTACGAGAGTTAACAAACAGATGTGAAGACTGAGTTTTAGTCCAGTCCCATCTCCAAGATCAACAAAGTTTTATTTTGGGTATAAGCAAGAGCTGAGAGACATAGCATGTGTTGATGCATGCTTCTTAGATATGTTGAAACAGATTTCCTCAAGTGTTACATGGGAGGGGGGCGGGGGTTAGTTGCCAGAAAGGGCTAATTAGAGTCATGAAAACTAAGCGATAAATACAGCTAAGATTGGAATGGCACATTTTGTAGGACTTGTACCTCGAAGAAGACGACTGTGGATTTATACCCCACTCTTTTCTCTGAATCAGAGTCTCAGAGCAGCTCACAATCTCCTTTACCTTCCTCCCCCACAACAGACACCCTGTGAGGTAGGTGGGGCTGAGAGAGCTCTGACGGAAGCTGCCCTTTCAAGGACAACCTCTGCCAGAGCTATGACTGATTCCAGCAGCTGCGAGTGCAGGAGTAGGGAATCATAGCTTCTTGAACTGAATCGAGACTCTTCTGCTATGAACCAAGGATTTTGAAATCCTATAATATCAGTAGAGTATCAGTTGATATTCACTGCTGTTAAGTCCATGATATGCTCTGCTTTGGACAGCACTGGCTAGCCTGATGCTGGAAGCTAAGCAGCATCGGCCGTGGTTCATACTTGGATGGGAGGCCACTAAGGAAATCCAGGCTTGCAAAGGAAAGGAAAGGCAGAGAGAACCACCTGGACATTTTTTGCCTTGAAAACTCTATGGGATTGCCATAAGTCAGTTGCAGCTTGATGACGCTTTCCACAGCCGCCTCCATTATATACTGGCGACGATGCAAGCCCCAAGTAACCATGCTGTAGGCATTCATAAGACGGCATTCAAGGAGCCAGTTTGGTGTAGTGGTGAAGTGTGCGGACTTTTATCTGGGAGAACCAGGTTTGATTCCCCACTCCTCCACTTGCACTTGCTGGAATGGCCTTGGGTGAGCTGTAGTTCTCATAGGAGTTGTCCTTGAAACGGCAGCTTCTGGGAGAGCTCCCTCAACCCCACCCACCTCACAGGGTGTCTGTTGTGGGGGAGGAAGATAAAGGAGATTGTGAGCCGCTCTGAGATTCAGAGTGGAGGGAGGGAGGGATATAAATCCAATATCTTCTATCTTCTTAAGAGAACAACACATATTTTCACAGTCTGAAAACGTACCTTTTCATGTTTCTTTCACCCGTCCTCCTCGGTGCACTGTTGTCATGCTGCACGAATGTCATGAAGGAATTATGGGAAGCCTGCTCCAAATTTGCCATCCCTCCTTGTGTTTTCATGCAGGAGATCCTTGAAGAGTATAATGAAATTAACACCAAAATGAACCTGGTGCTATTTGATGACGCTCTAGAGCACTTGACCCGCATTCATCGTATCATAAGGATGGACCGAGGTCACGCTTTGCTCGTAGGGGGCTCAGGAAAGCAGTCCCTAACGAGATTGGCTGCTTATACAGCAGGATGTGAGGTCAGTGGCTTTTTTTTTTTTTAATCCAGCCATCCTTCCTTCCATCCATGCATCAGATTTTCACCTTGCATCCTTCCTAAGAGAACACACAATAGTATTAAGAAGAAAAGTAATGGAATGTGAATAATGAAACACTAGAACCAAAGGGCCCCAACTTTTTTGAGCTTGTGAACACCTTTGGAAATTGTGTGGTGGGCGGAGCCACAACATGGCTGCCACAGGAAGTGGAGCCAGACACAAAATGGCTGCTGTAGCTTACCTTCAGTCACACAGTGAAGATCTTTGTGCTGCGGTGGCATCTGCTGCCAAAGCAATATTTTTAAAAATCCGCAGAGCCGGTAAAATCTCCAGTGACCAATCACAAGCCTTGCTGGGCAAAAGCCTCACCTGGCCCTGCCCACTTCCTGCAAACTCTTTGCTGGCTTCAGAAAGGCTGTTGGTGGACACCTCGGCACCCACAAGGACCACATTGACCCCTGCGCTAGAGGTACCCCTGCGCATCTGTAGCCCTGATAATGTGCCTGAGCAAAATAGCCTTGTGTCGCTCCTGGAGGACCGTTAGGTTTTGACTCTGGTAGACTTCTGGAGGGAAAGCATCCCAACTCTAGTGAGTCCCCCACCCCCACCCCAATCAGTGTGTCGTCTTAAAGCAACACAAAAATTAATATTTCATCTTTAGATCTTTGAAATAGTGCTGAGCCGAGGATATGGAGAAAACAGTTTCCGGGAAGATCTGAAAACTTTGTATACGAAACTTGGGATTGAGAATAAGACGATGGTTTTCCTGTTCACGGACGCTCACGTAGCCGAAGAGGGATTTTTAGAGCTCATCAACAATATGCTAACATCTGGTAACTCGAGCACGGGGAGCTTTGCTTCAGCTCTCCCACTCTCAGAAATGTGAATAATTAAAGCAGGCAACTTGTGAGGACAGAGGGAAAAAGAGATAAGGACAGCTGTACCTGACATTGTATGTAGTAATACAAGTTAAGAGCTGTAAAGGAGTTCACAAGAGCAAAAGTATCACAGAGTCTTCAGAATCCCCTCTCTCTCCTCTTTCTGCCCCCTCTGCTGTCGCTATTCTGGCCTGAGGACATCAAAGGCCCATGGAACTCTCCATGGTGCTGAATGTTGGAGGTACCAGGAAGATAATCTCTCCTCAGCCCCCTTATTAGTGATAGTGTCTCCTCGGGTCTGCATTGGCCTATACACACACATACTCCATTAGACCGCCCAGCTTATGTTGTGTAGTCAGATGCATTCTGTTTCCATGTTTATTGGTATACTGTGGTTCCATTATCAGAATCCCACTTTCTGGCTCCTTTCTGCTTCTTCCTGCTGTAGCAGGGCCCGTCTACAAGTGGGTTGTGTTTCTTCTCTGGAAGAGAAGACGGTTGTTTCTTTGTGGTTCCTGTGCATCACACAGTTGCCTGTGCAGACCCTCGATTCAGAAACTTATGGAGGTAGCACTTAGGTGGGGAAATCCATTCCTCTCCCCTCAGAGAAGAGCTTGGACTGCGTATGCCCAAAAGGGTAGGAGTCATACCCCCTCAGGCTCTTCCCTCTGTCTCAGTTCTCAGCCTGCCCCAGACAACAGGGTCGGGCAAGGAGCATCCTAAGAACATCGCAGCATAAGAGAAGCCATGTTGGATCAGACCAAAGGCCCATCCAGGCCAACACTCTGTGTCACATAAGAGAAGCCATGTTGGATCAGACCAAAGGCCCATCCATGCCAACACTCTGTGTCACGTAAGAACCTAAGAGAAGCCATGTTGGATCAGGCCAGTGGCCCATCCAGTCTGATCCAACACTCTGTGTCACATAAGAACATAAGAGAAGCCATGTTGGATCAGGCCAGTGGCCCATCCAGTCCAACAGTCTGTGTCACATAAGAACATAAGAGAAGCCCTGTTAGATCAGGCCAGTGGCCCCTCCAGTCCAACACTCTGTGTCACATAAGAACATAAGAGAAGCCCTGTTAGATCAGGCCAGTGGCCCCTCCAGTCCAACACTCTGTGTCACATAAGAACATAAGAGAAGCCCTGTTGGATCAGGCCAGTGGCCCATCCAGTCCAACACTCTGCGTCACATAAGAACATAACAGAAGCCCTGTTGGATCAGGCCAGTGGCCCATCCAGTCCAACACTCTGTGACACATAAGAACATAAGAGAAGCCATGTTGGATCAGGCCAGTGGCCCATCCAGGCCAACACTCTGTGTCACATAAGAACATAGGCCAGTGGCCCATCCAGTCCAACACTCTGTGTCACATAAGAACCTAAGAGAAGCCATGTTGGATCAGGCCAGTGGCCATTGGTCTGATCCAACACTCTGTGTCACATAAGAACATAAGAGAAGCCATGTTGGATCAGGCCAATGGCCCATCCAGACCAACACTCTGTGTCACACAGTGGCCAAAAAAAACCCCAGGTGCCGTCAGGAGGTCCACCAGTGGGGCCAGGACACTAGAAGCCCTCCCACTGTTGCCCCCCTCCCCAAGCACCAAGAACACAGAGCAGGGGTGGCCATACTGAGGCTTGGGAGCCATATGTGATTCTTTCACACATTTCATGTGGCTCTCCAAGCCCTCACCGCTCCATCAGCCGCCTTGGAGAAGGCATTTCGCTCTTTAAATCACTTATCCTAGCCAAGCCATTTGGTGGCTTGGAGAATGCATTTAAAGTTAGTTGCTTTCTTTTCACATATCTCTCCCCCCCCCCCCACCCCGAAATCTATTTGCTGTCTTTCCACCTTTCTTATGCTCCTCCTTCCTTCCTGTCTTTCTTGTGGCTCGCAAACATCCGGTGGCTGTTTATTCTTCGTGGCTCTTACGTTAAGCAGGTTTGGCCACGCGTGATACAGAGCATCACTGCCCCAGTGATCCTTTGGTAAAGCAGTCTCAAGCACCGCGAACCGCCTTTAGTTAAATCAGTGTGTTAGTCTGCACCCATCAGTGTGATGTACAAAAGCCGCAAAGAAGAAAACGTTGGATCCTCCCTTCTCAAAACTCCTCTGTTGTTGTTGTTTTTAAAAAACAGGAATGGTTCCAGCCCTTTTCCCAGATGATGAGAGAGAAGGTATTTTGAGTTCAATTACAGGTGAAGCAATGAAAGCTGGAATTGCCCCAGCCAAAGAGAGCGTCTGGCAGTACTTTGTAAACAAGAGTGCCAACAACCTTCACATTGTCCTCGGGATGTCCCCCGTTGGAGATACACTGAGGACACGTTGTCGAAATTTTCCAGGTACCCACGGGTAGCTTCTTTCTGCATCTGGATAGTGGAAACATGAATTTTCAAGAAATGGATGCGGTGCATTAATTGATTCCCCACTCCTCCACTTATAGCTGCTGGAATGGCCTTGGGTCAGCCTTAGCTCTTGCAGAGCTGTTCTTTCAAGAGCAGTTTCTACCAGAGCTCTCTCAGTCCCACTTACCTCGCAGGGTGTCTGTTGTGGGGGAGGAAGGCAAAGGAGATTGTGAGCTGCTCTGAGACGCTGAAGTTCAGAGCGAAGAGCAGGGTATAAATCTGATATCATCGTCGTCTTCTTATGGAGTATGAACAGAGCAAGAGTCGAGTGGCACCTTTAAGACGGACAAAGTTCTATTCGGAATGTAAGCTTTCGTGTGCTCTATGCGCACTTCATCAGCGCACGAAAGCTTACCTTCTGAATAGAACTTTTGTCTTAATGGTGCCGCTTGACTCTTGCTTTGTTCTGCTTCAGACCAACATGGCTGCCCACCTGGCTCTATCTGTATGGAGTACGGAGAGAGAAAAGGGACAACTGGAGAAGGAAGGATTTGGTATCTGCTCCCCACCAGTTTTCAGGCAAGGAGGCTCCTTTACGTTCTTCTTGTTTCCCTTTCAAGGTCTCGTCAACAACACGGGGATCGACTGGTTCTTGCCCTGGCCAGCTCAGGCGCTGTATGCAGTTGCCAAGTTCTTCCTGGGTAAGTCACATTCTCAGAATCCGTTGGGAATCTGCGATGTGCGCAAAAATGCTTGGCCGGAGGGGTCGGGGGGGGGGGAGAATGGACAACGCATGTGGCTTGAAGGGCAATAGTTTGAATGCACAGCTAAACTATAAGAGGCGAGCGGGTCTGGATTTCTCCCAGCCAGTTAGCACCTTACAACGCCCACTTGTTGTCCACTTTAAATCGGAGCATTTGTGCGCAGTGGGATTTTGACCGCCGGGCACTCCTGCTCGATGGCCCTCTGCTAACTTTGCTTCTTTGAAAACCTTCTTTACTAGGAGGGAACCCTCGGATACCGACGGAAAACACAGACTCAGTTATCGAGCACACCGTCACGGTGCACGACTCTGTCGGGGTCTTCAGCAAGAAGTTCCTCCAGAAGCTCAGGCGCAGCAACTACGTCACCCCCAAAAATTTCCTCGACTTCATTAACACGTATGCCAAGCTGCTGGAAGAGAAGAATCTGTTCATTTTGGGTAACGTTGGTGTTTGTAAACGCTTTTTTTTGCAACTCTCCCGTCAGCTATCAGAAGACAGGCAACAATCCATTTTAGGGTATAAATGAGGCTGTAAGTAAAACGTGGCCCTCACCTGGGTGTTCCAGGCTAGCCTGATCTCATGATATCTCAGCTGCTAGGCAGGGCCAGACCCGGTTAGTCTTTGGATGGGAGGCCAATGAGGAAGTCCAGGGTTGCTACGCAGAGGCGGGCACTGGCCAACCAGTTGAGCTCACCTCGGCGGGGAGAGCGGGATATAAATTGAATGAAATAAACAAACAACCACCTCTGAGCATCTCTCACCTCGAAAATCCTCACCGTGTCGGTTGTGACTTGACAGTGCTTCCCACCACCAAGTAAAACAGGCTCAGAGGGGCTCCGTGGCGCAGAGTGGTAAAGCTGCAGTACTGCAGTACTGTGATCTGAACTCTCTGCTCACGACCTGAGTTGTATCCCAGCGGAAACTGGTTCAGGTAGCCGGCTCAAGGTTGACTCAGCCTTCCATCCTTCTGAGGTCGGTGAAATGAGTCCCCAGCTTGCTGGGGGGAAAGTGTAAAAGACTGGGGAAGGCAATGGCAAACCACCCCGTAAAAAAGTCTGCCTTGAAAACGTGAAAACGACGTCACCCTAGAGTCGGAAACGACTAGTGCTTGCACAGGGGACCTTTCCTTTTCCAGAAAAGACACAGAATACCGCCTACACAACTCAGCATCCTAACCGTTGTGATGCTTTTAAAAAACAAATAAGCCAGTTTGGTGTAGTGGTTAAGTGCCTGGACTCTTACTGGGGAGAACGGGGTTTGATTCCCCACTCCTCCACTTGCAGCTGCTGGGATGGCCTTGGGTCAGCCGTAGCTCTGGTAGGAGGTTGTCCTTGAAAGGGCAGTTTCTGTGAGAGCTCTCTCAGCCCCACCCACCTCACAGGGTGTCTGTTGTGGGGGGGATTGTGAGCCACTCTGAGTCTCTTGAGATTCAGACTGAAGGGCGGGATATGTATCCAATATCGTCATCATTGACCATATACCTGGTGGAACATCTCCATCCTAAAGGCCTTGCAGAATTGTCTCAGGTCCCACACGTCACTTAAGGTGCTGCTGGACTTGAACTTCTATTGTGATTTGCTGTCACCCCCTGCTCAGTCGCATCTCAGACTGTGATGGCCTTTGTCCATTTGCAATGAATAACTCCTCCCTCTTGCCTCCCCAAGCTCAGTGCAAACGTCTGGAGGGCGGTTTGGACAAACTGAAAGAAGCTTCAATTCAGCTGGATGAGCTCAACCTGAAGCTCGCCGAACAGAAGATCGTGTTGGCAGAGAAATCCGCCGCGTGCGAAGCCCTGCTTGCAGAGATCGCCTCCAACACAGCGATTGGCAAGTGTTGCCTACTTGCGACTCTCCCTTCCCTGGGTCTCGGCATACCCGCCCCATGGAACAAGTGGGTGTCTTTGGGGTCAGGCTCAGTGGTGAGATAGAACCTTTTCCAAGAATTTTGGATGACTGAAAGGTGTTGCCCCCCCCTCCCCCTTTTCCAGCTAACTCACATCTTCTCAGTTCTCACAGCCTCGGCAAACGTGGCAAAAGCTCGCTGACAGCTTTTGCAGGGAGTCGTTTTTTCCCCTCACTCCCAACTTCTCGCCTTCCTTAGCTGAGGAGAAGAAGAAGCTGGCCGAAGAGAAGGCCATTGAGATAGAAGAGCAGAATAAAATCATCGCCGTGGAGAAGAGGGAAGCAGAGACAGCCCTGGAGGAAGCTCTGCCCATCTTGGAAGCAGCCAAGCTGGAGCTGCAGAAGCTCGACAAGTCGGATGTCACAGAGATTAGGTGTGGGGAGGGGAGGGAGCTGTTATGGCAGACTCTATCCCAGGGGTGTCAAACTCATTTGTTCTGAGGGCCGGACCTCACATGAATGAGACCTTGTTGGGCTGGGCATTTCGGGCTGGGCCATGCCGGACCAGACCTTGTGTGTCCCTATTGAAGATTAGGTAGCAGAAATATAAAACTTTATAAAGGACACAGACAAACACAAAGATTTCTTTAAAAAAAAAAACCTCTTAAAACATGCTTAAAACATTAGCCCTCGTTTGTCTTAAAGGTGGAGAGCCAGTTTGGTGTAGTGGTTGAGTGTGCGGACTCTTATCTGGGAGAACGGGGTTTGATTCCCCACTCCTCCACTTGCACCTGCTAGCATGGCCTTGGGTCAGCCATAGCTCTGCTAGAGGTTGTCCTTGAAAGGGCAGCTGCTGTGAGAGCCCTCTCAGCCCCACCCACCTCACAGGGTGTCTGTTGTGGGGGAGGAAGGTAAAGAAGATTGCGAGCTGCTCTGAGACTCTTCAGAGTGAAGGGCGGGATATAAATCCAATATCTTCTTCTGCTTTCTTTGTATCTCTCCCATAGGATCCAGGGAACTGGGCAAAGGAAGCTCTGGCTCTTTCCTTCCTTCCCCAGGGGACCAGGAGGGGGAGGAGCCTCAGCCAATAGAAGGGAGAGAGACTTGGCTCAGTAGCTCTGCTGCACAGTTGAGAGAGACTGGGAAAACAAGCTCTGCCTCCCCCCTCCCCCGAGGGGAGGAGCCTCAGCCAATGGAGAAAATAGAGGTTTTGCTCTGTAGTTCCTGGGCAATCGAGCAAGCCTTGCAAAGCTAGCTGTTATACAGAAGGAAGCAAAAGATAGGGAGAAAGAAGCAGATGACAGCCAGTTGCTCAGCGGCCTGATAGGAACCCTCCGGGAGCCTGATTTGGCCCCCAGGCTGCATGTCTGACACCCCCGCCCTATGGGAATTGGTCTCCATAGGGATTAATGGAGTGCCCAGTAGACTCCCCCCCCCCCCGATTTCTGATGACCTTGAAGTGGGGGGAGGGGCCTCCAAACCGGGGGATCCCCTGCCCCCACCCGGGAACTGGCAACCCTCGGCTGAGCCCCTTGCCTTTTGGCCCCTTGCAGGTCCTTTGCCAAGCCTCCAAAGCAGGTGCAGACGGTCTGTGAGTGCATCCTCATCATGAGAGGCTACAAGGAGCTCAACTGGAAGACGGCCAAAGGGATGATGTCCGAGGCCAACTTCCTGCGATCCCTCATGGAGATCGAGTTTGATTCGATCACTCAGGGCCAAGTGAAGGCCGTGCGAGGTAGCTTGCTCCGGGGGGATGAATCCGGTGCCTTTGGGGACTGATAGCGCGTCTGCAAGCAGCCCCGTGGTGCAGAGTGGTAAAGCTGCAGTACTGCAGTCCGAGCTCTCTGCTCGCGCCCATTTCATAAGAGACCCAGCCCAAAATTCTGCGACAATGTTCTCATGCTATGCTGTGGGTATTTTTTTTCTCTCTGCTGTTTTAGTGGTACTCTGGCACTGGTGTCGTGGTTGAGAGTGAGGACTCTAATCTGGGAGAACCGGGTTTGATTCCCCACTGGGTCTGCGAGTCGAGAGCATCCAGGTTTATTTTTTGATTCCCCACTCCTCCATATGCAGCCGCTGGGTGACCTTGGGTCAGTCTCTCCAAGCTGTCCTCTCAAGAGCCGTTCTCTCAGCCCCACCTGTCTCACAAGGTGTCTGTTGTGCGGAGGGGAAGGGAGGGAGAGAAGAAGAAGACGACTGCAGATTTATATCCCGCCCTCCACTCCGAATCTCAGAGTCTCAGAGCGGCTCACAATCTTCTTTACTTTCCTCCCCTGCAACAGACACCCTGTGAGGTGGGTGAAGCTGAGAGAGCTCTTACAACAGCTGCCCTTTCAAGGACAGCTCTGCAAGAGCTATTGCTGACCCAAGGCCATTCCAGCAGGTGCAAGTGGAGGAGTGGGGAATCAAACCCGGTTCTCCCAGATGAGAAGAAGACGACAGTAGATTTATACCCTTCCCTTCTCTCTGAATCAGAGTCCCACAGTGGCTTATAATCTCCTTTATCTTCTCCCACCACAACAGACGCAACAGAGGTGGGTGAGGCTGAGGGAGTTCTCTCAGAAGCTACCCTTTCAAGGAGAACCTCTGCCAGAGCTATGGCTGACGCAAGGTCATTGCAGCAGCTGCAAGTGGAGGAGCGGGGAACCAATCCTGGTTCTCCCAGATAAGAGTCCACTCACTTAACCACTACATCAAATAAGCCACTCTGAGTGAACAGGAGGGTATAAATCCAATCTCTTCCTCCTCCTCCTCCTTCACATCTCCAGTTTAAAGAATGGGGTTGTAGGTGATGTGAACGGCCTCTGGCTTGGACCCTGGAGAGCTGCTGCCAGTCTGAGTAGACAATCCTGACTTTGAAGGACTGGGGGGGGGGTTCTGATTCAAAATTAGGCAGCTGCAGGTCTCCCCTTGTTCATGAGTCCACTGATCCAGCCAATTCAAACATTCACCCCTAAAAATTAAACTTTTGGGTGATGCCGCTATAAGCGCTTCATTCGTTTTAACTCCTCCCTCTGAAATTACACTTCAGGGTTTTGTTGGTTTTCTCTTTTAATTTGAGGGCTGCTGAAAACCTTGAACACTACTACGGAAGAAATGGAAGCTGTCAGCAGAGCTGGCTTGGGGATGCTGAAATTCGTCGAGGCCGTCATGAGCTACTGCGATGTTTTCAAGGAAGTGAAGCCCAAGAGAGAAAAGGTATGAGGCCGGGGCTGGCGAGGAGGAGACGGAACATGTCATTTCTGGTAACCTGCAATAGACTTATATCGGTCTCTACCAGTTTAATATTCATGGTAATTCCCCGAAGAATTTTGAGGAGTGAAATTTGGCGAGAGTGCTGTATGTTCCTTTTCAGATGCCCCATACCCCCGCTCGCAAAACTCCAGCTCCCAAGCAATGTATAATATAGTGGGTTCAATGCAAGGAGGAACCGCGGTTGCGGTGATCATAGCTCTCTTTATTCGTTACAGCTTAGTAATGGCTGAACTAGAAGGTTGCTTAACTGGGTCAACGGGGCCAACTATATACAATTTGAGGTTCCTGCGCTACGACGCCATTGGATCGTTCAAACCAGCAGAGGGCCCGTGATTGGTGTAGGGCAGGGGTAGGGAACGTTGGCTCTCCAGATGTTTTTTTTTTTGCCTACAGCTGCCATCAGCCCCAGCCAGCATGGCCAATGGCTGGGGCTGATGGGAGTTGTAGGCAAAAAAAACCATCTGGAGAGCCAGTGTTCCCTACCCCTAGACGCTGTAAGGCAGAGGGGATTTGGATCCCACTGCCCCTTGTTCCCGAGTCCCCAAGCTCAGTCCTAAAGGCTCCAATGAGCCAGGCAGGAACACAAGCAATAGTAACATTAGTCTGCATACACAACACAAGGCTAGGGCTTTTTTTGTAGCAGGCACTCCTTTGCATATTAGGCCACACCCTTCTTATGTAGCCAATCCTCCAAGAGCTTACAGGGCTCTTAGGACAGGGCCTTAGGACTCTTAGGACTGTAAGCTCCAGGAGGATTGGCTACAGCAGGAGTGTGTGGCCTAATATGCAAAGGAGTTCCTGCTACCAAAAAAGCCCTGGGTCCCTCTAAACTGTGGAGTCTTGTGAGCAAAAATTCTACTTTTTGAGCTACTGGAATTAAAGATGTGAGCAAGCGATTTGGCTGCTGCATAAATTAGTTCTCTCTGGGCCCATCTTTCCTGAGCTAAGACAAAAATGTGAATTGTGCGCTGCTAACTCCGCTTAGAGGGAATCCTGCTCCCAAGGTTTCCTATGCCAATGAAATGATTATTAACTATGGCTACTAATCATGGGGAATAACAGAAACCTCCATATCCAGAGGCGTGGTGTCTTCTGAAACCCAGTGCTAGCAGGCAACGTCAGAGAAAGGCTTTGGCCTTAATTAGTTGGCCCCCCAGAGGAACTGATGGACCACCGTGTGAAACAAGATGCTGGACTAGACGGACCACTGGTCTGATCCAGCAGGGCTCTTCTTAACATTCTTATGGCTAGCAGGCTATGCTGGCGGTATCTTTTTCCCCTGCTGTTTTAGTGGTACTGTGGCAGGACAGATTGCCCACCAGGCAGAGACAGGCAGATGAGTTCCTGCTTTGTGTAGGAAAGGCCTCATGTGGGACAATGGTGGCATCGGGGTGTGGCCTAATATGCAAATGAGTTCCTGCCTTTTGTGGGGAAAGCCCCACATGAACCAATGGTAGCATCAGGGGGTGTGGCCTAATATGCAGATGAGTTCCTGCACAACTTTTCCCTACAAAAAAGCCCTATGTGAAACAATGGTGGCACCAGGGAGTGTGGCCTAATATGCAAATGAGCTCCTGCCTTTTGTAGGAAAAGCCCCATGTGAAACAATGGCGACACCAGGGGGGTGTGGTCTAAAATGCAAATGAGTTCCTGCTGGGCTACAAAAAAAGCCCTGCTCCTAAGGAACTAGAGAACCACACTGCAGCAGGAGGCAGTTCAGGCCCAGGACCACAGCAAGTTGGATGGACTGGTTTGGGGGAGGCATGCGGTCCCCAACAGAAGCTGCCATTTTGGTGGGATCTCATGATGACTTCTACGAAGCTTCCTGGCACTAAGCAGCGGTAGAGCCCCAAAGGTGTGTTGACTTCCACTTCTGCAAGGTGCTTTTTTCCCCCTCCACGCAGGTGGCTAGACTGGAGCGGAATTTCTTCTTAAGCAAGCGCGAGCTAGAGAAGATCCAGGCTGAGCTGCTGGCCATTCAGAATGAGCTGAAAGCTCTGAGTGACAAATACGACGCGGCCATCCGGGAGAAGCAGCAGCTCCAGGAAGAAGCGGAGATTATGGAGCGGCGGCTCATTGCTGCCGACAAACTCATCTCTGGCTTGGGATCTGAAAACATCAGGCAGGTGGAGAGCCCCCTGAAAGGGCTTTTAGGGGCTGGTATACTTTTCTAGTAAAGCTCCATACAGCTGGCTATACGTTTGGGGACAGAATCACAGTAATTAACCTTCTCCGCTTGCATTCCCAGCTAGATAGGATCCCTGCTACCTTGCCATTCGTCTGTGGCTCAGCAGGGGAACTCTGTTCCATTCAGATCAATTTAGCTCAGTTAATAATAATAATTTTTTTATTTATATCCCGCCCTCCCCACCGAGGCAGGCTCAGGGCGGCTCACAAGACATGGTACATACCATGATTACAATAAAATACAGTTAATGCAATAAAATACAATTAAATTACAAATTCATAAATTAAGTTAAGTAAATAAATTAAAACCAGTAGAAATTGAAGGTGCTACAGTTCAATACATATACATATATAAAGATGGCTAGATGTCATTGCCAGGATTCCACCTTAAAAGGCAAGTTGGAAAAGGACGGTTTTACAAGCCCTGCGGAACTGATGGAGGTCCCGCAGGGCTCGCACCTCCTCTGGCAGCTGATTCCACCATTGGGGAGCCATTATCGAGAAGGCCAGCTCCCTTTTTGTTTTTAGCTTGGCCTCCCTTGGTCCAGGGATTTTCAGAAGATTTTGAGAACTAGATCTCAGTGCTCTCTGGGGAACATATGGAGAGAGGCGGTCCCTAAGGTAGGCAGGTCCTCGGCCATATCTATTCAGATCTATTTCATATGAGCTGGATAACAAATCTTCTCAGTATTAAGGGTTGGTGGGAGCTTGAGAGCTATTTCCAGAGTGAGATTAAAGAAATTCAGAAAGTGAGTGCAGAGTCTTTTGGAAGCCTTGGAAAAGAGAAAGAGGGAACTGGGTAATTCCCTCCTCCTCCTTAAGTTCACCTCCGACACAGCTCCGTTTCAACTTTTTGCTCTCAGCATCCCCTCCTTCCAACGGTCCAAAATGAGACAGAAAGTAAACATAACTAAAAGAACTTACAGTCCGACAGAAGCATCACAGAAGCCATTTTCGTCATGCAGACTTAAAGATTGTAGAAAGGAGAAGCCGGTATTCAACCCCGGTGCCATTTAAAAATGGCGATTGGGACGGCGAGGCTCACGGCAATGGGGAGGGGGGGTCCGGGAATCAGCTGTTGCTGACGATCCCACTCCACCCCGTCAAGCCGCCCGCCTTCTCAGACCCTTCCCGGGTCCCAGACTTGAGTCCGCCAACAAGACAGACCGCTCTGCTGCCCTGATTAGAAAGCAGCCGTCGGGAGCTCGGCCACAGTCGCTTTCTATAATGGGTCGCCAAAACCGGAAGCCGTCAGGGGCTGGTATATTTTTTTGGGAGGAGGGAAGATGGCACAGTATTAATCAGATCTTGGAAGCTAAGCAGGGTTGATAACTTGGAAGAGTGACCACCAAGGGAGACTCTACAGAGGAAGGCAATGGGGGAACCATCTCTGTTTCTCTCTTGCCTTGAAAGCCCTTTGATGGGGTTGCCATAAGTCAGTTGCAATTTGTCAGCACTTATGTATGTATATGGGAGGTCCCTACAGGCCAGTGCTTGGATGGGAGAGCACCAAGGAAGGCTCTGCAGAGGACGGCCATGGCAACCAACCTTGGCTTCTCTCTTGCCTTGAAAGCCCTTTGATGGGGTTGCCATAAGTCAGTTGCAATTCGCCAGCACTTAAGTACATATAAGGATCTGGGAGGTCCTTTAAGGTCAGTACTTGGAAGGGAGAGCACCAAGGAAGGCTGTGCAGAGGAAGGCCATGGCAACCCACGTCGGCTGCTCACTTGACTTGAAAGCCACTTGCTGGAGTTGCAATAAGTTGGCTACAACTTGACAGCACTTGACACAAATGCATTTATCTTGGGCTGGGTGTGAATGGGTCTGGAGTTTAAGCTCCCAGGAAGACAGAATTTCCAAACATGAGGAGATAATGGGGTGCAGATAATGATTTAAGAGTTTTTGTCAGACAGCAACCCCTTGATCCCCCAGTTTGGTGTAGTGGTTAAGTGTGCAGACTCTTATCTGGGAGAACCGGGTTTGATTCCCCACTCCTCCACTTGCAGCTGCTGGAATGGCCTTGGGTCAGCCAGAGCTTTTGTAGGAGTTGTCCTTGAAAGGGCAGCTTCTGGGAGAGCTCTCTCAGCCCCACCTACCTCACAGGATGTCTGTTGTGGGGGGGTGGGGAAGGTAAAGGAGATTGTGACCACTCTGAGATTCAGAGTATAGGGCAGGATATAAGTCCAATATCATCTTCTTCTATATAGTTCTTAAACTTTTTAAAGTTTTATGCAATTTTGAACCTGGGTTCAGGAGTTGCCTTTGGGAAAGCAACTGGGGAAAAACATGCACACCCAGAAGCAGTTTCCCCATTGGCACACCTTATGCCACATACACTGTTTTCCAAGCATTGTTGAGGCTTTTCCCCCTCTCTTTCATGAGGACATCGCCTCCATAGAATGGCTTGCCTTGTGCGCACTTGAGTGGGAATTGGATGTCTGCAGCCTTGCTGTCTGCTTTGGAAGCCCTGTTTTCACCCTGTTGCGGGAAAAACTGAAATTGGTCCCCTTGGATCAACAACCTATGTCCATTTTTACGGTTTGAAGCACCTAGAAATCGCTGGAAGGCAAAGTTTGTAGAGCTAGCCATTAGAAGAAAAGTGGGTCAGGAGCAGAGAGTTATCTGAGGACAATTTTAGATTTAGAAAAAAATGATTCCGGCAGAAAAAAAGTTGAAGTTAGTTGGTGGGAACAAATCAGATAAGGAGAAGGTTATAAACACAGTGTTTATGGGATATATAAAAAGAAAACCCCACCTCACACCCGTTGCCTTGACCAGGTGGACCAACGATTTGGAGGAGCTCAAGAAGCGGAAGGTGAAGCTGCTGGGAGACTGCCTGCTGTGTGCCGCCTTCCTGAGCTACGAGGGCGCCTTCACCTGGGAATTCCGCGACGAGATGATCAAGAGGGTGTGGCAGAAGGACATCCAGGAGCGAGACATCCCGCTCAGCCAGCCCTTCCGACTAGAGTACCTGTTGACCGATGACGTCGAAATTAGCAAGTAGGCCAGAGCATGTCCCTCCTGTGCCATGCTCCCTTGTTTAGGTCATAAGAGCCTGGCATTCTGTCTCACATGGAGGCCACCCGGTCCTTCTGGAGGACCAACAACAAGACATAGAGGCTGAAACCTTTCCCTGATAAGAACATAGGAAGAGCCCTGCTGGATCACAGCAGTGGCCCATCTAGTCCAGCATCCTGTCTCAAGACAGTGGCCAACCAGTTCCTCTGGATGGTCAACAACAGGGGGAGGGATGGTGGCTCAGTGGTAGAGCATCTGCTTGGTAAGCAGAAGGTCCCAGGTTCAATCCCCGGCATCTCCAACTAAAAAGGGTCCAGACAAGTAGGTGTGAAAAACTTCAGCCTGAGACCCTGGAGAGCCGCTGCCAGTCTGAGTGGACAAGACTGACTTTGATGGACCGAGGGTCTGATTCAGTAGAAGGCAGCTTCATATGTTCATATATGTTCATAGGCCTAAGGGGAGGGACGGTGGCTCAGTGGTAGAGCATCTGCTTGGTAAGCAGAAGGTCCCAGGTTCAATCCCCGGCATCTCGAACTAAAAAGGGTCCAGGCAAGTAGGTGTGAAAAACCTCAACTTGAGACCGTGGAGAGCTACTGCCAGTCTGAGTAGACAAGACTGACTTTGATGGACCTAGGGTCTGATTCAGTAGAAGGCAGCTTCATATGTTCATAGAGGCCGAGGCCTTCCCCTGATGTTGCCTCCTGGCTCTGGGTTTCAGAGGATAAGAAGAGCCCTGCTGGATCAGACTAATGGCCTATCTAGCCCAGCATCCTGTCTCAACACAGTGGCCAGCCCGGTCCTCTAGATGAAAGGTCATTGAGGCCACGGCCTTCCCCTGATATGGCCTTCTTGCTCTGGGATTCAGGGGCTTAGAGCCTCTGAATGTGGAGGTTCCCCTCAGTGTCACCATGGCTAGCAGCCATTGATAGATTTATCCTCCATGAATCTACCTAATCCCCTTTTAAATCGGTTCATTCCTGTAGCCATCACTACAAATTCCACATCTGGCAGCAAATTCCACATTTTAATCGCTCCCTACATGAAGTAGTCTTTCCTTTCATCTGAACAGAACCTACTGCCCACCAGCTTCATTGATCCTCTTTGCTTCCATAATTTATCTTATTCTGATGGGTTCCGGAGTGATACTTGGCCTCCTATCAGTTTTTGGACTGCCTGTAAAAGTTGTTTTTTGTGTGTGTACCAGTGTGGTAGGAAAATGATGCCCCGGGGTCAGAATTTGGCCTGCAAGAGCTTTTCATTCATACCTCAAAGTAGTTTAGCAGTTTGTTAGGAGCATCAGCCGTTTGAACTGTAACATAGGCTAGTTAGCTGAGATCCCTGAAAAAATGGTTCAAGAGCTCGTGGGCCTTGAAGAGCAACAGACTGGGACAGAGGGACATGTCTGGGCCAGTGTTCCCTCCAAGCTGAGTTAGCGTGAGCTGGCTCACAGATTTTTATCTCCAGCTCACAGATTTTTGTCTTAGCTCAGGAAGGATGACCCCAGAGCAAACTAATTCATGCAGCAGCTCACCACTTTAATGCCAGTAGCTCACCAAGTAGAATTTTTGCTCACAGAACTCTGCAGAGTTAGAGGGAGCATTGGTCTGGGCCTTCGCTTTTGTTTAGAGCAGGGGTGGCCAAGGGTAGCTCTCCAGATGTTTTTTGCCTACAACTCCCATCAGCCCTTGCCATTGGCCATGCTGGCTGGGGTTGATGGAGTTGTAGTCAAAAAACATCTGGAGAGCTACCGTTGGCCACCCCTGGTTTAGAGGGGTTAGATGCACTTCTCATTTCTGGTGCCAGGCACCTGCCAGCACTGGAAACAATAAGAACCAGAGTCCAACTGAAGAGAGACCGCCCAGATGTGTCTCTTGGGCTGAAAAATTCGCCCCCTCGGAACGCAACGGCTGTTTTGGCCTCCATTGCTCTAGTCCAGGGACTCCAGCCTTTCTTGAGCCTGCGAGCAGCTTTGGAACTCTTCTCCTTGACTTGCCACAAAATGGCCGCCCCGACTAACCTTCAGCCATGCTCTGAAAATCCCTGTACTGTGGCAGCAGCTGCTGCCAAAGCGATGTTTTTAAAAATCTGCCCAGCCATTCAGATCCCCAGTGGCCAAAGAAAAGCCTTGCGGGACAAAAGCCCCACCTGGCACTGCTCACTTTCTGAAAACACTTGGTGGGCCCCGAGAAAGTGGGGGCACCACGATGCCCACGGGCACCACAGTGGTCTGGCCTGGTCCCCTCCCTCGCCGCGTGGCTCAAGCACCCGTAAACTCCTGCTTATTGCTGGATAGATCGTCTGCTTCAGGGTTCCAGAGCCCGCAGAGAGGAAGAGGGGAGACCCCCTTGCATTGCAGGCCATTCCCCTCTCCTTGTGTTGCGTCCATTCCAGGTGGGGGTCCCAGGGCCTGCCTCCCGACGAACTCTCGGTGCAGAACGGCATCCTCACGACGCGCGCCAGCCGCTTCCCGCTCTGCATCGACCCGCAGCAGCAAGCCCTGAACTGGATCAAGAGGAAAGAAGAGAAGAACAACCTCCGGGTAAGACTCGCTTCTCCAGCTCGCTGCTTTTTGATTACTCCCCAAACAAATGTCCCATAAAAGGAACAAGCGACTGGTGTCCCTGTGCCGCTTGAGCTTGTCAGTGGTCTGGGATGCTGGCCGCCGCAGGGCTTTTTTTTGTAGCAGGAACTCCTTTGCATATTAGGCCACCCCCTCCCGCCCCATGTAGCCAGTCCTCCTGGAACTTGCAGTAGGCCTTGTAAGAAGAGCCCTGTAAGTTCTTGGCGGATTGGCTACATCAGGGGTGTGGCCTAATATGCAAAAGGAGTTCCTGCTACAAAAAAAAGGCCCTGCTGGCCAGCATAAGCAAGTGAACTTGTAAAAAGGTCTGGTTGCTTGAGGCCCTGAAGAGAGGGTCTTCCCAGGTAGCTCCAGGGGTGTCTGTCTGTCTAGTTTTTTGCCTTCTGCTTTTACAGAGCTCAGGGCCACATAGAAGGTTCTGCTCTCCTCTGTTCCCACCCCCCACAAGTGACCTTGAGGTAGGATAGGCTGAGAGAGAGAGCAACTGGGTTCAGGTAGCCAGCTCCAGGTTGACTCAGCCTTCCATCTCTCCGAGTTCGGTCAAATGAGTCCCCAGCTTGCTGGGGGGAAAGTGTAGAGGACTGGGGAAGGCAATGGCAAACCACCCCATAAAAAGTCTGCTGAGAAAATGTTGTGAAAGCAACGTCGCCCCAGAGTCAAAAACAACTGGTGCTTGCACAGAGGACTGCCTTTACTACCTTTGAAGGAGAACCTGGTAGATGAAGGGGCTGGGTTTGGAAGCACAGTGAGGGTTTGTCAAGATCCCTTGCCATTTTCTGGTTGCTGATGTGCTTTCACTTTCCCCTTCTTAGCTTGCATTGCACCTATCACTATGTAACAGTTATCACATTCCTTATGTCTAGTCTGAAGGGTTACCAGGGGCAACCAAGGTCGCTCTTCTAAGATTATGTGCACCTGTGGAAGGGCCTGGGAAAGACTTGCGGGGAGGGATTGCAGCTTCCCGCTTTTCTTTAAACTTGTAACGGTTTGAGCCACATCTATATGAGAGGGTTAAAAGCCCACCAAGCCAGTTTTCGCAAAGCCCATCCTGTCTTTAGCTGTCATGTGTCAATAAATATCCCTTACTTGAAGTGGACTGTTTGTGAGCATTGAACTGCTGGGTCTTGAGAATGGTTCTCATCTGCGTGTCTCATCCTCTCCACCAGTCGGCTTCCTTCAATGACCCCGATTTCCTCAAGCAACTGGAAATGGCCATCAAATACGGGAACCCTTTCCTATTCCATGATGTGGATGAATATATCGACCCCGTGATTGACAACGTCTTGGAAAAGAATATCAAGAACGTCCAGGGCCGAGTATTCATCATTCTCGGCGACAAGGAAGTTGACTATGATTCCAATTTCAGGCTGTACCTGAACACCAAACTGGCAAATCCTCGATATTCTCCAGCAGTGTTTGGGAAGGCAATGGTGATCAACTACACAGGTGAGCAAATGCACAGGGCCGGCAGATCGCGCAAGGGGTGTGGCGGTGTTGTTTTGCTTTGGGTGGGGTATTTTTGCAAGGGATTTAACACTGTTTTCAGTTCTACGGCTTCACCAGCAGGCTCCGCCAAACTGTATTGAATTCTCGGGGCGAACACTTTTGAGTACAGAAAGGGCACTTGGGAAGGTCTCTAAAAGACACCCCTCCCCCAGAAAAAAACCTTGCCCCTTTTTGCCCTGGTTTAAGTCTTGTTCATTATCTCTCTTAGCAGCTGTTACGTTCCCCCATCCCCAGTGCTGTTGTTGTATACATGATGCAGCTGATCAGGGCCCATGTGATGATGTCACAGCATTATCTAGCCAACCAGGTTTGGCTACATAATGACATCACCAAGCCGAATCAGAATGAGAGCATTCGTCCCTGCCCTCACTTTGAACAGGTCAACGTATCCATCCAGTTTTGTAAGCTTTCTTAATTATCTCTAAAACAGGGGAGGGAGGGACTGGTTTGGGAGGGGTGAATTTTTTTTCACAAAACGTGCTCCCCACTGCCCTCACTGCAGTACACCCCTGTCTCTGGGTGCAGCTAGGAAGCAGCATTTGAAGAACTTAGGTGAACTTAGGGTTACCAGATGTCCTCTGTTTAGAGGACGTGCCCTCTTTTTGTAGAGAGCCAGTTTAGCATAGTGGTTAAGTGCGCGGACGCTTATCTGGGAGAACCGGGTTTGATTCCCCACTCCTCCACTTGCACCTGCTGGAATGGCCTTGGGTCAGCCAGAGCTCTTGCAGGAGTTGTCCTTGAAAGAGACCTCTCAGGGTGTCTGTGGTGGGGGAGGAAGGTAAAGGAGATTGTAGGCCGCTCTGAGACTCTTAAGATTCAGAATGAAGAGCAGGATATAAATCCAATATCATCATCTTGGTGTCCATTCTCTTTTGAGCTCTTTTAAAAAAAAAAACTGATGCAAATGTCCTCTTTTGGGGGTTGGAAGGTCAGGAATATTCCTGGTTAGTGGCAGTTATCACCGCTTAAATAGTTGGGGCATTTAAAAGGAGATTTGTCATAGTGATCACTTTTTTTTTTGAAGTAACCAGTCGGGAAACGCTCCCCCTTTTTTGCCTTTCAAAAGGCGGTAACTCTGAACTGCTTTCTCTAACCTAATGACTGTAGGTTCTCCAGGCTCAGCAGCTCTGTTCTGCCAACAGCGGTGCTTTGCCCTGATTCGCAGAGTGTCTCTTTAGGCTCCTTATACTGGGTCAGTGGGACCAAGCCCAAAATCTGCAAGCAGATGGTCACTGAAGTAAGAGAGAAACGATTGTAGATGCTCGTTATTCCTGAAGTGTTTTAATGCTAAAAAGGTTTTTTCAAAACATCCCTTCGAATCCACACTTCTGAATCAACCCATTTCGGCCGTTGGCCTTTGACTTTTGCTGCATGCCACAGAAAGCAGCTAATAACTGGCTCCTGGTTGCTTCATGTCAGTCTGTAGGACCAATGCGGTCCCTTATTGCCGGAGTGCTTTCTCAGAGGTGGGTAAGAATGTCCTTAGCAAGGCGCAGGCTTCCATTGGCTCGTGCTGGCATGGCTTGAAATGGACATGGAGCTGACAAGCGTTCCCTGTAAGCTTTGTGTGTGAGCAGCTGCTCCGTAACCCAGGAAGCCCTGCTCAAGTAGCAGTCTGGAGCCGCGCAGAATCTTGCCCTGCCCATTGCCCGGTTTATTCAGCTGACCTGTATCCCCTGCTGTAGGAGTAACATTTTCCCAGTTGTCTTCTCTGCCTGCTCTGCCTGGGAAGATACAAGTGCGATGTCATCATTGCAAGAAGACATTATTGGAGAATTGGTCATCTGCTAAGTGTCCTGTTGTTAAATCACCTCCCCCTCCTTCCCCCAGTTACTCTGAAAGGCTTAGAAGACCAGCTGCTCAGCGTTATTGTGGGGTCTGAAAGACGTGAACTGGAAGAGCAGAGGGAGCATCTCATCCAGGAGACGTTTGAGAACAAGAACTTGTTGAAGGATCTGGAGGATTCCCTCCTCCGGGAGCTGGCCACTTCCACCGGGAACATGTTGGACAATGTAGACCTGGTGCACACTCTGGAGGAGACAAAAGCCAAAGCTAACGAGGTACGAGCAACCTGCCTGGCCCCAGGAACCTCCCCGTCATCCCGCTGCCTTCCTTCCCCAAGGACCCCTTTCAGTATGATTGCTCTGAATTAAGATTTTAGTATCTAATGGAAAAACTAAGGAGCAGATCCACCATGGACGCCAAGGGGAAAGTCTTCATTCCCTCACATGGTGGCTTTCCTAGCGTCATTGAGTTTGTGGCTAAATGGTAGATCACCTCTTTATATACAGAAAAGCACGGGAAGTTGCCTGATACTGAGTCAGGCCATCAGAGTCAGGATTCGTCTGCTCAGACTGGCAGTGGCTTTCCAGGCAGAGGTCTTTCCCATCACCTACGAGCTGGTTCTTTCAACTGGAGATGCCAGGGGTAGAACCTGGGACCTTATGCATGCCAAGCAGATGCTCTACCACTGCTCTCAAGAACATAGGAGTCCACTATCACTTTTGAGACCAACCAAGTTTTATTCAGAATGTCAGCTTTGGAGTGCACGCAGACTTCATCAGACAGTGGGGTGGGGTACGGTGAGCAGAGCAGAGCGGTGGGCAGTGGTTAATCATGTAAAATAGTACCAAGAATCCAATGGCAAAAGAGTGAAATTAACAAACTGAAAGAACATTTGGTCTGGATAGCATTAGCATGGGAAAACAACAAAGGCAGAAATGGAGAATGATGGTGAGATGATGCTAACCATCATTCTCTGATTCTGCCTTGGTTGTTCTCCCACGCTAATGGGAAGTGGAGACATTTGCGTGTTCCAACAGAGCAGGCCAGTGGCCCAAAGCCAGTGGCCTCTCCATCTCCTCCTCCATTTTCTGTAGCCCATTGATGCCCAGGCTGTCTGATGGAGGAGAGGGCTCTCCTTCCTTCTCCTGCAGAGACGCTGGCCATGGGCAGTCCACCAAAGGAGGGAGGGGGCTGAGAGGCACCTGGACCACACCCTGCAAGTGTTTTTACCACCACAAGCACGTGAGCGAATGTGTTGCATTTCCACTCAGCTCAGATGTTGTTTCACTGCTGCTTAGATCCTCGCAGGCTGTCGCGACAGCCGCAGCTTCTGCGTCTGGTTGAATTAGCTTCCCCCTCTGCCTTGCAACCAGGTGTCGGAGAAGCTCAAGCTGGCTGAGAAAACCGCAGCAGACATCGACAAGCTTCGAGACGGCTACCGCCCCGCGGCCAAGAGAGGGGCCATTTTGTTCTTCGTCCTGTCCGAGATGGCCCTTGTCAACACCATGTACCAGTATTCCCTGATCGCCTTCTTGGATGTCTTCGGCCTCTCCCTTCGGAAATCCATCCCTGACACCATCCTCGCCAAAAGGCTGCGGAACATCATGGACACCTTGACGTTTAACATCTACAACTACGGCTGCACAGGTTTGTCCGACCGAAAGCTCCTTACGTGGAGACAGACGGAGGCACAACAAGATTAGAGAATCCAGCTGTAGGAGAGAAGGGCTGAAGACAAGAGTCTGGCCTTATGGTGGGCAGGAAACCAAGTCTAGAGCTTGAGAAGCAGTACATGAAGTAACTGGTTAGGATAGGTCTTATTTCTGGCCCATCAAGACTCATCTTAAGAAGGGTAAATGGGAATGATGGGTGTGGCATGCTTAGGGCTTTTTTGTAGCAGGAACTCCTTTGCATATTAGGCCACACACCCCTCCTACATCAAGGGTGTGTGGCCTAATAGGCAAAGGAGCTCCTGCTACAAAAAAAAGACCTGGGCATGCCTCCTAAAGACAGTGCCTCCGTCTACAGCTGCAAAATATAATGGGTGGAATCTTGGTCCAGAGCTGAGGATGCCATGCCTTTTAGCTCCAGGCGATCTTCTCTGTATCAGTTTTATTGCTAAAAAAACTCCTAGCATCCATCATGAATCTCCTGTGTGCTGTGAGGGATTCTGGGGCGCGATCTAGTCTAGCCATGGGCCTTACTCTCCCTCTGCATTCATTGTTATTTATTTGGACAATTGTAGTTCATGTCTGGGGAGGGAGGGTGGCATGGTATAGCCCGGTCTTATCAAATCGCAGAAGCTAAGCGGGGCCGGTTCTTGGAAGGGAGACCACCAAGGAAGACGTTGCAGAGGAAAGCAACTGCAAGCCACCTCTGCTTCTCATTTGCCATGGAGTTGCCATAAGTCAGCTGCGACTGGACAGCACTTTGTGTGTGTGTGTGTGTGAAGTGCTGTCTAGTAACTTCCAACGTACGGCAACCCTATGAATTGTTGTCCTCCATCTTGTTAGCAGCCTTGCTTAGGTCTTGCAACCTGAAGGCCATGGCTTCCTCGGTTGAGTTTATCCAGCTCACGCTGGGTCTTCCTCTTTTCCTGTCTTCATCTTTTCCCGGTGGCTCTTCTCACAATGTCACCTAAGAAGCCTCAGTTTAGTCATTTTAGCTTCCAGGGAGAGTTCAGGCTTGATTTGATTTCAAAGGCAGCGGTTTAAACGCACACAAACACACGGCACATTTGGGGACAAATGGTGGCTTGCAAAATGCAAAACCCCAGACGTTGCTGCTTTCTGGACAATGACGCTCCAATATCCTGGGCTGTTGATGGTTTCACCCAGAGCCGAGAGTCAGCCCTGCAGCTTTCACCAGAGGCCTGCATCTCCTGCCCATGCCAGGCTTCAATACCTGCAACAGAGGAGGAGCAGAAACTCAGCCCAGAGCTCATTCAGCTGTCAAAGATGTCCCTCACCTCCAAGAATGGAACCCTCCACCAATGAACTTTTTTTTTTTTGGATTTATATCCCGCCCTCCTCTCCGAAGAGTCTCAGAGCGGCTCACAATCTCCTTTACCTTCCTCCCCCACAACAGACACCCTGTGAGGTGGGTGGGGCTGGAGAGGGCTCTCACAGCAGCTGCCCTTTCAAGGACAACCTCTGCCAGGGCTATGGCTGACCCAAGGCCATTCCAGCAGCTGCAAGTGGAGGAGTGGGGAATCAAACCCGGTTCTCCCAGATAAGAGTCCGCACACTTAACCACTACACCAAATTGGCTCTCCCACACCAAACTGGACTCAATGAAGTCCTAGGGAAGCTGCTTTTCAGAAAAGCTGGCCTGCCTTTGCCGATTTCCTCGGCCTTCTAACCTTCTCAGGAGTCTCAGGGTTTCCCCAGCCAGGGACTTAGATGCAAGGCAGACTTTGACAGTCTGGTGGGCGACAGGGTTGGTATCAGAATCTTGAGAATTGGCTCAGGCCCTCGGTACGTCTGGATAGATTTTTTTTTTGTCTGTCTAGAAACTGAGAGTGTTGTGGTTTCATTCACAGGCTTGTTTGAGAAACACAAGTTGCTGTTCTCCTTCAACATGACGATCAAGATCGAACAGGCTGATCACAGAGTCCCTCAGGATGAACTGGACTTCTTTTTGAAAGGTAGTGGAAGATACTGTCTAGTACTCAAAGCTAGACATGATCATGTTATCGGGTACAAAAAAACTACCGGCTCGCAGTGCAACTTAGACCATAAGAACATCAGCCTAGTGGTCCATCTAGTCCAGCATCCTGTCTCACACGGTGGCCTCAACCAGTTCCTCTGGAGGGCCAACAACAGGGCAGAGAGGCTGAGGCCTTCCCCTCAGAAGAGCCCTGCTGGGTCAGACCAGTGAGGGTCCATCTAGTCCAGCATCCTGTCTCACACAGTGGCCTCAACCAGTTCCTCTGGAGGGCCAACAACAGGGCAGAGAGGCTGAGGCCTGCCCCTCAGAAGAGCCCTGCTGGGTCAGACCAGTGAGGGTCCATCTAGTCCAGCATCCTGTCTCACACAGTGGCCTCAACCAGTTCCTCTGGAGGGCCAACAACAGGGCAGAGAGGCTGAGGCCTTCCCCTAAGAAGAGCCCTGCTGGGTCAGACCAGTGAGGGTCCATCTAGTCCAGCATCCTGTCTCACACAGTGGCCTCAACCAGTTCCTCTGGAGGGCCAGCAACAGGGCAGAGAGGCTGAGGCCTTCCACTCAGAAGAGCCCTGCTGGGTCAGACCAGTGAGGGTCCATCTAGTCCAGCATCCTGTCTCACACAGTGGCCTCAACCAGTTCCTCTGGAGGGCCACCAACAGGGCAGAGAGGCTGAGGCCTTCCCCTCAGAAGAGCCCTGCTGGGTCAGACCAGTGAGGGTCCATCTAGTCCAGCATCCTGTCTCACACAGTGGCCTCAACCAGTTCCTCTGGAGGGCCACCAACAGGGCAGAGAGGCTGAGGCCTTTCCCTCAGAAGAGCCCTGCTGGGTCAGACCAGTGAGGGTCCATCGAGTCCAGCATCCTGTCTCAAACAGTGGCCACCCAGTTCCTCTGGAGGGCCACCAACAGGGCAGAGAGGCTGAGGCCTTTCCCTCAGAAGAGCCCTGCTGGGTCAGACCAGTGAGGGTCCATCTAGTCCAGCATCCTGTCTCAGACAGTGGCCTCAACCAGTTCCTCTGGAGGGCCAACAACAGGGCAGAGAGGCTGAGGCCTTCCCCTCAGAAGAGCCCTGCTGGGTCAGACCAGTGAGGGTCCATCTAGTCCAGCATCCTGTCTCAAACAGTGGCCTCAACCAGTTCCTCTGGAGGGCCACCAACAGGGCAGAGAGGCTGAGGCCTTTCCCTCAGAAGAGCCCTGCTGGGTCAGACCAGTGAGGGTCCATCTAGTCTAGCATCCTGTCTCAAACAGTGGCCACCCAGTTCCTCTGGAGGGCTACCAACAGGGCAGAGAGGCTGAGGCCTTCCCCTAAGAAGAGCCCTGCTGGGTCAGACCAGTGAGGGTCCATCTAGTCCAGCATCCTGTCTCACACAGTGGCCTCAACCAGTTCCTCTGGAGGGCCACCAACAGGGCAGAGAGGCTGAGGCCTTTCCCTCAGAAGAGCCCTGCTGGGTCAGACCAGTGAGGGTCCATCTAGTCCAGCATCCTGTCTCAAACAGTGGCCTCAACCAGTTCCTCTGGAGGGCCACCAACAGGGCAGAGAGGCTGAGGCCTTTCCCTCAGAAGAGCCCTGCTGGGTCAGACCAGTGAGGGTCCATCTAGTCCAGCATCCTGTCTCAAACAGTGGCCAGCCAGTTCCTCTGGAGGGCCACCAACAGGGCAGAGAGGCTGAGGCCTTCCCCTCAGAAGAGCCCTGCTGGGTCAGACCAGTGAGGGTCCATCTAGTCCAGCATCCTGTCTCACACAGTGGCCTCAACCAGCTCCTCTGGAAGTCCAACAACAGTGCTTAGAGGCTGAGGCCTGCCCCTGATGTTGCCTCCTGGCTCTGGGATTTAGAGGCTTAGTGCCTCTGAATATGGAGGTTCCCCTCAATCACCATAGGTAGTAGCCATTGATAGACTAATCCTCCATGAATCTATCTAATCCTCCTTTAAAGCCATTCATTCCTGTGGGCATTGCTGCACTCTCTGGCAGCAGATCCCACAGTTTAATCGCTCTCTGTGTGAAGCAGTATTTCCTTTTGTTCGTCCTGAACCTCCTGCCCATCAGCTTTGTTGGATGCCCTCGAGTTCTAGTATTTGGGAAGAGGGAGGAAAAAATTATCTTCGCCCACTCTCTGTACCCCATGCATAATGTGACAAACTTCTATCATGTCCCCACCTTAGCTGACTCTTTTCTAAACTGAAAAGTCCCAGACCCCTTCATCCTTTTCTTGTATGACAGATGGAAAGTGAACAGTTCCATTCTTTCTATTTTTAAAAGTTTTATTTGTTTCAAAAAATAGAAGGGAATAGAGAATAAGAGTACATTTTAATCTTGTTCTGCATAAAAAAGGCTTTCAAAAAACATAAGTCTGCATCTGCAGTATTTTGTTATAATACATAAATTGTCAGTTGTTATTGTCTCTAAATGATGCATCATCAACATTATAGAATTTTATGTTATAAATCTTTTAGTTAAAATATCTATTGAATTTAACAAATCTAATAAAGGCAACCTTGTAATACAGCGCAAAGGAAAAAAAAGATATGAGTTCACACCAGAGAATCTTAAGAGTCTTGAGTATCTAGCCAGGCATAAAATTTCATCCAATATTTTCTTGCTTCTTCCTTAGATTACCCAGCCACCAGCTGGGACAAAAAGTCCAGCTCAGCTGTTTCCAGATTTTTTTCCCACCAAGTCCCTTCTCATGGGACAATTCCATTCTTTATCAGATTAATAACTTATACTTACATCTGAAGTTGTTTTGTTAAGCATGTGGCCTGATTATTTTACTTCACGTTTAAAATCTGAGGTTACTGCTTTATTGTTACGAGCTGGTAAAATTACTTTAGGACGTCTTTGGAAGACTGATAAAAGTTCCTTCTTTGAAGCGGTGCTAGGAAAGCATTTGGGGCATTTTGGTTAATGAGAAGGTCACTTCTCAATCTATGGCTGCTGGGAATGGACACTTCTTAGTAATACCTTTCTGGAAAAGTGGTTTGACTTTTTCTCGTATGTTAATGAACACCCTTCTTCTTCTTGTTCGATGCCTTCCAAATACGTTCATTTTATGTTGTATTAGTGACTGTAATAGGAAACCCTTTTAAAATCTAGCTTTGGTGGACCCTATTCTACTTTGTTCATGGTTTATTGTTTTATTTTTAAATGTGGTTATTTGAGATTATCTTACTGTGTTTTATATTATATCAATAATTATTAGATAATATGTTCATGTTATTGATTGGGGCGTTGCCATACCCTGTCGGTTGGTTTTTCTTTTTGCACTTTAAAAATTTCCAATAAAAAAAATTTAAATTGGAAAAAAACGACAACTTCTGCTTACTGTCCGAATTAAGTATGTAAATTGCGGGGGGAGGCCTTTTGTAAATGATCTGTGGTGCTCATTCAGTTTCCCACCCCGTCTCAAGGCAATCTTTCTCTGGAGAAGAGTGCCCGGAAGAAGCCGTGTGCTTGGCTTGCCGATCAGGGCTGGGAAGACATCATCCGTGCTGCGGAACTGTTTCCTGAGAAGTTTGGGTCTCTTCCGGATGACGTGGAGGATAATCCAGATGAGTGGAAAGCTGTGAGCGAGATTCTCCGTCTTGAATGTTCCCCTTGGAGGGCTGCTGCCTTTCCCTTGGCAAAGTCAGGGCTGGCCCTAGACTGTCTGGCACCCTAGGCGAGGCTAATTTCTGGCGCCCCACTGCACTGATGACATCACTGAGTCACATGGGGGGGCGCCCCCAGAAGGTCAGTGCCCTAGCCAATCGCCTAGTTTGCCCAGTGGCAGGGCTGGCCTTGGGGTAAAGTACAGGGATCAGTGGCTTGGCTTATGGGTCCTGCCTCCTACAGGCTATTATTCACAGGGAGATGAGAGCTCCAATGAGACACCAGGCCTCTAGTCGCAGGGCTTTATTTTTGGAATGTCTTCCCACCAGCAGTTGTGCGCGTGTGAAGTGCCATCGAGTCACTTCTGACTTATGGTGACCCTAGGAATTAACGATCTTCTTCGTGGTCTCTGTGCAGTCCCACACATGGGTTTTCCCGCTGGAACGAACCCGACCTCGGAGAATTCAAAGCTAGCCTTAAGCGATATTTTTGGCGCGCACTTCCTCCCGCTCTGGGGAGCAGGCATCCACTGCGCATGCCTGGAGCGGGGGGAAGGCACTCCACCCACCAGTTTCTTTCCGACCGCCGCCCGGGATAGTCCTTCCTCGTTGCGTCTCCTCTCAACTAGCCTCCTCAGCCGTTTTTTCTTCGCTACCGCTCAACGTTTTTCCTCACTTTCTCTTCTACTTCACTTCACTTCTGTCTGGTATAGTAAAAAAAAAAAGAAAAAAGAAAAAGAAGAATATATATATATATATATATATTATATTTCTTCCCCTTTATCTCTTCCCCTTTCCTCCTTCCCCCCCCTTCTCCCCGGGCGTATGGAAGGAAAAGAAGTTAAAATCACTTTTAAGAAGTGTACCTGTTGCGGGACTAAGATTCCCTCCTCAGACGGCCACTCGTTGTGCTTGATTTGCCTGGGTGAAGCTCACAGAACTGATACTTGTACTCACTGTGCCCAGTTCGGCAAACAAGCTAGAAAGAACCGCGCCGCTAGACTGAACAGTCATTTACTGACGACATCTCTGCGTCCGGCTATGTCTCAAGTTTCTGAGCCTCAGAAGTCTCCACCTTCCCTCACACCTCAGAGGGTCGGTACGGCCCAGGCAGCTTCTGTGGCTCTGACTCCCAGGAAGCTTAAGCCCTCAAAGCACCCGAAGAAGCACCACGATTCCAAGAAAAAACACGGTGAATCGACGGGAAAAGAGAAATCCTCTTCGCCGCACCAGAGGGCTTCCGACGCGAAAGCCGCCATAGCGGTCTCTTCGCTCCGAGTGCTCACGGCTCCAACGCCGCCTCCAGTCCTGACTCCGGCAGATGCCATCGAATCCGAGGTCATCCGGATTGGCTCTCGATCACCATCGATACAAGAATTCCTGCCGGAGGAGCTTTTGGCGAAGGAACCAACTCAGCCATCTACACAGCTACTACAACAACAGCTCGACCTCGATTCCTTCCGGGACGTGACTGTCCCTCGTACCTACAAAGACGCTATGGTGTCTCCCCTCCGCTTCGACTCCCCACGCCATCGAGACCATGCACCCGATAGGCGTCACGGAAGATCACTCTCTAGGGACAGACATTTTGCGTCCCCTATAAACAGAGACAGACTGAAACACCGGTACCAGACATCCCCATACAGGGAGAAGAGCACACGATACCGTGATCGATCCTTCAGTAGGGACGAAGGGAGTCGGTACCATAGCAGATCACGCTCTCCATCCCGATGCTCCTACCTGCGCTATACACCGTCAAGATCCCCTTCTATAGAATCTTACCGCACCCGTAGGCCCCGTGACCCACGGTACCAGGATGTGGGACATCGGGAACGGTACCACGACCGGTATCAACGACATGACTCGACCAGGTACCAACAACAGGATCTAGCACGGTACCAACAGCAAAAGGACTTGGGCCGGTACCAGCCACAGGATTCAGCACGGTACCAACACCAGCAAAGTCCACCACGGTACCAACAGCACCTGTCCTATCGTCATTCCGAACAGACAGTATCGCCTCGCCATCGGGTCCCAGTCTCTCCTACACCGTCAACATCTAAGCAAACCGACCAGCAAGCCAAACTACCCTTGCCACCGGAACCCCTTACACCGAATCCACAGGATCCACGGGATGAAGACGAGTCGGACCTTGAGGCTTCAGATTCTTCACAATCCTTATCACAACCAGCCTCACCAGCCTCCGACATAGCCAAGCCTGCAGATCTCTCTCCCTCAGAAGGAGCCAAGTCCTATTTGGACCTCATAACCGACATGGCCACAGCCTTGAACATCAAGTTGACCACTGACCTTCCTAAAGTTACCAACGTCGTCCACGATTTGATCAACGCAGACCTACCTGCTACCTCTTCATTGCCCATGCTTCCGGTCCATCTGGAGGCACTGAAGGAGGCTTGGGATAAGCCAGCCTCTATACCACCAACGTCTAAACGTGTTGAGTCACTGTACAAAATACACGCTCCAGAGTCAAAATTTTTATTCAACCATCCAGCGCCTAACTCTATGATTGTACATTCGTCATCGAAAACTAAACAAACAGGCCACCCTGTACCACCAGAGAAAGAGGGGCGTAAATTGGATACACTAGGGAGAAAGCTTTATTCAATCTCCACAGCATCAGCAAAGATCAATAAGTACATGGCTCACTTCGCGGCATATGCACACAATATTGCAGCACAACTCACTACTCTAGTGCCATCGCTACCTGAAGCATCACAACGACAGGCCACCAAGTTACTAAGGGAGCTTAATCGCCTTAGCAAGCAACAGATTAATACTGTTCGCCACTCAGTCGGATGCACATCCAGATCGATGGCGACCGCAATAGCTCTTAGGAGACACGCCTGGCTTCGCTCGTCCACCTTACAACAGGACATTAAGTACAAAATAGAAGATCTCCCATTTGATGGGCAGGGTCTATTTAATGCCACCACGGACGATATCCTTACCACCGTGGATGACAGTAGGAAAAGAGCAAAGCGACGGGGGGTAACCCAACAGCAACCTCAAGGCAACAGGCAGAGACCTTGGAAAACCCCCTTTTATAAGCGCACTAGATCTCCAAAGCAATCTGATTACTGGAGAAGGAGGGCACCCTCTGCAAAGCAGCCCTTCCAGCAACGCCAAAGACCGCAACCTTCTAAAAAGACCACTCCCCCAAACAAGCAGTCTCTTTGACTTCACCCCCTCCACTCCCAGGCTCCTTCCCTTCCTACCGACGTGGCAGTCCATAACAACGGACTCTTGGGTACTGCAAATTATAAAGAAAGGTTACCTCATAGAGTTCACTTCACAACCAAAGAACTCGCACTTCCTTGCAACCCCTCCCTCACAGGCTCTACAAGACGAAATCGACATCCTTCTGGCCAAACAGGCCATAGAGCCAATCCCCCCCCAATACCATCGCACGGGGTTTTACTCCCGGTACTTTCTGGTACCAAAGAGAGACGGGGGCCAGCGCCCAATCCTGGACTTACGCAGACTGAACAAGTACATACGTCACACAAAATTCCGCATGATTACCCTACAGTCCACACTGCCACTCATTCCCAAGGACGCATGGATGGCGCTGATAGATCTTCAGGACGCGTACTTCCATATTACCATCAACAGCTGCCACAGAAGATTCCTGAGATTCGCCATGGGGAATGCCCACTACCAATTCCGGGCACTTCCTTTCGGCCTTTCAACCGCCCCAAGGGTTTTCACAAAATGTATGGCAGTGGTAGCAGCGTTCCTCCGTCAGCGGGGCATAGCCCTTTACCCCTATATAGACGATTGGTTGATGGTGGGAAGCTCGGAAAAACAGCTCAGAGAGCACATTCAAATAACCCTTCACCTCCTCGCTACTCTAGGGTTGCAGGTCAACCATCAAAAGTCTCAACTCTCCCCCTCGCAGACAATACAATTCATCGGGGCATATCTATCCACCACAGACCACAAGGCCTACTTACCTATAGACAGGGTTGCGAATATCCAAACCCTGGCCAACAATATAATCTTCCATCCGACACAAACAGCCCTCGTGTTTCAGCGCATGCTAGGTCTGATGGCAGCAACAACCGCGGTTCTCTCACATGCGCGGCTTCACATGCGGCCTCTACAACTATGGTTTGTCAGAACTTTTCACCCACAGAGGCAGTCACAACGGACGTTACTCTCAGTTCCCAACCACATTCTACCATCCCTACAGTGGTGGACAAGTCAGCACAACCTTCTACAAGGAATGCCCTTCCTGAAACAATCACCTTCAACTGTTGTCACTACAGATGCGTCGAGATGGGGGTGGGGAGCCCACCTCGACTCTCTGATGGTCCAGGGACAGTGGACAGCGAACGAAAAGCTCCTGCATATCAACTGCCTCGAGCTCCTTGCTGTTCACAGGGCACTAAAATCCTTCCTGCCATCTCTGCACGGTCGCCACATACAAATAACATCAGACAATGTGGCGACTGTGTTCTATATCAATCGACAAGGAGGGACTGCATCCTCCCGCCTCTGCAAGATGGCTCTACGCTTGTGGCATTGGAGCATCGCTCACAATATCCATCTGACTGCAGTGCACCTACCAGGGGTGCAGAATACGCAAGCAGATACTCTGAGCAGGATGACAGTAAACGATCACGAATGGTCAATCAAGAGGAAGTACCTCCTCCCTGTCTTCACTATGTTTGGTGCCCCAACCATAGATGTCTTTGCGTCCCCGGACAACGCTCAATGCGACATTTTCTACATGAGAGGCCCTCCCTCCTCCCTGTCACCAGGGGATGCGTTCCTACAAACATGGAACGGTCCACTTCATTTCCTTTTCCCACCGATTCCGCTCATAACAAGGACAATTCAGAAGTTGCAGTTGGACCACACGAGCTGTATCTTGGTCACACCTTGGTGGCCACGCCAGGCGTGGTTCACCACTCTGCTTCTCCTATCAGACAATACCTATCACTGCTTCCCGCAGGTACAGGATCTTCTGTCACAACAGAAGGGCAGGGTCCTACACCACAACCCCTCAGTCCTCAAATTAACAGCTTGGAGGATCAGTTTTTAGGGTTTCCTGACGACGTCAGACACATCCTTTTAAACGCCAGGAAACCCTCTACTAGGAAATCCTACACAGCTAAATGGAAACGCTTTACCCAATATGCCATGCGTAATAATTTCCACCCTGCGTCCTCCTCCATCTCGCAGATCCTTACTTACACCGTCTCTCTCTCGAAATCTGGTCTTACTTACTCCTCACTTAAGGTACATCTAGCAGCCATCTCTGCTTTCCACCAGAGCATAGAGGGCCGTACAGTGTTCGCACACCCTGTTACAAAATCTTTCTTGAAGGGAATCCTTCACCTTAAACCTCCGACAAGGCAACTTTACCCTACATGGAGTTTATCTGTAGTGCTCAGTCAATTGATGAAGCCCCCCTTCGAACCTATGGCGTCTATCCCTTTGCACCTTTTATCGTGGAAAACAGCCCTGCTAGTGGCGCTCACCTCAGCTAAAAGGGCCAGTGACATCTGCGCTTTTCGATCAGATCCGCCCTACACTGTCTTCCATCATGACAGAGTGGTTCTGAGGCCGGACCCAAATTTCTTACCCAAAGTGGTGTCACCTTTCCACCTTCAAAGTGTAACAACCTTACCATCTTTCTTCCAACACCCCTCGGATTCGGGACAAAAATCTCTCTATAACCTCGACGTGCGTCGAGCCCTTGCCTTCTACTTGGACAGGACTGCTGCATTTCGCAAGGATCTGGCATTGTTTGTTTCCTACGGAACCCACAAGAAGGGACAGAAACTCTCTATACAGAGACTGTCTAAATGGCTGGCTATATCACTTTGTTACAAGTTAGCTAAACAACCAGTTCCAGAACCTCTAAAGGGACACTCTACTAGGGCACTAGCCACATCCTCCGCCTTTGCGAGGGGCATTCCCATTGAAGACATCTGTGCAGCAGCAGTATGGTCTTCGTCGTCCACCTTCGCCACGCATTATGCCATGGACATTCATGCAAGGCGAGACTCTTCCTTCGGGCAAGCCGTACTCCGCTCCATCTTCAACTGAGCTGCCATGCTCTCCCATGGTAAGTGGGAGTACCTGACTGTTCCGTTATATATAACCTAACCTCTGAAATTTCTCTTTCAGAAACAGCACCCACCTCCGTGCAGGTTAGCTCATCAGTCACCCATGTGTGGGACTGCACAGAGACCACGAAGAAGATAAACAGGTTGCTTACCTGTAACTTATGATCTTCGAGTGGTCATCTGTGCAGTCACACACGCCCACCCATCCGTCCCCGCTGCTGTTTCTGCGATTTCACATCCCTTAGACTCTATTGCACGTAACAGCGGCTAGAAAGAAACTGGTGGGTGGAGCGCCTTCCCCCCGCTCCAGGCATGCGCAGTGGATGCCTGCTCCCCAGAGCGGGAGGAAGTGCGCGCCAAAAATAACGCTTAAGGCTAGCTTTGAATTCTCCGAGGTCGGGTTCGTTCCAGCGGGAAAACCCATGTGTGTGACTGCACAGATGACCACTCGAAGATCATAAGTTACAGGTAAGCAACCTGTTTTTCTCCAAAATGTCCTTTTGTTAACAGCCTTGCTCAGTCCTTGGAACCTGAGGACCCTCGTGGCTTCCTCTATTGAGTCCATCTCTTTCACGTTGGGTCTTCCTCTTTTCCATCTGCCTTCAGCTTTTCTTACCATTGTTGCCTTTTCCAGTGGTTCTTCTCATATAACATGAACGAAGTTAGAGAACTTCAACTGAGTCATTTTTGCTACTAGGGAGAGTTAAGGCTTGATTTGATTTAGGACTCACTGATTGGTCTTTTTGATAGTCCACAGCAGGGCTTTTTCGGTAGCAAGAACTCCTTTGCATATTAGGCCACATCCCCCTGATGTAGCCCATCCTCCTGGAGTTTACAGTAAGCCCTGTACTAAGAGCCCTGTAAGCTCTTGGAGGATTGGCTACATCAGGAAGGTGTGGCCTAATATGCAAAGGAGTTTCTGCTACAAAAAAAGCAGAGTAGTTCATGGCATATAAAAACCTCGCTTTCCTGTAGAGTTATATACCAGAATCTCTAGTATCCGGTCACTTTCGTATGGGTTACTCACCCTGACTTGGATGCTATTGGGAAGCAGGTTGTTTTTATCCTTCCTTCCCCACAGCATCCTGATACTTCTGTGCCCTTGTCCACAGTATCCATAAAACTCTCCTCCAACACCTCCTTTGAAGTTATGAATCCACTTTCTTCCTCTCAGCTGTCTTCCATTGTCCAACTTTCACATCCATCCATTGTAGTGGGGAATTTTACGGCATGACATCTTGATCTTGCTTGCCAGTGGCACATCCTTACAGCAGAGTAGTTCATGGCATATAAAAACCTCGCTTTCCTATAGAGTTATATACCAGAATCTCAAGTATCCGGTCACTTTCGTATGGGTTACTCACCCCGGCTTGGATGCTATTGGGAAGCAGGTTGTTTTTATCCTTCCTTCCCCATACTTCTGCGCCCCTCCTGGGTCTGTCTGTCTTCCTTCCTTCCTTCCTTCCTTCCTTCCTTCCTTCCTTCCTTCCTTCCTTCCTTCCTTCCTTCCTTCCTTCCTTCCTTCCTTCCTTCCTTCCTTCCTTCCTTCCTTCCTCCCTCCCTCCCTCCCTCCCTCCCTTTTTATTTATTTATTTATATCCCGCTCATTCCATACAGACTCAAGGCGGCTAACAGCATAAAATAGTAAACAAAAGCAATATTAAAACAATGAAACAATCAGATAAGTAACAATGGGGCTACTTCAGGCAGATCATATCATATTTTCTTTCTCACGCGCCCAGATCCTGGGCAGTTAGTAATGAAAGCGCTGTGGATCCAGATGTGGTGGCAGGCCTCTCCCATTAGATGTTATATGCTGGGGTGGCCAGCGGTAGTTCTTCAGATGTTTTTTGCCTACAACTCCCATCAGCCCCAGCCATTGGCCATGCTGGCTGGGGCTGATGGGAGTTGTAGGCAAAAAAACATCCAGAGAGCTACCGTTGGCCATCCCTGTTATATGCCCTCTGATGTTATGTCATTTCTCATAAACTTATTCAGACCTGCTTTGCTGCAGTGTTTGGGGTGGCACCCATGTGGGTGAGAAAGTCTCAGTCCTCCCAGTCCTACCCACATCAGATCAGCCCCATTTCTCCAAAGGAAACATAGTTCCCCCCACCCCACTACAACCAGAGGGCTTTTTTTTTTTAAGTCAGTTAAAAAACTTCCTTGGAGGTTTTGAAACAGAGGCTGGATGGCCATCTGACAGCAATGCGGATCCTGTGAATTTAGGGGGAGGTCTTTGTGAGTTTCCTGCATTGTGCAGAGGGTTGGACTAGATGACCCTGGAGGTCCCTTCCAACTCTATGATTCTATGATATATTGTTACATTATAGTGAATTTGCCCATCAGATTTGTTAAATTCCCACCTGTCAGAATTCCCCCCCCCACAAAAAAAGTAAGTCTCTTGCCTCCTCTGTTACTAGAGTGGTGGGGATGGAGGTGGGAGACCATGGGCAGCCTGCCTCATAGAAGCTTTGTTGCTCCTGTGTTGGGCACCCCGCTAGCTTGTCCGCTTTTGGAAAGCACTCTTGCCACTTCTTTGGGAAGCGACACCAAGCAGGTGTTCAGCACTGTGGTGTTCTCTCTCACCTTTCCTCCCCAGTGGTATGATATCGATGCCCTGGAACAAGTCCCTTTTCCCATGGACTACGGGAAGCGCCTCACCAACTTCCAGAAGCTGCTGCTCTTGCGTTGCTTCCGGGTGGACCGCGTCTATCGTGCGGTGACTGACTACGTCACTCACACCATGGGAGTGAAGTAAGTGGTTTCCCTTTCACCTTGTTCCCCGTAGAAAACCAGATCTCTGTGCCACGCTTCGGTACAATCTCCCCTCCCCTCCTCCCCAGATACGTCCAGCCTCCGGTGATCAGCTTTGAAGCCATCTTCGACCAGAGCACCCCGAATTCGCCCATTGTGTTCATCCTGAGCCCTGGCTCCGACCCTGCCAGTGACCTGATGAAGCTAGCAGAGCGGACGGGCTTTGGAGGGAATCGGCTCAAGTTTCTGGCCATGGGCCAAGGGCAGGAGAAGGTGAGCTGGGGCTGAACAGTTCAGGTTTCTGGGGACCGCTCCCTGGGTGCATCTCTAGGCACGGGGACTCCGCAAGGCTCTGGCCCAACCGCTTTTTGTCTGCTCCTGACCGCAGGGCTTTGCGTGCTTCCAGTTCAGCACTTAAGCTTGAAAGGGTGGGAGGCAGGCCTGATTTTGGGCAGGAGCTCACAGGAGCAGAGCTCCAGAACCTCCAAATTTTATTGTGCTCTTTCTTTCTTACCCCTCCCTCCTAATTCGGCGCCCCCCTCCCTGCACCCTAGGCGAATGCCTAGTCTGCTTAATGGGCGAGCCGGCCCTGCCTAGAGGTGCAAAGGCTCGGAAAAAAACTGGAAAAATTTGAAAAAAAACCCAGGTTTTTTCCATTTTTTTTCCTGAAGCCTTTTTGTGTGGGTTTTTTTCCGAAAAATTGAAAAAAAGGAAAAGAAAAGAAAAAAATTGATTATGGAACATTTAATTTAACATGATGAATAAAATATTTTAAGACAAAGTGGTTCAAATATTTTCCAAATCATTTCTAAAAAATATGTATGGTATCAGATTATTCTAATTTCTGTGCACTGAGGACAAGCAAGTCCTAGGTCACGCCGATTCATTGAAACTTAGTCCTACACTCCCTTCTGTACACTCCTCCCCCTCTTCAATTCTTTTTATGAGAATGAGGTTTTTATTTTTATTTAATACTGTGGAGAGGAAATATGAATAATTGTTAACTTCTTGATTTTTAAACATTGTTTTGTGGAGGTTTTTTTTTGTCTGTTCCACATAAACTAGTAAACGGTTCAGGAGAGTGTTGCTCCATTTGTTACATTTGTTCCTAAAGGAACAGAATGACTTTCAATCTGGAAAAGAAAAAAAGAAGTGCTAATGTAGCATTTTTTCAATTTTTCTGAAAATTTCTGTTCCCCCCCCCCCCAAAAAAAAAACGGGAAAAACCTGGGGTTTTTTCCGAGCTTCAAAATTTCCGGAAATTTTACGTCTCTAGCCCTGCCTGCACTATTATTTTTTTTTTCTGAGAATGGTCCAGTGTCCGATTTTAAGTGGTACCCAGTAATGTGTTAATCTTTAGAAATCCTAGCCCAGGGTACCACTTGATCACTGTGAGAATTTTGCAGGACTCCTAAGATTGGCCAAATGTTCTAATATTTCCCCCCACAAAAAATGGGAAAACAACCCAGACATAGAAAGCAGACAGATGGAAATCTTCATCCTGCCTCTGTGACCACAGAGGAGAAATAAATTTAAAAAGTATGATGGGAGTCAGGTCTTATTATGACAACTATAAACTCAAGAAGCATTTGAAGGTAGATGCTGAGCTGATATAATTTAGTAGACCCTCCGGTGACGTCAGGGGTGTGTGGCATATGCAAACGAGTTAAGCAAATGAGTTGGGCTAATGAGCTCCGGCACCTCTTTTTCTACAAGACCCCTGGTGGAAAGCAAACATATTGTGCTGGGAAAACGTTCTGTGCCGCATCCTTCTACGTGGACTGGGCCACTGGCACACAGAGAGTGTGGGGATTAGCAAAGCAGTGGCACAGACATGCAGTGTCCATCTCTATGTGCTCCCACAGCTTGCCGCAAAAAGCTCTGCGTACTTAGATGAGCAAGCAGACTGCTGTTCTCTGGCTCACATTTCCAGGATTCAAAATGTCAAGAATGGAGTAAAGGTGGCCCTCTTCACCTGTGGGTGTTCTCCACCCTTTTGCTGGAGCCTTCTGGATTCCTTGATGCCACCGTGAAACTGACACATTCCTTTTTTTTTTTTTTCAAATTATCGCTCCAGGTGGCGCTGCAGCTGCTGGAGAACGCGGTGGCGCGCGGGCAGTGGCTGATGCTCCAGAACTGCCACCTTCTGGTGAAGTGGCTGATTGATTTGGAGAAGGCGCTCGAAAGGATAGTGAAGCCACACCCGGATCTGCGCTTGTGGTTGACAACAGACCCTACCAAGGGGTTTCCGATTGGGATACTCCAGAAATCTCTAAAGGTACAATAGCACTGGGATCATCTGGGATGGAGCTTGCTGGATGTACTTCACTCAGGGCTTTGATCTTGACAAGGGCTGGCCTGAGGGCTTCCGTATGTATCTGCAAGAGGGTTAGCGAGCGCTCTCACAGAGGTTGTCCTTGAAAGGGCAGCTTCTGTCAGAGCTGTCTCAGCCCCACCTACCTCACACGGTGGCTGTTGTGGGGAGGGGAAGGGAAAGGAGATTGTAAACAGCTCTGAGTGGGTAGTGAAGGGCGAGGTATAAATCCTCCATCACCATCATCACCATTCTCCTTTTGTAAAAACCCCCCAAATCTCAGCTGCTATGCCCACAAATTGTTTTTTTGCATTGTTAGTTTAGTTTAGTTTTTTTTTTCTGCATGGTTTTCAGAGCCAAGGACAATGGAACTCACTGGCTAAACAGAATGATACACTCTCGTTTGTTTGCTGTTTTCTCCCTGTCTGAAAGCATTAAGCCCACATCTCTGCCGAGCTGGGCCTCTGTGTCAGTGGGGCAGACGATCCGACAGAGAAGATGACGGCATCCAGCTGGTCCCTGTCTGAGGCTTTCATCGCCTCCCAGCTGACCTGATTCTTTTTTAAATCGCAGACTGGAGGAGCTGCAATAATGCCCTTTCAACAAAAACTCAGCTTCTCCTTCTGTAAACCCCTCCTGCGAATTTAATCACATCATCAACCAGATGCCGAAGCAGTAGAGCAACACCACCCACTGCCATAAGGCTGCACTTTCCCACTCCAGTGGTGTCCTGCAAACGGCCTGCAAAACCGGTTGGGGCTGCAACAGAGAAAGGATGCTTTGCATGCAGAAAGGCCCACAGACTCGGCCCCCTGTATTCCTCCACTGAAATGACTTCAGCAGAATAACTTGGAAAGACCCTTGCCTGAGTGAGACCTTGGAGGATCAGAGAAGCACCCCCGTGCTCAGTGGACTGGCTCAGCATCTGACAAACACACAAATGGGTTGTTGTGATTCTTTGGGATGCAATGAATATCCTCCCATGGCTAGCAGGAGAGGAGGGGTGGAAAACTGCAAGAAGACAAAAACTGTAGTCAGCATTAGATCAAGATGGGTAGCCATGTTAGCAAAAGCGCCTCCCCTTCCACAAATGTTAGTCATCTTTAAGCTGCTACTGAACTCCTGCTGTTTCTACTGCTATGGTCAGTATTGTGGTGCAAGGAAAAGAGACAAGGCCAAAGATGCAGACAGTGGCTTCATTTTTGTAATGAACTTGCACTGAAGAAGAAGAAGAAGAAGGCCGTAGATTTATACCCCACCCTTCTCTGTGAATCAGAGTCTCAGAGTGGCTTACAATCTTCTTTAGCTTCTTCCCCCACAGCAGACGTCCTGTGAGGTGGGTGGGGCTGAGAGAGCTCTCACAGAAGCTGCCCCTTCAAGGACAGCTCTGCAAGAGCTCTGACTGATCCAAGGCCATTCCAGCAGGTGGAAGTGGAGGAGTGGGGGGAAATCAAACTTGGTTCTCCCAGAGTCCACACACTTATAAGTGCAGATTTATTGTATGTGGCCATTGGCCATCACAATACAAGGTTGAACACAGTATCATTAAAAGTATCATAAAAAGTGGTCAAACAGAAATAAAGAATGGTCCCAGAAACATACAGAACAATGAGTTAAGTCAGTTATAATGCAGCAATTACATAACCACAATTTCTGTGAAATTTCAGCAGGGACTATGGACATAGACAACAGGGCCCAACACACAGGCTGAAAGGGAAACAGTAATGGTATGCTCATGCTACCATGAAATGATATGTTTTACATCACGCTACGTTAAATAATATTCTTACACAGTAGAAATCCAGATGCAAAGCGCATTATTTAGTGTAGTGTAAGCATACCATACGTTTGGGTGACTGCCCAGCAAAACACACAAGTCATCTTCCTTTTCTCCCCTGTGTTAGGTGGTCACCGAGCCCCCCAATGGGCTGAAGCTGAACATGAGGGCCACCTACTTCAAAATTTCCCACGACTCTCTCGACCAATGCCCGCACCCAGCCTTCAAGTCCTTGGTCTACGTCCTCGCCTTTTTCCATGCCGTGGTTCAGGAGAGGAGGAAGTTTGGGAAGATCGGCTGGAACGTGCCTTACGATTTCAATGAATCAGATTTCCAGGTGAGCAGTTAAACTGCTTTCTCCAGGGACATCTTGCTTGGGAAGGGGCAACTCCCGGTCCTGCCGCTCCCAGCTCTGGTTTCTGGTTTCCGCTGTAGGTTCCATTCTGTAGAAGTCTGGCTTGTGTCCTGGAGGCTTTTGCTTTTACTGTCCATAATTTAAACAGGCCACTTGCCTGCATACACGTCTCACAAGAGAACAGCCCCCCCCCTTCCACACAACCTGTGGGCAAGAGTGCTCCCCGTCCAATAAGCAGCACACTGCAAGTCCTGTAGCAAAAGGAATCTTCTTCTTCTTCTTACTATTATTGTTATTATTCCGCCATTCCCCCATGGGGGCTCAGGGCGGAGTACATCCATACAGATAATAATAAAATCAGAATAAATTACAATGAAACCACAATAAAATCAATTACAATAACTAGTGAAGAGTCCAGCAGAATGATGTGGTAGGATGGTGCCGTAGTGTGCTACTGTAGTGTACCACATTATTAAAGTACAAATACTTAAAGTATTTAAGAATAAAGGGTTCTACGCAAGGAGGAGACGCGGTAGTAGTGAACGTAGCTCTCTTTATTCAGTACAGCATGGTAATGGCTGAACTCTTAAGACCGGCTTACTGGGCCAACTATATACAGTTCAAGGTTCCCGCGCTGGGACGCCATTGGATCGTTCAAACCAGCAGGGCGCCTGTGATTGGAGCAGGGCAGCAGGGCTTTGGATCCCACTGCCCCTTGTTCCCGAGTCCCCAAGCTCAGACCTCAAGGCTCCGATGAGCCAGGCCGGAACCTGGTTAATAGCGTCATTAGTCCACATGGACAACATTAAGAGAAAGCATGCATAGAGAGTGAAAGACTCTCATGGAACCTGTCAGCTTTCCAAGGGATACAGGAAACGCAGGCCGTTTTATACCTTTACTGCCTTCATCCCAAATTAAACAAACAACCGCGATTGGCTACCCAAGGGGTGGCTCCATGTACTTCAGAAACACCCCTCTGGATACTTCTGCTCACCTGCCTCTTGTGGTTTACAACTTCAAGAGGGCACATTCCTTTGTCCAGTCCAGGGTGCTTGCTTTGCTTTTTCCCCCACCCGCCTCTTAAAATAACTGGTTGCCAGGAAGCCTAAATATAATATAGTGGGCTCAATGCATAGAGGAGATGCGGGTGCAGCGATCGTAGCTCTTTATTTGAGTTACACCATGGTAACCAGTAGCTAAAGAAGACTGCCTAACTGAGCCAACAGGGGCCAACTTTATACAGTCCCTGGTTCCCGCGCTAGAACACCATTGGGTCGTTTGAACCAGCAGGGGGCCTCTGATTGGACCAGGGCAGCAGGGATTTGGATCCTACTGTCCATTGTTCTAGAGTCCCCAAGCTCAGTCCTCAGGGCTCCAATGAACCAGGCAGGAAGCCTAGTGAGGAACATACACAAGAGTCCACATATGCAACACTCAACTTAAAGCTTTCTGCAAACGCATCAGCTTGCAATTAGAACAATAGCTCCTTTGAGAAGTTAATTACCTACTTCAAGGATGCTGGTGGCTATCTTGTGTTTGGACACTACTGGAATTAGGGAAAGAAAAGGAAAGGTCCCCTATGCAAGCACCAGTCGTTTCCGACTCTGGGATGACTTTGCTTTCACGACGTTTTCACGGCAGACTTTTTACAGGGTGGTTTGCCATTGCCTTCCCCAGTCATCTACACTTCCCCCCCCAGCAAGCTGGGGACTCATTCTACCAACCTTGGGAAGGATGGAAGGCTGAGTCAACCTCGGGCCGGCTACCTGAACCAGCTTTCGCCGGGATAGAACTTAGGTCGTGAGCAGAGAGTTCAGATCACAGTACTGCAGTACTGCTGCTTTACCACTCTGCACCACGGGGCCACTACTGGAATTAAAATGAACTCTAATACAGATTCTTATATGCCTGACCAAAACGTCTCTCGTATTCTGATGTGGTTCTAAGCGTCAAATATGATTTCTTCATGTGTCTCTGGGTTGGTGACGTCAACTCAATATGCAAATAAGTGATCTTGTCCATCACTCCCCCAAATATTGAAGTGTCTACCCGACCTTGCCCTTTCAATATTCATCAGATCCCTGAATGCATCCCCACCCCCCAGGCTTTGATCTGCACTGCAAGCCCCGCCCCCCACCCCCATTTGTGTGAAGAAGGCGGCCCTCTTTGCTGTAGAGAGCCAATTTGGTGTAGTGCTTAAGTGTGCAGACTCTTATCTGGGAGAACCAGGTTTGATTCCCCACTCCTCCACTTGCAGCTGCTGGAATGGCCTTGGTTAGCCCATAGCTCTCCTAGGAGTTGTCCTTGAAAGGGCAGCTTCTGGGAGAGCTCTCTCAGCCCCACCCACCTCACAGGGTGAGGAGATAAAGGAGATTGTGAGCTGCTCTGAGTCTCTGATTCAGAGAGAAGGACGGGGTATAAATCTGCGGTCTTCTTCTTCTGTTACTTTCACAAGCAGATTCTGCAAAGATTGAGCAGGCTGAAGGTGAGCAGTCCCTAACATTCTTGTTTCCCCCACTCCAACAACCACCTAGGTCTGCATGGAAATCCTCAATACTTACTTGACCAAAGCATACCAGCAAAACGACGACAGGATCCCATGGGGGAGCCTCAAGTATCTCATCGGAGAGGTGAGCGAGTGCTCTGCGGCGAGGAGCGAAAGAAGCCTCGGGCGTGGTGGGCTTGAAGGGCGAGCCCGGGGGTGCGCTCCATCTGTCGAGGCTTCTGGGGCCTATGCCCTTTCGTCTCTTCAGAAACAAAGGATGTTATCGCAGCAGAGGAAAGCCTGACATCTGGCAGCTGCCTTCTGTATTAATTTTTAAAGTGAACTTTTAAAGCAACAGTAAATGTGAAGTAAATGTGACACTAAATTGTTCAGGGTGGTGAGAACCAGAGAGGATTGTGAGGAACTCCAAAGGGATCTGTTGAGGCTGGGTGAGTGGGCGTCAACGTGGCAGATGCGGTTCAGAGTGGCCAAGTGCAAAGAAATGCACATTGGGGCCAAGAATCCCAGCGACAAATACAAGTTGATGGGGTGTGAACTGGCAGAGACTGACCAAGAGAGAGATCTTGAGGTCGTGGTAGATAACTCACCGAAAATGTCAAGACAGTGTGCGATTGCAATTAAAAAAGGCCAACGCCATGCTGCGAATTATTAGGAAGGGAACTGAAAACAAATCAGCCAGTATCATAATGCCCCTGTATAAATCGATGATGCGGTCTCATTTGGAATACTGTGTACAATTCTGGTCACCGCACCTCAAAAAAGCATATTATAGCATTGGAAAAAGTGCAGAAAAGGGCAAGTAGAATGATTAAAGGGTTGGAACGCTTTCCCTATAAAGAAAGGTTAAAATGCTTGGGGCTCTTTAGCTTGGAGAAACGTTGACTGCGGGGTGACATGATAGAGGTTTACAAGATAATGCATGGGATGGAGAAAGTAGATAAAGAAGTCCTTTTCTCCCGTTCTCACAATACAAGAACCTGTGGGCATTCAATGAAATTGCTGAGCAGACAGGTTAAAACGGATAAAAGGAAGTCCTTCTTCACCAAAAGGGTGATTAACATGTGGAATTCACTGCCACAGGAGGTGGTGGCAGCTACAAGCATAGCCAGCTTTAAGAGGGATTGGATAAAAATATGGAGCAGAGGTATATATATATAAAAATATGGAGCAGTATATATATATGTGTGTGTGTGTGTATACACACAGACACATATATTGGCCACTGTGTGACACAGAGTGTTGGACTGGATGGGCCATTGGCCTGATCCAATATGGCTTCTCTTATGTTCTTAAGTTTGTGCTTGCCTCCTCTGCCTTCTCAGTTTTCATGATATGTGGTACGTCAGACTTTTTCTCTGGACTCAAGAGCGCTAAAAGGCTATCCTTAAAAAAGAAAGAAAGAAAAGATGGTGCTATCCCATGCCGCAGTAGCAGAGGACAATGGGTAGAAGGCTCTTGTAGCCTGACAGCCATGTCTTATGCATAGTGGGTTCAGGGCGGCACCCAAGGAAAGTTCACGTGAGGGCTTTTTTTGTAGCAGGAACTCCTTCGCATATTAGGCCACACACCCCTGGTGTAGCCAATCCTTCAAGAGCTTACAGGGCTCTTAGTACAGGGCCTACTGTAAGCTCCAGGAGGATTGGCTACCTCAAGAGGGTGTGGCCTAATATGAAGATGTGTTCTTGCTACCGAAAGAGCCCTGAGTGACACAATAGTCCATGTGCCTTGCAGTGCACAATCCTCAGAACATTTTCCTGGGAGCAGGCCCCACTGAATAGACCTGGGTAGAATTCTGAGTAGGCCCACTCAGAATCGCTTTCTTAGCGTTCCCTAAAGGTTCCCTCGCTCTGTCGATTTCCAGGTGATGTACGGGGGACGTGCCATCGACAGCTTTGACCGGCGCATTCTGACCATCTACATGGATGAGTATCTGGGGGATTTCATCTTTGACACCTTCCAGCCCTTTCATTTTTTCTGCAACGACGACGTTGACTACAGAATCCCCGAAGGGACTACGAAGGATGAGTTTGTCGGTAAGCCAAAGTGTCATTTAGTCCTTCTGTCTGCCTCGTATCAGTGACTCAGAGTAGCTCATGCCGAGGTTCACGGACCAGATGCACACCTTCTGCCAGGTGGCTGCCCTCCAGCCCCACAGGGATCATGCATCTGGGTTTCAAAGCCTAGTTTACTATAATGGCTCCGAGATGCATTTTATCTCTTCAGGAGCCAACAGCATATCATCACAGATCTAGTGAACTATGAGTGGACTAGACACCATGGGAGCGCTTTGCCCCCTGGCTTTCAAGGGTCTCAGGAGCAGAAGCTCAGGGGGCTGCAGTGGGAAAGAAAAGGCAGTGACTGCCTCTGCAAACTCCACCCCATTTGCAGACCATCATTTCCAGCAGTTGTATGTAGACATTCGGGGCTCCTGCCCTTTTCAAGTATATACCGTCCCACTGGATGGTTGTGTGCAAGCATAGCTGTCTGGTGGATTGTAGCCCTTGTGCCCTGGCCTGTGCTAATATGACCTCATTAGATCTCTGACAGTAACATAAGAACTTAAGAGAAGCCATGTTGGATCAGGACAATGGCCCATCCAGTCCAACACTCTGTGTCACGTAAGAACATAAGAGAAGCCATGTTGGATCAGGCCAATGGCCCATCCAGTCCAACACTCTGTGTCACATAAGAACTTAAGAGAAGCCATGTTGGATCAGGCCTGTGGCCCATCCAGTCCAACACTCTGTGTCACATAAGAACATAAGAGAATCCATGTTTGATCAGGCCAATGGCCCATCCAGTCCAACAGTATCACATAAGAACTTAAGAGAAGCCATGTTGGATCAGGACAATGGCCCATCCAGTCCAACACTCTGTGTCACATAAGAACATAAGAGAAGCCATGTTGGATCAGGCCAGTGGCCCATCCAGTCCAACACTCTGTGTCACATAAGAACATAAGAGAGGCCATGTTGGATCAGACCAATGGCGCATCCAGTCCAACACTCTGTGTCACATAAGAACATCAGAGAAGCCATGTTGGATCAGGCCAGTGGCCCATCCAGTCCAACACTCTGTGTCACATAAAAACATCAGAGAATCCATGTTGGATCAGGCCAATGGCCCATCCAGTCCAACACTCTGTGTCACATAAGAGAAGCCATGTTGGATCAGGCCAATGGCCCATCCAGTCTAACACTCTGTGTCACACAATGGTCAAAATAAAAAAAAAACCCCAAGTGCCATCAGGAGGTTCATAAGTGGGGCTAGAAGCCCTTCCACTTTGCTTCCCCAAGCACCAAGAATACAGAGCATCACTGCCCCAGACAGAGAGTTCCAACAATACACTGTGGCTAAGAGCCACTGATGGACCTCTGCTCCAGATGTTTATCCAATCCCCTCTTGAAGCTGGTTATGCTTGTAGATGCCACCACCTTCTGTGGCAGTGAATTCCACATGTTAATCACCCTTTGGGTGAAGAAGGGTGATTATCCGTTCTAACTCGACTGCTCAGCAATTTCATCGAATGCCCACGAGTTCTTGTATTGTGAGAAAGGGAGAAGAGGACTTCTTTCTCTACTTTCTCCATCCCATGCATTATCTTGTAAACCTCTATCATGTCACCCTGCAGTCGACGTTTCTCCAAGCTAGAGAGCCCCAAGCGTTTCAACCTTTCTTCATAGGGAAAGTGTTCCAACCCTTTAATCATTCTAGTTGCCCTTTTCTGCACTTTTTCCGGTGCTATAATATCCTTTTTGAGGTGCGGCGACCAGAATTGCACACAGTACTCCAAATGAGGCTGCACCATCGATTTATGCAGCCTTGGTTAGTTCTTGGATGATAGACTGACAAGGAAGTTCAAGGTTGCTATGCAAAGGCAGGCGATGGCACACCACCTTGACAGCGCTTTCCACCACCCGGCTTCTTCCTCAATCTGCCGTGACTCGGCAGCTAGACCAAGTGCTTCTCATCAGATATGGATATTTTGGAGCTTCTGTCTGAAGCGTATGTCCCGTTGGTTTTGCCCACTATGGCTGAAGTCACACCTGATCATTTAAGGTGTGACATGTGCATCCTAGAGAGAGCTGAAGGATGCTTCATTTTGCATTGCTCCAGAAGCCGTGGTAAAGAGGTTTTCTTGTGTTCTTTTCCCCTTAAGGCTCTGCCCCTGCTTTTTAATGGGTTATTGGTTACCTAAAATGAGGGGAATTGCATGATTTCTGTAGGGCAGCGGTGGCCAACGGTAGCTCTCCAGATATTTTTTTTGCCTACAACTCCCATCAGCCCTAGCCAGCATGGCCAATGGCTGGGGCTGATGGGAGTTGTAGGCATAAAACATTTGGAGAGCTACTGTTGGCCACCCCTGCTGTAGGGTACTGAAGCTAATTGAAAAGCAAAAAAAATGATGACGAAATTGAAACTTTGCATTCCTGCTCTAGTATTTCTCAAGACCACCTCTCATTTTTAGCGTTGATACGAAATGAATTTTTTTTTAAAGTGAATTATGCATTTTGCAAGTTCTCAAAAAACCCTGCAGCTCAAGTCAGACTTATAGAGTTCCTGAATGCGACTGCTTTCATTTAATCAGAAACAGAATCTGATTTCTTGTCCTGTTTTTGAGACACATTAAACTGTTTTCTACTGAGTCAGACTGGTATCTCTCAAGGTCAGTATTGTCTACCCAGACAGGCAACAGCTCTCCAGAGTCTCAGAAGCAGAGATTTAACAAATCACTTTCTACATGACCCAGTTCCTGCATTTGCCAGGAACTGAACCTGAGACCTTCCGTGTGCAAAGCAAATGCTCTTCCACGGAGCCACTGCCTCACATGTAGAAGAAGAAGATATTGGATTTATATCCTGCCCTCCACTCTGAAGAGTCTCAGAGCGGCTCACAACCTCCTTTACCTTCCCCCCCACAACAGACACCCTGTGAGGTAGATGAAGATATTGGATTTATATCCCGCCCTCCACTCCCAAGAGTCTCAGAGCGGCTCACAATCTCCTTTACCTTCCTCCCCCACAACAGACACCCTGTGAGGTGGGTGGGGCTGGAGAGGGCTCTCCCAGCAGCTGCCCTTTCAAGGACAGAGGCTCAGAGAGGCTCACAATCTCCTTTCCCTTCCTCCCCCACAACAGACACCCTGTGAGGTGGGTGGAGCTGACAGGGCTGTCCCAGCAGCTGCCCTTTCAAGGACAACCTCTGCCAGAGCTATGGCTTACCCAAGGCCATTCCAGCAGGTGCAAGTGGAGGAGTGGGGAATCAATCCCGGTTCTGCCAGATAAGAGTCCGCACACTTAACCACTACTGGCTCTCCACACCAAACTGGCCTTTCTTTCATCCGTCTGGTCTTCAGACTCTGGATGAATGCACGTGTGCACTGACCCACAGCCCTTCCTTTCGTGTTCTCTTTATACAGAAGAGATAGAGTCCCTTCCTCTCGCTAACACTCCAGAAGTGTTCGGCCTCCATTCAAACGCAGAAATTGGATACTACACGCAGGCTGCTCGGGATATGTGGTCGCACCTTTTGGAGCTCCAACCACAAACAGGTATGACAGCTGAAGTCCTAAAACTCTATCGAAAGCTTCCACTTCCGTCCTTCCCGGCACAGAACATCACCTTGAAACCTTGGAAAAGGATCCTTAATAGGAACCACTCACCCCTATTAGCAAATTGTTTTAATGTGTTCCCTAGAGTGTATCCTCTCTTCCAAAAAGACATCCCCTTTTTGGACTAATCTCTCCAAGTGCCCTTAGAGGGCGATTCTAATCCAGTTATGTGATCATGAGAAATTTATGGGTGGATCTAAAATGGAGGGCGGGGAGAGGGGATTTCTCCCACCGCTATATCCTGAGTATTGAATTTTATAGGACAACTCATCTTTCAGACCTATTCAGACGTCTGAAGTAGATTAAGGATTACATGAGCCAAATGTAATATATTAAATGGTCTTGTGAATATGCCTTTAAAACAGAATCGATTTTGGTAACCGATAGTGCACTCTTCAACCCATTGACTACAGTGGATTTAGAAAGATAAAATTCTGCTTTGGAATTGCAGTGGAAAAATTGAACTGGAAGCTCTTTCTTAAAATCAGCCCAACAGTCCAACATTTGCCGTGTTGGATTTTGTGCAAACATCAGAGTCTAATGTGGGCTCTTTCAACCTCTAAAACTGGTTTTATTTCAGGTGAATCGGGTACCGGGATCAGTCGAGACGAATACATTGGGCAAGTGGCCAAGGACATAGAGACCAAGATGCCTGCTGTCTTTGACCTTGATCACATAAGAAAGAGTTTTGGGACAGACATTACACCGACCACGGTGGTGCTCCTACAGGAACTGGAACGCTTTAACAAGCTCATGATTCGTATGACCAGGTCACTGGCTGAACTGCAAAGGGTAAGGAAATCTCGTAAGAACATAAGCAGAACCCTGCCGGATGAGACCAGTGGTCCATCTGGTCCAGCATCCTATTTCCCACAGTGACCAGAGCCCTGCCGGATGAGACCAGTGGCCCATCTAATCCAGCATCCTGTCTCCTAAAGTGACCCGAGCCCTGCTGGATGAGAGCATTGGTCCATCTAGTCCAGCATCCTGTCTCCCAAAGTAGCCAACCAGTTCCTCTAGACAGCCAACAACAGGGCAGAGAGGCTGAGGCCTTCCCCTGAGGTTGTCTCCTGGTTCTGGGATTCAGAGGCTTAGTGCGTCTGGATGTGGAGGTTCCCCTCAGCCACCAAGACTAGTAGCCACCGATAGACTAATCCTTCGTGAATCAGTCCCCTTTAAAAACTGTTTATGCCTGTGGCCATCACTACATCTTCCGGCAGCAAATTCCACATTGTAATCACTCCGTGGCTCAGCAGTAAAGCATCTTCTTGGCAGGCAGAAGGTTCCAAGTTCGGTCCCCGGCCTCTCCAGTTAAAAGGATGTGCTGAACATATGAAGCTGCCTTCTACTGAATCAGACCCTCAATCCATCAAAGTCGGTCTCGTCTACTCAGACTGGCAGCAGCTCTCTGGGGTCTCAAGCTGAGGTTTTCCACGCCTACTTGCCTGGACCCTTTTTAGTTGGAGATGCCGGGGATTGAACCCGGGACCAAGCAGATGCTCTACCACTGAGCCACCGCCCCTCCGGCAGGGCTCTGTGATGGGAGGGGAAAGACATCTGCCTGAGACCCTGGAGAGCTTCTGCCAGCCTGAGCAGACAGTACTGACTCTGATGGACTGAGGGTCCGATTCAGCATAAGGCACTCCTCTCCCCCTTGGGCAATGAGCTGTAACAAGACTCCTCTCCCACCAGGCCTTGGCCGGAGAGGTTGGAATGAGCAACGAACTGGACGAAGTGGCCCGGGCTCTTTTTAACGGGCAGATCCCAAGTATCTGGAGAAGGCTGGCTCCCGACACCCTGAAAACCCTGGCCAATTGGATGATCCATTTCCGGAGCAGGCACAACCAGTACACGGCATGGGTGAGTGAAAGGCGAGGGGGTTTATTTCAACCCGCCCTCCGCGTGTGCCACGTGAAGAGCAAAAAGCGCACGGAAATGCAGTGTGCTTAAAACGCACCGTTATTTCGGGAGAGCTTCTGACGTTCTCTGCTTCCCTACGTTTTATCTTCACGACAATCCTGCGAGGTGGGTTATGCCGCACACGACGGCATCGTGGTCAGGCAAGGGGCTCCCTGGCAAAAAACGGGGACGTGAATTCGGGTCTGCCACTGCCGTCTGTCACTTTAATCCACATGGCAGAGGACAAATGTCCTATAAATGTTGAAACCAGGGCTTGAGCTCCTTTGCATATCAGGCCGCACCTTCTGATGCAGCCCATCCTCCAAGAGGCTCTTCGTACAGGGCCTCCTGTAAGCTCCGGGAGGATTAGCTACATCAGGGGGGTGCGGCCTGATATGCAAAAGGAGTTCCCGCTACAAAAAAAGCCCTGGTTGTAACCAACATTCCCTCTAGCTGCAAAATCTTGTGAGCAAAAAATCCTACTTTGCGAGCTACCAGTATTAAAATTGTGAGCTACTGGCATGAAAGTGGTGAGCTGCTGCATGAATGAGTGTGCTCCGGCGTCCTCCTTCCGGAGCGAAGACAAAAATGGGTGAGCTGGAGGCTGAAAACCTGTGAGCTGGCTCACGCTAACTCAGCTTAGAGGGAACGCTGGTTGTAACCCACCTTGAGCCTGCTTGCAGGAAGGGCGGGATAGAAATCCAACTAACAAACAAGCACTCACTACGTCGCGCAGTGGCCGATTGCGCCTGTGATTATTTGGACCTGGCCAAGAAACCCTGGAGTTTGCCTTTGCAGGCGGAGGAGAGCGAGCCCAGCGTCATGTGGCTGTCCGGACTGCACATCCCCGAGTCTTACCTCACGGCGCTTGTCCAGGCCACCTGCAGGAAGAACGGCTGGCCTCTGGATCGCTCCACCTTGTATACCCAAGTGACCAAATTCAGGACGGCTGACGAAGTCACCGAGCGCCCCGGGCAAGGTAGGGCTTCGGTTCGAGCTTTGGGAGGTTCCCCTCGGATTAAAGACGGCCTGGAGCCAAGAGCCCAGCTGCGTCGGTAGCAGCTTTTCCTATTTCAGTTCACATCCTTTCTTAGCAAAGTGAGGGCTTCCCTTTGGCAGCCCCCCCGCCCCCCCAGCCCCATAGCAGTCACAAGCAAACATGGCAACCAAGCAGAGCTTCTTCTGCAGGCATTTCCCAGCAAACTTTGGGTTCTTAATAGTTTTGCTGGCTTTGTTATTTTACGTGTCGTGCCTGGCTTAGTGCTCCAGTACAAAAGCCAGAAGCTGTTCCAGGAATTAGATCCAGGTGGGCAGCCGTGTTGTTTGGAAGCAACAGAACGACGTTTGACTCCAGTGGCGCCTCCAAGACCAGCCAAAGGTTAATTCTGGGTGTGCGCTTTCATGTGCATGACCCCGTCTTCAGATACCTGCGCACGAAAGCGTAGACCCAGAATTAAATGTTGTTGCTCTCTGAGGTGCCCCGGGACTCACACGTCGTTGTTCCGTGAATTGTTCACATTTAGAAACTTTAGCTAAAAGCGAAAGCAATTAATTACGTTTTAACTTTTCAAATTTGTTTCATCCTAACGGTAGACCAATGTATTTTTGCAATCAGTATAACTCGCCGCTGGGGAAGGGAGGGCGGTACAGTTGTTAGAGACACGTGGCAGCCGCCGTCCCCCAGATTAGCCTGATCTGGTCAGAATGTGGAAGACACGTGGGGCCGGGACTTGCAGGGGAGGCGCCCAAGAAAGCCTGGAGCTCCATGCGGCAAGCCACCTCTGCTCATCTCTTGCCTCGAAAATCCCATGAGGTGGACCTACCTGGCGTTGCTGAGAGTCACCTGGGACTTAGTGGCGCTTTTTAAAATCAATACTATTTGGCCAGCGTTCGACTGAACAGTTGAGCACTCCTCGAATAAAATGCCAGAAACTTCCACAGTGTCTTTATGCGGCAAGTACAGGGTATCTTAAGGAACCTCTATAATTCAATACATTGTGAGCTTTATGAAGTAACATGTTTGAGGCGCTAGAAAGTATTCATTACCAAAGCGGGTAGAAAAAGCCCAGTGGGAACTCATTTGCATATTAGGCCACACACCCCTGACGTCACCATTGTTTCACACAATGCCCAGCAGGAACTCGTTTGCACACCCCGATGGCAAGCCCGCCGGAATGGCATTCCCACTTAAAAGAAGCCGTGTACCAAAGCATGGCTTCCCCCATCATCATGTCATTTTGGTCTCCCCCCCCTCTCCCCAGGGTGTTTTGTTTCTGGCCTGTATCTGGAAGGAGCTGACTGGGATCTGGAAAACGGCTGCCTCATCAAGAGCAAACCCAAAGTACTGGTTGTCGACTTGCCCATTCTGAAGATCATCCCCATCGAGGCCCACCGGCTCAAGCTACAGGTACGAGCAGCCAAGAGCAGGTTTCGGGGCTTCCTTTAACCGGCAAGGGACCTGCAACCAGTGCCTTTGGGAACCTTGTCCCTCCTGTCACCAAACGCGCACAGCTGCTTTTCACGGTCAGTCTCGTGATTTCAGACGGGGCTGTAGGTGCAGTCATCCTCCGCCTCACCCCCCCCACTTCCTGAGAAATCTGTTGCCTTTCAGCACTCGTCGGCTCACCCTTCGTAGCTCTGACACGCACCAGAACATCACAGCTGTGAGCGAGCTCAGTGAACACCACCAGACGCTTCTCTCTTCTTGTCGTATTTGTAATTACACGAGCGCGCCATTTCTTGTGCAGCCGTATGTCTATCTGGAGTGTCGTGAGCTCTTCCCCCGTTTCTGTTCTGCAGAGCAAAAAACCTGCCCTGCATAACAGCTCCCCTTGGCGACGGATGTTCCTTGGCCAGCCAGTGCGGTTCCAGCGAGCTGACACTTTGGATCCCCTCGATGATGCTCAGTAACGCTTTTTGACTCTGTCGCTTGCTTCCCCTTAGAACACCTTCCGGACACCCGTGTACACGACATCCATGCGGAGGAACGCCATGGGAGTGGGCCTCGTTTTTGAAGCGGATCTTTTTACCACAAGGCATCTTTCCCACTGGGTACTGCAGGGGGTCTGCCTCATCTTGAACGCTGATTAGCGGGTGGCCGTAAAAGCACTGCAGTTTTGCTACCTCTTCCGTTGGGGACACCCGTCCCCCCCTGGCCTGCCTTGGTCACACCCCTAGGAATCTCCTTGTTTCGAAAGGTTCTGAACTCACGTCGCACAGACGATTTTACTAAAAATATTTTTAAGTAGCGCTCCTTTGTTGGTGTTTATTTAAACACAGTTGTATAACGGTCTTTTGTTTGGAAATAAAAGGTTTTTAAAAGCTTACAGAAGTAGCACTTTTTGGTCGGAAGATGTAGTGGATGTAAACAGGGCTGTTTTTGTAGCAGGGACTACTTTGTGTATTAGGCCACACGCCCCTGATGTAGCCAATCCTCCAAGAGCTTATGGGGCTTTTAGAACAGGGCCTACTGTAAGCTCCAAGAGGATTGGTTACATTGTGGCCTAATATGCAAAGGAGTTCCTGCTACCAAAAAAAAGCCCTAGATGTAAATAATAGGATTTCTTTGAACACTCTTCACCTTGGCTGATGTCAAGGAGTATTCCCAGTGAAATCAGACACAAGACGTCCATTTATTTGGGATCACGGGATTGTATGAAAGGATTAGAGCATTTTTAATTTTACAGTACAGTTCTCCCAGCTATCTCAGCTTGCTTTCCATCACCGGACACGGGAATAAATAGAAGATATAGATAAGTGATCAAAACCAGTGGCGGCTGATGCAATACATTTTAAAATGGGCGTCTGCTTAAAAGTTTTTTTTTAAAAAAATCCCTTTAGTAGTCTCTAAGAGAGACTTAAGTGCTTCCTAGCAAAGAAGAATCCCAACGCATAAGGACAGATTCAGACGATAAATGAACCCAGGAGCCCACAATGGGTTAGAGACACCCAAAACATCATGCACAGTTAAGGAGAGTGTGGGAAAGGTGGCTGGCCGACGTTATGGGGTTTCCAGTAGTGTCAGGAATAAACTTAAGAGGGTCCTAGGGACAATGAAGGCCTCCTTTTTTGCAGTGCGTTGGCAGCAGACTTCCTGAACAAGACTTACGTTGAGCTACCGGCAGGATTCCCACTGCAAAGAACGGTGGCTTCCAGCTGGCAGTCTTGCTTTTCAGCCACGCAGCCTTGTCCATTTAAAGAGGTGCCAGTGGAAGTGGGGGGCGGGGGGAATGGCTCTCTGAATTGGCCCCATGTCCAAGAGGCCAGCCGCTGAGCCCAACACTATTCGGATTTCGCCACATGCCATGCTGTGTTAAGGCCCAGAGCGAAGCACGCAGCTCTTTCCAGTAGGTTAGGTTAAGAGCCCAGCTGAAAGGCACGTTTTAAGCCAGCGACATTTTCATCCCAACAGAGACGGGAATTGCTCTCCGTCTTTACCAGACAATGGGGGGGGGGCGTTTTTACGCTTACCTGACAAAGGCCGAAGGGACTCCTTGGCTTTCTCAGTGACTCGTGTGGCCAGCAAGTGGGTTCCACTCTCTGCTTTGACTCCACCTCAGAAAAGAACCTCTTTGTGAACAGCCGCTTTGCAGAAACAGCTGTGGGTCGAGATGGCCTTTAGCCATCGTCGGTGATAACAGTGCACGCCTGTGCAGTTTAGACAAGCTAAAACAGAAGGCTCCCTTGGGCAATCGAAAGGGAGTCAGGTTTCAAAATGAACCTCTCGTGATCTGTCCGCAAAGCAACTACCTGTGCTCCTGGCTGGACCAAAGGTGGCAGAATCACCCCCCCCCCCCAAAAAAAAGGTGGATGCACCTCTCCCTACCTTATTCTGACTGCCCCCTCCCCACCTGCAGATGTAGCCATCGATCACACCAACCTGGGCCCTTTTGGGTCCAGTGGGCGCCATAAAAACCCACCTCCTGTTTCAGGTAGTTGAAAGATTTGGCCCCTTCTGGCCTGTTACTGACTGCGATTGCCAAGACTCCCGTACATCGAACAAAAGGACACAAAACAAGACGAGCGAGGGTTAACAAAATAGAGTTTGTTGGGATTTAGTAGCTCTAGATAAAAATGTAACAGAAAACAATGAACACTGTGATCAGGACCAGGCGACGGATGTGGGGGAGGTGTGCTCAGCCGATCTGATTCTTCACACGCAAGCATCTGCATGGGGGTCAGCTCTCGCCCCCCCCCCCGCTCCCTCCCCACCGAAGGATTTGTCTGGACTGTGTGTGCGTGTGGAGTGATACATACAGGGGAGACCGGAACCACAAGCGGCCGATACGCAGTGCTGCGAGGTTATCGGGAGGCGGCCGGGTCTGTCGTTGCTACGGATTAATAGTGCAGACCGTCGCCCAGGGCACCTGCCCGCAAAGTGCGTTTAGACTAAATGACAGAGCATCAGAAGCAAGCAGTCAGGTGGGCAGGCACCTGAGTTTGGCCACAGCGTTTCGTTAAGCAGAGACTCTGCGAACAAGGACACGGCCGGAGCGGGGCGGTGGGGTTCCGCCTGAAGGAGGTTATCCTAGTGATGGGGGGGAAAAAATTTGGCATGCAGGGGGGCCGTTCGAGAGGGAGAAAATTAAATTTACTGCAGATGCAATTAACCCTATTTGTGATCACAGTGCGTAAGTCAGTCACGCGCAACCGCCCCCCCCAAAAAAGGCCCCCCAAAACGGTTGGCTTAAACAGTTCTGTCTGTCCCCGAATGCTTTCGGACCACTTTGCTCCCGTTCACCTGATCCACCGCTAGCGTCTCGACCTCCGGCGGGGCCTGGGGGGGCGCGACGTGGTGGATGCGGTGCGCCACCCCTACGTGAGCCTTGTGCTGCTTCTCCCGCGCCGGGCTGTGCGGCTCTGCGCAGGGGCGCTCGGAAGGGATGGGCGGGATGACCAAAGGCCTCTCTTTGATCAGGTGGATCTCGGCCGCTTCCCTGGCCAGTAAAAAGGGGGTGGGATCCGGCATGGCATCCAGGGGCTCTCGCAAGAGCAGCTTCCGGCTCTCCGACCCTAACCGGTAGGCCTCTTCGAATTCGGGGTTGAGCGGAGCAGACAGGCTCTTCTTCATCCGGCGCCGGGGAGTGTCGGGGAGCTTCTCTTTGGGAGGGGCCGGCTTGTAGCTGGACAGCACGGGGCTCCCGGAAGGGGAGCTGTCGGAAGTCCCGCTCGAGCTCATGAGCTTTTTCTTCGTCGCGTGCAGCTGCGAGGTGAGGTAGGCAATGGTGCTCGCCCGCTGCTCCAGTTCGCTCGACAGCATGTTGAGCTTATGGCTTTTCATTTTGAGCTCCTCGAGGTACTTCTTCTCCCTCTCCTTGATGGTGTTCTCGAGGACCAGGATCATGGCGTTCTTTTGCTCCAGCTCCTTGAGCAGCTCGCTGTTTTCGGCCTCTTTCGCTTTCAGCTGCGCCTCGAGCTCCTCGCACTTTCTCTTGAGTTCTTCGCTCCTCGAGCTCCCATTTTCTGAAAGAGAAGAGAAAAAGGGAGGAGTTTCACACCCAGCCCAGTCTTCATCGTCGAGCATTGCAGCCCTGTTTCTCAAGATTTATCTTTAGTGCTAACAACTGGAGTGAATCTACAAGACTGCAGAAACACATGTGAGTTCAGAAAGCCCCATGTGGCCCCTTCAGCCATTTGCAACCAGAAGAGAGAGATAGATCACTGGTGTGCATCGGAAGAAAATGGCTGACATATTACTGTCTCTCAAGCAAAAGAAGGCACACTCTTGGCCCGCCAGCATATCGGAATTTTTCAAACACGGAAGCATGAAAACACCCACCATCTTACAACCAAAGAGTCTCTGCCTACAGCCTGCCAGACTATGGGCTGCAACAGGGCTTTTTATGGAACTCCTTTGCATATTAGGCTACACCCCCCTGATGTAGCCAGTCCTCCAAGAGCTTGCAGTAGGCCCTGTACTAAGAGCCCTGTAAGCTCTTGGAGGATTGGCTACATCGGGGTGGGGGTGTAGCCTAATATGCAAAGGAGTTCCTGCTACAGGAAAAGCCCTGGGCTGCACTAACACCAGGACTTCAGAAGGAGAAGAGGGGGAAGAGACCCGCCCTCTCTCGCTCGAGCTCAAGGAAAGCAGAGAATGAGTAAAGAAAGGGAGGCGCAAGATGCGATTCCAGCAGCACTTTTAAGCCCAAAAAAGTTTTCCCGAGATGTAAGCTTCTGAGAGTCGGCTCCCTTCACCAGGTTAGTTGCAGAGTCTGTTTGTTGGTGCATGAGACCGAGGGGGAGAGAAACAACTCGGTGTGGAACAGGCAGGATCAAAGGCAGGCGAGAAAGCAGCAGCAGAGGAAGTCCTGGGGGCACCGTGGAAATGCCCTTCTAGGCCAGGGGTCCCTAACCCGCCAGAAAGTGAGTGGGGCTAGCTGGGGATTTGCCACGCAGATTAAAAGGCATCCTGTTAACTCAAGCTTCTGCCCCAAATGCTGAAGAGGTACTATCCAAGTTGTACAGGACCTCAATCCCTGACATTTTGTGGTTGGTTCCGCCCACTACAGGAGCCATGTCGTGACTTGGCCCAGTGCCAGAATTCCAAAGATGTTGGGGACTCCTGTTTTAGGTAGTGGAAAGATGAGGAAGTTCAGTGCAGAGGGGTGGGGAGTGGTACAGTCTGCGATGCTACAAAGTTTACGAAACAGAAGGGATTAATGAGGCAGTTTAGGGGCTAACGTGAGAAGAACAGGCTCCGCAAAGCTCTGATTTTAACAGCTCTCCAGCCCGGGAAGAGAAAAACTGGCAAAACGATTAACTAAAGGAAACAGGTTGCAATTCAGGGTTACAGAGACTGAGTTTCAAAATGCAAATTTACAAAAAAAGAAGCAGCTGACAATCGAGCCAACTGGGAGTGAAGGGGGCACTTCTCACTGTGACCGTCAGGTTGAGCTAACAGAATCAGCACATCCTTAGCAGATGAAATGAGCCCCGCCTGGAGCCGGTGGGCACAAACAGCAAGCACCACTGGCCCCCAGAGCCTCACTCTGGTAGTCTTGGCAACCCACCGCTGCACCAAAGTTTACAGATTCCCCATGTGCTTTTTCTGTCACTCTGAGAACCGAAACGAGAATGTGCTGAACGTTATTTCCTGGTGTTGCCCACCCCGACCCCGACCCCACCCCAGAAACAGCCGGGAACTCTCGAGTTCCTTTACCTGTCAAGTCTGAACTTTTGAGAGTCAACTCATATGTCAGATCTGAAAGACAAAGAATGGTTTAGGAAAATGCAGAAAGATCACTTTCATATTAAATAAATAAATAAATAAATGGAACATTCCCCCACCACCACCCGGGACACACTTTTGAAAAGAGACTTCACAGCAGGGATGTCAAACATGCGGCCCAGGAGCCAAATCAGGCCCCTGGAGGGCTCCTATCAGCCCCCCCCCCCCGAGCAACTAGCTGTTGTCTGATTCCTTCTCCCTCTCTCTTGCTTCCTTTGGCATCACAGCTTGCTTTGCCAGGCTTGCTCAGTTGCACAGGTGCTACAGAGCAAAACCTCTATTTCTTCTGTTAGCTGAGGCTCCTCCATTGAGAGGATGGGGGGGAGGGAGAGCTTGCTTTGCCAAGAGCTACTCAGCCAAGTCTCTCTTCCTTCTATTGGCTGAGGCTCCTCCCCCTCCTGGTCCCCTGGGGAAGGAAGGAAAGAGTCAGAACTTCCTTTGCCCAGTTCCCTGGATTGCACAGGAGAGATAGAAAGCAAGCACCTTTAAGACCAACGAGTGCTAATGTTTTAAGCATATTTTAAGTTTTTTTTTCAAAAAACCCCTTTAATCGTGTTTGTACCTGTTCTAACTAATCTTAAATAGGTACGCACATGGCCCAGCTCGACATGCCTGGCCCAACAAAGTCTCATTTATGGCAGATCTGTTAAGGAGTCCCTTACACACACTCAGTGATTATCCTACTTAAAGGTTTACTGTAAAGATAAAATAGAAGCACATCTAAGTATGAAGTATTGCATGATGGAGACAAATACCCAGAGAAAGTCTCTGCACCTTTGCCCCCGACTAGCACACTCTGGCTGATGGGAGAATGAACTAGAAAAGGTATGCGGGCAGCACAAAGCTCCTCCATATCCCTCAACCCCCATATCTGAAAAGCCAGTGAATGCTGGGCCAGTCCTATTCCCCAGCAGTCTGTGACCAAGAGAGAAATCTTGGGGTCATGGTAGATAACTCACTGAAATGTCAAGAAAATGGTGCGATTGCAATAAAAAAAAGGCCAGTGCCATACTGGAAATTATTAGGAAAGGAATTGAAAACAAATCAGCCAGTATCATAATGCCCCTGTATGAATCGATGGTGCGGTCTCATTTGGAATACTGTGTACAATTCTGGTCACCGCACCTCAAAAAGGGTATTATAGCATTGGAAAAAGTCCAGAAAATGGCAACTAGAATGATTAAAGAGTTGGAACACTTTCCCTATGAAGAAAGGTTAAAACATTTGGGGCTCTTTAGCTTGGAGAAATGTCGACTGAGAGGTGACATGATAGAGGTTTACAGGGTTGTGCACAGGATAGAGAAGGTAAAGAAAGAAGTCCTTTTCTCCCTTTCTCACAATACAAGAACTCGTGGGCATTCAATGAAATTGCTGAGCAGTCACGTTAGAACTGATAAAAGGAAGTATTTCTTCACCCAAAGGGTGATTAACACATGGAATTCACTGCCACAGGAGATGGTGGTGGCTACAAGTATAGCCAGCTTCAAGAGGGGATTGGATCAACATCTGAAGCAGAGGTCCATCAGTGGCTATTAGCCACAGCATACTGATGGAACTCTGTCTGGGGCAGTGATGCTGTGCATTCTTGGTGCTTGGGGGGGCACAGTGGGAGGACTTCTAGTGTCCTGGACCCACTGGTGGACCTCCTGATGGTACCTGGGTTTTTTGGCCACTGTGTGACAGAGTGTTGGAGTGGATGGACCATTGGCCTGATCCAACATGCCTTCTCTTATGTGCTTACACAGATCCCTTCTTCCAGTGCTCACAGCACCACTGTCCATTCTCAGGTCTTGTGCCAAAACTTTGAAATGGGCTTCCAGAATCAGTATGGGAAAATTCCATGTTCATTCGCCTTCTGGAAGGCTTCCAAAACTGCATTGTTCAAAAGGGCTTTTTTCTCAGGCCTGTCCTGGTGATCAGATACGGCAGGGGTGGCCAACGGTAGCTCTCCAGATGTTTTTTGCCTACAACTCCCATCAGCCCCAGCCAGCATGACCAATCTGAGATCGATTTTGCACTAAGGCTTGTTCCAGGTAGAGAGCCCTTTTGCCCCTGGCGCTTCTCTCTCTTTTCACACAAGCTGCCGCGAGTCTATAAGTCGGCGTGCTGCTTTTCTGGGGCAAGCAGAAACCGCTCGTAAGATGATCTTGCTTGCTGCAAGGAAAGCGGCATGCCAACTCGCACCTCCATGGCAGCTTGTGCGAAAATAGATAGAAGCGATGGGAGCAAAAGGTCTCCTCAACTGGATAAGCCTAGTGCAAAATTGGTATGATTCAGAATGAAGAGCGGGGTATACGTCCACTCTCTTCTCTTTCCCTCTTCTTCTCTAAGCCTGCCTGCTTCACTCAACACCCACGTTACAGAGTGACTGGGGTTGCTGAGGAGCGGAGCAGAGACTGACCACGTTGGCGACACCTCCACAGCAGGACAAACTTCGAGCTCCCCGACTGCTTGACCGACCTTGGGAAATGGTGCCAAAGGTGCCAGGGCCCTGGGGCAAGGCGGAGCAAAATCAACTCGTGGAGAGGAAAGGAAGAGCCGAAGCTCCTGCCTGGCTGAGACTGGAGACGGCCTCTTGGCCCAGTACCTGTGCAGTGCTGCTGCAGCCGCCGGATTTCTGCATGCAGCCCCTTGAGGGTGTTGGCGTGCTCCCGCTGGAGAAAAAGCAGGTTCTTCTGGGCACTGTGCAGCTGGTTCTCCAAGTTTGATGCTGCCATCCTGACATCCAAGGAACCTGAGGGGTGAGATACAGCACCATGGATTAGGACCAAATCCTGCTTCTTTTTCTTTCATTGAGCAACGCCCAGAATGAACCACTGGCCTTTGGACCGTTTAGGCATAAGAACTGTGGCTCGCCGGAAGAACACGCAGAAGGGTTCCAGGTTCAGTCGTCAGGTTAAAAAATGTCTCTGCTAGAAATTGTGCAAAGGCGCTGCCTGTCTTGGGGGGACAAATTTTGGGGAAGGGCTACAACTCGGTGATAGAGCTGCACATCAAAGAAGTGCAGGTCCCAGATGCGATCCCTGACCTCTCTAGAGCAGGTATTTGGAAAGACCCTTCTCTGCCTGAGAACCTTAAGAGCTGCTAGCACAGGCCTGGCCAAACTGGGGTTCTGGAACCACCGGTGGTTCTTTCACACATATTGTGTGGCTCTCAAAGCCCCCACGGTCCCATAAGGCAGTTTGGAGAAGGCATTCCTCTCTTTAATTCACTGGCTTGGAGAATGCAATTAAAGTTGCTTTCTTTCTACCTCTCCTCCCTTCCCCCATCTATTTTCTTTCCTTCCTTCCTTCCTTCCTTCCTTCCTTCCTTCCTTCCTTCCTTCCTTCCTTCCTTCCTTCCTTCCTTCCTTCCTTCCTTCCTTCCTTCCTTCCTCCCTTCCGGCTCTCAGACATCTGATGTTCACATCTTGAGGCTCTCAAACATCTGAGGTTTATTTTATGAAGCTCTTGTGTTAAGCAAGTTTGGCCACCCCTGTGCTAGCACTTATCAGAGTAAACGCTATTTTCGGACGTGGCCCACTGGCCTGACTTGCTACAAGGCAGCTTCCCAGGATCCCAGAAAAGGGCTCAGGGGCTCCTAATGAAATGGATAGGCAAGAGATTCAGGACAGACTAAAGAAGAGGAATCTATTCTCATTGCTAAAAGACATGGAATCCCCATTTGGAGGAGGACAGAAGTCCCAGCTACCTGAACATACTATCTGCTGATGTTTAAGAATTTGAATCAGGCAGATCACGAGAGGGAGAGAAGAAAGGGCTGCATCCCTGCTGAGTTCTCGTGGCCCTTTCTTACACCAGCAGGGAAATGCTGATTGCCACTTTGGGATAGGCAGGAGTTTTTCTCCCGGCCAGTTTGGCCACGGATCCTGGGGTTGTTTTTTCTTTGTTTGCTTGTTTGTTTTTTATTTCAAGCAGGTTTACAAAAGAACATATAATTATCAACTTAAACTTGCTATATTAACAGAACATTAAACATTAATCTTTGCTTCTTTACTTCCTTCCCCCCCCCCCCCCATCATCACTATTATTGCGACGCTTGACTATTATGGAAAGGAAGGTTGTTGTTTTTTGTTCTTGCCGCCTTCTGGGCCCGGAGCACAGGTCACTAGGTCTGGCGGGGGGAGGGAGTTGTGAGTTTCCTGCATTGCGCAGGGGGGTTGGACTAGACGACCCTGGAGGTCCCTTCCGACTCTAGGATTCTAAATACTCTTTCCCACAGTGCCTTTGTTGACATTTTCAACTAGCGCTCAGTCCCTCCGTCCCTGGCGACGGCCGAAATCCCGGAACACCATCGTCATGTGTGGGAGATTAGGGGGAGAGCAGGAAATACCACCAGGTGCTCATATGTGTCAAGTTAATACATTAAAAAGCTTAGCACCAGACAGACTTCAGGACACGAAATCCCCTTAGGAGGTCAGAGTTTCAGAAAACTTTCCTCCTCTGGTATGAACTGCCATTCACTGCCCAGAGCTACATTTAGAGAGATGATCCTCTCCCGAGACAGGAAAGCCCCCTGGATAAGCCCATCTGTCAGAAGGTGACAGCAAACAAGCATTCCCAGGACCAGCAAGGCTTACACCGAAGAGCCGTGGAACCCTGCTGCAGTTGTCAAGGATTTTGCCTTTTGTTCCACCGTCCGCCTGCAGAGAAGCTAAAGAAGTTTGCCATCACAAAGTTCTTGCTTCCAGCAGCATCTCACTCCTCGACAGAGCGGATTGTCTCTGGGGGACAGGATTTTAAGGACCATGGGGCTAGCTCACTGAGACAGAGAATCACAGGAACATGCAGAGGAAAAGATACTCCAAAGGAAACTTGTTTTGCCCCTCTGATTTGACAGACCTGGAGTCGGCAGGAACAGTCGGCAGGAACTAGGCGATCTCTTTGTGGAGGGCGTACTGGAGGCCTGGTGGCCAGGGCTTAGCCTCAGACTGCTAGACCAGGGTGGCCAAACTTGCTTTATAGAAGAGCCATAATATTCTATTATGTCTAGAATAATATTATGTATTATTCTAGACATAATAGACATTTATTATGTCTAGAATAAACATCAAGAGCTTACAGCAGGCCTTGTACTAAGAGCCCTGTAAACTTTTGGAGGATTGGCTACATCAAGGGGGAGTGGCCTATTATGCAAAGGAGTTCCTGCTAAAAAAAGCCCTGGCCACAAGCCACAAACGTCAGAGTTTGAGAGCCATAAAACAGGAAGGAAGGAAGGAAGGAAGGAGGGAGGGAGGGAGGGAGAGGTAGAAAGAAAACAACTTTAAAATGCGTCCTCCACGCTGCTGGTTGGCTTGACTTGGAGAAGTGATTTAAAGAGACAAACGCCTTCTCCAGGCTGGCCAACAGGGTGGAGGGGGCTTTGAAAGCCACACAATGTGTGTGAAAGAGCCACATGTGGCTCCCAAGCCACAGTTTGGCCTCCCCTGTGTTAGACAGAAGTCACAAATATTCAGATCTTCCACTGATGTCCTGCCCATAGGAAGGGAAGGTGGATGGCCACAGGGATTGGGAACTTTAGGCAACAGTCCCAACCAGCAGAGGCTCAGTTGGTCGATTAAGGGGAGGGGTACTGCTGTCACCTCATCTACATTCAAGACGGAAGCTTCCCAGAGCCAATTAACAACCCTGGAGAAGCATCTGAAGAAGAAGAAGAAGATAATGGATTAATATTCCGCCCTCCAATCCGAAGAGTCTCAGAGCGGCTCACAATCTCCTTTCCCTTCCTCCCCCCCACAACAGACACCCTGTGAGGTAGATGAAGATACTGGATTTATATCCCGCCCTCCACTCCAAAGAGTCTCAGAGTGGCTCACAATCTCCTTTCCCTTCCTCCCCCACAACAGACACCCTGTGAGGTGGGTGGGGCTGAGAGAGCTCTGACAGAAGCTGCCCTTTCAAGGACAACCTCTGCCAGAGCTATGGCTGACCCAAGGCCATTCCAGCAGCTGCAAGTGGAGGAGTGGGGAATCAAGCCAATGAGCAGTGACTCCCGAAAGCGCCTCCCCTTCCACAAATTTCATTAGTCTTTCAAGTGCTTCCGGACTCTTGCTCTTTTCTATTGCTACAGACAGACTTAACCCGGCAACCCATCTCGATCTATGGACAGCCCCTGCTGCTTTCAAGCTCAAAGCCCTTCAGTCAGTCTCTGGTCAATAGGATCACAAGGCTCAGCAAAAGCACAAAAGCAAAGCCCCCGTTAGAGCGGTCGCCCTCCGGCGACAGGGGCCGTCTTGTGAACACCGATGCCAAAACGCGCTCCCTGTTAAAAGAAGCGGCGCAGTCCTCGTTATCAAACACAGCGCGCGCATCTCTGAGCTGCTTCCAAGCACCGTCTCCTCCACAAAAGCCCCCCAGGATGAAGGGCCCCTTTTAAGCAGGCTGCTCAGTTCTGTTAGTGGCCTTCAGGCACCATCCTCCGCTATCGATATTCCCTGCTACATTAAGTCTCCTGAAGGAGCCAGGCCCGGCTGCGTGCCTAAAAGCCTCGCTGCGTCATCTGACTCTTTAAGTGCTCCCTGAATCCCCACCGAGGGGGTGTCCTAGCGGGAAAGGCGCTCCCCTTTCCTAGGCATGGCACGGGGCGCCCGTCCAACCGGAGCCGAAGACGGAGGATTTCTGACCGCCTAGGAGGTGGTTCTTTCTGTGCAAGTGGCACAGAATTAATTTTGAATCGATCCCCCCTGAAAGGGGTTGCGTGCCCCCTCAGACTGCCCCGTCCATTACCCTGGTAGTGTTTCCAGTACGTGCCAACATTTCTTGGCTCCTACAAAGAAATTAGCTCATTGAAACCCTTCTTTGCAAAGGGCAGGCTGCTTGCGCTCGCAAGTTAGCTTTGGGGCTGATGCAGCCCACGGTCATTTGGAAATCTGAAACTGTTTACTGGGCAGAGAATACAGACCACTGCACCAAGGAGGCACTTCCAGGGTCAGGGGGAATTCCAAGGGTCCCATCTGCAGGCAAAGGATCCTGGGACAGGACAGAGACCAGGCTTTTTGCACTCAGGACTGGAGGGGTGACTGCAGCCAGGAAGAAGACGACGACGACTGCAGATTTATACCCCGCCCTCCTCTCTGAATCAGAGTCTCAGAGCAGCTCACAATTTCCTTTCTCCCCTTCCCCACACAACAGACACCCTGTGAGGTGAGTGGGGCTGAGAGGGCTCTCACAGGAGCTGCTCTTTCAAGGACAACTCCCACAAGAGCTATGGCTGACCCAAGGCACTTGACCACCACACCAAACTGGCTCTCACGGGGACACAGGGAGTCTCCCAAGGAACAAGGGGAGGGACAGTGGCTCAGTGGTAGAGCATCTGCTTGGTAAGCAGAAGGTCCCAGGTTCAATCCCCGGCATCTCCAACTAAAAAGGGTCCAGGCATGAAAAACCTCCGCTTGAGACCCTGGAGAGCCGCTGCCAGTCTGAGTAGACAAGACCGACTTTGATGGACCGGGGGGGTCTGATTCAGTAGAAGGCAGCTTCATATGTTGAAAGCAAAGCATCTTTTCCCCTTGGGCACTACGCCTGCACCCAACGCAGCACTTGTGCTGGCAGCAACAGCCTCTCTGGTCCTGTGCCAGCATTACTACCATGAAGCTTGCCAACTGTTTCACAGAGAGAGAGAGAGAGAGAGAGAGAGAGAGAGATCCATGAAGATCCTGCAATACTCGGAGCAGATGGAGGCTCACAGTGCCATCCTAAACAGACTGGCATCCTTAGCATTGATTTAGGACTGAGACAGGATTAACTCTGAACTGCACTGACTGTTCAGCACCACCACACAACCTTCTCAGGGATCTCTGGAACTGAGACAGGGAAGTGCTAATTCTGTGAGATATCGAAGGCAGGATTTTAAACTGCCCCCCAAAAGTCCATATAGTCAGAGCAATGGTATTCCCAGTAGTCATGTATGGCTGTGAGAGTTCATAAGGAAGGCCGAGCGCAGAAGAACAGATGCTTTCGAGCTGTGGTGCTGGAGAAGAATCTTGAGAGTCCCTTGGATAGCAAGAAGATCACATCAGTCAGTCCTAAGGGAAATCAACCCTGACCGTTCCCTGGAAGGTCAGATGCTGAAGCTCAAATGCTTTGGCCACCAAATGAGAAGGGAGCACTCACTGGAGAAGACCCTGATGCTGGGAAAGACAGAAGGCAAAAGAAGAAGGGGATGGCAAAAGAGGAGATGGCTGGGTAGCATTACTGAAGTAACTAACATGAATTTGAGCAGACTTCAGAGGATGGTGGAAGACAGGAAGGCCTGGTGTGACTTGGTCCATGGGGTCGCAAAGAGTCGGACTCGACTGTGCAACTGAACAACAACAACATGTGTGGCAAGTATGTAAACAGGCAACAGATTATTAGGGAAAGGGTGTGGAAATGATATCTGTCAAATTGGAGAGACTCATTGCCTAAAAACCAGAGATCCTCCTGTTAAATGTGCAGTTTATATGCCTAAAAATCTTTAAGTAGTAGCATACTTATGATTACCGCAACTGGACTGGTCTTTGCTAGGAAGTGGAAGCAAAGAAACACAGGCCCAAAATTCATGATTGGCTGAGGACAGAAAAAGAGACCTATGAATTTGTTGAAACGTATGGCCTGCCAGCAAAATAGAGATATTTCCAGGTTACATTCATGGTCGTCAAGGGCTGTGCAGAGAATGAAGGCCAGGGCAGCAAAGCATGAGAAAGAGTTTGTAATTCCACATCTAGATTCCAGTCCAGCAGCACTAGAGAGACCAACAAGATTTTGGGATACAAGCTTTCAAGAGTCCAGGCTCCTTCCTTCGACACACCCAAAACCTTACTGGTCTCTAAAACGGCACTGGATTAAAATCTAGCTGTTCTACTGTGGATCAGTCAGTCAGTCAAGAGAGCCAGTTTGGTGTAGTGGTTAAGTGTGCGGACTCTTATCTGGGAGAACCGGGTTTGATTCCCCACTCCTCCACTTGCAGCTGCTGGAATGGCCTTGAGTCAGCCATAGCTCTGGCAGAGGTTGTCCTTGAAAGGGCAGCTGCTGTGAGAGCCCTCTCAGCCCCACCCACCTCACAGGGTGTCTGTTGTGGGGGAGGAAGGTAAAGGAGATTGTGAGCCGCTCTGAGACTCTTCGGAGTGGAGGGCAGGATATAAATCCAATATCATCTTATTATTATTGCGGCGTCAAGCCATTTGCAGAAATATAAAATACTGGGAGCAAATGAAGTACAAAATTATATATATGGGTCTCTTGTAAGGAACTCAATTACATAACAACTATATTAAAACCCAATTAAATATGAGAGAGAAGATAAAACCATAACCCAAGTTATTATTACAGAATTAACCAACTTCTCCTGATGCTGCAACAAGCTACCCAAAATTTGGCCACGGACTCTGTTAGTAGACCGATTTTCATCAGCCAATGAAACCAGTATTCCAAACCTGACCTACCTACCGTATCTCCTACTAGGAGTATGAAATACTTATCTCAAACTATTTTGTACCAGTTGCACCTAAGTAACTTATGTTCAATGGTTTCTAGTTCCCCAGAATTACACTGACACATTCGCTGGCCCTTGGGGACTCTTTGAACCTGTGGAACTCTCTGAAATTATAATTTCCCGTGGTTTTCATGGTACAGGTAGCCATGCTGGCCTAGTACTTTATTATGTATGGTGTGTGTGTGTGTATTTATTGTACTGGATAAATATTTAATTTTTTAAAAGATCGGCGCCACCACATAATAGGATACATGAGCTATTAGAAACCGGGCTGGCAAGGCCTTAGAAACCGGGCTGGCAAGAGTTTGGGAAATGCACTCTCCTACATGTCTTCCGATAACTAAAAGCAGGCGCAGTGAACTTGAGTTTAACGCAGCAGTCAAGACGAGTTCTGGCTCCACCTCTTGAGATTCTGCCCTTGAATTCACTGCAGAGACTCCAGCTGGCGCAGGACGCCACACTTCAGCTATTATCAGCAGCTGGCTGGCTAGTCTGCATAGTACACCCAGGGCTTTTTTTGTAGGAGGAACTCCTTTGCATATTCGGCCACACACCCCCTGATGTAGCCAATCCTCCAAGAGCTTGCAGGGCTCTTCGTACAGGGCCTCCTGTAAGCTCCAGGAGGACTGGCTACATCAGAGGTGTGTGGCCTAATATGCAAAGGAGTTCCTGCTACAAAAAAGCCCACCACAGATTACATCCATTCTGCAATCACTCCATTGGCTGCCCATCAGGTACTGGATTCAGTTCAAGGCGCTGGCTATGACATACAAAGCCCTTCATGGCCTTGGGCCCTCTTTTCTTCAGGACCACCTCTCCTAGGCTCTCCCACAACAGCTTCGCTCATCTGAGCAAGGCCTTCTGCAGGTGCCACCTTGAAAATGGGCAAGATCAACAACTGCTCATTCGTGTACATTCTCTGTTGGGAGTTCCCGTCTTACTTGAAAAGGTCAGGAAGGCCCCAACGCTTTTGCAAACTATGCAAAACGGAATGGTTCAGGAAGGTGTTTTTCTACAGAGAACAGGACTGTAAGTATGTCATGGACCACCCCTGGGTTACCACAGGAGGGTAAGTCCTCATCGGAGAAGGTGGACCTGCCCCCGAAACCCATCCTGGTGGACATATCCTGGGAGGTGGGCTTTTTGGTGGGTTCCCAAAGGGCATCAGCACCAGCACTACCCCAAGCCAGCAGGGCCCTTAAACCAGGAGGCCCCAACATAGACCCACCCACTGCTGGATCCGCCATGGTCTCCCTCATAAGAACATAAGAGAAGCCATGTTGGATCAGGCCAACGGCCCATCCAGTCCAACACTCTGGGTCACACAGTGGCCAAAAAAACCCAGGTGCCATCAGGAGGTTCATCAGTGGGGCCAGGACACTAGAAGCCCTCCCATCGTTGCCCTCCTCAGCACCAAGAGTACAGAGCATCACTGGCCCAGACAGGGAGTTCCATCAATATCCTGTGGCTAATAGCCACTGATGGACCTCTGCTCCATATGCTTATCCAATCCTCTCTTGAAGTCATCTATACAAGTAGCTGCAATCACCTCCTGTGGCAGTGAATCCCATGTGTTAATCACTCTTTGGGTGCAGAGAAGGCAAAGAGCTCGAGCTGAGGCCTGCACCAGGCACAGGAGCATACACCTAGCTGCCTGGAGTCTCCCCTCTGCCAAAGGCAAACCAGTAAGTTACTGCAGGATCTGGGCTCTGCTATTCCTCAGGAGTAGAGGAGCTGACTCAGCTTGCAAGATGAGCCTAATGCTGCACTCAGCATCACCTGCAGGGACATTCCCTAAATAAGCCTGCAGAGAGTCTGAGATCAATGTGCTTGCAGTGGCTGATGAACCTACTAGTTGTTTGAGCCTGGTGAACCTTGCTGCCTTTGGACCTGGTTGCTGAACCCTCCATGCCAGGTACTGTTGCTGTGAAACTCTGTGGCTGTCCAAGACTTTGTCACCAACCTCATGAGGTCAGTGTAATGCTTATTTTGTGTTTACTATGTGTGTTAACTTGTTTTACACTGGTATGATACCGTTTCCTACATTGTTTAACACAGGGGTGGCCAAACTGTGGCTTGGGAGCCACGTGGCTCCCAAAGCCTCCACCACCCTGTTGGCCGGTTTGGAGAATGCATTTGCAGTTAAAGTTGCTTTCTTTCCACTTCTCTCTCCTCCATCTATTTGCTTTCTTTCCATCTTTCTCACAACCCTTCCTTCCTATTTTGTGGCTCTTGGAACATCTGATGTTCATGTCTTGTAGCTCTCAAACATCTGACTTTTATTCTGTGTGGCATTTATGTTAAGTAAGTTTGGCCACCCCCCCCGGTTTAACGTATGCGTGATATTCTATGCTTTGCTTTGGATTTCAGTAAAACCTACTCCTGTGACACTGCTCGTTAGAGGTTTCATCCTGATTCCCTTGGCTTATACAGTGTACTGCCCCTTGAGTCTCGGTGGAAATGACTATAAATAAAACGCAGGGAGGCCTAATTTCTGAACAGTTTCCTGCTTTGGGAAAAGCGACAAAAGCCAAACAGATTCCAGTTTTGAGATGTCTTTCATCTGAAACAGGCCAGTGTTTTGGAGGCGAACAGAAATATTTATTCTCATGGGTGAGTTCTAATCCATTGTATCAGCTTTGCGAAACAGCGATAAGAGTAGGGAATAGAGGATCTGAGGATGAAGAAAGTGTATTTAATCAAATGATAGCCAGGCAGATAAATAAAACAGTGGCTTGAAACTCGGTCAGCTGAAGGTCTGCTGTAGACGTTGTTTATCTGGATTTCAGTAAGGCTTTTGAAAAGGTTCCACATCCTTGTTGACAAGTTGGTAAAATGTGGTTTGGATCCTGTTACCGTTAGGTGGATCTGTATGGTTGACAGATCGCACCCAAAGAGTGCTTGCGAATGGTTCCTCATCCTCTTGGAGAGGAGTGACAAGTGGAGTGCCTCAGGGATCTGTCCTGGGACCTGTTTTGTTCAACACCTTTATCAATGATTTGGATGAAGGAATAGAGGGAATGCTTATTAAATCTACAGATGAGACTAAATTGGGAGGGGTTGCAAACACAGAAGACAGAAACAGGATACAGGATGACCCTGACAGGCTGGAAAACTGAGCTAAAACCAGTAAAATGAATTTTAACAGGGATAAATGTAAAGTTCTCCATTTAGGTAGGAAAAATCCCATGCATGGTTACAGAATAGGGGAGACTTGTCTTAGCAGTAGTTTGTGCGAAAAGGATCTAGGGGTCTTAGTGGATCATATGCTGAACATGAGTCAACAGTGTGATGCGGTGGCTAAAAAGGCAAATGCAATTTTGGGCTGTATCAACAGAAGTATAGTGTCCAGATCATGTGATGTGATGGTATCGCTTTACTCTGCTCTGGTAAGACCTCACCTGGAGTATTGTGTTCAGTTTTGGGCGCCACATTTTAAGAAGGATATAGACAAGCTGGAACGGGTCCAGAGGAGAGTGACAAAGATGGTGAGGGGTCTGGAGGCCAAGTCCTACGAGGAAAGGTTGAAGGGGCTGGGGATGTTTAGCCTGGAGAGGAGGCGGCTGAGAGGTGATATGATCACCATCTTCAAGTCCCTGAAGGGCTGTCATATAGAGGATGGTGTGGAAGTGTTTTCTGTGGGCCCGGATGGTCAGACCAGAACCAAAGTGTTGAACTGAAATCAAAAGTTTCTGGCTCAACATTAGAAAGAACTTCCTGACTGTTAGAGCGGTTCCTCAGTGGAACAGGCTTCCTCGGGAGGTGATGGGCTCTCCTTCCTTGGAGGTTTTTAAGCAGAGGCTAGATGGCCATCTGACAGCAATGAAGATCCTGTGAATTTAGGGGGCGGTGTTTGTGAGTTTCCTGCATTGTGCAGGGGGTTGGACTAGATGACCCTGGAGGTTCCTTCCAACTCTGTGATTCTATGCTCCACCTACTGAAGCTGTAGACCACCCAAATACAGCCACCTTTTATTGGTGGTCTGACATGCAAAATTTGAATGATTTCTAAGTTTGAACATCCTAACACAGAGAATGGGTGTAGTCGGGGCTTTTTTTGTAGCAGGAGCTCCTTTGCCTATTAGGCCACACGCCCTTGATGTCGCCAAGAGCTTACAGTAGGCCCTGAAAGAAGAGCCCTTTAAGCTCTTAGAGGACCTCTTAAGCTCCACAGTTGATGTCAATGGGACCTCTGCACTACAGCTGTTATCTTTAATACTTGCTTGTGGATTTCATGGATGCATCTGGCTGGCTGCTACAAGAGGGAGAATGACTTAAGGGGAGGGACGGTGGCTCAGTGACAGAGCATCTGCTTAGTAAGCAGAAGGTCCCAGGTTCAATCCCCAGCATCTCAACTAAAAAGGGTCCAGGCAAGTAGGTGTGAAAAACCTCAGCTTGAGACCCTGGAGAGCCGCTGCCAGTCTGAGTAGACAATACTGATTTTGATGGACCGAGGGTCTGATTCAGTATAAGGCAGCTTCATATGTTCATATATGTTCACCCAGAAGAGAAAATGTGGGACCGTCCTCCTAGGACTTTTCCATGGTCTCAATCCTTCTTCAGCCTGGTCTCTTTGGGAGGGACAGTGGCTCAGTGGTAGAGCATCTGCTTGGGAAGCAGAAGGTCCCAGGTTCAATCCCCGGCACCTCCAAAAAAAGGTCCAGGCAAATAGGTGTGAAAAACCTTAACCTGAGACCCTGGAGAGCCGCTGCCAGTCTGAGAAGACAATACTGACTTTGATGGACCAAGGGTCTGATTCAGTATAAGGCAGTTTCATATGTTCATATATGTTCATATGTTCTCTTTAAAGCTGCTTTATGGAGCCACGGTACATAAATGTTCAGGGACGGTGGCTCAGTGGTGGAGCATCTGCTTGGTAAGCAGAAGGTCCCAGGTTCAATCCCCGGCATCTCCAACCAAAAAGGGTCCACGCCAAAATAGGTGTGAAAAACCTCCGCTTGAGACCCTGGAGAGCCGCTGCCAGTCTGAGTAGACAAGACTGACTATGATGGACCGAGGGGGGTCCGATTCAGTAGAAGGCAGCTTCATATGTAATGCTGAGCTCGATGGACCTATGGTCTGATCCAGCAGAGAATTTTTCAAAACATTTTTTTTTTAATATATGAAGCCAGACTCTGAGTCTCCCTAGCTTGGAATACTCCACCACGGCGGCTCTCCACGCTCAAGCCAGGGGCGCTTCCTACCCAGCTGGTTTATCTACGGGGGGCAGTATGAAGCAGCAGCCCTTCCCCGTTCTTTCCTGACCGTGACAACTGGTGAGAAAACAGCACAGAACTATAAAACGAAGTTGGGGCTCCTTTAAGACTAGAATTCTGGGCTTTTCTGTGCATGCACACTTCATATTGTTGGACTTATTGTTCGGTTGCTTCAGAAAAACATGGCCGCCCACCTGAGTCTATTGGCACAGAATTTGCGATGAAGCCAGGTTCTGGGAGTGTGCGGTCACAGCTCAGCTGCAGAACTGTTTTTCTCCCAGCTGACCTAGCCTGTCCTTTGTCCCCACCCCCCACCCCACCCCCGTTTCAATCAAAGCATCCCAGAAGTTGCCAACTGCTTCTTAAGCAAAACAGCAGATCCAATTTCAGGGAACTGTCTGCCAAAAATTCCTTTTGAACGGTCTCTAAAATGTATCAAAGCTGGACACAGCCAAAAACGATCCAAGGAGTCATCCATATATCCATCCTCGCTAAAACCATAGAAAACCAGCAAGATAATCCGAAGGCCGCAATGCCTCTTAACGGACAAAACACCTGCCCTGTTGGATGGCCGTAAATATGCCGGGTGGGTAGGAAATCATTAACTGGCTACCTGCACAGGTGTGGCTTCACTGAGGCCGGAGGGCCTGCAGAAAAAGCCGGTATAAACTTGAAATGTAATTCACTTTTAGACAGAGAGCTGAAGTACATCTCAGCATCCAGCCACAGTCCAAATCAACGTTTGCACCTGTAGTGATGCTCAGCAGGTATTAATTTCAGGAAAATTTCACCTTGCCTTTCTGTGCAAGATCCTGATAGATGTAAGTCGAGTCTGGCCCGTCCCATAAAATTGTCATGCAGGATAAAATGAGTGGATGGAAGAGTCTTTAAACCAATAAAAAACCTAACCCCGAAGGCTGAATTACCATAGTTCTGGCTGCTGTTGGATACCTTCTTTTCAATAAACTAAATGACTATCCTGAGCTTGGATGGGGAACAATAATTAACAAATACAATCCTCTCTCCAGTCTCCCAGAAATCTGTAGTTTTTTAGCAATTCTCTTTCATGGCAGCTCTCTCCAAATCAACTCCTCCATTTCTTAAGAGAGTGAAATTGCTCCTGGGCAAACATCAACCAAACTGGATGGAATTAACACGATTTGACAGATTGGGATCCAACCAGGCGGATGCTATAATCTCCAGCCAAAATATAGCCATCATTTAGAGCAGCTATAGAAACTCAGAGGGAGAAAAGGATACCCATCAAATTTAAACTGCATTGAGAGGGCAATTTAACTTGAGCAGCTACAAGCAAGTATGGGATCAACAGTTTAAAATGGAAGGTAGTCATTTTGCCAGCATTGGAAAAACCCCAAACACCAAGTCACCGTGTTGTCTAGAAATTCCATTGTGGTGCCTCGTCTTTTGTAGCAATTGTTTTATTTGTAGTGTCTCTCTGTGCAAGTTCAATACTTATCATTTCACATCGTGTTTTGTTGTGCGACACAAAAGCCGGCACGCATGAATTTCTTACTGCTTGTACATACGGAAACTTAATTTTACACCATTTGGTGTCGATGGACGAATTTGATTCTTAACCGGTTACTGGCTCCCAAGATTCAATTAAATAGAGCTTTATAAAGCAGTGATGGGGGTTAGGAGGAATTAGGGACTCCTGCTTTATGTAACTGGCAAAGGAAGCCCCAATAACTTTGCGCTAACGCAAGTACGCGCTGACGGCCACCTCTGCCAAAATCCAGAATTATTCCAGCCAAGGCCTCCACCATCTGCTTCTACCACCACCTCCTTTCTGGCCGGATTAAAGGGAAGGAGGATAGATATCTGTCCCCTGCAACAAGAGAAGCCACATTTGCTCCCAGCCTGGGGTGCCTGTGAGAAAGAGTTGTGCATACAGATAACTGATGAAGTGGGAATAATGGGGAGGGGGGGCGTAAAATAATGGACTTGAAATCTTGCTGACTGCTGGGAGGTGGGAGCCTTGGTCTGTTGTCCCACTTTTGAACCAGTGAGCTGTGTATATATACGAAAGACATCTGTACTGCTAGCTTAAGAGGGCTCCATTACTCTTTCAGTGCGACCCAAAAATCTTGGCGTTTTTTTCAAATTCACTGCCACAGGAGGTGGTGGCGGCCACAAGCGTAGCCAGCTTCAAGAGGGGTTTAGATAAAAATATGGAGCAGAGGTCCATCAGTGGCTATTAGCCACAGTATGTGTGTATATATAAAAAATTTTTTGCCACTGTGTGACACAGAGTGTTGGACTGGATGGGCCATTGGCCTGATCTAACATGGCTTCTCTTATGTTCTTATGAGGTTTCTTAAAAATTAAAAACACAGCAGAGCATGAAAACTCCCAGGCAGGTGGTGCCCAGATGCTGTCACTATTTTTCTTCCTACCAGCCATTGCAACGTGACCTTTAATACATTCTGTCAAGACGTTATTTCACCGCTGAAGATACAGGTATCCTTTGAAAAAGGTAAAGCCAGCCTTCCAGAGAGCTTGTTCTTTCCAGAAGAATATTAACCAGACTCTCCCCCCCAAAAAAAATTTAATTTTAAAATACGCTGAACTGCTCATCGTCTTGCCCCTTCCCAGACAGACTAGTCTAGTCTCCCTTCAGCCAACCTCTGAACCTCTCCCATCTTAATTTTTAGTTATTTTTAGTGACTCTGACAAATCACGGCTATAGAAGCAAGAAAGAACAATGATGAGGAGGCTGTCTTGCCAGCAGCGGAGATGAAGGCTCAGAAACCTAGAAGAGAAAGCAACACACACACATGGTCATCTATGTCCAAAACAGGGGGCATGCTGCTGGGAACTAAGTCCTCCATCTTAGACCTGGAAGTCTAATCATACAGACAGGAGGGGGATGGGGGGATAATATGTAGTTATGCCTTCACTTGCAGTCTGACATGGCTTACCAGCAAGGACCATCCTACCACATGAGCATATGCTATCTCTAATACTCCCTCTTCTTAGCTGTGAAGTCTTGTGAGAAAAATTCTACCTCCTGAGCTACTAGCATTAAAGTTGTGAGCTCCTGCATAAATTAGTTTGCTTTGGGGCCATTTTTTCCTGAGCCAAGACAAAAATGTGTGAGCCAGAGGCTAAAAACTGAGCCAGCTCACACTAACTCAGCTTAGAGGGAACACTGTTAGTGAGCTACTGGTATTAAAGTTATGAGCTACTGCTCTGAGGCTATTTTTCCTGAGCTAAGACAGAAATGTGTGAGCTCAAGGCTAAAAAGCTATGAGCCAGCTCATGCTAACAGCTTAGAGGGAATACCGTCTACCTCATTCTTCCACATTCATAGCCCAGAACTTTCATACTGACAACCACAATCTCAGCAGAAAGAAGTGTTGTGTTTTCAAAGACTCCGCATGAAAACAACAAAACTGCATCCGACTCCCTCCAGATCCGCCATCCTAAAATTTTTTTTCTATGAAAGTGAAGCTTAAAAAAATAGTCTGCATGTAGCAAGCCAGCATATCAGACAGAAAAATATAGCCATCCCTTATGTGCTACATTACTACATGCAGGGTGATATGCTGTTGTTGCTATTTAACTTATTTATGCACCACTTTCTTCCTCTCCAGTGGGGAACTAAAGCAGCTTATATCTCCTCACCCTCGTTTTATCCTCATAACAACCTTGTAAGGTACGTTAGGCGGAGAGTATGTGACTGGTCCAACATCACTCGGCAAACTTCCGCAGCAGAGTGGGGATTCAAATCGGGGTCTCTTCAATCCTAGTCTGATATTCTAACCGCCAGGGAGCATTAAAAAATATTCCCTCCCAAGAGAGTACAGTTGCAGAAGTCTACCACCTTGCCCTGTGTAATCACAGGTTGAGCAGTTCCAATTGTTGTTGTTAAGCTGGGAACAGGATAAGAAGCAAATGCATTATGTGGTGGTCCTCTTTCCCCGTCTCCTCTCCAGTTTTTGCAAATCAGGAGCTAATTTATGAAAATGCTCCTTGGAGCTTTTGGATTATAGCTAAACTAATCTCTCTCCTAGTTTGTGTTCTTAAATTTTCAGGGTTTTTTTTTTTAATGCTTTGGATTGAAATAGATTTCCAACAGCCCGATCAAACGCAGCTCTTCTGAGCGGTTCCACAGGAAGTTAAAAGCTGTGACATCTGCAGGCGCTTAAAATATATTAAGAGTCACCAGCAAAAAACTGCATCCATAAGGGAGCTGTCCGGTGGGTACCCAGCTGCCCAAACACTCCTGAAAATTTAATTGAAGCTGGTTTCAGTCTGCTGGTTTCAAAGATGCGGCAAGGACGCCCCACCCCTTGAAGTGCTTCTGAGCAGCCCTGAGTGGCTGAATTTTTTAAAGCGCCTATTTATAGCCCACTTCTGACATCCCCTCCAGTGCAAGTTACTTTAAGTGAGTGCCTTTGCAGGAAGAAAATAAAAAGGGGAGGGGGAAGGAGAGCCATTTTCAGAGAAATGAGGGGGGTGGAGGGAGAAATGTTCTTTGAACTACGTCTAGTGTTGAAAGAACAGGGTCACCTTCTCTCTTTACGCCCAGTTAAAGCGTGGTTTGCAAAGACTCTTTTTGAAAGCAACACATCTCTATTGTGCTCTGTGTCTGATCTTACAAACTCATCTCAAGAGGGGCATGATGCTCTTTTGGGTGCCCTTTGGTACCATCTCTTTAAATCATTTCCCGGGGCACAAAATGAAGAAGAAAGCAAGCAGAAGTTCCAGGGGGTACTTTTTTGCCAAAAAAGACCTAAGCATCCATGAGCGGTAATTTAGAGCAGGCCTCAGATTCAGTGGGAGCTCACAGGAGCACAGCTCCTGAACCTTGCTGAGAGTTCCACCTCTTCCTTTGGAAAATTCCACCTCCTTGTCCATTGAATAGTAGGTGCAGCTGCATAACAATCCCTGGATGAGCTCCACCACCTATTTTTCTACAAAATGACCGCTGATTTAGATGCAAAGACTGAGGGGAGGGGGATTCAGACTGGTGCCAAAGTGCTAAGCAAGAGAACTGGACTCCCCTCCCCATCTTTTAAGCACTGAAAGAGTGTGGGGGGAGGTTCTTCTGTTTTCTAATTAGGGGGATTGTATGGGAGAGGAAAGAGAAGAATTAATATCGCGGCCCCTAAGCCACCAGTCTATCAGAAAGTGGTCTGACAGAGGCCTTGCGGGAGATGTGAGTTCACCAGGTTTTGTAGCCTAAAGCTAGTTTGTTCAGTTGGACAAAAGAAACAAGGCTATACACCCTGAGTAGAAAAGAGAGGCACCTGTTCTACCAACTTGAATTCTTTTAAAAGCTATTGTTTAACTCCTGCTTAAGTCTTCCTCCACTGTTTACACAAAGTCACTGTGGCGAGATGCAAAGCAACCTTGTGTTGACAGAAACCACTCATTTCCTTGCCCCTCTCGCTGCCTTGATGCAAGCGCCACACCTACGGCACTGTCCAAAGCAGGCAGACACTTTGCTACCAATGTGGTATGGCACCGTGCCACTGGCTTACAGCATAGTGCGGACAAGCCCTCGAGAAATGCCAAGTTTGGCTGTACAGCAGACAGAACCCAACAACCTGCTAGAATACCTCACCCTGACTAGCACTTAACTCTTTAAAAAACAAAGTCCAATCAAATGCTTCTCCTCCTGGGAATCAAAGAGATAAGACACAGCAGAGTGGGTTTCAGGTGCCCGTTATTCCCTCTTTCCTTATCATATTCTGGTACAGACAAGGTACCATCCATGAGCAGGTGTCCCTGCATGGCTTTAGCAGGGAGCCTTTAGGCGAGAAGAAAAGATTGGATTTATACCCTGCCCTCCCCTCCCTGGAGGAGTCTCAGAGTGCCTTTCTCTTCCCCACAACAGACTCTGTGAGGCAGGTGGGGCTGAGAGAGCCGCTCTTGAGAGAACAGCTCTGAGAGAACTTGTGATTGAATCAAGGTCACTCCAGCAGCTGCATGTGGAGAATCAAACCCAGTTTTCTCACGTTAGAGTCTGTGCACTTAACCATTACACCAAACTGGCTGTCTCCTTCTCAATTTCAGCCGCTCCACCTGCAATAGAGAAGCAATTCCACTGCTCTGCTTTATAGGGCTATTGTAAGAATTACAGGAAGGCAATACATGCAAGGTGCTTTGAACAAAAAAGTGTTTTCTAAATGTTAAGCATGATCGGGAATACGAAGATTTTGCTTGCGTTTTGCTTAACCGTGACAGATAAGTGGGGAATAGAGCATCTTTAAAGCGCTGACTGTATTGGAGAAGAAACGAGTTCAGGTTATCCAGTCCTGTGGCAGGGGGCGAGGGACCTTCTGCCCACTAACAAAGGGTAACCTGTCCTACTTGGCCCCACCCAATCCCTACCTCCCGTCATTCACCACCATTGTTCATGGGGGGCAACACAGCAGGAGGGACTGGAGCGAGACAACAACTGCAAAAACGTTCCAGTCTTCCACGGTCTGGTCCCGAAAAGCATCCACACGCTTGTGAGACACAGCAGGGAAGTTGCTGCAGTATGATGGTTTTAAAAAATGTGCATTGCAGCAAGCAGGGGAAGGAAATGCCTGCAGAAGAAGCGATGATATTAAAGCAGAGTCTTTTGCTGTCCCCAATGCATTTACCTGTTCTCTGAATTATTAAAAGGACCTCAAGGATACCAGGAAGCTGCTGCGGTCGTCTATACCAACAATAACAGACTCTGTTCTAATCGATAGGATCTCAGCATTCCCTTGGGGCTTCAATTTTACCGACCGAGCCATTTCACCTCTGTCTTCCAGAGCAAATGCCACACGCCCCGTGCAGCCAGCCCAGGGCACAAACAACATCTGTTCATCGCCAACTTCAATAAGAACATAAGAACATAAGAGAAGCCATGCTGGATCAGGCCAACGGCCCATCAAGTCCAACACTGTGTCACACAGTGGCAAAAATGTTATATACACACATACACTGTGGCTAATAGCCACTGATGGACCTGTGCTCCATATTTTTATCTAAACCCCTCCATATTTTTATCTAAACTAAATATGACAAACTGCAAAAAACCAAGCACAGTCCTCCGGCATTACTGACATAACAACACCTATAGTGTTCAAAGTTGACCTCTGCGAAAGGCTCACCATTACTTACGCGGTCAGCTGCAATGCCTAGGAGAATTACTTCTCTGAATGCAGTTTGCAAACTTGATTTGTTCGACCCCCCTCGGCAATTCCGATGTCTAGTGAAAAGGGGAATGGCGGACCAAGTATGTAATGTGACGCATGCTCTGACAAATTTATTCCATTTAAGATCAGAAGAGAAGCCATGTTGGATCAGGCCAATGGCCCATCCAGTCCAACACTCTGTGTCACATAAGAACATAAGAGAAGCCATGTTGGATCAGGCCAATGGCCCATCCAGTCCAACACTCTGTGTCACACAGTGCCAAAAAACCCAAGTGCCATCCGGAGGTCCACCAGTGTGCCCCCCCCCCCCCGAGCACCAAGAATACAGAGCATCACTGCCCCAGACAGAGAGTTCCAACAATAATAACATTTGTTTTATGGTTCTTTGGAATACTCTTCAGAAGTGGCAAATTCTCCTTCTGACCAGCTGGCAAGAATGAAGCTTAAGAGATGGTTGTTTCTGCCCATCCTCCAAAAGCAAATGTGTGCTATTCAGTACTCTTTAGCAGCAATAAACTCTTCTCTGTCCCTGTCTATGCAATAATAGTTTCACTGAAACGATTACAAATCCCATTTGTTCTTTCAGATAAGTTGTCCTGATATCTGTATTTTTTTCTTAAAAACCTCTCTCGATAGCAATAATCAAAATGATTAGGAAGTTGCTACAATTCAATGTCTAGCACCCAGTTCTATCAGTTCTTGCATGCTTATAACCCCTCCCTTCGACATGGCTGCCCCACCTTTCACGTTAAGGATATTCAGCAACAAGGACAACGACAAGCTTCCAGGGTTTTTTCCCAGTCCCACAAAACAAAAAAAGAGAGCACAGTTTAGTTTGTCGAATAAGTTAAATGCTCTGAATACATCCAACTAGTTTCACGCTGGAGATGCACGAAACTCTGTGTTGGGGGAGGGGGGAAGAAGCAGAAGGACAACAGATAAAAGAACAGGGATTTCTGACAGCCAATAATTCTCTTTACGAATTCAGCCTCACAGAACCATCCTCCAAATCATTGCTTTCTGTTTAGAGTCCAACAAACAGCACTCAAAGAGGGGCGATGCAGCCCCGTTCGAAAGCCAAACGCAGCACTATCACAAGGGTTCATCGCTGCTGCGTAAGACCAGACAGAAGTACCTCCAGCTCTGCGCTCCAGCCCCGAGAAGAAGGGCAAATCTCTTGGATCTTCTATCCACCTGCAATGCGGACCAAAACCTTCCCGCCCGGCCTCAGGGCTGCCAGAGCCCCTCTTTTAACGCCTTCCTTTATTCTACCTTTGCGAGAGAGCGCACGGAGGCAGCTGGAACGACAAGACAGGAATAATTTCAAGTTTCCCAGCCGTCTGCGGCTCCGATGATGCAACGCAAACCAAAAGAATCCACCCACATTTCTTTTCCCACCTTCGATCTAAGCCGAGGAAGGGTGCCGAACCACGACTACCGGCTGGGAGAGAGCTTCGCTCGGCTGGTTACCATTTCCACCAGGGAGAGGCTGACTGGCCGGGCTGGTGCTGAGATTGCAGCCCTCCTTCTCCCCAGGCACGCAAGAGCCCTTCCATCCTCTCTCTCAGCTCGCCCGGCCACGCTATGTGACTGCTGTAACGGGAGATGACGGCGGCAAGAAGGTCACCTCCCCCAGCCGCCACCCCACCCCCCCAGCTAAACCCAGCCGGCACTGCCCTTCGGAAGCCCTCCTCTTGTTAAGCTGAAAGGGAAACTGGATCTGATGCTAATTCTCCTGCAAACGCCAACCCCACCGGCACAGCAAAATTAGATTTCCTCTCTAGGATACAAATAGGACCGGAGCGGGGGAGACAGGGCTCTTGGCTCAGGGATGGAATTAGGATGAGTTCAACAAACACTTTTGCTGACAGGTTCATGCCGGTCAGAGGCGGTGGGACAGCGACTCGCTTGCTCTGTTCCTACTTGTCCCCCACCCCAATTCTAAAAGGGCCCTGAACCCATGCAGTGTGAGGGGGTGGGGTATGTGTGACAGCAGTGAAAATAAGTTCCTGAAGGAACAAAGAGCAGAAACGGCTGCTTGTGCTGCCCATGAAAAAGACCTCAAGATGGCCCTTATGGGAAGCCAGTGACCTTGAGGTAAGGCAGACCCCCAAGAGGTGGGGTGCCTCCTGAGTCCTGACCTGGGGAAGGAGGGAGGGAGAGGAAGCTACCCTATTGCCTCCAGAATGGAAACCAGCCTTTCAGTCCCTCCTCTTTTTGCTGTTTTGCCGCAAAGGAACTTCAAGAACAGAATGGAGAGGGAAACTGCTGAATTACAAATTATTATGAAACTTGGAATAAACACCTCCCCAGGACTGAACAGGGATATTGTTTTTTTATCTCATTACATATACTAAATCAATTTTCAGCAAGTATAGCTATATATCCACAGTATACCAATGTATTTCTCTTTTAGAATAGTGTATCAGAATGATGTTTTTTGTATTGACATACTCAAATAGGGATACTGGCTGTTTATCTCATTACATATACTAACCCTCTTCCCCTATATTTTAATGTGTTCTTTTTTCTAAAGGCAAACTAGAATTATTTTTATATGTGTGTTGCCTGTTTAAATCAAACCCTTGAGAAACCTATGCCCTCATTTTAACCCACAGCTCACATTACAACAGACTCTCATTTATTGCAATTCATACCCAGGATACTTAATGGGTTTAGTACACGGACATCCATCTGCTATTCCAACTTAATTCCAACTGGAGAGCCAGTTTGGTGTAGTGGTTAAGTGTGCGGACTCTTATCTGGGAGAACCGGGTTTGATTCCCCACTCTTCCACTTGCACCTGCTGGAATGGCCTTGGGTCAGCCAGAGCTCTGGCAGAGGTTGTCCTTGAAAGGGCAGCTGCTGTGAGAGCCCTCTCCAGCCCCACCCACCTCACAGGGTGTTTGTTGTGGGGGAGGAAGGTAAAGGAGATTGTGAGCCACTCTGAGACTCTTCGGAGTGGAGGGCGGGATATAAATCCAATATCTTCATCTACCTCACAGGGTGTCTGTTGTGGGGGAGGAAGGGAAAAGAGATTGTGAGCCACTCTGAGACTCTTCGGAGTGGAGGGCGGGATATAAATCCAATATCATCTTCTTCTTGTGTCAGCCCAGTTAACCTAAACTAACAAACACCAATTTGTGACTCTTTTAATCTGCTAAAAAAAACATTTCCATGACTGCATACTAACTCATTGCCCGCTTTCTCTATATTTAGGACTGCTTGCCACTCCATCCTATAGTATAGTCTGGAGTGTGCTTCTACCACACGAAAACTTACATTCTGAAATTCGTTGGTCTTAAAGATGCAACTTGACTCTTGCTTTGTTCTACTGCTTCAGACCAACACGGCTGTCCACCTGGATCTATCCTCTTTTTATGGGAAGAGGAGCGTCTTGCTTGTTCCGTATAGAGGGGAGTTACCATAACTCTTCAAGATGTCCTTATCTTTTTGGTGCAAAGGAATTGACTCGCTTCTTCCTTATGAATAAGAACTCCCCATCACTACTGTGGTCACTTCCCCCAAGTTTCCCATGCAGAGATGGCTACACCGGGAGGGGCCAAACTTGTTTAACGTAAGAGCCACACAGAATAAACGTCAGATGTTTGAGAGCCACAAGACATGAACATCAGATGTTTGAAAGCCGCAAGACAGGAAGGCAGGCAAATAGTTTGGGAGAGAGGTGGAAAGAAAGCAACTTTAACTTTAAATGCATTCTTCAAGCTGCCAACTGGCTTGGCTTGGAGAAGTGATATGACTTCTCCAAGCCAGCCAACGCGGTGGTGGTGGGGGGGCTCTGAGAGCCACATAATATGTGTGAAAGAGCTACACATACCATCCGCACTATACCATCCAATCTTGAGACAACTCTCCTCTCCCCCCCACCACCACTTGTTTAGTCTCCCAACCACTGGGGGAGGGGCAGAAAAGGATACTAATTCCACATATGGAGAGAAGCTTGGGCAGGCGGGGGGAGGTTTACATAGCAAGGGAGCTGTTTAGGTTCCTATTTTCCTGTCCGCAGAAGAGAAATGTACCAAATATTCCATAAACACATCTGTATCACTTAGCCGCCCTGAGTCTGCCTTGGTGGGGAGGGCGGGATATAAATAAAGTTATTATTATCATCTATGCATGTCCTATATTCCTGTCTGCACAGGAGCCCATCTAACAACTGAAGCTGTTATTATTCAAAGTCTGAGTTCAGTGGCACCTTTAAGACCAAAAAAGTTTAAAGCTGTGTTTAAGCTGTCCTTATTCAACAACAACGATACTATTGTCTGAAGCATCTTCAAGACCAACAAAAGTCCCAGGGTACAAACTTTTTGAGATTGTTTAATCTCCCTGTATTCTCTTCTGTGTGCATGTGTAACATTTTGCGTTATTATTACCATCATCATTATTATAATTACACTTGCCAAATAAGGAGAGCAATGTCTGAGACACCCTTTAACCAGTTGCCATCCACACCAAATCCAGGAGATTGCTGTCATTTCATTACTCTATGAGGGGGAGGAAAAGTTACTAACTAGGGTTGCCAATCCCCAGGTGGGGTCAGGAGATCCCCCAGTTTGGAGGCCCTCCCCCCACTTCAGGGTCATCAGAAAGTGGGGCAGAGGGAAAATCTGCTGGGCACTCCATTATTCTCTATGGAGACCAATTCCCATAGGGTATAATGGAGAACTGATCCACAGGTTCTGAGGCTCTTGGGGGGGCCTGTTTTTTGAGGCAGAGGCACCAAATTTGCAGCAAAGCATCCAGTACCTCTCTTCAACCCCCCCCCCTCCCCCAGTTTCAAAAAGATTAGGCTGGGGGTCCAATTCTTTGAGCCCCAAAAGAAAGTGCCCTTATCCTTCATTGTTTCCAAGGGAGGGAAGGCATATAAAAGTGTACAGTCGTTCTAAATGTGATGGCCAGAACTCTCTTTGGAGTTCAGTTCTGCTTGCTCCTGGCTCCACCCCCAAAGTCTCCTGGCTCCACCCCCAAAGCCCCCAGTTATTTCTTGAACTGGACTTGGCAACCCTAAAGCTAACCTTCCACATGGGGGGGGTGTTTCCTTGCCTCCAAATCCCCGCCCCCCCTCCCTGGGGCCCCTCCCCCTGAGGGGAGCGCGAGCCACCCTGGCCCACAGCGGCCCCCTCCCCCTTCTCGCGCGCGGTGCATGCTGGGAGGGACGAGGGGGCTGAGGCGAGGGCAGGGGCGAGAGAGGGGGCTTCTTCGTCTACTCACCCGAGGGGCCGCCGCCGCTGCTCCCCCCGCCCCACTCCACTCCAGCTGGGGGGCGGGCGGGCGGGGGAGGGGAAGGGAAGGGAAAGAGCTGCTCCCCAGCGGGAGCGCGGCGGAGGGAGGGGGGCCCAGGCCGTGACGTCGAGGCCAGGGCGACTGCGCAGGCGCGGAGGCTCAGGTGCAGCCGCGGCAAACAGCAGCTCCGTCGCCATGGCAACCGGGCCGGCGCTTCCACCCGCGGCGGTTGGCTGGGCTTCTCTCCCTCTTACCCCGCCCTCTCCCTCTAAGCCCCGCCCATCGGGAGGGGAGGGAGAAGAGGCGGAGCTTCCGCGGCGGTCCAGGGATGGCAGGTGCTTGGGGTGCAAGCTCCAGGGCGGGAAATCCCTGGAGGTTTTGGGATGGAGGTCTGGGAAGGGGCTCAGCAGGGTATAATGCCATGCAGTCCATTCTCCAGTGCAGCCAGTTTCTTCAGGGGAATTGAACTTCGTTGTCTGGAGATCAGCTTCAAGTTTCAAAACGATTGGATCAGGGGGTCCAATTCAATTCTGGGATATCTCCAGGCCCCGCCTGGAAGTTGGCAACCATATATTCAGGGGCAGTGTCCACACAACCATGCTTGGAGGAATCTTGCTTAGGTCCCAGGAAGTATTCTGCTGGATATTATTGTTATTGCTGCTGTTGTTGGTGTAGCTGCATAAAGTATCCTAAGAGCAAGATTGCTGTACAATTGATTGTGAATGGATCAGCCCTGAAGCCAGGATTTGAAGAATTGAGGAGCCCTGATTTTTTTTTCAGGGGGCACATAGTGGCCCCAACCTCCATGGTCTTCTCTCCTACCACCACTGAGGAGGAAAGCTTTCAGCTTGCTGCCATACAGCCTCCCCCCTCCCCATAGTTGCCCCAAGGTGATCCCTTTCCACCCCTCTTCCAGCAACTCTGGTGGGGAGGTTTAGATACGTGCCGCACAGTCTCCTGCCCTTACCTGTAGCATGATCCAGCTAGGCAACCCCAGAGGGACAAGGCGGAGGGGGAGTGGAAGGCGCCACCAAGTCGCAGCTGACTTCTGGAGCTACAAGACCTCCGATTCGGATTTCTTCCTGTCGAGGGCGAGCCGAGGCTGCCCAAGCGCAGCTCCCACCCTTGCTTGGGTGGCCAGCGAGACCAGGCCAGAAAACCCCTGCAGGCAAACATCACCCCTCCACTGATCACCAGCCCCGGATTGCAGCCGGGACCTCCACCTGTGTGCACCAGCCTACCCTACCCTGCCATGTCTGCCTGCAATGGAACCATCCGCTCCTTATCCCCGCTGCCCCACTTGAGGGCCAGAGCAGTCTCTTCTTGCAGGTGCCCTCTAGCCCAGCATCAACCCAACGTGGAGCTTAACTTCCAGGCCCTAAGCAAGCAGAAGCAACTGTGTATGATCACGTGCCCTAAGCAAGCAGAAGCAACGGTCTATGATGACGGCAGAATGGAGAAGGATCCAGCCGAGGCACTGGAGACTGGTTAGGGGCCCCAAGTCAGGGGGCCCCGTCTAGCAGTCAGGGGGCTGTGCCCCCACAGGCCCCCTCGTAGCTACGGGCCTGGATTGGATACTGCTACTATTGCTTCTTATTAGTAGTAGTAATAGTAGAGTTAGCAGTGTTCTTGTTATTTATGTATAAATCATCTCTGTCGCGATCTAGCAGGTGATCCTTGGGCTGATCACATCCTAGTACGTTCTACATTAAACTTGCTTTGAAAAGGGCTATTTTTGTCAGGGACTGGGATTGTATGATCTCCGTGCACTGCCTTCCCATCTGTTCCCAGGCCCCATTGAAAGTGCTGGTTCTGAGGTTGAAGGCCCAAAATGGCTAGGAGCTAGGCTGCCTGAAGAAGCGTCTCCTCCTATATTAGCCTGCCTGCCAGTTAAGATCTGTCTCGCAAACTGTGCTCTCTGCGCTGCTATCCAGAGATAAGAAGAAGAAGAAGATATTGGATTTATATCCCGCCCTCCACTCCGAAAAGTCTCAGAGCGGCTCACAATCTCCTTTCCCTTCCTCCCCCACAACAGACACCCTGTGAGGTAGATGAAGATATTGGATTTATATCCCGCCCTCCACTCCGAAGAGTCTCAGAGCGGCTCACAATCTCCTTTCCCTTCCTCCCCCACAACAGACACCCTGTGAGGTAGATGAAGATATTGGATTTATATCCCGCCCTCCACTCCGAAGAGTCTCAGAGCGGCTCACAATCTCCTTTCCCTTCCTCCCCCACAACAGACACCCTGTGAGGTGGGTGGGGCTGAGAGGGCTCTCCCAGCAGCTGCCCTTTCAAGGACAACTCCTGCGAGAGCTATGGCTGACCCAAGACCATCCCAGCAGGTGCAAGTGGAGGAGTGGGGAATCAAACCCGGCTCTCCCAGATAAGAGTCCGCACACTTAACCACTACACCAAACTGGCTCTCTGATAAGATGCATGGCAACTAGAAACAGGGCATTTCCTGTGGCGGCACCTCAGTTTTGGAATACCCCACCTCTTGTGGCTCTCCTGCTACCCCCTTTATTATCTTTTAGGGTCCGGATCAAAACGCATCTTATTACGCAGGTTTTTAAAAAGGGGGTTTATCCGTTGAGCTTTTTTTGTCAGCCTGATTCTGGCTTGTCTTATGGATATTTTTATGCTGTTAAGATCTTAACGGCCTTAAGATCTCACTAGAAAAAAAAATAAAGTGGCACCTTAAAGATGGTGTGGGTGGAAAGTGCTGCCAAGTCATAGCCAACCCCAGCAAAGGGGGCTTTCAAGGCAAGTGAGAAGCGGGGGCGGTTTGCAATGGCCTTCCTCTGCAGAGCTTTCCTTGGTGGCCTCCCTTCCAAGTACCAACACTGCTTGACTTCTGAGATCTGATGAGATAACACCCTATCGTGCTGCCTTCTCCCCCACCTTAGAGACTACCAATGTTGATGTCAGTAGGAGTTCTGCACGTCAGAACTCTCTTCTTCAGACAGACCTCGCCCCGAAAAAATCTGTTTTCTCCTTCAATAGTCAATGCCATAGACCTTTATTGGCATTAATACAAGAATACAGTATACTTTAAAACCAACAGTGACACTATAGAATATAATAAAACCTTAAAAAAACCCAGCAAAAGTTAAATGACATAAAATAGCAGTAGGCCATGCGTGAGTAAAAGCCTCTCTGATTTGGATCGCAACCTGTAAAAAGCAAGCAACGTGAGTAGTGACAAAGTTGTGTTTCCCGTGGAGTAAAAAACGAACCTTGGCATTGTCAGAAAGGTCTTGATGGTCAGAAAGCAGTGCATCTAGATATCTTGCACGTGGACTGCTATAAAAAGGGCAGTCCAAAAGAACATGAGGGACCGTTTCGATGACTCCTTGACTACAAGGGCATCGTCTAAGATTGTGGGGGATTCTGTGGTATCTTCCGAAAAGGATGGCCGATGGTAATGCATTAAATCTAGCCAGCATGAATGGTCTTCTTTGGTGAGGATCAGTTAAAAAGAGGAAATAGGGAGCTAAAAGCCCAGGGATCTGGGATAAACCCAGATAGCTTGGGGAGCAAATTTTCCGAGCTGCCTCAGTTAGACGTTGCAACTGGATATCTAGTAGTCTACGTTTGATAGACTGAAATACCGCAGAAGCAGAGGATAGATAAAATGCATCCAAGGAAATTCTGATGAGATAACACCTTATCATGCTGCCTTCTCCCCCACCTTAGAGACTAGCAATGTTGATGTCAGTAGGAGTTCTGCACCATCAGAACTCTCTTCTTCAGACAGACCTCGCCCCGAAAAAATCTGTTTTCTCCTTAATTTAAAAACTTTGAAGAACATCTCGCCTGATGAAGGGTTTCTAACAAACTCAAAAGCTTGCATCCCAGTAGGCAGCCGTGTTGGTCTGAAGCAATAGACCAAAGCAGTAGACAAGTGTACCTTTAAGACCAACTAAGATTTATTTAGAATGGAAGCTTTCGTATGCTCTTAAGCAGACTTCATCAGACAACATGGGAATGGCAAGCAGCAATACTTAATATAAGTGGGCAGTGTGGAGTCATAGGGATGTTTTTAGCAGATTAAAAGAATCACAGATAGGGATCTGTGTTTGTTAGTGTAGGACAAAACAGGGTTGAAAAAACATTGGAGAGTGATAAAAAGCAGACTGCTGTCGTAGGTGCGGGTGCCATAAATCTAGGTAACATTCTGGCTTTGTTAGTTTAAATAGAGGGCATGGTTTCTCAAGAGATTATAACATCCATATAGTTTGCCATAGGATGGGTTGGTATATGCAATAAGACAAACAGCCAATATCCCCCATTTGAGTATGTCAATACAAAAAAACCCCCAAATATTCTGATACACTGTTCTAAAAGAGAAATAATATAAGTTAGCCCTTAGAAAAACGGTGCATTAAAGTATAGTGGAAGGTGGTTTAGTATATGTAATGAGACAAACAGCCCACATCCCTCATTTGAACATGTCAACACACACACAAAATTATTTTGATACACTGTTCTAAAAGAGGAATACATTGGAACACTGTGGATGCACAGCTATACTCGGTGAAAGCTGGTTTAGCATATGTAATGAGATAAAAACCCAATATCCCTGTTCAGTCCTGGGGAGGGGGTGTTTGTTCCAAGTTTCATGATAATTTGTAATTCAGCAGTTTCTCTCTCCTTTCTGTTCTTGGAAGTTCCTTTGCAGTAAAACAGCTACTTTGAGGTAAAGGTTGCATGTTTGGTGTCGTTTTGGTTGGTAGTGACAAAAGGCAGACTTCATTTCTCGGCGATGGCTAACCCATTTCTCTACATCCCTTCTCTCAAATTACACCCAGCTAGCCTAGGCTGGAGGCCATAAATCAAACAAACTCCCTAGGCATCAACAAATTCCAACAATTGTCTCTATTTGCTTGCTTAAGCGGCCGGATTCATCCATCACGCTGAAGTCATAAAGCTGACATGTTTCCTTGTCTGGTAGATGCCATAAAAGAAATACAAGTGTCAAAAAGAGGACGTTGCGCCCAGTGTGAAATTATTATTTATTTAATTGATTTACAACATATAAATGCTGCCTGTCGACCCAAATAGGCTCCCCGAGGCAGTGAACATCAGACATTAAAACATTTCAGCAATAAAATAACGTTTAGAATGCATAAGTAAATATTTAACAGTACAACATGCAAACGTGCACACCCAACCAGGGGGGAAAGCCAATAAGAGCAGAAATGCAGAAGATCTAAACTTTACCTATTTTAATGGGAAATGCTATTTTCCTCTCATACCATTTCCAATCCACAGTTAACTACAGATGGGACTTGCAAATAACAAAGCCCAAATTGATGTTGCATGTATCCTGATAGAGGCTCAACTCTAGGATTACCAGCTCTGGGAAATACCTGGAGATTTGGAGGTGGCACCTGAGGAGGGGAAGGGTTTGGAGAGAGACAGGACCTCAAAGTGGTATAATGCCACTGAGTCTACCCTCAAAAGCAACCATTTTCTCCAGGGGAACTGAGCTCTGTCTGGAAATCAGTTCTAGTTTCAGAAGTTCTGCAGGCACCACCTGGAGGTTGGCAAGGCAACTTGAGCCCCCGATACTCCCACAAAGTTTGTGCCCTTGGTGGGGGGGGGGCGGAGGAAACCAAAAGTTTTGGGGAACACAAAAGCTTGCACACTGCTTTGGGATGAGTTTGCTTGGTCCTAATAAAAAAAAGACTGTGCAACTTTTGTGGGCTTTTTCTGTGGATCAGCGCAGCCGCCTGTGATCTTAAAAACCGTCAGCCTCCTGCCCAAATTCATGTAAAATGCCTTGTCAACTTTATCCAGTTTTAAGAAGAATGCAGACTGGAATATTTTACATAAAACAGCAACTCAGAGGGCACCAGAAAGCAGAGGGTGAAATGGCTGGGAAAGCTAAAAGCCATTTAAACTAAAGAGCTGCTCAGCTGTTGTGTGTGTGTGTGTGTGTGTAAAGAGCAGAAAGTAGCAGAAAGTCCCTTCCTTCCTTCCTCCCAACATCTGACATTCATGTCTCGTGGCTCTCAAATATCTAATGTTTATTCTGTGTGGCTCTTACATTAAGCAAGTTTGGCCACCCCTGGCTCAGAGCCATTTCAACCCATTTTCTGCTCTTCATGAACTGTATCAAAATTTGTGGCTTTTTGTGGTGCCTCTGCACAAACATTGCTTTGTGAACCACTGTTCAGCCAAAATTCATGACAGACTTTAGTTTGTCAGCTGGTTCATGTCCATCCCAAATCAGTCACTACTAAATTCCACCGCACTGATGGAACACGATCGATATACCGCTGTTGTGCTTGCGAGCTTGGCAGAACCCTGGGGACAGTCTCTCTGCTATTCAGCTGCAGTGAATTTAATACGCCCCTATGGTTGAAGATCTTTTTCTGACAGGTAACAGACATTAAACATTCAAAACCCAAAGCTATGCCTTTTATTAGGGTTAACAAAACAGAACAGTTGGTAACCTTCGGAGTCCTCAATCAGGTTGCTAACGTCCAGGTCGTGCCTGGAGATCTCCTGCCATTACAATTGAGCATCAGAAGACCAAGATCTCTTCCTTTAGAGAAAACGGCTGCTTTGGAAAGTGGATTCTATGGCAGGGGTGTCAAACATGCAGCCGGAGGGCTGGATCAGGCCCTCAGAGAGCTCCTATCAGGCCTGCAAGCAACTCACTGTCATCTGCTTCCTTCTCTCTCTCTCTTGCTTCCTTCTGCGTCACAGCATCCTTTGCCAGGCTTGCTCAATCACACAGGAGCTACAGAGCAAAGCCTCTGTTTTCTCTATTGACTGACCACCGCATGAAGCAACTTAGGTACAAAAGCTCGCAATGCCCAGCCGTTTCACGTTTTCCCCTGGGTCTTAGGCTCAAAGCATTGACCATGAGATTTCTGTTACGAATGTCAATAAATCCAAAGTAGGTTTGCAGCTTACACACACAAACACACACACACACAAAAATTGTGTTTGTCTGTGTCCTTTATAAAGTTTATATCTCTACTACCTGACATTACATTTTATGACATGCATGATCTGCCCCGACAAGGTCTCATTTATGTCCGATCCGGCCCTCATAACAAATGGGTTCGACACCCCTGCTCTGTGGCATTATAACTTGATGAGGTCCCTCCCTCCCCAAATCCTGCCCTCTCTAGGTTCCACCCCCCAAAAATCTCTAGGTATTTCTGAACCCAGAACTGGCAATCCTGAAATCCTAATCAGGATAGAAGCTTTAAAAAAATTGGAGAGGGGGAGATATTTCAGGCCCTGGTCTTAAGACCTCTTACTGTTTAGCCTGCCATGGAAGTTTAAATGAAGATCACTAGGTAGATCCAAGAGGGCAGCCGTGTTGGTCTGAAGCCATAGAACCAAGCAGTGGACAAGTTGCACCTTTAAGACCAACTAAGTTTTATTCAGAATGTAAGCCTTCGTATGCTCTTAAGCAGCCTTCATCAGACAAAACCGGAATGGCAAGCCATCTTTAAATATAGAGAAAGCGGGCAGTGAGTTGGTACGTAGAACAACTAAGAAGCCAGAATGACACCCAGATTTATGGCACTCCACACCTACAACACGTCTGCTTTTTATCACCCTCCACTGCTGTCACAGCCCAGTTAACAATACCAAACAAACAAACACAGACCCCAACTAGTGATTCTTTTAATCTGCTAAAAACATTCCCATGACTCTACGTACCAACTCACTGCCCGCTTTCTCTGTATTTAAAGACAGCTTGCCATTCCCGTTTTGGCTGATGAAGTCTGCTTGAGAGCATACAAAAGCTGACATTCTGAATAAAACTTAGTTGGTCTTAAAGGTGCCCCTGGTCTACTGCTTTGTTCTACCATCGCTAGAGTTGCACTAAGATGACCCTGAAGGTCCCTTTCAACTCTATGACTGCCAACTTTTGGATTAGAACATTCCAGAAGATTCAGGGATGAGTTGGAGAGATGGTGGGGTTTGAAGAAGGGAGAGCCCTCCAGAATTTGCCCTTCAAAGTAGCCGTTTTCTCCTGGGCAATGGATCGCTGTAGTCCAGAAACCAGGTACAGAGATGAGTTTCTTTGGAGAAAATGGCTGCTTTAGAAGATGGACTTTATGGCATTATACCCAACTGGTATATGGACTCTATGGCATTATACCCAACTGGGTCCCTCTCCCAATCCCCCCAGGCTCCACCCCACCCCCCCAATCTCCAGGTATTTCCCACCCAAAGCTGGCAACCTGGGGGGCATTGCTGGCTGATCCTTTGCCAGGGCAAGGAGTTCTCTGATATAATATTACGACCTTTCCCCCTGAGTTTTTGATAGACTTCTAATGCTCAGAGAAAGGCCAGGCTGCATTTTATGGGTTTTATTGGATGGGCAACGATCAATGCAATCGAAGGCTTTCTCTGCACTTAGCAAAAGAGTTGACAGCGGAGTGTTTTTGTATTTGCAATAATCGATAGCGTTTAAAGTTTCACCAGTATTACAACCTATTTGTTGATATGGAATAAATCCATACCGTGTGCTTTATGTCAGGCGACAAAAATTCTTTAATCAGCGGAGAGTTCTGTTATTTTTACTAAAAATAAGAAGACAAGGGCCCTGATGGATCAGACCAGAGGTCCATAAGAACATAAGAGAAGCCATGTTAGATCAGGCCAGTGGCCCATCCAGTCCAACACTCTGTGTCACATAAGAACCTAAGAGACGCCAGGTTGGATCAGTTCAATGGCCCATCCAGTCCAACACTCTGTGTCACATAAGAACCTAAGAGAAGACATGTTGCATCAGGTCAATGGCCCATCCAGTCCAACACTCTGTGTCACATAAGAACATAAGAGAAGCCATGTTAGATCAGGCCAATGACCCATCTATTCCAACACTCTGAGTCACATAAGAGAAGCCATGTTGGATCAGGCCAGTGGCCCATCCAGTCCAACACTCTGTGTCACATAAGGGATCAGGCCATGGTTTCTCTTATGTGACACAGAGTGTTGGACTGGATGGGCCATTGGCCTGATCCAGCATGACTTCTCTTATGTTCTTATGTGACACAGAGTGTTGGACTGGATGGGCCATTGGCCTGATCCAACATGGCTTCTCTGTTGTTCTTTGCTTTTCCTCCCTCTCCTCTTACACGGGGCTCATGTTGGGATCCTAAATGATGGTTTCTTGCATCCAAAAATAGGATTCCAAATTAGAATTGAGCTGTAGTTTGGTTCGAGGGAAGGACAACACGCCACAGTTTGTAATGTAGACACTATTGCAAGCTGTGGTTTGCTGTGGAAGTGCCGACACGTGACAGGGGTGGGTAGGAAGCATAGTTCCTTCCTAGAAAGATGAATAATATCTTCTGCCAGTTCTGAACCCTGAGTTAGGCAGCTACGTTTTCATGACTTATCTGCACACAGGCTGCACATCGTTACGGAAGTGAATCAGTAAGTCCTTGGTTCAAATCTCACGCCAGGGACAAACTCATAGTTGATCTTAACTAAGCATCTGAGTTCTCTCCCCACAACATGATAATGTCACCCTACTTTAGAGTGTTCAGAGTTGTGTACAAATGCTCTCACAGTTCCACGTAGGTAATTCCATCTTGTGCCAATTTTATTATTTATTTATATGCTGTCTTTCTTCCCATGTCGTTCTCCTCTCCTCCTTTTTATTCTCACAACAACCCAGTGGGGTAGGTTAGGCTTGTACGTGCATGGCTGGTCCAAGCCAGCCAGCAAATTTTCAGGGCAGAGTAGGGATTAGAACCCAGGTCCACTCAGATCCTAATCTAACCACTATACCAACCCTGGCTCTCTTGACAAATGGGTGTCAAGTGGATCTTTGACCAAGGACTTCATGCAACATGATCCTGTCCAGGGCTTTTTTTTGTAGAAAGAGCCCAGCAGGAACTCATTTGCATATTAGGCCATGCCCCCTAACGTCACCATTGTTTAACACAGAGTTGTTTTTTTTAGAGAAAGGCCAGCAGGAACTCATTTGTATATTAGGCCACACAACCCTGACTTTAGGGCTTTTTTTGAGCAGGAACACAGTTCCGGCTGGGTTGGCATCGGGGTGTGTTGCCTAATATGCAGATGAGTTCCTGCTGGGCTTTTTCTACAAAAAAGCTCCGTACGAAACAATGGCAATGACAGGGGTGCGACCTAAAATGCAAATACGAGCCAGTTTGGTGCAGTGGTGAAGTGCGCGGCCTCTTATCTGAGAGAACCAGGTTTGATTCCCCACTCCTCCACTTGCACCTGCTGGAATGGCCTTGGGTCAGCCATAGCTCTCACAGAGTTGTCCTTGAAAGGGCAGCTTCTGTCAGAGCTCTCTCAGCCCCACTTACCTCACAGGGTGTCTGTTGTTGTTGGGGGAGGTAAAGGAGATTGTAAGCCTCTCTGATTCAGAGAGAAGGGCAGTCGTCGTCTTCTTTCTGCTGGGCTGTTTCTACATAAAAGCACCAAGCGAGCTGGAACTGCATTCCTTGTCTGTTCCTGCTAAAGAAAAAAGCCCTGATCCTGTCCATGAAGAAGACGACGACATTGGATTTATATTCCACCCTCCACTCAAGAGTCTCAGAGCAGCTCACAATCTCCTTTATCTCCCTCCCCCACAACAGACACCCTGTGAGGTAAGTGGGGCTGAGAGGGCTCTCACAGCAGCTGCCCTTTTAAGGACAACTCTGCGAGAGTTACGGCTGACCCAAGGCCATTCCAGCAGGTGCAAGTGGAGGAGTGGGGAATCAAACCTGGTTCTCCCAGATAAGAGAGCTCTGGCTGACCCAAGGCCATTCCAGCAGGTGCAAGTGGAGGAGTGGGGAATCAAACCTGGTTCTCCCAGATAAGAGAGCTCTGGCTGACCCAAGGCCATTCCAGCAGCTGCAAGTGGAGGAGTGGGGAATCAAACCTGGTTCTCCCAGATAAGAGAGCTCTGGCTGACCCAAGGCCATTCCAGCAGGTGCAAGTGGAGGAGTGGGGAATCAAACCTGGTTCTCCCAGATAAGAGTCCGCACACTTAACCACTACACCAAACTGGCTCTCATGTTTACTCAGAAGTAAGTGCCACTGATTTCTATGGGAGTTACTCTCAAATTACTGTGCGTAATGGGATGGCAACTTCAGATCAAGAGATCTGCTTTCACTATGGCTCTGATCCATTTTAGAGCTCAGACACTTGAAAATAGCTAAATAGCAGCAGGCAGCTAGCTCTGACACAGCATATTGGATTCTTAATGCAGGCTCCATTTAGGGGTCAGAGGAACGGGCAAAGTCACCAATTCCCAAGGAATCTTTGCCAGAAGATAATTTCTTTTCCTGGCAGTGGCTGCGGCAGCATTAAGTTAGCTATTCCTTCTTAGCAACAGAGCACTAAAAAAAGCCAACCGTGCCGCTGAAAAGATCAGGCCACACAAAAGGAGCTGTCACTCGGTTATCTAGCAGGCTGGTTTCCCTTCCAGCCAAGGAAAGACAGTGGGGGTGGGAAAAGGAAGATCCCGGATAAAGACAGAGAAAGAGAAGAAAGAAAAAGAGGAAAATAAATACACAGAAAAAGAAAGGGAAAAAAATAACAAAGATGACGGTGCAAAGCAAAGAGAAAGGAAGGAAAGGCTCAATCCACTGGGGCTTATTTATTTAAAATATATTTACAGTCTTTGCCTTCTTTCGTCGTAAGGGCAGGGGTGGAATTCTAGCCGGAGCTCCTTTGCATATTAGGCCACGCGCCCTGATGTAGCCAATCTCCCAAGAGCTTACAAGGCGGTTTTTTGTAAGCTCTTGGAAGATTGGCTACATCAGGGCGCGTGGCCTAATATGCAAAGGAGCTCCGGCTAGAAGTCCACCCCTGAGTAAGGGTACCCTCCAACACCCTTCATGGTGCCTGCCCACCAAATATTTTTAGCAAGTGGGTGGGACCAGATGGGGCTTTTGCGCAATAGGGCTTCTGATTGGCCACTGAAGATTTGATTGGCAATGCAGAGTTAAAATGACCCTGTTTCAGTGGCACCTGTTACCACGCTGTTGGTTTTATTACCTCTCTTTCCCAGTGTATTTTTAAAGGCTCCTTGAGGCTCCATAAAGTAGAAAGGAGGCTAGTAACAGTGCCACCCTAAGCAGGTGTACTCACAGTCCTACTTAGGGTTGCCAAGTCCAATTTAAGAAATATCTGGGGACTTTGGGGGTGGAGCCAGGAGACTTTGGGGGTGGAGCCAGGAGACATTGGGGGCGGAGCCAAGAGCAAGGGTGTGAGAAGCATGATTAAACTCCAAGGGAGTTCTGGCCATCACATTTAAAGGGACTGCACAAATTTTTAAATGCATTCCTTCCGTAGGAAATAATGAAGGATAGGGGCACCTTCTTTTGGGGCTCATAGAATTGGACCCCCTGGTCCAATCTTTTTGAAACTTGGTAGGTATTTTGGGGAGAGGTACTAGATGCTATACTGGAAATTTGGTGCATCTATCTCAAAAAACAGCCCCCCCCCAGAGCCCCCGATACCTGTGGTTCAATTCCCCATCATTCCCTATGGGAATCGTTCATGGAAGTGCATGATGGCTGTGGGGGCGGGGCTTACCCCGCTGGCCAGCTGGCTGGGGGAGGGGGGAAGCCTGTAAAACCGGGGGATCCCCCTCTGGGACCTGGGGATTGGGAAGCCTAGTCCTACTCAGCTCTGTTCAGTAATGCTTCCTCTTGAGTCCTGAGCCCGTTAGGGGAGGGTGGATATAAATGAAATACAATACAAATAAATAAATAAATAAAATTAGAAGAAGAAGATATTGGATTCATATCCCGCCCTTCACTCCGAAGAGTCTCAGAGCGGCTCACAATCTCCTTTACCTTCCTCCCCCGCAACAGACACCCTGTGAGGTAGATGAAGATATTGGATTTATATCCCGCCCTCCACTCCGAAGAGTCTCAGAGCGGCTCACAATCTCCTTTCCCTTCCTCTCCCGCAACAGACACCCTGTGAGGTAGATGAAGATATTGGATTTATATCCCGCCCTCCACTCCCAAGAGTCTCAGAGCGGCTCACAATCTCCTTTACCTTCCTCCCCCACAACAGACACCCTGTGAGGTAGATGAAGATATTGGATTTATATCCCATCCTCCACTCCCAAGAGTCTCAGAGCGGCTCACAATCTCCTTTCCCTTCCTCCCCCACAACAGACACCCTGTGAGGTGGGTGGGGCTGAGAGGGCTCTCGCAGCAGCTGCCCTTTCAAGGACAACCTCTGCCAGAGCTATGGCTGAACCAAGGCCATGCTAGCAGGTGGAAGTGGAGGAGTGGGGAATCAAACCCGGTTCTCCCAGATAAGAGTCCGCACACTTCACCACTACACCAAACTCCTCTTCTTCCCGGCACTTGGGTTTCCTGTGTGTGTTTGGCCCCACCTCCTATGGCAGCCATTTTAGGGTTGTGCCCAGCACTCTGTCAAAATTCCAGATGTGCCCCCAGGCTCATTAAGATTGGGCACCCCCTAACTTAGAGGCCAATCGTAGGAACACTTTCCTGGGAGTAAGCATTATTGAACAGAGCTGAGTAGGATTGTGAGTAGACCTGCTTAGGATGGCCCTGTTATTAGCCACCTTTCTACTTTATGGAACCTCAAGGAGGCCTAGAACATCAGTGGAAGCAAAAATCCCTAAAAACACATAAAATGCATGACAAAACTCAAATTAAAATTACAGTTTACAAGGTTCAATATAAACTACTCAAATAACGGTTGTGAACTTCAGGTTTGGAAATTCCTAGCCATTTGGGGGTGGAGTCCTGGAAGGGTGGGGCTTGAGAAGAGGAGGAACCTCAACGGCATAGCCTGCCAGAGACTCCAGCCTCCAAAGCATCCATTTTCTCCAGGCGAACAGATCCCTGTTTTCTGGGGATCAGTTAGGGTTGCCAAGTCCCCTGCAGCCTCCCATGGGGGACTGTTTTCGCACGTGCTCCATGATGACGTCACTTGCGACGTCGCATGCCGGCCGCTCGAGGAGCTTCCGGGAAAACTCTATGGTTCTTCCCAGATGCTCCAGCAATTTGGGAGGGGAAACTCTATGGTACAATAGGCATGGTATCTATGGTACAATGTGGGCCAGTGGGCTGGGAAACTCTGGGGCGTGGGAAACCCGCACCCAGCCCGGGAACTTGGTAGCCCTAAGATCAGTTATCATTTCAAGAGAACTCCATACTGTTTGGGAAAAGAGGTTATGTCCAAGTGCCTGTGTGCACTCTTGTGTTTCATATTACAGTCTGTTTAAAGGTAGAAGCTTTGGAATATTAAAGTCCCTTTGTGCACATTTATATTGTTCATCTCAGATTATTTAGAAGTAGAGGCCACTCAGAAGTAGAGGCCAAAAGGGTTTTCCCTATTGCATATAAATATTTTGATAGTATTAGTTTCCCCCTGACGTTTCTTCTATTATGGTCTTGCTTAAACTCAGGGAGCCCCCCCCTTTCTTTCTATAGTCCCACCTGGAGGTTAGCAACCCTTTTTTTGGTAGAAAAAGTCCAGCCGGAACTCATTTGCAAATTAGGCCACACCTCCTGACACCAAGCCAGCCGGAACTGCGTTACCTGTGCATTCCTGCTAAAATAAAAAAAGCCCTGGCAACTCTAAATCAAATGCTTCTGTCACGCTCACAAACTTATTAGGTTTTTTTTTTTTAAGTAAACAGTAGGTGGCAGAAAAGTTACAACTCTGAAGCGTGTGGGGGGTGGGGGTGGGGTGGGGAGTGGGTTGAAGCTTAGCCGCAAGAATTGGTTGTCGAAGCCTGAAATTTTAGCAAACAAGACTCCTGCATCTGTCATGCCTTTCTTGCAGACATCCAAAAGAAATTTTACAGGTGATTTCGTACAAGAAGAAGATATTGGATTTATATCCTGCCCTCCACTCCGAAGAGTCTCAGAGCGGCTCACAATCTCCTTTACCTTCCCCCCCCGCCCCCCACAACAGACACCCTGTGAGGTAGATGAAGATATTGGATTTATATCCCGCCCTCCACTCCAAAGAGTCTCAGAGTGGCTCACAATCTCCTTTATCTTCCTCCCTCACAACAGACACCCTGTGAGGTAGATGAAGATATTGGATTTATATCCCGCCCTCCACTCCAAAGAGTCTCAGAGCGGCTCACAATCTCCTTTACCTTCCCCCCCGCCCCCCACAACAGACACCCTGTGAGGTAGATGAAGATATTGGATTTATATCCCGCCCTCCACTCCAAAGAGTCTCAGAGTGGCTCACAATCTCCTTTATCTTCCTCCCTCACAACAGACACCCTGTGAGGTAGATGAAGATATTGGATTTATATCCCGCCCTCCACTCCAAAGAGTCTCAGAGCGGCTCACAATCTCCTTTACCTTCCCCCCCGCCCCCCACAACAGACACCCTGTGAGGTAGATGAAGATATTGGATTTATATCCCGCCCTCCACTCCGAAGAGTCTCAGAGCGGCTCACAATCTCCTTTACCTTCCCCCCCGCCCCCCACAACAGACACCCTGTGAGGTAGATGAAGATATTGGATTTATATCCTGCCCTCCACTCCGAAGAGTCTCAGAGCGGCTCACAATCTCCTTTACCTTCCCCCCCGCCCCCCACAACAGACACCCTGTGAGGTAGATGAAGATATTGGATTTATATCCCGCCCTCCACTCCCAAGAGTCTCAGAGTGGCTCACAATCTCCTTTCCATTCCTCCCCCACAACAGACACCCTGTGAGGTAGATGAAGATATTGGATTTATATCCCGCCCTCCACTCCCAAGAGTCTCAGAGTGGCTCACAATCTCCTTTACCTTCCTCCCCCACAACAGACACCCTGTGAGGTGGGTGGGGCTGAGAGGGCTCTCCCAGCAGCTGCCCTTTCAAGGACAACCTCTGCCAGAGCTATGGCTGACCCAAGGCCATTCCAGCAGGTGCAAGTGGAGGAGTGGGGAATCAAAGCCGGTTCTCCCAGATAAGAGTCCGCACACTTAACCACGACACCAAACTGGCTCTCAGGAGACTGACACCCTGTGAGGTGGGTGGAGCTGAAAGGGCTCTCACAGCAGCTGCCCTTTGAAGGACAACTCCTGCCAGAGCTATGGCTGACCGAAGGCCATTCCAGCAGGTGCAAGTGAAGGAGTAGGGAATCAAACCCAGAAAAGAGTCCGCACACTTAACCACTACACCAAACTGCCTCACCAAACAAGCAGGAAAGTACTAGCCAAGGCCAATAAGACCAGAGGAGGCAGGACAGGACACCAAAATACTGAAAGCTCAAACTAGACAGGACGTTTTTCACACACCGTATAGGGTTGCCAGAGAACTTCCGGTTTGGAGACCCCCCCCCTCTCTTCAGGGTCATCAGAAAGTGGGGGTGGGGGTGGAAAAAAATGTCTGCTGGGGAGGGTGCCTGGGGAGACCAATTTAAAAAGGTAAAGGCAGTTCCCTGTGCAAGCCCCAGTCGTTTCTGACTCTGGGGTTCTTATAAGGTATAATGGAGAATTGATTTGTGGGTAACCGGAGCTCGGGGGGGCGGTGACTGTTTTTTGAGGTAGGGGCACCAAATTTGCAGCATAGCATCCAATGCCTCTCCTCAAAACACCCTCCAAGTTTCAAAAAGATTGCACCGGGGGGGGGGGGGGGCAATTTTATGAGCCTCAAAAGAAGGTGCTGCTATCCATTATATCCAATGAAGGCATTTAAAAGGTGTGCAGTCTCTTTCAATGCGCTGGCCAGACCTCCCTTTGGAGTTCAGTTATGCTTGTCACGCCCTTGCTCCTGGCTCCACCCCCAAAGTCCCCAGATATTTCTTGACCTGGAACCCTACACACAGACCTTCTTGGTCTAAGAAATCACAAGGAAGCACAGCATGGGGAAACAGATACTATCTGAGATAATACAAGGAGTGCTTTGTAAGCCATATCCAGCGCCTTGACCCAGAAACACAGGAACACTTTGCTGTTGCTCTAACATTAGTGTTATCATGTCTTTTATCTGCTAACATCAGGCCAGCCAGAGCTCATCAGATCTCAGAAGCTAAGTAGGATTGGGGAGGGACGGTGGCTCAGTGGTAGAGCATCTGCTTGGTAAGCAAAAGGTCCCAGGTTCAATCCCCGGCATCTCCAACTAAAAAGGGCCCAGGCAAGTAGGTGTGAAAAACCTCAGCTTGAGACCCTGGAGAGCCACTGCCAATTAGGGGAGGGACGGTGGCTCAGTGGTTGAGCATCTGCTAGGTAAGCAGAAGGTCCCAGGTTCAATCCCCGGCATCTCCAACTAAAAATGGTCTAGGCAAGTAGGTGTGAAAAACCTCAGTTTGAGACCCTGGAGAGCTGCTGCCAGTCTGAGTAGACAAGACTAACCTGGATGGACCGAAGGTCTGATCCAGTATAAGGCAGTTTCATATGTTCACTGTTTGTACTTGGACGGGAGACCACCAAAGAGTTCCAGGGTCGTTACGAGGAGGCAGACAATGGCAAACCCCCTCTGAACATCTCCTGTTCTGACTCTTTACACAGACACACACTCAAACAGCATGTGACAGCAGAAGAGTCCAGTAGCATCTTAAAGACTAACAAAAACACAGCTACCCATCTTGATCTAGCGCATTCACACATACAGTATTGTGTGGCTCTTGACACCCCTACTGCCCCATCGGCCAGCTTGGAGAAGGCCTTTCTCTCTTTAAATCTATTTGCCAAACCAGATGTTAAAGTTGCTTTCTTTCCACTTCTCCATCTCCATCTTCCTTCCTTGCAGCTCTCAAATATCTGACATTCATGTCTTGCGACTCTCAAAACATCTGGCATTCATTCTGTGCGGCTCTTACGTTAAGCAAGTTTGGCCACCCCTGATTTAGCAGCATTTGACAGTGGTCCAGAAGCCATGACAAGATCTTAGTATTCCAGCTGGGGGCGCAACCAGCAGACAGGCAGAAGCTGGAAAACGATCTAATGGCATCTTTAAGCCCGGAGACATGGATCTAGCCATTAATTCACAAATACATTTTCCATTTCAGAATAAAACGTTTTGTGTAAACCGTGATGCAGACTTGCCATTAACTTTACTGCAAACATCGTTTTAAAACCCATTTTATAACGTATCCATTAAAAAAAAAAACCCTGATGATTATTTTGGAACATTGGTGTCTGATTTCAGTACGATACATTCGGTGCGGTTAACATCTCAGCGCTGCTCAGAAATGGCACCAACTGTTGAGTCAAGAGGTCTCACAGCCTCCCCAAATGACATCACACCATGCCTTAGAAGCCAGTTGACCTCATAATCCTTCTGTCTCATCCAGTAAGTGATTTCACTGTCGGATCGTAACAGCTCCCTTCCCTTATCTTGGTTCCTTCCAATTGCCTTGATTATCAGCTGATCTATGGGAAAGTGAAGAAGGTTTGTTTGGATCAGGCCACATGATCCCACGGCAAAGGGGAGGGGTGAAATACACAGATTAAAAAAGAAATCTAACCTCTCTCAAGGAGCGAGTCGCACGATCAAAGAACTCTGCAGGCTTCAAGGGCTGAAGTTAAGAAGGGCTCGCTAAGGGTCTCTAACCTTTTAGAGCCTGCAGGGACATTTGGAGTTCTGACTTAGAATGGTAGATGCAGCAACAAAATGGCTGCCACGGGAGGCAGAGCCAGCCACAAAATGGTGGACGGTAACAGTGCAGATCCTTCGGCTGCGGTAGCAGCTGCTGCCAAAGCAACATCTTAAAAATCTACATAATCTAGTCTCTAGTTGTCAATCACAAGCCTTCAAGAGGGGGGAAAAACCTACCTGGCCCCACCCACTTCATGACAGAACAGTGTTTGGGGTAGGGTTGCCAATCCCCAGGTGGGGGCAGGGGATCCCCCGGTTTGGAGGCCCTCCCCCCGCTTCAGGGTCGTCAGAAAGCGGGGGGAGGGGAGGGAAATGTCTACTGGGAACCCCATTATTCCCTATGGAGATTTATTCCCATAGAAAATTATGGAGAATTGATCCGTGGGTATCTGGGGCTCGGGGGGGGGGCTGTGTTTTGAGGTAGAGGCACCAAATTTTCAGTACAGCATCTAGTGCCTCTCCCCAAAATATCCCCCAAGTTTCAAAACGATTGGACCAGGGGGTCCAATTCTATGAGTTCCAAAAGAAGGTGCCCCTATCTTTCATTATTTCCTATGGAAGGAAGGCATTGAAAATGTGTGCTGTCCCTTTAAATGTGATGGCCAGAACTCCCTTTGGAGTTCAATGATGCTTGTCACAGCCTGGATCTTGGCTCCACCCCTAATGTCTCCTGGCTCCACCCCCAAAGTCTCCTGGCTCCACCCCCAAAGTCCCCAGATATTTCTTAAATTGGATTTGGCAACCCTAAGAATGGTAGATGCAGCCACAAAATGGTGGCCAGTAACAGTGCAGATCCTTCGGCTGCGGTAGCAGCTGCTGCCAAAACAACATCTTAAAAATCTACATAATCTAGTCTCTAGCTGTCAATCACAAGCCTTCAAGAGGGGAAAAAACCTACCTGGCCCCACCCACTTCATGACAGAACAGTGTTTGGGGAGTGTCATGAGGACCCCTGGGCTAGATGTTTCAATCAACCAGGAGAGCATGCAGTATTTCTGATGCAGAAAGTTAACGTCATCAGGGCCGGCGCGTGGGAGTAGGTCAAGTAGGCGGCTGCCTCGGGAGCCACGTGGCCTAGGGGTGCCATGAGGCGCCCCCTCTCCCCACGCCTGCTGCCCTCCGTCTCCCCACACGGCCGCTGCCCTCTGTCTCCTCGCGCCTGCTACCGCCCACCTCCCCACGCCCACTGCCTTCTGCCTCCTCGCACCCACCTCCCCACGCCCACAGCGCCTCCGGCCGATGACGCTTGTGCGTGAGTGCTCAGCCTGGCCCGGCCCTGCTGGCTCCCTTTGAAGCAGGGGAGGTCCGGGCTGGGCTGAGTGCTTGCGCGGAAGTGATGATGTCACTTCCGATGAAACCGGGGGGGGGGGGGGACTGGCCTCGGCCTAGGGGCACCAGAACCCCTAATGCTGAGACTGCTTGTCATTAGGCTTCCCAAACCTCCAGCTCTGGTGGGAGACCCCTGGGTTCGCAGCCTCATCTCCCGCTCTTCAAAAATTGGGAAGCGGGGGGTGGGGGGTGGAGGGGGGGAGAACATACCTGTAGGCTTCATGTTATTATAGAGCTCCTGAGCCGTTTGTAAAATGTATGCCCCTTTAAGGCTGGGCAGGAAGCAGGAAGGGCTTGGGAGAACGGCCCCTCCCTTTCTTTTGCTTTGGTTTTCACAGCAAGAGTTCTCTGGAAAAAGATCTGGTAAGTATTTGTGTGTGAGAGAGAGGGAGGGGGCAGGGGATTCCCTGGTTTGGAGGCCCTCCCCCCTTTAGAAAGCGTGGGGGGGGAGGGAAATGTCTACTGGGCACTCTATTATTCCCTATGGAGAACGATTCCCATAGGGAATAATAGGGAATTCATCCGTGGGTATTGGGGGCTCTGGGGGGGTCTATTTTTTGAGGTAGAGGCACCAAATTTTTAGTATAGCATCTAGTGCCTCTCCCCAAAATGCCCCCCAAGTTTCAAAACGATTGGACCAGAGGGTCCAATTCTATGAGCCCCAAAAGATGGTGCCTCTATCCTTCATTATTTCCTATTGAAGAAAGGCATTTTAAAAGGTGTGCTGTCCCTTTAAATGTGATGGCCAGAACTCCCTTGGAGTTCAATTATGCTTGTCACATCCTTGTTCTTGGCTCCACCCCCAATGTCTCCTGGCTGCACCCCCAAAGTCTCCTGGCTCCACCCCCAAAGTCCCCAGATTTTTCTCTAATTGGACTTGGCAACCCTACTTGTCATGAAGAAGATTGCTGGCTTCATCTCCTCTTTGACGTTCTGCAATTTTCTACATGGAGAAAGGGCTCTTCAGTTTGGGAGATTATTCAGACCAGTGATTCTCCAACTGGCTTTCTGGAATGGCATAGTCCTTGGAAGACCATACCTAGGTGGAAGGCCTCATTCTGGGCAGGAGCTCACAGGAGCAGAGCTCCGGAATCTCTAAATTTTATTGTGCTCTTTCTTTCTTATCCCCCCCCCCCCCCAGTTCTTGCTTCTGGGCTCCATTGTTTGAAACTTCTGTTGAGAATTTTGCTGAACTCTAAGATTGGACAAACTTTCTAATATATCCCTCCACAAAAAATGGAAAAATAACCAAAACGTATCAAGCAGACGGATGGAAATCTTTCCCACTGTGGCCACATGGGTGAGAGTAATTTTAAAAGTATGATGGGAGCAAAGTTTTATTATGACAATTATAATTCAAGAAACTGATATAATTTTGTATACCTTCCGGTGATACCAGGGGTGTGCGGCATATGCAAATGAGTTATGCAAATGAACTGTGCTAATGAGCTCCGGAACCAATTTTTCTACAAAATGACCCCTGCTAGGTGCTGATCGTCCCCCCACCCACCCAAATGTAGGTTTAGGGCATGCATCAGTTCGTATAAATCAGACTTTGAAATGAGCTCCCGGCAACAAAACCTTGCCAGGAAGTGATTCTTTCATAAAAAATCTGGAGGATAGAGGGCAGGCATTTGCAGGTTGTTGATGGTTCAGCACATATATTCCTGCCTTTCCTCCACTTCTCCAGTAGAAGGCACTTTCTGTCCAAGAAACACAGAACTTCGACTAAAGATTCAGGTGGGGAAGCCTATTGGTCTGAAGCAGCAGAACAAAGTCTGAGTCCAGCGCCACCTTTAAGACCAACAAAGTTTCATTCTGGGGTTTAAGATTTTGTACGCATTTTGTTGGTTTCAACTAAAGAAAGTTATAATTAAAGCAGTCTTCTCAAGTCCAGATATAAGCAGCTAGCTGCAAACGGTTCCTGAAGGCAACTCCCCAAGAAAAAACAAAAGCGTGTTGCTTAATTGCTTTATGAAATGTGCGGCTTGCTAACAACAGATTTGAGGCGCTCACACTGAATTCATTGCATTGATCTGGGGGCAATGGAGGCTAAGAAGCAGGCGGGGGGAAAGGAACGTGTTGATTTGTCTGTGAATTCTAGGGTTGCCAATCCCCAGGTGGGGGCAGGGGATCCCCCGGTTTGGAGGCCCTCCCCCCGCTTCAGGGTCGTCAGAAAGCGGGGTGGGGGGGAGGGAAATGTCTGCTGGGAACTCTGTTATTCCCTATGGAGATTTATTCCCATAGAAAATCATGGAGAATTGGTCCGCGGGTATCTGGGGCTCTGCAGGGGGCTGTTTTTTGGGGTAGAGGTACCAAATTTTCAGTATAGCATCTAGTGCCTCTTCCCAAAATACCCACCAAGTTTCAAAAAGATTGGACCAGGGTGTCCAATTCTATGAGCCCCAAAAGAAGGTGCCCCTATCCTTCATTATTTCCTATGGAAGGAAGGAATTGAAAAGGTGTGCCGTCCCTTTAAATGTGATGGCCAGAACTCCCTTTGGAGTTCAATTATGCTTGTCATAGCCTTGATCTTGGCTCCACCCCTAATGTCTCCTGGCTCCACCCTCAAAGTCTCCTGGCCCCACCCCCAAAGTCCCCACATATTTCTTGAATTGGACTTGACAACCCTAATGAATTCTTGAGCTGGAAGGTTATAGTCTAACTTTAGTTTAATAACAGTGAGTATATTACAGGGCCGAATCTAGGGGGAAGCAGAGGGGGCACTTGCCCGGGCCCCACCAGAGGGGGGGGTGCAAATTGGGTATGGCATCCATTCTATTCAATGGACTCATGAGATAGAATAGGTCCATAAGGGGGCATAATTTCTTAATTTTGCCCCCCTCAAAATGTAGATCTGTTCCTGGTATATTAAATCATCTTTGATGGTTACGCCCACACCCAGGAAGGAGGATTTGGAATTTCTGATCTCTGCTATTCTGAATTGCCCCCCTCCCCCCCATAGGGTGGCCATAATGTCTGAAGGCCAGCCAGGGACACCTTGGGGGGGGGAAGGCAGGAGTGCGCGCGTGCTTTGCGCGCGCGCCGCCGGAAACAGGAAGTGACGTCACTTCCGGCGACGTCACTTCCGGCGACGTCATACCACCGCCGGAAACAGGAAGTGACATCACTTCCTGTGACATCATTTCCCCCGCGCCACCTGCCGGAAACGGGAAGTGACATCACTTCCTGTGACATCATTTCCCCCGCGCCACCTGCCGGAAGCAGGAAGTGACATCACTTCCTGTGACATCATTTCCCCCAAATGGCATCATTTCCCCCAAATGCCACTGCCGGAAACAGGAAGTGACTTCACAGCACTTCCTGTGACGTCCCCAAAAATCCCCCAAATATCACCGCCGGAAACAATTTTGTTCTCAAATCCTGTATATACTTCATCAGTATATGGGATAAGGCACTTTCTCAACTGTGCTGCATAATGCAGCCTATTTATTTTGTCCTGTTGGCTCTGTTGGCTCTATCTGCGCCACCTTCATCACTTTCGGGGTGTGGATCCCCCAGTGGGGTGGGCTCCCGACTCCCTCCGCCGGCTGTTTCTGATAGCCCTGCGCCCCCTCTTTCATTTGATATGTGTCCCGTGCGGGTGCCACCCTCCTGCCGGGAGATGCCGCAAAATGAGCCCCCTTGAGGCTTATGGCGGCAGGGCTCGGGGGAAGCAAGCTAGACTGCTGTTCTTTTGAGGGGTTATAGAGTGTTTCGAGCCCCTCCCTGTGGCATTGGTCCCATCGTCGTGGGACCCAGGGGGCCGGCGCAGCAGCCTGCCGAAGCAGCCTGTCACTAATAACACAGGTCGAGATGCGGAAGTGACTGACAGGCTGCTTCAGCGGGCCGCTGCGCCGGCCCCCTGGGTCCCACAACGATGGGACCGATGCCACAGGGAGGGGCTCGAAACACTCTATAACCCCTCAAAAGAACAGCAGTCTAGCTTGCTTCCCCCGAGCCCTGCCGCCATAAGCCTCAAGGGGGCTCATTTTGCGGCATCTCCCGGCAGGAGGGTGGCACCCGCACGGGACACATATCAAATGAAAGAGGGGGCGCAGGGCTATCAGAAACAGCCGGCAGAGGGAGTCGGGAGCCCACCCCACTGGGGGATCCACACCCCGAAAGTGATGAAGGTGGCGCAGATAGAGCCAACAGAGCCAACAGGACAAAATAAATAGGCTGCATTATGCAGCACAGTTGAGAAAGTGCCTTATCCCATATACTGATGAAGTAAATACAGGATCTGAGAACAAAATTGCACCAGAAGACACAAACACAAAGCTCCCTTACACTGAATCAGTGCTTGGGTCCACCAAAGTCAGTATTGTCCACTCCAGTCACAAACACAAAGCTCCCTTACACTGAATCAGTGCTTGGGTCCACCAAAGTCAGTATTGTCACATAAGAACATAACAGAAGCCCTGTTGGATCAGGCCAGTGGCCCATCCAGTCCCAACACTCTGCGTCACATAAGAACATAAGAGAAGCCCTGTTGGATCAGGCCAGTGGCCCATCCAGTCCAACACTCTGCGTCACATAAGAACATAAGAGAAGCCCTGTTGGATCAGGCCAGTGGCCCATCCAGTCCAACACTCTGCGTCACATAAGAACATAACAGAAGCCCTGTTGGATCAGGCCAGTGGCCCATCCAGTCCAACACTCTGCGTCACATAAGAACATAACAGAAGCCCTGTTGGATCAGGCCAGTGGCCCATCCAGTCCAACACTCTGTGTCACATAAGAGAAGCCCTGTTGCATCAGGCCAGTGGCCCTCCAGTCCAACACTCTGCGCCACATAAGAACATAAGGAGGGAAGGAAGGGAGGAGGGAAGGGAGGAGGGAATGGAAGGGAAGGGAAGGGAAGGGAAGGGAAGGGAAGGGAAGGGAAGGGAAGGGAGGAAGGAAGGAAGGAAGGAAGGAAGGAAGGAAGGAAGGAAGGAAGGAAGGAAGGAAGGTAGGAAGGAAGGAAGGAAGGAAGGAAGGAAGGAAGGAAGGAAGGAAGGAAGGGAAGGAAGGAAGGGAAGGAAGGGGAAGGAAGGAAGGAAGGAAGGAAGGAAGGAAGGAAGGAAGGGAAGGGGAAGAAGGAAGGAAGGAGGAAGAAAGAAAGAAAGAAAGAAAGAAAGAAAGAAAGAAAGAAAGAAAGAAAGAAAGAAAGAAAAGAAAGAAAGAAAAAAGAAAGAAAGAAGAGAGGGAGGGAGGGAGGGAGGGAGGGAGGGAGGGAGGGAGGGAGGGAGGGAGGGAGGGAGGGAGGGAGGGAGGGGAGGAGGGAGGGAAGAAGGGAGGAGGGAGGGAAGGAAGGGAGGAGGGAAGGGAGGAGGGAAGAGAAGGGAAGGGAGGAGGGAAGGGAGGAGGGAAGGGAAGGGAAGGGAGGAGGGAAGGGAGGAGGGAAGGAAGGGAAGGGAGGAAGAAGAAAGGAAGGAAGGAAGGAAGGAAGGAAGGAAGGAAGGAAGGAAGGGAGGGAGGGAGGGAGGGAAGGAAGAAAGAAAGGAAGGAAGGGGGAGGGAGGGAAGGAAGGAAGGGAAGGGAGGGAGGGAAGGAAGGGAGGGAAGGAAGGGAGGAAGAAAGGAAAGAAGGGAAGAGGGAGGGAAGAAAGGAAGGCCGCCCCCCCCCCGCTTTCGGCCCCCTTACCTGCGGTGGCGGTCGGCGGCGAGTCGGGCGGCGGCGGCGGGTCGGGCGGCGGCGGCGAGTCCAGCGGCGGGGGCGGCGGCGAGGCCAGGGAGGCGTCGGAGAGGCCTTCCTTGGCCGGCGCTGGCCCGGGAAGGCCTTCCAGAGGCTCTGGAAGGCCTTCCCGGACCAGCGCCGGGTGCTCGCGGCCTCCCCGCGGCCTCCGCTGGTCGCTGGGGGCCTTCCAGACACTCTGGAAGGCCCCCAGCGACCAGCGGAGGCCCCGGGGAGGCCTTCGCTGGCCGGCGCTGGCCCGGGAAGGCCTTCCAGAGGCTCTGAAGGCCTTCCCGGACCAGCGCCGGGTGCTCCGCGGCCTCCCCGCGGCCTCCGCTGGTCGCTGGGGGCCTTCCAGACACTCTGGAAGGTCCCCAGCGACCAGCGGAGGCCGCGGGGAGGCCTTCGCTGGCCGGCGCTGGCCCGGGAAGGCCTTCCAGAGGCTCTGGAAGGCCTTCCCGGACCAGCGCCGGGTGCTCCGCGGCCTCCCCGCGGCCTCCGCTGGTCGCTGGGGCCTTCCAGACACTCTGGAAGGCCCCCAGCGACCAGCGGAGGCCGCGGGGAGGCCTTCGCTGGCCGGCGCTGGCCCGGGAAGGCCTTCCAGAGGCTCTGGAAGGCCTTCCCGGACCAGCGCCGGGTGCTCCGCGGCCTCCCCGCGGCCTCCGCTGGTCGCTGGGGGCCTTCCAGACACTCTGGAAGGCCCCCAGCGACCAGCGGAGGCCGCGGGGAGGCCTTCGCTGGCCGGCGCTGGCCCGGGAAGGCCTTCCAGAGGCTCTGGAAGGCCTTCCCGGACCAGCGCCGGGTGCTCCGCGGCCTCCCCGCGGCCTCCGCTGGTCGCTGGGGGCCTTCCAGGACACTCTGGAAGGCCCCCAGCGACCAGCGGAGGCCGCGGGGAGGCCTTTCGCTGGCCGGCGCTGGCCCGGGAAGGCCTTCCAGAGGCTCTGGAAGGCCTTCCCGGACCAGCGCCGGGTGCTCCGCGGCCTCCCCGGCGGCCTCCGCTGGTCGCTGGGGGCCTTCCAGACACTCTGGAAGGCCCCCAGCGACCAGCGGAGGCCGCGGAGAGGCCTCCCCCACCGCTGCCGGCCCCGCGCGCGGGCGGGGAAGGCGGGGAGTGAGGGAGGGAGCGTCCCTGCGCGTGCGCAGGGGCCCTGCGCAGGCGCAGGGACGCTCCCTCCCTCACTCCCCGCCTTCCCCGCCCGCGCCCGCGGCCCCACCGGCTCCTGGGCTGCCTAAACCGGGACCTTTAATGGTCCCGGTATAGGCAGCCCGGGATCCGGGATTGGGTGGCCAGATCCGGGATGTCCCGGGAGACCGGGACGGTCTGGCCACCCTACCCCCCACAAAAAAAATATTCTGGTTTTAATTTCACTTTTCTCTTGTGCAAACAGAGCTGTGGAATCACATGAAACACACTCACATGCACGGACAGCTGCCTCATACTGCCTCAAGCCATCGGTCCATCACCGCAAGTCTTGTCTACTCAAACTGGCAGCGGCTCTCCAGGGTCTCAGGTTGAGGTCTTTCACATCACCTGTTACCTGGTCCTTTTAACTGGAGATGCTGGGGATTGAACCTAGGACCTTCTGCGTGCCAAGCAGATGCTCTACCGCTGAGCCACGGCCCCTCCCCTCTAATTGGCATTGTGCACCATTCTTCATTTCTTTACTCTGACTTTCCTCTGTAAAACAGACCTATTTCCAATTTTATTACTGTCAGTAAAGCAGAATTATACCTATAAATGGTGATATGTACATTCTGCACATAAAAACATGCATTACGTGTCTGTTATTTGCCCTCAAGTTGCTTCCGACTTATAGTAACCCTATGAATTATTATAACATGGATAGCCCAGGCTAGTCTGATCTCATCAGATCTCAGAAGATTAGCAGGATTGGCCTTGATCAGGGGTCATTTTGTAGAAAAATAGGTGGCAGAGCTCATTAGCATATGCTGCCCCCTCCCCCCCAGCCAAAAGCAACCCGATGCAAGAAAGGAGAGCCCCAAGTGAGAGAGAGAGATCCAGCCAGCCCAAGCAGGCCTCACTTGCAAGGGGCTCCCCTGGACTGCCCCCCCTCCAGTCAAAATGCCAGCAAGCCACCCGCTGCCCAAAATCGCATAAGAAGGGTGGCATGGGCTTCTCCAGGGTTCATGAGGGCTGCTGGGGCGTGGCAAAGCCCCTGGTGGCTGGCTGCCCGCTCTCCTAATCCGGGGATTGTTATGCAGCTGCACCTCCTATTCAATGGACAAAGTAGGTGGGAGGAAGAGGGGGAACCAAGATATTTCTTGAATTGGATTTGACAACCCTATCGGTAGGTTATAATGCCACAGAGTGATCTCCAAGCAGCCATTTTTCTCAAAGGGAACTGGTCTCTGCAGTCTGGACTTCACTTTTAATTCCAGGAAATCTCTGGGCCCCACATGAAGGCCCGCAATCCTATGCGTCCAGACCTGGAGCCCTCGGGGGTACCCTGGTGACTCTACGGGATGTATCCCTCCATTGTCCAGATGAGGAATTCTGGCCCCATCAAGAGCAACAAAGTTTCGCTGCCTTTGAAGTTCTGCTGGTGCTCCTGGAACGTGCAGTCAAGGTCCATTTGGGAAGACGGGCTGAAGAGTCTCTGACTTCTGTGTGTTTGCTCCAGAGCAAGACTAGACGGTGGAGGTTTTATGGCTCCACAAGCCTACTGCTATATGCTCATTAAACAACCCGTGTTTTCTTTGTGGGTTTCAAGAAACAAACATCCATCAACGCCCAGTTCCACAGAGCAAGGGAAACGGGGAAGCACAGATTGTCCCGTCTCCTTTGAGCCCTACAAGATATCGCTCAGCACCTCATTCTCTTCAAGGCCACTTCTTATTAATGGTTATACATACTAATTCTGCTTCTTTCTGGCAGAATTACAGCCTAAGATTTATGTCCTTGAAATGTTTGTGTATCGTTCTTGCTGGCTTCGTTCTGTTTAAAATTCTTGAAAAACTGACCCTGGGTGGCTGGGCTAGGCTTGGCTTTTCTTAATGTGAAATCTGTTGGCAAGTGTGGCATATTTATTATTATTTTAGTATTCTGATAGCGCTTTTCAGCACAAATTTGCCTCCTAATGACAAAATCTGATACAAATTATTGGGGGGGGCGGCTCCCTTCTCTCTGAAGTCCTCGTTTATTATTAGGGTTGCCAGATTTGTGTTGTAAAAACTTGAAGACTTTGGGGGTGGAGCTGGGAGAGGGCGGGGTTTGGGGAGGGGCCACAGCATGGTACAGTGCCCTAGAGTTCACCCTTCCAAGCAGCCATTCTTCTCCAGGGGAGCTGATCTCTGCCAGCTGGAGATCAATTGTAACAGCAGGACATCTCCAGGCCCCACCTGAGGGCTGGCAACCCTATCTAGGAGACCCAGGTTCAAATCCCTGCTTGTGCCACAGCAGCTTCTCGGTGTCCTTTGGGCAGTCACACTCTCTCAACCTAACCCACCTCACAAGGTTGTTGTGAGGATAGACTGGAGGAGAGGAGAATACTGTGAGCCCCCTGTGGGTCCTCCCCGTTGGGAAGAAAGGCAGGGAGGAGAAGGAGGAGAAATTGGATTTATACCCCGTCTTCCACTCTGAATCTCATAGTGAAGGAAAGGTCAAAGGTTTGGCACACCAGCCTTGGCTTGAATTCATCTATAGACTTAGAAGGCAGTCTTAAGTCTCTGTGTACTTTGCCCTTATGCAAGATTGCTGATGCCTAAGAATGCTACCTTTCACCTCCTTCCTTCCTGGAATACACATTTGTGGTAGAGCTAAGGTAAACATCTGTCTCCTTGTTCTGCATGCTTTTAGTAAATGATTGTGTAAAGAATAGCGTATAAAATAAACGACCACGGTCGGACAGACAGACCGGTGCGTAGCGTCTCAACTCTGTGTTGTGATTCCTTCATCTTACAATCTCCTTTATCTTCCTCCGCCACAACAGACACCCCTGTGAGGTAGATGGGTCTGAGAGAGCTCTCCCAGAAGCTGCCCTTTCAAGGACAGCTCTGAGAGAGCTATGGCTGACCAAGGCCACTCTAGCAGCTGCAAATGGAAGAGTGGGGAATCAAATCTGGTTCTCCCTCATAAGAGTCTGCACACTTCACCACCACACTACACCACTACACCAAACTGGCTCTGATACAATCAACAAATAAGTGCAGCTTGGAGACTTTAGGCTGCTATCCAGGTGGGGCCTGAAGAGCTCCTGGAATTAAAACTGATCTCCAGAGACAACAGAGATCGGTTTCCTTGGAGAAAATGGCTGCTTTGGAGGGTGGACTGGTTGGCATTATATTCCGCTGAGGTCCATCTGCCCAGGCCCACCCCTAAAACTCAGGAATTTCCATACCTAGATTTGACAACTGTATTTAGAAGGGGAAGAAGGCTGCCACATCTCCCTCTGGAGATTATATCTACCAATGATAAATTTTACAAGAAGCAGTGCTGGGAGAGGGGAGGAGAGAAGCAGTTTTGAAATCACTGTTTGGCAGCCCATCTGGCCATGGGGAGAGCCAGACTTCCAAGGAAGGCAGGTGAGCTCAAAGTTGTGACTGCGTAACAACAGCTTGCTTTGGCCACCCTTTGACTCTGCACTAGTCCTTTAATCTTGGTTCAGCCCTGTCCCCACAATGATTTTCTACACTAAAATAATAGAACCATAAAACTCATAATGTTGGATTCTGTGATTCCGTGTTTCAGATTCCGCACTAGACCTTTAAACCTGGTTCACCCCTGTCCCCAAACTGGCATTCTACACGTGAAACACGGAATCACAGAATCCAACATTATGAGTTTATGGTTCTATTATTTTAGTGTAGAAAATCATTGTGGGGACAGGGCTGAACCAAGATTAAAGGACTAGTGCAGAACTGAACATAAGAACATAAGAGAAGCATGTTGGATCAGGCCAATGGCCCATCCAGTCCAACACTCTGTGTCACATAAGAACATAAGAGAAGCCATGTTGGATCAGGCCAATGGCCCATCCAGTCCAACATTCTGTGTCACATAAGAACAGAAGAGATGCCATGTTGGATCAGGCCAATGGCCCATCCAGTCCAACACTCTGTGTCACATAGTGACCAATATACTTGTCTCTGTGTGTGTGTGTGTGTGTGTATACACACACACACACACATACATATACACACACATTGTGGCTAATAGCACTGATGGACCTCTGCTCCATATTTTTATCCAATCCCCTCTTAAAGCTGGCTATGCTTGTAGCCTCCACCACCTCCTGTGGCAGTGAACTCCACATGTTAATCACCCTTTGGGTGAAGAAGGACTTCCTTTTATCCATTTTAAACCGACTGCTCAGCAATTTCATTGAATGCCCACGAGTTCTTGTATTGTGAGACGGGAGAAAAGTCCTTCTTTCTCTACTTTCTCCATCCCATGAATAATCTTGTCAACTGGCCTCTGTGTTCCATTTGTCTCCTGTTGCTGTTTCGCAAGACACACCTGGAGCACTTGGGTGCGAATTCCAAGCTGAAAATTAAAATAAAGCGGGGGGGGGGGGAAGCTTGAGGAAGCAGACGGGGCCAGGAAGCAGGCATTTGACGGCTGTCAAAACAACCAAAGAACAGGCCAATATTTGTTGGCACTACCTTAAAAAAAAAATTAACAGATCAACCAACAGCATACATCGGCTGCATGACTTAATCTGAGGGAATGAGGGGACAACTTTCAACAAGCATCAGAAGTCAGGGAAAGATGACCACATTTGTTGTCAAAACCAAGTCAGCGCTGACATCATCATCTCAGCGCTGAGCTGGAACACTCTGGCTTCGGGAAATGCTGTCATGTGTAGCTATTGTAACATTACAAGAAATACTATAATCTGCGTTGCGTGCTAGACTCTTCGGTTGGGATGCCTGGAAGAGTTCAGTAGGAAGGGGCAGTGTGTTTCCTCTTTACATAAAAAAGGGAGATGTGATCGTTGTCGTTCTTTCAATTCTGTTCTAATTGGTGGCGGAAAGTGCCATAAAGTCTGATTTCTGGCGATCCCTCAGGAGTCTCCAACGTGGTGCTTTGTGGGAGCCAGGGGGTCCGCCAACACCTCTCCTGGTGCCTGCCAACTTGCTTAAGGTAAGAACCATGTATAATAAGACCGGTTTCCCACTCGCCTTACGCCGCTCTCACGCTCCTCTTCTCAGTGGGGCTTCTGTCCAATTTCACACGATCTGCCCCGGGGCTGCAGCTAGCTTCGCCTTTTTTACGCGGCAAACAGAAACTGGGTTTTAGAGGTTTCTGTTTGCCGCACAAAAAAGCCGATGCTAGTTGCAACCCCGGGGCAGATTGTGTGAAATTGGATGGAAGCCCCACTGAGAAGAGGAGCGTGAGAGCGGCGTAAGGCGAGTGGGAAACCGGTCTAAGTATCAGATGTTTGAGAGACTCAAGACATGAATGTCAGATGTTTGAGAGCAAGGAAGGAATCAAAGAATTGGAAGGGACCTCCAGGGTCATCTAATCCAACCCCCTGCACAATGCAGGAAACTCACAAATACCTACCCCTTTTTGGAAGGAAGGAAGGAAGGAAGGAAGGAAGGAAGGAAGGAAGGAAGGAAGGAAGGAAGGAAGGAAGGAAGGAAGGAAGGAAGGAAGGAAGGAAGGAAGGAAGGAAGGAAGGAAAATAAATGGGGAAGAAGAGGGAGAGATTAAAAGAAATTAAGTTTAACTTTAAATGCATTCTCCAAGCCACCAGCTCTCCCTCCCCATCTTCCTTCCTTCCTTCCTTCCTTCCTTCCTTCCTTCCTTCCTTCCTTCCTTCCTTCCTTCCTCTGACATTCATTTCTTGAGTCTCTCAAACATCTGTTGTTTATTCTATGTGGTTTTATATTAAGCAAGTTTGGCTACCGCTGCTCTAACCCCTTTGGGTTCTACGAAACTTTAAAAGGTACAGGTAGTCCCCTGTGCAAACACCAGTCATTTCCGACTCTGGGGGAACATCGCATCACAACGTTTTCACGGCATCACAACGTTTTTTACGGGGTGGTTTGCCATTGCCTTCCCCAGTCATCTACACTTTCTCCCCAGCAAGCTGGCTCCTCATTTGATCAACCTCAGAAGGATGAAAGGCAGAGTCAGCCTTGAGCCGGCTACCTAAACCCAGCTTCTGCCAGGATTGAACTCAGGTCGGCAGCAGAGAGCTTAAGAACATAAGAGAAGCCATATTGGATCAGGCCAATGGCCCATCCAGTCCAACACTCTGTATCACACAGTGGCCAATACACACACACACACATTGTGGCTAATAGCCACTGATGGACCTCTGCTCCATATTTTTATCCAATCCCCTCTTGAAGCTGGCTATGCTTGTAGCTGCCACCACCTCCTGTGGCAATGAATTCCACATGTTAATCACCCTTTGGGTGAAGAAGTACTTCCTTTTATTCGTTTTAACCTGACTGCTCAGCAATTTCATTGAGTACCCACGAGTTCTTGTATTGTGAGAAAGGGAGAAAAGTACTTCTTTCTCTACTTTCTCCATCTCATGCATTATCTTGTACACCTCTATCATGTCACCCCGCAGTCGACGTTTCTCCAAGCTAAAGAGCCCCAAGCGTTTCAACCTTTCTTCATAGGGAAAGTGTTCCAAACCTATAATCATTCTAGTTGCCCTTTTCTGCACTTTTTCCAATGCTATAATATCCTTTTTGAGGTGTGGTGACCAGAATTGCACCTCAGTTTGGACTGCAGTACTGCAGCTTTACCACTCTGCACCACGGGGCTCCTTTTTTGAACTTACTTCCAAGTAAGGTGCAACCTTAGGCATTTGTGGCCTGAAAGAAAAGTCTGAACTCTAATAAAAGTCCCCAGCCACCCAGAGTCCAATTCCTGGGCACCACAAGTAAGCAGGCATGGTGGGGATATTTGAAAGCCTACCCTACGTGCCCCTAAATAAAAAGAGTTATTTTTAATGAGAATGTGTTGTACGTTCTCCATGAGCAAGAACAGTCTTGCACGTTTTGTGGTTGAACTTAAATATCAGGAAGGTTGGGGGGTTTACTAAAACCAGATGAATTTGAAATTTGAAAGGTTGTATACCAAATGCTGATTATCTTTGATCTCTATGACCATCTGTCACTGTTATTTCCATTGCAAGTAATTAAATGAAATCCTTTAGGGGGAACAAAAAAAGGAGAGATTTATCTTAAAGAAGATAAAAGAATTGGAAAAAGGCCTCTAGTTATATTGGTGTTGTAGCGCCCAGCTGCCCGCTGCTGGAAAAAAAAAAGTCTATGGTTTTTGAAAATGATATTTTGTATTCAAAACGTATAATTAATTCCATTTTATATCTATATTAGAGTCCTATCCTTTGATATATACGCATGGGACCATCAAGTTAAGGGAAATCAGAAGTAAAAGTGTTTGAATTAAGCACCGATGGGAATATATCACCTGACTGGAAGGAGGCACACGCCCAGTAGTGACTCATGCAGGGATGCAACAGACAGGCTCCTTTGAGGGCAGGCAGCTTTGCAGCATCTCTGCATCAAGAGCAATTCTACCACAGATGGAGGTTACAAATCCCCCAGTCGAGACGAACTGGAAAGAGGTAGAAACAGACAGAACAGTAAGAGAAGCCATGTTGGATCAGGCCAATGGCCCATCCAGTCCAACACTCTGTGTCACGTAAGAACATAAGAGAAGCCATGTTGGATCAGGCCAATGGCCCATCCAGTCCAACACTCTGCGTCACATAAGAACATAAGAGAAGCCATGTTGGGTCAGGCCAATGGCCCATCCAGTCCAACACTCAGTGTCACATAAGAGCATAAGAGAAGCCACGTTGGGTCAGGCCAATGGCCCATCCAGTCCAACACTCTGCGTCACATAAGAACATAAGAGAAGCCACATTGGGTCAGGCCAATGGCCCATCCAGTCCAACACTCTGTGTCACACAATGGCTAAAAAAAACAAGAGCCATTAGGAGGTTCACCAGTGGGGCCAGAACACTAGAAGCCCTCCCACTGTGCCCCTCCCTCAGCCCCCCACTCTGTGTCTAGCTAGCGATGAAGGACTTTAGCTATCACAGTGGTGGGCTGTTCTAGGCCTCTTCTCTCCCCTTTCCTACCTCAGCCCCTTTTTTACTTCATCGACAAGTGGAATTTGCTACCCTGGCTCACAAGCCGGTCCCAAACCTGTCAGACAAATGATCGCATTTAACGCTTTTCATTGTCCACAGTTTTTCTCCAAATAAAACAGGTTCTGAGGCCAAGCAAAATGCGCTGGGGAGATATTGTTCCACTGGAGGTGTGCGTCCAACGCAAACAGTCTGTCTCCCCTCCCCCCCGCCCCATTGCATTACACACACAGAGACACATTAATATGTATCCCTTTTCTTGTTAGACGCAACCACTCGGCCTGGAGGCTTTGAAGCCGGATCGGTAGTTAAGCCTCAGATAGGCACTGGAATGTGTGAGGGTGTTGAAAGCCCATCTCGACAACTTGCCATTAAATCCCTCCCTCCATTCTTCTTCAACATTTGCTGCAAATTTGGGACAGCAACATGCGTAGGGATCAAGAATGTGAGAGGGGTTGCCAGGTGGGGAAATTCTTGGAGATTTGGGGGTGGGGCCTGGGGAAGGCAAGGACCAAGACCAGATCTACATGTTTTTGGAGGGGGGGCAAAATTAAAAAATGACGCCCCCTTATGGGCCATTCTATCTTATGGTCCCATAGAATACAATGGACTCCATATAGGGTTGCCAAGTCCAATTCAAGAAATATCTGGGGACTTTGGGGGTGGGGCCAGGAGACTTTGGGGGTGGAGCCAGGAGACATTGGGGACGGAGCCAGGAGCACAGGTGTGACAAGCAGAATTGAACTCCAAGGGAGTTCTGGTCATCACATTTAAAGGGACAGCACACCTTTTAAAACACCTTCCTTCCATAGAAAATAATGAAGGATAGGGGCACCTTCTTTTGGGGCTCGTAGAATTGGACCCCCTGGTCCAATACTTTTGAAACTTGGGGGGTATTTTGGGAAGAGGCACTAGATGCTATACTGAAAATTTGGCACCTCTACCTCAAAAAACAGCCCCTCCCAGAGCCCCCGATACCCGCAGATCAATTCCCCATCATTCCTTATGGGAATTGTTCATGGAGGTGCATAATGGCTGTGGGGGTGGGGCTTCCCCCGCCGGCCAGCTGGCTGGGGGAGGGGGGAAGCCTGTAAAACCGGGGGATCCCCCGCTGGGACCTCGGGATTGGGAAGCCTAACTCCATACCCAATTTGGTGCACCCTGTCCGGCGCCCCGGGCAAGCACCCCCTTCTGCCCCCCCCCCTAGATCCGGCCCTGGCAAGGACCCAGGGCCAGCCAGAGACTGTCTGGCACCGTAGGCAAGGCTAACGTCCGGTGCCCCTCCTCTGCACTGATAATGTCACCGAGTCACGGGGAAGCCGCGCCCAATTTAGCACCCCCAGAAGGCCGGGGTACTAGGCAATACAAGCTGTTCAAGCTGTTTCTCCTAGTGAGAAACTGGATCCAAATTATGATTGCCAACTTCCAGGTGGGGCCTGGAGATCTCCTGGAATTACAACGGATCTCTAGGCCTCACTTTTCTCCAGTTCTCCTAGAGAAAATGACTGCTTTGGAGGGTGGAGTCTATCATGGTTGCCAAGTTCCTGGGCAGGGGTTCTCTCACTTTGGGGGTCCCCTAGCCTAGTTTGCCTAGTGGCCGGGTGAGCCCTGGAAGGAACTCAGTGGTGTACTATGTCACAGAGTCAAAGAATTTTCTCCAGGGGAACTGATCTCTGTAGTCTGAAGATAAACAAATTCTGGGGGGGGTCTCCAGGTCCCACCTGGAGGTTGGCACCCCTATGTAGGAGCCTGGGCCGGGTGGAATCTGGGGAGGGGAGGAGAGCGCCAAAACAGTTCTCTAGGGGACGTGATCTCTGTTGTCTGGATATCACTTGTAATTCCAGGAGAGCTCCAGGCCCCAACTGGACAATGGCAACCCTAGCAGTATGAGTTGCATACCTCTAGACTTAATCTGGATTAATGGGCATTAATTTATTCCCAGGGATTTCTGGGAATTGTAGTTCTGTGAAAGGACAGCTGTGGATCACTGACAATTCTCAGCGCCTCAGACCAGAGCTTTCGGGATTCTTTCAGCGAAAGCCTTAGGAGGTGATATGATCACATCTTTAAATACCTAAAGGGCTGTTATATTGAGAATGGTGTGAAATTGTTTCCTGTAGCCCCGGAAGGTAGAACCAGAATCGATAAAATCAGAAGTGTTTACGGAGAACATTAGGAAGAATTTCCTAATTTCCTGACAGAGCAGTTCCTCAGTGGAACAGGCTTCCTCAGGAGGTGATGGGCTCTCCTTCCTTGGAGGTTTTTAAACAGAGGCTAGATGGCCATCTGACAGCAATGAAGATCCTGTGAATTTAGGGAGAGGTATTTGTGAGTTTCTTGCGTTGTACAGGGGGTTGGACTAGATGACCCTGGAGGTCCCTTCCAACTCTAGGATTCTAACCACTGAAGTGGTAGAGAACAGATATCAATTTATAGTGCAGGTAGCGACCTAATAAAATCCTAAGGATGTCCCAAATGAGATCAGAATTGCACGCTTTGTTTCTCATAGAGTACAAAAACCCATTCCACAATTATCTTTCTAATCCAGTTTTTGAAATTAAAGTGTGCAACATCTGTAAACTCAGCGATGCGATGAGAATGCAACAGCGCCCTCATGGTACCAAGCGCAGTTCTCTGAGGAAACAGTCATCTGCCTTCAAGGTGTTTCTCCTAGTGAGAAACTAGACCCAAATTATGATTACCAACTTCCAGGTAAGGCCTGGAGATCTCCTGGAATTACAACTGATCTCTAAGCCTCACTTTTCTCCAGTTCTCCTAGAGAAAATGACTGCTTTGGAGAGTGGAGTCTATCATGGTTGCCAAAATCCTGGGCAGGAGTTCTCCCACTTTGGGGGTCCCCAACCCACCAGTCTCAGTGGGCCAGTGGGGGATCCCTTCTTGACATTGCTGGTGCGATGATGTCACTCATAAGTGATGTCATTGTGCTGGTGATGTCACGCGCCAACCACTTTAGGAGCTTTCAGGGAAACTCTATGGTTCCCCCCAGACGCTCTAGCAATTTGAGAGGAAAACTCTATGGTGCTTTCACACACACTAAATGACGCACTTTCAACCCACTTTCAATGTGCTTTGGAAATGGCAAAATCCACTTGCCAACACTTGCTGAAGTGGATTGAAACTGCATTATTTCGCACGAGGGAAAGAAAGCTGGCGTTATCAAACTCCCCTCGCCACCCTGGCATCGCCACCCCAATCCAAATCAGGGTCCCTCGTGGCTGCTTTGCAGGCGATAACAAGATCCCCGTTGAAGCAGGTAATTTGGCCCACTACGGAAGAGTGAAATGAGGCAGGCAGCTGGCAAAAAAAGCCAGGGCTGGGCCTGAGAAAATATCTCCCAAGTCTCAGCAAATATTTTTTTGTTTGCCAGCCTCAAGCGAGAGCTGAAGGTGCTGCAGCTACGGAGATGAAAGGAGCCTGTTCAAAAAAACTGGGGGGAAAGGAAACCAGGTCTGTGGAGGGAGACTGCACTTAATGGTCTGAAAATAAACCCAATATTTATCTTGGCGGCCAGAGCAGAATGGCTACCTTGATGGAAACGGGGTTTTTAATACACGTTTCAGACAGTGCAGCCGACCGCAGCTGGGCACTCCTTCCGAGGAAACCGGTGGGTGGAATTTCTCCCTCCTCCTGGCTGTGACAAGGCAAAACGGAGCAAAGCCTTAGGCCTGAAACTAATCCGTTGGAAGGGAAGCTTGTCTTCAGTGGCAAAAGAGGGTTTTAGCACTGTTTATGAAAGAAAAAGACTTGTTCTTTTACACTTGCCTTTCCTTATCCCACCAAATCTGCAAAAAAATTAGGCTTACCAAGCTCCAGGTGGGGCCTGGAGATTTCCTGATATTACAACTAATCTCTGGGCGACAAAGATCAGTTCCCCTGAGGAAAATGGCTGATTTGGAGAGTGGATTCTACAGCTTTTATACCCAGCTAAGTCCCTCCCCTCTCCAAACCTCTCCACCTTAGGCTCCACCCCCCCAAAAAAATCTCCAGATATTTCTCAACCCTGAGCTGTCAACCCTATTTGGATGAGAAGTGACCTTTTCTGAGGGGAGTTAAGTTGCCCTTTTTGCCTGAGGCACGGTGGGGCCTTGGAGGTAGGCCGGGATCAGAAAAAAGCCTGCCCAGTTTTCAAGAAGAAGAAGATGATGATATTGGATTTATATCCCGCCCCTCCACTCCGAAGAGTCTCAGAGCGGCTCACAATCTCCTTTCCCTTTCTCCCCCACAACAGACACCCTGTGAGGTAGATGAAGATATTGGATTTATATCCCGCCCTCCACTCCGAAGAGTCTCAGAGCGGCTCACAATCTCCTTTACCTTCCTCCCCCACAACAGACACCCTGTGAGGTAGATGAAGATATTGGATTTATATCCCGCCCTCCACTCCGAAGAGTCTCAGAGCGGCTCACAATCTCCTTTCCCTTCCTCCCCACAACAGACACCCTGTGAGGTAGATGAAGATATTGGATTTATATCCCGCCCTCCATTCGAAAGAGTCTCAGAGCGGCTCACAATCTCCTTTACCTTCCTCCCCCACAACAGACACCCTGTGAGGTAGATGAAGATATTGGATTTATATCCCGCCCTCCATTCGGAAGAGTCTCAGAGCGGCTCACAATCTCCTTTACCTTCCTCCCCCACAACAGACACCCTGTGAGGTAGATGAAGATATTGGATTTATATCCCGCCCTCCATTCGGAAGAGTCTCAGAGCGGCTCACAATCTCCTTTACCTTCCTCCCCCACAACAGACACCCTGTGAGGTAGATGAAGATATTGGATTTATATCCCGCCCTCCACTCTGAAGAGTCTCAGAGTAGCTCACAATCTCCTTTACCTTCCTCCCCCACAACAGACACCCTGTGAGGTGGGTGGGGCTGGAGAGGATTCTCAACAGCAGCTGCCCTTTCAAGGACAACCTCTGCCAGAGCTATGGCTGACCCAAGGCCATTCCAGCAGGTGCAAGTGGAGGAGTGGGGAATCAAACCCGGCTCTCTCAGATAAGAGAGCTATGGCTGACCCAAGGCCATGCTAGCAGGTGCAAGTGGAGGAGTGGGGAATCAAACCTGGTTCTCCCAGATAAGAGTCCGCACACTTAATCACTACACCAAACGGGCTCTCCAAATAAAACCCTGTGGAGGCCCCTAGGCAGTCAAAATCTTGGGGGCCCCCTCACAAATTATCTCAGAGTTGGAGCGCTTGCCCCGCCACCCATGGCCCCCGCTGCAGCCTGCAGGCACCTTCTCAAAAGCCCCTTTGACAAAGCCTGTGGGGCAGAGGCAAAGAGAGGCAAACTTGGCGACTACGCCAGCAGCCACTGCACCTGGCATGTCAGGCACAGAACGGCACAATTGCTGGCGGCGCATGTAGGCTGGGAGGGCTGCAAGTAGAGGGGAAAAGAGGCGAGAAAGCCAGGCCAGGGCCCCTAAAGGTATGGGGGCCCATAGACCAGTGCCTACTTGGCCTAATTGTTAAACCGGCCCTGCCAGTTTTACTCTGCTTGGCATCTGCTTTTAATCATTCATTGTAAGCAGAGGGAAAGGGTGCCTTTTAGTCACCAATGAATAACCACCGTTAAGCACCTGTCTTTAGCTCCCCCCCCCCCCGCCCTGGTATGAAATTAAACTCCAGAACTTCTCGCTACAGAAGAAGTACTTCCTAGCAGAAGGCCAAACGGCTGAGCAGGCATAATGCCCAGGAAGCCGTAAGTGCCAACATCTCGCTGCAGAAAAAGAAGGTATTTCACTGGATCTAAACAAGTGAGTCAGAAGGAATTACTGCTTTGAATGGCAGGATTGCAAACACTCTCTGTACATGGGCAGAGTGCTTTTTCCATCACTGTAAATTAAGCATGCATATCTTCCTATATGGTACTAGGGAATAAAGGTCTAGATTACAAGGAGTGATTTGCAAGCAGGTGTAAGGAATCTCCCATTTTAGCATGTTTGTATTATTGGCCAGAGCAGCCCTGTGGCGCAGAGTGTCCTGCAGTCCAAGCTCTGCTCATGACTTGTTTGATCCTGGCAGAAGCTGGTTCAGGTAGCCGGCTCAAGGTTGACTCAGCCTTCCATCCTTCCGAGGTCGGTAAAATGAATAGCCAGCTTGCTGGGGGGAAAGCGTAGATGACTGCAATGGCAAACCACCCTGTAAAAAAGTCTGCTGTGAAAACGTGATGTTACATCACCCCATGGGTCAGTAGCAACTCGGTGCCAGCACATCCATCTATCATCTAATCTATCATCTATCCTGGCCTTGAATTCAGCGGGAGCTCACAGGCGCACAGCTCCTAACCTTTCTGGAAGTTCCACCTCCTCCTTCCCACCTTGTCCATTGAATAGTAGGTGCAGCTGCATAACAATCCCTGGATGAGCTCCACCACCTGTTTTTCTACAAAACTACTCCTGCATCTATTTCTGTCTGTCTTTCTCATCTCTTCTCGTCTCATCTATCTATCATCTCTGTCTATCTCTATCATCTAATCTGTCTGTCATCTCTGTCTGTCTGTTCATATCTCTCTCTCTCTCTCATCTATCTGTCTATCATCTCTCTATCATCTGTCTCTCTGTCTGTCTCTCTTTCCATCTCTCCATCCATCCATCTCTCCATCCATCTCTCCATCCATCATCTATCTATCTATCTATCTATCTATCTATCTATCTATCCATCCATCCATCATCCATCCATCCATCATCATCTCTGTCTATCATCTATCATCTCTGTCTGTCTATGTCTATCATCCATCCATCCATCCATCCATCCATCCATCCATCCATCCATCCATCCATCCTTCCTTCCTTCCTTCCTTCTATCCCCTGCATTCCTTTCCAGTGTGTGTGTGGGGGGGCAGCTTACAATATTGTCCTCTCCTCTATTTAATACAAGTATATATTAATTCACCTTCCCTTCCCCCCCCACCATTCATAGCATTTTTAAAATCCTACCGCACCATCTTATGCCCTGCAATATCTCTTGAAGGATAAATATAGGTATACTAATTAAATCCAAAAGCACTTATAGTATGATGGCAAGCAAATAACTTTCCCCTGGATAGCTGACCCATGCCATCTAACAGACATTATTCTTTGTATTCTCTGTGACTTGATAGCTCTCCACTCCCATACGAATACTAACCGTTTTTTAAAATGTGAAAAACAAAGAAATCATTGGCAAAGCAATGAAACCAAGTTCCCAAAGAAAGCATACGAAATTTACCCCCTCAATTAGGTATAGCTGGATTATATTAAATCTGCAGTACCATACAGATCTCTGGTCTTGCCACTCCATCCCCCACCCCGTCCCCCCAGTCCATTAACTGAAAATTCAGCTCTTTGGGGATGGTTCCTTTTAAGAAAGAATTCAAGAGTTTTGTGGGATGAAACATTATCACTGCCGCTGGAGAGGTTGCGGCTTTATGTTTGCTAAGTGCAAACATCATTTAGCCTAATAAGGTTGCATTGGACAGTGCTGTGAATAGAACAGCCATTTGTGGTCACCCTGGAATACTGGGCATGGATTCTTGGACACCGAGGACTGAAAAGCCAGTCCAATTTCAAATCAATCAAGCAAACTTTAAGCACATTGGGTTTACCTGGCAATAGAAAAGAGCAGGAGTCCAGTTGCAGTTTGTGCTATATGACAATATCCCTCCTGCACACAAACAAACACACACACTCACTTGCAGGGTTGCCTTTAGTCTTTGGCACTGGGATTGAGGTTTGGGGGCTCATTTTGAAAGCTCCAGGGCACCAGGGTAGGACTGCTAGCTCTGTTTTGGAAAATACCTGGAGATTTTGGGGGTGCGGCCAGCGGAGGGGAGAGACTCCAGTAAGATATGCCGTGGAGTCCACACTCTAAAGCAGCCGTTTCCTCCAGGGGAACTGATCTTGCTTCTTAGGCGATCAATTGTAATAGGTGGAGTCCAGTAGCACCTTTAAAACCAACAAACTTTTATTCAGAATGTCAGCTTTCGTGTGTATGCACACTTCTTCAGAATATCAGCTTTCGTGTGCATGCACACTTCTTCAGAATGTCAGCTTTCGTGTGCATGCACACTTCTTCAGAATGTAAGCTTTCGTGTGCATGCACACTTCTTCAGAATGTAAGCTTTCGTGTGCATACACACTTCTTCAGAATGTAAGCTTTCGCGTGCATGCACACTTCTTCAGAATGTAAGCTTTCGTGTGTATGCACACTTCTTCAGAATGTAAGCTTTCGTGTGTATGCACACTTCTTCAGAATGTAAGCTTTCGTGTGCGTGCACACTTCGTCAGAATGTAAGCTTTCGTGTGTATGCACACTTCTTCAGAATGTCAGCTTTCGTGTGCGTGCACACTTCTTCAGAATGTAAGCTTTCGCGTGCATGCACACTTCTTCAGAATGTAAGCTTTCATGTGTATGCACACTTCTTCAGAATGTAAGCTTTCGTGTGCGTGCACACTTCGTCAGAATGTAAGCTTTCATGTGTATGCACACTTCTTCAGAATGTCAGCTTTCGTGTGCGTGCACACTTCTTCAGAATGTCAGCTTTCGTGTGCGTGCACACTTCTTCAGAATGTAAGCGTTCGCGTGCATGCACACTTCGTCAGAATGTAAGCTTTCATGTGTATGCACACTTCTTCAGAATGTAAGCTTTCGTGTGCATGCACACTTCTTCAGAATGTAAGCTTTCGTGTGCATGCACACTTCTTCAGAATGTAAGCTTTCGTGTGCATGCACACTTCTTCAGAATGTAAGCTTTCGTGTGTATGCACACTTCTTCAGAATGTCAGCTTTCGTGTGCATGCACACTTCTTCAGAATGTAAGCTTTCGTGTGCATACACACTTCTTCAGAATATCAGCTTTCGTGTGCATGCACACTTCTTCAGAATGTAAGCTTTCGTGTGCATGCACACTTCTTCAGAATGTAAGCTTTCGTGTGCATGCACACTTCTTCAGAATGTCAGCTTTCGTGTGCATGCACACTTCTTCAGAATGTAAGCTTTCGTGTGCATGCACACTTCTTCAGAATGTAAGCTTTCGTGTGCATGCACACTTCTTCAGAATGTAAGCTTTCGCGTGCATGCACACTTCTTCAGAATGTAAGCTTTCATGTGCATACACACTTCTTCAGAATATCAGCTTTCGTGTGCATGCACACTTCTTCAGAATGTAAGCTTTCGTGTGCATGCACACTTCTTCAGAATGTAAGCTTTCGTGTGCATGCACACTTCTTCAGAATGTAAGCTTTCGTGTGCATGCACACTTCTTCAGAATGTAAGCTTTCGTGTGCATGCACACTTCTTCAGAATGTAAGCTTTCGCGTGCATGCACACTTCTTCAGAATGTAAGCTTTCGTGTATATGCACACTTCTGAAGAAGTGTGGATACACACGAAAGCTTACATTCTGAAGAAGTGTGCATGCACACGAAAGCTGACATTCTGAATAAAAAGTTTGTCAGTCTTAAAGGTGCAATTTGACTCCTGCTTTGTTCTACTGCTTCAGACCAACACGGCTGCCCACCTGGGTCTAATTGTAATAGCTGTTGTTTATCTTCAGGTGCCACCGGGAGGTTGGCAACCACACAGCGGGGTGAAATCTCCAACCCATCAACGAACACAGACCAGTGATAGCTTCTTCTAAAACTTCTGGGCATGCCTGCTGGTGGATGAGATGGAGATTTGATGCTATCTGCTGTTTGAGACTCTCAGTATATTATGAGCGATGTGCAGGACTGAGCTGCCAAACTGTATGGTTCACTTTTATTGGTTTTAACTGTTGTTTCCTACCGTTTCTAAAATGTTGTTATCCGCCCTGAGCCTGTTTGGGAAAGGGCGGAATATAAATGATCTAAATATCTAAATAAATAAAATAAGGCAGTGACATCTCAAAGATATTTGCCTTTTAGCACCGAATTAATTTCTAAATTTGCGCGCATGATGCGTGGTTCTTCTCTTCGAAGCTGCACGCATGTGAACGTACACATTCACAGATGCGCTGTGGTGGGCAACCCTGTGGTGAAAATACTACCTACCATTGCTGCTATTCAATCTGACGGCACTAGGCCCCACGGTTGACATCTCTAGACCCCCAGCCATGACACAGATGGGCCTCGTCCCAGTGTTCGGGATGCCAGTAACCTAGTGAATGTCCCATGTACTCTCTACTCTCAGACTGCTAACTCCAGTCTGGAAAATTCCTGGAGATTTGAGGGCGGTGCCTGGAGGAGGCGGAATCTGGGGAGAGGCAGGAACTCAGCTTGGAAGTTATGTCCTTCTAGGACTTCTGTTTCTCCTAAACTCGGTAGTAAACTATAAAGGCTTGCTAGGCTTTCGTAGGGCCTGTAAAACAGAGCTGTTCCGCCAGGTTTTGGGGTGAGGCCGCGGGCATCTCTCTATTAGATCGGTTGGCCTCCTCTGCTGTACTACTGTTCTGCGCTGATTTGCTATACTGTCCTGCTACACCATCTTATTATATTGTCCTTCTGGACCACTCTGTTGTACTGAATATCGCAATCGGTTTTTATTGCCATGCCACTGTGATTTTATTATTTATGTTGTGCTCCGCTCTATGGGGGAATGGGCGGAATAATAATTAATAATAATAATAATAATAATAATAATAATAATAATATCTCCCATCCAAAGCAGCCAGCTCCTCTTGGGGAACTGATTGCTGTAGTCTGGTTTCAGTTGTAATTCCTGGAGACTTCCAGGCTGGTAACCCTATCCCTCAAGTTTTGGCCGTCGGCCTCAGAAAAAGCGAGTATTCACACACTCAGAATGGGTTTTGGAAATATTTCCAAATTGTGCTTCCCAAATCAAATTACAGATCTCTCCCCGCCCCCATGTTTCTGTGAGATCATGGAATATGCACTGGGTTGCCAGTTCCAGGTTGGGAAATACCTAGAGGGGGTGGCCAAACTGTGGCTCACATGAAGCTCGCTCATACATATAGTGTGGCTCTCGAAGGCCCCAGCGCCCCATCGGCTGGCTTGGAGAAGGCATTTGTCTCTTTAAATCACTTTTCCAAGCCAAGACAGCCAGCAGCTTGGAGAATGCATTTGAAATGAAAGTTGCTTTCATTTCACCTCTCCCTCCCTCCTCTCCCTTATCTATTTCCCTTCCTTCCTTCCTTCCTTCCTTCCTTCCTTCCTTCCTTCCTTCCTTCCTTCCTTCCTTCCTTCCTTCCTTCCTTCCTTCCTTCCATAGGCGTAAACTACGCAGGGGCTCTGGGGCTTGAGCCCCTCCCGGATTTTTCCAGTGGGGGCTAAGCCCCCTCTGGGCAACCAACACAGGACTTGGGGGCTTCCAATTTAAATTTTCAAGGAGGAGCGATCATTATCTTCAAAGGCATGAATGGGATGGTAGAGTGATTTGCCCTCTGGACTGCAAAGAAGTTAGTGGTGTTAATGACTTTACAACCTCAGCTTCTTAGAAATGCTAGTTGAGCTAAAACAGACTAAAACTTTGTTTGTCTTAAAGGTGTTACTGGACTCAAACTTTTGTTCAACTAGTTAATGATTGGGGGGGAGGAATAACACTGTATTGCTATGTTGCATACATATTGCTATAGTGTTTTGGGGTTCTTTTGGCAGATAGATATTTTGTGCCTTCTTCAAGCCTGTGATTGTTTACATTCATTTAAGTGGATGCTGAACCAGATCCTTTTGAAAATTAATGGCCCCAGCAAGCCTTTTTTTTTTCCTTCTCAAAATGACTACCCTCTTAAAGACTTGCTCAAGTAGGTGTGTATTAACAATTGTTCACCACCTAGGCATAGGGTTGCCAATCCCCAGTTGGGGGCAAGGGGTCCCTGTTTGGAGGCCCTCCCCCTGCTTCAGGGTCATCAGAAAACAGTGGGGGGAAGGGAAACGTCTGCTGGACACTCCATTATTCCCTATGGAGATCAATTCCCATAGGGAATAATGGTGAATTGATCTGTGGGTACCTGGAGCTCTGGAGGGGCTAGTTTTTGAGGTAGAGGCATCAAATTTTCAGCATAGGATCCCGTGCCTCTCTTCAAAACACCATCCAAGTTTCAAAAACATTGGACCAGGGGATCCAATTATATGAGTACATTATATGTATATTTGCAGATCTTAAAGTGACTATTCTAAAAGTGAATTTCAAAAACAGGACACAGCAAGATGCCTCTGAGATACCACTATAACCACTGGCCTACTCCCACCTTTTCCTGGGTTTGGCCCAGTCCGTGGGCATTGTTTGGAGGGTGCTCCCTAAATTTATGGGGAGGGAGCTTCTCCATAAATTCATAGGTAGTGATAGTGGAGGCCCCTCCCTGTGATGTCACTGGCTCCTCCCTATGATGTCACTGGATCAAATGCTTCTGGCTGGGCCCCAGCCACACACACAAATACCGGGAAATTGAAAAGTCTATGCCCCTGCTTTTTTCCTTCTTTCCTTTCTTCCTCTTTCCCTCCCTCCCTCAAGCATCTGATGTTCATGTCTTGTGGCTCTCAAACATCTGACATTTATTCTGTGTGCCTCTTACATTAAACAAGTTTGGCCACCCCTGACCTAGAGATTTTTTTTTGGGGGGGGGGGACCTGAGAAGGGCAGGGTTTGAGGAAAGGAGGGACTTCAAATTATTTGGCATGGTAGTTCATCTGATACGATCCAGGAATACATTGTCATCTTGCTGTTTTTAACTGATGCCATTTTAAAGAATATTAGTGCCAATTATTGTATTGTATGTTCTTACATTGTAACCCACCCTGAGCCCACCTCAGCGGGAAGGGCAGGATAGAAATCCCCCCCAAAATAAATAAGAATATAAGAGAAGTCATGTTGGAACAGGCCAATGGCCCGTCCAGTCCAACGCTCTGTGTCACACAGTGGCCAAAAAACCCAGGTGCCATCAGGAGGTCCATCAGTGGGGCCAGGACACTAGAAGCCCTCCCACTGTTGCCCCTCCCAAGCACCAAGAATACAGAGCATCACTTGCCCCAGACAGAGAATTCCAACAATACGCTGTGGCTAATAGCCAATGATGGACCTCTGATCCATATGTTGATCCAATCCCCTCTTATTCCAACGACAGGCTGTGGCTTATAGGCACTGATGGACCTCTGCTCCATATGCTTATCCAATCCCCTCTTGATTGGGCTATCTATGCCTGCAGCTGCCACCACCTCCTGTGGCAGTGAATCTCGTGTGTTAATCACCCTTTGGGTGGAGAAGCATTTCCTTTTATCAGCTCTTACCTGACTGCTCAGCAATTTAATGGAGTGCCCACGAGTTCTTGTATTGTGAGAAAGGAAGAAAAGTACTTCTTTCTCAACCTTTTCTATCCCATGCCATCTTGTAAACCTCTATCATGTCACCCCGCAGTCAACGTTTCTCCAAGCTAAAGAGCCCCAAGCGTTTGAACCTTTCTTCATAGGGAAAGTGTTCCAACCCTTGAATCATTCAACCCTTGAATCATTTTAATAAAAATAACGAAATCAGTGGGGTATTATGCCAGGGAGTCCACCTCCAGGGGAACTGATCTCAGTCACCTGGAGATAGGGTTGCCAAGTCCAATTCAAGAAATATCTGGGGCTTTGGGGGTGGAACCAGGAGACTTTGGGGGTGCAGCCAGGAGCAAGGTTCTGACAAGTATAATTGAACTTCAAAAGGGACTTTGGGGGTGGAGCCAGGAGACACTGGGGATGGAGCCAGGAGCAGGGGTGTGACAAGCATAATTGAATTCCAAAGGGAGTTCTGGCCATCACGTTTAAAGGGACCGCACACCTTTTTAAATGCCTTCCTTCCATAGGAAATAATGAAGGATAGGGACACCTTCTTTTGGGGCTCACAGAATTGGACCCCCTGGTCCAATCTTTTTGAAACTTGGGGGGTACTTTGGGAAGAGACACTGGATACTATGCTGCAAATTTGATGCCTCTTCCTCAAAAAACAGCCCCCCGAGAGCCCCAGATAACTGTGGATCAATTCTCCATTATTTCCTGTGGGAATAAGTCTCCATAGGGAATAATAGCGTTCCCAGAAGTCATTTCCCTCCCCTCCCCCCGCTTTCTGGTGTCCCTGAAGCGGGGGGAGGGCTTCCAAACCGGGGGATCCCCTGCCCCCACCTGAGGATTGGCAACCCTACCTGGAGATCAGTTGTGTAATCCCAGGAACTCTCCAGGCCCCACCTGGAGGCTGGCAACCCTCCCTCAACCCTACCTAGAATGTGATCCAGCAACAACTGTACTTCCCCGGCTTACTCCTCCTTTCGGCCGCAGCTGTTTATATTTAGAACTGCCCTCGCAATAATGCCAAAAGTTTTCATGCCAAACTATTCCAGGCCTTGCCCACCCCTTCCCCCCACTCCTCCGCTAACTGATGCGAGATGGGGCTGATTTCAGACATCTTCCCTGCCGCATGTGGCTTAGAGGGATGCAGGAATGGATTTCTCCCTCTTCTTAGCCACCCGCCCCCTTCCACATGCCGCGGGAAAGGATTTCCTGCTGCTCAGACAATGCTGCTTTTGTAGGCGGATCTCGCATGTCTTTTTGGAAAACCCGTTGGAACGGAATGCCGTCGAAACAATAATCGCCTTTTTATGGCTTCTGCTGGGGTGGTACTTTTGATGTCAGCTGCCTGACCCAAGCAAGACGACCACGGCTTTGCAGTCTCTTCCCCCTCTTTCCCCCAGAGCAGACATAACAGGCATTGTACGTGGAGTGTGGGCTTCAAAAGAGACAGGGCCGAAGATTTATTCGGCCGTGAGGGTCTTCTGCTGTGAAAGGGAAATTAGGATGGAAGCTGGAATGACTGAGAAATACCATCGCTCAGACCTGCTACAGCGACATGCTTGCCCGGGCCAGGAATCCAAATCCCCTAAATGTAGAAGTTTTTGAATGGTATTCTGGGAAAACTGTAGGCATTTCTGATACCCTGCCTTTCTATTGCAAGGATACCTAGCAGCTTACAAATACGTATGTACGTGCCAGCAAGTTATGACTGACTTGGGGCAAACCCAGCAATGGGCTTTCAAGGCAAGTGAGAAGTGGAGAAGGTTCACTAATTGCCATTGTTTTAGGGTTGCCAATCCCCAGGTGGGGGCAGGGGATCCCCCGGTTTGGAGGCCCCCTCCACCTGCTTCAGGGTCGTCAGAAAGTGGGAGGAGGGGAGGGAATTCTCTGCTGGGAACTCTATTATTCCTTATAGAGATTTATTCCCATAGAAAATAATGGAGAATTGATCTGCGAGTATCTCGGGCTCTGCGGGGGCTGTTTTTTGAGGTAGAGGCACCAAATTTTCAGTACAGCATCTAGTGCCTCTCCTCAAAATATCCCTCAAGTTTCAAAACGATTGGACCAGGGGGTCCAATTCCATGAGCCGCAAAAGAAGGTGCCCCTATCCTTCATTATTTCCTATGGAAGGAAGGCATTGAAAAGGTTTGCCGTCCCTTTACATGTGGTGGCCAGAACTCCCTTTGGAGTTCAATTATGCTTGTCACAGCCTTGATCTTGGCTCCACCCCCAATGTCTCCTGGCTCCACCCCGAAAGTCCCCAGATATTTCTTAAATTGGACTTGGCAACCCTACATTGCCTGCCACTGCAGAGTTGTCTTTGGTGCGCTCTCATCCAAATGAGAGCCTGCTAACCTGCAATCTGATGATTGTGTGTGAAGTGCCATCAATCTGCAGCTGAATTATGGCGACTCCAGCAAGGGGCTCTCAAGGAAAGCGAGAGCAGATAAGGTTTGCCACGGCCTTCCTCTGCAGAGTCTTCCTTGGTGGTCTCTCTTCGAAGAAGTGACTCTTCGTACAGTAACCCAAGAAAGAGAAGAAGAAGTAGATATTGGATTTATATCCTGCCCTATACTCTGAGCAGTCACAATCTCCTTTACCTTCCCCCCTCCCCACAACAGACACCCTGTGAGGCAGGTGGGGCTGAGAGAGCTCTCCTAGAAGCTGCCCTTTCAAGGACAACTCCTATGAGAGCTATGGCTGACCTAAGGCCATCCCAACAGCTGCAAGTGGAGGAGTGGGGAATCAAACCCAGTTCTCCCAGATAAGAGTTCACACACTTAACCACTACACTAACTCTTTCAAGGCAAGGGAGGTGGTTTGCCAGTGCCTTTCTCTGCAGAGCCTTCTCTGGTGGTCTCCCATCCTAGCTTACAGCAACTTAGGGTTGCCAAGTCCAATTCAAGAAATATCTGGGGACTTTGGGGGTGGAGCCAGGAGACTTTGGGGGTGGAGCCAGGAGACATTGGGGGTGGATCCAGAAGCAAGGGTGTGACAAGCATAATTGAACTTCAAGGGAGTTCTGGCCATCATATCTTCTAAATCCCTTCCCTCCATAGGAAATAATGAAGGATAGGGGCACCTTCTTTTGGGGCTCATAGAATTGGACCCCCTGGTCCAATCTTTTTGAAACTTGGAGGGTATTTTGGGGGGAGGCCCTGGATGCTATGCTGCAAATTTGGTGCCTCTACCTAAAATAACAGCCTCCCCAGAGCCCCAGATACCCGCGGATCAATTCTCCATTATTTCCTGTGAGAATAAATCTCCATAGGGAATAGTAGAGTTCCCTCCCCTCTCCCCCCCCCCCACCCCGCTTTCTCTCTCTCACTCACACACAGACTTAACTGTCTCTGGTGCCTCCACAAGGAGGTCTGGAAAGCACAGGGGCTATGCTGCTCTCTTTTACACACGCACTCACTTGTCTGAAACGAAAGCAAAACAAACGGAGGGGCTGCACTCTGATGAGGTCCGCTGTTGCTAACCCTTCCCCATGAAGTGCTTCCTGCTTCCTGCTCCAATTTAAAGGAACACACACATTTTAAAACCGGACCTGTTTGCAGGTCCTGCCTGAGACCTAGAGGTACATGGTGGCTGTGGGGAAGGAGCTTACCCTGCCGGCCAGCTGGCTGGGGGGTGGGGGAAAGCCTGTAAAACCGGGGGATCCCCCGCTGGGACCTGGGGATTGGGAAACCTGCAGCAACTCCAGCAAGTGGCTTTCAAGGCAAGGGAGAAGCAGAGGTGGTTTGCCATGGCTTTCCTCTGCAGAGTCTTCCTTGGTGGTCTCCCATCCAAGAACCAACCCTGCTTTCAAAACTCCCCAGCAAGGGGCTTTCTAGGCAAGGGAGAAGCAGAGGCGGTTTGCCACGACTCTCCTCTGCAGAGTTTTTCTTGGTGGTCTCCGGTCTAAGTCCTGACCCTGCTTAGGTCCAAGATCTGATGATATCAGGCTATAACGTGGCATCTTCCTCCCAGAGTTACAAATAAACAGGACTTTTTTTTTTTTTAGAAGGAACGCACAGGAATGCAGTTCCGGCTGGCTTGGTGTCAGGGGGTGTGGCCTAATATGCCAATGAGTTCCTGCTGGGCTTTTTCTACAAAAAAAAAGCCCTGCAAATAAAGAACATAAATGCTAAGTTGTCCAGCCACTCAAATGACTGATGTCTAAGAACAATAATATTTCTATAAACGCGCAGAATAATATGAGTCAACCTGGTGCTTGAATTCCAGAAAACAGCAGCTGTTGGTGGAGTCTCTTCCAGTCAGAGGGAAATGGACCTTGTGTGTACCCAAGAGACAAAGCAAGGCATTAGCTTGTTTTTCCCTCTCGGGTATCCAGTAGACATGCAGCGGAATTTAGCACCCAACACAGAAGAGGAGTCTTGACTCAGGAACAGGAAGCTGTGAAATTCCACCCAGACAAGCGTGTGCTTTATGCATTGGTTCACAGTGAGCTTATTTTGACATGAGAAATGTTGGCTTTCCTAGCTCAGTAGTTTTGAAACATCCTGCCATTCATGGAACCATTTTCACCGTGATGTGCCTGCCACAGAAACCCCGCACATGTGAGGGACCCCGGGTAGTGTTCGACGTTTAGCTCGGGCACCATTGGCAGGTAGGTTTGACGTCACCACGTGCCAGCCGCAATAGGCATTTCTGGGAAAACTCTATGGTTTTCCCGGACGCTCTAGAGATATGGGAGGGAAAACTCTGTGGTACAATAGGTACCATAGAGATTTTCCCTCCCAAATCGCTAGAGCGTCCGGGAAAACCATAGAGTTTCCCCAGAAATGCTTAGAGCGGCTGGCACGCAGCATCACTTCCGGGTGATGTCATTGTGCCACGCGTGCATTGTGCACGTGAAAAAAGTCCCCCGCCAGAGGCTGCGTGGGACTTGGCAACCCTATTGGTAGGTGTTGTTGGGAATGCGCCCTTGAGTGGGCCCACCTCTGTGCCTCTCCTCCCCCAACTCTTCTGGCTCTGCTCCCAAATTTCCAGAAATTTCTTTACCCTGAGTTGGCATCCGTAGGAAGCACCGGCTGCTACCAACCAGGGGGAGGGGGCTAGTGGTGTGTGGCAACTGATCTCCAGGGGGTGGATGCATGAGAAGCAGCACAACCAGCAGCAAGAAGTAAGACTTCATCCAGGGCTTTTTTTCGTAGCAGGAACTCCTTTGCATATTAGGCCACACGCCCCTGATGTAGCCAGTCCTCCAAGATCTTGCAGGGCTCTTCTTACAGGGCCGACTGTAAGTTCATAGAGGATTGGCTACATTGGGGGGTGTGGCCTAATATGCAAAGGAGTTCCTGCTACAAAAAAAGCCCATTCATTGGGCACTCACTCACTCCGTGGTTTTGTATGCTGCCTTTAAGCAAAAAAAGGTTTCTGAGGTGGCTAACGATGAAATCAAGCAATCATTTATTGCAGGGGTGGCCAGTGGTAGCTCTCCAGATTTTTTTTGCCTACAACCCCCATCAGCCCCAGCCATTGGCCATGCTGGCTGGGGCTGATGGGAGTTGTAGGCAAAAAACATCTGGAGAGCTACCGTCAGCCACCCCTGATTTATTGTACGGTCCACAGACGTCATTCAGAAATACAACATAACCCATTAATCAATTATGAAAACAAATACAGATATTATAAATGATAAAAATCCCTTCATTAGCCGGGTTCCATCTCAATGGCTACTTTTAAAAAGAGGGCTATGCATTCAAGTAATACAGACATGATTCCTAGTAAGAAAATGGGTGGCCAGGAGGGTTAAAATCATAGAGTTGGAAGGGGCCCTACAGCTATCGAGCAACCCCCTGCTCAATGCAGGATCAGCCCAGAGCAGGGGTGGCCAAACTTGCTTAAGGGAAGAGCCACGCAGAATAAACGCCAGACACGAATGTCAGATGTTTCAGAGCCAGAAGGCGGGCAGACAGGAAGGAAAGCAAATAGATGGAAGAGAGAGGTAGAAAGAAAGCAACTTTAAATGCATTCTCCAAGCCGCTGGCCAGCTGTGCAGTGGGGGTTTGAGAGCCATACAATATGTATGAAAGAACCACATGTGGCTCCCAAGCCACAGTTTGGCCCCCTGGCCTGGAGCATCCCTGACAAGTGTTTGTCCAAACTGCCAGTGGGGGGAGCTCACCAGTTTTCTCAGAAGCTGATTCCACTGTTGAACAACTCTAAGTGTCAAAAAGTTTTTCCTAATATCCAGCCGGTATCGTCCCACCCTTAATTTAAGCCCATTCTTGCGAGTCCTCTCCTCTGCAGTGAACGGGAACTGCTCCCTGCCCTCCTCAAAGTGACAGGCTTCCTAATGCTTAAAGAGAAGCGTAGAATCATAGAGTGGGAAGAGACCTCCAGGGTCATCTAAACCAACCCCCTGCACAATGCAGGAAACCCGCAAATACCTCCCCATAAATTCACAGGATCTTCATCGCTGTCAGATGGCCCTCTAGCCATCATGTCCCCCTTCAAGAGCAATCATGCCCCCTTCAACCTCCTCTTCTCCAGACCAAACATCCTCAATCGTAGGGTTTGGTCTCCAGGCCCCGGATCATCCATGTCTCTCTCCTTTGCACCTGCTCCAGGTTGCCAGATCCAGGGTGGGAAACTCCTGGAGATTAGGGGGATGGAGCCTGGGGAGGACAGGGACATCAGTGGGGTATAATGCCATAGAGTCCACCCTCCAAAAATACCCATTTTCTCCATGGGAACTGCTTAGAAGAAGAAGAAGACTGCAGATTTATACCCCGCCCTTCTCTCTGAATCAGAGTTTCAGAGTGGCTTACAATCTCCTATATCTTCCTCCCCCACAACAGACACCCTGTGAGGTGGGTGCGGCTGAGAGGGCACTCACAGCAGATGCCCTTTCAAGGACAACTCCTGCAAGAGCTATGGCTAACCCAAGGTTAGGGTTGTCAAGTCCAATACAAGAAACATCTGGGGACTTTGGGGGTGGAGCCAGGAGCAAGGTTGTGACAAGTATAATTGAGCTCCAAAAGGGCCTGTAAGTCGGAGCTGTTCCGCCAGGCTTTTAATCTTTCTGGGTGTCCTCAGAAACCTTCCCCCAGCACTTTACTATCCATGTATTTGAGTTGAGTCAAGGATCTGAGTTTACAGCCTTAAGTGGTGTCAATGACCTGAAGCTGTGCTAAGTGGTGTTAACTAACTGAAGTCTTAACAACTGCTTGGTGTAGTGGTTTAGTGTGCGGACTCTTATCTGGGAGAACCGGGTTTGATTCCCCACTCCTCCACTTGCACCTGCTGGAATGGCCTTGGGTCAGCCAGAGCTCTTATCTGGGAGAACCAGGTTTGATTCCCCACTCCTCCGCTTGCACCTGCTGGAATGGCCTTGGGTCAGCCAGAGCTCTTATCTGGGAGAACCGGGTTTGATTCCCCACTCCTCCGCTTGCACCTGCTGGAATGGCCTTGGGTCAGCCAGAGCTCATCTGGGAGAACCGGGTTTGATTCCCCACTCCTCCACTTGCACCTGCTGGCATGGCCTTGGGTCAGCCATAGCTCTGGCAGAGGTTGTCCTTGAAAGGGCAGCTGCTGTAAGAGCTCTCTCAGCCCCACCCACCTCACAGGGTGTCTGTTGTGGGGGAGGAAGGTAAAGGAGATTGTGAGTCGCTCTGAGACTCTTTGGAGTGGAGGGCGGGATATAAATCCAATATCTTCTTCTTCTATTGTTGGAGTTATGACTCTATTTTATGTATTATGTTTATGAGATATTTTAAATTTGTTGTCTTTCATTGGATATGTTTTATTTATTGTTATTGCAATGTTTTGATGTTGTAAGCCACCCTGAGCCCTCCTTGCGGCGGGGAATAAATTGCAAATTAAAATAAATTAATTCCGGCCATCACATTGAAAGGGACCGCACACCTTTTAAATGCCTTCCCTCCATTGGAAATAATGAAGGGTAGGGGCACCTTCTTTGGGGGCTCATAGAACTGGACCCCCTAATCCAATCTTTTTGAAACTTGGAGGGTGTTTTGAAGAGATGCACCAGATGCTATGCTCAAACTTTGGTGTCTCTACCTCAAAAAACAGCCTTCCCAGAGACCCACAGATCAATTCACCATTACACCCTATGGGAATCGGTCTTCACAGAAAACCAAGAAATTAAACAGAAACTGGGATGATAAGGTTTCCTACTTTGAATACACGAATAGGTAATTTTCCTCTTGGAACTTAGGAGGTAAATGGGCCAATTCTGATGCATCCCTAATTCACACACGAATGCTGATAATCCCCCGTGAATTTTGGGCGTGTCCAAAAATAGCTTTCTTCCCCTTGTGTTTTGGACACAGTCCAAAGAATGCGGACAATCATATTTAGGGAGCTGTCAGCATTTGCTGGTGAATCTCTTTGGATGTTTGCAGAATTTGTCTAGAGTTGTCAGCATTTCACATGTGAACGTCAGCTTTCTCCCAATGTTGGACATTTATTGCCACTTATATAAGCAAATATGTCCGCTTTGATTGCTACTACAGCTTTTGGTCCTAAGAAACGTTGGCCAGCAATAGAATCGGTTTTCCACAATAAGGATACCAACATGCAAATATTTGTACTGACCACTCTGTGCTTATTTGACTCTTCCCCAGTTATTTCTTATCCTAGCATCAGTTGAGTAACAATTCCTTAGCAACAGTGACAGAGTGAATTTTGCGCTTTAACATAAGAACATAAGAGAAGCCATGTTGGATCAGACCAATGGCCCATCCAGTCCAACACTCTGTGTCACATAAGAACATAAGAGAAGCCATGTTGGATCAGGCCAATGGCCCATCCAGTCCAGCACTCTGTGTCACATAAGAACATAAGGGAAGCCATGTTGGATCAGGCCAATGGCCCATCCAGTCCAACACTCTGTGTCACATAAGAACATCAGAGAAGCCATGTTGGATCAGGCCAATGGCCCCTCCAGTCCAACACTCTGTGTCACATAAGAACATAAGAGGAGCCATGTTGGATCAGGCCAATGGCCCATCCAGTCCAACACTCTGTGTCACATAAGAACATAAGAGGAGCCATGTTGGATCAGGCCAATGGCCCATCCAGTCCGACACTCTGTGTCACATAAGAACATAAGAGAAGCCATGTTGGATCAGGCCAATGGCCCCTCCAGTCCGACACTCTGTGTCACGTAAGAACATAAGAGGAGCCATGTTGGATCAGGCCAATGGCCCATCCAGTCCGACACTCTGTGTCACATAAGAACATAAGAGAAGCCATGTTGGATCAGGCCAATGGCCCATCCAGTCCAACACTCTGTGTCACGTAAGAACATAAGAGAAGCCATGTTGGATCAGGCCAATGGCCCATCCAGTCCAACACAACGCATCACAAAAGAACATAAGAGAAGCCATGTTGGTTCAGGCCAATGGCCCATCCAGTCCAACACAACGCATCACAAAAGAACATAAGAGAAGCCATGTTGGTTCAGGCCAATGGCCCATCCAGTCCAACACTCTGTGTCACATAAGAACATAAGAGAAGCCATGTTGGATCAGGCCAGTGGTCCATCCAGTCCAACACTCCGTGTCACATAAGAATATAAGAGAAGCAATGTTGGATCAGCCAATGGCCCATCCAGTCCAACGCTCTGTGTCACACAGTGGCCAAAAACCCAGCTGCCATCAAGAGGTCCACTAGCAAGGCTAGAACTCCAGAAGCCTTCCCACTGTTGCCTCCCAAACACCAAGAAGACAGAGCATCACTGCCTCAGACATAAGAACATAAGAGAAACCATATTGGATCAGGCCAATGGTCCATCCAGTCCAACACTCTGTGTCACACAGTGGCCAAAAAAAAATCAAGAGGTCCATCAGCGAGGCCAGGACACCAGAAGCCCTCACCCTGTTGCCCCTCCCAAGCACCAAGAATACAGAGCATCACTGCCTCAGACAGAGAGTTCCAACAATACGCTGGGCTAATAGCCCCTGATGGACCACTGCTCTGTATGCTTATCCAATCCCCTTTTGAAGCTGTCTGTGCTTGTAGCTGCCACCACCTCCCGTGGCAGTGAATTCCTTTTGGGTGAAGAAGTACTTCCTTTTATCTGACTGCTCAGCAATTTCATTGAGTGCCCACGAGTTCTCGTATCGTGAGAAAGGGAGAAAAGTACAAATACAAGTACAAATCTTGATGGAGGGCATCAGTCTCACATTTGTTTGTGAACTTCTTGCCATTTGGCTTAAAATCATAAAAATAGTGTTTATGCTATGGGGTTTTTTTTGTAATGGTTTGAGTTTTTAATGGCTTGTGGGGTGAGGCGGTGAAAACTAGTATCTATTGGTTTTGTTTGTCTTACAGTCAAGCCACCAATGACTTATGGTAATACCTGGAGGGTTTTCAAGGCAAGAGATATTCAGAGGAGGTTTGCCATCACCTGCCTTCATTCGGGCTAGCCTGGGCTACCCAGATCATGAAAGTATCTGGGAAATCCAGGTTTGAATCCCTGCTTGTGCCAAGGAAGTTTGCTGGGTGACCTTGGGCCAGTCATATACTCTAATGTACTCTCACAGGCAATGTCCCCTCCAGGACTTTTTTTTGTAGCAGGAACTCCTTTGCATATTAGGCCACACACCACTGATGTAGCCAATCCTCCAAGAGCTTGCAGGGCTCTTAGTACAGGGCCTACTGTAAGCTCCAGGAGGATTGGCTACATAAGGGGGCGTGGCCTAATATGCAAAGGAGTTCCTGCTACAAAAAAAGCCCTGGTCCCCTCTAAGCTGTAGAGTCTTGTGAGCAAAAATTCTACTTTGTGAGCTACTGGCATTAAAGTTGTGAGCTCCTGCATATATTAGTTTGGTCTAGGGCCATTTTTTTCTGAGCTGAGACAAAAACGTGTGAGCTGGAGGCTAAAAAACTGTGAGATAGTTCACACTTATTCAGCTTAGAGGGAACACTACTCTCAGAGGAAGATAAAAACATGACCCAGAAGTGATGTCATTGTGTTGGGGGACACTCTGGTATTTGGGTGAAACTGTGGTTTTTTCCCCTCAAAACCATAGAGTTTGCCCAATTACCAGAGTGTCCCAGCGTGGCATCCCTGTTTAGGGGAGGGGTTTTTTCTGTCAGCCAGCAGAGAAAAGTGCCCCAAACTGGTCCATAGCAAAGAGAAGTCCCCAAAACCGGCGGCTCTCCCACCGGGGGCTGGCAACCCTAGTCATCTTATCAGGAACATCAAGTCAAAGCTCTGGTATCTGGGCCAAAACTCTATGGTAGAAGTCAAATTTACCATAGAGTTTTGGGCCAAATACCAGAAGGTTGCCCGAACATTCCCCCATGTGATGTCACTTCCAGGTCATGTGGGCATTGACACCAGCACATCTCTGCATTTTAGCGGAGCATCCCTTCTGCTCCCAGCAAGTCCCCCACAATCCCCTGCAGGTTTTGCAACAGTTTGTTTCATGAGCTTAGCTGGTTGGAGTTCTTGCCGCATTGTGTGCGTTTTCCTTCTCGGCCGCCCGTTCTCAGCTCCGTCTGGCTGAGAACTTGGGAGCCGTTCAAAAGCCTTAAAAGGGCCTATTGATTAAAGCAAGATGCGTTCAGGCTGCATGCCAGACGCCCCGTTCGCCAACATGTTTCATTGTTAAGGTGTTGTTCCAAAATACTCCCAGGGCATCCCAAATATAGTGGGGATTAGCAGAATTTAAAAATACAAAACAAACCCCACCCTTGGCTCTTAATGAAGACCATGTGCCTGGCTGGCACAGACAGCATCAACGAGGTTTCACCTTGAATTATCGAAAACAAAGGAGCGGGTTTGAAATCGTAGCTGCCACGGGAGGAATTGTTGGGGAACGGACTCTTTGTAAAGAACCAAAAAAAGCCAAAATGTGGTTAGAAGAAGAAGACCGCAGATTTATACCCTGCCCTTCTCTGTCAGACTCAGAGCGGCTTACAATCTCCTTCCCCCACAACAGACACCCTGTGAGGTAGATGGAGCTGAGAGAGCTCTCTCAGAAGCTGCCCTTTCAAGGACAACTCTGCGAGAGCTCTGGCTGGCCCAAGGCCATTCCAGCAGCTGCAAGTGGAGGAGTGGAGAATCAAGCCTGGCTCTCCCAGATAAGAGTCCGCGCACTTAACCACGACATCAAACTGGCTCTCACTTTGGGTGCAGCGCAAAAGAAGAGCATTCATTGGTATCCTTATCTTGGGTTTTGCACAGGCTACGGTATTCAGGCTTACCCGATCTCATCGGAAGTTAAGCAGCGTTCGCCCTGGTTAGAACTGGCATGCAAAATCATAAAGTCTGGGGTTCTTACGCAAGCCACCTCTGAATATCTCTTTCCTAGAAAACCCCACAGGGTTGTCGCAAGTCGGCTGGGACTCAATGACACCTTCTACCAGGGCTTTTTGTGTAGCAGGAACTCCTTTGCATATTAGGCCACACCCCTCTGGTGTAGCTAATCCTCCTGGAGCTTACCGTAGGCTCTGTACTAAGAGCCCTGTAAACTCTTGGAGGATTGGCTACATCAGGGGAGTGTGACCTAATATGCAAAGGAGTTCCTGCTTCAAAAAAAGCCCCGCCTACAGGGTCACCAAAAGTCAGCTGTGACTTCACAATGTTTTTCACCAATATAGTACCTTTGTGAGTGATGAACAATGGACTGTAGACTGGTAGAGCTCTTGACCAATAGAAGGAAGAGAGACTTGGCTCAGTAGCTTTGCTGTGTGATGGAGAGAACCTGGAAAAACAAGCTCTTCTTCTCCCCCTTCCTCCCCAAGGGAGGAGCCTCAGCCAACGGAGAAAATAGAGGCTTTGCTCTGTAGCTCCTTTGCAATTGAGCAAGCCTTGCAAAGCAAACTGTTATTCAGAAGGAAGTAACATATAGGGAGAAGGAAGCAGATGACAGCCAGTTGCTCAAGGGCCTGATAGGAGCCCTCCGGGCTTATTCGGCCCCCGGACTGGATGTTCGACACCCCTGCCCTAGAAGTAGTATGAAGTCGCTCTATGGGGCACGCAAAGATGGAGCTGTACATATGTTCTCGAATTCGTTGTGGGAAAGAAAGCTGGTGCACTTTGTTAAGTGAGTCCTGGTGGGGTGGGTGGAATCCAGTCGTTTGTTTCCATAAATTCTCAGACTCGGCTTTGCTGCTTCCCACATTCTTTGTCAGATGATAAATGTGCTACGGAGAGTGCCCGCCATCAGCTTCAAAAGTGAGTGGAGCTAGATGCAAATTGCTTGCGTTCACAGCAGGTTTATCGACTGCAAAGCGGATCCATACAGGAACGTCAGGTCTGTTTTTAATAGGCGGCTTTGGATGTTTATTGAGTCTCTTTCTATCTGTCACTGGCATCGGAGTTCTCAAGCCTGCATCCAAGTGAATAAAACACATCCAGCCAATAAAATATAATTCCAACCCCACCCCCACCCCATAAAACCAATAGCAGCATTAAAAACGAGCTAAAACCGGCAGCCATCGTTCTATAAACCAGGACCGGATCTACACGTTTTTCAAGGGGGAGCAAAATGAAAAAAATGACGCCCCCTGATGGGCCATTCTATCTCATGGTCCCATAGAATACAATGGACTCCATGCCCAATTTGGCACTCCCCTCCATTGGCGCCCGGGACAAGCACCTCCCTCTGCCCCCCTAGATCCAGCCCTGCTATAAACAATTAATGGCAGCAATAAAACCAGCCGAGGAAGCAGAGAAAACACCCAAATGGTGAGAAGAAAGGAGGACAGGAAAACCCTAGATCCACGTGGGCAGCCGTGTTGGTCTGAAGCAGCAGAACAACGTTGGAGCCCAGGGACACCTTTAAGACCAACAAAAAGTTTTATTTAAGGTAAATACGTCTTCAGGTATCCGAAGAAGTGTGCTTGCCCACACAAAAATTATACCTTCAATCAGGGCTTTTTTGAGCAGCAACACACAGGAACGCAATTCCGGCTTGCTTGGTGTCAGGGGTGTGGCTTAATATGCAAATGAGTTCCTCCTGGGCTCTCTCTGTAAAAAGCCCTATGTGGAACAATGATGGCATGAGGGGGTGTGGCCTATGCAAATACATTTCTGCCTGGCTTTTCTACAAAAAAGCCCTGTGTGAAACAATGGTGATGCCAGGAGGTGTGGCCTAATATGCAAATGAGTTCCACCTGGGCTTTCTCAACAAAAAGCCCTGCATGAAACAATGGTGACATCAGGGGGTATGGCCTAATATGCAAATGAGTTCCTGCCTGGCCTTTTCGGCAAAAAAGCCTTGCGTGAAACAATAGTGACATCAGGGGGTGTGGTCTAATATGCAAATAAGTTCCTACCAGGTTTTTCCTACCAAAAAAGCCCTGTGTGAAACAATAGTGACACTGAGGGTGTGTCCTAATATGCAAATGAGTTCCTGCTGGGCTTTTTCTACCCCCAAAGCCCTACCTTCAATAAAACTGTCTTGGTCTTAGAGGTGTCACTGGACTCCGGGAAATCCTAGGCAGAGTTACTCTGGTGTAAGCCCCATTGATTTAAATTGGCGTATACTGGAGCAAATCAGCATAAGCGTACAGAGTTAATATTGAAGGGAGAAGGGGATAGATCAGCTGCGGAGAGCCACTAGGACTGCTACGGTCCTCAGCTGGCCATTGGCAGGGGATGGGTGGCAGATTCAGATTGGGAAAGTCAGGGAGATTTGGGAGTAGAGTCTGAGAGGAAAGAGTTTGGAGAGGGGAGGGACCTCAGTGGCAGGGGTTTTTTTGTAGCAGGAACTCCTTTGCATATTAGGCCACACACCCTGATGTGGTCAATCCTCCTGGAGCTTACAGTAGGCCCTGTCCTAAGAGCCCTGTAAGCTCTTGGAGGATTGGCTATATCAGGGTGTGTGGCCTAATATGCAAAGGAGTTCCTGCTATTAAAAGAAATCCCTGCTCAGTGGGGTACAAAGCCCCACCGACCCCTACCCTCCAAAGCATCAATTTGCTCCAGGGGAACTAATCTCTGTAATCTGGACATGAGCAGTAATTCTGAGGGATTCCCAGGTCCTACCTGGAGACTGGCACCCCTAAGCCCATAGGTTGCCTATGCACAGAGCCCCTTATGCACAGAGAGGCACTGCACATAGAGAGAGACACACACACACAGGAAACTCTTTAAAAATGCAACCTGTTCTCATTATCCAGTTAACATTTTTCATCATAATTCCCTTAGAAGCCGTGCCAAAGAATCTGGTTTTCTGAGCTTTGGAAATGTTCACAGCATAAATCACATTTCCAATAGGAAGAGTGTTGGAATTCTCTCTTTTTCTCTCTGGCTTTCTTTTTCTTAGAGCAACAACTTTTGCACAGTGCGCGCACACACACACACACGAGAGCTCAGTGCCCACTTCTCAATGAGAAAGCTTTAAGCTGTTCCCCAGGAGTTACCCAAGTTGATCTCCAGCCACAAAGTCCCCTTCCAACAACATGTGAACATCCATTAGGTTTGAAAGAAGTCTATATCCGTACTCTCCCAGTGGAATTGTCGGTTGTCTAGTGACCGAGAAGTCAAGGACGGAGCATTCAAGTTGTGGGAGGTGAGACGTCTGTGGCAGCTGAATGGCTTTACCAGACATCAGTAACTTTTGATAGTACCAAAGAGATGCATAGTTCAGCCCCTGTAACCGTCTTTGCTGGGGACCTGCTAAGGCAGAGTCGGATCAGGTAAAGGCTACACTTCCGTGGCTTCAGCAGCACACAGCACACCTGGGTCTCCTCAGGTTGTCAGCTCTGGGTTGGGAAATACCTGGAGACTTTTGGGGTGGAGCCTAGAGAGAGTAGGGTTCGAGGAGGATAGGGAATCAGTTTGGTGTAGTGGTTAAGTGCGCGGACTCTTATCTGGGAGAACCAGGTTTGATTCCCCACTCCTTCACTTGCAGCTGCTGGAATGGCCTTGGGTCAGCCATAGCTCTCACAGACCTTGAAAGGGCAGCTTCTGTGAGAGCTCTCTCAGTCCCACTCACCTCACAGGGTGTCTATTTTGGGGGGAGAAGATATAGGAGATTGTGAGCCGCCGCTCTGAGATTCGGAGTGGAGGGCAGGATATAAATCCAGTATCTTCTTTTTTTAGGGGGTACAGTGGCATAGAGTCCACCCTCCAAAGCAGCCATTTTCTCCAGGGGAATTGATCTCTGTCATCTGGGGAAGAGTTGTGATTCCAGGAGATCTTCAGCCGCCACCACATGGACGTTGGCAACCTTAGGCCTCATGCTCATAGTTGCCAACATCCTGGTGTCGCCGCCTGGATATCTCCTGATATGACAATCGATCTTCAGACTGCAGAGATAAGTTCCTTTGGAGGGTGGGCTCTTTGGCATAGTACCCCAGTAAGGTCTCTGTCCTCCCCAAATTTGAGAGGGCCTCCATCCATCTTCCTGCCAACCCCATCTATTAAACAAGTGCAGACACTTGCGTTTTGTTTGTTTGTAGCTCTTGATATGTTTCACAACTTGCTGTTAGGCACATCGTGGGTTGTCATTTTTCCCCCCCTTTTATTATGGCTAGAGGGCCTCCAAAACTGGAAAGAGACCAGGCCTCTCTGAACCGCTGAGAGGCCTAAACAGGCAAAGCTGCCCACAGAAACTGCTCTTCTGAGATGGCAGATTGTCTCTTTATTTTTATATTTTAATTGAAATCCTTCCCTCCCATCCCTCCCACTCCACACACATAAAGAAGGCCAAAAGCCGTTTGTAACACACGCCATGTTGTAAAATCCAATAAAGTACTGAAATTGTGACCAAAAAAATACACTCGGAAGGATTCCAAGATGCGGGCAAGGAGGCAGCCATGTGATTGATTTTTAACCATCTGGCTGAAAAGCGGGGGGGGGGGGGGGGAAGCAGGATAAGGCTTGTCTTCACCTTTACGCACAAACAATTCTTCCTGTGGGCAAAGTCTTCCCTTTTTTACCACAGCCGTTCCTCTCCACGGAACTACAAATCACTTTACATGCTTTTTTTTTTTTTTAAAAAAGTTGGTTGTTTTGTAAAGGGGAATAGGCCCTCTCAGAGTTTAAAGTCTCCCTCTGTCACACTCCGAAGCACGATTCTGAAGAATAAGCGCATTCACTAATAACCGTACTGTGGCCAGGCTCTGCATTTGGGAGTCTTGTTGATTTTAAAAGGTCCATTTACAGTGTCATTAATTTGGGGGAGGGTTTTGAGGGGGGGGGGAGAAACACCCCTCTATCTAGCATTCCATAGTTCCCTCAGCTCTACAGAAAGCAATTTCATTTTATGGCTGACATTAGTTACATGCCTCCCCGCAGCCAAAGATAGCTTGGCACAGAGCTGCGAACCATAAAATTTGTGGAATCTGTCACAAATTCTTGCTGTCACCATGCTATAAACGGGGCCTCCCCCCCCCCCCCCTTTTCCTAGATCTTTGCTCCTCTGCTCAATTGTGGAACTTCTACTTTGCTTACTCAGTTATTTCCTGGCCTGCCACTAAAACTATTTTTGTGGGTTTTTTGCATGGTCTTCTTGACATAGATGCTCTTAGGGTTGCCAGGTCTGTATTGGGAAGTACCTGGAGACTTTGAGGGTGGAGCCAAGAGAGGGAAGGGATGGGAGGGGCCTCAGCATGGAACAATGTCATAGAGTCCACCCTTCAAAGAAACCATTTTCTCTAAGGGAGCTGATCCCTGTCAGATGGAGATTGTTGTAAAAGTGGGAGCTCTCCAGGTAGGGTTGCCAAGTTCAGTTCAAGAAATATCTGGGGACTTTGGGGGTGGAGCCTGGAGACTTTGGGGGTGGAGCCAGGAGCAAGGGTATGACGAGCATAACTGAACTCCAAAGGGAGTTCTGGCCATCACATTTAAAGGGACTGCACACCTTTTAAATGCCTTCCTTCCACTGGAAATAATGGATAGGGGCACCTTCTCTGGGGGCTCATAGAATTGGACCCCCTGGTCCAATCTTTTTGAAATTTGGAGGGCATTTGGGGGAGAGGCACTGGATGCTCTGCTGAAAACTTGGTGCCTTTGCCTCAAAGAACAGCCCCCCCCCAGAGCCCCATATACCCACAGATCAATTATCAATTATACTTTATGGGAATCGGTCTCCATAGGGAATAATGGAGTGCTCAGCAGATATTTCTCTCCCCCTGCCTTCTGATGACCCTGAAGCGGGGGGAGGGCCTTCAAACCAGGGGATCCCCTGCCCCCAACTGGGGAATAGGTGCCCCTAGCCTTCATTATTTGCAATATAGGGAAGGCATTTAAAAGGTGTGCAGTCCCTTTAAATGTGATGGCCAGAACCCCCTTTGGAACTAAATTATGCTTGTCACAACCTTGCTCTTGGCTCCGCCCTCAACGTCTCCTAGCTCCACCCCAAAGTCTTCTGGCTCCACCCCCAAAGTCTTCTGGCTCCACCCCCAAAGTCCTCAGATATTTCTTTAATTGGACTTGGCAACCCTACCCCCCCACACACACTCCAGATGGTTTGAGGCCTCAGCTAGAGAATTCCTGTGGTGATTTAAAAAAAAACCACACCAAATAATTTAACGAACTGACAATGTGTTACTTTTTAATGGCACCATTGTCCTCCAGATTTTTGACTGAAGCAGCCTTGGTGGCCTCTCTCGGTCTTTGTTTGGACAAACAATGCCAAATCCTCTCGCCAAATGCACACACCCAGATTTGTATTCCTGGATGTTTCCATTATTCATTCATTGACGTTGTGAGGAATTACTGGATTCGCAACTAGTCTTGAGATGTACACTGAATCCAGCTCTTGGCGTCTTGAAGCTTCATTAGCTGAACACAGCTGGAGCAGACCTCCTGTTAGGGTCTGAGAGGGCCTACCGTTGCCAGAAACGTTCCCTCTAAGCTGAGTTAGTGTGAGCGAGCTCACCGCTTCTTTGCCTCCGGCTAACACGTTTTTGTCTTAGTTCAAGAAACATGGCCCCAGAGCAAACTAATTGGTGCAGTAGCTCACCACTTGAATGCCAGCAGCTCACAAAGTAGAATTTTTGTTCACAAGACTCTACAGTTTAGAGGGGACCAGGTTTTTTTTTTTTGTGGCAGGAACTCCTTTGCATATTAGGCCACACACCCCTGATGTAGCCAATCCTCCTGGAGCTTACAGTAGGCCCTGTACTAAGAGCCCTGTAAGCTCTTGGAAGTAGGGTTTCCAAGTCCAATTCAAGAAATTGTCGGAGCGGGAGTAGCAGAGTGAGGGAGATGACTTGCCCGACACAGGGCTTCAGGAAAGAAAATCAGGCAGACACGTGCAACTAGTGCCAAAAGGTGTATTAACATATATACACAACAAGTGCTCTCTTGTGCAGTCTATACAATATCACCTCCACGGACAAAGTGCTTCGCCTAACCACCATCTCACAGGGAGAGACCTGTGTGATGCACACACAGATCATATATAGTCCAAGCAGCCAATCCTGGCCGTGCTGACTCAGCAGATTGCATCACTTGGCTTCTGCCGGCTCAAGCCGGTCTGCTGATCAGGTCACTGTGACCTAGCCTGGCAGCTAGATCACCAGCTGTCATATTGTAGCTGTCAGACTGGGTTTATGTAGATTCTTGCTCCAACACACCTCCTAATCTATTTAAACCCAGTATACCCAAACACTTTACACAGTTTTCATGTTCACTTGCAGTTAAACATTTCGTGAATATATCAGCGGCATTCTCATCCGATGTACACTTTATTATTTTTATGAGGTTTTTAGCCGCTGCTTCCTTCACATTTTGGTACCTGATAAGTATATGCTTGCTTTTCCCTCGAGCAGCTTGGTTCTCCGTCAGTTCTTTGGCTGCTGAGTTGTCAGTATATACTGAAACTGGCAAATTTACAGGTATGCTAAAGTCCCTCATCAGTTGTACTGCCCACTCTAGGTTAAGTACACATTCGTTTATGGCACCGTACTCTGCCTCACACGTGCTACATGCCACCAGGGTCTGCTTGGTGGCTTTCCATACTACTAGGGCATCTCCCAGAAATATTCCAATTCCTGTGGTTGATTTTGCCTTGGGCCGGTCCCCCCAGCTTGCGTCAGCATAGGCGCGTAGTTCAGGTTTTTCTCCTACTCTGAGGGATAGCTTACGTTCTATTGTGCCGCTGAGGTAACGTAGTACTCTTTTAGCCGCCACCCAATCTTTGTGGTGGGGTTCAGCATTTTTCTGGCACAATATATGTACCGCATAGCTGATATCTGGCCTGGTCCAGCACGCTAGGTGCAATAAGGACCCGATCAGGGACTGGTATAATGGTACATTCTTGAATATCTCACCTTCAGGTTCCTTGCTATAACCTGTGGTCATGGGTGTTTGCACACTGCTAGCTTCGTTCATACCATACTGAGCTAGCAGCGCTCTCACTTTGTTGCTCTGGGACAGTTCAAAACAACCATCGGCCCTCCTCGCTATTTCCACCCCTAAGTAGTAGCTCACTGGCCCCAGGTGCTTGATAGTGAACAGCTTACTGGCTGTTTCTTGAAACCATGCTAATTGTTGGTTGGAGTCCACTAAGACAATCAGATCGTCCACAAAGATGAGGACTATCATTCTGGACTCTCCCACCACCCTGCTAAACATGCAAGGGTCTGCCAGATGCTGGTTGAATCCTACTTTCATTAATGCTGACTTCAAACACTTGTACCATGCGTGTCCGGCTTGTTTCAAACCATACAAGGCTTTGTTCAGTTTTAACACACCACTCCCACCATCAAAACCGGGGATTTGTTCCATAAACAGCTCCTGGTCTAAGGGGGAGTTCAAATAGGCTGTCTCGAAGTCAAAGTGATGGGCTTGTTGCCCCGTACTTCCAGCCTTACACAATGCTGCCCTGAGGGTTTCAGCTTTTAAAGTGGGGGCAAACACTTGCTGATAATCCACTCCCTTCCTTTGGCTGAACCCTCTGGCCACTAACCTGGCCTTTCGTTGCACGGCTCCGTTTGCGTCTTTCTTTAACCGGTAGGTCCACCTACAGGAGATAATGTTCCGGTTGCCTGGCCTTAGCACCTCAGTAAACACTCTGTTTTTCAGCAAGGAATCATATTCCTTCTGCATTGCGGCAAACCATGCTAGCCTTTCTTTACTACCTAGCTTCAGCACCTCCTCGTATGTTTCCGGTTCAGGGGTGCTGACTTGGTTTGCACTTGGGAACCCGTATCTATCAGGAGGGATGCCTTTTGTGGCTCTAGCCGACACCCGTGGCCCTGTGCCAGGATTCGGCTCACCTTCTCCAGCCCCACTGGGTGCCACCTCCTGGGCTGGGCTTCTGGGCTGCGCTCCAACATTCTTATCAGTACTTGGCAGCATTCCCAGGTCTCTTTCCGTAGAGTGCAATCTTGCCCAGCTGGACTCACTAAATCCAGCGGACCTACTAAAGGTTAGCTTCGCCCGCTTATCACAAAAGCGATATGATTTGGTTTCTGGCTGGTAGCCCAGAAAGGTTAGGCTCACTGCCCGGTCACCTCCTTTCCTTCTATGTTTCAGAGGAATATTCACCCAGGCTTGGGTTCCAAATACCCTCAGAAAGCTCAAATCTGGGCAGTGGTTATATAGCCGCTTATAAGGCAAATCATTTACAGGCTTACACCAAACCCTATTATGTACGTATGCCGAGCAATGCATCGCTTCCGCCCAATAACGAATTGGCAGCTTTGCATCCTCGAGCATGCTGTGCATTAATGTTTGTAACACGGCGCCTGTTCGCTCGGATAGCCCATGTTCTTGGGGCGTTGCCGGGTTCGTCAGACGGTGGGCAATGCCCTTGTTCTCCAGCCAACGTTTCATCTGGTTAGATAAGAATTCCCCCCCTCTGTCGGTTTGTACAGCTAGGAGATTAACCCCTAATTGTCTCTCCACTGCTTTGACCCACTTGGTGAATGTCTTATACACCTCAGACTTATGCACCATGGTGAAAACCCACGCGTACCTCGTGTGGTCGTCGGTGGCCACCAAGCAGTATCTCCTCCCCGACAGACTCTTTGGCAATGGGCCAATAACGTCTAAATGGACTAGTTCCAGGGCTCGTGTGCTTTCCCTTGAGCTTTCTTTAGCAACAGCACACGCCTTGCTTTTGGTCTTCTTGCAGACCTGGCAATCCAAGTAACATTTGCAAGGATTTACTTTCAAACTAGGCACAAGCTCCAGGGTTTTCTTTAACGCCCTAAATCCGCAGTGCCCAAGTCTCCTATGGAGCAAATGTATACAATTATTGTGCACAGGCTCATTCGACACCTGAGCCACCTGGGCACAATCACTCTGGACCACATACAGTTTACCTTCCCTCTTTCCTGTCACAAGCAACTTTCCCCCACCTCCCAGGATTTTGCAGCAGGTTTTCTCAAATCTCACCTGGTATCCCTGGTCAAACAGTGTGCTAACACTCAACAGGTTAGACTGCAGTGAGGGTACATACAACACATTTTGCAACATACATTTCAGTGCAGGAAATTCCACATTGCCTGAGCAAACAGAGTTGGCAGTGGTCCCATCAGCCAATCTCACATACTTATGCTCAGGACTGTCAATGTTTTTCAACAACTCCTTCTCGCAGCAGAGATGGCTCGTTGCCCCGGAGTCTAAAATCCAAGCAGACCCTGTGCTCTCTACTGCAGACGTGACCAGCCGGGTTGCTTCCTCACACGGGCTGGCGGTCCTCCGCTCTCGCCGCACACGCCCCCGCCTCTTCTCCCTCTCAGGGCAAGCTCGGAGCAGGTGCTGCGACGACCCGCATCCATAGCAGCGACGGACTGCAAACGCAGTCGGCTCCACTTCCTCCACCTTCGGACGCCTGCCAGCAGCAAAAGCTGGCTCATTCTTGGCTGTCTTCCCGGACACACCGATAACAGCACGCTGCCCGGCCGACACCCCCGGACAGCTCACGGCCGCAATTCTCTCTTGGAAGTCAAGCAGGTGGGCACAGACGTATTCCATGGTCAGGGTCGCTACGTCCACCGTCTCCAGAGAAGTTATCAGGGGAGTGTACTCAGGTGGCAACGACGACAGCAAAATGTACACTCTGTCGTCTGGAGCTACAGTCTTGCCTCTTGCCTCCAGCTCAACGAAACAGTCCGTTAGCCGTTTGATGTGATCTTTCACACACCCTCCAGCCGGCATAACGGTGCGGAACATCCTCCTTGTCAAGGCCATGAGGGAACCAGCAGTGGTGCTAACATGCACCGCACTCAACGCGTCCCAGGCAGCCTTGGGAGTGTCCTTCCCTCGCACATAAACCAGCTGGTCATCTCCTATAGATAGCACTATGTTGGCCAGTGCCTTATCCGATAACACAGTCTCGGCAGGAGATAAGTCAGCAGGGGGGTTACTCACGAACAGCCATTGCCCTTCACGCTTGAGGTAGTGTTGCATTCTCAGGCTCCACACCGCGTAGTTGGCTGAGGTGAGCTTCTCAACGGCTACTCCAAGCTGTTGCTGAGCCATCGTGCCGACTCCTCCTCACAGCTGGCTGCCGACGTCCCTCTGGCTCTCAAACAGAGAACGGTGGTGCTTCTGTGTCCTTCACCGGCGTTCCTCGCCTCCGGCTCTTTCCAAACTCACAGTCAGCTCAACTCTCAACTCTCTCCTCCGCGCAGCGGAACCGCCCTGGGCCCATAACCCTGTCGGAGCGGGAGTAGCAGAGTGAGGGAGATGACTTGCCCGACACAGGGCTTCAGGAAAGAAAATCAGGCAGACACGTGCAACTAGTGCCAAAAGGTGTATTAACATATATACACAACAAGTGCTCTCTTGTGCAGTCTATACAATATCACCTCCACGGACAAAGTGCTTCGCCTAACCACCATCTCACAGGGAGAGACCTGTGTGATGCACACACAGATCATATATAGTCCAAGCAGCCAATCCTGGCCGTGCTGACTCAGCAGATTGCATCACTTGGCTTCTGCCGGCTCAAGCCGGTCTGCTGATCAGGTCACTGTGACCTAGCCTGGCAGCTAGATCACCAGCTGTCATATTGTAGCTGTCAGACTGGGTTTATGTAGATTCTTGCTCCAACAGAAATACCTGGGGACTTTTGGGGTGGAGCCAGGAGACTTTGGGGGTGGAGCCAGGAGACATTGGGGGTGGAGCCACGATCAAGGCTGTGGCAAGCATAATTGAACTCCAAAGGGAGTTCTGGCCATCACATTTAAAGGGACCGCACACCTTTTCAATGCCTTCCTTCCATAGGAAATAATGAAGGATAGGGGCACCTTCTTTTGGGGCTCATAGAATTGGACCCCCCTGGTCCAATCTTTTTGAAACTTGGGGGGTATTTTGGGGAGAGGCACTAGATGCTATACTGAAAATTTGGTGCCTCTACCCCAAAAAACAGGGGCCCCCCCCAGAGCCCCAGATACCCGCGGATCAATTCTCCATGATTTTCTATGGGAATAAATCTCCATAGGGAATAACAGAGTTCCCAGCAGACATTTCCCTCCCCTCCCCCCCCCCGCTTTCTGACGTCCCTGAAGTGGGGGGAGGGTCTCCAAACCGGGGGATCCCCTGCCCCCACCTGGGGATTGGCAACCCTACTTGGAAGATTGGCTACATCAGGGGCCAGCAGCTCACAAAGTAGAATTTTTGCTCACAAGACTCCATAGCTCAGAGGAAGTATTAGTTACCAGGTCTGGATTGCATAATCCCAGGAGATTTGTGTGTGGAGCCTTGAGAGGGTGAGGTTTGGGGCATGGAGGGACCGCAGTGGGATATGATGCCATAAAGTCCACCTTCTAAAGCAGCTGTTTCCTCCAAGGGAACTAATCTATATAACCCGGAGATCGGTTGCAATTCCAGGAGATGTCCAGGCGCAATCTGGAACCTGGCAACCAGAGAGACTTATTTTTGCAGCCCAATGAAATATTACATCATTTTATGGGTGGGTGTTATCACCCAAGCCAATGAGAGACCTTGTTTCACCCCACCCCACCCCAAATATGATTGGAGAGAGAGCCGTGTGTGGCGAAACGGGCAGTGACAGGCGGCAGAGAGGACAGAACGTGTGGTTTGGGAGCCTGTGGCCTTCTAGTGCCTTCCTGCCACTGGAGACCTTTTTTTTTTGAGCCAGAGCCCTGGCCAAGCTAGCAGGGACCGTGTTGCTGTGCGTTCCTGCTCAAAAAAGCCTTGCATTGCACTATTTAGGAATAGAAATAAATCTCTCGCAATTGTCCTCGAAATAAAAAAAAAACCTCTGATCCCTAAGGAGATGATGCCAGTGAGTACTAGGTGAACTCAGATAACATCTTGACAACTCTCATTACATTCCCAAAGCAAGGTTAGAAGACAAAAAATAGCATGGTTCGTAATTAAAGAACAATCAATCTACCATCTCCTTCAGCTACTCCAAATGAACTGCTTGGTGGAGATGTGTCCCTGAGCTTTACGTACTTTGCCTGACCAGCAGGGTGAATCTTACAGAGGTTATGAAGCTACATAGGAACATACAGATTGACATGCGTACGTATCATTAAAACCATGAAGCTACGAGACCCTCGTTGTTTACAGCCGAAGCAAAGAGGTAATTCCCTGCCCAGAGGAATGTTGATAGCAAGAAGAAGAAGACCGCAGAATTATACCCAACCCTGCCCTTCTCTCTGAATCAAAGTCTCAGAGCGGCTCACAATCTCCTTTATCTTCCTCCCCCAACAACAGACACCCTGTGAGGTGGGTGGGGCTGAGAGAGCTCTCCCAGAAGCTGCCCTTTCAAGGACAGCTCTGCGAGAGCTATGGCTGACCCAAGACCATCCCAGCAGCTGCAAGTGGAGGAGTGGGAAATTGAATTTGATTCTCCCAGATAAGAGTCCATGCACTTAACCACTACACGAAACTGGCAAGAGTGGAAAGGCGGGAGGGGAGACGGGAGGGAAGGATTGAGACCAAAGGTTCTTTGGCTGTGTTGCACCTGCCGATGAAAACTGGAAGGCAGTAAAGAAAGGGCTTCATAGAACAAAGTGGGCTTTCTTTGTAACCCCCACAAATATGATAAAGCACACCAGGCCCGAGTCACCAGTTACCCCCACGTTGATGGATTTCCTGCAGGAATGAATGTGGGCCTCGGCATGAGCTGGGAAAGCATACAGCCTCCAAGTGTTCTTTTTGTTTACTCTTATAGTCTGTGTTTCAGGGGATCGATTCAATCGGCCGTTTCTTTAACCGTCAAACCAGATGTGCACGGTCATGCACCATCGGCAGTAACTGAATCCGTGCCATTTAGAAGCAAAGTGAAGAAGAAAGCTGAGATGCGCCGAAAATGCCCATAGTCTGCATACTTTCCAAGGCCGACTGGCTTTCATTTTGAGTCACATTTATTTTTGTTACGTCCAAGGCGTGGCTGAGTTAGCCACAGCTCTGGGAAACAGTGGAAAGACCTAATGGGTTGTGACCAATGTGAATTCCCACTGGGCACGGAAGAAATTGGGGCCCTCCCAATTTGATGTTCTTAATATGCCACCGGCAGGCCTCTCTACTATCCCTTCTCCCATGTTTGCAACACTTATTGGTGGCATTTTTATTTTAAATTTATTTTTGTTAATTTCTAGTCCACTCTATTCCGTGACTGGGCTCAGGGCAGATCACAACAGACTTAAACAGTAACAATAAGTAATAAAATTAGAAGTAAACAAACAATGAAAACAATGAAACAATTAAAGCAATAAAATTACTCCATTTCAGGTTAGGCTTCCCAACCCTCCCGCTCTGGCGGGGGACCCCAGGATTTCCAGCCTCTTCCCCCGCTCCCCAAAAAAACGGAAGCGGGGGGAGGGGGGGAAACGGCGCCAAGGAGCGCGGCGAGCCGCCCCATCTCGGAGTGGGCGACGCTGCTGCGCGGCTGCCACCTCTTCTCCGCTCACCGTAGCTGCTCCTCCGAGATGGGCTCAGGCTGAGCCCATCTTGGAGGAGCAGCTAAAATGAAGCCGAGAAGAGGCGGCGGCAGCGCAGCGCCATCACCCACTCCGCCTCTGAGGTAAAATCAGAGAAGGGGAGGGTGGAGGCAGGCCAGGAGCGTGGTGAGCCGTGAATCTGGGTTCTTTCCTGCACAATGTAGGAAATTCACAAACAGGGGTCATTTTGTAGAAAAATAGGGGGTGGAGCTGGGGGGGTGGGCTCCCTCTGGGTGTCCTGCCCCCCCAGGGAAAGTGTATGTGCAATACATCGCCTCTCCTTTCCCGGTGTAGTGAACGCTGCGTGGTCACTGTCTGGCTTTGCCTGGCAGATGGTCACTGCAATGGCCTCTCCTACATTACTGCATCCGTGGCAACACCTTCTCGCTGGTTCCCCCCGTTTTTCACAGAGTTTGCCACATCATGGTGCGACCAAATGTCCGGTGGTATAACCGGATGGGCAGGCTGGGCTCACCAACCTCGCCAGCCAAGAGAAGGAAAACTCTAACATCAAGCCCGGGCAGGCAGAGCTCGTTAATGTAACACCTACCACCTGGAGGACTCGCTGCCAGCGTCCCAGCTTACTGGGCCATGGCTAATGACCCCAAGGTGAAAGGGTGGAGTCAGTACTGCGCACACTGCGCTTCACCTAAAAATTCCTCTGCGCAGGCCTGAAGGATATCCACATCCACAACCCACAACATACCAAGTCCTGCAGCGAAGGGCAAGGGGTGAAACGGCAGGTGGAAGATGCCACTGGAAGCCGCAGTTTCGATCCTGCATGTAGGCGGTTCAGGGTATTGGTCGCCTGATGCTGACCCGGAGACGAAAGCATTTTTCGGCAGCACCCTGAACGACCAAGCAGCCTTATTTAGGGACAGCACTGCTTGCTCCGTATGGAGCGGGGCCTAGAAAAGGTGGCCTAAACAAAGCTCATCTCCTCCCCCCCCCCCCAGTTGGCTAGCCGCGGTCAACGGGCATCCTTCCTTGCGGTCGAAAAATAACAACAAAGATAAGGCATGCACCTGCCTCACAAAGTGTGCAAAGACTAAAGCTTGCATGTTGGAACATCAGAACCATGCTTGACACAGTAGACAGTGGTCGCCCTGAACGATGCTCTGCTCTAGTTGCCCACGAACTTCTCAGGTTGAATATCGACATAGCAGCTCTCAGTGAGGTCCATTTCCCTGAGGAAGGTAGTCTTCAAGAACACGGTGCTGGCTATACCCTCTACTGGTCGGGTAAGTCAAAGGCTGAGAGCCGCCTTTCTGGCGTTGGCTTCATGGTCAGGAACTCCATTGCCTCTAAACTCGAAAACCTGCCAACAAGTCACTCAGATCACATCATGTCCATGCGCCTCCCACTTCAAAACAAGCAGCATGCAACACTCTTCAGTGTGTATGCCCCAACCCTTCAAGCAGATCCTGCAGAAAAGAACAAGTTCTATGCTGATCTACGCAACCTCGTACGGAAGACGCCTACAGAGGACAAGGTGATCATCCTTGGCGACTTCAATGCCAGAGTAGGTAAAGACTCGGAAGCCTGGAAAGGAGTACTTGGCAAACACGGCATTGGCAACTGCAATGATAACGGGCGCCTCCTGCTAGAATTCTGCACAGAGCATCAGCTCACCATCACCAACACTATCTTCCAGCAAAAGAACAGTCTGAAGACAACCTGGATGCACCCACGGTCCAAGCATTGGCACCTTATTGACTACATTCTGGTGCGCCAGAGAGACCTTTGAGATGTCTTACACACCCGAGTAATGCCCAGTGCAGAATGTCATATGGATCATCGTCTTGTAAGCTGCAATCTTCGTCTTCACTTTAAATCTACACCCAGGAGAGGCGGTATCCCTCGGAGGAAGTTTCAGATTGGCAGCCTTCAGTCAGCCAAAGTTAAAGCTGCCTTCCAGGCAAAACTCCAGACAAGAATTGAGGACCCCAGTTGCTCCACAGACCCTTCTCCAGTAGCACTCTGGGAACACCTAAAAATTACCATCCTGTTGACTTCTGAAGAAGTCCTCGGGTTCTCCACAAGGAAGAACAAGGACTGGTTTGACGAGAACAATCAAGAGATCCAAGAATTACTGGCGAAAAAGAGATCTGCCTACCAAGCACATCTTGCTCAGCCCTCCTGTCCCGGGAAAAAAGCAACCTTTTGCGCTGCATGTAGCAACCTCCAGCGCAAGCTTCGAGACATTCAGAACGAGTGGTGGACCAAACTTGCAGAGAGAACCCAGCTGTGTGCAGACACTGGTGATTTAAGAGGGTTCTACGAAGCCCTGAAGGCAGTATATGGTCCATCATACCAGGCTCAGAGTCCCTTGCGTAGTGCAGACGGCCAAGTGCTCCTCACAAACAAGGTATCCATACTGAACCGGTGGTCGGAGTATTTTCAGGTTCTTTTCAGTGCCAACCGCGTAGTTCAAGATTCAGCAATCCACCTCACCCCACTTCAACCAGTGAAAACAGAGTTGGATGAGACCCCCACCCTAGAAGAGACTGTTAAAGCCATCAAGCAACTGAAAAGTGGCAAGGCAGCGGGAGTTGATGCAATCCCACCAGAGATCTGGAAGCATGGGGGCACAGTACTACATAGCACACTTCACAAAGTACTTGTCACCTGCTGGAAACAAGGCAAACTACCACAGGACTTTCGCAATGCAATCATCATCACTCTACACAAGAATAAAGGGGAAAAGTCAGACTGCTCCAACTATCGGGGGATAACCCTGCTCTCCATCGCAGGCAAAATCCTTGCCAGAATACTCCTGAACAGACTGGTGCCCACCATTGCAGAAGAACTCCTCCCAGAGAGCCAGTGCGGCTTCAGAGCTAACAGGAGCACCACCGACATGGTATTTGTTCTCAGGCAGCTCCAAGAGAAATGCAGGGAACAGAACAAGGGTCTATATGTGACTTTTGTTGACCTTACCAAAGCTTTTGATACCGTTAGCAGGAAAGGCCTGTGGCAAATCTTGGAACGTTTAGGATGTCCCCCAAGGTTCCTCAGCATGATCATCCAGCTACATGAAGACCAGCGAGGCCAAGTCAGACACTGCAACGACCTCTCGGAGCCCTTCCCAATAGGCACAGGTGTAAAGCAAGGCTGCGTTCTCGCGCCAGCTCTCTTTACGATCTTCTTTAGCATGATGCTTCAAAGAGCCGCAGTAGATCTAGATGATGACGATGGTGTCTACATCCGCTATCGCACCGATGGCAGCCTGTTCAACCTGAGGCGACTAAAGGCTCACTCCAAGACAATGGAAAAACTTATCCGAGAGCTACTATTTGCTGATGATGCTGCACTCGTCTCCCACTCGGTATCAGCTCTGCAGCATATGACGTCCTGCTTTGCAGAGGCTGCCAAGCTATTCGGCCTAGAAGTTAGTCTGAAGAAGACAGAAGTTCTCCACCAGCCTGCACCCCAGGAAGGTTATCACCCTCCCTGCATCACTGTGGGTGAATCAGTTCTGAAGACAGTCCAGCAGTTCAGCTACCTGGGGTGCATCATCTCCTCAGATGCCAAGATCGACAAGGAGATTGACAACAGGCTGGCAAAGGCAAACCGTGCATTTGGCCGACTGCACAAAAGAGTGTGGAGCAACAAGCATCTGAAAAAAGGCACAAAGATCAATGTTTACAAAGCGGTTGTGATGACAACCCTCATCTACGGCTCCAAATCGTGGGTTTTATACCGTCATCACCTGCGACTCCTTGAGCGCTTTCATCAGCGCTGCCTTCGCACCATCCTCAACATCCACTGGAGCGACTTTGTGACCAACACTGAAGTCCTCAAGCGGGCGGAGGTTACAAGCATCGAGGCACTGCTGTTGAAGACGCAGCTGCGCTGGGCAGGGCATATCTCCAGGATGGAAAACCACCGCCTTCCCAAGATTGCTCTGTACGGCGAACTTTCCACCGGCCATCGAAATAGAGGGGCACCAAAGAAGAGGTACAAGGACTCCTTGAAGAAATCCCTTGGCACCTGTCGCATCAACTATCACTAGTGGTCTGACCTAGCCTCAGATCGCAAAGCATGGAGGCACACCATCCACCAGGCTGTCTCTTTCTTTGAGAACGCACGCATAGCTGGTCTTGAGGACAAAAGGAGATTGAGGAAGAATCGCACTGCTACAGCACCAACCCCAAATCAGACTTTTCCCTGCAGCCACTGTGGCCGGACCTGCCTGTCCTGCATTGGTCTTGTCAGCCACCAGCGAGCCTGCAGCAGACGTGGACTACTGCACCTTTCTTAAATCTTCGTTCGCGAAGTCAAGCCAAGAGAGAGAGGGGGTGGAGCTCATCCAGGGATTTTTTTATGCAGCTGCAACTACTATTCCATGGACAAGGTAGGTAGATGGGGAGGAGGAGGGGGAACCCTCCGAAAAGTTCAGGAGCTGGGCTCTTGCTGAATTCAAGGCCTGCTTATAGGTAAGGAGCAGTGGAGGACTGGGTCTAAAAATATTGGTTGCCAGGAGACAAATGGGGCCCACCCATAACTATAAGGCCGTCATTTGATTTTTATAAGAAATAAATAAAATTAAAAAAAATACATAAGTGGAAAAAAAGGTACAATTAACACTTTTGCAAAATAAATGTATATGTATTTTTAGTAATTATAGTGTACATCTATTGTACATTTTACTGGCAGCATGCAGTAGGTATTAAATGTAAATCTTTAATATCTACTGTAAATTTTAGTTGTGTTACAGTAATAATATTATTTTAACTTTAAATGCATTTAAATTTTAACTTGAAATGCATTCTCCATGCCACCAGCTGACTTGGCTTGGAGAAGTGATATAAAGAGACAAATGCCTTCTTCCAAGCCAGCCAACGGGGCAGTGGGGCTTCAAGAGCCACTACTGGTCTAGGGGGTAAAGGCTGCAGCCCTGAGAGAATGCATTCCTAGCGAGTCAGGCTGTGCGTCTTACCTCTGTGTAGAGCAGCCTAGGATTCCTCCCAAAGAGGCCTTGTTGTGGCCCCTTAAAGAGTAAGGGGAAGGACGGTGGCTCAGTGGTAGAGCATCTGCTTGGGAAGCAGAAGGTCCCAGGTTCGATCCCTGGCATCTCCAAAAAAGGGTCCAGGCAAGTAGGCGTGAAGAACCTCAGCTTGAGACCCTGGAGAGCCACTAAAGGGGAGGGACGGTGGCTCAGTGGTGGCGCATCTGCTTGGTAAGCAGAAGGTTCCAGGTTCAATCCCCGGCATCTCCAAAAAAGGGTCCAGGCAAGTTGGCATGAAGAACCTCAGCTTGAGACCCTGGAGAGCCACTAAAGGGGAGGGACGGTGGCTCAGTGGTGGCGCATCTGCTTGGTAAGCAGAAGGTCCCAGGTTCAATCCCCGGCATCTCCAAAAAAGGGTCCAGGCAAGTAGGCGTGAAAAACCTCAGCTTGAGACCCTGGAGAGCAGGGGAGGGACGGTGGCTCAGTGGTAGAGCATCTGCTTGGGAAGCAGAAGGTCCCAGGTTCCATCCCTGGCATCTCCAAAAAAGGGACCAGGCAAATAGGTGTGAAAAACCTCAGCTTGAGACCCTGGAGAGCCGCTGCCAGTCTGAGAAGACAATACTGACTTTGATGGACCGAGGGTCTGATTCAGTAGAAGGCAGCTTCATATGTTCATATGTTTAATATCGGAACTTCTATATATTTTCAAGCTACTAAAAAGACACTGACATTTTGAACATGGTGGGAAGGGCGGGATATAAATTCCAAATAAATAAATAAACATATTGCCTAATGTTTACGGGGGCCCACTTCATCAGGGGCCCACTTGCCACTGGGCAAACTGACACCCTGGCCAGTCGGTGCTGGTAGGGAGTGAGAAGCAAGTAATAAATGTTGTTTAACGGATGCAAAGTGAAATAACCCTGTGTGGGAGCAGAACTAGCTGGTAAGTTCCCATGGCAACCAAGTCTCAGTACTCTCAAGATGGCGGGTGCGATTTTCACATTCCTGGGGCAAGTTTCCACAACAGGAGTGCAGAAACATTGAGGAAAAGTGCAAACCTCACGAACTAGAGGCTTGGCAGGGCTTGAAAGGTAGACGTCTCCTCCCTCGGTCAGGGTGGGATGGTGTACCATCTGATTGACTGGAATTTGAAGTGCCTCCATATATCAGGACCTCAAGAGCCAGGTGATCAGGCAGGCACCCTGGTTGTATCCCACAAGTTTCTCCTTCCTGCTCCGAAGTTCCTGTGAAGGGGTCTCTCTTTCGACCCCACCAACTCAAGTTTCAACTCGAAGGGCTTGTGATAAGCACATTAAGTTTTTTTTAAAAAGAAAAGCTGAGCCTCGGCAAACACAGCCGATGGGGCTGAGGTAAATGTCGTGTGAGAAATCCTGGTCCTCGCTTGCGTCTTTCATATCAAAGAGAAATGCTTCCCTAAAAGAAATGCTTGAGCCAAATTTAATTTGCAGAGCGTAATGTTGTAATGGCCAGAGGAAATTCAATCAGTCCTGCGTGTTGTTGCAAGAGATCAAGTTTCTCATTGGTTCCAGGTGATCTTATAATATAGGAAGTTATTAAAAAGAAACGCATCTGATAAAAGTTTTTTTTTTTTTTAATCGCCATGATTTGCCAAGTTTCCTTTTTTGCCCTGATTTTAATGGCTGGAGCGAGTGGGTGGGGAACTCCTGCTCCACGTGTATCTACTTGTAAGGAACAGTGTTTTCTGGTACTACCTGACCCAGGTAAAGTAATGTCCTTATTATTGCATTTTTAGGGATGCCATATTAATTAGTTGCTAGAGCTGTCATTTTTTAGTTATATATATATAATATATATAATTTTTTTTGGCCACTGTGTGACACAGAGTATTGGACTGGATGGGCCATTGGCCTGATCTAACATGGCTTCTCTTATGTTCTTATGTGACACAGAGTGTTGAACTGGATGGGCCACTGGCCTGATCCAACATGGCTTCTCTTATGTTCTTATGTGACACAGAGTGTTGGACTGGATGGGCCATTGGCCTGATCTAACATGGCTTCTCTTATGTTCTTATGTGATACAGAGTGTTGGACTGGATGGGCCACTGGCCTGATCCAACATGGCTTCTCTTATGTTCTTATGTGACACAGAGTGTTGGACTGGATGGGCCAGTGGCCTGATCCAACATGGCTTCTCTTATGTTCTTATGTGACACAGAGTGTTGAACTGGATGGGCCAGTGGCCTGATCCAACATGGCTTCTCTTATGTTCTTATGTGACACAGAGTGTTGGACTGGATGGGCCATTGGCCTGATCTAACATGGCTTCTCTTATGTTCTTATGTGACACAGAGTGTTGAACTGGATGGGCCATTGGCCTGATCCAACATGGCTTCTCTTATGTTCTTATCTGACTCAGAGTTTTGGACTGGATGGGCCATTGGCCTGATCCAACATGGCTTCTCTTATGTTCTTATGTGACACGGAGTGTTGGACTGGTTGGGCCATTGGCCTGATCCAACATGGCTTCTCTTATGTTCTTATGTGACACGGAGTGTTGGACTGGCTGGGCCATTGGCCTGATCCAACATGGCTTCTCTTATGTTCTTATGTGACACGGAGTGTTGGACTGGATGGGCCACTGGCCTGATCCAACATGGCTTCTCTTATGTTCTTACCCTATATAAACCCTTCAAAACCCCCCCTAAACCATACACACACACACACACACACACACATCCTATATGTGTGTGTGTGTGTGTATATATATATGGTTAAAAAAATTTTTTTGAAGGATAATTTAATTGTATCCCCAGGAGATGCAATGGAAGAAAGCATTATAAACAGTAATGCATTTTCATCCCCTTTTTGGAATGTTCTGAACACATTACCAGGTCAGGATCTGTAAGGAGAATTGTGTGGACAGATTTAGTAATTGCACTAGGATTCTGGCAAAGCAAGATCTAATGCTCCAAGCGGATGGCCTGGGTTCTGTTTTAAATTGTAGCAGGTGTATGCTTGAACACTGATGAAGAGGAGTCAGGGGCTGTGGCTCAGTGGCAGAGCATCTGCTCAGCATGCAGAAGGTCCCCGGGTTCAATCCCCGGCATCTCCAGTTAAAAAGGACCAGGCAGTAGGTGATGGGAAAGACCTCAGCCAAGACCCTGGAGAGCCACAGCCTGCCCGAGCAGAGAATACTGACTTTGACGGACCATTGGCCTGATTCAGTATAAAGCAGCGTCATGTGCTCTTGTGAGTGTCTGTAATGGTATCAAAACCAGAAAGGTCGAAGGTGTACAGGGGAGGCAATCATACCAGGTCGTGATGTTACAGGCACTATCCAATAGATGTCTAGGATTCTGGTAGGGCTGCCAGCAATGGATGGATTGGGGGTGGAGCTTGTCGAAGGAGGGGAGAGACCCCAGCAAGATCAGATGCCGCAGAGTCCACCCTCTGAAGTGGCCATTTTCTCCAGCGAAACCGATCGTGGTCATCTGGAGATCAATTGTAATACTTGGAGATCTTCAGGTGCCAGTAGAGGCTGGCGACCATAGCTACTTTTTTTCAGTTTCAGATATTGTTTGTTGATGTGTACATATACAAAGCTTAGAGAAGTGCTGATGTATCAATAAAATAAAGGTAAAGGGGGCCATTACATGCCAACTCTGGCTTGGGAAATTCCTGGAGATTTGGGGATGGAGACTTCGGAAGATGGGGGTTGGGGAGGAAGAAGAAGAGGAACTGTAGATTTATACCCCACCTTTTCTCTTAATCAGAGTCTCAGAGCGGCTTACAATCTCCTTTATCTTGTTCCCCCACAACAGACACCCTGTGAGGTAGGTGGGCTGAGAGGGCTCTGACAGAGCCAGTTTGGTGTAGTGGTTAAGCGCCCGGACTCTTGTCTAAGAGAATCAGGTTTGATTCCCCACTCCTCCACTTGCAGCTGCTGGAATGGCCTTGGGTCAGCCATAGCTTTTGTAGGAGTTTTCCTTGAAAGGGCAGTTGCTGTGAGAGCCCTCTCAGCCCCACCTACTTCACAAGGTGTCTGTTGTGAGGAGGGGGGGAAAGGTAAAGGAGATTGTGACCGCTCCGAGACTCTGAGATTCAGAGTATAGGGTGGGATATAAATCCCATATCATCTTTTTCTTCTTTCAAGGACAACTCCTTCAAGAGCTATGGCTAACCCAAGGCCATTCTAGCAGCTGCAAGTGGAGGAGTGGGGAATCAAACCCGGTTCTCCCAGATAAGAGAGCTATGGCTGACCCAAGGCCATTCTAGCAGCTGCAAGTGGAGGAGTGGGGAATCAAACCTGGTTCTCCCAGATAAGAGAGCTATGGGTGACCCAAGGCCATTCCAGCAGCTGCAAGTGGAGGAGTGGGGAATCAAACCCGGTTCTCCCAGATAAGAGAGCTATGGCTGACCCAAGGCCATTCTAGCAGCTGCAAGTGAAGGAGTGGGGAATCAAACCTGGTTCTCCCTGATAAGACTTTGCACACTTAATCACTACCTGGGCCTTTTTTTTGTAACAGAAACTCTTTTGCATATTAGGCCACATGCCCCCGATGTAGCCAATCCTCCTGGAGCTTACAGGGCTCTTCTTACAGGGCCTACTGTAAGCTCTTGCAGGATTGGCTACATTGGGGGGATGTGGCCTAATAGGCAAAGGAGTTCCTGCTACCAAAAAAGCCTCCGAACGACACCAAACTGGGACTTCAGTGGGGTATACTGCCAGAGTGTGTACAGCCTCCAAAGCAGGCATTTTTTTCCAGGGGAACGAAGCTCTGTAGTCAGTAGATGATTCCAGGAGATCCCCAGGTGCCACACGAAGGTTGGCAACCGTACACTTCCAGGCCTGGGGAGGTCCTTAAATCTGTGTTTTTTATATCACTTTTCATTTAAATTTTCACTCTGACACGATGGGACATAGTTTTCCAGGAAGCCACAACAAAAAGATCTAGACAGGCTTCAGAGTTTTGAAACCGATAAGCCGATGTTCGTTCTTTTTTTTTAAAGCGGAATTCTTTACGGAGAGAAATATTCCAACTCCTGACCCTGAATTCACATCACAACTATTCCATATGTGATGCCTTGTCCTCCTCGAAGCTTAAAGAAACCGGATCTTCAAAACATCCACTATGAATTTTGGCTTTTTTTTTGCAAAATCAGGAACAAATGATAGACCGGAGCTCTCCAAAAGGTAAAGCTACTACGAAAGGCAGAGGTGGCGGGGGGGGGGGGGTCAAAAGGAAGAGAGAGCACAGTTTTCAGTTCAGTTGAACTTGGGGTCTTCCGCTTTCACAAATCAGCAGTGCTGGACATGGGATGGAGCTGGGGCGTGGAAGACTGAGGGCTGGTGGCTCAGAATGGGGGGTCGGGGTGACCATCTGCTTCATCTCAGACAACGGGCCACTTGGCAAGTTGCAGTGTTGCGAATGGGCAACAACACTGGAGATGGGATGGCCTCAGTGGTGATCTTTTTTTGTTTCTGTAGGCTGTCATAGCAAGCCTTTTGTTTCGTGTTTTTGTTGCTGGCACGGTTCTGCAGGAGTGGCCACGCTTGCCTCACAGAATAAATGTCAGATGTTTGAGAGCTGCAAGACATGAACAGCAGATGTTTAGGGAGGGAGGGAAGGAGGAGATTAGATGGGGAGGGAGGGAGGAAGAGGTAGAAAGAAAGCAAGTTTAACTTTAAGTGCATTCTCCAGCTGCTGGCTGGTTTAGCTTGGAAAAGTGATTTAAAGAGACAAATGTCTTCTTTCCAAGCCAGACAATGGGATGGTGGAGGCCTTCAGAGCCACACAATATGTGTGAAAGAGCCACATGTGGCTCCCTGGTCTACAGGATCAAAGGCTGAAGATAAAACAGAGAGCCAGGGCCTTTGTCTAAATGCAAATGGAGATCGCCAGCCAAAGCCACACCCACCATCTTCATCCCATAGCCTGGTCTGAAAGCAGACTGATCAAGGTCTCGAGCAGATAAATCTATAAATGAAAAAAGGAAGGGGAGGGGCTTAACGTAAACTAAACTGAATTAAGCACCTAAAGGTTAAGAGGATCTGTGTGTACAAACCCAATTATTCTGTTAATCAAATTAACATTATTAAATCTGTTTTATATTTTTGTATTTTTCGTGTGTGTCTGTACCTGGAAGTCATGTTGGCCTCTGGTGGCTGATTCCTACTGAGGGCCTGGAGGTTATTCAGGGAGTTGGGCAAAATAAGACCCGTCCATGCCTCCCGACTGGGTATTTCAAGGACAGTCTCCCATCCGTGTACTAACCATAGTCAACCCTGCTTAGCTTCCAAGATCTGATGAGACCAGGTTTGCCTGGGTTATCCAGGTCAGGACAACATTATTAAATACTGACAGACATACAAAAGAACGTGCATTTATTACAAAGTAGATTAAAATCAGATATCGACCCCTGTGATAGTTTCAAGAAATCAGAATGTACAATGACAACCGATAATGACCATAAATGACACCGGCCGGACACATTTCAGCACATTGGCTCACAGCGGTCAAACATATGCTATGATAGGATAGCTCCTGACGTTGCGGTACAGTTATCATTTCTTATAAATGGACCAAGATGAAAGTTATAGAATGATGATTGTCCGCGTAGGCAAAGTTATTAATCATTGGGATCTGGTTGAATTGTTCTGACCAAGGGGAAAAGGTCTACAATTGAATTATTGCCATCGGAAAGTGCCCCTGACCGAGGCGGCAACTATCAAGAATGAGACTTCGGATTAATATCTTTGCCTTTGACCGCGGAAAATCATCATTAAAAAAAAAAAAAACAAAAAACTTCATCTTGGTCAATTTATAAGAAATGATTGCTATACTGTGATGTCAGGAGCTATCTGGTAATATCGTTTGTTTGACCGCTGAGGAAGGCCGATGGGTCAAATGCATCTGGTCTGGATCGATTATGGTCGTGGTTGGTTGTTGTCGTCTATTTTGATTCTTAACTGAGGCTACCGCAAGGGCCAACGTTGTCAGAACTGGGATGAACTTCAGAAGATTCCAAGACTTGTTACAAAGTTAGGATCTTTATTGAAGAACTACAGTACTAGAGCAACGAGATAACAGTAATGCCAATTCTTGGCAGTTGGTTACATTTTATGCCATCAGCAAAGCACAATAAAGCTATCATTCACACGGTTACAGACAAGTGTCTCTTTTCCCAGCATTCGTTATCAGAAGGGAGGATGTTCCCCTGTGGTGAAGGCCAAACGGCCCTGTCTTCAAAGGGCACCTGTGGATGTTAAGCAGAGACTATCTGTCGCCTGCTCTACTGCCCTAAATACTTGGCATAACTAAGAGGGCAGGGTTAATTACTGAGACTAGGCACTCTATGTTAGTGTAAGGTTACAGCATGGAGTCGGTTTGGTCAAGGCAGATAGAGCAAAAGTTACAAGTTCTGACAAATGTCTCTTTTTAAATCTACTTTGTAATAATAAATACATGTATAATTGTGTACATCTCTCAATATTTAATAATTCTAGAACAGATGAAACCATCCAGGAAGCCCTGGAGTTCTTCCGCCACCACTCTCTTTTAACGTGCCCAGAAAGGGCAATTTTGTATTAGAACGTTCATTGATTTTTGAGGAGTCTTATGGACTTTTAAACTATCTACCCATCCCTTAAAGGCTAACCGGTGGTCAATGAAAATGACCCCTCAGTGCTAGTGACTCATATTACATGTTTGGAAAGATAAAAGCCCACTTCTGAGAAAACAGTGGATGGAGGATCTTAGAACTCTATCGGTATTTGGACGCTTGGCATACTGATGGCCATTGACTATAGACTTGTTTTTTTTTTAAACTGTTTATAGAAACTTCTGTGTAGCTGTGTCACCACTGGTGTGATATTTTTTCTCTATAAGCTTTCTTTCTTTCTTTCTTTCTTTCTTTCTTTCTTTCTTTCTTTCTTTCTTTCTTTCTTTCTTTCTTTCTTCCCTCCTTTCCTCCCTCCCTCCCTTCCTTTTCTTTCTTTCTTTCCTCCTTTCCTTCCTCCCTCCCTCTCTCCTTCCCTCCCTCCCTTCCTTCCTTCCTTCCTTCCTTTTTCTTTCTCTTTCTTTCCTTCTTTCTTTCTTTCTCTCTCTCTCTCTCTCTCTTTCTTTCCTCCCTCCCTCCCTTCCTTTTCTTTCTTTCCTCCTTTCCTCCCTCCCCCCTCTTTCTTTCTTTCTTTCTTTCTTTCTTTCTTTCTTTCTTTCTTTCTTTCTTTCTTTCTTTCTTTCTTTCTTTCTTTCTTTCTTTCTTCCTTCCTTCCTTCCTTCCTTCCTTGGATCTTAATTCCCTCCCCCTTATTCCTTTTCCATTTTTTGTAAGAAAGTTCTCTCCCCCCCCCCCACCCCCAAAGGGGAAATTACAGACCTGGAGGTAATTGGCCACATTATTTTTGTCCAGTCCCCCTCCAACAGACTCAACAGAAAAGAGATCATTGGATCCAATGTACTATTTTTTGTATGGAAATGTATGCAGGTTTAATCAATGACTCGCGTATTTACACCTATGTACCTGGATACACAGAGCTTCCCTCAAAGTCTAGTATGACCATCAGCAACAGACTTACAGTTTGGGTGGGACTTTCCTGGATCTCCAAGCAAGTAAAATTTAATTGTTTCTCTCGCATAATTGGGCATTGGATGTGGCCACTAGCTCCCCTCCATGGATGGTGTCCAAGCACGAATGAACATAAGCCATAATGGATCAGGCCCATGGCTCATCCAGTCCAACACTCCGTGTCACACAGTGTCACGTTCTCCGGGTGCAGGCAGGCAGGAGTCCAAAGCCAGTCCAAGGTCAAAGTCCAGGAAGTCAAGCAGGAGCCAAGTCACCAGTGCAGAATCACAAACCGGAATCAGAAGTCAATGTCCAAAAACCAAAAGGTCAGGGTACCCAGGAAATCAAGCAGCTCAAGATCAGGAAGGAGCGTGGATGCAAGCCAGAGAATAAGACTTGTTGCTTCCACAAGGTTAGAGCTATATGGGAGCTATATGGAAGTCTCAATCAGCCTGCTCCCTGGGTGGCAGTGACTCTGCTAGAACTCATGCTGGCTGGGGCTGATGGGAGTTGTAGGCAAAAAACCTCTGGAGAGCTACCGTTGGCCACCCCTGCAAGGCCTTTTAAAGTAACAGAAACCCCAAGGGGGCCAAAAACCTCCTCCCCAAATGAATAGATATAAGTCCAAACTTGGAAATAATCCAACTGAAATTCACAAGGTGGGTGAAAAAGACCGTCTCTCTAGATTTTGATGACGTTTCAATTGTGAACTGAAAATGAGAAGCTTCATGCTGTGATTAGAGAATGTAGAACGGGGTTCCTAAACAAACTGAGCCATTAAAACCGAAGAAGGAATTGAAACGTCCTCAAAATCTGGAGAGACGTCTTTTTAAGAAAGCGGCTGCGTTGAAGCTACGTACCTTAGGAGCACCCACCCTTGGTGTTTCTGGTACTTTAAAAGGCCTTAGCACCGCTGGCCTCTATCAATGTTGTATTGTTTCTTATGTATTGTACACAATCCTTGTAATATATTTTTGCAAATTGAAAGGCGGTGTACTACTTGATGGCTTTAATCAGCTCCCCTGGTCACCCCGCGCAGCGCGGGAAAGACTCCGCCTATCAAGATCAGCGGCTGGGAACTTTGACTGGCCAGGATTGGGCTGGCCAGTTAGGGGGCTGTTCCGGGATAAATGTATATAAAGCGGGTCCCGGCCCGCGTGTTCTGTTCTGTGATGTACCTTGGAATAAAGTATGTTGCCTTCTACAGGTCTCATCACTGAGTACATTACAAGAAGAATTGCAGATTTATACCCCGTCCTTCTCCCTGAATCAGAGACACAGAGCGGATTACAATCTCCTGTGTCTTCTCCCCCCACAACAGACACTCTGTGAGGTGGGTGGGGCTGAGAGGTCTCTCACAGCAGCTGCCCTTTCAAGAACAACTCCAGTGATAGCTATGGCTGACCCAAGGCCATTCCAGCAGCTGCAAGTGGAGGAGTGCGGAATCAAACCCGGTTCTCCCAGATAAGAGTCCACATACTTAACCACCACACCAAACTGGCTCTCCAATTAGTGGAATGGATCTCTGCGATCCAACTGGAGTTAATAATTATTATGCTTTGCTTAACTAACAATTGTATTTATTTATTTAAGATATTTATAGGCTGGACTTTCTCCACATTTTTAATGTTCTGTGTCCAGAGACCCCAACATTTTGAAGCCTACAGAGACCTTTGGAATTCTGACACAGGATGGCTGCCACAAAATGGCTGCCACAGTTTATCTTCAATCACGCTGTGAAGATCCTGGCGTTGTGGTGGCAGTTGCAGCCTAAGCAATGTTTTTAAAATCTGCACAGCCAATCAAATCTCCAATAGCCAATTCGAATCCTTGCTGGGCAAAACACCTTCCTAGCATTGCCCACTTTTAAAAATGCCACAGTTCCCTTTATGCATCACCGCCTTTTTAACTCATTGTAATAAATAGTTTTGAAGACACTCCCCTCCCCTAGTTTTAAATCATGTGTAGCAGAAACCACGTGTAGCATCTTAGAAAAGGCATTTCCTCCTTTGTGTGAGGAATGCAACTACTAAGCATCTACCATTTGTCACTTTTATGACTTCTTGTACTGAAAATAAGCAACCATTTTTTGGGGGGGGAGTAAAAGGTCAAGGTAGTCTCCTGTGGAAGCACCAGTCGTTTTCGACTCTGGGGTGGCGTTGCTTTCATAACGTTTTCACGGCAGACTTTTTACAGGGTGGTTTGCCATTGCCTTCCCCAGTCATCTACACTTTCCCTTTAGCAAGCTGGGTACTCATTTTACCGACCTCGGAAGGATGGAAGGCTGAGTCGACCTGGAGCCAGCTACCTGAACCAGCTGGGATCGAACTCAGGTCGTGAACAGAGGGCTCCAACTGCAGTACTGCAGCGGGTGGAAATCGGTGGACTGCTTAATTCAGAGTCCCCAATTTTACTATATAGGAGCCCGGCGATGCAGGGTGGTACGCTGCAATACTGCAGCCCAAGCTCTGCTCACGACCTGAGTTCGATCCCGGCAGAAGCCGGGTTCAGATAGCCGGCTCGAGGTTGATTCAGCCTTCCATCCTTCCCAGGTCGGTAAAATGAAGACCCAGCTTGCTGGGGGGGGGGGGGGGAGTGTAGGTGACTTGGAAAGGCAATGGCAAACCACCCCATAACAAAAAGTGAAAACCTTGGGATGTGACATCACCGCATGGGTCAGTGACGACTCAGTGCAGGCATGCACAAGGGACGGCCTTTACCTTCTTTAATTTTACTATATTCAGCCATTTTGTTTAATCGGATTAACCCACCAAATATTGCAGCCTTACTTTCAAGGTGCGGAGAATTTTATTGCCTTAGGGGAGGGAGGTGGCTCAGTGGTAGAGCATCTGCTTGGGAAGCAGAATGTCCCAGGTTCAATCCCTGGCATCTCCAAAAAAGCGTCCAGGCAAATAGGTGTGAAAAACCTCAGCTTGAGACCCTGGAGAGCCATGAATGGGGCTGTGGCTCAGTGGTAGAGCATCTGCTTGGGAAGCAGAATGTCCCAGGTTCAATCCCTGGCATCTCCAAAAAAGCGTCCAGGCAAATAGGTGTGAGAAACCTCAGCTTGAGACCCTGGAGAGCCATGAATGGGGCTGTGGCAAAGTGGCAGAGCATCTGCTTGGGAAGCAGAAGGTCTCAGGTTCAATCCCTGGCATCTCCAACTAAAAAGGGTCCAGGTAAATAGGTGTGAGAAACCTCAGCTTGAGACCCTGGAGAGCCATGAATGGGGCTGTGGCTCAGTGGTAGAGCATCTGCTTGGGAAGCAGAAGGTCCCAGGTTCAATCCCCGGCATCTCCAAAAAAGGGTCCAGGCAAATAGGTGTGAAAAACCTCAGCTTGAGACCCTGGAGAGCCGCTGCCAGTCTGAGAAGACAATACTGACTTTGATGGACCGAGGGTCTGATTCAGTAGAAGGCAGCTTCATATGTTCATATTTCCGTTATTTTTGTTTAAATGAATTGTTTGGGGTTTTTTTTTAAGAAAAAGAAAATAGGACAAACCTGAATGGCTTGGAACAAATCCTAAATACCTGGCCAGGATTCCTCGTTTGAGAGGAAACCTAACACTGGATATTCAAACCAAGAACAGCGGTCTCTTATGGCCCAACAACTAAGGTGCCGGATCATGTACCAGCAATTCAACATTTTGCTGATAAATCAGCTGGAGCAGTTCCAGTACAGAATCACATTACGTATTTTGAGCCTCCATTTCTTTTCTGTGTTAGAAAGCACAGTATGAGATTCATGACACAAGCCTCTGCTAGACAAAAGGGGCGTGGGAACCTTTGAATTCTTTCCCCGTAAAATATTCCGGCGCTCTCTAGTTTTATTGAAGTAGAAACTCACAACAGGGAGATATTCTTCTCGCTCTCTTTAGCAATTCTGTGAGCGGATACCGCGTCGGATCTCACTAAAGCCAGTTGTAAAAATCTGATTTATACAGAAACTGCTGGCCTTAAAACCTTAGCAGACAACATCAGAATCCAACTCGGGAATCTCAGCATCAGGGAAATGATCTAATGGAAATTAGGTTGCATAATAATTCAAACAAGGAATTTTTAGCAAGGGAATCTGGATTGTGGTTTCTAAATTTCATGGATTTAGAACAGAGGAGTGCAAATTTTGCCAAACACGACGTTCTGAAATCAGAACTGCCAGCTCCCAGATTTTAAGATATCTCTCCTGTCACTCACATTTCTGTCTTTGACCTTTGTTACAATAACATGCTATGGACAACCAGGGGTGGAATTCTAGCAGGAGCTCCTTTGCATATGAGGCCACACACCCCTGATGTAGCCAATCCTCTAAGAGCTTACAAAAAAGAGCCTTATAAGCTCTTGGAGGATTGGCTACATCAGGGGGTGTGACCTAATATGCAAAGGAGCTCCTGCTAGAATTCCACCCCTGCGGACAACCTGTTTGCCATATAATTACACCGTCCAAGTGGGGCAGCTTCTTTGATACCGCTGAAAAGAGACGGAAGTCTACAAGGACCGGGGAAGTCATCTCAGGAGAATCAAGCAGTAATCAAGTTGTGTGAAACAATGGTGATGTCGAGGTGTGGCCTAATATGCAAATGAGCTCCTGCTGGCATTTTTTTACAACAAAATCGCCCTGGTCTGAGCATTTCAAGCATTGGCTGATGTTGTTTAAAAGCCTCTTAGGACATGGGAAGGCGACTTGCCTTGGGGAGAAAGGGCCACGGCTATCAGCAGAACAGATCGGTGGGATCCAACTCGTAGCAATCTATACAGAATCTGGGGAGAAGAAATAAACAGAACAGTGGCCCTCTTCAGTGGAAAATTTGTTCCTCTTCAGCTATAAAACCCGATCAGTCAGAGTTCAAAACTCTAGGGTGGAAAAACATATCTGACAGGGAGATTTTCAGAAGCCTTCCTATATGTAGAGAGGTTTGAAGTGCATGGCGTATGTGTGTGTCTGTAAAGTGCTGTGAAGTCGCAATTGACTTATGGTGACCCCAGCAAGGGGCTTTCAAGGCAAGTGAGAAGCGGAGGTGGTTGGTTCCTCTGCGGAGTCTTCTTGGTGGTCTCTCATCCAAGAACCAACCCTCCTTACAGCAACTCCAGCAAGGGACTTTTAAGGCAAGTGAGAAGCGGAGATGTTTTGCCATGGCCTTCCTCTGCAGAGTCTTTCTTGGTGGTCTCCCACCCAAGAACACAACCAATCCAAGTATTGACCTGGGCTATAGCAACTCCAGCAAGGGGCTTTCTAGGCAAGGGAGAAACAGAGGTGGTTTGCCATGGCCTTCCTCTGCAGAGTCTTCCTTGGTGGTTTCCCATTCAAGAACCAACCATGAGAGCCAGTTTGGTGTAGTGGCTAAGCGTGCAGACTCTTATCTGGGAGAACCAGGGTTGATTCCCCACTCCTCCACTTGCAGCTGCTCTCATGGGAGTTGTCCTTGAAAGGGCAGCTTCTGTGAGAGCCCTCTCAGCCCCACCTATCTCACAGGGTTTCTGTTGTGTGTGTGTGTGTGTGGGGAGGTAAAGGAGATTGTGACCGCTTTGAGTTTCAGAGTATAGGGTGGGATATAAATCCAATATCATCATCGTCATCATCATCATCTTCTTCTTCTTCTTCTTCTTCTTCTTCTTCTTCTTCTTCTTCTTCTTCTTCTTCTTCTTCTTCTTCTTCTTCTTCTTCTTCTTCTTCTTCTTCTTCTTCTTCTTCTTCTTCTTCTTCTTCCTCCAGCAAGGGGCTTTCAAGGCAAGGGAGAAGCAGAGGTGATCTGCCATGGCCTTCCTCTGCAGAGCCTTCCTTGGTGGTTTCCCTTCCAAACACCAACCCTGCTTACAGCAACCCCAGGAAGGAGCTTCTAAGGCAAGTGAGAAGCAGAGCTGGTTGACCTTTGCCTTCCTCTGCAGATACTTCTTTGGAGTCCTTCTTAGCTTCTGAGATCCGACCGCCTCCCCTTCAGCATGGCAGATACGCTCAGCATTATTATGCCTCTCCTCCTGCCTTGCGAGAAGCTCTCCCATCTGGAAAAAGCCTAAAAGGTGGGCAGCTCTGTTCCCAAGTCAAGTGCTGGAACCAATAAGCGCCGTGGCAAAGGTTTGGCCCAGCATCTGTGGAATTCACGCTACGGCAGCTGAGGAGCACACCGTTCCAACCAGCTGGAGGTGAAGCAACATACCAATTGGTCTCTGGCAATTGGGTCTCCCGGGGTTTTCTGGGCTGCAGCTGTGTTTGAGGAATGGCTTAGACAAACCTTTCATGTTGGCTTCTGTTGGAAGGCAGGGAAAGCCGCGTCTTCGGCAGAGGAGGCTGGGGGCTGGGTCAATAAATACGAATAATGGAGGAGGGGGGATTGAACTGTCCAACTGAACTGTTGTTTTCCAACGTGTCAAAATATTTTCCGTTTTTTAAAAGGGGAAACAGACCATCGCTTATTTCATTTTCAGTTGTGATCAGACGGACTAAACCGGGATGGCCAAACTGTGGTTCGGGAGCCACGTGTGGCTCTTTCCCCCATATTGTGTGGCTCTTGAAGCCTCCACTGCTCCACTGGCCAGCTTGGAGAAGGCATTTCTCTCTTTAAATCACTTTTCCAAGCCAAGCCAGCTGGCAGCTTGGAGAATGTATTTAAAGTTGCTTTATTTTCACCTTTCCCTCCCTCCCTATCATCCATCCATCCATCCATCCATCCATCCATCCATCCATCCATCCATCCATCCATCCATCCATCATCATTATCTATCTATCTATCTATCTATCTATCTATCTATCTATCTATCTATCATCTGTCTTTCCGTCCGTCCATCCATCCATCCATCCATCCATCCATCCATCCATCCATCCGTCATCTGTCATCCCTCCCTCCCTCCCTCCCTCCGTCATCTTCCTTCCTTCCTCCCTTCTCTCAAACATCTGATGTTCATGTCTTGCGGCTCTCAAACATCTGACATTCATTCTATATCGCTCTTACGTTAAGCAAGTTTGGCCACCCCTGGACTAAACGTTAACACAAGTATGCAGTCCAGCTTCCACTTGTCGCATGGGAACTTCCTCAGCATTAAAAAAAACCCTCCAGACTTCCATCTTAGCAGTGGGTGCTGAGTGAGTGCCTGAAGGAAGGCAAGGAGCCACCACAGAAAAGACCCTCTGCCTCTTGTGGCTTGTTCACTTTGCTTCCAAAGAAAGTGGTACACAGTGAAACAGCAAGCAATTCCTTAAATACGCTGGTTCCATACCATAAATGGCTTGGGGTAGCTTGAGGTCTAATGTCTATGAGTTTCAGTTACAGTGTAGTTCGGTTAAGGGCCAGTTTCTCGTGCAATCAGTAGGCTCTGGTGGGAAAGCATTGCTCTAAAGAGGGTTTTTTCTGCACATGGAAAACAACATGTTGGGGGAGAAGATGAGGCTGAGTTCTTTCTTCCTAATGATTTTTGTTAAGGTCTGGGAGGGATTCCTCTCCCATAACAGGAGGATTCAAACACCAGAACCCACTCAAAGAGGGTCATTCCTGAGGAAGACCTGATGCTGTTGATTGGCTGAAGTCACTCCCAGCAGCCGAATTTGCCAAGGTAACGCAGGAGAAGGGAGCAAAGTGCTTTTAGAAAAAATCCGGTTTACAGGAAGAGATTATTGCAATAATGTGAACTTGGAGTCCAGTGGTGCCTTTAAGATCAGTACAGTTTAATTTCTATGCATGAGCTTTTGTGTATATGCACACTTCTGAAGCTTATACCTTCTGAAAGCTTATACCTTAAGAGAACATAAGAACATAAGAGAAGCCATGTTGGATCAGGCCAATGGCCCATCCAGTCCAACACTCTGTGTCACATAAGAACATAAGAGAAACCATGTTGGATCAGGCCAATGGCCCATCCAGTCCAACACTCTGTGTCACACAGTGGCAAAAAAAACCCCTCAAGTGCCATCAGGAGGTCCACCAGTGGGGCTAGAAGCCCTCCCACTGTGCCCCCCAAGCACGAAGAATACAGAGCATCACTGCCCCAGACAGAGAGTTCAAACAATATGCTGTGGCTAATAGCCACTGATGGACCTCTGCTCAATATGCTTATCCAATCCCCTCTAGAAGCTGTCTATGCTTGTAGACGCCACCACCTCCTGTGGCAGTGAATTCTGCATGTTAATCACCCTTTGGGTGAAGGACTTCCTTTTATCAGTTCTAACCCAACTCTCTCTCTCTCTCTCTCTCGGCTTGGCTTCGCGAACGAAGATTTAAGAAGGGTGCAATAGTCCACGTTTGCTGCAGGCTCGCTGGTGGCTGACAAGACCAATGTGGGACAGGCAGGTCCGGCCACGATTTAATTGAATGTCCACAAGTTCTCATATTGTGAGAAAGGGAGAAAAGTACTTCTTTCTCTACCTTCTGTATCCCATGCATAATCTTGTAAACCTCTATCATATCACCCCACAGTTGACGTTTCTCTAAGCTAAAGAGCCCCAAGCGTTTTAACCTTTCTTCATAGGGAAAGTGTTCCAACCCTTTAATCATTCTAGTTGCCCTTTTCTGGACTTTTTCCAATGCTATAATATCCTTTTTGAGGTGCGGCGACCAGAACTGCACACAGTACTCCAAATGAGACCGCACCATCGATTTATACAGGGGCATTATGATCCTGGCTGATTTGTTTTCAATTCCCTTCCGAATAATTCCCAGCATGGCGTTGGCCTTTTTTATTGCAATCGCACACTGAATAAAGTGTTGTAAACTCTATGGCATTATACCCACTGAGGGTACACTCTATGGCATTATACTCACTCGGGCCCCTGCCCTCCCCAAACCCTGCCATCAGCAAGCACCACATTAAAAAAATCTCCAGGAATTTCCCAACCTGGAGATGGCAACCCTATGGCATTGTGAGCTGACTTCTTTTCGCTTTCAGATGCACAAAGACTTGTTGATAGATCCAGGCGGGCAGTCATGTTTGTCTGAAGTAACAGAACAACATTAGGGTTTGTAGAATCTTTCGGGATCAAGTGCCATGTTCTACTGGAGAAAGTTTTCCTTCCAGACGTTTCGTTCTCCGTTGCAGCCGGAGCAGGCGCTCAGACCTTCTTGGCTGCTGTGCATTGAGATTGTGCTCAATGCACAGCAGCCAAGAAGGTCTGAGCGCCTGCTCCGACTGCAACGCCACTGAGGATGTTCTCCGCAGCCGAGAACGAAACGTCTGGAAGGAAAACTTTCTCCAGTAGAACACGGCACTTGAGCCCGAAAGATTCTGCAAACCCTAATGATGTTACCAGCCGTGAAAACCTGAAATCTTTGATAACAGAACAACGTTTGAGTCCAGTGGCACCTTTAAGACCAACAAAGTTTAATTCTGGGCATAAGGTTTCATGCGCATGCACACCGAGGAAGTGTTCACATTCCCCCCCCCCCCTCCCAAGATTAAAATAAGTGCTCACATGAAAGCTCATGCCTTGAATAAAAAGTGCCACGGGATCCAAAGTTGGGTTTATTTCTTCTTCTGTTTGTGGGGGTGGGGGGGGACTTGGAATAGAAATATCTGAAAATAGTGTTTTCAAAGAAAACACACATGGCCTCTGCAGGGCTACGCTTTAAAAGTTATTCCAAATGATAATATTAAAAACATATTCCTGACTTGTAAGGATTAGTCACCTAGAACTTGCGTCCAGCCTCATTCTTGCATTTTTAATTATTGTTTTTAAAGCGTACGCTTTGGGTGGGGAAAAAAAAATGCTTCGCTCCCAATGAATTATGGAGCACGAGTCTCTGGGCTGTTATGAATAAAAACTGAATTAATAAAAAAAAATAAAGCACAGAAGATGTATTGAGGTGCCTTTTAAAACCACTGCATTTCCATAGATCAACTCAGTATTGGCGGGAATTGAAACAACACAAAGTAAGGACAGATCCCTTCCCCAGTCAGATCAGATAGGGACTGGGTGTTGTACTAACAGGGGCCACTAGAGGGCGGTGTATTTTAAAAATCTCTTGTACCTGTGGCAAGCTTGATTTTAAATTAAATCAGGCATTTGTCCTGGATACAATTAGGATATTGTAAGGGATCGGGGGGGATGAGGGGAGGTTCTTTTCAAAATGGTGTTTTGTTTCAGATTATCACAGCACTGTGGTCTAAGGAAAGAAAGCCTTGGCGGGGTGGGGGGAACAATGCACCCGGATTTCACTCAAGAGGTCGTGAGGGTCTGGGACAGGGGTGGCCAAACTTGCTTAACATAAGAGCCGCACAGAATAAATATCAGACGTTTGAGAGCTGCAAGGCATGAAATGGGATGTTTGAGAGCAGGGAGGGAGGGAGGGAGGAAGGAAGGAAGGAAGGAAGGAAGGAAGGAAGGAAGGAAGGAAGGAAGGAAGGAAGGAAGGAAGGAAGGAAGGAAGGAAGGAAGGAAGGAAGGAAGGAAGGAAGGAAGGAAGGAAGGAAATAGATGGGGAGAGAGGGAGAGGTGGAAATAAAGCAACTTTAAATGCATTCTCCAAGCCGCCAGCTGACTCGGCTCAGAGAAGTAATTTCAAGGAAGGAAGGAAAGAAGGAAGGAAGGAAGGAAGGAAGGAAGGAAGGAAGGAAGGAAGGAAGGAAGGAAGGAAGGAAGGAAGGAAAAGCAAATAGATGGGGAGGGAGAGGTGGAAATAAAGCAACTTTAAATGCATTCTCCAAGCCGCCAGCTGGCTCGGCTCAGAGAAGTGATTTCAAGAGAGAAATGCCTTCCCCAAGTCAGCCAATGGGATGGTGGGGGCTTTGAGAGCCACACAATATAAGTGAAAGAGCCACGTATGGCTCCTGAGCTGCAAGTTTGGCCACTCCTGTTCTAGTCTAAAACTGGGCCCAGGGAGCCGAAAGAGAGAGGGAAGGAGACTGTCTCAGTTTCTCTGTCTCTCTCAAGTGCCATCAAGTCCCAGTGGAATGGGGGGAAAGGGAATTTAGAAGCAAGAAATGAACTGAAGTGCTTTGCCATTGCCTGGCTCTGTGTAGCAACCCTGGACTTCCTTGGTGGTCTCCCATCCACATTCTTCGGCCTGACCTCTGCTTAGCTTCTAAGATCTGACGAGATCAGGCTAGATAACTCCCAGCTTCACAGAAAAGTGGGATTTCATTTCTTCGAATATGTATGCCCTGTTTACGCCAAAGCCCCAAGACGGCGCACCACGTTTTAAAGGGACTAGAATCGTAAATACAGATTAAAGTTAAAATGCTTGGGAGGCTGTTATGTGTACGGTTGTTTTAAAGTCATAAGCCGCTGGGAAGGTATCGTTCAGACCGAGAAGCAGACCATAAGCCCGGCAGCTCTAATTTAAGTGATGAATCCAAATTATAGGGTCCTACTGTAAGCAGAAAACTCTTTCCACCCTGGGAAGCCGTCCTTCCAAGATAGGGTTGCCAAATCCAATTCAAGAAATCTCTGGGGACTTTCGGGGTGGAGCCAGGAGACATTGGGGTGGAGCCAGGAGCAAGGGTGTGACAAGCATATCTGAACTCCAAAGGGAGTTCTGACAATCATATTTAAAGGGACTGCACACCTTTTAAATGCCTTCCCTCCATTGGAAATAATAAAAGATAAAAAATAAAAAACCCTTCTTTGGGGGCTCATAGAATTGGACCCCCCAGTCCAATCCTTTTGAAACTTGGAAGGTGTTTTGGGGAGAGACACTGGATACTATGCTGAAAATTTGGTATGTCTACCTAAAAATACAGTCCCCCACCAAGCCCCAAATACCTGCAGATCAATTCTCCATGATACCTTATGGGAATTGGTCTTCATAGGGAATAATGGAGTGGCCAGCAGACATTTCCCTCTCCCCATCCCCATTTTCTGGTGACCCTGAAGTGGGGGGAGAGCCTCCAAACTGGGGGATCCCCTGCCCCCACCTGGAGATTGTGAAATAACAACGCTCACACTCCGCATAGAAAAAATGTTCAGTATAATCCACAAATTGTTGCTTCCAAAAATTCTCAACAGTGATAAATCATCTATTGCACAACTATAAATCATCTATTGCACAAAAAAATCATCTATTTCACAATACGCCTACTGTCCAGAAAAATCATATATTATTAAAGTCCAACGAATTAAAAAAGAACCAGTCCAATTTCATTTCAGGAAGACCCTTCTTCAGGGGACCATCTTTTACTTTTATGGGTTCAGTGGTATCGATGTGCCATTTTTCATATCTTGGCTTTCAAAATGATAATCTCATCTAAAGCCTCTTGTTGGAACGCCACTGCCAGTCTTTATTCTGCAGCATTTGATAGCGTTCCAATGCTGCAGGATAAGGATTGGCAGAATGGCATTCCAACAAGAGACTTTAAATGAGAAGGGTCTTCCTGAAACGAAATTGCACCGGTTCTTTTATGATTCGTTGAACTTTAATAATATATTATTTTTCTGAACAGTAGGCGTGTTGTGCAATAGATGATATTTTGTGCAATGGGCTATTTATAGTTGTGCAATAGATGATTTATCACTGTTGAGAATTTTTGGAAGCAACTATTTGTGGATTATATTGAACATTTTTTCTATGCGGAGTGTGAGCATTGTTATGTCACAGTTCCCTTTGCCTCCACGGTCTCCCTTTCTCCACTGAACCCGCCTGGAGATTGGCAACCCTATGGAAGGGGAGAGAGAGTATCTTGGAATCCAACTCATTCTTCTTTAAATTCAGTCATCTTTCCCAAGAGTTGGCCACGACTTCTTGGCACGTCAACGGCAGCAAACAAATAAACCGAACGTGGGAATTCCGGATCCTGCTTTTGTTTTTATTTTTTTCGCATTTAGCATTCCCCATCTATCTTTTTGCAAGATTTTGCCTCCCCCACCCCCGGCAAACATCTGTTTACTGGATGGATGGCCCCAGTCCGCATTTGGGGCCGATCTTCACAAACACCCCTCTTTGCCTCCCCGTTCCAGTGATTCTTGTGTGGCCCAATTACCAGCTCATCATAAAACGGCCTCTGTTTTAATTGGTTCAGCCTCTCAGTTTCTCCATAGGCCAAGCCAGCCGTTTCTCAGCTAGGGGTGGGGAGGCGGTGCTGAGGTGGGGAGAATCCAGGGTTTCTGCTTTCAGTCCGGGGGCGGGTGGGTGGGGACCATTGCCCTTTTTGGAAATCAAAAGGGACGTGCTTCTGCCTTGCCAAGGGGACAGACAGCCTCGCCGGCCTAGCCCACTGCCAAAGAGCTCCTTTCTTTTCACAGTCAAATAAAGCTTTCCTGTCCCGAAGGGCTGTAAGGAACCGGCTTTGGTTTCACGGCTGCTGGTTCAGCAACCATTCGGAGCTGTTCTGCGACGGGAAAACTGAGCTGGTGGGGCCTTGTGGTCTGGTTGCTGATCCAGATGCTCGGAACGTCTGTCCCTCTCTTGCCAACATCCAGGAAATGTTCTTATAACCCAGATAGTAATCCTAAGCATTTGTAGTGTGATCAGTACATCCTTACAACAACTCTGTAAGGAATAGGCCAGTAATAAATACGACAAGAAGAAGAAGATATTGGATTTATATCCTGCCCTCCACTCCTAAGAGTCTCAGAGCGGCTCACAATCTCCTTTCCCTTCCTCCCCCACAACAGTCACCCTGTGAGGTAGATTAAGATATTGGATTTATATCCCGCCCTCCACTCCGAAGAGTCTCAGAGCGGCTCACAATCTCCTTTACCTTCCTCCCCCACAACAGACACCCTGTGAGGTGGGTGGGGCCTGCCAGTTTGGTGTAGTGGTTAAGTGTGCGGACTCTTATCTGGGAGAACTGGGTTTGATTCCCCACTCCTCCACTTGCACCTGCTGGAATGGCCTTGGGTCAGCCATAGCTCTGGCAGAGGTTGTCCTTGAAAGGGCAGCTGCTGGGAGAGCCCTCTCAGCCCCACCCACCTCGCAGGGTGTCTGTTGTGGGGGAGGAAGGTAAAGGAGATTGTGAGCTGCTCTGAGACTCTTCGGAGTGGAGGGCGGGATATAAATCCAATATCTTCATCTACCTCACAGGGTGTCTGTTGGGGGGGGGGGGGAAGGTAAAGGAGATTGTGAGCTGCTCTGAGACTCTTCAGAGTGGAGGGCGGGATATAAATCCAATATCTTCATCTACCTCACAGGGTGTTGTGGGGGGGGGAGGTAAAGGAGATTGTGAGCCGCTCTGAGACTCTTCGGAGTGGAGGGCGGGATATAAATCCAATATCTTCATCATCTTCTTCTTCTTCCGCTAGGATCGAACTCTGGTCGTGAGCAGAGGGCTCTGACTGCAGTACTGCAACTTTACCACTCTGCGCCACGGGGCTCGTTGCGCCACATATAATGTATATTACGTATGACTTATTTAATAATCTGTACTGGAAATGATGTATACCAGCCACAAAAACTCCACACTCAATTTTTCTAAAGGCTCAGTTCTTCAATATAAAGGCCCCGAGCAGCTCCTCATTCGAAGCACTCTGGTAGGTACGAAGAGAATGAAGCTGTCCTTTAAAATAATGCTGAGGCGTTGAGCCACAGGAAAAACTTCCTATGCAGAAATGTGAAGTGTCCTTCTGGGCGGCATACAGCTCTTCAGGTACAGCAAAGTGGCAACATGCTGCCAAGGTTTTCACACATTTGAAAACTTGTTTCTGCCTGCCACAGAGGGAACTTGAAACAAGGCCGGGCAACTTGCCGCCCCGGGGAAGCTTGTGCGAAGTCCAGTAGAAGAGTTGAGGGGAAAGGAGCAATGAGACCGGAACAAGGCTAGTGGGGAATCGGTCTTTGTCTCAGTGCGCACATCACAGGACTGCTGCACGTAGACTTCTGATTCTATTTCTGTCACGTTTCACTTTTTGCTTCTTGTCTATCCTTTGCAATTTTAAGAGTTTCATCAGTCATCCCTTGAGGTTTTCCATTTCTTTTGGCTACAGGAATCATTTTGCACATTCTTCCTTTGATAACAACTCCGGTTTGAACCCATCGTTCTGATTCACATTCACTTGAACTTAGTAATGCAGATCTGTTCTTTACACCGTCCTTAAACTCTCCACGAACATCGCTTAGATTGTATTTTGGTTCTATAAATGTTTTGGTGCTTTTCTTCCATTTCTTCAGAGAGCCAGTTTGGTGTAGTGGTTAAGTGTGCGGACTCTTATCTGGGAGAACCGGGTTTGATTCCCCACTCCTCCACTGAAAGGGCCTTGGGTTAGCCATAGCTATCGCAGGAGTTGTCCTTGAAAGGGCAGCTACTGTGAGAGCCATCTCAGACCCACCCACCTCACAGGGTATCTGTTGTGGGGGGAGAAGATATAGGAGATTGTAGGTCACTCTGGGTCTCTGATTCAGAGAGAAGGGCGGGATATAAATCTGCAGTCTTCTTCTTTTTCTTGACCCTAAGTTTTGATATTAACAATTCATGGTCTGTACTGCAGTCTCCATTTTTATTTCTCCACAAACCTATTAAAAGCGCCAGATGCTTTCAGCTTTCCTTGAAGGTGTTTCAGCTCCTTGATCATTTCGGTTGCCCTGTTTTGCAGAAGAACAAATACGCCGGGAGAGCCATCAATCTTATCTTTCCCCATAATCTTTTGCAAATGGAAGTTTGATTTGGGCCACCTCCTGATGAAAGAGAGAAACAGAGGAGTTGGGACGGGGGAAGGAGGGATGCTCTCAAGGTTTAATGTGTGTGGGAGAAGCAGAAGGCTGGCTTTTAGTACATCCAATAGAATATAAAACCCCTCAGGAGGGAATTTGTGTTGGCAAAGCAAGAACTTTTTTAAAAAGAAAGAAATAGAAGTTGGGGGGAAGAGGATGGAGAAACGTGTTTGGTGGAGAGATGTTTTTATCTAGCATTCATTGTTACCTGAGGGTATGAACTGGCAGAGACTGACCAAGAGAGAGATCTTGGGGTCATGGTAGATAACTCACTGAAAATGTCAAGACAGTGTGTGATTGCAATAAAAAAGGCCAACACCATGCTGGGAATTATTAGGAAGGGAATTGAAAACAAATCAGCCAGTATCATAATGCCCCTGTATAAATCGATGGTGCAGTCTCATTTGGAATACTGTGTACAATTCTGGTCACCGCACCTCAAAAAGGATATTATAGCACTGGAAAAAGTTCAGAAAAGGGCAACTAGAATGATTAAAGGGTTGGAACACTTTCCCTATGAAGAAAGGTTAAAACGCTTGGGGCTCTTTAGCTTGGAGAGACATCAACTGCGGGATGACATGATAGAGGTTGACAAGATTATGCATGGGATGGAGAAAGTAGAGAAAGAAGTGCTTTTCTCTCTTTCTCACAATACAAGAACTCGTGGGCATTCAATTAAATTGCTTAGCAGCCAGGTTAAAACGGATAAAAGGATGTACTTCTTCACCCAAAGGGTGATTAACATGTGGAATTCACTGCCACAGGAAGTGGTGGCGGCTACAAGCATAGCCAGCTTCAAGAGGGGGTTAGATAAGAATATGGAGCAGAGGTCCATCAGTGTCTATTAGCCACAGTGTGTGTGTGTGTATTGACCACTGTGTGACACAGAGTGTTGGACTGGATGAGCCATTGACCTGATCCAACATGGCTTCTCTTATGTATAGAAGGTGGATTTGGTAATGCTTGCCACCTGTGCTGAGAAAAGCTTAAAACAAAGCCGCTTTTGTGGTTTCTTTGTTTTTTTTAAAGTAAAAACTGGATCCAATAAAATACATGTAGACAAGTTCTGTATTCAGAAACTAGAGATGCAGTCGATTTGGAAAATTGTTCAACAGAAGGTAAATATTTGTTTCAAGTGTCAAAAAATGAAGAAAGCGCTGACAATTAAAACAGCAGGGTTTTATTGCTAGAAAAGCCTTAGCATTCCTGTACGTTCCTGCTAAAAAAAAAGACCTGTGTATGATTCTCGAACTCACATCTGCCTTTGAATTAGGGTAGCTACAGCCATCTGCATGGGGGGGGGGGGGGGCGGAATGCTTGAGGCAGGGTCCCCAACCACCGGGCCATGGACCAGTACCAGTCTGTGGTCTGCTAGCCATAGCAACCATCCCCAGAACATTATCTACACATATTTGAGTGCTACACGTATTTGAGTGCTGTACACCCCCAGCAAGGAGGGAGCCATAAGGAAGGCTGCTGGGATTTGAATTGGGAATTTGGAAATGGAGGTTATGTTAAGGCCTCCTTCAATAGCCTTTGTAATCCATTGTGGTAGCCAGCAACTAACGGATTTTTTTTTGTGCTGTTTCAAACAGAACCATTTCAGCGACCGGCTGCTGACGGATTTTATTTGCCTTTTCGTTCGAAGTCACTTGCGTCCGGTTAGCGAAGTGTTTCCGAGCCGTTCTCGAGGTAAGCGGCTTTCTTCTGCTTTCGCCTCTTCTTTGGGCTTCCGAATCGCTGTGGTGCCCTGTTTAAAATGGCTGCCGCGCTTCCGGGAGCACCACGCTGTATTGGTCTAGCGCTATAGCGCTCAACTTAGAACGTTAAAAAGAAAGTTTGAGGAAGAGCATGTGGACCATGGGAGGAGCAAAGCCTCGTTCAGCACTGAGAGGCTCGGGCCGCATTTAGCACTCCTTTGAGTGTGCAGGGGGCAGCAGAGCACACCACCGCAGAAGGGGAGGGGGGGAGGGAGGTGGTGGCACGGTGAGGTGACAACGGCAGAGCAGGTAAACTAGGCATTTGTCTTGGGTGCAGGGGGGGACAGAGAGCCCAATTCAAAGCCCCCCTCCCATCGTCCTAGGCAAATGTCTAGTTTGCCTAGTGGGCGAGCCGGCCCTTCATGTGGTGAAAAAGGGGAAAGCGCAGTGCTGTCTGAAAACGGCCAGATTGCTTCAGAGATGGCTCATTTAATGGAATGAAATTCGCTGTATGAAACCTCCCTCCCTATATCACCTTACATGGAACTGGACCAACAGCAGATAACATCCGGATTAGAACAGTAACGTGAAAGGGGCCTTAGACGTTGGGGCTGTCTAATGGCCAAGAAATGGCAAAGCAACTGCAGGATGGAGAGGAGAAAGTGGTGATAAGAAAGAATTGCTGTAACCTCCCAAGGGACTCCCGACAACTTTGCCAGCTCTCTAAGGAGAGCTATATTCTAGTCCAGTAACCTCTCTGGTGGACCTCCTGATGGCACCTGGGTTTTGGCCACTGTGTGGCACAGAATGTTGGACTGGATGGGCCATTGGCCTGAATCAACATGGCTTCTTTTATATTCTCACGTCTTATGTCTGGGGCAGTGATGCTCTGTATTCTTGGTGCTTGGGGGCAACAGTCAGAGGGTTCTGGCCCCACTGGTGGACCTCCTGAGGGCACCTGGGTTTTGGCCACTATATGACGCAGAGTATTGTATTGGATGGGCCATTGGCCTGACTCAACACGGCTTCTTTTATATTCTCATGTTTGGGGCAGCGATGCTCTGTCTTCTTGGTGCTTGGGGGGCAACAGTGGAATGGCTTCTGAAGGCCCTGCTGGTAGGCCTCCTAATGACATCTGGGTTTTGGCCATGTATGACACAAAGTGTTGGACTGAATGGTCTGTTGGCTTAATCCAACATGGCTTCTGTTATGTTCTTATGCAGTTGACCTGAGCTTTGCAGACCACCCGGTTTTCTTCCTTTTCATTCGGCACTCATGAGAGGAAGGCTCAAAAGAAGAAGAAGAAGATATTGGATTTATATCCCGCCCTCCACTCAGAAGAGTCTCAGAGCGGCTCACAATCTCCTTTACCTTCCTCCCCCACAACAGACACCCTGTGAGGTGGGTGGGGCTGGAGACGGCTCTCCCAGCAGTTGCCCTTTCAAGGACAACCTCTGCCAGAGCTACGGCTGACCCAAGGCCATGCTAGCAGGTGCAAGTGGAGGAGTGGAGAATCCAACCCAGTTCTCCCAGATAAGAGTCCGCACACTTAGCCACTACACCAAACTGGCTCTCCTTCTGCAGGGAAAACTCATCTCCTTTTGCAATCCAAGACAGCTGTACTGTGAGTCACGGAGACCCTGGCTCTGCTTAGAAGGCTAAAGTTGAAACTGCTCAAACCAAGCAGGTCCACTCAGTGCCTGAAAGGGAGACCTCTGGGGAATTCCATGTACACTTTCTTGAACATCAGGATGGAAGAAAGGCAGGGGAGAAATGGAATGGATAAATCTGTGAGCACCAAAAGGAAGCATAAGGTAAGGTTGGTGGCCCTAGCTGCATTCAAAGGATGGTTGCCATCCTCCAGGTGGGGCCTGGAAATCTCCCAGAATTATAACTGATCTCTTGGAGGAAATGGCTGTTTGGAGGGAAGAGTCTCTGGCATGTCACAGTCAGATCCCTCCTCTCTTTAAACCCACCCCTCACTAGGCTCCAAATCTCCAGGGATTTTCCAGCCTGAAATTGGCAAGCTAGGAGCTGTGTTGGAAGGAGTGCCTTGAGGCTTTGAGAGCCATAGGGCTGCCAGGTCCAATTCAAGAAATATCTGGGGACTTTGGGGGTGGAGCCAGGAGCAAGGTGGTGACAAGTGTCACTGAAAGGGAGTTCTGGCCTTCAAATTTAAGGGACCGCACACCTTTTAAATGCCTTCCCTCCATTGGAAATAATGAAGGATGGGGCACTTTCTTTGGGGGCTCATAGAGCTGGACCTCCTGGTCCAATCGTTTTGAAACTTGGAGAGTATTTTGAGGAGAGGCATCAGATGCTATGCAGAAAATGTGGTCCCTCTACCTCAAAAAACAACCCACCCAGAGCCCCAGATAACCACAGATCAATTTCCCATTATATCCTATGGGAATTGATCTCCACAAGGAATAATGGAATGCCCAGTGAACATTTCCCTTCCCCGCTTTCTGGTGACCCTAAAGTGGGAGGAGGGCCTCCAATCTGGGGGATCCCCTGGCCCCACCTGGAGACTGGCAAACCTAGAGCCAGGCCTGATTTTTTTTAAATGTCTTTTCCCCTGCTGGAGCTAATATTTCCGCAAGGAGGAAGATTCCTTAGGATTGCCAAAGTTTCCCCCGGCTACCAGTGGAAGACGAGAGGCCCAACGGAGCAGCTATCTGCGATGCTCTTGTCCCGATCAAAACTGCCCTCTCCCCCTCCGTAGGTCTTAGAGCTGCAAGTACCTTTTGAGCAGGGCTTTTTTTGAGCAGGAACACACAGGAATGCAGCCCCAGCTGGCTTTGTGTGGGGGTTGTGGCCTAATATGCAAATGAGTTCCTGCTGGGGGGTTTTTGTAGAAACCCCAGGCCTTCATTTCAGCACCAGGGCTTTTTTTTTGGTAGCAGGAACTCCTTTGCATATTAGGCCACACACCCCAGATGAAAGAAGAGCCCTGTAAGCTCTGGGAGGATTGGCTACATCAGAGGGGCGCGGGCTAATATGCCAAGGAGTTCCTGCTACAAAAAAAGCCCCGTTCGGCGCCAACGTGTGTACGTTCCCTGTCCATCAGCTTTAGGGGCCTGGCAATCTCAGCTCCTCCCGCTTTATTTTAAAAAGGTGGCTAATAACTAACTTTGCGGCGTGGAGAGAGAGCAAGAGAGACAGAGAGAGAGAGGGAGAAAGTGCCAGCTGCGAAAGCAGAGCAGCCAATTAAGGGAAACAACTTTGTTTCTACAAGATCGTGCGTTTTCCGGCCGCATGAAATGCTCTTTTGTTCTGCGCGGCCATATTCCCCACGTGCCCCAGGCTGAGCCAGGCGCGGCGGGAGTGGCAGACTCTGCTGTAACGGAATGTACATAAATCACAGGGAATTAGAATCACACCTTCTGCCATAGGTACGGCCCAGGCTTCCTCGACAATCATTGGGTGGAATCGTCAAAAACACGGCGCTTGTGCCCTGTGGGGTCGCAGTGCTCTGTCCGGCTTCTGCAGCTTCCTGTCGCGGAACCGGGAAAGAGAACCCACAAAGAAGGCTTGCAGAGGAGCTGGCGTGAGCTCTCAATGGCTCCTTTTGAGTTTTCTACCTGGCTGGCCCTTTATAAGGACCGTTCACGTTGAGTGGGGGGGTGGGGGCATGGCCTATAAGAAGAAATAAAAAACATATTCAACCAAACATTGTGGCTGCTGGAAAAAAGGATATCTATTTATCCTGCTTTTTGTCTGACATTCCTAAACATTGCTGTCGCAAACAATCCAATAAAATGATGATGATGATGATGATGATGATGATGATGATGATGATGATGATGATGATGATGATGATGATATTGGATTTATATCCCGCCCTCCACTCCAAAGAGTCTCAGAGCGGCTCACAATCTCCTTTCCCTTCCTCCCCCACAACAGACACCCTGTGAGGTAGATGAAGATATTGGATTTATATCCCGCCCTCCATTCGAAAGAGTCTCAGAGCGGCTCACAATCTCCTTTCCCTTCCTCCCCCACAACAGACACCCTGTGAGGTAGATGAAGATATTGGATTTATATCCCGCCCTCCACTCCGAAGAGTCTCAGAGCGGCTCACAATCTCCTTTACCTTCCTCCCCCACAACAGTCACCCTGTGAGGTGGGTGGGGCTGGAGAGGGCTCTCACAGCAGCTGCCCTTTCAAGGACAACCTCTGCCAGAGCTATGGCTGACCCAAGGCCATTCCAGCAGGTGCAAGTGGAGGAGTGGGGAATCAAACCTGGTTCTCCCAGATAAGAGTCCACACACTTAACCACTACACCAAACTGGCTCAACAAATGTGTTGTATGTAGCCGTTAGAGCAGGGGTGACCAAACTTGCTTAACTTAAGAGCCACACAGAATAAATGCCAGATGTCTGAGAGCCGCAAGCCATGAACGCTAGATGTTTGAGAGCTGCAAGGAAAGAAGGAAGGCAAATAGATGGAAGAAAGAGAGGTAGAAAGAAAGCAACTTTAAATGCATCCCCCAAGTCGCCAGCTGGCTTGACCGGGAGAGGTGATTTAAAGAGACAAATGCCTTCTCCACGCTGGCTGACGAGGCGGTGGAGGCGTTGAGAGCCGCACAGTATGTGTAAAACAGCCACTGTTTGGCCACCCCTGCATTAGAGTTTGCACGGGACAGTCAATAAAAAAACAAATCTAGAATCCTGTGCAATATTCCAGGTAAGCTGGATTGGTTAAGGGAAATTTGGGAGACAGTGAAGTTAGTCAGGCTTACTGCTGTGGTTAATAAGAAAGAAACCAAAGGCTGGGCAGTGTATTGGATTCCACTACTGTGTTATGTCAAAAGGATGACTTGTGAGGGGAAAAAAAGGAGCTGAGTTTTGTGTATTGGTCTGTTTTGAATTATATTTGGTAATGTAAGCAGCTCCTTATTTTGTAGACTACCATGTATGTAACAAAACAAATTATTTTTCAGAAGTAGCCATTTGAAAGCCATCACCTTCGTTCTGTTGTTGAAGGCGAGAGTTCATTTGTTGTTGTAGATTTTCTGGGCTGTATGGCCGTGATCTTACCCTAGTAGTACCTGACGTTTCACCAGCAGCTGTGACTGGCATCCTCAGAGGTATAACCAGGGCCTTTTTTTTGTAGAAAAAGCCCAGCAGGAACTCATCTGCATGTTAGACCACACCCCCTGGCATCACCATTGTTTCACACAAGGCTTTTTTGTAGAAAAAGCCCAGCAGGAACTCATTTGCATATCAGACCACATCCCCTGACGTCGAGCCAGCCAGAACTGCGTTCCTGCTCAAAAAAAAAAAAAGAGCGCTGGGTACAACACAGAAAGATGGAGTTCTCTCTCTGTGACTTTGACACAAAGGGCGTTTTCGCACTCGCCTTCAGCCGGCGCGACCCCCCTCTTCACCGCGCAGGATCTGCGCGGATTTCACACTAAATGCCGCGGAGCAGCCAGAAGAGCCGGAAACTCCCGTCGCAAAAGCCGCGCAAACGGAAACTGCTTTTTGGCGGTTTATGTTTGAGCGGCTTTTGCGCCGGGAGCTTCCAGCTCTTCCAGCTGCTCCGCAGCATTTAGTGCGAAATCCGCGCAGATCCTGCGCGGTGAAGAGGCGGGTCGCGCCGGCTGAAGGTGAGTGCGAAAACGCCCAAAGAGAACTCCATCTTTCTGTGTTATATTGCTGAGGATGCTGGTCACAGCTGCCCGTGAAACGTCAGATGCTGCTATGCCAAGACCACGGCCATACAGCCTGGAAAATCTACAATATCACCTTCACGTTTTGCTTGTGGGTTCCCCTGAGGTGTTTGGTTGGCCACTGAGGGAAACAGGACACTGGACAAGATGGACTTTGGTCCAATCCAGCAGGTTTCTTCTTATGACAGAACTGGTCCCTTTTTTCCTTGTAATGAGTTATTTCCCATAGGAAACAGCAACCAAAGCCAAGGGTCGCTTGTGCAGGCCGCGCTGTGTGCCTGAATGAATTTCAATTAATCTCGTCTTAAGTTTCAAAGAAATGTGTTGGAGGGAAAAGGGCTTCTGGAGGCAGCTGCAGCCAACAGCAAGTATGCTTAAGAAAAACATGAGGGGAAAGACGTTTCGGGTGTCGGATGTAAGATCCTTTTCATGTATATTGGAAATATCTGTGCATTGTAAAATTTTGGAAACAGAGCCTAGAAATTATCGCAGAAATGGGATAGGTTACCCTGTAGGATCCAAAAACAATATTTGGGGGGTATATCTGAAGAACTCGTTTGAAGGCGATAATTATAAATTAATTGCAGGTCTTTGGACAACAACCAGCAGAGCACAACTTGGCAAGGGGGCATCTTCCCCATCGATTGTGGGCTGGTTTAAGAGCATCGGGACGCACAACGGTTGTGAGAGGAGTTCTGAGGCCTTCCCCTCTGACAGACTGCTTCTCGACATTGGCTGCAGCCCACACCCACTGTCCCCAGAATCGAGAGAGAAAGAAATTTCCCCTTAGGGGCCTTGTTCTTCCGCCAACTCCCTCCCTCACAGCCTGTGGAGGATAGCTGGATGCCATCTTTGTCAATCCCATCACGGTGGCTTTAAAGGTGGCCCGCCACCTTGGGCGAGGGGCCAGTCAATCAGCAGTCAGAGCCATGACATGCCCCCCTGCCAAGCCATACCACGTCACAGCCAATCAGCTCTGACGATTACTCATAAGAACATAAGAGAAGCCATGTTGGATCAGGCCAATGGCCCATCCAGTCCAACACTCTGTGTCACATAAGAACATAAGAGAAGCCATGTTGGATCAGGCCAATGGCCCATCCAGTCCAACACTCTGTGTCACACAGTGGCCAAAACAAAAAATTATATGTGTGTGTGTGTGTGTGTGTGTATAAATACACACGCGCGCACACACACACACTGTGGCTAATAGCCACTGATGGACCTCTGCTCCATATTTTTATCTAACCCCCTCTTGAAGCTGTCTATGCTTGTAGCTGCCATCACCTCCTGTTGAGTGAATCCACATGTTAATCACCCTTTGGGTGAAGAAGGACTTCCTTTTATCCATTTTAACCTGACTGCTCAGCAATTTCATCGAATGCCCATGAGTTCTTGTATTGTGAGAAAGGGAGAAAAGTACTTCTCTACTTTCTCCATCCCATGCATAATCTTGTAAACTTCTGTCAAGTCACCCCGCAGTCGACGTTTCTCCAAGCTAAAGAGCCCCAAGAGTTTTAACCTTTCTTCATAGTGAAAATGTTCCAACCCTTTAATCATTCTAGTGTGACAGGGAAAATTTTCAGATATTGGAATAGAGAGGAAGATGCAAACCTATAACAGGAAACATATGGCAGCAACAGCTTTTACAGAACTTCTGAGAAGACAACTTCTCCCCGAGACAGGGTCCCCCCACCAATTATTCCAGAGGCCTTCCTGCCCCCCAGAAAGTGGTAACATAGAAGAAGATATTGGATTTATATCCTGTCCTTCACTCTGAATCTCATAGTCTCAGAGCGGCTTACAATCTCCTTTACCTTCCTCCCCCCACAAGAGACACTCTGTGAGGCAGGTGGGGCTGAGAGAGCTCTCCCAGAAGCTTCCCTTTCAAGGACAACTCCTGCGAGAACTATGGCTTACCCAACAGGTGCAAATTGAAGAGTGGGAAATCAAACCCGGTTCTCCCAGATAAGAGTCCGCGCACTTCACCACTACACCAAACTAGCTGAGTCAGAGTCTGAAGAGGAAGAGGCTTCAGCCTCTTGGGCCTCTTCCTGGGCATTGCAAGGTATTGAAGAGCCAGTATGGTGCAGTGATCAAGAGTGTCAGATGAATATCTGGGAAATCCAGGTTTGAATCCCCACTCCTGCCATGGAAGCTCACTGGGTGACCTTGGGCTAGTCACACTCTCTCATCCATACCTGCCTCACAGGGTTGTTGTGAGGGTAAAATGGAGGCGAGGAGAATGATGTAAGACACCTTGGGTCCCCATGGAGGAGAAAGGCGGGGTACAAATGAAATTAGATAAAATTCTAGAATTGCCTTGTGTGTAGTCTCCTAGGGTGGGCCCTGGACCTCAGCTCCTGCTTGAATGCATCCTCAACCAGGCAGAAACATAATGCAACATGGGAAGTGTGTGTGTGAGTTGTTCTGCTCCCCAGATTCCTACACTGCAAAATTAGAACTCATTTGTCGCCTCTTCTAGTTCTTTTACTGGTTGCACCAGACAAACTGGAAGTTTGCTGTTATTTTGCTGGCACTCAGTTTTATGTTGTTGCACTGAAATCCAGAACGATGGTTCCACTGGGAAGCAGTTGCTACTCAAGAGTAATTATTGGACTGTTGTACAGGCAGCTCTGCTTACTCAGGGCCCCTCCAGAAAAACCTTCCATGTCGGGTAACAAACTCTGGCATTTATAGCTTCTATGCGGCGCAGGTGACCTTTCTTGAATTATGCATGGTCAGAAAAGAAAAGAGCGCTAATAAAGGGGCGTTGGTGATGGGGTTTTGTTTTTGTTAAAACACACACACACTAAAAAAATCCAGCTCTTTTGAAGTGCATTTTGAGCCAAGTTCAACTTTTGACATACTGTTGAAATTCAGACAGAATTAATTCCACTTAGGTTTGCAAATAGTGCGAGATGTTATTTTCCCAGCCTTTTCCCCTCATCCCATCTCCCCCCACTCCATCCCCATTTCCTGGCCTGCTGCCTTTCCACGTTGGTGGAAACACCAAGGAGGGGGGGGGGCAGAAGGGAAAAGAGCTGGTGGTGCTCAAAGGAGGAACAACGGAGCAATAATTCATTCCAAGCGGGGAAGGAAAGCCTTTTCCTCATGAAACATGAACCAGTTTCTCCCACTGTGGTGAGAATTAAGTGCTGGATTCAGTGGATCTGGATCAAGTGCTCCACTAAACTCACAATCCAAGACCAATTTGGGCCTCTGTTGCTGATGGTTAAGCCTAGCCTCGCCCTTTCTCATCAGATCTTGGAAGCTAAGCAGGGTCAGCCCTGGTTAGAATTTGGATGGGAGACCTCCACAAGATACCAGGGTTGTGAAAGGAGGAAGGCAATGACAAACCACCCCTGAACATCTCTTGTCATGAAAACCCCACAGGCCCATCACCTAGGGTTACCAAGCCCCCCCCACCCCACTGAGCCTCCAGCGAGAGGCTTGTTTTGCGTGCGCAAAGCGTACACGGCACAATGATGTCACCTGTGAGTGATGTCATCGCGCCGGCAACGATGCACACCAGCCGCTCTAGGCATTTCCAGGAAAACGCTATGGTTTTCCCAGACGCTCTAGCATTTTGGGAGGAGAAAGCTCTATGGTACCATAGAGTTTGCCCAGAACCGCCAAGAGCAGCCGGCAGGCGATGTCGCTGGCCTGATGACATCACTCGCGGGTGGCATCATCGTGCCGGCGAAGTCGGGGGAGGTTTCTCCTGCCGGCCCAGTATGGGCCGGTGGGTTGGGAACCTCCCGGGTGGAAGAACCCCTGCCTGGACTGTGGGCTTGGTAGCTCTACTGTCACCGTAAGTCAGCTGTGACTGACCCGTGGGGTGTTCAAGACAAGAGGCACTTTCCACAATTGTATTTAGTGCTCCGTCTTTAGTGCCTAGTGATTGTATTTAGTCTTAGTCTGAGAGCCAGTTTGGCGTAGTGGTGAAGTGTGGGGACTCTGATCTGGGAGAACCGGGTTTGATTCCCCACTCCTCCACTTGCACCTGCTGGAGTGGCCTTGGGTCAGCCATAGCTCTCTTATCTGGGAGAACCGGGTTTGATTCCCCACTCCTCCACTTGCAGCTGCTGGAATGGCCTTGGGTCAGCCATAGCTCTCTTATCTGGGAGAACCGGGTTCGATTCCCCACTCCTCCACTTGCAGCTGCTGGAATGGCCTTGGGTCAGCCATAGCTCTCTTATCTGGGAGAACTGGGTTTGATTCCCCACTCCTCCACTTGCAGCTGCTGGAATGGCCTTGGGTCAGCCATAGCTCTCATAGGAGTTGTCCTTGAAAGGGCAGCTTCTGGGATAGCTCTCTCAGCCCCACCTACCTCATAGGGTGTTTGTTGTGGGATAAAGGAGATTGTGACCGCTCTGAGATTCAGAGTACAGGGCAGGATACAAATCCAATATCTCCTTCTTCTTCTTCCTTACGAGAACTCAGTAGAAAAGAACGAGAGTCCAGAAGCACCATAAAGACTAACCAAATCTGTGGCAGGGGAGGAGCTGTTGTGAGTCACGGCTCACTTCTTCTTATACAACTAGAAGGGGAGTGATTTCAGCTGCCAAATGGCCTAGCAGGCAATCGACAATAGCAGGTGTTGATTGGGGTAGGTGTGATATGCAGAGAGGTCGTAGGCATGGAGCAATCAGACAACTGCTCTTGAGAGAACAGCTCTGGAAGAACTTGCGATTGACCCTGGGACTTATTTTATTTATTTATTTGCGTTAAATTTCTATCCCGCCCTCTCCGCAAGCAGATTCAGGGTGGCTAACGGTCAATTTAGATATCTGCATTTAAGAAGAAGAAGATATTGGATTTATATCCCGCCCTCCACTCCGAAGAGTCTCAGAGCGGCTCACAATCTCCTTTCCCTTTCTCCCCCACAACAGACACCCTGTGAGGTGGGTGGGGCTGAAGAGGGCTTTCTCAGCAGCTGCCCTTTCAAGGACAACTCCTGCGAGAGCTATGGCTGACCCAAGGCCATTCCAGCAGGTGCAAGTGGAGGAGTGGGGAATCAAACCCAGTTCTCCCAGATAAGAGTTCGCACACTTAACCACTACACCAAACTGGCTTAAATTTTACAATTTAAAAACCAATAAAATACAATTACAGTCAAAACATTCTAAGAAAACATTCTACAGTGCTGTCTTTAATATAGGCGGATTCTTTTCCTGATGGTGATCATATAGTAATCATAGCTATTTAGAGATGTGGGGTGGCAGTCTTCTCCCGGGTCAGTCGGAACAGTTCTGTCTTGCAAGCCCTGCGTAAGGTAGAAAGATCCTGCAGGGCCCTTATAGCCTCCGGGAGGGCATTCCACATTCCTGGTGCTGCCACCGAGAAGGCCCTAGCCCTTGTGGAGTATAATCTGGCCTCCTTTGGTCCAGGGATGGACAGTAGATTTTGTGTCCCTGAACGCAGTGCTCACTGGGGAACAGGCGGTCCCGTAAATAGGCAGGCCTTTGACCATAAAGGGCTTTAACGGTCAATACCAACGCCTTGAAATGGACTCGGAACACAATAGGTAGCCAGTGCAGCTTTTTCAGCACTGGCTGAATGTGCTCCCAAAGAGGGAGCCCCATTAACAGCCACGCCGCAGCGTTCTGCACTAGCTGTAGTTTCTGAGTCATTTCTCCTAGACTGTATGGCAGAGGTGGTGTTATGGATTGGTACTGGAATGTTCCTGGTTGTGCTACCAGAGACTTTGCCGAGCTTGAGGTTCCAGAACAGGGGTGTCAAACATGCATCCTGAGGGCTGAATATGGCCGAGGACCTGCCTACCTTAGGGACCGTCTTTCCCCATACAAACCCCAGAGAGCGCTGAGGTCAGCTGGGAAGAACCCGCTAACTATCCCCGGGCCGAGAGAGGTAAAGCTTCAGAGCACCCGTGATAGGGCTTTCTCTGTTATGGCTCCACGCCTATGGAACCAGCTTCCAGAGGATATGCGGGCCCTGCGGGAATTTGAACAGTTCCGCAGGGCCCTTTTTCGATTGGCCTTCACCGACTAAGGGGGAAACTGCTAATGAAATCTGTATAATAGCACCAGTATATTAATTTTATTGATTTTAGAGTTTAGTAGAATTTTAATTAATGTGTTAATTAGTCTTGTTTAAATACCTTGTAAACTAATGTATTGATTGTGTTGTTAGCCGCCCTGAGCCTGCTTCGGCGGGGAGGGCGGGATATAAATAAAATTGATATGATATGATATGAATCAGGCCCCTGAGCAACTGACTGTCATCTGCTTCCTTCTGCATCACAGCTCTATTTTCTCCATTGGCTGAAGCTCCTCCCTTGGGGAGGAAGGGGGGGGGGAAGGCAGAGCTTGCCTTGCCAGGCTTTCTCAATTGCAGAGCAGAGCTACTGAGCCAAGCCTCTCTCCCTTCTAATGGCTGAGGCTCCTCCCCCTCCTGGTTCCTTGGGGAAAGAAGGAAAGAGCCACAGCTTCCTTTGCCCAGTTCCCTGGATCCCATGGGAGAAATACAAAGAAAACACCTTTAAGACCGAGTACTAATGTTTTAATTTTTTAAAAAATTGTGTTTGTCTTTATAAAGTTTATATCTCTGCTAAAAGGTAAAGGTAGTCCCTGTGCAAGCACCAGTCATTTTCGACTCTGGGGTGACATTGCTTTTGCAAAGTTTTCACGGCAGACTTTTTACAGAGTGGTTTGCCATTGCCTTCCCCAGTCCTCTACACTTTCCCCCCACTCATTTTACCGATCTCGGAAGGACAGAAGGCTGAGTCAACCTGGAGCCGGCTACCTGAACCAGCTTCTGCTGGGATCGAACTCAGGTCGTGAGCAGCGGGCTCCGACTGCAGTACTGCAGCTTTACCTCTCTGTGCCACGGGGCTCTTATATTCTTATATTTGCAGTACTGTAATCACTAATACAGCCGCCCTGAGCCACTTGTGGGAAGGGCGGGATATAAATCCTAAATAAATAAATAATAAAGAGCTGTAATCACTCTACTACAAGCCTCCTCGTCCAGTATAGGTGGCCAAACTTGCTTAACATAAGAGCCACACAGAATAAACGTCAGATGTTTGAGAGCTGAAAGGAAGGCAAATAGATGGAGGGAGGGAGAGGTGGAAAGAAAGCAACTCTAAAGGCATTCTCAAAGCTCCCGGCTGGCTTGGCTTGGAGAAGTGATGTAAAGAGAATGATGCCTTCCCCAAGCCGTCTGACATGATGGTGGTGGCTGCAAAGGCCACATAATGTGTGTGAAAGAGCCACAGTTTGGCCAGCCCGCTCTACGGTATCCCTCAAAAGCTGCCATTTACTCCAGGAAAACTGAACTCTGGAGATTGGCTGTAATTCCAGGAGAACTCCAGGCTGCACCTGGAGGTTGGTAACCATACCTAGGGATGAAAAGGATGCCAGAAAAAGTTTGCAGGGTGAGGTGGGGAAGGGCGTGGGGAGGTTCCTTTCATCCGAAGAGCCTTCCAGCACACCCTAGGCTGCCGGCAGTCTCTAATGTGCAGTAATTAACTTCAGATTTCTGAAGGCTCTTTTACAAAGCTTTCCAGCTTCAGAGGACTCCGGCGTCCCGGCTGGCCTCTCCAACTAAACGGCAATTCTTTAAAAACAAAGAACAGCGGAGCGGATTTATTTGTTTTATGTCGGGCGCTCATGAAACGGTACATCTTGAAAAACGAGCCGACAAGGTTGTGTTCGTTAGATATTGTTCTTGCTGTGTGGCTATGCAGAGCAACAATGGTCTTTTGTCGGGGCGACTGACCCTGGCTTTATTTCTGGAGGATTCTGCGTTTTGTAAATATGTATCGGCAGGGCTTTTTTTGTAGCAGGACCTCCTCTGCATATTAGGCCACACAGCCCTGATGCAGCCAATCCTCCAAGAGCTTACAGGGCTCTTCGTACAGGGTCAACTGTAAGCTCCAGGAGGATTGGCTGCATTAGGGGTGTGTGGCCTAATATGCAAAGGAGTTCCTGCTACCATTACTATTGGTTTACTTAGATTCCGTTTCCACTGGACTCTCTGCCAGCAACACTCAGTGTGGTGCGGTGTAGTGGTTAGAGCAGGGGGCCCCAACAGTCTGCACCCTGGGGCCCAATGATGTCTTTCCTGGTGCCCTCCAAGTGTTTTTAGAAATTGGAAGTGGCCAAGTGGGGCTCCTACCCAGGAGGGCTTATGATTGGCCACTGGAAATGTGATTGGCAGTACAGGTTAAAATATCGTTGTTTTAGCAGCAGCTGCCACCAGTGTTGGTTTGATTCTCTTTCACTCCTCTGAGAGCCAGTTTGGTGTAGTGGTTAAGTGCGTAGACTCTTATCTGGGAGAACTGAGTTTGATTCCCCACTCCTGCACATGCACCTGCTGATGTGACCTTGAGCCAGTCACAAGTTCTCACAGAGCTGTTCCTCCCAGCAGCCGTTTCTGTCAGAACTCTCTCAGCCCCACCTACCTGTCAGAAATGTCTCATTGAAGTTATTACCGTGTTGCATTTACTAACCCTATGCTGAAATAAACCATTGTGCCACTAACACCTGAGCCCTGCAAGAGAAGGAGGAAGGGTGGGAACGGAGGTGCCACGGCCCTGGAGGCCAGCACAACCTTTGATGTGCAAAAACGCCAAGCTCGCCTCGCTGGCGCCTCCCGAGCAAAGCAAGGACACCACCGGGGGGGGGGGGGGGGAGAGACCGGCCGTCCCCGGCAACTGATAAGCCGGCATGGGAAGAAGTTACTTGCAGGGCCAAATGCCTTTTATTATGGGAACTAGTTTAAAGCCCATTCTTTTGAAGTGTATGTATAAATGTCAAGAGTTGGAACTACCCGTTATCAGTTTCAATCCTCCCTTAGTAGAGAGTAACATTGCTGTAATCAATAAATGAAACAATCAGAACAATCAGCACAGTCAACAACCATCTTCCTTATCTTCAAACCCCTTCCAGCCCTCCCAGCAATTAACACAGAACAATGGTCACATTCAACAGCCAGTTTCCTTATCACTACCCTTCCAGGAAGCCCCACCAAACAATGGGCACATCCACAAACCAATTGCCCTTTCATCACACCCCCTCCAGCCTAGAAATAGCAGCTCTCCAGCAGCCCTGGCCCCACTCAATGCACAGCAGCCGAGAAGGTCAGAGCGCCTGCTCCGGCTGCAACGCCACTGAGGATGTTCTCCGCAGCTGAGAACGAAACGTCTGGAAGGAAAACTTTCTCCAGTAGAACACGGCACTTGAGCCCGAAAGACTCTACAAACCCTAATGAAACTTAGCTTTGAAAGAAAGACAAGTCTGATTATTTTGAAACTTCAACGAACCCTTTGCTGACACTACCTCACAGAGTGTCTGTTGTGGGGAGGGGAAGGGAAAGGAGATTGTCAACCACTCTGAGAGTCCTTTAGTAGTGAAGGGTGGGGTATAAATCCAATCTTCTCTTCTCAGGGCTTTTTGGTGGAAAAAGCACAGCAGGAATTCATTAGCATATTAGTGAGAACTACAGCGCTATGAAGAGTGACTAAGAGCTGTGTAAAGCCGGAGTAAGGACTTTAAGAACCACTGGTTTGATTCTTAGTTGCGGCCCAGAAGAGGGATAACAGAAACATGAATTCAACCTAGGATTCATGTTGCCGCCTATTTTTTGAAAGAAATACAGCTACTTTACGGTCCACAAATGCTACCTGACAACATCACCCATCAGAAAAGAAAAGTTGGCAACCGGATTTTGCGCTGAATATTTAAATTGTGGAGGGATGGCTGCAGGACACACTAATTGCAAGTGCATGGGACCATGACTTTAAGAACTTTGATAAGGGCTTATGTTCTAAATGCAATGCTATTAATAATGTATGTGATATATGAGAAGCATAATATGCTCTTTTGATGTGTTCTATGAATGCAATAGAATTTGGTTTGCAAAGGATTTAAGTCAGGGGTGTCAAACATGCAGTTTAGGGGCTGAATCAGGCCCCTGAAAGGCTCCTATCAGACCCCCCCCCCAAGCAACTGGCTGTAATTTGCTTCCTTCTCCCTATATCTTGCTTCCTTCTGCTTGCTCAGGAGCTACTGAGCAAAACCTCTATTTTCTCTGTTGGCTGAAGCTCCTCCCTTTGGGAGGAATAGCTTGCTTTGCCAGGCTCTCTAAATTGCACAGCAGAACTACTGAGCCCAGCCTCTCTTCCTTCTATTGGCTAAGGCTCCTCCCCCCACCCCGGTCTCCTGGAGAAGGCAGGAAAGAGCCAGAGCTTCCAATGCCCAGTTCCCTGGACCCCATGAGAGAAATACAAAGAAAGCATCTTTAAGACCAATGAGTGCTATTGTTTTAATCAGGTTTTAAGTTTTTAAATATATATATTTGTGTTTCTCTGTGTTCTTTATAAAAGTTATATCTCTGCTACCTAATAATAATAATAATAATAATATTTTAATTTTTATATCCCGCCCTCCCCGCCAGGCGGGGCTCAGGGCGGCTAACAGACATGGGGGTCCCATGATTCACATTAAACAATATAACAGGCATGGGAGTCCCATGATTCACATAAAACATAGCAATTTAAACATTAATTACAAATAAGTTATTTAAAATACATAAAACATATAAAATAGGTGCTAAAATAATATAGTCCTGATGTATATGAGATGGCTAAATATCTGTTCGTTCGTTATCAGGTTCTGTCTCAGATACCACAAGATGTCTCAAATGCCAACTGAAAAAGAAATGTTTTGCAAGCCCTGCGGAATTGGTTCAGGTCCCGCAGGGCTCGCACCATCTCTGGAAGGTCATTCCACCAGCGGGGGGCTATCACCGAGAAGGCCTGCTCCCTAGTGGCCTTCAGCCTAACTTCTTTTGGCCCAGGGATTGTTAATAAATTCTGGGAACCAGACCTCAGTGCTCTCCGGGGTACATATGGGGAGAGGCGGTCCTTTAGGTAGGCAGGTCCTCGGCCATATAGGGCTTTAAAGGTAATAACCAGCACCTTATAGCGAACACGGTAGACAACCGGCAGCCAGTGCAGGTTGCGCAGCCCAGGCCGTGCAGGCTCCCACCGTGGTAGTCCCTCCAACAGCCTGGCCGCCGCGTTCTGGACTACCTGGAGTCTCCGTGTTCGGTACAAGGGCAGCCCCATGTAGAGGGCATTGCAGTAGTCTAACCTCGAAGTGACCGTTGCGTGGATCACAGTTGCTAGGTCGACGCGCTCCAGGAAGGGAGCCAGCTGCCTCGCCCTCTTAAGATGGAAGAAGGCAGATCTAGCAGTGGCAGCTACTTGGGCCTCCATTGATAGGGAGGACTCCAGTAGCACTCCCAGGCTCTTGACTTTGCGCACCGGTACCAGTGGCGCTCCGTCAAAGGCCGGTAAAGTAATCTCCCCTCTCGGTCCGCCGCGGCCCACGCAAAGGACCTCAGTCTTCGCCGGATTCAACTTCAGCCCGCTCAGCCTGAGCCAGTCAGCCACGGCTTGTAGTGCCCGGTCCAAATTTGCTGGGACATCACCAGCCCGGTCGCCCATCAATAGATAGAGCTGAGTGTCATCTGCATATTGATGGCAACCCAGCCCATACCTCCGTGCAATCTGGGCAAGGGGGCGCATAAAGATGTTAAACAGCATCGGGGAGAGGACTGCTCCCTGAGGCACTCCGCAATCGAGTGGGTACCTCTGGGACAGTTCCCCCCCAATTGCCACCCTTTGTCCCCGACCCTCAAGAAAGGAGGAGAGCCACTGTAAGGCTAGCCCCCGAATTCCTGCGTCGGCGAGGCGGCGGGTCAGCAGCCGGTGGTCGACCATATCGAACGCCGCCGATAGGTCTAACAACAGCAATACTGCCGAGCCGCCTCGATCCAGTTGCCGTCGGAGGTCATCCATGAGGGCGACCAGGACTGTTTCTGTCCCATGGCCCGGGCGGAAGCCAGACTGGCATGGGTCTAGGACGGAAGCGTCCTCCAGAAATTCCTGTAACTGCACTGCCACGGCCCTCTCGATAATTTTGCCTAAAAAGGGCAAATTTGAGACCGGCCGGTAGTGTGCCAATTCGGCCGGGTCTGATGACGGTTTTTTCAGGAGAGGGCGGACCAATGCCTCTTTCAGAGGTGTTGGGAAAACACCTTCTGAAAGGGATCGATTTATAATATCCCGTATAGGATATCTTAGTTCCTCCTGGCAGGCCTTAATTAGCCAGGAGGGGCAAGGGTCCAGACCGCAAGTCGTGGAGCGTGCAGTGGCAAGAATTCTGTCGACTTCCTCCAAGCTGAGCGGGTCGAAGCAATCCAGAGTTGAATCAGAAGACACGCATTGGGCTTCGGGTCCACTTACTGCCTCCAAATTGGCGGGGCAGTCCTTGCGGAGCGATTGGACCTTATCCACAAAGAATTTCGCAAAAGCCTCGCAGCCAATTTCCAATTCCTTAGCTTTAGAATTGCCTTGAGGCAATGTAGTCAAATTCCGAATTATTCTAAATAATTGGGCTGGGCGCGAATTTGCGGATGCAATCCTAGCCGCAAAGTATGTTTTCTTTGCGGCCTTGATTGCCATCTCATAGGACTTCATAAACTTCCTATAAGATGTTCTAGTCGCCTCGTCACGAGTGCGTCGCCATTGCCTCTCTAGCCGTCTAAGGCCTTGTTTCAGCTGGCGTAATTCCGGGGTGTACCACGGAGCCAGCTTAATCCGAGGTCGCAGAGGGCGCCGAGGTGTCGCAGAGGGCGCTGAGGGCGCAGAGGGCAACCTAGAGTTGCCAAGTCCAATTTCAGAAATATCTGGGGACTTTGGGGGTGGAGCTAGGGGGGAGGGGGGGAAACGGCGCCAAGAGCGTGGCGAGCCACCCCATCTCGGAGCGGGCGGCCGCTGCGCTGCTGCCGCCGCCTCTTCTCCGCTCACCGTAGCTGCTCCTCCGAGATGGGCTCAGGCTGAGCCCATCTCGGAGGAGCAGCTAAGATGAATCCGAGAAGAGGCGGCGGCAGCGCAGCGCCATCGCCCGCTCCGCCTCTGAGGTAAAATCAGAGAAGGGGAGGGTGGAGGCAGGCCAGGAGCGTGGCGAGCCGCGAGTCCGGGTCCTAGGACCCAGATTCGCGACTCGCCACGCTCCTGGCCTGCCTCCACCCTCCCCTTCTCTGATTTTACCTCAGAGGCGGAGCAGGCGATGGCGCTGCGCTGCCGCCGCCTCTTCTTGGCTTCATCTTAGCTGCTCCTCCGAGATGGGCTCAGCCTGAGCCCATCTCAGAGGAGCAGCTACGGTGAGTGGAGAAGAGGCAGCAGCCGTGCAGCGGCGTCGTCCGCTCCGAGATGGGGCGGCTCGCCGCGCTCCTTGGCGCCGTTTTCCCCCCTCCCCCAGCTTCCGTTTTTTGGGGGGAGCGGGGGAAGAGGCTGGAAATCCTGGGGTCCCTCGCCAAGGCGGGAGGGTTGGGAAGCCTACTGCTACCTAATCTTAAATAGGTACCCACATGGCCTGGCCCGATATGGCCCGGCCCAACAAGGTCTCATTTATGTCAGATCCGGCCCTCATGACAAATGAGTTCGACACCCCTGATTTAAGTGGTCTTGAAGACTTTTTCACCAGCAACCTGCGTTGTTCAACCCACCTGGGAATTGGCAGCCTTAGGACTGAACCCAGGAGCATTTCTGTAGGCAGAGTCTCTGCTCAGTTCCCACCGAAGTTCTGCCGATCTTCACGTTTCTCGCCTATCCCATCTGCCAACTGGCAGGGCAGACCTGTTCCCATTTGTCTTGGCGGTGGTTCCGTGCCTTGAACAGCCCCCGGGCAGACCCAAATCAATAGGCATTGTTCAGCCACGCACAGAGATGTGGCTCCAGGGAAACTCTCCGCCTGTTGAGTTTGCACCTGTCCTGTGGCTGGAAGGAATCCCGCTCGGAAATTGAGGTGGCAAGTCCGGTCCCCTCTCCGTCAGAAAATGAACACATCGGAGGTTAGCGGTGCCAATATTTTGTTCCCTATAAAGGCTCCGGGATTAACCAATATGGCAAGAGGCCCTCTGGCTTCGGGGGATCTGCATCAAGGGCTGGCGGTAGTCTATATCACCTGCAAAACCGAACGCCTGCTTGCCCAATTTTACAAGCGGCAGAATACAGCTTGGAGTTTGCTTAAAACAACAAACAAATGATTATGTCTTTCTTCTCTTCCTATGTAATCTGCCTGTTTTGCAGGGAGATAACCATCAAGATGCAAACACTGCTCTTGAATTGTTTAACTATGCAAAGCGGCATCGAATCCTTATCCCTACATGCCCTGTTTATGAGTCAGGGTGCAGTCTTGGAAGACTGGGAGTTTCAGCTCACATAGGATCAGGGTTTTGTGCAGGAATGCAGTTCTGGCTGGCTTGGCATCAAGGGGTGTGGCCTAATATGCAAATGAATTCCTGCCGGGCTTTCGCTACAAAAAAGCCCTGCGTGAATCGATGGTGACAGCGGGGGTGTGTGGCCTAATATGCAAATGAGTTCCTGCTGGGCTCCCCCCCCACCCCAAAATCATTCCTGTCAAATCTACATTTCTGAGCAACTTGTAAATTCTGCACACTAGAAATTCAAAGTACGGGGACATGATATGAAGCTGTATGGCTAAGAAACATTGTTAATTGGGATCCTGGGATGAAAGAAAATGTGTATTGAAATTTATGAATATAAAGCATTATGTAAGTGTGAAAGAACTGAATGAGAGAATTGTCCTTGAGTGAAATAAGAAGGGCTTAGGGCTGAGGAAGGGCTACGCTCTGAAATGCGCTTTACATCTGGAATTTGCGAAGTGGTGTCATATTTAGATCTGGAGGCTACTGTACAACGTACCTGTTTCACAAAGAGAAAATACTTAAGACTTCTGTGATTGGACTGCATTACTAGAAGATTGTTCCGCTGCAAGGACTTTGTCTGCACATTGTGGAGTTTTCTTCTCCTTGTTATTGTTTATTACATATATTTCGCATAATTTGACCATAGAGTTGTACCGTTTTTTGAACACAGTCCTTTGCATTTTGGATTGAAGGTTTTAAGCGGGAAGGAGACAATCACTCAAAATGGATCTGACCCAGCTGGCAGCCGCCTTTCTGTCCTTCCCTTCTTCCCTGAAAGGACCTCTGGCTCCATCCCAACTTTAAGTACCTGCCACAGGTAAGTGATCTCATGAGCGAACAAGTTGATCTAATTAATTTTAAAAAAATCCTTTTAAATAATTCAATCTTGCAACGGTGCCAGAAACCCTGATGTATTATAGAGGCACGCCAAAGGCACTTTTAAAACATTTTAAAATGCAACGCAAGGTTGATTTGCTACTTAGTATGGGTGTGTGAACGCACTCTGTGGGGAAATGCATTTTGTTATGAAGCTGGGCTTTGCGGCAACACGATACTTGGTTTCGAAATGTTTTCTTGGTTAGCGGAAGCCAGGCAGGATGGGGGAAGCCCAGGGGTCATTTCTTAGAAAAAAAGGTGCCACAGCTCATTAGCACAACTCCTTTGCATATGTCATATACCGGTGACATCACTAGAAGAAGAAGACTGCAGATTTATACCCTGCCCTTCTCTCTAAATCAGAGACTCAGAGCAGCTTACAATCTCCTATATCTTCTCCCCCTGCAGCAGACACCCTGTGAGGAGGGTGGGGCTGAGAGGGCTCTCACAGCAGCTGCCCTTTCAAGGACAACCTCTGCCAGAGCTATGGCTGACTCAAGGCCATTCCAGCAGCTGCAAGTGGAGGAGTGGGGAATCAAACCCGGTTCTCCCAGATAAGAGAGCTATGGCTGACCCAAGGCCATGCTAGCAGGTGCAAGTGGAGGAGTGGGGAATCAAACCCGGTTCTCCCAGATAGAGAGCTGTGGCTGACCCAAGGCCATTCCAGCAGGTGCAAGCGGAGGAGTGGGGAATCACACCCGGTTCTCCCAGATAAGAGAGCTCTGGCTGACCCAAGGCCATTCCAGCAGGTGCAAGTGGAGGAGTGGGAATCAAACCCGGTTCTCCCAGATAAGAGAGCTATGGCTGACCCAAGGCCATTCCAGCAGCTGCAAGTGGAAGAGTGGGGAATCAAACCCGGTTCTCCCAGATAAGAGAGCTCTGGCTGACCCAAGGCCATTCCAGCAGCTGCAAGTGGAGGAGTGGGGAATCAAACCCGGTTCTCCCAGATAAGAGAGCTCTGGCTGACCCAAGGCCATTCCAGCAGGTGCAAGCGGAGAGTGGGGAATCACACCCGGTTCTCCCAGATAAGAGAGCTCTGGCTGACCCAAGGCCATTCCAGCAGGTGCAAGTGGAGGAGTGGGGAATCAAACCCGGTTCTCCCAGATAAGAGAGCTCTGGCTGACCCAATGGCCATTCCAGCAGGTGCAAGCGGAGGAGTGGGGAATCAAACCTGGTTCTCCCAGATAAGAGAGCTCTGGCTGACCCAAGGCCATTCCAGCAGGTGCAAGCGGAGGAGTGGGGAATCACACCCGGTTCTCCCAGATAAGAGAGCTCTGGCTGACCCAAGGCCATTCCAGCAGGTGCAAGCGGAGGAGTGGGGAATCACACCCGGTTCTCCCAGATAAGAGAGCTCTGGCTGACCCAAGGCCATTCCAGCAGGTGCAAGTGGAGGAGTGGGGAATCAAACCCGGTTCTCCCAGATAAGAGAGCTCTGGCTGACCCAAGGCCATTCCAGCAGGTGCAAGTGGAGGAGTGGGGAATCAAACCCGGTTCTCCCAGATAAGAGAGCTCTGGCTGACCCAAGGCCATTCCAGCAGGTGCAAGCGGAGGAGTGGGGAATCAAACCTGGTTCTCCCAGATAAGAGAGCTCTGGCTGACCCAAGGCCATTCCAGCAGGTGCAAGCGGAGGAGTGGGGAATCACACCCGGTTCTCCCAGATAAGAGAGCTCTGGCTGACCAAGGCCATTCCAGCAGGTGCAAGTGGAGGAGTGGGGAATCAAACCCGGTTCTCCCAGATAGAGAGCTCTGGCTGACCCAAGGCCATTCCAGCAGGTGCAAGTGGAGGAGTGGGGAATCAAACCCGGTTCTCCCAGATAAGAGAGCTATGGCTGACTCAAGGCCATTCCAGCAGGTGCAAGTGGAGGAGTGGGAATCAAACCCGGTTCTCCCAGATAAGAGAGCTATGGCTGACCCAAGGCCATTCCAGCAGGTGCAAGTGGAGGAGTGGGGAATCAAACCTGGTTCTCCCAGATAAGAGAGCTATGGCTGACCCAAGGCCATTCCAGCAGGTGCAAGTGGAGGAGTGGGGAATCAAACCCGGTTCTCCCAGATAAGAGAGCTCTGGCTGACCCAAGGCCATTCCAGCAGGTGCAAGCGGAGAGTGGGGGAATCAAACCTGGTTCTCCAGATAAGAGAGCTCTGGCTGACCCAAGGCCATTCCAGCAGGTGCAAGCGGAGGAGTGGGGAATCAAACCTGGTTCTCCCAGATAAGAGAGCTATGGCTGACCCAAGGCCATTCCAGCAGTGCAAGCGGAGGGAGTGGGGAATCAAACCTGGTTCTCCCAGATAAGAGTCCGCACATTTAACCACTACACCAAACTGGCTCTCAGTCTGCCAAATTATATCAGCTCAGCCTCTATCTTAAAATGCTTCCTTAATTTATTTGTAATAATAAAACCTTACTCCCCCATCATACTTTTTAGATTATTTTCTCCTAGGTGGCCACCACAACGGCAAGATGAATGTTTCCATCTGTCTGCTTATATGTTTTGGTTATTGTTGTCTATTGGGACTTCAGGTTTCATTTACCAGTGTTGCTGCCTGGCTCATTGGGAGACTGAGAACTGAGCTTGGGAACACGGGGAACAAAGGATCGTAGGATTCAAATCCCTGCTGCCCTGGTCCAATCAGAGGCCCCTGCTGGTTCAAATGACCCAATGGTGTTCTAGCACGGGGAACCAGGGACTGTATAAAGTTGGCCCTGTTCGCTCAGTTAGGCAGTCTTCTTTAGCTACTAGTTACCATGCTGTAACTCAATAAAGAGCTACGATCACTGCAACCTCCTTTCCTCAATGCTTCGAACCCCTATATTATAGTTATTACCCATTTTTATGGGGAAAAATATTAGAAAGTTTGTCAGATCTTAGAGTTCAGCAGAATTCTCACAGAGGGGTTTGAACAATGGAGCCCAGAAGCAAGTATCTGGGGGAAGGAAGGAAGGAAGGAAG